>NC_091108.1:7175000-9575000 GCF_024713975.1 Paralichthys olivaceus | reverse complement strand
TCCTGATCCTGTTCCTTTGTATGGACCTGTGCTGGAATTCAATGGGTTGTTTCTTTCCCACGTCCTTGGTGGAGGTAACTTAATTTCCCTCCAGCTTCAAATACCAGAGTGAAATAGTTTTCTCTTTTGCATATAGTATTTCATCAGTGTGTCAAAGGTTTGTCAGCTAACTGAGTTTCAGTTACATCTAGATGGTGATAGATCCTAGATCTCTCTCCTAATCGTGCCTGCTTTTTTTCTATCAAGATCCATGAATCATTCTCTGATGAATGAAAGAAAAAATATAGTCTAGATGGTTACTTTTCATCTTTATTTTCTGATTTAGCTCCTGAGCATATGGTTTGTGACTTTATGTGGACTTTTTATCTCCTAACTTTATTTACTAACAAGTACGATTTGATATAGCAACTATATAAATGAGTCTCTCTTCAGTCCTGACACATACGAGCAAAGTGGGTTAATCTGTTTCATGTGAAAGTCTGTTGTGGCATGACTTTCCCTCTGCCTCAAGTTTTGTTTTCAGTTTTTTCTTTGGCCACAAGTCTTGTTGAAGCAAATGGTTTCTATCAACTGTGAAACTGAAAACTTGCCAGGACGGGTGTGGCCAGACATTGAACATATTTCACACTCATAAACCTCGGGGATTAGTGCAAGGTTCAGCTTGAATCGCAGTGTGTGTGAGTTCATGTGTCAGCAAGTTTCATCCTGTCACTGTCATAGTTCACAGTCAGTGATTCATAGTTGTCTGGTCGCCTGTTCTCTACAGATTTAGTTTTGTTTTAGTGGTGCTGGATTCCTCCCTTGTTGCTTGGATACTTGTCTGATGACTATCTGCAAAATAAAGCTGTAGATCACAACAGTATTCACCATTTTTATGAAACTCAAACCCAGAAAGATTATTCTAAACCATCTGATTATTGTGGTTACATAACTTCAGATATTTCCCCACAGTGCAGAGGTTGGATTTCAAGGGGCAAAAGTAAAAAGGCATTTTTGTCAATAGAAAAGTGTATTTTACTACAATTATGATGACGTATACTCAGACATAAGTGTGTACATACTACACATCTTTGAAAAAGAGGACCAAAGAAACGATGACAACTGTCATGTGTTGTTCAGTTGCTCACTACGTTTAAAATATTTGTATCCTGTAGCTCTCAGCCCAAATATAATTTCTTCCTGCTGAATATGTTGATCGTTAAAAACTTTCTTTAAAGATCACACATTTGAATATAACTCCAAACGGTTCCCTTTTAAACCAAATTTAAAATCACTAGATCATATGAAATAAAAACATGACATGATGTATTGACAGGAGTGGATGTTTTATTGGAGACAGTGAATGCATGTTAAAGTAAATGTTACAAAACTGTATTGAGGACAAGACTGTACTTCTTTTTTTGAATCTGGCAAAGCATGAAAACCACATATTATATAGTTGCATTTGTTTAAACATCAGTAAAAGCCATAATCTATATGCAGCATAGTTTTCAGCGATATTTCATCATGTTCTGAACATCGACCTCTCTATAACGAGCTTCGTATGATGTCACTGCTCTGTCCAACAACAGCTACTATTTGAAGGGAGTGGTTCACTCAGAATGTCAGGTCAGTATTTTGTATAATCAGTGGCGAACTTCCTCCTCATCCTCTATTTCGTCTTCTTCATATTCGCCCATCTCGTCTGCGGTGGCGTCCTGGTACTGCTGATACTCCGACACCAAGTCGTTCATGTTGCTTTCGGCCTCGGTGAACTCCATCTCATCCATTCCCTCTCCAGTGTACCAGTGGAGGAAGGCCTTGCGGCGGAACATGGCCGTGAACTGCTCTGAGATCCTCCTGAACAGCTCCTGAATGGCCGTGCTGTTACCGATAAAGGTGGCAGACATCTTGAGCCCCCGGGGTGGGATGTCGCAGACGGCGGTCTTGACGTTGTTCGGGATCCACTCGACAAAGTAGCTGCTGTTCTTGTTTTGCACGCTCAGCATTTGCTCGTCCACTTCCTTCATCGACATGCGCCCGCGGAAGATGGCCGCCACTGTGAGGTAGCGTCCGTGACGAGGGTCACAGGCCGCCATCATGTTTTTGGCATCGAACATCTGCTGCGTGAGCTCCGGCACAGAGAGTGCGCGGTACTGCTGACTGCCCCGGCTTGTGAGAGGTGCAAAGCCCGGCATGAAGAAGTGCAAGCGGGGGAAGGGTACCATGTTTACAGCCAGCTTACGGAGGTCAGCGTTAAGTTGGCCGGGAAAGCGGAGGCAGGTGGTCACGCCGCTCATGGTGGCTGACACCAGATGGTTGAGGTCTCCGTAGGTAGGTGTTGTCAGCTTCAGGGTGCGGAAGCAAATGTCGTATAGGGCCTCATTGTCAATGCTGAAGGTCTCATCCGTGTTCTCCACGAGCTGGTGGACAGAGAGAGTGGCATTGTAGGGCTCCACCACGGTGTCGGACACCTTCGGGGACGGCATGACGCTGAAGGTGTTCATGATGCGGTCGGGGTACTCCTCGCGGATCTTGCTGATGAGCAGCGTGCCCATCCCCGAGCCTGTACCTCCACCCAGAGAGTGGGTGAGCTGGAAGCCCTGCAGGCAGTCGCAGTTCTCCGACTCCTTCCTCACCACGTCCAGGACTGAGTCAACCAGCTCAGCTCCCTCGGTGTAGTGACCCTTGGCCCAGTTATTTCCTGCTCCGCTTTGACCTGCGTGTTGGGACGTTAAAAGACAAATCACAAAAAAAATAGCACAACTTTCTGAAAATGCATACTTTACAAAGGGTTAATCAGTGGATTGCAATTAAATATTAATACATGTACATGCTCCGAAGAGGATGGAGCCTATGGGGATCTAGCACCACCTTGACATTAACATTGTATCCATTACCATGAATTTTGGTACAGACATAAAAATTAACACGTGGAAAATGGCATTCCTTGTGACCAGGATTAAATATACAATGTGTAACTTTAGGTAAGGGGTCTCTCAATCAAATCTATAACAAAAGGCCTAGTTTGATGATGTTCAAGGAGGTTGAATCATGGACGTTGTTCAAAAGGGAGAAGAAAATGTACCTGGCGAAAATCCTGTTCAAGAATGAGGAAATACATTAACATTTTATTCATGTTATGCTGCAAATGGCAATGAATAAATGTGCATCATTACAAGTGATCATTTATTATTACACATCTTCAATTGCTTGTATATTATCAAAGCTTAAAGCTAGCTCTGCTCTTTGTGTTTCCTGCTGAGGAGAAGGAGAAATCGCCAGCATCCTGAATGTGGTGCAGTTTTTTGCCTCCTCATTTGTGATCAGCACTGCAGCAGTTTCTCCAAGTAGATTTCTTTTTTCTTTTTCGCTGAGTCACCACGAGAGCTGTCTCAGTCTGACACAGCTGGACACGGACAATGCATCAAACTACTGGCACACTGCTGAGAAGCTGCAGAAGCTTTGTGCTGAGGATAAGCAGCGCTCCGCCCCGCTCTCTGGTTAAACTCGGAAATGAGAGCAGTTGCTGACATATACACACATGCATGTCAGCTGGATGAGGATGAGCAGTGACATTATGATTCATCGTCCACTCACCAAAGACAAAGTTGTCAGGCCTGAACAGCTGTCCGAACGGGCCGGAACGAACCGAGTCCATGGTCCCTGGCTCTAGGTCCACCAGAATGGCACGGGGGACATATTTGCTGCCTTTGGATGACAAAAGATCAGAGGGATAGAGGGACAGGGAGAAGTAATGGATGGAAGGGTGGGGTAAGATACCAACAGTCTCAGTGCGCATGATATCAGAGCATTTGTAATGAAGTCAAAAGCTTCAGAACTTCAAACCATTCTTTTCCATATTTAGAATACCATTCTAAAATGCACGTATGTAGCCTCTTAGGTACACACCAGCCTGTCTATCAAGCTTGATAATTAGAAACTGCACAGTGTGGTCTATTGTTAGTTTCTTGCACTTTACTGTGCTCCACCCTCTCCGTCTGTGACTCCACTAGCAAACTGCTGCAGCATGCTGCACCGCTTATTCTGGAGCAGCGAGGCTTTCAAAGTGCTGAGCTCTGCAGAGTCCAGACAAGATTTCATCATCCCCTATAGCTGCCTCTGCCTTCTTTAATCTTCTTTTCTCATCATCCTAATGTTGCTTGGCTTTAGTAAAAACATGCAAACATGTTTCTTCTTTGATTTTAAGGAGAATTGATAAAAGGGGGGGTGGGGTGCTCAGCTGTAAGCCAGTAGGTGACACTGATGTCATCATGCAACATGGAAACAAAGGATCAATAATGCCTGCTGCTGTGGGAGTTAGCAGTTAGTAGTGAATATGCAGCTGCTTTCTGTGTAGGAGTTTCATTTAGCCAAAGCAGATGATCCATGTTTGATTGGAATTCTGGGTACACATAGATCTGCACTGTCGGAGCTACAGCTTCATGACCACATATCCTCATTCACCAGGCTCCCATTGACTGACTGTTTTAATGTGCAGCGGCTGCAACACACAATGCATCTGGAGTGACCTTCAACACGGCACAGCAATAAAATCAGATAGCCGGGTGTGACAGAGGTGCGGTGAGCTCAGGGGCGTCTATGGAGAGACTGCAGATACCTGTACTCCCTATAGAGAGAGAGAGAGACAAGAGGGAGAGGGAGGGCAACAGACACAGGGAGAAAGAGAGAGAGAGAGAGAGAGAGAGATTTTAGAAGGTTCACTGTCCTAATTTTTCCCTGCACTCATGGTGGGACCTACTTAGCCCCTTTGCAGCTAATCTAATGATGGAAGGTTGTGCAGGGATGATGAAATATGCAAACAAAGCTTTGTGCGGTGGTAATATATTCAAATCTAAACGTCTGATTTATTCAAAACTAACTTTTTTTAAATGTAATTTTTTACCTGACGCCTCATTGTAGTAGACATTTATCCTCTCCAGCTGCAGCTCACTGTCACCTTGGTAGGTGCCAGTAGGATCGATGCCATGCTCATCGCTTATCACCTCCCAGAACTAAGAGGAGACAAACAGAAAAACAGTGAAAAGCAGGAAATGATGGATCCAATGCTTCAGGTGGGCCTTTTTTTTTTTTCTTGCGTTGTTGCGCATCTGCTTGGCGACAAAACGACATTACGCAGCAGCTGCCAGCAAAGCTCGGCCCCACTGCACCACACATCTCACACTGATAAACATTTAAGTTAAGCTATCTGAAACTTTTTTTAACATATATATATTGATTCCTCCAGGAGACTTATTCAAACGACTCGAGGCTATAAATTATTCATGGAGGGAAAAAATCCCCTGGCACATAACACCTGTGACGTTGCGCATTAAAATGACTCAGTTATTCCCTTTAGTTTAAGGTAATTGATGGTATTTATACCTTCGCCCCGATCTGGTTTCCACACTGGCCGGCCTGGATGTGAACGATCTCCCTCATGGTGAGCTGCGGATGCGGGTCCTTGTCCTTCAGCCTCTCCGTCTCGCTCTCTGCTGTGGTTCTCTAAAACCAGCTCTTCACCTCTTCTCTGTCTCAGAGGCGGGTGTTGATCCGATGATGTACGTGAACGTGCTGCTGGTCAGATGACGTCACACGCCCGGCGCAGCATCCTACCCCCCCCCTCCTGTATCCCCGGCAGCCAATGGGAGCGCAGCAGTTTTGATGCAGTGGCGGAGAGGCTCGTGCTGAATCATCCTCCTGACATCAGCCCCCTGTCTGCCCCATGATGGAAGAAGGTCTCATTTTTGGACTGTTCTCCTCAGTCTAGAGAAATTGTGAGTTCTCTGCCAGGAAACGCTAAAAGTTTGTCAGAGCGACACTGAAGGCTGCATGTGTGCTGATGAGGTCATATATGAGCTACAGGCCCAGATTAATCCACCCTGTGAGTTTGATTCAAGCTTTTTTGGGGAAGGTTTTCTTCATCCGATCTGATGGTCTGAGAAAAGAGGGTGTTGGTTGCGGATTGTTAAAGGGATAGTTCACCCATTTTGGGGTTAACTAGCCCTTTAAGCCCTCTTGAGGATTTGTGACATTGCAACACATAAATCTCACGTGAATTTGACCTGTGCCTAAATGCTGCATAGATAAGAAATCTTATATTATTTTCTACATTAGGTGTCAACTAGAAAATAGATCTATTTTGTGTCACAGGGGCCCTCTATCGGACAGATCCTCGAGATATAGGAGCCACCTTGCAGAGTTATTGGTTTCCCATATTTTAGCAATGCCACCAGTGTTGTTCAACAGACAATTTCAAACTGAAACCCAGTCCACTACTGTGAGCCAACACATCTCTGTATGATGAATTGACAGAAGTCCTGAAAGTAAAGACTCCAAATAGTTGCAATAAATAACAAACAATGAGCCTCTGACTTTCCCTCTATCACCCGTTGGACCATATCAGATAACTTGTCTCTGAAATATAGTTGTTTTTTTTTTTCCCTCAAGTTCAATTGAAACAATATTGATGATTCCTGATCACCATTATCCGACCTATATTGTATTTTGTCCAATAATTAATTTTATGGCAAATTAGACCTGCAAACCAAGTGACCTGGCCTTTTTGCTGAGGGCCAATTAGCAAATCTTAGCTTATTTATTAGCTAAACTAAGATAGTGAACATGGCAAACATATGAGCATTTTAGCATAGTCATTGTCAACTTATTTTGGGGAGGCAGTAGCTCAGTCTGACTTGGCTTGGGAACCGGAGGGTGGCCAGCACGGACGGAAGCTGGAGAGGTGCCAGCCTTCATGGCTGCCCACTGTTGTGGTCACTGTGTTCCGTGTGTGCTCCGTTCACACGGATGGGTTAAATACAGAGTTCAAATTTCCCCATGTTTGCATGTTGCATGCTGTGTGTGGGACCATAAAGAGGAATCTTAATCTTAATATTAGCATGCTAACATTGCCTAAATCCAGCCCCACAGATGTGCTAGCATGCCTATAGACTCTTGGCCTTGTCAGTAATATTGAACACGAAAACTTTACTTTAACCAATACTGTTGTATAAATTAATAGATCTGCCACTTGAAACACATTGCCTCTCTGTTTAGGGCCAGCATGCTATTATGCTAAAGTAAGATTGTGAACCTAGTAAACAGTAGTTTATACCCAATACCCAAATAGTATTAGCATGCCAACGTTATCCAAGTACAGCCTTGCTGCTAACGTGATGGATACTACCTATAGATTTGTAATTTATCACCACAAATGAACACAGATAAGCCTAAACTTCCAGGGAGATCTTTTATTTTCTAGTTCATTAAAAAGTAATTTATTTGAAACATGCTTACAACAGGGAAATATTTAAATGTTTTTTTTCTTGGGATCAACATTGAATAAATCCATGACAAAAAAAATGCTTATTAAAGAAGACAGACCCTGATGTTCAGTTGATCAATAAATAGTGGTTTATTTTAACAACCGGTATGGCTTATTTACAAGTGCATCATGTCTGTTAAAACAAAACACAAAATGAAACCAAACAACTGGAAATTATAAATGGTACAATCCATGTTTTTTTTGTGGTTTTTTTTTTTACATTCATTCAAATCTCCCATCGAGAGATCCGGAGTAGCACGGTTGAGAGAAGCAAAACCTGAAATGTGTACACTGGGGACTTCATGTCTCAGACACTTCACCGAGTTCAAAACAATTCACCAGTCCGTCCATGATCCAGGAGCTTTCATGCTATCAAACCTGGCTGTTTCCACGCATTCACTATTTACAAAGACATTGTTTTTCTATTTTTCCTCTTTCCCACCAGTAAGCGTCAGCCTGTCGACACCCATCGCTGATGCTGGTGCTGCTTTGGATTGCTTTCACTGATATTTACTTTCATTTTAAAAACATCAAGTCAAACCAAATGCTTACTAAGACTGATGGAATAACATCAACCCTGTGGAATAGCTGCAGGGGAGCTGTGAACGTGGAAGCAACCGATCATTGTGTTGTGCTGTGTCATGTCTTAACACTTGGTGCATCTGGATGTTTGGGAGATACACAGTTCAATATCTGCAATACGCACACAGAGACAGAGAGAACGACATTCACAGACGACGAGAACTTGGGAGTAATGTTACGCTCGACCTGCTCTCTGCTGCAAGAGTTCCTTAATAGATTCAGGTTCAAGTCCCTGCTCCACAAAGTAGATTACAAGTGGTTGTGTTGCAAAAAAAAACAGAACAATCATATTTAATCTAGTGATTCAAAATCCAGCTCCATTTTTCCCTTTTTAAGATGCCGAGCTCCACCGAATCTGACATCACATGATTGCAGGGTATTTGTGCTTTGAGGCGTGTAGCAGCATGTACGTTAGACACATCACTAGAATGGAAGTTGACGATCTATATCAAGATCATCCTGAGTCGAGCTTTCATACTTTGATTCAAGCTTCATTTTAGATTAAAGAAACAAAAACAACCACAGGCAGGTTTGCCCAGTCATTCACATACCAAACACAAACAGACTTTGTCCAGGAACACATGACTTGAGCAAGGTACCTGTTTGTTTTATTTTTTGTTTTTTAATATGTGTGCACTGAGCTGAAAAGAACAGATCTTCTGTTAAGTGTTGTCTCTGACTCCTGAATGACTCACTAATAGATCACCGATACTCTCTGGATACATGATTCACTGTGAGAGGTTTGATCACATTTGAAATGACACGACATCATTGAGTTGGCTCTAAAGTTTTACAGTACAGTGTATTATTATTATTATTATTATTATTATTATGAGGATTGTTGTAAACAGTGGTCTATCTGTGATCACACATCTTTCTCATTACAACCTGCAGTGTATTAAGTGTGTAACCGCATCTGTCATGTTACACACATAGTCAAAATATAAAGCCGTCCACATACGGACATGGAGTCTGTCGATTTAAGATCATGAAAAGTTTTTTCTGTAAATAAGGATTTGACCTGTTTTCCAAAGAAAGTATAAAATATTGCATTTTTAAGGTAAACTTGCATGTGAATGGATGAACACAGGGAATATGATTCGGAAAACACGCTGAAGGTTAGTGACGTTGCGACAAGTCACCAAATCACATGGGTCATTTTTGTCATCCGTTTTAAACTGAGCTGTTGTGTAAGTGTGTTTTTTCTTTTACGGTTTGCTTTAGTTTGTTTGTTCACGATTATTTTCATGCTTCGTCCCCACTGCGAATATGGATGTGCCACCACACTGAGGTGCCACAAATACTGTTAGAATGAAGAAGTACAGTCTTGTATGCTAAGAGCACGTCATGGGACATAGTTCAAAAATAATACTTGGAATTTAAAAAAAAAAAAAAAAAAAAGTCAATCAAGCTCAGCAACTAATTATGCATTTACTTACACTTATCACATTTACAAATAAAAGCATTTGCATACCATAAATTTCATTGACTGAAACGTTTGAAAAAATACGTTTTCTTCAGACCGACAAAATATGGGTCATTTTTTCCCCCCGGTCACTTCATACAACATGAACCACGTGTTGACGACCGAGCTAAGCTTTTATCTTATCTCTCAGTTCTAATTCTTCACATGATCTTTTCTGATGTTTTTTTTTAATTTCTTTTTACTAATTTGAGAATTAATCGCATTTTCTGAAATTTGGGTTCATCTGATTCGCTTGAATCCATGTACAGTCGATGGCAGGGGACCGCTAAACAACATTTCTCAAAATACTGCGTCAATACTAATGTTTTGGCACTATGTCTACATTTAATTTTGGTCATTTTGGCGATTTTGGCATTGTATTAAAAAAAAAAATCACTCCAATTTGGACTGTTTTTCTCTATAACAGCAAAAAAGTACTGTAACATTCAGATTTTCTTGTCCACACAGGTAAGGCGATATTTTTTTCCTTAAAAAATACGTAAGACAGACATTTTATTTGAGCAAAAGTACCAGTGATTAGATTTTTTTTGCCTTTTTTTTTTTTTGTTTTTGTTAGCATCATTGCATTTCTCAATTGTCCTGACGACACATCTCAGTGATTGTAGGTGTAGTTGTTAAGTCTCTTTAAAACGACAGACTGTAATTTCCCATTCATTTTACATCAAAGTAGTTTATAGGCTGGTGATTTCCAGTGACATTCAAAAAGAAAGAAAGAGCAGAAGATACTGTCACATTGTCACAAACCAGCCTCTGGCACTCTCTCACTTGGTGGTCTTGTTTATTGGCTAATTGCTGGAAGGTGGGCAATGGGGTGAGGGGTCGGGGGTCATCGAGAAACGTACAACAACTGTGTAAGACATGTCTGCTCAACTCCAGGCAGGGACAGTCTTCATAAACCCTGAAGTCTGGAGCAGGAAATGTCTTGCCGCTCACCCCTCCCCTCTGGTAATCGTGTGACGTCGGGGTGGTGGGGGCCTGCCTCCCGACGTCCATAAAGCTTTGTTTTCCTGGCCGCGATGCTGGATCAGGATGACGCCACACCATTGAAAGCGTTATTTTCTGTGCTGGTGCTGTCCCTGACGGGGAGGGCGACACCAGAGTCTATGGGGGAGGAGACGGTGCAGTCCAGCAGGGAGGGAGGGGTCGCTTCTGTGGAGTCTGAATCTGCAATGGAAGTCGTCAGTGAATCTAAGAGGAGGGGAGCGGCTGTATCAGGCATAATGTCCGTGAGAGTCACAGCAGGTGATTCTGGAGTGGAGGTGGACACAATGTCTGTGACGGGGAGAATGGCTGCAGACGGTGTGGTGGTCTTGACAGTGTCTATGACGGGGGGAGTGGACGTGTCCTCTGAGGGTAAATGCTCAGCTGAGTCAGTGGGTGGAGGTGGAGAGGGTGAAGGGGAAATGGTGATTATAGGGGGAGTAGGGGGCCGAGGAGATAAATCATTAATACAGGGGGAGGTAGAGTCTGACTGTGGCGGATGGGAGTCTATAACAGGAGGTGAGGGGGAGTCTCTAGTTAAAGGAGGAGATTCATCTTCTAATTTTAACTGGATTGGAATGTCAGAGTGCTTGATAACGGAGGGCGGAGGGTCTGTGGAAATGTTGCAGTCTTTCACAGGAACAGGGGAGGGAGCCGGGGATGGAGGGAGGCTGTCAGGCATAGATGGAGTAGAGGAGTCACAGGGAGGAGCAGCGAGGGCTGAATTGACATCAGTGTCCTCCGGCAAAGTGGGCTCAAGTTTCACTGTGACGTCGTCAATGTCGTTCATGGGGGGGTTTGGGGATTCCAACACGGAGCTAGGTGGGGGCTCGATGACGGGTGTGGTGCAGATCATTAAGGAAGAGGGCGCAGTTTGAGGGACGGGAGGAGCAGGAGAGTTCGATGAAGGGGCCGGGGGAGTGGCTGACTCTTTAGTCGGAGAGGGACCAGTGTCGTTCATCTCGAGGAGGACAGAATCTGACGCGAGCTTGACAGCAGAAACTGTTGCTGGAGGTTCTTCAGTGCCGACTAAAAGCGGGTCTGTGGCACATGGCGCTTTGTGTAGAGGAGTGGAAGACAGCAGGTGCTCTTTGCTGGCCAGTATGATGCTGTCTTTCCCCAGTGCTGTGAGGGGGGTGGTGGATAAAGATGACCTTGAATGGCCATTGGGGTCTTTAACCTCAGGCTTGACAGGGTGCACCTCCATGAACGTGGGGGCCGATATGTCTCCGACCGACTGAGCCGTCAAATCGACAGCCGAAGACGCGGTGGAGTCCATGGTGGACACTACGGTGGCAGCTGCCTCGTGGAGTGGAGTGTCGTGCACCCTGGTGTAGTCCCTGCTGCTCTCGGACTGCGCCAGCAAGAGGCGCTGTTCTCCAGGTTTCCTCGGGGGGAGGAGAGGTTGACGAGTGTAGCTCTCGCCGTCGGCCAGGGTCTCGGGGAGGGGCTGGTAGCGAGTCTCTGGCAGCAGGAGAATGCAGATGATGCAGATGAGGGTGCAGCAGGCAAAGATAATGTGGTGGAGGAAATAGCCCTTCTGGTTGTGGAGCTCCATGATGGGTGCAGTCAGCATGCCGAAGCCAGCACTGGCAAGTACCAGGCCCAGACCACCACCCCTGAAAGCAAACAGAAAAGGCTGTCACCTGGTGGGATTAAGGATTACAATCACACATACCTGAAAACATCATTAAAGGGCAGAGGTACCATCAAAATAAAATGGAAGCTCTTATTTTTCACTGCAGCAGAGAGTCAAACCGTCCTTACTCTCCTGCCATTCCCCTTACATACCACAGAGTGGCACCCTCTGAGCACTGTCACCAGAACAGCACCCCTTACATAACCTCAGATAATGAACATCCAGTGCTGTGTCATATATTCTCACAGAGGAAGGCTAATTTGCAAAAGATATGGATTACATTTGACACCGAACTGTGTTGTTTCCAGCAGCTCCATGATTTCATATCCGCCATTAACAACAGGGGCAGTACCTCATCCATCTGTATTATGTGATGAGAATCCAACCATTAAAATGTATTTGTTACTCAGGGCACTTATGGTAACAAATTAAACTACACAAATTAGAGCAAACTAACTAACTACCTAACAATAAAGCTTGCTTTAAAAAACAGACATTTACTCGTCCTCCTCTTGCGATGTTACCATCAGTGATTCTGTGGGTTTTACCTGATCACAGTGGGGGTGATCTCGGCACAGAAGAAGATGCTCAGGTTGCTGACTGCGTGGGAGGAGAACATGCCGATGATGGAGAAGGCGATGGAGAAGTTCTTATTCAGCGTACCTGAGCTGTCTGCAGACAAAGCAGGAGACACACACACGCAGCAATTTAGAGTCAGAGCCCAGACCAATCAAGTAAAAAGGACAACAGGGTATAGTACATATAAACAAGGGCTGGGGACAGCATAGTTTAACAGCATAATTTAACTATATGTGTGAAATTTCATGGAAGCAAAGAAACTGAAATGATTTGAAATATTAAAGGAACTTTATGCAAAGTTGTGATATTTCATCTCTAATCGATAATCTTGAAATTTAAATAACACTGAATTTGTATCATCAAAAGTGACATTTATCTTTATGTGTTTCCTTCAAGGTCTACTCAAGTGGGGCTTGGAAGTTCAGGAAAAGTTTCCAGAGACTCAGCTGAACGTTTCTTTCTTATATCGCCTGACAGATGGGATGTAACCTGACAGGAAACAGGTTGGTTCGTTTTTAATTGGGCTGAATTAAATGTCCTTCGTAGTTTTCATGTGATCATTTTGAGCTTTTTTTTTATTAGACACTTGAAATCAAGGTATCAGAGAAGTACTTTCTGAAAATGGACATATAAACCACATTGTGTATTGGGAAGTCATTACTTTTCAAAATTGAAAATCAAACTAATGGTACTTCTTTGCATCCATTGACAACACACACAGTAAATCACAAAAACGTATAAAACATGAGCTATATGGCCAAAGAATATATCAAGATGACATTTTTATATTAGTCATTACTTATGATGATAAATGTCACATTATTACAGATTTTTGCTCCTGAGTAAAGTTTAGAACTCTTTTTTATGGACAAAGATAAAATAATTTACAAACATAAATCAATGTGTTTTACTTCCTCACTGTATTTATACAATGCATAAGAAACATATCAATATATATTGAACCGTTGTTATATTGCCATCGATGAAAATTAAATTGCGGTAATTATTGATACTGTTCTATTGCCCAACTCTAACGTGTGCCTATTACATCTCGAGCAAAAGATATTTAAGATTTTCTGAATCAAAATTTCAGAACATATCATCATTGTCAGTAAAAGACCTGGAGGTGAAGGGCAAATAAACTTTGGTCAAATAAAAGCGCAATGATTTACCAGCACTGTTTATTTGGACCATTTAACAGGAACAGGCTACAAAGAGTTCATTTAGTCTGAATACAAACCCATTTTCATTTGTTTTATGAATAAGACGTGTGGCACAGAGAGGATCAGAGCAGACTGAGGAGTGATCAGCTCTCGCTCCCCGCAGGGGGATTAGTGTGGAGGAGAGCAAAGAGACTGATAAACAAGAGAAGAGTGTGAGATCCACAGCTCTGTGACAGAAAGACGCTCACCCTCCTCAACACAAAGGGGGATAAATAAATAGATTCAGACAAAGTCATGATTACATCCATGATGTAACGGGTCTGCAGGGCTTATAATGAAATACTGTAGCGTATTCGTGTGCGGCAAATTTTCTAAAATCTCATCAAGATATAACGGCAAAAGTGAGTAACTGTGTCAGATGATTTAATTCACGCTGAGAGAATGTGCCGCTGATAGATATGATAGTGGGTAGAAAAAATTATCAAAGCAGAACTAATCAATTACTTATCAGTTTGTCTACAGATTTGATCAGAACAGAAGACTTGAGGGTAGAAATAAAAAGGTCCTACCGATGTTCAGGTGGCCGCTGTACTTCCCCAGCACTGGAGGAGAGAGATCAACAGATATGTATCAGTGAGGAACATAACACAATATAATCATATGCACACAGATAATATATTTAATCGACAGTGAGATAATAACAATAAAAATGTGCACATGTTGCGCAGAAACAAGTCACAGAGCGTTAGAACCAACAACAACTTCTCCTGGAATGGTGAAACATGGGCATAACCTTGATGTGTTGACTCGGATTAAACATTAAGTCTAGCTCACTGGTAACTGAATAAACCCACTTGTGGACTCTGGTGATCGTCTGGAGCATGTTTTGCTACACATTGACTAGAAGGGTAATTTGCAATCATGTTTGACGACTCCATTACAAACAACTACAGGTAACTTACACAGTACACTCACAACGAACCAAAGCGTTTACAGCAGGAAACACAGGGTTTGAAATGCAACTACAGCTGCAAAGAGACATTTACATATTATTGTATTCAGTAAATTTTAGATAAATGGATGACCCTGGCAAATCCCATGAATAAACCAAAGCTGTATAGTTTGTCTCAACAGACTTTTTAAAACCAGCCCTTAATGTTTACTAAAGCTGCTTTCAGACACGCACTGAACTCTGAATAATCTCTTGAAATGATCCAGAGCAACGTACATGTCTGAGTCAGATTTTTTCATGCCAGACCCGTGATAAAATAACCAGAGAGGTGACTCCTTATAGCACATCGAATGACATGTCAAATTTGAGAGATAACGAGATTCAAGAGCTTTTGGTGATGCGAGCCGACGGCAGTGTTGATGTGCTGTGAATTCTGTATTTGTATGCCCTTTTTGCCTCCTGCGTGATGCCACACCTCCTGCTGTGTTTTTCATATGTGATAAGGAAGGTCTGCAGAATGTCCGCCCAATTGTATCCGGATTGTGATTTCTTGGTCAGGCCAGGGGAATTTATTTTAGCTTGAACAGAGCTAGGCTAGCGGTTTCCCCCTTGCGTCTTGTCTTTGCACTAAGCAAACTGCCGGCTGGCACTACCTTTATATTTAGCATACAGACATGAAAGTGCTATTGATGAGCCGTTTTTCCAAAACATTACTTAAATGAAACCAAGAACTCTCAAGGATTTGTGTCTTTAGTGAAAGTAAGTGTAAGTATGTGTTATTCATAATAAACTCACAGTTGAGCAGGCCCAGCTGCAGCAGTGAAGCCAGGGCAGTGATGATCATGAACATGAGAAGGCCCCCCCGTCGGCCCATAAGACCCACAGCTGGGCACAGTGCCATGCAGGACGCCACCGCGATGCCCGCCATGGTGTAATAGTCTGCATAGAAGTTATGGAACATGGTGGTCTCCTGGGCTTCAGGGTCCATCATGCTGCGAGCAAAGCAGTGGTGGATCCCGTAGCCTGTGAGCCTGCATGGAGAACCAAACAAAGACATATCAGCGAGTGCAGTGGCTGAAACACTGTAGCAGATACAGACAGAACATGTATATAAAGATGGACAACAAGACCACTCCCCAAAAGTGAAGCCAAAATGTCTTGATCGCCCTGGTGGTTGGCACAGTATAGAACATAAACCCCACCTCTATGTTAGTGGATTGGACATGGACCAAACTAAAAAGGTTTATCCCATTGATGTTTGTTTGATGTTTGTTTCAGTTCCATCTGGTTTTACTTGAAACGTCCCCATAGATCGAACGCAGACTCCGTCCCCTGATCTCTACAGACTCTGGTTCCAAATGCGCATGTAGCTGCATCTGTATCTGTGACATTTTAGCTTAATTTCTGGACAGGGGGAGGTGTGCGAAAGTATTTAAACAGTATTTATGAAAATTAGAGGAGTAAAATGATATATGCAGAGGGAACAGGAGGAGGAGGGGGCAAAATTATGTTTACCTTCATCTTAAAATAATCCATCTCAAAAAACCGCATGCATGTAAACACTGGCTTACTGACACACAAAGCATACACCCCAGGAGTCTATACAAAAAAAACATGAGCAAATACGCCCTTTTCTCCCGCTCGTCTAATGTTTCACAAGAACACAGCTCATGTAAAATTTATGCTGATTCAGGAGTCAGGGACACAGTGCACAGAAGCAGAGGGAAAGCTGGGACTGCCGGACTATAGAGAGGAGGAGGAGGAGGGGAGAGAGGAGAGGAGAGAGGGGAGGAGAGGAGAGAAAGAGAGAGAGAGATCCCACTGGAGATGAAAAGAGGGAGCAGCACAAATGTGGAAGGGCAAAAGCATCGAGGGCCAGTGATCAATGCGGTATCGAGCCTCCAGGTTAATCGTGGCATCTTTACTGTGCAGAACGACGCGGCTGACTGGCATCGCCTCGCCCCACACACACACACACACACACACACACACACACACACACACACACACACACACACACACACACACACACACACACACACACACACACACACACACACACACACACACACACACACACACACACACACATTCAATGCTTTTCGCGCTCACACGTTGTCACCTTGACACATGAAAGGTCCAAACAGTTTTCTAAGCACTAAAACGTACGAGTTGACGCAGAGCACGACGATGTTCTTCCACAGGTTTCTTGTCCCGACCATCTTCACAATACATGTCTTTTTGGGTTTCTTTTGAAGAGCTCGCTGCAGTTCTGGAAAGAAAAAGCAAACAGATAAATCTCTGAGACTTTTGAGGCAGATGTCAATATGGTTTTAAAACGTTTTATTCGTCAATTGATAAATCGGTCAGGCTCTTGTGGGTGTGTGCAGAAATGTACTGTTGATTGATAAAATACAACTAAAATACTTTTTACTTAAATTAAAGGTCCAGTGTGTAAGATTTAGGTGAAAGGGAACTATTGGCACAAATTTTATGTAAAATAATCCTCATGCTGTTTTCACCAGTTCGTTTCATCTAAATTGTATGAATTGTAGTTTTATTTTTATATTTAAATACTTTATATTAACATCGAGGGGACCCTCTCTACGGAGGATGCCATGTTTTTTTACATTAGTCCAGACTGGACAAACTAAACACCTTTTGATTTTTATGACAACTGAAGCTACCACAGGTTCTTTTTCATGTTTGGAAGGTGAGGGTGAGGTGACAAGTGTTCAGCTGCAACTTCAACACTAGATATCACAAAATTCTATACACTGTATCTTTAAATACTCCAATTTATGTTCCCTTGTCTATATTTACAATATATTTAGGTAAAGAATGCCCCTGGTTATGTTGCAATCACAGAGAATTCCACATGAGAAAGTTTCAACCCACACAATCTCGTGTGGTAAGACAGGTGTGACGACGTTTACAGAGGAACAGGAACATTTCTTGACAGGGCTCCACCCCTGAGCTGCAGGTGAAATGTGGTGTTGCACACACAGTGGATGTTTTGGTTTCAGTGTATGGGTTGCCACAGCAACACACCTCTGCTTTGCAATACTGTATGTCCTTATCAGCTTGGTCAGGTGACTTCCCACCAGTGCCTCAAGGTCATCTCTGACTTTATTACTCATGGTTTCCAGCTGCAAGCTGCTGAGTAATACTACCGTCTAAAATCTGTTCTCTCAATCCCCAAAGTGATTTAATCAATAGTCACACATGTGTTTGTTCATGTCTCAATACTTGAAAAAGTTTCTCAACTCCTCCCCTGTAACAACACTGAGTACATTCAGTGCCCGACATATTTAATGCTGAGCACTTGAGAGTGGGGAAATTGATGTAAGGGTTGGGGACAGCCAGTAACTATAAAAACCAAGAGAGAGTAAATTAATTTCAATGGAGATGTACTTTTCTCAATGCTGCTTCAGCACAGTCTGGGTACTAAAACGTTCTTGATACTTAAAAGCTATTCTTGACTGATCAGAGCTTCTGTAATAAAGAGTCCATACAACTGTTATTCTTATTGATCGATGATTAACAGTCACTGTACCTAGAAAAGCCATATTAGAAGTTATTTATGTATTAAGAAGCCTGTCAGAGTTGATTTCCTAAATTTCCTATTTTTATATAAAGAAAAATCTATTTCCATTTCTCTCTAGCTTCCTGTTAGGAGGCAACTTTTCTCTCCCTTTTTCTTCTATACTGATTAGCTCCACATCAGTGGTTTCACTTTCTTACACACAACATTACTCAGTGAATCAGTAACTACAACAAAAATGTTCACTAAAACACATATGCTTTATCTTATATGTTGCTGTGAGTTTCATTACATCGTGATTTAGTTTCAAATAATTATTTGCAGCATCTGATAAATGTACATAATAAGTCAATGGCAAATATATTACACTATTTCTACAGTGTGAGGCTGAGGCACATTTCCCTCGTATGTTACAGTGACAGCGTTGCTTTATAATGTGGGTGTTTGAAATGCGTCTTAAAGATGACTCTGCTGTAAAAAGGTGCAGTAAAGATAAACAAGTCATTCTTCAAGCTAATACACGTCTGTGTGGTGCACACAGAGAGTGCGTCTTAATGACTCACAATCCACAAGTTGCTGCCACTGTGTTTCACAGAGTCTAATGAGGATGTTCCACGCCATATGCAATCAACTAAGTTATTTCTGTGTTTTGTCATCAATCATTTTGCGAATGATTGTCAAACACTGAAGAAGACACAAGCTCCCAGCTGAGCGCATGCACACACCCATGCATGTAGGGGAAGGGCTGAACCAAACAGAGGCACGAATCTCTTTCATCATGCTTGAGGCAGAGGCTACTGGTTGTCAAATGCACATACACAACTAATTGAAACTAAATATTGATATAATAAAGAAAGCAGCAGCTGGATTGAAATGATAATTCCGCTGTATGGCTGGCAGCTGAGCAGGGTTACTTGAGAGAAAAGAAAAGGACAGTGTGCAGCTATACGCCCTTAGCCTACAGGAATATTGGTGCTTACGTAATTAACTGTCTGTTTACCTTTCAAACAGCCTTTCATTTGACGGTTTGCACAAAGTCCCCACACATGCTAGTGTCACATCACCTCCCCTCGCTTCTTCCTCCCACTTCAGTTCTGCAGGGAACCATAACTTTTTATATTTTGATAATTGCTGTAAGCAGTGGTTGGCCAAGAACAAAAGAAAATATACCACACCAAACAGCAGAGACCAAGTGTAATAACACACAATGTGCTATAACGTTTGACACGACACAGTCCCCTCTGCTCTTTGCCTGTGGCAGGTTGTCTAAGCTCCGACGTTAACAGTCAACCCTGGGTCAAAGTACCTGACCTGCATCCATCTGCCATCTGCAAACCATCGTTGTCAGCTCGTGTCCACCCACCCGGGCTATAATTTAATTAATGAACATTCCCGAGTGTTATAATGTAATGTTCACCACCCACTGCTGCCTCTGGGGTGGCACGTTGCTATGGTAACAAGACAGAAAACGGATATAACCTTGTCAATCTGTCTTAGTTGGGGAAGCACAGCTGGGGATACATCCTCCATTCCCAAAAATACAATTAGAAAGAAATGTATATGATATATAAAGACACAATCACTAAAGTTATCGTATAATAGGCACTGCAAAATGTGTATTGCAAACCTCCAATATGGCTCAAAGGTCCCTTATGAAGCTACACTTAAATTCACTAGATCCAGATTTTGTTAGGATCTGCACAAAAGTTTACAGACTCAATAAAATCAATCAAGATCCACGAATTATCAAAAAATGTTGAAAAAAAAAAAAAAAAAAACCCCAATGTAATGGGTTGCTTTCTTACCCCATACCACACCCTTCCACTAAATTTGCCAATAATCAATCAGGTAGCTCTCCCTTAATCTCGCTAACTAACAGAAAAACAAATGCAGATTAGAACATCACCTCCACGGTGGAGGTAAAATATCCAATGTGTTACCTGTGAGGATGTTGTCTGCGTCAAGCTCCATGTTTGCGCGGTTTTTCTTCGCTATGTGTCCCATGATCCACTTGGAGCGGCAGTACTGCTGCGTGGCCAGCAACCAACGCAGTGACTCAGGGAAGATCCTGTAAAAAAGACGGGGGAAGTCCTTCATGAACTCATAAGGCATGAAACATGAGTCAGAGTGAAATGAAGACATAATCAGGGTGTTAGCAGCACTGAATATTATTTTTGTTGACCAGCAACAAATCAGCTCTTTCCTACATTTAAATGAAAAGGTGTTGAGAAAATTAGAGTGGGAACAAAATAAACAAATGAGCGTCAGCCATTGTTATACACATCCCTGATTTCATTTCCTCTATTATCTAATAGTCATACACTACATTGCAGATAAGGTAAAATGACAGGTTTCATTAACTTGCTCTATCTGTAACCTTCTGCACTGTTGAACTCGGCCCGATCAGCTTTATAATTTGCAGAGTCTTTTATCAGCACTGAGTCCAATTTGTGAACTGAAATTCCAAAAGTCCATTCATGAAGGCTAATCTGAGCTCTTCTTCATCTGCCCCTGTCTGTTTGTTTGTTTGTCAGAACCATTACACAAAAAGCACTGAATGGATTTCTACTTAACTTGGTGGAAGAATGTGATGTGGGCAAAGGAAGAACCCCGTACATTTTGGCACGCATCTGGACAAATCTTTTTTCAGATATGCACAACTTTTTCTCCACAACATTGTGGGAGAGGGCGTTTTCTCTTATGTTCCAGGGAATAATTCAGGAATCTTGATGAAATTAGGGACATGTAGAGAACTGTGTGTGAACTTTGTTGCAGCTTGATGGAATATAAGCGGACTGTTGGGCCCTGAGTGCTATTCTAGTTTTTAAAGACATAGGAAAATGTCCATATGGTTTTGATGAAGATGGGTGCACAGTCTATTTCAATAAGTCCTGTCATGGAAAACACCCTCTCTGATGGCACCTATGTTGTAGGCACCCAAATTTGCCAATTGGACATTTTGGGTTAGTTTGTTTTCCACCAATCCCTGGGATCGATGTGGTCGGGTGGGCACATGTCCATGCTGTTCTGCATTGTTTAATTCATGTCCATTGTCTAGTCCTCACCAAACAAGAGCATCATATCAAAAACATAGCGCAGTATTTTATGTTATTTTGGCAGACCGCTCTGTTTGATTAAACTTTATGAGTCGAGAATCCCAGGTTATAAATAACAGTAGATCCAAAGACACTTCTACATTTAAAAAGCAAACATTTTCATTCAATATTAAAAGAAAAGGAAAATCTCACATGCACCATTAAAACACTACTCAGCTGTATGTCTAAGATTTCTGACTCCTGCACTATATCATCCAACTTCTGTAAAATCCCCATCAATCCCCCATTAGTTCTGCTCTGTGTCCAGCTCTGATTGAAGTGCAGTGCTTAAGCAATAATGATGTTTGATCAGGGGGCTTTGGAATACTTTGGGGTGCTTTTTTTTTGGGTCTAGTTTAGTCTATTTTGGATTTTTTTTCCCCGCTGACTTTCAGCAGTGCTTTTGCAGTAAATGAAGGTGAATACAGGATTATTTATGGCCTGAGCTTAGGCTAAAGAGACGCACTCACAGTAGAGGTCACTGCGAATGGGTACACTCGAAGACATTACATTTAATTTGGCAGGGAATTCCCAGTTGGAAAATGTCCTTGGCGCAAAGACTTTGTTTATAACATGTAAATCTGCAAAACCTTTATATATAACCTTTATATAACCTTTGTATATCTTTGATATACAACTTCTGATGCAAGACTTAAACTATAGAAACAACGGATGCTAAATATATATGTAGAGGAGGCTTCAAACACATTTTTACACTTCAACAGAATGACAAAAACATGGATGCTTGGGTTTTTTT
The DNA here is from genome assembly GCF_024713975.1 of Paralichthys olivaceus. Taxonomy (NCBI): domain Eukaryota; kingdom Metazoa; phylum Chordata; class Actinopteri; order Pleuronectiformes; family Paralichthyidae; genus Paralichthys; species Paralichthys olivaceus. The sequence goes on along the minus strand of NC_091108.1, from coordinate 9,552,919 downwards.
CCTTACCAGATGTAGGACAGCATCAGCACCAGGGGGCAGATGATAAAGGCTTGAAGTACCTGCCAGTCGCGGCAGAGATACGCCATCCCGGGCATCAGCAGCTGACCACCCAACACCACAAAACTGGCCACCATGGTCATGGAGAAGCGCCACCCTGGCAGGCACAGCTCAATCCCTGGTAGAGAGAAGAGGACACCACAAATGAGAGGGTACATGTTTTTAATCAGGTTTTCTATGAGGGACAAAGATGAAATGGGCATGTGATAACAGGGCAAATTCCCTATTTCCCAGATTTCTTATCAACCAGTAAGAGTAAAGAGAGAGAGTAAAGAGAGCACTGGAATTGAATGATTTAATTTGTCCCCGTACTGAAGGAAACAGAGCAGAGTTGATGAGTCAACCATCGTAACAGAAACATCCTCTCTGACAAGGTGAGGCAGAGAAACACTTATCCCCACAGTGATGATTCTGACTGAAGGAGTTTTATGTTCTTCTGATGCATCACAGACATACAGTCATTCCTCAACCATCGATCGTCATGACTACTAATGTATTTATATTGTGACTTTTAACACAGAGGGCTTTTACTATACAAGTGTGGGAGCCAGTGCTGTCTGAGTCAAAAGACAAACTGAAAATGTGCATCGGTTAGGGCTGGAAGTGAATTAAAAGAATATTATTCTTATTAAGTTAAAATAGTTTTCTTTTTTTAATGTAAATTAACCACCAAGATTTGTCTCATATCGGTCAGACTGGGTTAGCTGAAAAAAATTGTATGTAAAGACTTGGAATTGTGACAACATTTTTCTGACATTTTATTGATTAAATGATTAACAAGCTGTAGTGTGAGTGAGAAATAGGGGTAAATTTTAGAGTTAAGCTTCATGTAAATAAAGGCCACAAATCAGCAATTACAGTTGTTGTTCAGAAACATTAGACAGACCACGACAGTAGGCCGCTGTGAGAGTGAACTCAGCAGAAAGAGCTTCCTTGTACTCATTTCTCCTCTATCAGAATGGCACTGATTCATTCACCCGGTCATTAACATGCGCCCCACACTGGCAGCCAGCAACCACAGACACTCCAGCCCTTTACTTGCTGCAGTATTTGATGGCTTCACATCAAACCACAGAAAGTGAAAACTCCTGTATCGCGGTCTCTCTCTGTCACCCCCAAATCTTTTTGTCCTACTTCATTCATCCCTGTTTGTTATACATCACTGCTTCTTTTTCCTAACGGCCCCTGTCTGCCTCCCAGGAATGTTGAGAACTCTCCAGATTGGCCTTTCAAGGTGACGGGGCCAGCACATTACAGTGGGTGTCAGTGGCCCTGCTTCATTCCAGTAGAAAAGACCGGAATTTCAATTAGGACTTGCCCCCTTCTGAGGACATGAATAATGCTCTCTGTTCACAGACACTATCGCAGCTGGAATGACAGAACCAATGAGCGGAGAGCAGGGCGATGGGTGCAAGACCTGCTGAGTTTGAACCAACTAACCTCGAGACTCCTTCCCTGTGCGGCGCTGGGAGAAAAGCGGCGGTTCATGGTTATGGAATACTTGGGATTTTAATTTTTCGGTTTTGTATAAGACATCATGTGCTCCAAACAGGCCACTGCCTTGTGACTGGATATCCTATATGGTGAGCTATGGAAAAATGCTCTCACATAGTAAAATGCAGTCATGTAGCAGAACAAACTACAGAACATGATATGTATTAATATGAAATACTAGGATGTTCACTCTGTGAAATATGTTTTCTAGATTGAACTTAAGAATGGAGCACAAGAGGCCATGGAAATGAAAGGAAGCCTGAGCTCCTTACTCCTGGTGACCCTAATCCTCCGCAACCCACTAGATCAGCATTCCCACAATGCCCTGCTCCGGCCTGTGTCCTACAGACATAAATCGACCAATAATCTGAGGTCACATACAAGAAACTTGCCAAAGATGCTAAATAACAGTCTCTGTAGTGACAAAACAACTGGACCCATTAAAACACACATCCAAATGAATTTACTCTACAGGATGTTTAAATGACATAATCAACGATCAAGCCAATAGCCAATTAATAGTAATGATAATCCCCAAAGAAGCTTAGGCTAGTTTGCTGACTTGGGCAAAACAGGAATATGAAGCACGCTCTCCGGTGCATGCCACGTAGCTCACAAGCCTTCTGTCAAGTACACAGCTCCGTCAAGGAGAACCATTGTTTAAAGGGTGAAAGATGTCCACTAAAGGCACTCGGAACAGCCATTCCCACAGGCTCATGTCATGACCTTTTACTGGTCACATGAGGTCCTCAAGGCCCCATGCTACAGTTTCACTAATTTATTTGAGAAGTAAAGCTAGAGAGGCATTTCTCGATACTGAAAGATCAAAACTAAGATTTGTTTCCCACGATTAACTATAATGGCTTTTTTCTGCATTGGCTGTGTAATCCACATCTGGAGCTACAGACCTAGTTGTAGGTAAAAGCAAAGAGCAGCTGGATTAAGAGTTAAGGCCGATCGCTCAGAGACCTGTCGCTAGAAACACAGCGCTAGCAAAACTGAGCACTCGTTTTACTACTCCCTGTGTTGTGCAAGTCACATATGAGGAACTGTATGATTCAGGGTCACTTCATTATTCAAACAGCCATGTGAAGAAAGCTGCTGATGAGTTTTTGAAGGAGCCCCCTCTTGAGTTACAGGCCAGTGCAGCTTTGTCAACAAATAGCATTTTCCTGATCAGGAACCAATGAACCCTGGTCTTCGTCTGTAGATCGATTTTCTTTGTGTCTTAGAAAAACTGCATCCTCAGTAGAAAACAGTGATCCCATAGGAGGAATCACACAGTGTGGGCAAGTGCAATGCCTTGTTCAACCCACAGTTTGTGAGGGAAGTCTCTGACACTTTGCTCTTACGGTACATAATCATCCAAGAAGCCGTGGCAGAAGGCCATTGTCCTGATGGAGCATGAGGAGACTTAATCTGCTGACAAGGACAAAGGCTTTTGTCAGGTCAATTAAAGGTAATGTAGAATGGACTTCTCTGCCCAGGGTATTTGTTTTCAAGTTGACGTGCTGAGAAGATTCTATACTGATGGCACATTATCGAGATTCTTTTTGCACATGGGCAGGAACAAGCTGTACTTTATTTGCAATCACTGTTAGGGCCTTGTGATATGACATAATATATATATAATAAGATGATTGAAAAATGCCTTTTGATTCATATTCTTCTTTGTCAACATTTTTTTAAAATTTTTAAATTTGTAATTTTGATACCCACTTGCATTTACGGATTAGGGTGTTTCTTAAACAGGAGAAAAACCCAACAAGAATAAAAACAAAGAACTAGTTTTGGGTGTAGTTTGGGTATGAAAAGTCTGACAGGGGACAGAAAACTTCATCAGTGTGATAAGAACTGCCAAAAATCACAGAAACCATATTTGAGAAAAATCTATTAAACATGTACTTTGACTTTTTATTTTGGTCTATATCTCATCCATGAACATGGAGAAGGCATAGTTTTATGATCTAGAGTGCAGTTAGCAACCAGGGGGCAATCAAGATTATTTGACTTCCCTTTTTGGGAGCTGTCAATCTTTATCTACAGTCTGTGATTTATATAAAGTGGGGTCCAAAAGTCCAAGAGCACTTTCCTATTCACTTGAATGGAAGAGCAGTTTCAGACTTTTGGACCCCACTGCGTACAGAATGATTGTGCTGGCCCATGTATATCCTGAGGTATTGTTGCTCCTTCAAAGCAATGAAAAGGAGCCATTGACTAAGAATAAGGTCAAACTCATTGATTAGTCTCTTATCTGAAGCTCAACTTGCCCCAACTAGACCCGACTAGCCACACTTTCTTTTGATCTGTTCAATGTGGAAATTTCATCAATCAAACCACAATTAAATCACGACCAGGAGAGGGTTTTCTTTGGATAATATCTCTGTGTGTGCGTTTCTATGACTGAACTGCTCCTGGCCCCTCTTCTACCCACACACAGCACAGACCGAAGAGGAAATGGGAACAGAGTGACTGATGAATAGTTTGCTCTTTGACACAAACAAGAATAAGCCCTGTGTTTCCTTAGCACACCAAACTCGTCAGTCTCACCCAGAGAAGATCTGAAACAGCATTCATTTATTTTCACACACATCAGAGGAGAGTGCAAAGGTTGGCCCAGCTAATTGGCCATTCACTGGACTTCACTCAGGAATTTCCAGCGTGAGATAACTTGAGGTTATGTCATGCAGTGTGTCTTTCACTGGAAACCTTTCATGACAAGGTTTAAATATTAGAGAAAAATTTGAAGCATGACCATTGGTTGGTACAAATGTAGGATGTACAGCAAATGTAGACTAATGTTAAAGTGGAGGAAGTCTGGCGAGTGACGAAAAAAAAGCTAACTCTGCAAAAAAAGGGAACTTTAACCCTGGCCAAAGGAAAAAACTGACTCTGCAACTTAATCCATATATCAGCAGACGGCCGGAGCAGATTGTGGGGAAGGATGAGGACAGTTCAACCAGAGTATCATGGAAAATACCACTCTTTGGCTGAGAAGCGTTTTGCTCTTTCTACACAGTACAGTCCCACCTTGTCTTCCTTTCAGGCCTTAGCAGGGTTCATCTGATGACAGTACAATATCTCCGCAGTGGTGTGAGGTGGACCTGGCAGGTGTCCTCTGGGAGGAATAAAGCCATATGGTGGGGAATGAAAAGCTTGTCTCTTCAGAGTCCAGATCTGGCACACATTACTTACTCAGTGCAAACTTGATTGATATATCCATCAATGGCAAACACAGCAACAGAGAGTTAGACAGGCAAGTAGAGGAGAAAGGCAAACAAATAACGCTGTCCGTTAGACTGTACTAACAAATAGGGAAGCTGACATTGACACAGAGGAGGCCATTTATAGAAAAATACACACACAGCTTCCATCTTTCAGTCCTGCCCCCTCCACTTCATCTGTGTGCAGAGAGATTAATACCTGTGGGCTCCACTGAGAGAAAGCTCCTCATTACAGGCAACACACGGTACAGCGAAGAGGACTGGACTTGAGGCTCATTTATGCTCAATGTTAGATACTCATACGGAAACAAACTCACCCTTCTCTCCGTACTCAAAACAGACAAAATGGAGTGGTACAACTACAAATCGGGTTGGGGCAATGTAGTTCAAGGGAGATGATCAGAGTTTGCGACAACAGGCATCTTTATTATCTTACAGTGCCTAGTCTCAGGGACAAACAGATAGCGCAGCTACTTTGGCCTCTTTCTTCAGAGGAACATAATCACAACCTCCACCACCGTCAAGTTTGTTGTTGTGAGAAACTCTTGACTCACGCTGCCTTTTAGTGAATGTATTGCTTAAAGGTAGGGTCAGTAACTTGTTTCTGAAACACTTAATCTTATTTGTGGAAATCTTCATTTCGCAATTGCCATTAAAAAAGTCTAGGAAAAAACACAAGCTGATGTCTCTGGCCCTCGCTGGACTGTAATGAATTAATCTTGTCATTCGCACAATATGAAATGATAGCCTGGCATACTTGTTGTCACCAACTGACTGACAGAAAAGTTCGCTTCTAGCAGTTTTCAAAGTGTAGCCTGCTAGCTTTTCCAGGATTACCAAACCTAGCTTTAACAAACAACATAGCAACATAAGGGATCTTTGCAGTTACCAAATTATCATGTCATATGAGATCAAATGTCACATGACCCAATATTTAAAAAAGGGGAAATGCTCTCAAGTGACCTTACATAATGACATGTGCTGTAGTCAAGCCACCATACAATCCTACATGACCCCAGCCTCTCTCCACAGTCCATACACAAACTGCTCTACTCATTTTATCCGTGCACACCAGAGCCCTAATTTCTTAATACAACAAATACTTGTTTTACTTCCTCCACCTGCCTTAAGTATTACCATTTAGATTTATATGGATTTTAAATGCTTTATTTAAATGTGTTCATGTGATAAAGGTTAATCTCATGCTGTGCCAGAGGGGCCGTAAACTCAGGAACAGTCTACGACAAGGTTGAAAGGATTTGTTCCGAAGAATCACATGACCATAGCAGGACCGCCAAACCTAATGTGTACAATAGTGTTGCAATAGATAGTTTAAACACTGAAGTGTCCCCATATGAAAAGTAATAACTAACTCTATAACATCAGGAGCACTAAATCTTTGAAAATCTTCGACACAAACCATTATGGAAAAGAGCATTAATATACTTTTCATATCACATTCCCTTCTCTGTGTTCCTGGTACTCTTCTGTTTGCATTCATGTTCCTGACCACTGCCCATAATAATCCAGTTGAGAATGATTCTATTAGGAATCTATTGACGACGTTTTTCTTTCTCAAACTTTATCTGCCCCATCTTTTTCTTCATACTGGATTATTAACAATATCCAAGCCACAACATCCACCATTATCGATAACATTCTGTCGTCGAGATCATCACACACATGGAGCAGTCACAAGCATGTGTGTGAAAGGTCACTGACTGGAAAGTTGTGAAGCTCTTTATGATGCATGACCCAAGAGAATCATGCGGTCTGCCTGTTGTTTCCCACTCTGTGTAAGTCTACTGTCTCTCTCTTTACAAGGCTTTTCCTCTCTTTCAGACACATACACACACCCTTCGCATGTACAGACATGCCACCTCCCATTCAGTCATGGAGAGTGAGCAAGCACCACCATGTGTTTAAAGCGCATTGGAATTTCGTGTACTTCTAAAATTCAACATCATATGGGAATTTAAAAGGTGCGAGTTGAAGCACATTAAAGCCAATGCATAATTGTTATAGAAAGAAGCCACACTTGAAGTTACATAGTGTGTACTTTTGTCTGTCTCTAAGTGCTAATCTGATATTTGCTATAAATGAACACTTCTGGGGGGTAAAAAAAAATCTATTCGAGAAAAACAACAGATTTCAGGCCGTGAGAGCTAATGGGAGTGCACAATACAACCTGTGTAAACAAAGAGCGAGCTAGCTCTGGCCCACTGCCCCACAGCTCAGTCACCTCGTCTCCAGCTGATCACAAAATTCTCACACAGCGCGGACGGCTAGTATGACTCAGTTCGTTGATGCAGTGTGTGTGTGTGTGTTTGTAGGTGGGGGGGTCAGATGTGAGGTTCGGGGGTTGGGGATGAGGTGACGTGGGAGTGTTTGCTGTGGAATAAAAAAAATTGCATTAGTGAGCAGTACCATGATGCTGAGCTATAGGTACTGTGAACCTTTCCTAGTGCTGGGCTGCTAAAAACACACGCTGATGGAGCACTGAGGTATAAATAGCAGCTCTGGATCAGATGACTTTCTATAGCTATCTGCTTTAATGCTCTGCTGGTATACCTACTGTGGAGGCAACATGCTCTAGATGCATTAGCTTTATACGTGATACAGTTTAATGTTAATATGCAGAAAAATCTGTGATGGTACTGCAATTGTGTTACATTGCCCCTTAAGTCACTCTCAGAGGTGAAAAATCTTGCGCCCCCTCTCTCTCTCTCTCTATCTCTCTCTCTCTCTTCCTCTGCCAGTTTCCACATTCCTCCCAGTTTTCATGTTCCTCTTTTTTCCCTCATGGTCATCGCTGGACCCCTTTCTCTTTTTATCCCTTTGTCTGAAACCAACCCGGCACCAATTCTCTTTTCTGTCTTTCTTTGTGGTAGTTAACGTCAGGAGCTGTGTTAAGTGTCAGATCATATCAGCCACGTTTCGCCCTGCACTGGGCTCGAGTCCAACTTGGTTGAACGGGTAGTTCAAAAATGCCCACGCTCTTAAACATAAGGGGCTTACCCACTTCCTCAATGGATTTTCTGATTGATGCCTGCTTGGATCAATGAGGGGTCAGAAAGCCCCTGTCTTTTAATTAGTGCATTAACGTATTAACAAGAACTAGTGCAGTGCCCATTCCAAACCTGCCTGTTTGGAATGGGCTGTTTTCTTGACCTGTGGTGATGCTGGTTGCAGCTTTCTTTCTATAACTGTAAAAGTGAATTGCAGTTTTTGAGCTGCAGAAAGCAAAGACCAGCTGCGGGACTTGGTCCACAGAACCCTGAAGCTGTGCCACCTCTGCCGCACAAAGAGCTATTCACCTGTTTATTCAAAGTCTGATGAAGCTCGACTCACTACACTGAACGAGAATGAACATTTATCGTGATTGATAACATCACTTACATTGATGAGTCCCAGCTGCCGCTGCTACAGAGCGCTGGTTACTTGTGTCTTCAAAGATTATAGGTATTGCAAATTGCACATACAAACAGGGATTTGCCTCAGACTTTCCTTTGCAAGCAAAGTCAAACAAAGCAACACACAAAGGAGGATCATGTCTTTTCTTATGTTACATCCATAAACGTCATATGACCGACATGGAGTCAAGACTACAATGCATATTAGCTTTGCTAAACTCTTCACCATGTTGCCAGCTCTCATGCGAACGCATTTAATACCCTGAACCTTGAAATAAGAAGGATTGATTCAGTAATGTGTTATTGAACGACTGTGCTCCTCCTCTTGGAGCGGCTCAAGTGGAGTTTTGTCAATATGCAGTGTGGCTACAGGGTAAATATCATGTGACAGGGGCCACACATGATCTGAAATATGGTGGACAGTATAGCAACACAAATCCTATACAATTCTGCAAAGCCCAAACAAATATCATTCCAGCACTTTCCACAGTGCTACAGCAAACTGTTCTTAGAGAGATATTATTAGCAAAGAACCATGAAGATCCTGTGTTTGCTGCTGATGCAAAGGGCTCAATATTAAATTAAACCAGACTCCATAATCCTGGTCCTGGGGTTTGACCCATTCTCTTCAGAAACTTTAAACGTGATATATCAGATATTTTTCTTGTCCTCTGAGCCATTTCTTAACTACACAGGTTCTAGAATATGATTGTAGAGGGTACGGTGTTGCATCAACCTTTCATAAAGTATCTCAGTACAAGAAAGAATTTCCATGACAATGTCTGTGACCACTTAATTTACTCTGCAATCAGTGTATTTTAGTTGTGTAGATTGTACGGTGTAACAGCAAATGCAGAACTAAAAAATAGGGAAGAATAAAATAAAGAAGAGAGTAGTAGAGAGCTGAGGAGGAGAAGAGCTGGGGGCTGGGAAGGTACCATTAAAAAGTAGACTGAGAAAAGAAGAGGAAGAATAACAAAAAGTATTAAAAACTAATAATGAGAAGAGTAAAAAAAAATAATACTTTCACAATGAGCATACCCTTGAGACATACGTGTGTGTATATATATACATATTTGGAATGCAGCTCTGCAACAGTAAAGCCCTGAAGTATAAAACTGAGAAATTCAAATAAATACATATGTTGATTACGTTTTTGTATATTTACTTATTTCTGCCTTTAAAATACACATTAAATCCACATACACAGTACTCGTATGTCAATTCTAAGCTGTAACTAAACAAGTAGTTTTGCTATATTCTTTGCTGTTAATTGTTGCCTTTATTGTTTTGTACCATTTCTTTAGTGGAAATTGAATATGATAACAACAAACAAACCAATGCATGCTTCATAAGCTTGTGTGGTAGAATGCAAATACATCCCATTGTGAATTCCCTCCACCTTCTATTGGGCTCCAATTGAGAACCACTGATTTATTGAACCATAAACTGTTGGCTAACGTGAAAACAATGGAGGATAATGTCAAGTTCATTTAAATTTGATAAGACAAAGCTACTGTACAGTTTAACTCTGCCTTTGCCTCCTGCCGCGCCCCTTTTCCTTTGTCCTGGTACTCAACGGTGTTTCGGTTCAGGGAGTGGGGGAAAGGCCTTTCAGGGTGTACAGTGTAGAGTAAATTATAAAGACAAGGACACCAAGGGCCCCTTCCTTAATCATCTCACTCTCGCTTCCCTGCTCTCAACCTCCACCTCCCTCCATTTTTGCAACCTTCCTCTGCACTGGTCAATTACTGCGGCCAAGAGGCTTTTAAGGATCCATAGCTGAGACCATCTGCTGCGTGGCCAATTATCAGGACACTATCGAAAAGTCTGTTACCTCCCCGCGCTTTGGAACCTGACACGTAACATGCCCACAGAGCTAATGATTTAAGCCTTTACGGTGCCGAGAGAAGGTCACGTCAACAGAGGATTCATCTCCACCAACATAGAGCCGCTTGCAGACTCTTCCTGCAGTGATGAGGGAAGCTACACAAGTTACCCCTTCTGTCATTTTCAGATTGTTGATTAGCAGCAAAAAGGATTTAATCTCTGTAAAAGACATGCTCTTGATGCACCTATGTGAAAATTTAAGAGTAAACAAGCTTAAGGGGGATTGCAGTTTCTCGGTAATGAGAATCTATCAGGACAATGGCATTTGGCTGATTAAACGTGAGGAAGTAACTGCAACATGATAACTGTTCTTTCGGCTGAATGCTAACCTCAGCATGAGACAAGAATTAAAGGGGAATAGCTGTTTGATCAAGTGTGTCAGGTTGGTAGTGACAGCTCAAACAATGGGAGGATATTAGGGATTAAGAGGGAGGTACAGACTAAATTAAACTGTTATAATTATCGCAGCTTTATTAAGAAAACATTATATATTTTAAGAGAAGAATAACGCTGTGACAGATTTTGGCTAAAGTTGATTTTTGTTATTTATGTCTCATTTTTAGTTATATGGGGATGCGATCAATTATATTAAAGTATTTTTCTCAGCCCATAAAAGGAAAACCGCACCTTGCCGTCCAACAAGAGCTGCTCTTACCTCCTGGACATTGTCTCAAACAAACAAGTTTGACCTACAGGTTATTTCTGCATCGCTGCTGAGGCCATTTGTTGTCAGCACTTCTGTTTAGTGCAAACACTAAATCCAGGAACCCTCTACGAAACAGAGCAACAAGAAGCTTTCAAAGCGTTCAAATGCTACGTGAAGGTCCTGCAGCAAAATACAGCACCAAAGACGATACTTTCAGCCAGAAACTTTTCAACTAGAAACTTTAAAATCTCTATTAGAGACATAGTTTTTAATCAGCTCAACAACAACAAACAAGCTAATTGAAAAATCTGGAAAAAGGTTAGCATTTCAGCCAACAGAGCTAACGTTTGCCTCTGTGTGATATCTGAGCTCTAGTGTTTCAATGATGACTAAAATTGATGTAGCAAGTATGCTTAATTTATTTTTACTTTTTAAGATTCAAGAATTTGTACCAATACATCAGAGATAAAAACATTTCATTGCCCTCCACTGTCTTTCTATCTGTTGTAGTTGCATCCTCGTCACTTCTGTCTGCTAGCAAAAAAATCAAGGTTCATTTTAGTTTTATATTCTTCAAGGGCCACACTAATATATCAAAGCCATATGTCACACTTATGTTTCTAATGTGACGGCTGGAAGTGCTTCTCTTTGGAAAGGCATCTCACTTGTGATGGTGGTGATGATGATATTACTCACAGCTAGTTTTAGCCTAAACAAACTAATCCTAACCCACACACAAAATGGCTGGTTTACGGGTATTTGTTAAATTAAATTAAAAACTGGAAATTACCCTTTTCCAGTCTCTTGTGCTGCATCAGTAATCTGCTTGGCAACTAACATCATATGGCACTAAATCTCCATCTGCAAGCAATGTAGCATCAGATGATGCTAATAGATAATGCTAAACCACCACCTTTCGCAGTTGGCTTAATATAGCTTTAATGTAGTAAAGTAAAGTTGAAGTGGATCTAAGTGTCAAGCCATTTCGTGTTCGCTTCCATGTTCGCTTCACTTCACTGTATTTTATCCGATCTCCTACAGCCAGAGATTTTAAGTGCATAACAATGTCCAGTCTAGCACTGTTGTTGGTGCACTCACCAGAATCACCTGAGAAGCAAAAGAAATGTGCAGCACACCCATGCAAAGACGGTCATTTACATCAGGTCGTTTTTATTAACTATGTTATCTTGCATTGAACTGCCTCTATAGAAAAGGCATTAACACAGGGCTTTTAGCTGAGGGTTCAACACTTACTGAGGACGTAGAGAGAGAGGGTGATTCCTGCTAGACAGAAGCCCTCAAAGAATCGCAAGGTGCTGAACATGGGAACGTTGACGGAGAAGGCCACAGTCAGACCAAACACCAGCATGAACAGTACCGATATGATCAGCACTGGGTGACGGCCAAACCTACGGAAAAAGTTAAATAGCAACATTGATTATTGATACTTTTAATGCGGTAAATACCTTTCAATTTCACATTTCTATCTATAAAAGTTAGAGTGAATGAACTTAGTTGAAAATCTCACCAGTCAGCCAGGATTCCAAACACTAGGTATCCAAAGATGGATCCCACCAACAGAGAGAACTTTGCAATATGGACTTTCCATGCTGAGTCACACACCAGACTCCACTGTGGAGACAAATAAACACAGACATTAGTTCTGAGAAATCAATGCTGGGTAAAGAAAAGAAAATGGAAGTGAAAGACAAATATAATGTTTTGAAGATGAGTCATTTTTGTCTCTTGACTATCCTTCTCTGCTTGGTCTGTCTGATGTATGAGACCGTCTGCCCATAACTGCTTTCCCATTCAAGTAAATATCAGGTAAACATCAACGTGATATTCCCTCATCTCCGTTATTCCTCCAACTATTACTTTTTCTTTTCTCCAAATATTATTTTACACAATATATCGCAAGCAGTTTTTATGTAATGCTTTGTACCAATTAATTACAAATATAGTAAACCTCTAAAGATACTTATATTTTAGAGTTTTTCTGATTGAGTGACTATTCATATGGTTATTTGCTAATTTAGTACAAAAATATTTAAATGTATTTTCTATCATGTTGAGTTAGTGAGACTAAATCAAATAAAAAAAACACCTTTACATTGAATTATTATTATCTCATTTTAAACTTTTTATGTGTATTTTCTCCTCTACAGTGTGAAAAGATGGTTTATCACAGGCCTCCACGTTTTCTTTGCAGATTCAAACCCTGAGGACTCCTAGTTAACAATGCAGTGTGTGAATTGAGCACGCCCTGACCTTTCCCCCTACAGCAGTCACAAGTTGTGACCAGACCATGTGCACACAAGCAGTGATCATAAAGATGTGCAGCAGCAAATATGGAAAAATAATCTACACAAACCTGCAACATCGACTAATATTGGCATGACTGATAAATTATCCTACTCGACTGGATGATACTGAGAGGAACAGAATTTGAACATCGTAAAAGGAAGTGGATATTTGGGCTCTTTTTTTGCAACATATGCCTCCCAGGCGTCTTTGCTGAGAGACGCAGCAGGAACGAGCAGATATGGGCTTAGTCGTCATAGAAGGTGCATTGCGTATTGGAGTCAGATCAATGCTGACCTCAGATCTGTTTCATTTATACACCGCACCTTCTCACTATAAAACAATATAAGAAAACACCTTCACATACAAAGTGTGGTTTGTTTCAGTGAGGGGCTCTAACCTCCCATTACCTCAACCATAGTGACTCGTCCAGAATGGAACGCTCCAGGATTACCCAGAGCCACCCAGCCATCACATGATCCAGGCATGCCACTCATTCAGGGTTTCAGTATCAATGTCAGCAGAGAAAAAGACAGTGGGAGGCAAACAAGTTCCTATTACACAATCCCAGCAACACTAAAAAAAAACTGTATCTTCCCTCATCCAGGAGCTTGACTGAAATTAAACTCTGAGTTTGCAATTAAACAAGTTCCAGCAGGGCACGCGCGGATGACAGCGCAGAACAGACATGTGCAGCTGACCACAGACAGATCACCAATGCTGACATTCTCAAGTCACATGACTAGGCAGCGATGTCTCATGAGTGGTGAGCGCTGAAATGTGAGGCTACTTGGGCAGAGAATGTCTGGTTGGGATTCTCCAAAGTATCATTAATGTGCCTCATTTGCATGTATTATTAACCAGGTCTCTCTCCAGGCCAAAGGCTCTGACCGAGCTCATCGTTAACGGGCCTCCGCTCTGCTATTGGCACAGGTAAGAAAAAGCAGACAGATCCTCAGCTACAGCAGAACAGAGAAATCCCAGCAAAGTGTGATTCAGTCTAAAGCATGAGTCAGATCATGTAGCTTGTCTCCTCTGCCCCCTATTATTTCTGCCAGTCGCTCCCTTGCTATTGTCTTGCTCATTTGGGAGTAATGAATAGATGTCAGTGAGCAGAGATGGCTTGGACACGTATAAATCTAAAAGCTGATGGAAAACGCTGAACAATGCAGGGCCAAGAGAAAATCGGTTTGAAGTCCCCGGGGTGTCTGTCGACCTCTCTCAAAACGACCGGCCACCAATCAGTCTACACCGTTGAGTCTAATTAGCTCCCATGAAGTAGCTCTCCCAACTACAGCTGCACATTTCTGCACTCATTGAACTAGAGGGGTGGTGGGTGGGGGTTTGAGAGGAGGGAGGGGTGAGGACAGGCGGGAGATGGATGAAAAGCACGGGGAGGCAGGAATAAAGATTATACAATGTTGAAGCAGAAAATGCTTAAGAGACGGAGAGCAACGTAAAAAGAATAAAAGGAAAGCATGGGGACAGGTAGCAAGCTGAGGAGAAGGGAAATGCTTAAAAAGCAATTGCGAGATGAAGGCGGAAAAACACATGGAGAGACTGCTGCATAGTTACTGCCTAGCAACAGACCATCGCTGTGGTGATCAGACTCTTTCTGCTTCCAAGTGCAAGTTTTAACACCAGTGCATCAACGAGAGGCTGAAATTTTATAATGTGGTGGTAGTGTAGGTAAAGGAGAACGAGTGAGAGCAGAAGGATTAATCTTTACTACACATATTCATATTTATCATATTTATATTGCAGATATGAGGATATTGCCGGAAAACGAAGGGCTTATACAGCTGTAGCATTCTGATGAGAAAAAATGGCATGTTTGACAAGTTACACTTCCCTGTAACCAACAGTGACAGATAGTGAAACAGCAAACCTTTGTCAATCTATTACTCACTGTATTGTTTTGTTGGCAGCTGAGAACCTCCCACTACATGTCTCTGTCACCACAGAGACTTCAAATGCATTAACAACCCACAAACATGAATTCCATAACACAGTCCTACAAACAAACTTAAACCAAGGACAAGGGTCAGGCACCCCCATAACGCTCAGCCCTCCCTGTTACGAAACAGCACATATCAGAAACAAGCCTGTAACACTCTCAAGGAGCCTTCAACAGAGTTTTATCTTTTGGTCACACTGGCTTCCTCTCCTCCCAGCTGACACTGCGAGTGGCTGTCATTGTGTGCTGACTGGGTATCTGCAGTGGGGTCATCGCCTTTCGACAGCTGAGACTGTTTCAGAGTGTCCCACACTGATCCAGAGTCAGCGGACGGAGCCAGGCAGCTGGGTAAACAGTATGTAGGGACCCGGAGCTGAGAGGCCTGCGTGGTGTTCAGCTGAAATATCATCTTTCACATCTATGGGTGTGGGACCTCTCGATACTGATACTGGGTCTGGGTGTACCCACAGTTGTGCTTTGCAACATATGGTCCATATCACCTCCATACAATGCCGCAAGATAAAAATGGCAATGACATACCATGTAACTGAACCATGTTGAGTTGTGCACAAACAACTCCTCAACTCAGAATTGCCTTTATTGTCAATTGCATATTAGCAAAAGATTTTACAGTTTCCACAACTAACGTCTTCAAAAGTCTCACTGATTATTTGCCATTTTGCCTAAAAACTGACTTCATCAATTAATCATTATTCAAATTGTTAGTAATTTTAATATTTTTCTGTTGACTAGTTGTTTTCGGTGTTCATCCATGCTTGTTTGTTTATTTGTTTGCAGTATTACCCCAAAACTACTGGATGAATTGGTGCGTAATGGTCAGGAGAGAACAGACTACATTTTGGTGAGGATCCAGGATTTCTTTTTTTTTTACTTTCTGTAACATTGTGAGATTTGTTCTGTGTTTTCAACATTTTCCTTGATTTTGCAGAAAATAATTCACAGATCTCGATGAAAAAACTATCAGGCGTTTGTGTAGTGGACTGATATTTATGAGTCTGTAAATTGGTGCAGATCCAAACAGAGGTTTGAGTTCTACTGATTTTCATTCTAGTTTAGTAAGCAAATGAGCAGCAACAGCTTCCAAAACAAAAGGATTTGTTGTCATCATTTTAACTGTAATATTTTTGAGTTTGGGAAAACAAGCTATTCAAAGAACCCTGGGGTTTCTATACCTTTTTCTGACAATTTGAAAACAAGACAAAAAATAACAGTTTCGCATTCAAGCTTAAATCCATGAGGGTGTCATAGCTTGGTATGAGTCCAAACCCCACTCTACAGTGGAGTATGATAAGAGGGGAAATCCTAAATTCACTATTAGATGAAAAAAATAATCAGCAGTCTTTAAATGCCTCTTGTCCCTGATTAAGACACAAGAAGCCAGCTCATATACAGGATCAATACAGAGGTTAATCTTTGCTTTGTCCACTCAGATAGTGTGTGCAGCTGCTGTGTTGCAGAGACTATCTGTCTCTGAGTAATGATACATTCTCATTTCTCAGGCTCAGTCCAATTAGGACGGACCCTGAGGAGAGCTTTGACTCAATTAGGACGGGTCTTCAAATTCACCTCTCTGGATCCTTCACCACCACCTCAACCTCCTCTGACCACCTCCATCAAGGCCGTCTCTCTCTGGGACGCCGGGGAAAATGGAGCAAGCGCAAATGCATTTAAATGCATTCCTTTGCTATGGATTCTGGAAGCAAAACCCAAGCAGCAAACGGGGGAAAGCATCAACATCTATTTACATGTACAGCACATGCGGTAAGAATTTGTTGGTGCATTCTGGCAGTGTTGGCACAATGTCCCGCTTTTTAGGGATCCACTGTCGTGTGCAGTTGTGCCGATGCAATCTAAACATAGGGACAAATGCCAAGTCATCATTTCTTGCTGAAGTGTCATCCTCATGTCTGTGCTGCGTTGGGGCCTTAGAGGAGTGAGGGACAGGTCGACAAAGGGACACGATGTTGAGGGTTTATTATGGTGCTTCATTTCATTTTTTGGAAGAGTCTCCTGCAATGACATCTGATTCAAATCCTTCAAATGGTGACCTTGTTGGAATGTGGACGACACTGGTCAGTGAAGACAAGCACTGCAACGCACTTATACCAACTGCTCAGCCCCGTCACTGATCTGCAATGGTGGTAGTGTCAACATGACATTCTGGTTGTGTGCAAAGGCAACACAGAAGAGAGAATCTACAGGTTACAGTCACCAGCATGAGAAGAGGCAGCAGTGCATTAGAGCTAAAGTCACATGAGAACTCCCTGTTCAGTTTTTATGGCCAAGAACAGAAATTTTTGGATTTTTAGTAATAAACACCCACCCAGTTGTTTTTCCTCACAATATGACATAATATTCAGCTGAAGGTTTGTTGTATTTTGAAGGAATCCATCCATAAGAACTAGCTCTGTAACCCCACCTATACCAAATAACCCTGCGGACACTTAATGAAATCCAGGCTTTAACTGTCCCTCAGCTTGTGGTGAAATTAAAAAAAAATGCCACAGCTGCATTTTGTTTATCAATTGTATCTATCAAAAGAGTCCATTATGAGTTATAAAATAGATGAGCTGCTGGCATCACTGGGCGCCACGACCTCCTCCTATATGGCACGGAGGGGCTTCAAAGCGTGGCTCCAGATCAAACTCCTGCTGATAAGCCTTTTGATTACATTACAAACCCTTCAGAGGTGAAGATGCTGCAGATTAAAATGCAATTTACTTTGCTCTGCAAGGGTGTGGGAGGTCATCAGAGTGTGTGTCAACATTTAAACTTGTCATAATGAACACAGTGACTCTCTGTCCTAATGGCTCCCTGTGATCACAACAGATGTGATCCCATCAATCAGCCCCTGATGTTAAAGTCATGTTTACTAAGAAAGGATTGTGTATTACAGAGTCACACTAGCAGACCAACTATAAAGACTACAGGCCGATACTGTCCACCCCTCAACCTGCCCTGTTAAAGGAATATAATGGGGATGCCACAGTAGGTAGAGGCATCCATTCTGAGTTAAAGTGTCCAGAATGAGAGCGGCGAGAAAAGGCTGGTGTTTGGTTATGGGGCAGAGATCGGGCAGCTGATGTTTGTCCAGGGATGGGGTTGTAATATTCTAGAGCGTGCACAGACTGACCTTTGCTCCAAATCAAAAGGCTGCATGTCTATTATGTGCATTACGACAACCGGCAAATTCCACCAGCCCATGGCAGCTTTGCCAAAAGTGCCGGTGCATGATGGCCTCTCCATGCATAGGTCACAGTTTGTGTCAGGATGTGTCACTGTCACGCTCTCACCTATGTATTCCTACTAGTATTGGGGGGTATTAGTGATTCCCTACAGACAGTGCTAGACCAAGCCTTGGGTGCAACAATGGAGGCGTATCCATAGCTGGCAAAAACATGATTTGGGCACAATTTGATAAAGAAGAGACTGGGATGCTGTTTGAAAGTGGTGTATTTTTTTAAAATGATGGATATTGTGTTGATAAGGGCCAGGGTTTCACTCTCTTACCAGAGTAAATCAATCCTAATGGGATTATAGGGAGGATCGGGTGACAGAGGCACAACACAATGAGATGGAAGAAGGATGCCCATTCCTGGGAATGGGCATCTTACCTTGGTTACCACGTTATGCACGAGTCCCGTGTGCAGCTCGAACGTCCACTCGCTGCACTGACACTGCATTGAGATGCTGTTATTGTGGCTGCCGTAACTTCCATTGGCATACATGTGAGCTGACCGCGCGCCGCTGCTGTTGTGGGGACTGTCCAGCAGCGAGGAGTGACCCGGTGCGCTCTGGTTGTAAGTCAGGTTCGCCAGCGGCTGCACGCATGTGTTGTTCGGCTGTGCCAGGAGGAAATTGTCCGAGAACTGGCTGAATCCAATGAATAGCGCCGGGATCCATGTCAGCACGATCAGCTGTTTCTGGTATTTCCCAAATCCCCCGAGAAACGGCAGCACGGAGCAGTCGATGCGCGTTAGCAGCCCCGGCGACGTGGTTTCGGGGGACACGAAGCCGTTCTCCGGCTGGTGGTCCTCCCTGTCGAGCTGCACCACGGCCATCGCGGTTCCGCCAGATAGATGCCTCCGTGTGCGTGAGTGTGTGTGTGTGGCGAAGCCGGGGTTGCAGTGCTACCACCCCCCCCACCCTCGCCTGTCGACTCCACAATGCGTCAATGCGCCCCCAGCTCCCCGGCGCTGAAAGACGTGCGCAGTCACTCAGTCCCAGTCAGTCAGTCTCTGGAATGGAAATAAGACGCACCTCTCTATTACCAGGAAGCACTTCCGTCTGTCGGTCTGTCCGTCTAACAAACAAGTGCTGGACTGAGAGCAGCCTCAAAGATCAGAGTCACACACACTGACACACACGAAGCTCACTGCTCGATGAGGCCGTGACGAGAGAAAAAGAAACTGTTCCATGGTCCCCGTCCTCTTTAATGTGTCCGTGTCGCTGAGGCGGCAGAGGATCTTCCTGAGGGAGCCACAGGTAACACACCTGCCCACCAGGCTTTGAGCTGTTGACTCAACTCAACATGGCCACAGGTCACACTGTGAGGGGACAATCTGACACAAGTACTTATTATTGTTCCTCGTAATGCTTCAACATGCACAGTGGTGGCACGTAACAAAGTACTTTTACTTCGTTACTGTACCTTCTGTCTTTGGTGATGCATTTTTAGCTTGTTGCCTTTGATGTTTGTATTTGTCTTCTTTTAAAAAATTCTTATCGGATGTTTTGAAATATGAAATATAAGTATTATTATTTGTTGTTATTATTAATTATTATTAATTTATTTTTATTACTACATAAATTTAAATTATGCCGCTACAGTGCCTCACATTAGATGTTTGCATTATGCTTATATATATATATATATATGTGTGTGTGTGTGTGTGTGTGTGTAAACATTGAGTATGACATATAAAATATATATAAATGTTATATTATACATATGTATAATAAGGTCCAGTGTGTAAGATTTGGGTGAAAGGGAATTATTGGCAGAAATTGAATGTAGAATAATCCTTATGATGTTTTCACTAGTTCGTTTCATCTAAATTGAATTGTAGTTTTCTTTACCCAAGAAAAGACCCTTTATATTTAAATACTTTATATTTACATCGAGGGGACCCTCTCTACGGAGGCCACCATGTTTTTTACATTAGTCCAGACTGAACAAACTGAACACTTTTTGAGTTTTTATGACAACTGAAGCTACCACAGGTTCTTTTTCATGTTTGGAAGGGGAGGGTGAGGTGAGGGGTGTTCAGCTGCAACATGTAATTTCAACACTAGATATCACAAAATTCTACACACTGTACCTTTAAGTCATCAAAATGAGAAGGGAAATGGTCAGATAACAGATCAATTACAATAATACAAGAATCCCCTTTCAAATATTCAATATGACAGTGGATTTGTTTTCAGCATCATCATCAGCATTTTTTTGTTAATGTGACAGAGTCTTTACTTTTCTTATATCAAACAAAATATGCAGTCAATTGACTGTTTTATTAAGGACGAGGCTGCACTTGGCAAGTACTTTTACTTTGTGATTAGAAACAAGTACTTACTTTACTTGAGTACATTGTTTGGGTGGGCTACATTCTCCATACTGATCATATCCAATGTTTTGTATTCTAGGGCTGACATTTCCCTACACATAGCCACTAATTGCAGACATTCCTTTGACCTCTTACTTTCTCTTCTGTGTCTCAAAACTGTAAATGGTACCTTAATTCATTGCCTGTGGTTGTGTCATGAACTACAGAAAAAACATTTTTGTGAATTTGAGAAAATATTTAATCAAGATTTAGAATTGGACCCCTCAACTGCAGTGTGCATTTAAAATCTTATGAATTATTTATCGTCTTGCAATGTCTGAAACAGCACATGATCGTTGGAATACTGGGACCTTTTTTAAGGAAAGTGTTTCTCATAAACACTCAGAATGTGTGTTCAATAATAATATCAATATATTGCTTATGCATTGTAGAAGCACAATGAGGGGATACAGTGACTGAGACAGACCAATACACAGTTTGTCTGGTAAAACTCAGAGGTTTTAGCTTTTCTTATTCATGTGATGGTTTGGTTTCATGGATGTAATATACATTTTCATGCGCCATGCCTTCTCTCTCATTTTTTTATGTACAGTCGTGTTGAGGTTTGTGTCTCATGTAATTCCTCAGGTAATCATTTCTAATTCAACAGAAAGGCTTTATAGATAAAACTTGCATTATTCAAGGAAACCTGTTGTTATCAACAATTTTATATGTCAGTTCAATTTCCCACTACATAATTAGTCCACAGGTCATCAAGGTCAAATGTTAGTATGTCATTAATAAGGGATTTTTCTACTGTGTCTGGTTTTGTAAATGTGCATTAGTAGATATAGTTAGTGAATGGATTTTGTTCCAGGTGATCCTCCACTCTCTCCATCAGGGGGATGGTTGAACTCAACATTGGTGTCTAATGAACTGAAGAACTAGAAAGACAAATGATCCTGGAGGATGACGAACACCAGTCAACAGATATCTGCACAACCTGGCAACCCAAATCTTTCCATTACTAAGGTTTTATTACTTAGCAGCTTCTGTGATTTGTTTCTTTTTTATGAAAACCTTAGTTACAACATACAGACCTAAAGTTTTGTTCCAAACAAGATCATTAATTATCCTAACATTTGATGCCTTTCCCTTATTTTACTGAAACACAACCACTCATTTGACAAGACAGACATTTAAAATTGAAGTAATTTGGCTCTACAGGAGACATATGATGGTAATTATGTCTTAAATTATGAACTTGATGTTTTTCTGATAATATGATTTATGGTGACATAAGGTTCAATATTGGTCAAGTTTGAATTGCACCCACTGACTGTATAGCCTATATTTATCTGAGCATGTGACAGCAGACTCCCACTCCATCTACAGCACATGTATGTTTAGCAATGCTTCACCCTCCTGGCCATAATGTGATAGTACACGTACACACACACACACACGTACACACACACACACACACACACACAGACACACACACACACACACACACAGGGAGGTGAATCGTTCACAGTTAAATTTCATTAAATTCTATTTTTCAACAAAACATTAGAAGACATTACATTTTTTGTTCTCTGCTCAATACTGTTTTATTACATATATATGATGTTATATATATAGTGTTTAGCATATAACTTTTAGCAAATCTAGCGTCAAGTTCCATGTTAATTTACCTTTGAGCATTTGAATAAACATATTTAAGTATTTTCTCAGAGCTAACCCGTGTTAGTGCATGCTAAGCACGTTTGACAGATCCTGAGTGGCCCCATGAAGGATTACTGGGGGCCCTGAATGGCCTGCAGTAGTTCATAGGGTTGGGATTTGTTGCACACTTATGACCCCTGCAGGCAGACTGACGTAATTAATGCGTCTTCTCGAGCATTTGGTGGCTTTGTTCTTTTAAGCTATAGCAACATTCATGCACTATAATGCATTTGTTTCTGTTGTTGTTTTCAGTTCTGTGAAGTTGTATTGATGAAAACAAAGTAATGTTGGTGTGAGATATAAATACACAGTTTATCAAATACTGTTGCAACCAGGTTTTGAATCATCACAAAAATAAATCACATGGAAATTGTGTAAAAATTAAACTGTTGAAGCAAAATAACTGGTTTCAATTTGCAGATAATTAATTAAGTATGGATGTGTAAAGTAAAATGAGGAAATCATTTTAAAAAAAATCCTAAATGACTGGATCTGTTTGATCTGCATCCTCTAACTCTGACATCCAGACAAAGCTTTTCGCAGCTGTGTGTGCAGAGTATATTTTTCATGGCTCCGCGCCAACAGAAACCAGTTGACCATTATACCGTCTCACTATCTCACTGTGTTATCATTCAAACTTGTTTTGGCAACTTATTCAGGTGTGTCCAGGATACGCCCCAATATGCCATGCTATGAGTCAGCTCAAGTGTGTGTGTGTGAGTGAGAGTGAGTGAGTGAGTGAGTGGGTGAGTGAGTGAGTGAGTGAGTGTTGTTTTTTTCTGTCTCTGTGTCATAAACTGTCTGATTGCACACAAGGTGTTAAACAGCAACAAAAAAAATACACAAAGGTGTGTCACAGTCAGTGACGTGGTGAGAAATTCAAATTCAAATATTCTGTTGTGAAACGACAAACAGACGTTTCCCTTTGTCACAATACTCGTGTATCTGTGTTAAACAGTTATCAACGTTTCGAGATAGAATGTACTGTAACATATTGTAATAAGAAAAGTCAAAGTCCAGGCGATGCAGTGCAATGATGTGTGTTTTACTGCTTTTGGGTTAATATAACCTGGACTGATAACATACAAAAATACAGACACTGATTAAGAAATACCGAAATACTTCCTTTGTCACTCAACATATTGTAGAGTAGCCTTTGAGGAGTACTCACAGGATTAATTAAGTTTTTATCTTTTAAATTGCAGAATATTCAATCACATCTATGGGGAAAGGAAAATAGAAGATTTTTAGAAACAATATTTAAAGTATCTTAAAGAAATTGTACTGAAAATATAACGAAAAGTCCAAGAAAAGTGTTTCAGTCAGTAAATCAAAAACTTCCTGTGGGGAGAGATTTCTGAAGGTTACAACTACAGCAGCCATAGTATTTTGATAGTCTTTATTTTAACCATATATGTGTTATTACTTAATGTGAAGTCTTCTAACAATGTCTTGGCCTTTTCAAACACATTCTGAGAGTTTATGAGGCAGTGGAAAGTCTGAGGAACCATCTGCAAGTTAACAAGCTGCTACCAGGACACCACATTAATAAGCGAGACAATGTCAATTGTCGGTATGAATCCAGATGTCAGGCTTCTATTTATCACTGTGTGCTCACTGCATGATGTCAGTGCAAGTGACTGGGAGTGATATCATATGTGTGTGACTACAAGAGTCAGCAGGTCTCTGCAGTCAGTGTTAACCAACGTAACCCATAACCTGAAGTGTGAGAGTTAACCTGGTGAGGTCCGGCGTTGTTCATTCTCAATGAGCCAGACACCTCGATTGTGAGTACTTTTAATGTGTATTGTCACATTCCAGATGTCAGTTTTTTGTGAGTAACGTAAACGTGTGGGTTCATGTGACGAGTTCACCTTTGTTACTGCCAGGAATAGTAGCGATGATCCACATTGGATGTTCTATCAAGCAAACATCAAGTTAAATATTTACTCCGAGCTGGACACACACCGAGCAAACCTTTTCACTCTCTTCTAAAGTACCTCTGCGTGCATGTGAATCTGAATAATGCAGAGAGGAGATAAAAACAGATGTGAAGGTTTGAGGAGATAGTGTTGACGCAATGCACGACAGATGAGTATCACTCCAACAAACTATTGCTACTCCTCAATGTGACACTGAAACTTGCAGAAAATGATTTGACCTGCAGAAAAGATAGAAAAACAACATATCTGTGTGTCTGTGAGGTTTTTGTATCACAAGGTCGAACTCTTTCTGTTGCAGAGGCTTTAGTCTGATCCCAATTAATCCCTTTTACCTCATCATAAACCACAGCAAGGTTCACTGCCCTACTGTTCAGTTCATCTCGTTTTTTGCATCAGAGCCACCATCGCACTGAAGTTTGGAAAATTCCACAAGTTCATTCTTGCAGCGACTGTTGTGTGGAGATATTACCGGCAACAAGACTAGCAAATCCACCTGAGTTTACTGAGGGGGCGAGAAAATGCTGGGTGTGTCCGAGAGTGGGTGCGTCTCCATAGATTGTCATTATCACATATGTCATGTTTTAATTGGAAGTAAAAATAATGACAATATCAGATCCTTGCAAATATTCAGAACAGACAAGTCATGCCAATCCCTTTTTTTTTTTTTTTTTTCAAACACAAGAAGATTGTATGTGAAAAAAAAGAAAAGGTACAGGCTCTGTAATGCTTGGATGGTTTTAAAAATTCCTGTTCAGGGCGTTGGTTGCTGAAAGTCATTGGTTCCTCCTGTGTCTCTCTCACTGTGTTCTCACACTGCTATGTGACAGTAGTGAAGGCTACTTATGTGTGCAATGGCAAATAACTCAGTGCTGATATACCAGAGGGCACGTTGAGTCCAACAGAGTCAACTAATGTTTCCTCCTTCAGATAAGACTCAATAATGAGCGCTGCATGATTAGTTTTTACAGCTATCTTATCCTCATTTGGATTTTATTTTTTTCCACTTTAAATCCACCATTTAATAAAATTGCACGTATTCTTTACTTGTAAAACGTTTTTTATTTTCAATGCAACCTGTTTTTTATGTGTTTTTTTTACTAACACTATGTGACCCTCCCTTCTGTGTCCTTGTTCTCGCTCCCTTTCATTTTCTGACACACCTGTCTGATCAGTTTTATATGCAGATATGTTGAGAGATAGTAAAGAGGAAAAGGAGGGAGTTTTAAAGAAGAAGAAAAAGTGACTGTATCTTGGTGAGACTTGGTTGTTAGTGTGAGTGACTCCTCACAACACTGAAGGCTCACACGGACTCCTTTTGACCTCAAGAATGTTGAACCCGGGATGAGAAATTCTTTGTGCAGCCACTATCTCTCCTCACATGGATTGGATGTGTCTGCTGCAGTCATTTTTTTTCTTAATCGCTGTCAACTGGATATGCAGCTTTGACTCGCCAGGGTTACATGAGTCCACAGTGATCCTGAGGCCATGAGAATGAAAATGCAGCTTACCTTTACTAGCAAGGCATGGATTCAGAATAATTTAGATCATAGTGTGAAGTTTAGAAGTGAGGTTCAGTGAGTATGTTTACACCAACAGTCTTGGCTTTGATCCCTGGAGAAATGAGAACCATTGTTATTCATATATTATCCAAAGAGCAGTATTGTTTAGGGCCGCACTGTCACGCTTTCATCCGACCCACATGCCGTGTGAAATGATGGGCCCTGGGCGGTCCACTCCTGTTTGCCAGATCTGGGCCATAAGTAAACCATAGCAGCACTGCATGTCAACCAAAGGTGTCAAAGGTGGCCCGAATTAATTTTGTTCTGTTTGGGACATATTCACCATTTACCACATGAGCCACTTCAGGTTCCCATCCAGATCACACCTTTCCTTGAGCACCGCATGTTTGTCAAAAAAGGCCCACGTTTGCTTTTAAATATTTGGGCGCTGTGTGCTATTTTCCATTTAGCACTTTCAGTTCACATCCATTTTGTGCGAAGTAGGTGCCACTTCCATTCCTAAAATGGCCCACATGCCCGTGCTATCTGGGTAGCATCTCACTTTAAGTTATGACTTGATTTCATCTGATTCACTCTGGTCTGCAACAACAAAGAATATTCAGAAACCTGGATACAGAGTTAGCATGTCTCAGCATACACGCGTTTCTCAAATCCAGAATAAGATGTTTATACATACACCACATGTGCAAAATCCTGAATTAGGAAACTATAGTGCACATACAAATGCACTCATTAACGTTCCATAATAGGAAGGGGAATCTTCAAGAGAAGTCAGAATATATTTTCTGTATTAATCCACAACAGGAGAAACACACAATAATAAATATCCCTGTAAATTTTCATATTGTCGTATTTTTGGCTACATGATAATAAACTGTAAAATAACGAATTAAAAAAACAACAATTATTCTGATTATACATTTTATAGGCCTATAAAGATAGGCCGATGAGACACACTTTCCAATTTAACAACACAAAACAATGCAAACACGGGATATCTCAAACTTTATTACAGAGATTATTCAACATCTCTGAGATTATCTATCTCTATAAACTCCAACACTCCCTCAGAACCTCCCGAGTTAAACTGCCTTATAAATCAATTTTGCAACTTCCCATGAATTTTGCTGAATGAGACAAAGTCTCACACACACGCACACACACACTGTCTGCAGGAGTGTTTCGTAAACACAGTAAAGGTGTGGTTTTCTATGCGGACCAAAAGCTGCGCGCTTCCGCCTCTTCCCAGCAGTAACGCACCATTTTCTGTGCAACAGGACACCGGGAGGGGAACTGAGGAACCAAGGCGCACGGTCTGTGCGCTCTCCTGGACAGCAGAGGAGGAATCAACACATTTAAAACAACCAAACAACAACAACAAACATGAGTCACTACGGCTCCACGTCCAGACTGGCCAACATGGGCCCCAGGAGCAACTCAAGACCGGATTTGGCGAGTTCCAGCTTTCGAAACGACGTGTTCTACGGTGGAAACGGCTTCCAGGGGGATTACCAGGCAGGGGACAGCGGATTCGCTTACACCTCCACCTTCTCCAGGAGCTCCGCGCACGGCGGGGGGCACCCGGGACAGAAGGTGGCTGTCAGCATGGGTGGCAGCGCAGGAGGGGCCATCAGGTAAGAGTTTAGGAAAGCACCTGTCGTAATGATATCAACGTCATCCAAGCAAACCCTTGAGACAAAAGAGTGTTTTTATCTTCACTTAAAAACTACAGAGATGTGATCAGGCAGGAGGAGGGTCATGTTAGAGCTTTCATAAGTGACGTCGAGGGGAAGCAAAGTTTAGAAAAGTTTAGCTTAGTCAAAATTAGAAGCATAAACTACAAATAAATGCAAATATGTGCGAATTGAAATGAAATGAACGTCAACAAGCAGGAGAGGCTTTGGGTCTGAGCTGAAAATGAGGCTTTCATTGTGAATGTCAACAAACATGAAGTTGCACTGTACAAACACACAAATATGAAGTTGTAAAAAAGGGAACCATTAACTACGAAATCATAAAAAAAGTATGACTGTTATGTAAGCTCTCTAAGCAAAGCTTTAAGACCTGCTAAGGAAAGGGTGGAAGTCTGAAATTGTAAATAAATATGTCAACAGTCTACATATTTATGAAAATATTGGAAGACCCTTGTATCTGCAAAACCTTCTGACTGATTTGTGGAAGTGTGAAAGTAAAAAATTATAATTATTTTATATTTATATTGACAAGCAGGTTGTGTAGAAGAGCCAATTACAATGACATGAATACAACGTGTAAAAGATTTTACTACAGGGTGAAATATCTCATCAGTCCAAAGGCCTCCATGTCTTTACACATTTGTAAAACCATCATTCTCTAGTTTGTTTTTGAAGTACACACACTTTAAGTAATCCTAGTCGTACTATTCCTCATGTGTTGCCCAATAATCTGAATCACAAACAAGGAAATACTTAAACACACCCCTTGATTGTCCTCCCATGCACCATCTTGCCTGACGCAATTGTCTAATCTTGTAACAGTTTTGTCTGCGACTCTTTTTTTCTCTTTGAGAGATTTTTAACTCACAGTGATCAAAGGTTGTAAAAACAAACGGGATATTGTTTAAGTTGCGAGAGAGAAAGTGAAGAATTGTCTGGTGTGTTTTTGTGTCAGTGACCTGCCGCTGACCCATTTCCTCGTCCCACAGCACAAAGTGGAACTTCAAAATGACTTTTAAGTCGTTGGTTTTCACAGTGTTGTTATGCTGCGCCATGTTCGCTTAGAAACTTGGGTCTTTTTTGTCTTAATTATAATTCCCACTGAATTCAATAATCATTTACATGCATTTTTAAGAATTTAGTACATAATAACTATATTAAGCTTTTAAATGACGCTGCATTTTTCTCAATACTTACATGTACTTTTGATTAGAAATTTTCAAACATAGATATGTTTCCCTCTAAATACTTTTTGAAATAATGTTTTGTGTTTTTTATGTTTTTTTCCAGTGTGCAGTCTATTCAGCAGAAATCTCTATACCTGACCAGCCAATGTCACGATTTTCTGCAGAGAGCGAAGATGATGGTGCAGGCTGTAAGTGTAGAACACCAATCACACTCAACACAACTCAGGAAAATAATCATCATAATACCTAGAATGACACTCTGTCGAGCCAAGGCCCAACAGTCCCCTTGAATCTAATTAAAATTCATAGATATCAGTCTCCTTAATATGCCTGATTTTTTTCCTCTGGGAAACTTCCATCTTGCAATGTGAAAGAAAGAGATAAATAATTCCTGGATCCAACTTCCGGATCAGGATCCACTCCAAGATTGAATGTGTTCTTCCCACACCCAAACCATATCCTTCCTCCAAGTTTCGTGGAAATGTATCTGCAAACTTGCTTAAAATCAAACACACCAACCAACAAAGGAACAAAATGGCTGCTTTGCTTGGCTGCAAAATGAAATTCTTTCAGGTCTTTTGTTGACTGTACAACAGATGATACGGTTATAAGTGCTTTTGTTTTTTTGTTTTGAAGGATGTGAATACAGGAAGTATAATTTGACCGGTGGACTTCACTGTGGTTTCTTTGGGATGTTACAGGGGGCTCCAGCCATGGAGGTGGAGAAACAGCTGATGATGTCTGCAGAATTCCTGGAGCAGCTGAAGCTCTGTGGCCAAGAGCTTCATCAACTGCGTATCCCCAACGACGTCTTCAGAAGGTACGACTAGATGTACTGAGCGTGCACCTTTGCTAAGTGCAGGTGTACATTAGCTGTTTTTTGTGTTAATTCATGACACTTAGTAGGTGGAGCTAAACAGAAATAAAGTTGTAGACGGTACTCCTGAATTTCATTTTCATACTTAAAGCAGCGATCTGGAGTGAAGCCACACATGCTTCTCATTCTGCTGTATTTACCCACATGACCTGACTTTGAAGCTTGGAGTGCTCCGGGAAGATTTACAAAGTATTTCCTTTTTTGTCCAACTCTGCAGTGTGGAGCAGTTCCAGAACATGCAGGGTGCCATCCAACAGCAGCTCATGGGGACAATAAGAAGGGAGCAGGGCAGCGTGGGCTCGCTGGAGGGGGGGAGATTCTTTAATGATGCCATGGGCTGGATCTCTCAGCAGAAGGTGAGCTAGGGACTCACATGCATCAGTGCATCAGTTATTAACCTGTTGGAGCAGTAGGAATAATAGCACCTGCAGGCTGGTACCTGCCTGTATGGGTACACAAGTGTGCACTGTTTAGTAGGTAAAGGGAGGAGGGGCCTGTGTGTGTGTTGGTGGGGGTGCATTCACCCTATTCCTCATTCTGACCTCCTGTAACTGAAACCATCTGGTCACTCAGCCTAAACCCGATCCGTGAGTGAGTGAAAGAGGCCGAGAGAGGCGCAGGAGCACTGAAACAAAGAGGTTGAAAGAGCTCAGCCGCTGGAGAAAGGGACAGATAGATTGAGAGAGGAGGATGGAAAGCAAGAGACCGAAGAAAGAGGGCAGGAGATGAAGAGGCCGTGGAGGCAAAAAGAAAAGTAGAAGTAGAGGGACGAATGTGAAATTGGACACTTTCCGCAGTCGGTTGTTATGGGAGGGGGCAGTTGATCTGTAAAGTGTTCATGAGAACACGCCCTTCTGCCTCCACAGCCCTGCCACCCCATCCAAAAACACACCCTGTCATTCTGTCACCACATCCAGCCTCACCTCTCCGAACACCCTCATTCATACCCCCCCCTTTAGATATTTTTATATTTTCTTATCTGTGATATTTTGTTGATCCAGCACCCATCAGAAAAAGCATTATCATTCAACGTGTGTGTTGTTTTTCTTATATTTTCCAACGTGTTTTACTCAGTCCTTTTACTATAGGTGCCACCTTTTAGAAACCACTGAACCGTAATCCCCCAACGATTTACTGCTCCCATTTTTTTACTTTGTTGCTTGACCTTTCACCATTGGACTTATACTGCTCTACTCTCAGCCAGACTCTTAACGGCCATGTTGTGAGTAGCGTCTGCTTAGTAACCATGAAGGAAAAGGGAGTGGCGAGAGAACAAAAGCCCTGAGAGGAAAGAGAGAGAAAAAAAACCAGAGTATAGGGCAGGGACTGGCTGAGGTCTGTTTGCTGGCTGAGCTCTTATCAAAGCTGAGATGATGGAATAGTTGGAATAGTTTCCTGCCCGACAATGGACTTAATGATTATATGCTGACACCCAGTGGAGAAAAGTGGAACAAACAGAACAAATAAAGGAATTAACATCAAGGAATATACTTTTTACTTCAAAGTCGTGAACTATATTGGAAGTTTTTGAACGCATTTAAATTTGCCTTCGTAAATCACTTTAAAAAATTCTTTCTATGCCAAGGTTTGGTATCTTTTTGCCTTCATGATAAGATCACTTTGATATAACAACATATTGGACTCAATAAACATACAAGACAGTTGCTTAAAAGACCAAAATAAATAATTCATTCACTAACAACTATCGCCTGTGGGGCTAAATTGCGATTAGAATAGCTCATTTCTCATGGTAAAGTGCTCTTAAAAAGAATATAAATCATTATATTCCTTTCATCATAATAAACATGGGCACTGCTGTTGGGTTGACTCAATTCCAAATAAATAGGCCTGTTGCAATCAATATTTACTAGAGGCCAACATTTATATACATCTGTGGCTAAAAACTATTTCCTCATATCTGTGTAACAATTGGTAAAATCTACCGATACCAGCCGTAGCTGTTTTTGGATTTTCTGGTAATGAACTGTGATTCTGCATCTTGTAGCGAATGATTGAGATGGCACCGTGGGGGGACGACTCTGCCACCATAGAGAAGCAAATCCTAAATCACAACAAAGTTCACAGCTCCATCCAAAGGAGTCAGGAAGTAGATCGAGCCAAGGATGAACTGGTAAGTGGACGTTCTCTAGCCTATTTCAAGCTCTTCCTACTTGCTATTGTAGTCCCTGTAAATATATTGTTTGACAGGAAAACGTTCATCTGTACAATGTCTACATTCATGTCCAAAACTGAAATTGTAATTAAAACTGTGCAACAATCAAAATCTGTATTTCAGAGAGGCGACAAGAACAACCTCAACATCCTGGAACAAGAATGGGAAAGCTTGCAGGTAGAAACAATCACTTTTTTTTTTTAATGTTCAGAATTATATTACATTTTTGTCATATTCTTACATTTAACCTTTTGCTTTCGTCAGAAAATATCCCACAGCCGCATGATTCAGCTGCGAGAGCTTCAGAGCATCATTGAGGAGATCTCCCGAGCCATCATGTGGGTGAACGAGAGAGAGGAGGAGGAGCTCATGTTTGACTGGGGGGACAAAGACATCGACCAGTACATCCCCAAGAAGCAAGAGAGCTACTCTGTAAGGACCCGTAGATGACTTCTGGTTGGGTTCTTATTTTTCAGCCCATGGATCTGATTACATGTTTACCTTTGGTGTATTTATCATTTATCTTCAATAACTTTATTACAGAGTCCAAATTCTTGCTGTTTGGGATCCTTACTCTGTTTTTTCCTGATAGAGGCTGATGAGGGACCTGGAGGAGAAGGAGAAGGACCTGAACAAGCTGAAGGTGAAATCAGATGGACTCCTGAGCAACAACCATCCAGCCTCAGATAAGATTGAAGTAAGTTGTTATTGTTTTCTGGTTGTTTTTCTATCCTAAACAGAAAATGATTTAGTGGTTTTGCACTGATTCATCTATTTCCGTCCGCAGGCCTACATGGACACCTTACAGACTCAGTGGAGCTGGCTGCTTCAGATCACCAAGTGCATCCATGTTCATTTGAAGGAGAATGCTGCCTACAGCCAAGTAAGTACATCATCACTGCTCCAGCTCGAGAGTCCGGCCGTGTTTTTTATTTGAATGCTGATCAAAGCTTCTCGCTGCTGTCTTCAGTTTTTCAAGGAGGCCACAGATACCTATTTGAAGCTTCAGAAGGAGAACGAGTCGATCCGCAGCAAGTTCACCTGCGATAAGAACACGCCACTGGAAAACCTCAATGAACTCCTGAAAGACCTGGAGGTACTGTCACACTCTGTTTAGTCTTGGAAACACATATTTATTTACATGTGGAACCAGATGGTTTGTTACATACAAGGGACTGTATACTGTAAACTGATAGGGAATACAACATTTCAGATGCTGATATACCGACTGATAGATTCTTGGCAAGGATTCCTAATATGTCAGTATCAAACCCTTATGACAAAGACATTTAATTGAGGCATTTATCTTTTCAAATATTAAAGTTATAAATAACTATAAATCGAAATATCTACGCATTTGGACAAATTCTTGGCAAAAAATAAATCAGTCAGGCTCTATTAAATGCTAAAATAACGAAAGATAATTTATGTATATAAAGAAATGCTCTGTAACTAGTGCTATAGCATCATCTATGTAGCGTCCAGGAGCTCCACTCTTACAGGAAGCTGATTGGTCTGAACCACTGTGGTTTGACCATAAGCAAACAGCTCGGAGCCTGGAAAGATGGATTCTCACTTGCAAGGAATGCAGTTGCCTTGTTAGATTACTACACAAAGCATGGTCACACATAGTTCCGTTGTGTGACCTGGGTGTAATTAATATGCACGTCTCTCTGCTCACCTGGTGAGCCTGCTTCTCTGCTCACCTGCTTCATCTTGCCGAGTAGTTGAGTGTAGCGTAAAGGGACCCATTTATGATTTAAATGTCTTGTTCTTGCATTTCCGCAGAAAGACAGGGACCGCATTATCGAAAATAAGAGGCAGGTCCAGAGTCTGGTCCACAAGTCCAAGACTATTGTCAGGCTGAAACCTCGCAACCCAGAGGAGAAGAGCACCAGCCCCGTCATCATCCAGGCTTTGTGTGACTTTAAACAAGACCAGGTGAGATACACGCTCTGTCACACACACACACACACACACACACACACACACACACACACACACACTCTCACACACAACACACACAGTATGAAGTGAATTACTACAAGCTGAACTCTGTGTGTTGTGTTTTGGGCGACAGAAAGGGATTCTGAAAGGGAACGAGGGGATTCTGAAGGAGAACTCTCAGCGCAGCAAGTGGCTGGTGACAGGACCTGGAGGTCTGGACATGTTGATCCCTTCTGTGTGTCTGATCATTCCTCCACCAAACCCGCACAGCATCGGCCTCGCCAACAAGTAAGATGTACTGAATATAATGAGATTTAGAGAATAATTACCTGATAAAAGTTGTAATAATGTGAGAATAAAGTCATAATTTAATGGAAAAGAAATCCAGAAAAAGGAAAGTAACGGTGTTCGCTGGAATTCCATCTTGATTCCATATTGAGCCAATCTCAAGGTTTCTTGAGAATCTACAAAACTTCTTGGAATACCACGATGTAACCAACAATACAGCTGACCACTCATAAATACTTCCCCTTCCTTAAAAGAGGCAACATCCTCCAGGTCTATGTGGTTGTTTCTGTGGAACAGACTCAGTTTCTTGCACAATCTTTTCAAAGTCCTGATACTTGGAAAGTGGTGCTAATGTGACAAAAGATTCAGTATTTTGGTATTTGTGAAACATATACAAACGCAGTTCATGCTTTCATGCATCTACTGTATCTTTATGAGTGATTAACGACATTACTGTTCCATAGGAATGAGCAGTACTATGAAGCCATCATGAGCATCTGGAATCAGCTTTACATCAACATCAAGAGTCTCATCTCATGGCAGTATTGTCTCAAAGACATCAACTTCATCAACTCTCTCACTGTCAGCATGGTAAGATAACAACAACTTCTCAGTTTTAAAGGTCCAGTGGGTGAGATTTAGCTGAAAGGGATCTATTGGCAGAAATTGAATATAAAATAATAGTGAAAGCAAATGTAAATACGACCCAGTTTCCTTGTATGCTGACTTTCTATGTCTTTTGCATCACTTCACCTCCTTCCTCGAACTTGACAGCTGTCTAAGATGCCTCCTGAGGAGTACCGCAATATGATCAAAAGACTGGAGACTCACTACCAAGAGTTCATTAATACCAGTAAATCATCTGAGATGTTCCGGGACGACGAGAAGAAAACCATCAAGGGCTACTTTGATCAAGCCCGGGTCTACTATGACAATCTCATTATCCAGCTGCCTGCCTTCAGTGAGTGTCATAGGTCTTCACCTTATCACAAAGATTTCACTAACAAGCACTTTTCCACTATAAATTCTTATCCTTCAAATTTCCCCCAACCAATAAAGGGAACGATGCGGCAAAGCCTGAGCCACAAAAACCGACTCCAGCAGTCAAGACCACTGTTAAGGTGACCACCCAGCCTCCCCCAGCCAGCTCCACTCTCAGCCTCACCCTGCTCAGTGGTCTGCAAGAAATCCGACGCAGGCTGGAGCTGGCTGAATCCGGTCTCACCAGTCACCTCCATGTTGACCTGGGAGAGAACAGTGTGCATGAGTGCTCAGTGCACATCCAGAACCTGCAGGTATGTAACCGTTCATCTGTCATTCTGTCTAACCAATAAAAAGATTTTTTTAAATGTGCAAATTCCCTAATTAATATATGAACAAAATTTTGATTTCCAGTCTGTGTTCAATGATTTGGACTCTATTTACAACGAGTACGTGCGCCTAAGAGAAAGGATCATAAAGCAGCTGGAGGGGATACCTGCGGATTCAGAACAAGCCAAGTTCCTCCGCTCTGAATTAGAAATCATCAACCAAAAACTGGGAGGCCTGCAGAGTCTCTACAAAGCTTACTCTGAGAGGTACATTATTTTACTGCAAATACACAAGATTTATGCTGATTTACTGTCCAAGTTATTACCTCTCATAATAAAGTAAGCACCAGACATAGAAATATTTTACAGTAGCACTGATTTTATCATAAAACTCTTTATCTCATCGACATTTAATCTAATTTTGAAGGTGAAGGGTATCGGCTATTATCTGATGACAAATAAGCCTCTGGGAGGAAAGGCCAGTATTTTGAGGTTTCTGGTGTAGACAGCGGATATCCAGGCCTAGACTCTGTCATCCGTTTGCAGTACACTGTTTACAAGGGAGTTGAATGTTTTAACAAATGGGTTTACGGGTTATGTTTGTTGTTGCAATGTGTCTATTTGTGTTGGTTTTACTGGAATGGCTGTAATATTTTCCCCAGGGGAGAGTCTTAATTCTAAAATACAATCAGTGATACATTTTGCATTTTCACATGCAGAATCTGTTTAGATCCATGACCGTTTGTCTTCAACAGACTGTTGGCTCTTCAGACCTTGCTCCAGACTCTTCTCAAGGTCGAGGATATTGTTAAAGTCCACGAGGCCCGGCTGACAGAGAAGGAGACAACCTCCCTGGACCCACAGGAGATGGAAAACTATCGGAGCACTCTTAAGGTGTGACATACTTATATACATAATTGTTTTTAATTCAGACTCACATCTCTTGGAGGAGTTGTAAAAACAATGTAGAACAGTAAAACTTATTTATTAGTACTACTTACTAACTTGTTTTTTTCCCCCTATGATGCTCTACTAAAGCAAATGAAGATTGATCTGGAGCAGAAAAGAGATCTGCTGACAGCTATGGAGTCTGCTATGGCTAAAGCAAAGCACTGGAATGGTCAAATCTCTGGGTCTTTCCACAAGTGTGACGTGGACTTGGCCAAATACTCTGACCTGATGAGTCAGATGTCTGACCGCTGGCACCGCATCCAAACCCAGATTGATAGCAGGTAAAGTAGGATAGTCTGTACATTTCTTCAGTACCTCCACAAATATTTTTTCCACATCCTCTGTTTGTTGTCGCTGTCGTTGCATCATCTCTTCCTCTGCCTCCCACTCCTTCCTCCCCAGAATGTGGGACCTGGAGAAGCAGGAGAAGCAGCTGAAACATTATCAGCAGAGCAGCACTTCCATGCAACAGTGGATAGACAATGCCAGGAAGCGCCAGGACACACTTCAGATGGTGAAGCTCAGTGACATCAAGACCCTGATGGACCACCTCAACCAACAGAAGGCACGTCTGTCCTTATTTACATCCATACAAACGGATTGGTTGAATTGGCAATTGCACTTGAATTGAGAAGCTGATACCCACGAGTTTTGGTGTAGATGTGTAGATTTTATACATCATACAGTGTAAGGTTTAAATTTTATTACAGAAAATGTATGAGTTTCAATGTCCAGTTTTTGAAATCAAGAAAATGACTGTCTCGCCTGGATTTCTTAGAAGAACCACTGACTGGAAGATCTGAATATACAGTGAATCTTTTTAATGCATATTTCCTTATCGCACAGGCGCTTCACACTGAAATTAAAGGAAAGAAGGAGAAAGTAGAGGACGTGCAGAAAAATGCAGACACCTGTTCTGCATCCATAAAGGTTTGCTGATTTACTGAATATGTACACTTTCTTTCAATATAAATATACTGATATACAACAGTGGTACAGACGAGTGAAGTCTATGTGGTGTTGGTGTTTGCAGGACTATGAGCTGCAGCTGGCCTCCTACAGTTCAGGCCTGGAAACTCTGCTGAATATTCCTATCAAGAGAACAATGCTGCACTCACCCGCCTCTGTGGTCAGACAAGAGGTATGAGTCATAACCACATCCTCATCAACATCAACACACGAGTGGCAACTAAATGTACATTATACTACTCATAACATAGAACATAAAAAGAATTATCATGTTTATTGTCTTATTGTGCCATTTTAAAGGTTCATCTCTCAGTTGTATGTGTCATTGAAAGATATACCTGCAACATTATTATCATGTCAACATTTCAACTCCTAATTTTGATTCCATCAGGCGTCTGACCTCCAGTCCCACTACATTGAGCTTCTTACCCGCTCTAGTGACTACTACAAGTTCCTTGGGGAGCTTCTGAAAAACATGGAAGAGCTGAAGGTAAGTTCTGGGTCTTTCATTAGTCATTGTTATGCTAAAAAAGTATGAAGAACGTAAGATAAATTAACAAAAAGGTTGGTTTGTGGGTGACTTCGATTTTTTCTGTTGCTCTCTACAGATAAGGAACACTTCGATTGAGATGCTGGAGGACGAACTGAGGAATCTGAAGGGGGTCCTCCAGGATAATTATCAGAAAAACAAGTCCCTGGAAGATGCTTTAGCTCGCTACAAGCTGGAGCTCTCTCAGTCAAAAGATCTGCTCCTTTCTTTGGAGGAAGTGAAGATAACCACAGCAATGCAAGTAAATGCTACCAAGGAGAACCTGGACAGCACTCAAACCCAGCTTCGAGATCTCAATGACCAACTGACCCGCATCAAATACCAGCTGGAGGAGGAGAAGAGGAAAAGGAAGCTGGCAGAGGAGCGCTACACCAGCCAGCAAGATGAGTATGAGGCGGCCGTTCGCCGCAGACAGAAGGAACTGGAAGAGCTCAACTGGACCAAGATTGACTTAGAGAAAAGTGTGAAGGACAAGGAACGTGAACTGGAGAGGATGAAGATACTGCTAGAGGAGGAGGCAGCACGTCGACGTAATGCAGAATCAAATATTTCAAAGGTAAGAACACAGTGCACCCAAGAGATTAATCAACTTAAGCAGACATATGAGACAGAGATCCACGTTACCAAGACCACAATCCTGAAAGCCTCACAGCAGAAAGAAGAGGACTCTGCCGAACTGAGACTGCAAGTTGACAGACTCACTGCTGAGAAGAGAGATTTAGAGGAGGATCTGAGGAGACTCAGGCAGTCCATTGCTCATGCAGAGGAGCAGAAAAGCAGAGCAGAGCAGGAGTCAAGCCAGCAGAGGGCCTCAGCGGCACAGGAGACAAGGATCCGCAGTGAGCTAGAGGTGCAGCTGAGAAGTGTGAAGCATCAGAGAGGAGAGGATGAGCTCAAATTAAAAGAAGCCAATAAAAGCAACCAGGAGAAGTCCAGACAGATCAGCATGCTCACATTTAATCTGGATGAAGAGGGGAAGAAGAGGAGAGCTCTGGAGTTGGAAATCAATCACCTGAAACAGGCTGAGGCAGAGCTGAAGGTAAAGAACTCCTCCTATCTGGAGTCAATTAACAAGCTCAAAGTGTCTGAGCAAGAGATCCGCATCACCCGAGTGGAGCTGGACAAACAAACCAGTGAGAAAACCAAAGCTGAGCAGAGTTCTGCAAGGCTGCAGAGCCGAATCCGGGAACTTCAGTGCTCGCTGGATGGGATGGAGGCTGAGTTGGAGAAACAGAAGAAGACAACCCAAGAGGAGTTCACGCGTAGGAAGAGAATGGAGGCTGAGCTGGAGAAGATGACACGTATCTGCAGAGAGCACACCACCACGATTACCACACTGAAATCTGTCCAGCTAGAGGCTTCCACCTCTGGAAGGAAGTATGAGCAGGACCTAAGGGCCCTCCAGGAGGCTCTGGAAAAGAGCCTGAGGGAGCATAAAGTCACCAAGGAGGAACTGGCAGCTGTTAAAGTTGAGCTGAAGACACTGAAACAGAAGCTCCTGCAGGAACAGACTCGGATTCATGAGCTCAACCTGCGGAACGAGAGCCTTTACAAGACCATTGAGGAGAAGAGCCGCCAGCTTAACGAATACACTACAGAGATTGAAAAGCTGAAGACTCTGACACAGAACCTGACGAAGGAGAGGCTGAGGTTGGAGGAGGAGCTGAGGGCAGTTAGACAGGAGAGAGATGAGCTCAAGATGAGCAAAGACACTTTTGATGGAGAAAGTGCCACTCAGATCTCAGCCTTGCATGTCCAGCTTCAGAGTAGCACCAAGAGGACAGCGGAGCTCCAGACTCTCATCAATGACCTGACCAGAGAGAGAGAAAAGCTTAAATTGGAAATAGACAAAATCCAAAAGCAATCGATTGAGGTATTTTTGATTGCGTCAAAGGGTCATCTGCTCATAATGCTTCAAAATTTAACTAACGTTTTTTCCCCTTTGCATGAATGATTGTAGCTGCATTTAGACTGACCATGATTTTTGCATGAAATTCACCTATTTGCAAATGCTTTTCCTTAGAAATGCATGTTGTTCAGTTCACAATTTTACTTTACACATTATGGCACTGAACTTAATTCATACTAAAATAAAATTCACTTCATAAAACACTGTAATAATACTAATAATGTGCATATGTACAAAATGAATTAAGTCCAACAGTATTGAACGCTAAAGGCATATGACCATACACAAATGTATGTCATAATAATGTTCTATGTTGCTAAGCACTTACAACATACTGCTAAGGACATTCATGCGTACTTCGAATTGATTGGAATCAAAACTGTTGCTTTTTGCATATGTGTATATAATATGTTGTCATTTTTGTACGGACATAACATTTTGTTTTGGTATCTTTCCACAGACATCCATCATGGTGCATACGTCCCAGAGTCAATATAGTGAGCTGCTATTGGAGAAGGACAGCTTGCTTTCTAAGCTGAAACTGCTGGAGCAAGACAAGAATCGTCACCAGCGCATAGAAGAAGAGCTGACCCGCATCAAGCTCACACTTGAGACGGAGCTCCGTAACAAACAGCGGCTGCAGGATGAGAAGAATTCTCTTCTCAAAGATTTCAACTATATGAAGACACAGTTTGAGTTGAGAGACAGCCAGATCAGGCAGTGTGAATCAGAGAGAGACAAGGCAGATCGTGAAAGGCTATCCCTGAAGAGTGAGATTGAGAGGCTCATGAGGGAGTTGAAGACTATTGAGGAGAAGTACAAGAGCAAGCTGATAATGTCTGAGAAGGAGGCGTCAGACCTGGCTCTTAAGAGAGATGCCCTGGAGAGAGAAATCAAGAGGCTGCAGCAGAGACCTAGCACTCTGAGCCGGCAGACCCAGACAGATGAGAAAGTCCCAACAATTGATCCATCCAAGCTGATTTTTGATGGGGTGCGTAAAAAAGTCACTGCCCACCAACTTTGTGACTGTGGTATAATCAGCAAAGCCACTCTAGACCAGCTCTTAAAGGGAAAGAAGACAGTGGATGAGGTTGCTGTGGACATCCAGCTTAATCTAAAGGGTACAGGCATTATCGCTGGCATGACAACAGCTGCTCAAGGGAAAATGCCATTCACTGAAGCCAAAAACAAGAACCTCCTCAGCCCAGAGAGTGCTCTTATGCTTCTGGAAGCTCAAGCAGCAACAGGCTACATAATGGACCCCGCATTTAATGAGAAGATGCCTGTGGATACTGCCTGTTCCAGAGGAATTGTAGACACAGAAGACAGAGACATCCTGGTGACAGCTGAAGCTGCAAGCAAAGGCTTTAAAGATCCATACAGTGGCAAAGTGTTATCTGTGGGTCAGGCATGCAAACAAGGCCATATAGACAAAGACATAGCCATCCGCTTGCTGCAGGCACAGGAGTCTGCGGGAGGCATATTGGATCCTGTTCTGAGTGTATTCCTTCCAAAAGATTTGGCCTTGGATCGCAATCTTATCGATGAAGACCTCTATAGGGCTTTGAACAAAAAACCTACATGCTACCTGGACCCTGCGACAGGAGAGAAGATCAGTTATAATGACCTCAGGAAGAAATGTACAGTCGAACCTGTTAACGGCTTGCTTCTGCTCAGTGGTCCAGAAAAGCCAATGACAGTGAAGGGTCTCCGTGGGCCAGTCTCTGTTACAGATCTCATCAATTCTGAACTTCTGGATAAAACTGACTTGGTGAAGCTCAACCAGGGCAAGCTGACCAGCAAAGATATTGAAGACAAGCTGAAGTCCTATCTGTATGGCTCTACCTGTATTGCAGGTATCTATGATGAGGCCAATGACCGAATCTTGCCTTTTTATCAAGCTATGAAGGAAGGTCTGCTCATGAGGGGAACCACCCTGGAGCTTCTTGAGGCACAAGCGGCTTCTGGGTTTATTGTTGATCCAGTCAACAATGCCTTCTTGACAGTGGAAGAAGCCACAAAGAGAGCCCTGATAGGGAAAGAGTTTCAGAACAAGCTTTTGTCTGCAGAGAAGGCAGTAATTGGATACAGAGACCCATCCACAGGAAAGATAATCTCCCTCTTCCAGGCTATTGAGAAAGATCTTATTGAGAAAGGTCATGGAATCCGTCTCCTTGAAGCTCAAATAGCTAGCGGTGGGATTATTGACCCAAAAGAGAGCCATCGCATTGATGTCGCTGTTGCCTATAAAAGGGGGTATTTTGATGAGGAGATGAATGAGATCCTAACTTATGAAGGAGATGACACAAAAGGGTTCTTTGACCCTAATACCAAGGAAAACCTTACATATCTTCAGTTGAAAGACAGGTGCATCACAGATCCCAAAACAGGCCTAATACTCCTGCCACTCAAAGACAAGAGGAAGCTGCAGAAGTTGCAGGAAAGCCGTACCAATGTCCTCCGAAAAAGGCGGGTTGTGATCGTTGACCCAGACACTGGGCTGGAGATGTCAGTGAGGGAGGCCTTTCACCGTGAGCTGATTGACTATGACACCTTCCTGGATCTGTCAGAGCAGGAATGTGAGTGGGAGGAAATAACTATCAAGGGGTCAGATGGCTCTGCACGATTGGTGATAGTGGATAGGAAAACAGGAACCCAGTACGACATCAAGGACTGTATGGAGCGTGGCATCATTAGTCAGAAATCTTTGGATGAGTATCGAGCTGGAACGCTAACCTTGACCCAGTTTGCTGACCAAATTATCAGCAATACTAGTAGCTCTGAGATGACTATTTCCGCCAGCAATGTTGATGACATGGTCACCTGCAGCAGCCCAACCCAGCTTGCACCATCCTCTCCAACCGTCCGTAAGCGCTTCAACAGTATTTCAATTACTGTCTCACCCCCTGAGATGTTTGATGACCAGAGCCCTGTTGCAGCCATATTTGACACAGAGACCTTGGAGAAGATAACCATTAGTGAAGGGCTTCGAAGAGGTATAGTTGACACTATTACAGCACAAAGACTGCTTGAGGCCCAGGCATGCACAGGTGGGATTATCAACCCTGCCAATTGCGAGAGACTGTCGCTGCAGGATGCTGTTCACCAGAGCATCATTGATGACAGCATGGCTAATAAGCTGAAACCTGCCCAGAAAGCCTATGTTGGTTTTGAAGACGTAAAGACTAAAAGGAGGATGTCCGCAGCAGAAGCAGTAAAGGAGACATGGCTGCCTTATGAGGCAGGTCAGAGATTTTTGGAGTTTCAGTATCTGACAGGAGGCCTGATTGAGCCTGGCACTGGACGTCGTATTACCATCGAAGAGGCTATTCGCAAGGGGTGGCTCGACGGTAAAGGGGCGCAGAAGCTTCAAGATACACGGACCAATCAGAAGTACCTGACCTGTCCCAAGACAAAACTAAAGATCACCTACAAGGAAGCTATGGATGGCTGCATGGTGGAGGAAAGCAATGGCATGAAGATGCTGCAGGCATCCTCAATGTCCACGAAGGGAATCAGCAGCCCTTACAATGTGTCTAACCCAGGATCACGATCTGGCTCCAGGGCTGGTTCCCGTACTGGCTCAAGGAGTGGATCTCGTAGAGGGAGTGTGGATTATTCCTCTACTTACAGCTACAGCTTCTCTTCTAGCAGCGCCACCTACAACTCCGACACTGCATTATAATACACTGCACAGTAAAGAGTGAAACAAGGCTAGGCTTATTAATAGTGGTTCCTATGCAATTTAAGTATTGTTTGCTTTTTCTAAAAAGGGTA
This sequence comes from Paralichthys olivaceus, assembly GCF_024713975.1. NCBI lineage: Eukaryota > Metazoa > Chordata > Actinopteri > Pleuronectiformes > Paralichthyidae > Paralichthys > Paralichthys olivaceus. Next base: position 9,509,547 of record NC_091108.1, on the reverse strand, counting down.
TTTTCTGCTACTTATTCAATTTGGGGAGATCTGTTTAAATACGGTATCAAATTCATTTAAATATTTTGGATTGTTGTGTAGTGCTTTGGTGATTTGGTGTGTGAGTATTAAGCATCATGCTGACTATAATTCATAATTTTGTTGTATTGCATACATTTTAAATGTACATGAATTTGTCATAACAACATTTAACATGACTTTTTAAAGAGTGTAACAATCTGTTATTTCAAAATATGCTTGTTGACCTCAAAATCAGCTTGCCACCAAAATGAATGTAGTTTTTTTATTCTTAGTTTATTTCAACTGGACTCATATACTGTATTTTTCTGACAATTTTTTAGAAACAAATATGTTGTCAATTGCAAATGCTGAGTTTGGGCTTAAAATTCTGAAAAGTATTGAACAACTATTCTTTGCCACACAAATGTTATTCACATGTTTAACAAAATATAAATAAAAGTTGTCACAATTCACATTCAATCATTCTTTCATTCATTTATAAGCTGGTGATCTGTATTGTGCAGTAAAAGCTCAACAGTAGGCCTACGCTGTATTTGGAGAGGCTTTTGTACATCTATCAAAAGCAGTATCCATTATTTCCCATTGATGGCGCTAGTTGTCTGAAGGGCATGTGTGAACAAACATGGGCATTAACCAAACAATAATATTATCAGAAATCTCTTTTGTGATAGAGAAGACATCATTGTACATTATATGATATTTTAATTTGTATATAGGTTAGCTGAATAATAGAGAATATTATACATTACAAATGATAAATTAATTATTCTTGAAACCTTATTTTACATTTGCCAACATTGGTACATGTACATCCAATATAACAGCCATAGTAGGCTACAATTGAACTGCAAAGTTAAACTAATTTATTTTTGTTTACTTTTATAGAGAAACAAAGGGAATTAACATGCAACATGTTACACATCACTTAATGTTTAACCATGCCTGTTTCATGTACTTCAGATAGATAGATAGATAGATAGATAGATAGATAGATAGATAGATAGATAGATAGATGTTATTGTCTGCCTGAAGTCACAGAAATTATCCTTTTGACATGGCTCAACAATACACACATAATACAAAATTGACAAGACAGTACATATTTATAAACCATGTTCATAATTTAGTACATACCGTACATCACTTTTACATAAATGCATAGTAAGCTAAACGTATCTCCCATTTTTGTACTGAGCCATAGGACTTATCTTTCTTCTGTTCTTTCCTCATTTATTTTGTAGCTATGAGAAATTTATGAAAAAGATGTCACACACATTCACAAATTTGCTAAAAACTAAACAAAAAAACCTGCCCCAGTCTTTTCAGTCAGTCAAAGGTTATTCTATTAAAACAGATCTGGTCTCTGTGAGCGGCTGTACTTAAACCATTTGGAGTACATTCTTTCTATTTTTGCAGAAAATGTTAATCTTGCAATTATATAGATTTTGTAAATAATTTGGAACCAATCCTCTAATGTTGGTAGATCTGGTTGTAACCACTTTCTTGTCAAGGCTTTTCCCCCCATTGATAAGTAATATTCTCACAAAGTACTTATCTGCTGTATTAAATGTAGTAATATTTTGTCAGAGCTTCTAATGGGATAGTGATCTGAAATATGGTTTCCGAGGGTTTATGGTGTTCTTTGATGCTTTATGGAGATTTTGCCTTTGAAAATGATTATTTTATTTTAAAACTACACTTTTGGGGGGTCCTGTAGGGGGGGGGGGGGGCTTGAGGAAGTCTGTCTGCGTGTGAGGGGTGAGTGTGAGAACAAATGGAGGGAGGCAGGGGGAGGAGGCCCGCACATAGGGGGAGGGAAAAGGGGAGACGGCCCTGGCGGCGCAGTGGGAGGAGGACCATCCCGTGCCAGCACTTGCGGCGGCTGCAGCGGCACCTCGGGCTGGGGGAAGTGTTGGGTCGGTGTGGGCTGAGCAGCAGCTACAGCAGGAGTAGTAGTGGTAGTAGTAGAAGTAGTAGAAAGCGGTACTTCCACGGAGAAAGACTGAAGGGAGGCACCGGGACCGAGAGAAGCAGCAGTGATCCGGGCTTGAGAGCACATTCCAGCGGAGGAAAAAATGAGACCAGCCTGCTCGGAGCCTGTGTGACGGGGCTGAAGGTTCTTTCACTCCGGACATTGTTCCAACCCCTTCCCTGCAGCTGCAGCTCTGACTTATAAACAGAACCAGAGGAGAAAGAATCAAAAGTTCTCAGCTTGAAAAGGTAAGGTTGTGTGTGTGTGTGCGCGCGCGCGCGCGTGTGTGTGTGTGCAGGATTAGACTTGCATACACTTTGAGCACTTTTCAATCATGTCTCCTTCTCTTGTGCCCTTTGCTCAGTCACATCAAAACTGCAAAACATGGCACCAGTCTGTGTTTGCTTTGGCTTTGAGCACTACTAAAACCTGTGTGTGTGTGTGTGTGTGTGTGTGTGTGTGTGTGTGTGTGTGTGTGTGTGTGTGTGTGTGTGAGTGAAGACAGAGAAGGGACTCATTCAAACTGAGCAAGCCCTGAGCCTGTGGTTATATTCACTGTGAAAGAGAGGTTATTGAAAGCCTCTGGATTGGACTCGCCCTCACTCTCTTCTCTGTGTCTATTTCAGCTTTTAGAGCTTCCTTTGTCTTTCCTCAATGAATTGTGTTTTGCAGTAGCTTATAATTTGGGGTTAGTTGGCCGTTGTGGGCCACGGTGCACCGTAGACCTTTTTTATAATGTGTAACATATGGGGCCCCATTCTTTTTCCCAGCAGTCTTCAGAGCTCAAGCCTTTAGTTTGTCCTTTTGTTGACCGTTGGGACGGGCCTGCTGATAATGATGGAGACAAACAGATCGAAGAGTTTGGTCTTTTTCTTTGAGCTACAGCTGCTGCGTGGTATTTGTGGCCTTAGGGCTATGCTTCCCAGGCAGCCACTGTTGATGACATGTCCAACTGTCCTTACATCACAGCAGCCCTCTTCACCTGAATATCTGTCCCTCCCTTTAACTTGCTTGGAAATCGAACACACACCTGCACATACATACTCTTGTGCGTCTTTCTTTCAAGCAACATAAACCATACAGGTTGCTCCTCCAGCATTTTGCAGGCTAAACTCTTTCAAGATTAGCTTTAATTACAGGCCGAGTAAGACAGGAGAAATGTTTTTGAACTGGCAATTATAGCTTTTGTTGCCGGTTCTATTTTGAGGTTAGAGTTGTACGAACAATATCTGCCCCCTCAGGGCGAAGAAAGAAATGTGCGTCAGAAACCCAAAGTGTCCCTTTCCTCTCACTGATAAGAGGCGGCAATTACAAAGACCGGGGAGAGCGAGTGATGAATGGGGATCTTGATAGTGTGGTTTCGACAGGTGGGTTGGCAGAGAGGCTCGGGTTTGTGTACTGTAAGCAGAACACTGTGATCTAACCCTGGGAGGAACAGCATGGGACAGAACACCAGGGCATTTCACTTTGTCACAGCGGTGCCACGGCCACTTGGCTGACATGTGTAAGCCATTAAACGGAGAGCAGGAGACCTGGGGAAGGGGAGAGGCTGAAAGTAATAAAGGGGCAAGAATAGGGGAAAGAAAGAGGGGAGAGCAAAAGAGATGGAGAGAATGAGAGAGAGGGAGAGCGAGAGTGGGAACGTAATCCATTTTGGAACGCATTCCACTATGACCTTGGGATAGAAAACGGTAATTAGGGAGTACTTTAGGAGCCCTAAGGGTGCACAGATTTGCTCAGCACCAGGGCTGTCATTTTTATTCCCTTCAAATCAAGTCGAAATGTGGCACAAATACATGTTAGAGTTCCAGGCTTAGACAATAAACTTGCTAAAAATGCCCGGCACCCTTCTTCTGTGGCTTTCCTTTCAATAGTTCTCATGGTTCTGTTTATTTCAGTTCTTCAGCATTGAATGGGTGTGAAAGCCTCAGCGTAAACACATAGAGCCCCTGACAGGGAAAAGAAAAAAATCGTGGGCCTTGTCCCTCTCTGGGCCCTTAAACCAGCCTGTTATGTCACTGTGGACAAGTTATACAGCAGCATGAGGCGTGCACTTGTGCCAAGTATGAATACAAGGGGGGTTTGGAGCAGTGAAGCTGATGGTATCAAGGTTATTAGATGGCTATTAGATGCAAATGCTAAATGCCGCCTGGGGGCTACATCCAGAGGACAAGGGCAAGAAACATCTGTTCTGGTTGCCCCACTCCTCTCATCTGATGGAGTGGTAAATAGGAATGAATAGTTCTTTTCATGTGCCAGGCAAACACAGAAATCAAGGCAAATAGGCAGAAATTGAGCTCCATTTACTCTAAATGCTTAAAGTTAAAAAAGAAACACTTTAGTGTAGCAGTAGCCCCACAGGCAGCCAGACTTCCTGAAGCATTTATGACTCTTTAGGTGTTACTCAGGTTTGCAGACAAACAGCTTAGAGGATCATTAATCTGTCCAGAGTTTCCCAAAGAGACAGTAGTGTTCTGTATGTGTGGCAGTATTTCCATAGGGGGCAAGAACAGAGCCAGTTCCTAGAAGGCAGGGTTGGATGCATTTCAACACCTCACATTGAACTGGAGCTGTGGCTGCACGGCAATCTGTACCAGATGAGGTCCGTGTTGAGGTCATTACAAGCGGTTTGGTTCTATTTGGAATTTTTTTTTTCCTCTTTAAGTAATGAATGTCAGAGTGCCCATTTTTCATTTCACACACATAATTTCAGGTAAATGGACCTATAAAAATATTCAAGTTGTCGCAAAATGGAGGCTTTTGCTGCAACATGTCAATCATAAACCAGAAGCTAGAGCCAACAGAAGCAATTCAGTTTGATTTCAGAGCATGAGTAGGGGGATGGGATACAGTGATTACTTTCATATGTGTGCAGGCAAAGTGTTGGTTGAAGTTTGATTGATTTCAAAACACTTTGCATCTCTTAAACAATTTTCATCCCATCCAATTTTTATAAAAAGAGATGATTGGATTGGGTAGATTTAAATCTCTTTTGGTCGATCTAGTCAAAGTTCGGTGGTTTCAGTTTCCCCACTATAGGGATTTAATGCTTTTCTGTCTCATAATACAATAAAATTTGATACTTTTAGGCTTTGGGGCACTTTTTGAGGAAAAGCACAAATCACTTAAGGCTCTGATGGTAACTTGTAATGGAAATTTCTCATTTTACAGAGACAGAATCTAACAACTAAGAGAGTGCATTCCTCTACCAAGGCTGAGTGGCCACTTTATCACCATATGGCATATTTCATATATTGAGATCAGGTCCCACTTATCACCTTTGCATACATTTTAGTCCTCTACATATGTTCGAGAGGTGCATGCAGTCTTTCTTGAGAATTTAACAAAAAACTCCATGTTAAAGAAAATTGAAAAGTGGTTCTAGATCAACTCGTATATTCGGATACACTGACATTTTAATGGGTTCTTCATTGGGTCATTTCCCACACTTCGTTCTGTAGTATTCGAGTAATCCTACTGAAAACATGACCTCCTTGGTGGAGGTAAAAATAGTCGCTGCTCAAATTGTATGTATTATTATGGAAGGTTCTTTCTATATATACTTTATTTTCTACTTCCACTGCTCTGTACAAATGTAAAAGAGATCTGCATGATGACCACTCAGAGATTTCTATTGGAAAAAACAGTCAGGGACATGTAGCAACCAGTCAAATCACATACAAACAAACCTTCATGTCAACGGATTTGGTTGCTGTGGCTCAACCCCAGGCCTGGCAGAGACTTATTATTTGTGAAAGAGGAGCATGTAAAGTTTTTGCCAACTCTTGTCACCACAGTGTTCTCAAAAATGAAAACAGCCATGAGGTCACCCTTCACATGATTAGGCTTAACCCTTAGGGGCTGGCTTGCTGATGACTAGATTTTGAGTCAGCTCACTGTTGGGTTTATGTCCTATTACATGATGCTGTCTTTTTTCATCTCATGGTCCACCTGCTCGTACAAAATGGAAGATTCCATACCGTGTGTACCAGGTGATGGGTGTGGCTCCTGAAATAGAATCAGGCTCCGTCCCAGCACTTTGATATCTTCCTACTCTGTCTTCCCAACATTATTAAAATCATAAATGGAATGTCTGATTCATTTATTCTCAGCATTGTTTGGCGTGATTGAGAGAACAGCATTTGGGGCTGTTCATGCATGTGTGAACGTGGCTGACAGCACCCACACAGCCGGGTCAAGCTATTACCTGCAGAGTCTGGAGCTAGGGGAGCCAGACACACCCTAATCCCCCAACATCCTGACCTTAGTAAACGTGTTGCAGCTTGTTCATAGCAGACCTGGCAACCCATTTTCTCGAATTTCCCCTCTCCACTACTAGAGTTGCACCCAGTGCCATGGGTGGGCTTGGGATTTGAGTTCCTTGGCACTGCTTATTCTGCCTTTGTGAGCTAATGCTGTGCCTCAAACCAGGAACAAAAGCAGTCAGTGCAAATTAAAGACCAATTATCCTTAGTGCGTGCTGGGGCAAGTTGCTCGTGTGGGCTTGAATGATGAGTGGGAGAAGTGAGAGGTCTTAGGAGGAAAAGTATGTTGTTTAGTGCAGCGATACATATTAATTATTCATGTGAAATTAACAAGCCTCATGTTTATATTTAGAAGTTTTATCATTTATCCTATTGTATAATATACTGGTAAGTTTTCTGGATTGGCATGGCTTGTTGTTTTAGTAGTCAGATATAGAACCTAAACAGTTTGGGAAATCCACAACCATTTGCTTCCCTGTTTGAGAATACACTAAATATAAAGATGGACTACCCGTCTCCAATTCCTCCCACTCTTGAGAAATGAGTCCAGAATATGCCGGATATGACCGCTGCCATCTTGCACGTTTAGAGTCCGCACAGTAGCGATCGGGGATGGAGCCGCAGTAGCAATGTTCTGCCAATACATTCCCCTAACAAATCTCGAATCAAATTTCACACAGTTTTAATATCGAATTACAAATTAAAACCAAATTTACCAAAAATGACCTCTACTGCAGCCAGCCAACTGTTTAAGACGGTTTTTGGCTCCACGTTAGAGACGCAGGAGTGTTATCAATCTTTCCATTTTTCATTCATCTTTTCAAGGTGTTTCCCAAAATGTTGAAATATTTTGTGTCACCATATTAATTTAGTGTTCGAAACCCTTCCCATCTCTACATAGCACAGTACTTTGACACTTCCAAAACATTACTAAGCCTTCTCCCCATACCCCTGCCCTGGAGATACACTGAGCCTAAGTACTGGCTGACCTGTTCATTAATTTCCCATTAGTCAACAGTTCTTCTTCAGAGTCCCGGGGGAAATAGACTAACCCCGCCATTAGTTCCAACAATCCCCAAAGACCTCTTCCCCCCACACTCTCACCACCTCCACCAACACGCACACCCTCACAAAACACCCAGGCCTGTTTCCCAAGTGATGACCTCTTCATACACATGGCTTCTTTCATTCCACTCTGAGGGCTTTAGACTGTGGCTACTCTGTCCGTGGTATATGGCTCCCTCTCTGGCCCCCTGCAAGTGTCAGGCTGTGGCCTGCAGTCATGACAGACCTAATTGATGGACACATTCTTGATAGTTTAATCACAACAAACACTTGGTGGCATTGAAAGAACAGTGTCAGTCATTGACTTAGAAACTACATCTGGATTTGTGTATGAATATGGTTTGATTTTACGCCAATAAGAAGATTTTGCCAGGGATAGAACTAACGAAAAGTCCATTAATCAATTGGACAATTCACAGAAGAGAAAAACTATTATAAAAACTTATAATTATAATTCCAACTTTTTATGGTTCTGACCTCTTGATTATTAAAATTTGAAGGCTTTTTAACTCTGTACAAACAATTTGAAGATATAACTTTGGTCTCTGGAGCGTGCTTGTGGCCATTTTTTACTTTCACAGCGAACATTTATTGTTGTTGGACAGACTTGGTTACGATTCCAATTACTGATTTTTATTTACCAATGAAAGTGATCAGTGTATTTTAATTTTCACAATATAAAAAAAATAACTTAAGATTGCTTGTTTTGTCCAACCAACAGTCAAAAATGTTAAGATATTATGTTTATAATATAAATGCATTCACATAAAAAGGGACAGTTTATATTACAGTAGTTTATAATGTAAACATTTGGAATATAGGACAAGATGCTTAGGGATATTCAACATCTTGTCCTATGTTCTAAATGTTTATAATATAAATGCATTCACATAAATATGGACAGAAACATTGAATCCTTACATTTAAAACAGTAAAATCTTTTAGTTGTCTGTCGACCTATTGATTAATCAGCAAGTGGTGTCAGTACAAGTGTTGGCACTGGCATAGACTATGTGTGTGGGGAGGGGGGTGGGCTCTCCCCAGGAAGTTCATGTCCATGAGGTCACAGGGACCCGCTATCACTCAGGGATTTACAGCAACTGGTTTCAACCAGAATTCTTTGTTAAAAAAAACTCTGTCATTATAGCTTCCACTGACTGACTGACTGTATCCAATCTTTGGATATCACTGAAATCTCTCTTTGCTGCACGGATAAGCAACAATCATCGCTAATGTTTAAAAAAAGGCCTTGATATATTGTTTCGATTGAACTAACACTGAATGTGTGACACACACTGTTGACCGTTGCAGTGCAAACAATACAACCTCTGTCATACAATCTGAAATTGAGGTCATTCTCTAAGGATATCTGCGGGAAACTTGGACACAATGACTAAAGCTGTGGACTTTGACAATCAAATATTTACTTCAGTAACGTCACCTGCCGAAAGCGGGAATGGTGTGAGGTAACTGAAGAAACTTATCCTGCTGTGCGTCTGCTTCTGTCTCTTTTGACAGGCCAAGACTCAGAGATGGAGGAGGGATATGAACTCGACCTCACATACATCACGGAGCGCATCATCGCCGTGTCCTTCCCCCGGGGTTGCACAGAGGAGATCTACTCGCACAACCTGAAGGATGTCACACGGATGCTCAAGTCCAAGCATGCAGATAATTACCTGGTCAGTGCTCGCTCCTGTGCTGCTCGTGGCCTCATCCTGACATGTGCTGTAGCCTGTCAAAGTGCAACAGTATTGATGTGGGGGCAGATGGGCTCTGAGGGAGCATTGACAAAACTATTGATCTCTTAGGGCTTAGCTCATCTGTTGATCATGATAATGTGACAGTAAGTTGTTAGAGGTGAAGTGAGACATGCTGGGATCTTTCTTACATTTTAAATCACAGGCTTTGATCTATGTTTCCTTTAGATTATCAACCTCTCAGAGAGAAGACACGATCTCTCAAAAATGAACCCAAAGGTAAGTTTAAAGATATGATACATAACAATTCTTATTAGAATCTATGAAAATTACTAGATATGTGTTATATATTTTGTTGAGTTGTGGACTTGCATTATCCAAAATGTTTTCTACAATGTTCAAATCTTTTCATTGCGTCACAGCCACTTAACTTCCAGAGCAAACGGCTGTTTCTGACCTTCATTGTTGAATACGTGACCTCATTCCTGAACATGATTTGCTGTAGTACAGCAGTAACCTATAGTATGTTTGAGTTACCATCATTATAAAAGTCTTATCAGAACAAGTATCTGTAAAAGAACAAAACACAATGTGTTCCTGTGATGTAGTGGATCTTACTCATCCCCTGTGATCACCTGTGTCTAAGCAGGCGCAGTAAACACAGTAACATTGATTGGTAATAGACTGGGACAGAGAATGAGGCCTCTGGCTGTGAGGACAGATATGATATCAAGTATATGATGTGTTCTCAGACCCTGGACACAGGCTGGCCCGACCTGCATGCTCCACCTCTGGATAAGATCTGCACCATCTGTAAGGCGATGGAGGGCTGGCTCAATGCGGACCCTCTACATGTGGCAGTTATACACTGCAGGGTGAGGATCCACCCGCTGTGTTTGTAACATTAGCATTTAGCTTTGGCCATTACATGTTATTTTAATTTCTCTTTTTTTCTTAAAGGCAACTTGGAAACTTGTTCTCAAAAATAAAAGTTGTGGGCCTGTTTCTCTTTTCTGAAATAAACTTTTGTGACTTCATACTAGGATGCTGATTTAGAATTTTAAGGAATGTGTAGTGACTCATGTCCTGTCCTCTCTTGTTTCTTTAGGGTGGCAAAGGTCGAATCGGTGTTGTCATTTCATCATTTGTGCATTTCACTGACGTGTCAGCCAGGTAACCACAACTATGTCCCGCATTTCTGTTTTTATGTTCCAAAAAATGCTTAAACTTCAGTTTGGATTTATCATAGTGTTCGTGCACCCACTCATCGTTGGCAGAAAATGATAATAACAGTCCGGGAAGATTCATTTTGTAGACCACAAACAATGTTGTTGCTTAACTGCGGCTGATTCGGTTACCTCGATGAATTGAGGGTCAAGGTGAATCACAAAGTGAGTCAATGTCTTTCAAAGTCACAGGAAAACCCACACACTTCAAGCCATGAATCAGGCTGTATTGAATTGCATGAATCAACTTGGAAACATGGAAGTTACAGTAATTGCCTCTGGCCACAGTGTTGGTTTCATGAAATCCATTCATCGTGGCAAAAAAGCCATTTAGATTTTCTAACCATTGTCAGTCAAACAAATTCTTAGAGGCTGGTGCTGCAGAGTCAAGAAATGTGGCAAACGTTTGGAGAGGCAGCCTGGTGTTGTGCCACCATGTAGATCCTCTCTACGCACAGTGGACACCGTGGCATGATCACACATAAACCTTCGTTTTAGCCAATCTCTGCCTCCCTTCAGTGTTTGTGTCCCGCTGAGGGAGACAGGGGCCTGTAAGGTGAATGCAAAAGACAGAGGGCAAAAAAAGAGGAGTAGAGGAAGAGATAGGAAAACAATGAGGCGGTTTTACAATAGAATAGATTCGGGGGGAGCAGATGGAGAGGGACGACAAGAGGGAAGCAGAGCGGTGGTGAAAAGGCTGTTGGTTTTAGGTCTGTCTGAATAGCAGAGCTGTGCACACACTCTGGCCTCTCTCTGTCCTCCTCTCCCCCTCCGTGTTTACTTAAAGCTGGCATTCTCTTCCTCTCTGCTGGAATCCCCTGTCTCTCCGGTTACTTTCACTCTTGTCCATTATACATGTGTACGCATGTGTGTGTTGTCCCAAGTGGAGTCAGGATTAACACCATTCAATTACAGAGCAGCAGAGTATAATCTCTCTCAGGTCGTAATTGCCCAAAGTGCTTAATGTGTTTCTCTGTCTCCTTTAAAGTGCTGATCAGGCATTGGACCGCTTCGCCATGAGGAAATACTACGATGATAAGGTCTCAGCTCTGATGACACCTTCCCAGAAGCGGTAAGACCCAAAACACAAGCACGCCCTTCTGCACAGCCACATGCATCTAACTACCCGAGTGTTGTTGCTGGCGCTTTGTTGACCCACGTCTCCGTCCAAACACATTCATGTCCCTGTCACACCTGATTCAATATGAAACTTGGGGTGTCTCCCGGTTGTTGTTTGTCTCCCTGTTTTCACCGAAAAGCCTCATCATTGTTTATCATTGTAATGAGAATGGGATCCCACGGTAACCTGGTGTAACCCTAACCCTCTGTATCACTATGAGTCATCATCGCTCATACTGAGGGACTCAACTGCTGTGTTTTGTTCTGGTTTCTCCACGTTGTCATGTTAACCTGAACTAAACCTTTATCAATGAAAACAGAGACAGATTACATTCTCAGTGCGTGTCCTGATATAATAAGATTTAGTGCCAACAGCAAAATGATCCTGTACTTTGACGAGCAACAAAAGGAACTGCAATTTTAAAGTAGGCTGCTGGGCGTAAAGGCTTGAGAGAAAGCATAAATGCACATTTTCCAAAATCTTAAACTATTGCTAAACCTGAGGTAGTAACCCAGATCATGTTGTAGTGATGTCACCAAGGCGTCTCAGCTTAGGTTGCATTCATACGGATATGTATTGATTGTAAAAAATGATCTCCACGTGAGTTTAACAATCCCTGTCTATACTAATACACCTGAAGATGCATCATGTGACCGTTCATGTACACTGAGTATGTATGTTCCAGTGTAAACAGAAAGCAGATTTTCTACTGTACTCTGTAGTTGGTTGCATATTTACAGAAAATACTAGTGAGAAACAACAATGGTAAAAAGTAAGATTAGGTGGAAGAATGAGGTAGAACTGTTATTGAAAAGTAAGCGTCTGTAATGTTTTGCCGTTGCCGCTGGTAGTAGAGTTGTGACTGATAAGAATGTCGGTGACTATGGCTACAGAGCTCGATTTGTTGTGACTCAAAGACAAGACATCTTGGCCTCTGTTGAACTGGTTTTGACTGTTGTTTTCTCCTCTATGCTTTCATGTCAGGTATGTTTGGATCCTCAACAGTCTCCTGAGTGGATCCATGAAGATCAATGCCTCCCCCTTGTTCCTGCACTGTGTCATCCTTCACGGGATACCGAACTTTGACGCCACCGGAGGTTCATCTCATATTGTTTACCACTACACACAGCTGCAGCGCCCAATGAAAAAACAGTCGCTGCTCCCACAACAGTATAAAAGAATCGACACGACCACATCAGAGTTTGAGCAGTAAACAAGACGGAGACTTATCTGTGCTTTATATCTCTCTTTTTTCCCCCCCCAATACGCACATGTTAAGACAGAGAGAAGCACTTATATAAACATAACTCCTCCAGAGAAGAACCTCATTATGGGTTCTCAGTAAACCCCATGGGAATTCACACCCATGTTTTCAAGTAAATTGCTGTTTTCGCTAATTTCCCTGAAACAACAAGAGTTTTCGTCACATCGTGCAGCTGAAATCTCGCTCTCACAACAACAGCTTATCACACCTTGGCTGTGAGTAAACCAATCTTCTCTTGAGGGCACATTATCAATGCATCTGTAATTTTGTTTTTTCAGTTTGTCGTCCCTACATCAGGGTTTACCAGGGGATGCAAGCAGTGTATTCATCTGGGATCTAGTAAGTGGCGTACACATGTGCTACAGTGATTGGAACATTATTGTTTACTTCAAAGAGTGTCGGAGTACTTCAAAGCTGTTTTCTGTTTAACTTAGCATGACAGTGAATTTTATTCCTCGCTGCTTTCTGTAAACGTCTGTGCTTCCAAACTCACTCTGACTGATTCTGCTGTTGCTTTTGTTTCAGTCACATTGGTCCAGGCCACAGAGACCGGGTATGCATCACCCTGGCGCCTGCCCAACTTCTAAAAGGGGACATCATGGTAGGGGAAAAGAAAACAAGATGTATTTTCAGAGATGCTGACATCGGTCCTCACTGAAGTAATCACAATAGTTTTGCATTTTCTCTTGTAGATAAAATGTTATCACAAAAGTGACCTATCCTCAGAGCGTGAAGTCATTTTCCGGCTACAGTTCCACACGGGAGCAGTGCAGGGCTACAACCTGATGTTTGAGAAAGAGGACATGGAGACCGCCAGCAAAGGTAGACATGAAGAAAAAAAAAAACAGAACAACAAAAACGGGTGTCAACGTGCCACCACTAGTTTTTGGCTACTCCTCTGCTGCAGGGCTCAATCTGGACTCAATTTAGAGTTGGCAGTTTCAGGCCAATCATTTTGTTTTCCTGAACATGTTACGTGTGCTGGGAGAAAACTCTTCTCACAGACAACACCATTCATGTTTCCTTTTTTTCTGAATGGCATTCCTGTGTGTTCATATTCCAGATCCCAGATTTCCAGATTACGGTAAAGTGGAACTGGTGTTCTCCGAGGGACCGGAGAGAATCCCAGGTAGATTCCTAACTCTTCACCTTCTTCAAAATATGTTACATGGAGACGTATATTGGAAAAGCAGTGCTTTCTCCATTTTACCCCATTGTGCCGTCCTGTGCACTGTTCCTCCCCCTATGCTCCCTGGTGAGAGGGGATGTGGAATGCTACAGAGGGGAAATGTAGTGTGAAGTGTGTGCTGACAGAGGTAAAGAAGCACAGCATGTGCTGCCCCAGAGCTCCACAGGAATTAAACCTTTCCAAAAAAATCTAAAATATCTTATAACATACTGAAAGATTTATACTAAGGTAAGACTGATTCGTTTTGACCAATAATTTTATATTTCCAATCATTGTACTCCGCCAAAATTATGATTTAGGTTTTATCACGATCATAAAAACCATGAAAACGTGTTTTGGAGTTAGAAGTTAAGTTTTTTAAAATGGAAAATGTAGTAGAAATATGAGGGGAATACATATCCTAGAGATATTCCACTGATAATTTTTGCCAAGCTCTACATATATATGCAAAAATATCCTGCTCAGACAAATCCAACTCCTTTGAGCCCCAACAGATGCTACGAAAACATAAACACACAGAGGAAAAACAGCCAGATACAGTATCTACATTAATGTTGTCTCTGGGTCCAGGTGCCGACAGGTGGCAAAACGGGGCCGATGTTATTGTGGACTACAACACGGCAGATCCTCTCATCCGCTGGGACTCCTACCAGAACCTCTGTGATGGTGAAGGTACGGCTTCGACATTTATCTGCATTTAGTTATATTTAGTTATAACATTGTCACAGTCTGCTGAATTTAATCGATGCTATTAAATATTAGAGGCTATTCTATGAATGGAAGAAGAATACACAGGGTGTGATGTAGGTGTTAAACTGCCCTCCTCTCTCTCGCTGTTTCTTTTTGTCTATTCAGTGTGCTCAACACTCACAAACACACACACAAAACTTTTCTCTTTTTCTCTCAGGGAATTAACACAGCGTGCCCCGTGTTATTGGGGGAGTGCAGTGTAATTGCATTAACATGCGCGCACAGTCGCCACCAACTTAGTTTATGTTGCAGCCGTTGGTAGCTTGAGTGGAGTTATTGCTCAGGGGTGGGACATAAAAGTCTTTTTTCCACAGAGTCTGCCTGCGTTTTTATTACAGCGAAAAGAAATGGAAGCTAAAAAATGTGTCCCCAGTGTTAAGAAAACCGTAAGCTTGGAGTATGGTCGGTATGACGAGCGGTGTTATTCCTGTGTGAAGGGTAGGGAGGAGTGTTGTTGTTGTATGTGGGGAATGCTGGTTTCAGAGGAAAAGCAGCTAGTTCTCAAGAGATTTCTATTTTGTTGTTTCATCAAATGAATAGGCACGCTTTAACCATCCCACACACACAGTCTCACCAGCGCCCGTACACACACACACTCAGAGCCACCCTGTCGGGGCGTCCCGTCCTAGCTGCGGTTGTTGCTCTCCACTCAACCACAGAATTCACAACAACCTCCCAGAATAGAGCGAAGTGGTGGTGGCATTAAAACACAGATCCACCCTTTCCCAGTATTCATTGGCAGCTTTTATAAGCACATTGATTAAAATGAGGCTGCCTTTTTTTTCTTCATTTTCCTCTAAAATATCCCAACATCCATACAGAGTTATATGCACACCTCTGAAAATCCAATTAAAGAGCGACCACTCAAATTTAAGAATTCATCAAAGACGTCCAACAAAGATGCAATATCTTTTCTTGCCTTTATTCCTAAAGCATTCATGTGGGATATTTACAGCCTTGTTTTCTCATGTAAACACTACATCTGAGAGGAAAGACTGGGAGCTTTGTTGGAATTCTACATCTACTTACCACCAGTCCTCCGGCAGGCCCCGTTAGCCTGTGAGAGGCTGTCACTCAGCGGCCGGTGAGGAGGAGGAGGAGGAAGTCCGAGAAACCGTTGCCACTGTAGTGCTAAGGTTGTGAAAAGAAAACTAATTTACTTCAATGGCTTTTCTCCAATCATTGGCGAGAGTGTGTGTTTATCTCCATGTGTGAATTGAGAGCTGAAGTTTAGAAGAGTGTTTTTCCAGAACGGTTGTTTACTTGGAGTTTACTGTTGAAGCAGGTCATTGTCTTGGAGTGGCTCGACCCGCAGCTGATTGCCAGAGTGAATTGTTAAACTCTATGTATGATTATTGTTATGGCTCATGTATAAGGTAAAATTACGTGGTGGCAAGATCATGTCTGAGAGAACAATGTGTGGCCCCTCGACACTCATACTCACTGACTCTGTAACGGGTTTGTTCACCCAAATTAAAAAGAAATACAAGTTCTCCCTCACTATTGTTGGTATATAAATGTGTTTGAGTTGTTTTTCTTGTTTTGGTAAAAGGTTTTTTTTGCAGTGTGGGAGATTTCTGCTGCCTCAAGGTGACTGAATTATTTTTTTGGGCTCAGAACATTTAAAAATCACATTTTAAAAATTCAAGAGCAACTTTTCTTTCTGGACTAGGTCGTTCCTCATTAGTGTGAATAATCCACAGATTTTGCTTTCAAATTTATTTTCAAATTTGATGCCATAGGATAAACTCATTGAGAAACAGAGCAGTACAAGGGACAATAATGAGGAAAGCAACAAACAACAAGAGAACAAAGTAAGGACATAAAGAACAAAAGTTACAAACTTAATTGAGAAACAATCAAAATAGAGAAAAAGATCCATGTATAAATAAATAAGGAATGAATGAAATACAATAAATCATGGAAGAAGGATATCATCATCACAAAACCGGACACATGTCAGACACAAGATAGATAAGATAAAGAAATCATGAAAACACTCATAACAGTTCATACACGTGGGCAAAATCCCAGATAAACCTTTGGTAAAGGTTGAACATAGTTTGGACTAACTAAACTGTATGAAGCAACTGAACTTATGACTTGAATGTTAAAAATAAGATGGTTCATGTATTATATTTATATCTTTCCAATTTAAAAACATTGGAAAAATGTACTTTACATATATGCCTGTTTCTAGTTTTGTGTTGCCCATATGAAACTCAATTGTTTTCCAGGATAATATTAATTTAAACATTTCCAAAAAAGAGTAAAGTGATGACAACAAAGTCAGTGGATTGTTCATAGTAACCAGGATTTTGTTGCTGAAAGAATTGTTTCTGTTTTTGTGGTCTTCCCAGCAAGTGGATCCACTTATGTTGAAAAGTTGAACAGTGGTGAACTTTAAAAAACATGAGCAAAAAAAACCAAACGATTTGAATGACTTTATTGGTGACTGGTTCCTTTCAACACTTGTACCTGTAGAAATAGCGTGCAGGATTTTACGAGATGCAGTACAGTAGGTTTTCCCAGAGGGCTGGCGTTTACATATCGGATGCACATGTAGAAGCCTGGGGCGGAAGAAAATGACGACGACGATGATGTTCGTCATTATGCTTTTCGATTCATGGTTTTGGCTTTCAGGAAGAGCGGGATGGTAGTGACTGAGGGGGGATTGAAAGGGTTGGGTAATTACAGAGCCATTCATAACCAGACCTGCGATACTAGAGCAGCAGCGAGGGGGGAACAGCTCTGGTCTCTCTGCACTGTAATTGGTGGATTATTCAGGGACTCACCAACACCACAATGACCGACATTGTGAATTCAAGATAGAAATGGTTTGAATGATTTTCTCAAGTTCAGAACATACTCTGGTCCCTCGGTTAACCATCTTTGGCTTTTCGTTAAAGTCGGTGTAATCCCTCTATAGGTGAAAAACCAGTTTTCGAAACAGTTGTTGAAGCGCATAATTGAGTTTAAGGACCATCTGTCCCATGGTGACGTCTCACAGGAGGACGGCAGGAGTGCAATTTCATGATGCACAAGAGGGAAAGAAAAATGGCTTGGCTGCAGCCTTTCGTGAAAATTGCTCCAAGTCGAAGGCAACGATCGTGTTAATTAAAAAGTGTCTTTTCACAGAGTGAAAAAGTCTGGCTGCAGGAATGTTGTTTTCATTCTCTGATCCTCTCCAGGCCACCCCCCTTCCTTTCAGTGGGGTAGTCCCCTAATGCAGGGCAAGAGGTCGGGTTACTTCTTTCCTTCAACCCGCCCCCCGCCATTAAACCCCGCCCCACTTGTTTACATTCCTCTGCCCTTATTTGGAGATCTCAAGGTACCCCCCCTCTGTGTGGAGTGCAAACACTCTCACCTTCTCTGCAGAGAAAGAAAGCAGGGCCAACTTATTCCAAGTCCTCTTGATTTGACCCTGACCATTATCTGCTGGTGAGAAGCCATGACTGCTCTCCTTGGGTTGTGCCTGCGTGGCCTTCTCTCCTTCTCAAGTTTTGCTTTACCCGAGACAGGGATTGTCTTGTGGGCAGTGGCAGCGACGGTAAGAGATTTTTTTGTTTTGTTTTGTTTTTGTATTTTTTCTCGAGGCAGATGAAGGGGAGGGAAATGAAAAGAGAGGTAGGATGACAGATAGAGAAAGATGGCCAGAGTCAAGGGAAAAAGGGGGAAACATCTGTCTTGAAGCCTGCTTGCACCTTTCCCTTGAGGGAATGTTACAAGAGGGATTTGTTAGAAATCTCCCGGTGGAGCTGACCTGTGTGTGTGTGTGTGGCAGCTCAAGGCCCAAATGCATGGTTCCACGTGTGAGCCAGGGAGGGGGGGGGGGGGTGCAAGACATTCATACATGCATGGAGGAGCTTTCTTGAGAAAAGGAGGAGGGGGAGTCTTTATCATGCATGTCTGGTATTTAGGTCCTCCAGTCATGGTATGACTGAAAAGCCAGTACTTAAGATGGCAGATTGAGGGAGAAGCATTGGAGTCATGTGCTGGCTCTTTTGTTGAGAGAGAGTGACAGTGCACTTATCCAGCTCTCTTTTTTCAAAAGTCTTGCTTAACTAGATTTTGAATTTTTTTTTGATTGTTGTAATTGATTTGCAAAATGGCTGACCTCTGAGTTCTCTTTTACCTCTGAAGATTAAGGAGGTTGTTTGGACATATGCTGGGGGTCAGGGGCCAAGCGAGAGGGAGTAGGCCGGATTAATCACAGCCGGGTGAGGAATGCTGGGGTTGAACTCTGAAGATCTTCGGCCATCTGACTCTTGTAGTGGCATTCAGTGGACTTAACCTCTCTTATATAACCTGAGCATGCTGTTCATGCAGCATGGGAGAGAGAGGAGTTGTTATTGCAAAATGACTGGAATGTATTTGTTTGAAATCAGATTGTATTAGAATATCGAAAAGGATGGTTTTGAATAATTTGTCTCTATTTAGAAACAGGATTCATGTTTTTTCTTTGTCATTGTATTAATGTCTTAGTTTTCTATGTAGTCTGGTGCTTTGTATTGTCTGGAATGTGTTTGTCAGCTGAGGTGCGATTGTAAGTATTGAGCTTTGTCATTAACAGAGTCTGAATGGTTGCCTTCGTGGAACGACATGACTGTGCTTGTTAACAGAGTCTTGCTTTGTCTGTGGTTTTGTGCAGTTTGTGTTGTCTGTGTGAGTCTCTGTTGTGTTGTGTGTCCCTGTGTGTGTACGTGTGCCCATACTGACAGCTGACTCTATGAAGCGCTGCGTCTCTTCTATTTTGCAGCGCCACGCTCTCAAGGCCTAACCCAGGACAAAGCGGCTAACAAGAGGAGCCCCGGTGGAGGAGAGGCGACGTTGGGCCGGGCGGCCCGCACAACCTCCAGCACCTCCAGCCCTGACCACAGCGACCACGCCCTCTCCGTCAGCAGTGACTCTGGCCTGTCCAGCACTTCCCTGTGGGCGGACAGACCCCCACCTGCCAACACAGCCACCATCAAGGCGAACCAGCAGGGCCCCAGCCAGCAGGAAAAGGTCCAGCTGAAGCGCCTCCTTAGTGGCTTTGGTCTTGAGGACCCCTCGCTGGAGGAAATGGATGATCAAGGCCCTCGGGTGGGCATCCAGCAGATAGTCCCAGCACAAGTGCACATCAATGGAGATGCCCGACCCCAAGAGAGGGAAACGGACATCCTGGATGATGAGGTGATCACAGGTCATGATCTACACAGCGTGGACAGCCTGGGGACCTTGTCGTCATCCTGCCACAAGAGCAGCCAGAACTCCCTGCTGTCGGATGGCTTTGGAAGTCCTGGAGGAGATGAGCAGCAGAGCCATAGCCAGCATCACCTTCCCGCACCCCCACCCATGGAGGAATATGAGCGAGTCTACGCTGAGGCTGGAAGGGGCTGTCTGAGCTCCCGAAGTAACTCTGTGGCCTCCTCTAATCCCAGTGGTGCTGCCATGCCCAAGCAGCATGTCTACAGACAGGGAAGCTACTCCACACAGTCCTGGGTTCGCCAGCAGCAGATGGTTGCTGCACAACAGTTTATCTACATGCCAGAGGAAGGAAACGATGCAGAGAGATACCCAGGAAACAAGCAGGGGGGCAGTTTACCAAAAGCAAGCCAGCCTGCTGAGCCACAGGGCCCTACCAAGGACACTACAGTGGACACTTTGAGAAACACAGCACCTATCAAGGAACAGACGACTATAAACAATAACAACAACAAAAAACAGGATGAGGAGTTCAAATCTTTAACGATGGACATTGACAACTCCATCGATCAGCTCAACCAGCTCATCATGGACCTGGATCCCACATTTGTGCTGGTATCCAGCCGCAGCAATTCCATTAAGAGGAACGGCAGCACGCACGTCAACAGCTCGGTTGGCAAATGCTCAAATGGCATCAACGATAGTAATGCAGCAACCCTGACAAACACGCAGCAGACAGGTAAGATAGTCAGACTGTCCGGGTGTGGTGGTGGTGGTGGTGGTGATGTGGTGTGCAAGTGTGGTCGCAGAAGGAAATTTGTGACGTTTTTTTTACGACAACTTTTTTGAACATGCGGCAAACATTTTGAAACGGTTCCTCTCATACATCAGCATCAGCTTTTCCTCTTCTGCACAACAGAGTTCACAAAATAAAGCGCAGCTTCTCTCCCTCTCCCACCGGGCGTGTTTTAGTGGCAGAAATAGCAGGGTTGTTGTCTGGTTTTCAGATGTTTTCAGTGTGTTTCTGAGCAAAGGAGCGCTGTCCTGACTTGTTGGCAGAGCTATCTGACTGCTTGATCAGTGTGCTACATGAAGAGAGGGAGAGCCGCTGTCATCGACCTCTCGGAACAGGGCCGTCTCTCAGTGTAGGATTATAGAGATTGGGTTCGGGGGAATACAGATGTTTACTAAATCAAAGTCCTTCCAATTGTGATTTCTTCAGACTCCACAGCAGAGCGACAGGTTATTGTCCGTAGAAGCTTTAAGCATAACTTAAAACACATTCTTTTTATTTTGATGTTAGTCATCTTTAATAGATGCTCTCCTTATTACTGCAGTTTCATTTTCATACTTCCATTTGTCTAGGCTCTGAACTTTATTCAATGATACTGAAATGTTGTTGTTGTTGGGAACAGAGATTATGCAACATAATGACTTCTACCTACAGTAGATATCCACCAAGTTATTTCAACCTCATTCATGTTGAAACTGATCCCAGGAACATATTCAAAGATGCAGTCTGCAGTCTGTATTCTATCACCAGGCTGTAAACACTTCATAGAAATTGCTGCTTTGAGTTATAGCAATGTTTTCTTCATGTTATGCTGATGACCATCGACGTCATCTGTCAGATTTGGTTTTCTCTCTAAGGTTATGATGTTTAGTAGTGTTGACTGCCTAACAGTCATACTACTGTTAGTTATATTATATTTGTGTTTAGTTGAAAGCTAGTGAGGCAGAGAGTCTGAGTGTTAGCGGAGCGTGAATCACACTCCAGCATGTACATGTGGTTGCAGGGGGCCACAAGATGGGGAGGCCTGAGGAATTTCCGAAAGAGGAACAAGTGAGCCCTGAGGCGATGTTTTTTTCATTGGTTTCCAACGGCATACCTGTCTGTGCATATCAAGCAGTGGTGGAATGTAACTAAGTACAATGACGCACTGTACTTAGCTACACAGCATCTCAGAGGAAAATATTATACTTTTCACTCCACTACATCTGCTTTAGTTACTAGTTACTTTACAATGCATTCATGTCCAGTGAAAACCATTTATCTACAAATATGATTATTCAGATTTTTTTCTAATAAACTGAATTATTGCTCTGTGGGTTTGGAAGATTCTTCTACTTTTAAAGCTCGATAAAATATGAAGCATTAGCTGTAAAATGTGTGAGCTCTTCAAAATTAGACTTTTTTTTTAGAGATACATGGTTCTTACATGACAGCATCAACTACAAACATAAGATTATTTTATAGAATATGATGTACTGCTTTAAACTACCCTACTGCTAAACACTATATAAAGTAGTTAAATACACCACAGTAATTTACAACATACACATTAGTATAGCAGTAACATTAAATCAAAAACATCATAGTAAAACCATGTCAGGGACAATTGAAATGCAGAATCTGTACTTTTACTTTTCATACTTAAATAATTATAATAATACTTCAGTACTTTTACTTACCTACTTTTGAATCCAGGACTTTTACTTTGGGTCGAGTTCTGAGTGTGTTTATTAGTACTTTTAAAAACTAAGCACTTCTTCCATCACTGATATCAACTATACAGATGAATAACTCCAAGAAACAAAAGCTGAAGTCTACAACTTTGTTATTTTACAAATAACCTGCATAAAGTAATGAATTGTTTACTTCTAGTGTAGGTTTTTAAAGGTTTGCACTATAGTGACAGGAGTCGGGTCTCTAAGTGATTCTGCAGAACTGTGTCAGTAACAAACATTGGTGCAAAGTAAAGACAAAGACAAGTAAATTGTTTTGTTTTTATTGACAATACTTAACTATCTGTCGGGTCATGTTAACACACTTAACTGCATAAAGGAGCAGAAGAAAAGGTGCAGGATGGTTAAAGTATTTATGCTGCATAAAGGGGAGTGTGTGTAATGTAAAAAAAACTGATGAGAAGTGACAAAAGCTCATTGAGGTGGGGGATGATCTCCACCGGAGGCCAAAGACAAAGCTGCAGGAGTAGTTTGGGGCAATAAGAATGTCTTTTAAGCCGTCATGTCTTGGCAAAAAAAAAAAAAAAACAGTTTAGAGTACTGATCTGCAGTGGTTTCATTAGGTATCAGAATCAAGACATGTATGAATGATTGTGATTTTTTATAATTTTTTATTAGGTTTAATTCTGAGACAGTAAGCGGACAACTACCTTGCAGAATGTCTATTGCCTCTCACCTTCTTTATATGTGATGTTGCCCAACCATTCTCCTGGAGTCATATCAGCTTACAGAAATAATAGCATTGAAAGTGATGCATTTACATCCATGTGTTGGCTGTTTTACACACCTCTACAGACAGAATGAAACACGTCAGGATCAATTAAACACACAAACTCCTGCAGACACAGGTGCAAGAGGCAAGAACCTGCATCCCTGAAAAGCATGAATGAAGCAACACATCGCACCACCTGTGTCATTCATATTCTCCCCCAGACCAACAAGTGAGTCATAACGAGCCCTGGCTGCACCATTAGCATTCTTCAAGACTGGGGGGCCGGAGCTCACTGGGAGGGCTCAAATTAACACCTTGGTGCTGAGTGGCAGCAGTCTTTAGAGTCGTCACGACATTGGAACCCCCCCCCCACACACACACACACACACACACACACACACACACATACACACACACAAGTACTACACACCCTCCAGCCCACCAGCCAGAGCCCCTGAATTCCCCAGCTGTCCTCTCACAACATGACCGTAGGCAGTGCCCGGGGTTAACGGTGTGCTCATTTCACTTTATGGACTAGCTAAATAAAAATGTCATCAGCCCCTACCTTACAGAGGGAAGTCATGAGAATAGCCAACCCAGCTCTCTAGGTTTTCTACATTGAAGCGTGAGCTGAAATGAGTGTGATCATAAATTCAGCTGAATCATTTAATAATTATATCAAGTCGAGTTATCATTTGCTGAATAATCCTCTTAAGAAGAACCAAGTTATTTTTAATGCACTTTACTTGTACCTTAAAACCTATTAACGTTTAATGACCTGCCTGCTGCTGTCTACCTGTGTGTATCCAGCTGTCCAGTCCAGCGAGGGGCGGGTGGGTGTCACACGGAGTCTGAGTCGCCAAGGAAGTGACGTCACGGATCAGCCGAGCTTCTGTAGTTCAGGGTGGCGTGGGACGGAGGAGTACAGGGGCCAGCGGACGTATTCCCCTTGTGTGCCACAGTCCCAGGTAAACACCACATGTATGTAATGCTTGCATGTGTGTATTTATTTTTCTCTTCTGAATGGATGCTTACTTGATGCACGTGCGTGTTGCTTGTTCCAGCATCGCATGTTGTACAGGACTGACAGCACGGACTACAGAGCTCAGGGCCCAGACATAGACGGCAGGGTCGAGGCCGGGAGTGACATGACTCCCCCCACTCCTGCCTTCCCCATCTCTCCGCCCACACCCTACGGTGAGTTGTGAATGCTTCCTGTGTGATCCTTTTGTTGGAGTGATTGATTTTTGAATGTTTTTGTAATCAGCGTGGGTTCGATTTAATGTCGCTGTCCTTGTTTCCTTTGTGTTCCCAGTGAAAAATATGTCAGAATTGATCGACCACATGCAGACGCCATCTCCTAGCATGCAGTCGTACGGCGGCTACAGAACAGACCATGGTAGGTTCAAACCTGAACTCTGACCTGAACTCTTTATTCCTGAGAAAACGATCACATGAAGCTGTTGTGAAACTTCTTCCATCTGAGGGAAGAAAGCGTTCTTTCTTTGTGAACCTAATAGCAGCTATTAAAATTAGACACAGAACAGGGGTATAGAAAAACAATTCTCCATATAATTTTTCAGGACGTAAGCAAAATTAAGAAAGGTCATTCTGTTGTATAGAAGTACAAACACAGATCTTTTATCTAAGCCTATGGATTTGAAGCACAGGAAGTTAGACAATTGATCAAAGTGTGAAGAACAAAAGCACATGAGCTGAAGACATTTTTACAGAGTATGTGAGAATGCAAATATCAGTTAGTTGTTCCGGACATTTTCTGGAACTTTTCCAACCAGCCCCCAAGGTAAATGTCAGTGAAAGTTCAGAGTGGAGCAGGAAAATGTTGTTGAATGCATCTGACTCTGGAAATCTCCTGCTGCGATCTTCATATAAACTCTGGAAAAGGTCCAGATCCAATTTTCTGCACATTTTCCTGAGTTTATGTCTCAAAACATCTTTAATTATAGGAAGTTAAACAATTGATGAAAAGTGCTGTAAAGAACAAAAACACATTAAAACAGTTTTCTTTGTGCAAACACTATTTACATTTCCCCTATCCATCTATTAACTTGTGTTTTTCCTCTAAACCAATTAAATACAGTGAGAGGCAGTGAGTTCGAGGTAATTACATGAGTCTTCCTCCATGTCTGCTTTGTGACTGCCTGTTTTGGGCCCCACTACCTCAGAGCTGTTGGAGGCCCCCCCTTTGCTCTGCCTAATAATGGTGAGATTGTTGTTAGTGGAATTTTAGCGGTCTTGAGGCAGGGGCCGAAAAAACAAGACGTCTCACAAATGTGATCGCAGGGAGATTCCTAACTGCTCTCTGCCCTCCCTGTTTGGTTTTTAGAGAATTTCTGCGTGGTCACGGCCTGAGGAGAAAACCTTTCTTTTGGACTTTTTCTGTGTTATTCTTAAGATTGAAACCGTGTTTTTTCTCTGTGTGTGAGCTGTTGTCTTTTTTGTGGTGTTTATCTGAGGTGGAAAACACCCTGGCTGTAAGATTGTTCTGACAATATTGTGCAAAAAAAATCCTTTATTGTGATTTTTTTATTGTTTACGTAATCGTAATAAAAGACGTGCTTCAAAGAAAACAGCAATACTGGTGTGAAGCCTGTCTGCTGAATTTATGTCACATCCCAGACGGTTTGAGTTAACTGTGTTTTATTTGGCTTCTTTTTTTTTTTTTTTTTTGCTCCGTGTTGTCACAGGGGCACAAGTTTGCACATGTCAGGATCTACCCATATAGATGAACCATCTCTCCATGAACCTCAGACCCGAACTTTCATTTTCACCCTACTTTTGACCTCTGACTGCCTGGTTTCCATGGAGATCTACAGTATGTCTAAAGGTTTCAGGGCCCGGGAGCAGATCTGTGCCCCCGCTGTGCCTCTTATTACCTCAGACATCAAGAACCGCCACATTCAGCCCTGCCACATCTCCATGGTTACAACGGGTCATGACACAAAAAACATTTGTCTGTGTGTACACAGAGGGGAAACAGGGACAAGAAGAAACCTTTGCACCAGAGGCCTTAACTGGAACATGAGCTTTCAGATTGTAGGCCGTCGCTGGCTCCAGACTCTTGACTGATTAAGATAAAGCTTTTAGATAATTATGGTGGAGGGCTTTTAATTTTCTAGATGCAGTTGAGTTTGATTTGCTGACTCCATGGCTTGTGGCAGCGGTAATTGGTGATTGGTTTAATGTAGATTGATGGCCAAGGTTCAAGGCCATGTGGACAGTTTTCCTTTCATTAGAACTCCAGTATTGATTGTTTCTTACATGAAATGGAACAGAGATTTTTCCTGAGGGACATTTTCCCATTTCATACAACATCAACGTAATATTTGCTTAAATTTATGTTCTCTCCTTCTGATTTATAATGTGTAAAAAAGCTTTGGAGGTTATGTTTTCACCTCTGTCCGTATGTTTGTTGGTTTATTTGCAATATTACACAAACAACATCAGGGATTTTAAAGAAACTTGTTGGAATGATTCAATAGGAGTCCATTTTAGTGCAGATCCAGGATTTGATTTCACTCTCTTTAACATTGTGAGATTTGTTTTGTTTTTTGACATTTTCACCAATTTTCCAGGGAGTCATTTATGGATCTTGATGATCTCGATCAGGCAGGTTAAGGAGACTGATTTAGTTACAAGTGTGTGAATTGTGAAAAATGTTTTTGTCTGCTTTTGTGCAGAACCCCGGGAATTTTCAGAGATGATCGGCCATGTTGGGGTTGAAAATTTGCCAGACTCCTCCATCAACTGCCACAGGATGCTAAGTGCTCCAAACTCTGCCTCCATTGTTGGGACCCTTCAACGGACAGACAGGTAGAAATCTTACCTTCACGAAAACTTAAAGCAGCATTAACTATTCTACCACGGGAGGACAGAGATTAAAAGTGAGAATGTGAGATTGTCGAGGAGTTATTGCTAAAGTTTGTGTCCATTTTTATCTTTACTAAAGCTCATCCATGAACCAGTCCTGGCCAGAGCATCCGGTGCTGACTCGCCACTCGTCTCTGAGCAGCTACGCCTCCACCAGGCAACCGCCACAGCACTCCATGTCTCTGGACTATGGACACCACTCTCCTCCCCTGCACCACCCGCATATCCACCCCGCCCCCAACGGCCACAGCTCCCCTCGAAGCAGCCAGCGAAGCCGCATGGCTCGCTACGTTCTCAGCCAAAGTTCAGTTCAAAGCTTCGACGAGCCAGACATCTCGGGGGTCGGCTACAGCCCGAACTCCGGATCCTCTCTGCTGGGAAACGGAGGCATGGACAGGGATCTTTTGACCTCCATGGACAGGCTGGGTCAGTTACAGATGCCCCAGGTGCAGCCCCCTCTTCTGCCTGAGAAAAAGAGGGCATCAGAGGGGGAGCATTCACTTGGAACAGCTTCTCCAGCCCCCAGCGGGTTCTCGAGTCCCCACAGTGGGAGCTCTGTGAGCATCCCCTTCCCCAATGTCTTGCCTGACCTGTCGTCTCTGACACCAGGCACTGCCTCACCTCTGCCAGGTAAACTACAGAAACTATTGGCTACATTGATGATGCTGACAAACACACATAAATGAATACTGCTCAGCCTGTTTGGCTGATTATTGTGTATCCTTGTTTTTTAGATGTGCTGGCCAGCAAGCAAGTGACTGTAAAATTTGTGCAGGACACATCAAAATTCTGGTATAAGCCAGATATCTCAAGGGATCAAGGTACCATCCACTTTTTATCCTGAATAATAAACGAATAAGAAACTTCAAGGCAGAACCGAAGAGCAGCCTCGTGATTCTCTTTCTCTTCTTTCAGCCATCTCAGTCTTGAAGGAAAAGGATCCCGGTTCCTTCATCGTCCGGGACAGCCACTCCTTCAGAGGCGCCTACGGACTGGCGATGAAAGTGGCTACGCCGCCACCCTCTGTTCTCCAACAAACCAAGAAAGGTACAACAGTCTTAAGTAATATTCTTGACATATTTTCTTTGAATTACTGTTGGAGCAGTTCAACATTTTAGGGAATTCCCGTACCGCTTCTGCTAAGAATAAGAGAATTTCTGCACAGTAGGGTTCAGACATTTTCTAGACTTTAACATATGAACAATGCATCTTCTACGTGTATGACACCTCTTTTTCACCCTGAGATATATGAAGTCTATTTGTTTTTTCAGTTTTACATCTGTCATGTTTTAGAAATGTCATCAAAACGCCCACTCTCTCCTGGTGAATCCCCCGGATAATCTCCTGCTGTTTTCTCACATGTGTTTTCTCGGACATTATTCAGAGGGCGTTGGCAGGAAAAACTCCGGAGAATGTACACGGCAACTGACTCTGACATTTGTGTTCTCACATAGAGCTCCTCTGGACAATTTCGTGCATATCTGAAAGCAGCTTTAGAGAAAATAGTTTTATCAAACTTCTCATCTCATTCCCAAAGGAATAAAATATGATGACGATATTAAATATAGAATAGAATAAAAATCTTCTTCAACAGATTGGTCCACCAGTGTTCATGGGAATCACACATCACACAATCACCACACAAAGGCATCTACAGTTACAGTCCACTGTACTCACTGTTACGGTGGAACATGAGAGTCCCCCTCCTCTGTTTGTGTGTGAGAGCTCATCACTCTGTGTTTCTCTCCTGGGCATCATGGCGATGAAGCCAAACAGACCCCGATTGCCAGTCTTAGACGTGCAGCTAATGTTTCACCGCTTCACAAAGGATGTGCTGAGTCCATAAGCTAACTCTGATCCCGGGGCCTTCTCCTGGGAAGCTCCCTGCCCCACATAACTTGACGCCGTATCCAGGGACCGGCTTCAAAACAAGCAGCTTGGATGTGTTTGTTTCAGGAAATATGGGAAGGGTTGTTTTTTTTCCAGAGAAATAATTCCAAACATTCCCTGGCCATGTTTCAACGTCAAAACAAAGGGTGACTGAGTGAAAATAGAGATTCGCAGATTCTCAGTTTTTCTTATTCTAAAAGGATCAGAGGACAATGTGCAACGAAACAAGTGGGATTATTCTAAAGGTGCATATTTTGACAAAAACAACACGCGAGGGCACAAAGGATGCCCTCATGCCCTTCCTCTAGCAGCCCACCACAGCGTTCAACCCTTTCATTTCATCCCCCCTACTCGCACCTGTCCTTTTGTCTGCTCTCACCCCTCCGCAGTCCGACGGCACCTGTGGTGACATCATGACACGGTCCTTCTCCACATTTTCAGCTTAGTGCATTGTGGCTCCTTGAAAGTGTGAAACCCAACCCACCTTGAGGAGCGGGCCTTTCTCGAGCCTTTGTGTCCAGACATTCCTTACATTTAGACTCCTCCTGCCCCCTCAGAGGCACCTCTGTTGAATCATAATCCCATTAATCTCCGTAGAGATTGAATGTAGTGATTTAATATGTTTTATGTAACTCTCGGAGGCTGGGAAATTACACGTTGTGCTGAGATAAATGCTCAGAGCTATTATTTAGGTCAGCGTAAATCTAGGGTGTCAGAGAGACGAGACAGTTTTGCGAGAACAGACCACGTAGAATCGTGAGGGATTCATCATCTCTCGTATCTCTGTTCTTTGTTTTCTTACAGGGGGCGATCTTTCCAATGAGTTAGTACGCCACTTCCTGATTGAGTGTACGCAGAAAGGAGTTCGGTTGAAGGGCTGTCCCAATGAGCCATATTTTGGTGAGTCTGGTGGAAGGCCTCCTTGCACAGTCACGACAGTGACGCCTCCTGGCTGTTTGGCTACACTGCATCAGAGATGAAGCTTCCGTGCACAACACTGCCCTCTACTGTGGCAGATTAGTCGAGTCATTATGTGGATGATCTATAAAAATCAACCAGACTACTAAAATACAGCTGTTGTGTTTTCTTTAATTTAATTTTTGGAAGATTTAACTAATAATTAACTGATGTGACAACAAAGCATCAATCAAATCTGATTGTAATTTTGATTCCATATGTTTTTCTCTCACAGGAAGTTTAACAGCATTGGTCTGCCAACATTCGATCACTCCCCTCGCCCTGCCCTGTAAACTCATTATACCCGACAGAGGTAAACATTCACACACACTCGTAGTCTGGCCAGTTTGTCATTTTATGTGTTGTTGTGTGTCTGTTGTGGTGTTTCACTATATAATCTCTCGATGATGTCGATGTTTTTTGTGTCCGTAGATCCTCTTGAAGATGTCGTGGAGAACACCTCACAGACAGTCACCAACTCGGCCGCTGAGCTGCTAAAACAGGGTGCAGGTAATCAGGCGTTTGACTTCACCTGCTATTAATAGACACGATGACAAACCAGTGATGGCGCTGTACATAGACACTGACACAATCCTTGTGGACACCTTTGGGAATGACTGCATCCACACGTAGTTATCTTGTCCTGTCATTAGGGACTATAGGACAGTGTCACTGCGTCTCCTTACTCAGCCGTTATTTGCACTTCGCGCTTGTGACCTGAGCGTGACTTGAATCTGTGTGCTTGTGCAGCCTGTAACGTGTGGTACCTGGGCTCAGTGGAGATGGAGTCCCTGACGGGCATCCAGGCGGTGCAGAAGGCCACCAGCATGACACTGAGCTCAAACCCTCCAGTGACCTCCACTGTGGTCCACTTCAAAGTTTCCTCCCAGGGAATCACCCTGACGGACAACCAGAGAAAGTAAGTACCAAACACTAAAGCTGCTTTCAGACATGCACTGAACTCCAGAGATTACAGAGGAGGTGCATGTGTGAACGTTGATGTCGGAGCGAGAGCCTCAGGATTATCTGCAGACTTTCTCTGCCTTGCCCCCTAGTATAAAGTCTGTGTGTGTGAAAGTCTGGATCCAATTCTCCAGACTTCAATACACACAGAACACAAACTATCATAGGTCCACGATCACAATAACTACATTTTTAATCATTTTTTTCAGGCTTTTCTTCAGGAGACATTACAACGTCAGTACAGTCATATTTTGTGCGTTGGACCCTCAAGATAGAAAGTGAGTATTATAATTTTGTGTGGCAGGAGTGGCATGACAAAATGTTTCCTAGAAAATCAACCCACCATAATAAAATGTGTCCTCTTTTCACTAAACAGGTGGAAAAATGATGGCTGCCCTTCAGCAAAGTAAGTCAATTATTACTTCTACGATATTTTTATATACAGTGTTTTCAGAAAGAATTCCCTTGTTTCACTCTTTATTCTTTTGATTTCACTTCAAATGGATAAAATGACCTTTTGTCCATCAATCTACACTCAATAATCTATAGTGATAAAGTGAAAACACAAGTAGTTTTTAGACATAAACTCAAGCAAATGTCCACACATTGGAAAATGTTATGGTAAATGGTAGTTTTATCGTTTTCAAATTTGATCTACAACAGAATAATTTTGTGCACAAAGCCATCGTATCTGCCACTGTCTGATCTCCAGCTCCTCACCCTGGTTCTTAGTCTTCATGTAAAGTTCATCTGAGATCTTTTTAAGCCAGAAGCATATTTTCCTGAGACGTCCATTATGGAAAACACCAAGTCAGTTTCGAGGCAGGTGACACTGCAGCCATTGATCACTTCGCTCCCCCTTCTGCAGGATCTTCGGCTTCGTGGCGAGGAAAACCGGCACTTCCATGGACAATATATGTCACCTGTTTGCAGAACATGACCCTGAGCAGCCGGCGAGCGCCATCGTCAACTTTGTCTCAAGGGTGATGATCGGCTCCCAGAAGAGTAAGTAGGACAGAGCCGATCACACGGTCACCTGGACAGACTCTTACTAAGAGCAGGGGGAAAAAAACTAATAAAGACTGAAAGACTGGGCAAAAAAAAAGGAAAAAATGTTACGGAGTGAAGATGGTGATGAGCTGTACATTGACCCTGGATATTACCTGGATATTAGTTACACTCACTTACCAGCACCAGGACATTTAACTTCATCTTTCAATAGAAACAAATATAAATCCCATTGTTTTTTTTATTTCCTGTAAATAAGCCAATCAATTTAGCCAACATCTAAACAATATGAAATGTGTTATTTTTTTCTACTGATTTACAACTTTAATGTCTTATACAGTTAGATATGTAATTATTCTCATCATATCTTAAAGGACATAACATAAAGGCTGCTTTTCTTTTTCAAGTAGATTTTGTTTTTACGGACAAATCAAGACAACTTGACGTGCATGTGACTTTTTTCTCTCTAATATTTAACCAAAAAAAGTTGTTAACATCCTGCAAAGTTTGTAGCCAAAGTAGAAAAACCTCTGCTGCATCTTCGTCATGGAGTTAAAAATGTGCAAAGCTAATATGTATAATTTAGACTCTCGAACAGGCTCCATCATATACAGGATTATCTTATTTTATCTATGCAATGTAAATTTTTATTTTTTTAAACTACGGCCTTTTGTGCACGTGCAGCGCGTACAAGGCCTCTCTGGACTTTTTCTTCCTTCGATGTTTGTGAATATGACCACTTAAAAAAAGTTAGATGAAAATGTGTGTGTGTGTGTGTGTGTGTGTGTGTGTGTGTGTGTGTGTGTGTGTGTGTGTGTGTGCGTGTGTGTGTAAAAAATATTTTAATGCTAATATATATTGGAGTTGGCGAGAAAAAAAACACACATCAGTACTTTGTGTAGGCGATAGTGGCATTCCACTCACAGCTGCCAAATATGACTTTGTTTTGTCCTCTCTGCGGGGACACCAGTCACGTGGCAGGATCTCGGAATCAAACATTAACCAGCAAACACGACTCTGTACATTCAGTTTGACACAAGCTGCTACAATTTGCTGAGAGAACACTCGCTGTCATTGCGTTAGTGTTTTTGGAGGAAAACCAAGTTTTGGAATTGCACAATTAAACGTAGTATTTGACTTATTCGGCTGGTCATCTGTCAATGACATATACAATATACCTCCTCTGGGAGAAACACGGTTATTATCTCGCTGAGTGTTTGTTGACATATATATGAGATGGTGACAAAAGAAACATTTGAATTATCTATGTGTGGGGGGGCAGCCATTTTAACCAGAGAGGGACCGAAACTACCACCACGATAAAGCTCTGTTGATATTCTTACATTGATTATGTTCACGTTTGTTATGTTTTTATAATTTGTTTTCATGACCTATTATCCGTACCTCATACTTACTCATACGATGCTGTGCCTCTGTTTATAACATGTGAGCGGTTTATTTGTATATTGACTTTGCATTGTTTGACGTGTTCTGTAAATAAACAAAAGGAAACATTTAATGTAATCCTGGTGATCCCAACCCCTTAAATTAAAAGTTGGACGTAGATGTTTTGTTTCCTGGTCGGGTGCTTTTTGGTTAAAATCATCCACAGGTTTTCCGGGTGTCAGCCGACTTGATCTTTGTTGTGACCAGGATGTCTCAGGAGCGCCTCGAGGGAATTTCTTCAAATTTGGTACAAATGTTCACGGTGAATCAACGATGAACTGATACAAATTTTAAAAGTAAAAAAGTCAAGATGAATGTGATATCTCAGGAACACCTCCAGGGAATCTTTTCCACTTTGGATCAAACTTTCACTTGCACTCAAGGATGAACTGATACTAGTGGTTCTTGTGAAAAAAGTGCTATTTTCCATCGTGAACACTTTATCTTAAGAACACCTGGCGAGAATCCTTTAAAACTTGGCACAAATGTTCCCTTAGAATAATGATTTAATTGATTGGAATTTCGTGATCAGAAGGCAAGGTCACAAATGTTTTTGACCTCTTGGATGTGATATCTCACGTTGACTCAAGATTAATTATTCATTGAAGATAAATTGGTCACGGTGACCTCATATGAGTCTGTAAAAAAATATATGTAGACTGAAACTGGACTGGTTGATGGAGGCATTCAACTGCAGGGTGGTAATTCTGGCTTTGCTATTTCCCTAAAAGGATCATTTGTGGAAACTATTTTGTGTCTCTGAAACAATGTTAAAATTATGTTCTCTGCATTAAAAAACATGTGGCTTTGTAATGACTGACCCTCTGGCAGGTTGTGTCACAGGTCTTGACTCGGCCTCAATAGCTGGAGCATTAGTCACTGGATGGTTTCCAGCTTCAGTGTCTATGAGCTCCCAATATGAAGCAGGATGTGTAAAAGTCAGAAGTAACACGGCTCTAAAACCCAGGATGTAGTGAGGAACTGAGGAATAGCTACAGTTCAGTTTGCAGCCAGCAGAGGACACTAGCAACACAACACTTGTGAACCTGAAAGCAGAAAGGAATGGTTTAAGATGGGATTTTCTCAGTAACAACTTTTTTCAGCCGTAGCTTTGAGGTGGAATAGTAACTCCTGCATCTGCACTTTACTCTTATGCACATATCTGCCACACACGTCCACGTCCGTTTTGTGAAGCGCCATAAAAAAAAGGACTCCACACAAGCCGGGGCAGGTTACTCTAATGGTGCTGGGGGTGGGGTGGGGATAAAATTGCAGAGCCAAGCCTCAGAGGGAGGAAAAGGTATAATGGGGAATAGACCCTTCCTCCTCCTCCTTCCTTCACTACTGCCCCTCTGCAGGTGGTGAAAGTGAAGAATTCCCGGGGAGGGCAGGAAGGAAGTGAAGGCCCAGGTGTGGCAACTGCGGAGGGCCCAGAGCCCGTCCTCCTCTGTTATTTAGTGCGGAGTGGCCTGGAAATAAAAAGACGCCGGGGAAAGTCCAGAGAACCTCAGCAACGTTATTAGACTGGAGAGGAACCTGTCAGCAGAGACAGATATTTCACACAGGTAATAACAGTGTGTGAGAGCGCAGGAGAGCTGGCCAGGCTCGATTCTGCAATAAGGCCCCGAACAAGCTCGACTTCCATGACTTAATATTCACGATTAACAAGTGTCGAGGAGAAGAACATTAAAGAAAAACATTAGGTTTATTCCCCAGCACACCACCAGTGCTGACGAGCTGCTATTGTGTTGACATTCCTGACCTGAGCAAAGGCCTGCAATAGACGCTGATAAAGCCCATCACGTACAATGTGTGCCTTGCTACAAATGGCAGCTTTCCAGTAAACTCTGCAGATTTACGTCCCCTCTCCTCCGTGCACACTGAAGCCAATCCAGTTCCATTTAGCAGATAATGTGGAGGTGAAAGGTCCTGTTTATCAGGCCCACCAAGCTTATTCTCATTCCTTGAGCACCCCCCCTCGGGCTCTGCACGATTTTCTTTTTTTTTACGACCACTTAATTAAAGGGGCAGGGCTCATCTTTTTCCTCTGAGGCAGAACAAAGGTTTAGGGAGCAAAAATAGAAACTGCATTCTGGGATGGCTGCACAATTTGAGGCCCCTGTTTGGCTTCCACCAGACGTTGAAGCCGCAACACGCACTGTGAGATAAACGGAGCTTTCACGTTCGGCCGCATAACGGTTCAGGTCAGGTCAAAATGACGGGATGTTATGGAATAAAGTTGTTGTTTGTTAATGAATCATTTGCATGATTAATATCTTGCTTTAGAAATATTTTTAAAAGTTACTCAAAGCCTAAAAATGACACAATTCAGACACACAGAGACCGAATCAGTTTGTGATGTGTTACTGTTATGACCGCACTCAAATGTGATCTATAGAGGGAGGTGCTCTTCAGGGGCCCCACACTGACCCCCAGACCATGGTCATGGTCACTGAACTAGAAACAACAAGCAGTGGGGTCGAGTGCTGCCTTTGTGAATTTTTGTTTCATCTCAGTTTAGACAAAGGCGTAAAAGGGGGTTCGACTGTGAAGAACAGGTCTGTCAGAGGAGCGTCCCTCCATCAAGAAGACCTATCGTGGTCCTTACAAATGTCATTTTAGAAAATGTAATTCTGCATTTTTAAATCTGTTGAAATATTTCAACTGGAGCTTATTTTATTCACTTATTTTATTGCATGTGTGCTTTAAATTTTATTCCATTTTACCTTTCTTTGAATATTATTTATATTATTTGTTCTGTCTCCTTTTGTTGACGTTTTTCTTTTCTTTTTTATTGTTATAGCTTTTAAAATCATTTCATTTTCACCATTTTGTATTTATACAGGTTTGTCATTTGCACTTTTTACTAAAATGTATTATAGGTGCTATACAGCTATTATACAAAGTTAGATTGACTGATACAGATACAACATTGTTTAGGTGATATAGAGGTTATTGTCATATGTGCAGTTGTACGACCAGAGAGGCAGAACCTGCAGGATTTAATCATTTATCCTTCAACCATCTCTGCTCTCCTGCTCTTCTGTTCACATGTTCTCAGTCACACTGTGTGTAGGGGATGCAAGTGACTCAGGTTGAAAGTTGGTTTGTCATAATTGGTCTTTCATTTGTAATTGTTACCACAAAAATGCTACAGATGGGATTACACAGTTGTAATCCCATTTGAATGTTTATATAATTTATTTTTTAAGGTTTTCTCAAATTAAATAAGCTTCTACACAATCTTTTCATCTAACCCCTGAAAACTTGCTGCAGTACAGTAAGTAGGAGTGTGCTGGTTGTGAATCACTGTACCGGAGAGATGATGAGATTATCATGACTTGGCGTTGATTATCGTTATTTTCTGCTTTCCTAAACCGGCACCTGTACCTTGTTCACCTCATTTACTTATGTTTCCTCCCATTTAACTTCTTCCAATTCATTACCTTCACCAAGGAGGTTATTTTTTCATTCCTGTCAGTTTATAAGAAAGATTATTCAAACACTAGAGGACATATTTTTATGGAACTTGGTGGATGAGTCAAGGAAGAACCTATTAAATTTTGGTGGGGATACAGGAATTTATTGTTAATGTATACAAGATACACATTAACAATAATATAATATCAAAAGTAAAATGGCAGAAATAATGTAAAATAACGCTTAATAAGAGGTTAAAAAAGTATAAAAGTAAATGAACTTGCAATAGGAGGTGAATTAGATCAGTTCTCCACGGTCGGGTGAACCTGACAGACATGGCTGTAACTTTTTACACGGACTGTGATAACTCTGTCTTTTCTCTCCATGTTAGCACCAAACCACATCTTCAGACCACAGACCACAATCACTTCTAAAATAAATGGAGCATTTGCAGGGCCTACATCTGCAAGGGGGATATTTTACTCCTCTGCCGACTGCAATTTTGTCTTTGTTTACGATGAGTAATGGCGGTGACGGTGTCAGTGAGAAAATGATACATGACTTTGCAAGAATAAATAACACGTATTGTTTGTTTAAATCTATTTCAGTCGTTTCACACCGTTGCTGTGGATTAAAAACACTTGGAGGGGTGAAAAAAAAAAAGATGTAATGATGCACGAGTGACGTTTAGATTGAAACCATGTTTTGCATGCTGGTCTTAAATTGCAAGCCTCAGTGAATGAGTTAAATGAGGGAATGAACAAAAATGTGTGGGTACATACTCAAAAGTCCTAATGTACAAGAAATACAGACATAGGAAGTGATACAGTCTCTGGGGTGGGGCGAGGGGGGTATTCGGGGCCCAAAGTGAGCGGCGCCACTCTCAACCCACTTCCGAGCACTCTGCAATCCGTCAGGCTGAGTGCTGAGAGCTCCTCGCTCTCCATCCTCCACATCGCTCAGGCTTAATTACAGCCTTGGACCGCCTCGGGGGCCAAGCCTCCAGAAATGGGGACCATGACAGCTCCACGAACAGACCACTCCAAAAAATAATTAACCGACCCTGGAATTAGATGAAAGGTGGCCTTTGCCCTTTATGGCTTTTTTTGTGTGTGTTCACCATTCAAACCACATCTAATAATCGGATAATTGTCAAGGCTCGGTATGGGTGCCAGTCAGAGCAGAATCAAAGAGAAGAGATGATATTATTAATCATTATAGAGACCTCTGCGTCCAATTCAACTGTGATGGAAGCCTGCTCGAAAAAAAAGGTCTCTCAGACAGGGGCAATTACAGAAGAGACGGTCATGAGACTATGGGGGCAAAAAAGAATAACAGCGACCGTAGCAGACTTGTCATGTGATCTGCAACAGCCTCATTCCTGAAGAGTCCCAACCCTCCTCCTTTACTCCAGTGTACCTACACACTCTCTGCTGCTACTCCTCACACACACGTGGACCCCCACTGCCATCCCAAATGGTCCAAGAATGGAAACATTCACACACACACAGACCTCCAGAACTACACGTGCTTTTCTACCTGCTAGCATTGGCCCTTTGTCGTAGCTTCTTGCGCTTTTCTCCGTCGCTACAGTAACACCATCCCCTGTATCACAAAATCATAAAAGAAGCACGATGACAAATCGCATACATCAGAAACATATCCATGTTCTTAAACATGAATAGTGTAAACTATGTTGATAATAATTTTTTTTATTCTTGCGTGGATGAATTGGCTGTTAACTGTTAAAAGTTGTTCTGTTATATTTCTAATAACAGGAACAGAAATACAGAAAGTGTCGGTTCTAAACCTGCCTGTAAGGAACGGGCTGTTAGCTTGGTCTCCGGATCAACTTCAGAATTATTCCTTGTCATTAGTCATTCCTCCTCAAACATTTCAAAATACTGTCTCTTTCTATTGTTTGTGTGCAGAGCTTTTTACAAATAGTCTGTGGTGCAGAGTTCATCCTACCTGGTTTATCTGCAATGGAGATTTTATAGTCAATGGTTTTCATAATATGAGTTTGCTGGATTACTGTTCACGTGTGAAACTGAGAATATATGCAATATTCAAGGCCAGGTATTTATTAGGTAGTTTATATTTAGCTGAGGGCCTCAGCACAATAAACTCCATCCAGGCTGCAGGAGCCAGTGCAGGCCCCTCTCTCCGAGCTTCCAGCAAGTGTGTCTGATTTGTCCAAAGCATCTTAAAACAGTGGAAAATTGCTCGGATTAGGATTTGACAAGCAGTTGCGGTTGGGCAGCGCAGCCTTTGACAGCGGGTTATGTTAAACACATGTACAGTAATATCCTGTGTGCAAAAGCACATTCTTCACACTCCCTCTTTATTGAGTGGCTGCTCTGTGGGACGACATTCCTCCAGTACATTACTCCCCGTGCCCGACTCTCTCCTCTGCTATGCTGAATATGCACAGGTGGCTGAGAGACCCCCCTCTGAAGAGCTCTGAGCGGAGGAGAGGGAGGAAAATCAGCAGGCTTTTTTTTTTTGCAGCATATG
This sequence comes from Paralichthys olivaceus, assembly GCF_024713975.1. Taxonomy (NCBI): domain Eukaryota; kingdom Metazoa; phylum Chordata; class Actinopteri; order Pleuronectiformes; family Paralichthyidae; genus Paralichthys; species Paralichthys olivaceus. The sequence goes on along the minus strand of NC_091108.1, from coordinate 9,470,458 downwards.
AAACAAATGTTTGGCATTCCAGTAAGCGCTGCTCTGCTGTAGACCTGTCTGTTAACAGGCGGCAGTACGCCAGGGCTTGTTGGCAACTGATTTCACGTTGGCTTCCAAGAAATTTCAAAAAGAGGAACTGTACACCTCGCCTCTCCCGCTGTTATTCTTTTGAGGTAATTTGGACATTCTGTGCCGGTGTATTCCCTCTCTCATCTGCAACCAATTAATAGTGGACCTAAAAAATGCTGCACATGTAATTACAAAGGAATTTTCTCACTTACACATGTGGTATGTGTCCTTATTCTACGGTCTGCTTTGTCGCTCTTACAAATGTGCAGAGCAGGCCTCAACTATGTCGCACATCCTGACCAGCTCAGCTGCTGCGCTGTCTGAGTAACACGAGTCTCTGCATGACACAGAAACACTGAATCATGTCAGCAGCAGGTATATTGACTTTTATCTGACCAATATAAAACCTTTTCATTTTAAATATCGCTTCTTTGATTCATTTACAAAACTGAGGCCACAGTTCTGCAGATTGCGGAAATTATACAGAGATAAACATCAAAGTTTTTGTATTTATTAGCCTTTATTTAACCTGACGCCCATTAAGATTAGAAATCTCTTTCAATAGAAAAATGATTAACTGACAAACACATTAATAACATTAAAACTGGATAGTATTTTCAAGTTATTATTCAAGTTTTAAGACAAGGCAGAATCTGTCTTAATATTCAAAATGTATTTTCAGATTAAAAATTTTAAATCTAATAAAACAGAGAAGGAATTTATTTTTGTCCTTTGCTTTTTCTCGGTTAAAATGTTCTTGTTAAACAAACAATTACCACACTGTGATTGTTTCCATCACCATATTTCTACATAATATTTTTCCCAGACTGATATAAGGTCGCTGTGACCTTCGACCTTTGACAATTGAAACGTAAACATCCTTATCATATTTGATGTTACAATAGATTTAAAGTTAAATCAACTTGGAAGTTAGTGTATTGACGTTAAAAGCCGACCTTCAGTTGTTTAAGTTAAAATCACTCAAGTTTTCATTGCACATTATTACAAATTTTTGTGTTCCCAGTTCCCCGAGTTGTTTTGAGCATATTCAATTGAAAAGGCTTACAATGTATAAAGCAGACTTTTTTTTACAATGCATGCATTCATATTTTCACCATTTCAAAAGATAAGCATTTGTTTGATGCAAAATATTATTCTACAAAGTACTCAAGTGTAGCTGTGAAATTGATATGTAGTGGAAAATAAAGTACACATACTAATACCACAAAATTAAACTTAAATACTTGAGTGAATGCTCTTAATCACATTTCACCACTGCTTTTGAGTTCATTCTAATACCTCATCTGTTGGTGCACTGTTGTAGTGTGTGCGTGTGTGCGTGTGTGCGTGTGTGTGTGTGTGTGTGTGTGTGTGTGGCTTATATGGCTTACATGCTTAAACTTTAACCAGGTCATGCAGGGGCACGTGCACATATACGCAAACACATAGTCATGTGAACACCTGTACATAAACACAACTTTGCTTAGGCCAACATGAAACACACACGCACACATGCAACTTAAGACTCACATGAACATCTTGCCATATGTGTTTTTGCCTTCTGCACATTTAATCTTTCTTTTCATTGCAAGTGTCAATAAAAGTTGTAGGATCACATTCCCACTCACATATTGGCGCCCCCTATGAATGAATCCGTGTATTGCATTGAGATCTACTGTGTGTGGGCTCCTCAGGCTGAGACCTGATACACATTACAAACATTTCTGTGGATGTTTCTCTTGGGTTGCATGATTATTTCCTAGAATGTGTGTCTAATAACCTGGTGTTCTACATTACATGTTTAAATGTATGCAGGATATTCAGACCTCAACCCCCCCACAGCTGAGGTTAAAACATTTAAAAGTAAAAAAAAAAAATGCACTGGCCAATCATTTTTCTTGTATTTCATTCCATAGTCTTCTTAAAGAGCCATACGGTGAATGTTATCCTGCGGGTGCGCTGCGTAACGTGCGTAATGCCTCGGCACATTGGTCTGATGGTTTAAAAGCCATAACGGAGTCGAGGCAATTCATCAGGAGACCACAAGCTATTCGGGGGTGTGACTACAGTTACCGGGGTCTATATATATTGGGATGTTGTAGCTAGTGGCTTTAAGTGAATGAGAGAGAAGCTGCCCAGAGAAAAGTCCACCACAGTGCAGCAGACTGAGCAGTGCGCCTCCACACTCTGACTCCACACATGCTCCAGGACGCCGCCATGGATGCCCGTCTCCGCGCACTTTGCATGACATTTTTCCTGGCGTCGATCAGCCGGAGGTCAGGTGCGGTGGGACCGGTGATCAGATGCGAGCCGTGCGACGTCGGAGCGCGGCTCCTGTGCAAACCTCTGGCCAAGGACTGCACCGAGAGGGTCCGCGAGCCGGGCTGCGGCTGCTGCATGACCTGCGCGCTCAGCTTCGGTCAGCCGTGCGGCGTGTACACCGGGAGATGTGGCTCCGGGCTGACATGTCAGCATCAGCCCGGCGAGACGAAGCCTCTGCAGGCTCTGCTGGAGGGACGGGGCATCTGTGCAAACGCCACAAACAGGAGACTCACCGTCAGACCGACACCTCCGGTCAATGAACTGCCAGGTGAGTCTTGTGCGCTTGATCCATATGCGTCTTGCATGTGGAAAAACTCGCACTAACTCACAGCTATACGCATAATGAATTTGCAAGCCTTTAATAATTAAGAAATGTGTGACTCGGGGTAGTTAGATCAGTTTTATATCAATTGTTGCATGATATCTTCTTAAGTGATGGTTTTTAATGACATATCATTCTGAAAGTCAAAATAGGCTCATTAACTATGATGATGCTCTTCATGTATGGAAAGAAAAGCTGGATGATGAAACAGGTTGAAGCACATCTGAGACATAGTTTTGATACTTTAATGTTCAGCCCGATATCTTGAAGATTTGAGGACCTGAATCTCCCTGCATCAGTTAGTGAAGATTAATTGTTGATTTTCAGGTCAGGGTGATTTTGTGCCCTGAAAAACTGTTTAGCATGCGCCTCCAAAAAGGTACTAAAAGAATTCAAAGTTTGGAATGTGATAGTACTCATGTTGCATATTTCTATTCATTTCCTGCCAAAACTGAAAGAAAGATGTAATTTCAGGAGACGCTTTTGAAAAATGCAGCCCTCTCATGTCCCACCCCCCCCAAAAAATGTAGTACTTTGTCTGAACTAGAATTCAGTAATCTCATTTAAGATTATATATCCCAGTGTCGTTTAAACACGTGTTCTCCTCAAACTTCAGCAGAGAGCATTGACACTCAGGATGAGGAGCGGAACTCCAGCGGCCCGGGCCTCCAGATCTTGTACAGCACCCACCGGCCCACGGGACCCCTGAGACCCCCGCTTCACGCTTTCTTCCCCTCTGCCAGGTCAGAAGTCCTGAGACAGGAGCAGCAGAGGCGAACCCAGAGCTTTAAAATGGTCCTCCCGGGAACACTCATCACGGACCAGCAGAACTTCTCTCTGGAGACCAAACAGGAGCCTGAGTATGTGAGTATCACAAGTGGTATTTTTCGTCTTCAGAGCACACTGGAGGGAGGAATGTTTTTCTCCTCTTCCTCTGTGTTTTGGTGTTTTTCTCCCCCTGCGGGTGAAGAAATGTTTTGGGTACAGCGGCGGTGAATGGTTGGCAGGCGTCGTGAGCGGGAGAATGGCATGGCAGTGAGCGGGTATGGCCCTGCGGCTGACCTGTGTCAGGCGGTTGTTTGGCCACAAGGCGTCCGCGTGCCGGGTGCACAGAGAGCCAGCGAATGATGGATTGGCCTGTGTGAATGCCTGTTGGGAAGCCCTGCTGCTATTTTGATCTCGTCTTTGGACAGAGAAGTGAGCACACACTAGTAATGGGGTTTGACTGGCTGCTTTGATTAGTGACTGGAGCACTTGGACTTGAGCACAAGCCTTTTGGCTCCTGCCTTGAGCTCTTTGAATTCACTTCATCCCCCATCCTTTGTGTAAAGTGCAAGAGTTCTAAGCAGCTTTGGCAAACTGCTAAGCCCGTACAAGTCGGTCAGATGAATTCATTTCTCGTCAGTCACCTCTTTCATTTTGCAGCCACCATTGTTTAAGAATTACTGCAGAGTGGCGTGCGATGCAGCGGCAGCCTGCGTTTTTGACATCTTTACTTGAAAAACCAATGCATTTGAGTCAAAATGAAAATAAATCACCAGCATTCAAATTTGTTGATGTGCTTTCAGGTTGGAGATGGAAATGAGTTTTCAAGTGTAGTAACTTGTCATGTGTTCCCTCGTCTGCAGGGTCCCTGTCGGAGAGAGATTGAGAGCATTCTCAGCAGCCTCAAGATTACAGACATTCTCAACCCCAGAGGTTTCCGCATACCAAACTGTGACAAGAAGGGCTTCTATAAGAAAAAGCAGGTAAATCAGCACATCCTGAGGACCATCAATTGATACCGACAACAGGATAATTCATGCATCGATTTCACGAGAAACTACACATCATTTAAAGGTGAAAAACTTTCAACTGCTGTTAAAAGCTGCAAAAAATCCAATGACTCAACGCTGAAGTCGAGTGACTCAAACTTTAGGTCTCCTGCAGCCCAATTACAGATTTGTAGCTGTCCTCGTGTATTCATTGGTAGCTATTAGAGCCTCATCACTGCACCACCACACCAGTGAGGTAGACCCGAGCCACTGACTCTGGAGACAGGAACCACAGGGGCCAAACCCCAGTGGGGTTGACGGCTGGGACGACGGCCGTCTAACGGGAACCCTCCCAGGGAGACAGACGTCAAGGTGGCTGCCGGCACCCGATGCGCTCGCCCCATAATTGCTGGACTTTTGAGAGTCAGGCACAGAAATAGAGCGGCAGCCATCCCCACACTCACATGGTTCACCCACGATTGGGTTGTAATAAATGAGTGGTTCTGACGCATTCATATGGAGGCACTTAGGGCTCCCACGCCACTGCATCACAGAGGCAGCTTTTCTTATTACACAGCAGTCCCTCCTGCTTAATGGAAGTGTTCTCTTTGACCAGCAATCATCTCATAACCAGCCTCACAACATGCCGGGCTCATTGTCTTTGTTTATGTTGAACAGACCTATATTGTACCCTGCTGAGCCCTGGGGCGCTGGAGGAGTGGTAGACATTTCACGTCGGTTGGTTTAATTTGGATGTTGGCATGATTTTGAGTGAAAATATCTCTTATTACAGTTCCTAATAACAGTAAGTGTCTCTTTAGAGGAAAAATAAATACACTGGGTAGATTTAATACTAGAAATAGATGCACTTTTCTTGAGTTAAGCATCATTTTATAATTCGTATTCCCGAACATACATTTTGTGATATGTTTGCTTTGCAGGTGAAATCTTAAAGCTCCTATGATGCATTGTTGTCCTTGGAAAATGCAGTAACGTGAAGATGTAATTTTTCAACACACGTCCTCTGCAACAGCACGAGAATCCTTCCTCAGACTCTTATTCAAACTTATTCTTACTCTCTTCAAACCCTGCTGAAATATTGAGCTAAATCACGACGTCTTCCCTCCGGATCAGCCCCGACTCCCCCAGCGCAGCAGCAGCACAGTTGCTTTAGCCCTTGAAATGAATGGCTGCATGTTTTACTACAGTGGAGGTTGACCTTTAGTAAAATTGGCAGTAAAATAACAGCCCTTGGGTAGCTCCACAGACTCTGTAAGTCATTTGTAGTACCCATAATTTGGAGCTGTGGGGTATAATCAGCAACAGATGATTCGTACTGGCCACCAGCTTCTGAAAATAGATCTCGGCTCTCAGTTGTTCACAAACGGGACTAAGCAAATATTTTACCAGGTTTCTGTTTACCTTAAAGGTCTCTATATGTGTGTGTGTAACAGGAGGTAGACCATAAAAGCAGCTCAAAATACCACAGCGCGTTGGATAGCCAAGGCTGCGTCGACTCAGCACAATCTGCCCATTAATGCCTCTTAACTATTGCTGTTCTACTTCATTGAGTAAAGTGGCTCGTTACCCATAATGCTGCACATTCAACTGGATTTACACATTTAGCACACTTGCCCCCCCAATTCTCATTTCTCTCCCCTCCCTTTCACCTTTGTCCCTCTCCTCCGCTTCCAGTGCCGTCCATCCAAGGGCAGAAAGCGCGGCTTCTGTTGGTGCGTGGACAAGTATGGTCAGCCACTGCCAGGTTTTGATGGGAAGGAGCGGGGAGACACCCAGCACTACAACTCAGAGAGCCAATAGGAGTTGGGGCAGGACGGAGGGCAAAAGGGAGGGATGGTGGGAGTGAGAGCGAGAAGAATTGTAAACAAACAGAGACACTGAGGATATTGGGAGAGGGGTCAAGAGATGGCTCAACCGATATGTGGATGTTTGCTATTTCTATCTGTTGCCTGTGGGACCTTTTTTCTGAGGCAGAGCGAGGGAAACAGAGGAAGAGGAGGAAAAAAAAGCCTCCACGTTGCAGATACAGTCTGTACGTCTGCGACAGATGGATTCTTTTATAAGCTGTCTGTCTCAGACCCAATGTGGACGTCTTCTGAGAGGAGGACGCACTCAAAGAATTGATCTCAGAGGCCTTTTTCTGATCATAAGACGCAGAGATGTTCTAACTTGTCACAGACATTGACGAGGGTGATCTCTATTTACGCACAATAGCGTGGCATTGCACATGTGTACATGCTTGTGACGTGTAATCATAATTTGTGTGCTTGTGATTTGTTTGTAAAGACATTTGTGTGTGGTCACAGCAACCAGGAAATGTAAAGCATGCAGTGCCTTACTATGAATTCCACTTTGCTTCCTTCTCCTTGGGGAGTTGGACTGGACGACAGCTCAAACAGGACGGTGCATATAAAGTTTTTTGTTTTTTTTATGCTGGAACTCAAGCCAGAGGAAGAGAGAAGGTTGTTGTTGTTTCTGTGGTCAATTTACATAAGCTGATTTTTTGTTTTTTGGGGATAAAGGTCACGAACCATTATCTCTGATCTCTGTGTAGCCGGTGATAATTCCGTTTGCATGTTCAATGCAACCCTCAAAGCTCTATTTTTACCTAATAAAGGCAGAATAAAATGATGCAGGGATTCATTTCTCATTTTTTGGGGAGTGAATAGCAAAAATACATTGAAACACAAGCCATTATGATGAAATAATATATTTAATTAGAGGCACATCCACAGAAAAAGAAGTATGTTTATATATATATATATATATATATATGCATTATATAACAAAACCAATAATGGAATAGCAGCATTCCTTGCATTCACTATGCATGATGTCAACAACAAACAAAAGCATAAACACAAAGAAATCATAATAAATACAAGAATAGAATAAAACAAAGACCCATGATGACCTCAGTGACACACTGGACAAATAAATGTGAGAAAAGTGTTGCTGAGCTGAACCCTCAGCGTTAAACCTGCTAAACCTGTAGAGACTAGTAGAGGTAGACAAATGCGTAAATGTTTGTGCTTGACCGCTGTGCACAAATACCTGCGGCACTTTAAGTATCCCACCGATACCCATTGAGGAAACGCCAATGGAGATACATTCAGACAATGTCAACATGTTGAATGAATGAGCGGCTGTATGGTTTTTAAATGAATGAATGAAAAAAAAAAAGATCCTGAAAACTCTTGGCATAGCTGTGGACCTGTGGTTTTGAGCAATGGAGTTGTTTAGTCAGAAACTCAAATGTATACAGTGTTGCCTTATTTACAAGTGGAAAAAAAAGGAAAACATATTAAAAAAAATAGTTACGACAAAGAAGAATATACAAGTAGTGAATAAATAAGTTTTGATGCATGCATCTGGTAAATAAACTGAAGTCAGTTCTCCAGGCATGCAGATATTAAATGACTTCTATCTGTATGCATCTGGGTGCGTGTGGAGACGTTGATCCCTTCAGAGTGTGATTTCCTGATGACACTCTGCGTCACCGAGCAGGTCACTCGACCCTGGGATCTTCTTCCCAGTCCAGGGGGAGACGCACCAGCAGCGAGCAGGAGGTCCAACCAGAGACGAATCGCACTGAAGAAGGAACAGAGGTGGAGAAACCACGCAAATAAATCACCTGGTATAAGGAACATCTCTGAATTTGATTTGTGTGAACGTTCAAGTTCCTCACCTGCTTGGCCTTGTAGAAGCCGCGCTTGTTACAGTTGGGGAGGTAGAAGGTGGTGAACTTCTCTCCCAGTTTCTGCTGAGAGCTGTTGATTGTGTCCAGCGCTGTGTGGAGTTCAACATGACAGGGTCCCTGAGACTAAAAAGAGAATTAATAAATTAATTCCCTTAAAATCAATTGCTCCCTCTTCTGGATGGAAAGTATAAATATTTGAATCCTCATGTGGTCTCTCCTCACCTGTTGCATCAGTCTGACCTTGGCCTTGATGCTCTCGTGGCCCTCAGCAAGGTCTTGCTGGTCGAAGGGAAGGTTGAGACCCAACATGTAGTGCAGGGAGTCATGGTCACCTTCAGTGTCCTCTACACAAGTCAAAGAAATATTTTTTTACCAAGGTGTTTAAAAAAATGTTTTTACAACTCCGTGAAGATTATGATTCAAATTATGCAGAAACTGAGAAAAACTTTATTACCTTGGCCCACGTCCTCAGTGCAGACTCCATGTCCCCTGGTCAGAGCGTGGAGGGGTCTGGCCTCACCAGGCCTGGGAGTGCAGCGCAGGCCCTCGCCACAGTGGGCCGTGTGAACCCCACAGGACGCCCCTTTCTCCAGAGCGCAGGCCATGCAGCAGCCACAGCCAGGCTCCCTCAGCACCTGCCTGCAGCCTGCCGGGATGGCGGGACAGCTGTTCAACCTCTCCTGGGTGCAGGGGGCACAGCGGATTGGCTCCTGGACCACTAATGGGGAAGACCTTGCCACGGCCAAGACCACCAGGGACACTCCTGCAACAAACGTCAGCTTCTCATATAATCCAGGCATCTTTGGTCACAGGATTACTATCTTCTTTCTTCTCAGCTGCTCTGTGTGACTGTAGTTTTCCTTCTAAAGTGATTTCTCTGAACCAGCAGTATTTATATGGACATCTGGCCTCCAGGGGAGTTAATGATTGACAGCGGCCACAGATATAAAATATTTTTGACAAAGCTGCTGTAGACGCAGGATGACCCAGCTTGACGTGCGTAGATCCAGGTTCACAAGGTCTGTTGTCAATATTGACTTTGGAACATAAAGCGATTGTACATCAAAACAACCCTGTTTTTTTGGGAGCGACGAAATTACAGATTTTTTCTTTTTTTTTTAACCTTTTTTTGAAAAAGGATCACATGGATACTGCTTTTTCAGTAAAGGGGAGGATAATAAACATCCAACCATACAGGCTGTGAGAGAATAACAGCTGATTAGGGAAACGTTTGACTGTGCGTGTGTGTTGTCAAACACTTATTCAGTTGAGTAATGTGGACTCAAACTGTGCTTTGACACTGTTTTGACACTCAAACCCTATTTTGTCCCTTCAGTCTCTTTGGTGGATGCTCATTTTATCAGGTAGACAGATAAACAAGGTCATTTGCCTTCAACATTGCATAACCCTAACATTATGAGTCGCTCTACTAGGAGCACAACATGTTTGTCTGAAGAACAGTAGTAAATGCTTGTTTCCTTGGTGTAGTATTTGTCATAACTATCCAATGCCAAATGCATTGGTACACTATGTGTGATATACACACGTATATACACACACACACACTGTGGCTATGGACTCAATATGACCCCCCCATTCAGACATGTAATAACAAAGAAACGATGCTTCAGCCAAGAACGATTCATAAAATGATCAGGATCAATTGAAGTATTTATTATTGTAGTATTATAGTTTTGCTGTATTTTTAATAGGAAGTACCCATGACCGCCCCATGCAGCATGTGTAGGAGGATGAATGTGTTTCTTCATCCATGGTCAGTCAAGGTCCTGGATGCTGTTGGGGATGTGGGCGTTTGAACTCTAACTGACGACTTACATCAATCAATCAGAATTTATTTGTGTAGCCCACAAAGTCCTTCATAGAATAAAAGACACAGGGATGATCAAACCAATACCCCCCACCCCCATCCATCCGCAGAGCAAAACAACATTTAGGGACTGACGCTGTCGTAAACCTCACAAATTCGAAATGAGGAAACACCACAGGCAGGTAAACATGGAAGTACAAAATTATAAAATACTGGAAAAGACATGAAAATTAGGTCTAAAGTGAAGGTAAAATAAAAACAAAAAGCTATAAGAGGATTAAATAAAACCAGAAAGAAGAAACAACAATTCTACAAAAGTAAATAAGAAGTAGTAGATAAAAGGATAAATAAATTCAATTAAATTAAAAGCCTGACTAAAAGGAAGGTCTTGATTCAGGGACGCTGTTCTACATTTACTTCATCTGAGAAACAAGTATTATTCTTAAAGTATAGGTTGTGGATACTTCAGGTTCTATATGTAGAATATACGATTTGACTGAGGTGAATTTAGGTGTACAAAGACACAACACAAGTACATTTCTCTCAGAACACTTTTTAATATTTTCCCTCTATTTAGATTGTCAAAAAAAAAGAATCTCATTTGAATAAAGACATTATCTGACTGCCAACAAACCAAAAGACAAGTTGCACCCAGCAGAGATAAACGTATTGCTCTGACAAAAGTTAATATACGACCAGCTGTGTGTTTGACCGTGGAGCGAGAGAGAGAGAGCTTTGGCCTCTAACAGCGTTTTACTTGGTCACTTGAATCAAAACGCACCAATGGGGAGAAAGGTAAAAGGGTTCAGCCTGAAGCTCAGGGCCAAGAAAAAAGAATCTACCATTTATTAGTAACATGTTCTGTAGGTCACTCATGCCAAAAGTATAATGACTTGTTTAATGAATTGTATTTCAAGATACATCAAAGTGTTGAAGAGAACATGAACTTCATGAACTTTTATCATGAAACCAATATTTCTTAATCAGCTTTTTTTTTCTTGTGTTTATTCATTGGTTGACTTTACTCTCAGCCCATGCTCACCCTTCACATGGTGTGTTTTATTTGTGTGTTGGGTTTGTTCTACATTCAGTATGAACAAGGTCAGAGCCTGATGTGCACAACGTCCCCACGTTCAGCTCATGAGCGGACAAGCGTTACTCAACCACCAGTCGGTGTTTTTTTGCCTCTTCGATGTTGACCATCAGCTCCACCACCCACGGAGGAAACAGCTTAGAAAAACAAAAAACTAAATAAACCTATTGTGATCACTATTTCTGGAGGTGAAATCTTTGTTTGAAATTAGCACTCACACATTGTGACGTCTTCTTGTGGCTTTTCCTCTTCCTCTTTCTCTGCACCGATGTTTCAGGTGTTTTAAGATTCTTGGAGGAGATTATAAAAAACAATAGATCACTATGTTGTCATCTGAATATGATGTTGAATGTTTTCTACGATTGGAAAATATGACAGAGACGTTTACCTTCCCTTTCAGCCCCCGACCAATGGCCTGTTTCTCATTTCCTAACTTTTGCTGCCAAGAACTTTCAGCCTCATCACTTAAATCCACTGCATCTGACACTGAGCTATTGTCCAAGTCTCTCTGGTGACTATCAGCCGAGTGCGACTGAAGGAAACTCTCTGAGTTGCTGAGGGAACGAGACAATCGCCTGGGTCTCAGAACCCTCAGAGGGGCATCATCATCATCATCATCCTCATCCTCTTCCTCCTCCTCTTCTTCTTCCTCTTCTGCCACTTCCTCCTCCATCTCCACACCCACTTCACTTTGAAAATCCTCCTCTCCCTCTGTTCCACTTCCTCCAGTTTCATCCTCCTGCTCCGACTCTTCCTGGATGGGCTCCAGATAAGGCCTCTGCTCCGCCATGACATTTGTAAGTACAGAGAGAATTAGCATGGCAAGTTCATTTTTTAAAATAATACTTGAATAAAATATTGTCTGTATTAAAATAAAACAGTGGAGTCAAACTTACATTCTGCTGTTGAACGTCCATTTCTCTGCTGACATGTGGGGATCCTGCAGTGTCAGGTTTTCATTAGCTGGTGATTCACATCAGGTGCAGAGGATTAACTCCACACACATCACAGCTGGTTCTGTTTCTTTTCTTCCACTGAAGTGAAGTGAAGAATGAAGATGTGTAACCTTATCCAAAGGTTCAACAATTTCAAACCTCTATTGTAATAAATATCAATTTTAAAGCTGTTCAAATGTTAACAATTTGTTGTAAAGGTTCACCACTTGATGAGTGATGGGTTTTCAGAGCTCAATTCAGGATGTAGCGGCCTGAGCTGCTTTTCTTTTGTACATTTTTACCTCCTACCTTATGTTTTCACCCCTGTCCCTTTGTGTACGTTTTCCTTGATTTCTCAGAGAATATTATTTATCTCTATAGTGTGTGAAATGTGGTGCAGCTTAGGGGCTGTTTGGGCGGAGGTATGCACTCCACTAAGTGCAGATCTATTTTGATGTGTGCCTTGTTTCCCCCAGCTCTATTGAAACAATATCAAAAACCACTCAACCATTTTCTTGGTTTTTAAGAGGTTTTTAGAAATACTATGACCTCATTCACCCATTGTGACCCATTTCAGCCACGATGACATCAGGGGGAGTGTTGTTTGTGAACGATCATTTACCTTGGATTCCCTTCATGGATTAATGTCCAACTTTAGTTTGGGGTCGTGAAGGTTTAACCGTAACAACAGATGTTCTTAGTTTCTGTTTTAGTTTTATTCCAAAACCTCAAAAAGTGCTAAACTGAAGATGGTTGAGCGTGACGTTCGCTGACCCAGCTGTCATGGTGAACCCCACACTCATTCCGTGCCCCCTGCTCAGTGTTTGTGACATTTACATTTGTTGACATTTACCTGGCCATGGTCTGTGGGAGTATATTGATTGGTATAATAAACTGTCACTGTTTGTCACAACTTGCTGTGTAGAGTAAAAGCAGTTTTTTTTAAGAGCCATAAAATAAAGTGTGAGAAATTAAATTTTATGGAATGGAACCGAGAAAATGATCCCTAAAAAGTTGTATTTGTTACCCGCTGAAGATTATTGTGTGTCTCATATTGCTCTTTAAACCCTGCATTTTATATACTGGTACCACAATAATAAAATGTTAACATTCACAGTACTACTGTTATATTTTATACACCAATATTGTCTTTATTACAAAATATTCAATAACCCAAATTTAAACTGTACAAGATACAACATAGTTTACAGCTTTTTGGCTATTTACAAAAAAGTATGATCTGCATATCAAAGTGAATATATCTAAAAAGGCAGATTGCAATCACGGTAAGCTTATTGAGTAAGGCAAAAAACTTGAAACATGGTGTATTTACACTTTTGCAGATCAAGTCAAAGTGTCATATATTTCTCTATATATATGTATATATACGTTGATAAAGAGGATATCTGAAGATATCTGAAGCGCCCCATGTTTTCTGAGGCTGTATCTGAAAGAGAGAGGTGCTAAAGCCTGTAGTTGTTCAGCTCGGCTGTAGCGAAAAGCCGGGGGGGAATAACGTTTGCCTGAAAGACGAAGGCAGCCAGACACTGCACAGGGGGAGGAATATGTGAATGTACATGAATCATGTGCAGAGGCCGGAGTGAAGGACGAGGCTGTGCATCTGAGGAGGTTGTGTGTGTGTGTGTGTGTGTGTGTGTGTGTGTGTGTGTGTGTGTGTGTGCACGCTCAAGTAATGGATGTGCTCTCTTCTGTGTGGATAAATGCACATTATACATGTGTATTGGTCCTGATCAATCCTTTGTGACTGGTCCAGTCTTTGCATTTCAGCTTGTGTCCAGTTGTCCAAATAGTAAAATATCTTTTTAGGTTTTTAAACTGTCCTTTGCCGCCTCTTCACTATCAAACCCACCGCTGTCTGTGAATTGGGGCAATGTAAGAACATCAAGTATTTGTGAAATCTTATCCTGGGTTTAAAAAAAGACACTTAAAGCGTCAAAAAGAGCAACATGCTGAATATGTTCATCCTACTGCCTTCTCTCTGATGGTGAGACAATGTAAGGGGGTTCAAAAATAAAGATATATGAAAGCTCAGTTACTTTGGTTTTCTTTCAACTGGAGTCACTATGGCTGTCAACTTTAAAAAGTCATGCACTACTAACGCTGAAGATATCAGGGGGAAAAAAGCCTGTTTCATCCAATGTGCTTGGAGTATAAAAAAAAGTACTTTGTGCTGTTTCGTTACAATTCAGAATTAAAACCACACATGCATACACACACGCTCACAGGTACACACATGCATGCTTACATACACCGTGAAAAAAAAAGAAACACCATTTTACACCATAAATAATGCAATGCATCCTTGGCATAATCAGAAAGACAATGCAAAAGCAAATAGCATGATCAGTCTTTTTTTTAAGGATATCAATGCACATATCCCCTGCACATGGAATATGTAGAATAGAAATATATAAAATGAAGATGCACATTATACCTGGATCTGAGGGAACCCAGCGACACCACACATCTAATTATCTGGTATAGAAATGTTAAAAAGAAGATTTGAGATTCTGGGCATCTTTCTCCTTCACTCCTCGTTTGTCTTCCCTAAAAGTGAGTATGATTGTCTGTATCACCACCTCATCTCTCTGAAAGTTCATATCCTGAATGAGCATATTCTGGGTTTTGCCAGTAGCTCTGGATTTAAAGGAAATACCTGAACAGCCCCGTCGTCTCTCGGCCTCCAGCCAGGGTTTTCTTTCCCTTTTTTTCTCAGCTTGGTTTACAGTCCCTGTTTTTCCTTCCTACACTGCTACATCTGCAGCAGCGGTCACAGCCTCAATCTCTGTCATCTCAATGTCCTCCTCTTCCTCCTCACCCACTGCAGGCACACAGGAGGAAGGGAGACAAGTCACTTGGCTGTTGCTGCTGTTGGCGGTGTTCAACTGGATGCTGCTGCCCACGCCGGCGTGAGCGGCCAGGCTGGCGGTGGAGACGCTGCCCAGATTGGTCGGGACGCTTGTCTTCCCACAGGAGTGGATGCGGCGAGCCAAGCTGGCAGAACGCATCACCGAAGAGGTGGTCACGGTGCCCACACCCTGAACCTTCCCCTCCAGGAAATAGGTCAGCATCTCACCTTTGCCCTTAACGCTAACTTTGCCGCGGCACACCAGGTCGTAGTTGTTGTTCAGCAGGCGATAGACTTCCTCTGTCACCTGAATGAAAGAGATATAAGAGAGAAATACATAAATGTTCACTTTCATTAAGAATAGCTTTTATTCAAAATCTGAAATTAGATTTTTTATTTTGAAAAAAAATATTGTTGTTATTGTTATTTTGCATTTGTTCAGTGGATCTGGCAGGAATCTGTACCGTTGGAGCATAGAAAAGAAAACTGTGCAGTTTTGCAGTATTTCATTCCTGAAGAAGAAGAATAACTTTCACTTTCTTATCCTATAGTTGCACTTTGTGAATTTAAAGATATGATTAAAGGTGTTTTTGGGTACCTGTATCTTTCCAGGTACTCCGGTGCTGTCCATGCGACTGGCCACATTCACCGTGTTCCCCCAGATGTCGTACTGAGGTCGGCGCGCCCCAATCACCCCTGCGACCACTGGACCAACATTGATTCCTGTGTAAATACACGTAAGTGTTGAACAAATACAAAACACTATGAAATCAGGTGTCTGATAGTTTTTTTTGTGCTTTTAGATTAGACGCACCCACTCTCAGGACAAACTCATTGTATGACTGGTAGTTGATTTCATCCAAAACGTCAAACATCTCAATGGCGTAGTCTGCTATTGTGCTGAGATGGTCGTAAACAGATTTTTTGGCCTAAGGAGTAGAGGTACATTAATTGTTTAATATCTTGTCTCTTCATTATAATGTACAATGTTCATTTACATTACAAAGTAAATGTTCACCTTGGTACCGATGGTGGGGACGAGGCCCACAGCTGCCATGTATGTACTGCCAATGGTTTTGATTTTCTCTATGTCTTTGTAACACTCCTTGTCCATAAGCTGCGAAACAAACAACTCAAATAAACGCACAGAACTACATGGCAAATCCAAGTGAATGACCCGGAAGCGTAATAACAGCATTTCTACCTCATCAAAGTCTGCAATGATCTCATTCAGGAGTCTGAGGCACTCCACTCCCATGTTGTTTCCGTCCAGCTCGATGTAGAAATCGTTGAAGTTTGGGATGGAAGCAAACAGAACGCCCACTTGTGCGTAGGACTGATAGTACAGATCCTGACGGGACAAAAAGGGGAGAATACAGTACAGTGGGATAAAAGGCGTCCTCTGCTCTCGATTGTGTTTTCTACCAGTTATCTACCTGGTTCTCTGTCTGTCTGCCTGCCTGTCTATTAGCAAGGCTCACCATGTTCCTGGGGTTTGACAGCAGGAAGTGTTGAGCCACGTGCGCAGGCAGGAGGTTGAAGAGAATCCTCCTGTTGTCCAGCTTGACTTTCTCCATGCCATCTCTCTCCTCCTCCGCCTGAGAGCACATACCACACACACACAGGGTTGAGCACTGCAGCCTGTTCCACATTTCCACCACATGGGGTCAGTAAAAAACTTTACGGCCTCACAACATGGATTGTCTGTGTCATATGTGGATTTTCAATAGACTTGGGATCTTTGCACGATTAATGCTTCTCAGTTAAAGGGTTAAATATCTTAAGATTCTGCTTTTTTTTCAACACTTGTGAAAAATAGTCATTTTATTACACTTCTGATGCCAAACGAAACCTTGCTTCGCCAAAGAACAGACAGCTGGCAGCCCAAAAATACAAATCCTTTTCATACACAACCCAAGCGCTTGCATATATCAAGGCTATTATTCTATTAAAACGTACATAATAATAATGATGAGATTTAAGCCTCCTTCAGATACACATGCATAGAGACACACACTCCCTGACCTGCACAGCCCATAAGAAGTCCAGGCGTAGTTTGAGGTCGAGTTGCCTGGAGTGGAGGGCCAGGGCACTGACAAAGAGCAACAGAGACAGGATGGGCTCATAGCCCCGGATGTGGAAGGACCCCCCACTGTGGAAGAGAGACCAACACACGCGTCAGCATCAGGGACTAGACCACACAGCGCACTACACAGGCGGGTTTGACTGGACCCCCCACAGTGTCAAGAGCGGCGATGAGTAAAATTTAACTTGTTAAAATCATAAAACGCTTTTTGTGGGGCAAGCATGAAAATAAAACACAAAATGAAATAAGAGAGCTTAGAATTGTTATGTAAAATATTGGATTGCACAATATGATAATCATTTACTGATGCATAACTGTTCTTAACCTACATATTTTATATTAGTAACAGCAGATTCAGCTTTATTATTTTTCCAGGGGGCACATTTATCATGTAGGATCCAATAATTCTGACAGGGCCTCTCGGTGCTGAGTTGAAACTATGCTCGCCCATCATCCAGCCCACAGTGTCCTGTCGAGCTTCGGATTTGGAACTAATGATGAGCACATGTGCTGCTTCAAAGGCTGGAAAATGAATGAGTGTGTAGGCCGAAGACAAGCAAAGACACCTCCACACACGCACACACACACCCACAGCACATGTACTGTAAACACTCGTCTGCTCCTGCTGTGCATCTAACAAACAGGAAACCATTGCTTGATCGATTTTCATATGATGCACAATCCTAATTGGACCATGGGGCTCTCACGTCAAGCTCCAATGGGATGTGTGTGTGTGTGTGTGTGTGTGTATGTGTGTGTGAGTGATGTGAACCTCACCCTGCCGTCCTGCGAAAGCCACTGAGCTCCAACACTGTGACATACAGCACCCCGAGGAGGAGCATGAGTGCCATCTTTGGCAGCCAGGACACCCGCAGGAATAGCGCCAGCGTGAGGGTGCCCACCACGCAGGAGAGAAAGGCGTAGCGGGCACCCTCGCAAGGCAACTCCGCCATTGTGTGGTTAGTGCCACTGATGTCATCAATGATGATGATGGAGCTGTTGGTGTTGGCACTGCCCCACAGCCAGGGCATACAGCCCACCTGTCAGGGACAAGCAGGAACATGGAGGAACGTAGGGATTAAAAAAAGAAGTCAAAATATGGCAGCAGTTGGTTGACCAGTATGGGGTGGGTCATTTGTAGCAGGTGACATTTTTGCTGTTGCCTTTCCCACTTACCACACAGGCCTGGGCCACAGCGTAGATTAAGAGCACTATGAGAATACAGAGGGCAGTGCGAATCTGAATGGTCAGGCACCCTGGAAAACACTGAGACAAACATAAGGGAAGATAAAATGCATCAGGAAGATTAAAAAAACACATTTATTACCACAAACAATGGCAATCATGCAAAAACTACCAAACAGATTTCCACAAACCTTAATGGAAGGATGGGACACGGACCAAGAAAGAAACCAGTACATTTTGGAGCGGATCTGGACAAAGGGACTTTAACATTGTAACACTTGCACAGGGAATACTATGAATGATATTTGATGATATGAGTGTCTGCGATCTGGAGTAGATCCACATTCAAATGTAGAGAGTGGATTTAAATGTGGTTTCATTGTGAGACTGTTGAGGTTTTTACTCTACTGTGTCATTCCAGTGTTTTACATATATAACGGCTTTAAATCAAACAATGATGTGCAGACAGAGAGAGGATAGTATGAGGCCAGTAAGGTGATTGAAGAACAGAGATAGAAAGTATAGGGAGTTGGAAAGTAAGTGACTGTGATCATGAAAACTGGTCAGCAAATAAAATAAAATATGACCAAAAAGAGATTAAACTTTCCAGCTCTGTCAAGGACCACATTTTTAAAGGATTAATATTTGTAATATTTAGAAGTTGCTACAAGAATAAAAAGTATTTCTACCAAGTCTCCTTATTAAACCACATTGAAATTCACTAAATTGCACCAATATTATTCCCCTAGAAAATGTTGCCAAAAGCATAAATTACTCTTTGAATAATCAAGGAAAATGTTTTAGATGCCCTTTCTGACAATGTAAAAGAAAAATTCTGATCCGCTCATGTGGGTTCTTCCCAGATCCATATTGTATTCTTCCCCCAAGTTTCATGGTGATGCTTTCAATAGTTTTTGCATCATCTTGGTCACAAACAAACCAACAAACAAACCAACAGGGGTGAAAAAATAAAAGAATGACTTTCAGTCATGAAAGGTGATGATAAGAAAGCTCTGTTTACCTGTACTCTAGTGATGTGCAGGTACATGATACAAGCTACTAGGAAACAGATGCAGAAGACCAGAAGGACAAGTATCACTGTGCCCCTGAGTGGGAAAGAAAAGTGAGAGAGGCAGACAGAGGGGTTAGTTAGAAAGTCAAGGATCCGTGGAAGTGAAAAGAGTCAATTAAAGAGTTGAGTGGACAGAGAGAGAGAGAGAGAGAGAAAGAGAGAGAGAGAGAGAGGAGGATGACGATGGCAGAGTCTGTTGTACGTACTGTGGTATGATGAGAAGGTAGACAAGGCCAAACAAGGCAGCAAGGATCAGCGAGACGACCACTGCACTGGTGAAGTACTCATCGGGAACCTGGTGGTACTGTGTGACGCCACAGACAGGACAAGTGAGTGACAGAGCCTCGACACGATCTGAGGCTCCATAGCAACGTGCAAGTCATGTGTCTCACCCTTTGCTCACGCTCGGAGCATTTATACATGAGTGTGAGGACGTTGAGGTCCGCCGTGTCCGACTCGGTCTGCCGGGCCTCGATCAGCCGCCCGATGTAACGGTTGACCCGTGTTCTGGGGCTGCTCTGGACCACGGTGGCCTGGTTGGCGTTGGGACGGTTCCTCAGCTTCTGAGGCGCCGTCCTCATGGCCCTCCGCTGTCGGCAAGAAAAAGAAGAGATCTTTAGTGAAAATGTAGAAGTTGATTAAAACAGCGGCTCGATAAATAGGCCACCGCAGCACTGTATTCTCTGCACCACTGGAGTATTATCATATTAGGAACAGGGGTGAATGAGAGACAACAATAAACATGGGCACATGATTATACTTTCAAATCAGGACGTCGCCTTCACACTTAATCACTGCAGGCACCCTGCTGTGTCTGAGTGTGTTCAGCAGCCAGAGCAAAACACTGAGCACTGGAGCAGAGCCAGAGAGTTAACATGGCAGTAACATGGTGTGTGTGTGTGTGTGTGTCTGTCTGTGTCTGTGTGTAGACATGTTAGTGAGCATGCTGGATGAATTGTGTCGTCGCAGGAGAAGGGTGAGCGAGGATCATCAGAGTGTTTGTGAGTTCCTGACATGACATGAACGTGTACGGCTCACTGACTTCCTTCATTTCTTCCTTTACCCCTTCCTTCTTTTTCTTGTTCCTTGATCTTTGTCTATTACTTCATGCTTCCTCTCATTGCCTTCTTAAACTTCTTCTTACTTCTTTTATTACTACCTCTAATTCTGTCATGTATTCCTCCTCATTTCCTTACCAACATTGCTTCCTTCCTGTCTTGAATTCGGTCCTTCCTTTCTACCTTTCCTACTCCTGTGTATTCACTTCTATTTGTTTATTACTTCATTCCACACTTATCTTCCAATCTCTCTTCCCTTCCTTATATCCTTTGTTGCAACCTTTCCTTCCTACCAATCCACCATATTCTTTCTTACTCCTATTTCCTATCTATTGTTCCTTAATTCCATCCCTCATCTCTCTGAGCCTCCCTCATGTTGTCATTCTATACTAGGCGGTATCACAGTGGTCTGCAGATATGAAGTCTACTTATGTTGTGTATTGTGCTCAACATGTATAGACAAGTATCCTGCAATATCTTGCTCATTCATCTTGTCTGTCCCTCATATTCGAAGTCGTGTCGAGAATATGTCATTTCACACACAGTGGAAGAGAGTGTGTGGTCTGAATGTAAAACTACCATTCAGTGGAAGGTGTACGTGTATATGACTTCACCTGCCAACCCTGTTCACACTTTACTCTAATCTGCCTCCTGTCTATGCTGTGAGGATGTTGTCATTACTGGTATAATGCAAACATGAGGGGGAGACACAAACATGTAGAGTGAGGACCCAGCAACTGAGGGCAAATCAGGAAAATTATGCGTCATCAGATGTTTGAAATTCCAAATAAACAGCTTGTATAAAACACCTGATTGATGGGATTCTATCCACTAACACAGACAAACACACTAACCTTAATTCTAACCCTAACCTAAACTTAATTCTAACCCTAACCTTAACCAATTGTAAACCTGACCCTAATTCTAACCCTTAGCCTAAACCTAACCTAAAACTAATTCTAAACCTAACCCTAACCTAATTCTAACCTTAACCCTAACCTTAACCTAAACCTAATTCTAACCGTAAGACAAAGCCCAACCCTCAAACAGGCGATTGAAAAAGTGAAGACCGGTCAAAATGTCCTCACTTTCCAAAAATGTCCTCTGTAGGGTCTATGCTTGAGATGGTCCTCACAAAGACATAAGTACAGGAACACACACATACAATTGTATAAGTATGTTTGTCCTGACATTAACTAAATGATTAACCTTGTGAGAAGTATTTTTCCCGCTGATATGTCTACAATGTACATACACACACACTGGCAAATCTGGATTAAAACAGCTGGTGCAGACATTGTATAGCTGCCAGGCCACAGGATTTCTTTCCAGACACACAAGGTCAAATAAGCTCTTTGACATTTACCCAGATTGCCAGTGTCACTGACAGTATATTTAAGGGAAATGGCATGTTGGTCTCTGGCAGGAGCAACACATTGAGGTCATTATAGCTGATAGGATTGCACACTCTGAACACATCTCACTGTCACCCCCCCCACCACCACCTTCTTATGATTTAGTATACTGTACATGGTTATTTCATTCAGCTTATATATGATACATCAGAAAACCAGAACCTATATGACATACAAAAAAAAAGACTTCTGCTAAGATTGTGTGATGTTCAAGTAGTGTTACACCTAAACATTTCGTCAGCTCATTAAACATTGCCTTCATGCATACATGACTTTTCTTGCACATTCTAACATCTAATGTATGTCCATGAGTAACAGTAAGAAAGCAACTGAACCGGGAAGGAACACACATTATTTCTCCTCTTAAGACTTTCTACGGTTCTTCTCTGTTGGAACAATGTTCCGTGGAGCTGAAGCTCACGTGTTGAGATTGTATAAATTTGCATTGTGGATCAGTCGAGAGTCCTGATGTTAAGCTCACTGAAAATTCGAGGAATAACCTAAAATGACGCTTTTTTGAAAAGGCACTTAAGAATGTAGATTACCTAAATAAGTAATTGCTGTAGACTTCTAACATATCAACACTGTCTATCAGCCCATACTGTAATACATATACATTATACCATTAATAAATGCAATGTTGAGGCCACATTTACAAGCATATAACAACAAGGTAATTCAAATACATCTTTGCTATGTACTTTACTATTCAAACCACAGCACGAACACACACACAAATGTCAACACAGACACTGAGTTTTTTTTATACCTTATCACCGTCCTCGCAGTTCATGACATTGGAGAAGGGAATCTCAGCCTTGAACATCTTCCTGCAGTGCATAAGCTGCACTAGTAAGTAGCACACAGTTTTGAACTTCATCTTTTTGGCGGGCTTTATATCCGAAAGAATCAATCCTGGGAATATCTGTAAGAAACGGGAACAAGGATTAAGTCATGATATCCCACAAAGCAATAGATATATAAATATATTATGTAAGGGTTTATAACTCATGCAACTCAGGCACTGGACAGCATGCATGTGCCCGTATGCTCATGCACACACTCTCGCATGCAATCATTGTTATTATCAGGTTCAGGAATTGAACTGGAAAGTGGTAAAAATGAGATCAATCCCTAGGGTGATTTTAATAGATTCATTACTCTGCTGCTCTTGTTTCTCCTTCGTAAACACTATCTTAGAAAATCAAGATTAACATATGTTAGAAGTTTTGAGGAAATTTGTGTGTTTTGTTGTGTGAAAAGTGTGTTTTGTTAAACACCAAAGTTAGGGAGTGTGTCCCTAAGCAGGAATAATTAAAGACACTATAGCAGGGAGCGTAGCAGCCCATCCAACACAGCTTAGTCAGGGCACATCTTTCTCTGAGCCATGAGCCCTTTGATGAAGTCTAAACCATCAGCTCTATTAAGAGGATTAGCAGAGTCTCCCGCATATCAAAGAAAAAATACATGCGACCGTGATGTCACAGGTTCACGTAAGGATCAGCGTAACCTATGTAGGATTCTTATCTCACATAACATGGAACCTGCTGCAAGAAATAGTGATGAGAGAAGAGAGGAGAGGTAGAAGAGGAGGAGAGGAAACCCAATAGATACAGAGACCGAAACAGAAGACTGAAATTCCCTCTCCAGCTGCTTGTGGCACATCTGGTTGGAGATGTGCGTGTTTATGTGCAGTGACACACACACACATATATCTCTGTGAGTTTGTCGGACAGAGCAGATTTGACATGATAGTTGTTACAGGCTGTTTCTCTCTCTCTCTTTATCACCCAGTTCAATGCATTACAGGCTGAGAGTGAGATTAGCTAAAGAACAAATGCGTGAGAGCTCCATCATGTGATGTTAGATGCTGTCGCCACGCGATGATTCAATTGGAAGGATGTTTTTTATTGTAGATGTTGGCATGGAGGTAAAGACTGGTTAAGATAAGCCTACGGTTAGCCTTCTCTTACCACACACAAAGTAAGTCCAATAATATGGATTAGTATACGTCCTGTGGAAGCTTTGTTAATGTGTACAGTGCACCGTCTATGTATTAAAAGGTTCAGCTGAGGGCAAGGACTCAGGCTAACATACATCTGGTTCGGAGCTGTGTTCTTTTATAGAAATACGTGAAGGGTTTAGAACATGCCTTTGCTCAGCACAGAGCAACACTACGATACCTTCCGTCGGTGAGATGGCACAATAAAGAAGGTTTCAATTTCATGTTTTTGGAGGAAGGCGTTCCTTTCGTGTCCGTTTCCAGGCTCCACCTCATAGTCTCCATTTAGGCACTCCAGTGTAGATCTGGTGATGTGGACTTTCCTGTAGAAAAAGACAGGGCAGGTGTAACACACAACACAACCATCTGCAGGAGGGTCTGTGTCACAGGAGACTGTCAAAGTAAGTTCTGAAATCCTGCTCCTCTAGGCCTTTATGCAAATATTTAAACATTTGGACTCGAATAGAGGTGAGAGGGATCTGTTTGTAGATGTTTTTGTCGAATTGTGGTTTTCTTTACCCTAGAATGGGCCCTTTATATTTAAGTGCTTTATATTTACATTGGGAGCAGGTCCTCTCTATGGAGGCCACCATGTTTTTTTTATAGTCTTCCAAACTAGACAAACTTAACACCTTTTGTTTTTATGACAACTGAAGGCTATCACAGGTTCTCTCTCATGTTTTAAAGGGAAGGGTAAGGTGAGGGGTATTCAGCTGCAAAATGCATCTTCACCTCTAGATGTCACTAAATTCTACACACTGAACCTTTAAGTATTTCCCACATCAAAAATATTTGATAACATTTAAAAAAATGCACACATCACTAGAAAATAAAATGTGAAGAGGCAACACTTTGTTATATAATTAAATTGTTCAATGGATTTTGTGTGTTTTCAAACTGGTGATATATTTTCTTACCATTATAGACTTTAGTGGGCCTCCCAATAACGAACAATGAATGAAGAATGCATGACAAAGACAGGCAGTATTTTTCCACAGCACCACTGTAGAAGAGTCACCCAGAGCTGCTGAGGCCAGTATTCATGTGAGATAAACTTACCCAGGTAGTCCCCCAGCCTCCATCACGTTGGCCAGGGTCACATCGTTGGACCAAACATCATATTGCCATTTCCTTAGGCCCAGCACTCCACAGAGCACCCGACCTGTATGCAAGCCCACGCGCATGTTCAGGTTGACCTCTGTGGCTTCTGCCACTGACCTGCAGGGGGCAGAACACCAGTGCTGGAGTGAGGTCATATCTATGTAGATTCAGATAGAGTCAGATCTTTACCTATATCTAAATATATATCTATAAATTGATATACCTAATCTATATATCTATATCCAATATATAACAATAAGTACTCGACACAAGCTATCAAATTATTATATGCTCTAACATACCAAAACTGATGAACAAAAGAAAATTGCTCATTAGAACTTTAAAAAAAAATTAATTTGGTAAAAAGTCTAATCTTAATCAAAGATCTTAATTAACAGGGTTCCAGTAAAGCCAAGAAAGTCTCTGGTTGTATCTTCTGCTGCATCTTAAACTCTTCCTGTCTTCTGTTCCTGTTTTTCCTTCTTCTAAACTATGAGAAAACACATTCAAGTTCAATGAAAAAGCTTTTTTTCCCCCTCTGGAGCATTTTCTCTCAGCCAACTGTAGCTCTGCTCTGAAATGTTCTGTGTTACAATCCACTCACAGCACACATGGCTAATCAGGCTGCAGTCCGCACTGCTCACAGGAAGTCATGGAATAAAAAAATCAAAAACCTGTTTCTTCCATCTCTCTCCAGATTATGATTTAATTCCTTCACACCGTAAAATTAATAAATGACTGTGACCACTCACGTTATGGTGTCAATCATGTCCAGACCCATTTCCACACAGCAGTGGGCGTGGTCGGTCTTGGGTTGGGTCAGTCCAGACACACAGTAGTAACAGTCCCCCAAGATCTTAATCCTGCGGCAGTGATTCTCCTGCCCATCACAAAGATGAAGAGAGAACGTTTAACAAGAAGGGCACTCAGTAGAGTTCAATCAAGCTGCACCAAATTTCACATTCATAGAAATCAGTCACCTAAACATGCCTGACTTTTTTCGTCAACATGAATTATTCTGTTGGAAATCAGTGACAAAGCAAAGCGAAAAAATGCCCTACCTTATCAAGAAATTGATAAGAAAAAAATATTGGATCCACCTCCTGATGTGGATCCGCACTAAAATTGTATGGGTTCTTCCCTGACACACACCATATCCATCAAGTTTCATATTAATCTGTACAGTAGTTTGTTGTTAATCTTGCTTACGATCAAACAAACCATCAAACTAATTAATAGGAATGCAAACATGACCTCCTTGGTGGAGCTAATTAAAGTTACAATGATCCATATTCATCAGTGGAGTTTGTAGTATGATGCATTTTAAAAGATGGACTGAGTTAATGATGAAGGAGTAATACTTTTAAACTTTAATTTCACCTTAAATTGTAAATTTAGAAATTTGAAGTTATTAAACAACACTGTAAAATGTTTTATGTTTTCATTTAAAAGTGTTTTCATTTCGATGATGGTCTCCTTGTTTATTCTATCTCTTGCTATACCTCTGTTTTCCTTATGTTTGGATTTGTGTTCTGAGTTTTCAGTTTTCTGTTGTAGTGTTGCTCCTGGTGTGTTTTCCATGTTTTTAGATTTGTCGAACTCTGTGTTCATTATGTCCAACACTGTTTCCTTCAGTGTTTCATTCTGTTTAGATTTGTGTTTCACTCTGTTTCCTGTTTTATTTTGTAGTTTCCTGCTCCTTTCCTGCCTTCATTAGTTTCACCTGTTGTCCTGCGCCACCTGTCTCTGGTTTGTCATCAGTTCAGTTTGTATTTAAGTCTCTGTGCTTGGTCTTTGTCGGTTCGTTGTTGTCTTATGTGGTTGTTTCACCACCTTGTTGTTGTTTCTCTTTCCTCAACAGAGTTTTTGTAGTGTCTCCAAGTCTCTACCTTGTTTTTGCTGTGAGCACTTTTGAGTTAACTGGCTATTTGGACTTTGTTTGTTCTGTGTAAAGAGACCTGCCTGAAATTAAAGGACACTTTAAAACGTCACCACACCACTGTTTCTATTAGAACAGCAGGTTTATTGGATAACTTGTTGACAGAAATGGCAATACACTCATAGATGTGAGTGTAGTACTTTGAAAGAATAAACGTTAAAGGAAATGCTAAATCACCAGATGAGTCACACTTTAGGGAACGAGGTGAGTCACTCACTTTTAAGGGACAGCGAGCAGAAGCATGAAAAGGCGGCTTTACAAATATAACCGTCATTAGAGGATGACAATTCATTTTAGCAGCGTTACCGTAGACGCCTTCTCATAACCATTTATTGTTTCCATGGCGGTAATGGGATCACTGGCCATGAACAGCACAAAGACTCATAATTATACACATTGGTGGGTGCAAGACAAGTCGGACATTCTATATTTTTTTTACCACAAAACAAGTTCCAGAAAAGACGAATAACAAGGGACTGTCTTAGTTGCACGTGCTGTGGTCATGCTTCATGCTAAGTGGCACAGACGCAAATGTGATGCTCACGTAAAAGAGCATCAGCAGCAATGAAGTGTGCAGGGAAAAATGTAAAGACTTATTTCATATAGACTCATGTTATTTTGACACAGTGTTTACTATATATTTATGGAAAGTATCATTATATGTTGCTCAGGGGGTTGAACAGGTGGTCCTCTGGCTAGAAGGTCGGTAGTTTGATCCCCATTCTCCTATCTTTCCCATCCTGTGTGCCGACAGTGTGTGAGTGATGTATGATAGACCATTTATGCAAATTTACTATGTAGCTTTAGACATGTAAACAGATTTTTAGGTATCTTTCTCCATTTGCAAACATAGGTATTTTTGTACCTTTCTCCATTTCCTTCTTTACCTGGTTTAATTCTTGTGCTTCTGTTTTATTTCATTCTCCTCCAGGGAATGACAAAAGTGTTATTTAATCTTTTCTTCAAACAAAAAAATTAAGACCAACTTCGGTCCGAGCAATGAGCTCTGTGCTAAAATTAGCAACAGCAAAACTCAGCTTCAAAGTTGTTGTTTTCCTGCAATTGTAAAAGGAAACACTGTAAATACAGAGCTTCACTCTGAGCTCTGCTTTTGTGAAAGTTACAGCTACACAACTTTTCACTGTTCGCACCCAGGTACACAGCTAAATTTCAAATAGACACCTTAGAGAGCAAAAGCACAGCTAGTAGTAATGCAGGTCACAATGGACAAGGCTAATTACTTACTGCATTGACTTATTCAAAGTCCTAATGATGACACCTAAATGCTGTTCTCTCAAAGTCTTTCTAAGTCTCATTCCATGGCAAAAAGTTTGATATTGTTACAGAAGTGAGGAGCTCTCTTTGGGGTCACTCAGGTCACGGTGGAGCAGTAAACAGATGGCTCTACACGACGTGGCTGAGGCTACAGGAAGCAGAGTCTCCTACTCTGTACTTTTCCTGTGCTAATCTGCACTGTGTGGGCTTAGGATCTGATTCAGACCCAAGCAGGATTACCACCGTCATGTGACTGAAGCATTGTGGGCAATCTCTGTGGTCATCAGTGTAGGAAGGAGAACGTTGGTGATAGAGTTTCCCAGGGGCACAGTTAGATAATTATCTCTGACAAGGAGGTTATGTTTCCCCCCCCCCCCCCCCCCCCCCCTGTCTGTTTGTTGGTTGGTTTGTTTGTATGTTTGTTTGTAAAATAGATTACACAAAAACAAATAAATGGATTTCCACGGAACTTGGTGGAAGGATGTGGTTTGGGTCATTGGGCCATTACATTTTGGTGGGGATCTTGATCATAGATAAAGGGGAGATATGGTGGTTTTCAACATTTGTTTGGTTTTCCCAGGGAGTAATTCATGGATCTTGATGAAAGAAAACAGGCATGATAAGGGCACAGATTTCTATGAGTATATGAAATTTGGTGCAGCTTGATTGAATTTCACTACGTATAATCTATTGTTTTCACTGAGGTCAGGATATGTTGAGCAGAACCATTAAAAGTAAGATGTAGCTGTGTTACCAGGGCTCCTTATACATACAGTAATGTGCTGCATATGTTGGCAGCAAATGCAAAAGAGAAACCACTCCAGTGCACACAAACAGAGGGAGACAAAAAGGCAGAGACAAAGAGACACAACCAGGGCGGGGGGGTATTCAGTAAATTATGATGAGGGGAAAAGATGAGCCAGCTGAGAGCAGCTGCACTTCATTTCCTACCAGTCTCAGAGAGCAGCAGTGTTTGATGCAGAGACAACGATCAGTGCTGTGTACACATTACTGATGGGGCGAAAGATTACAGGCCTTACACTTCTGTAACTTTGGAAAGCTGAAAGGACACAAGAAAGAACGAGTGCTGTGTATCTGAATCTGGATCTGCTCTCTGTAGAGAAGCAGAACCACTGAAAACAAGATTCTGATGAAAAGCAATTTGTTCTGTTTGATGCATTGTGTATGGTGGCCCTGAGAGGTCAACGCACTACAGTTTAAGAAAACACACAAAGAGAAAACACCCTGCAAATCACCCACAACATAACCAAGTATCTAGACAAAATCAAATACTCACAACCAATATAACTCTACCAAATACCCACAACACAACCAAATACTCACAACACAACCAAATACTCACAACACAACCAAATACTCACAACACAACCAAATACTCACAAATCAACCAAATACCCACAACACAAGCAAATACCCACAACACAACCAAATACTCAGCGCCAAATCATAATATACATTTAACTGGACCACATACTCACAACACTAGTGGTAAACAGTTTAATGTCACGTTAGCTGGCGACATAACAAGCTGTCTTCATCTTTTTCATGTCAACATCGTGTTGACTGTGGAGTTTTTTTAAGATGAAGTAAGCATGTTATACCTCTAGCTAACATGACGCCATCTTGTTTCTAAATCAAGTGTATTTCCACAGATTACTTGAATTGACAGGCTAATAATTCACACAAGTCTAACTTGTTGACTGGGTTAAACAGCATATCTCTGCAAAAATGTTTAGAATCATTTGATCATAACTTTGAAATAAGCAATAATCCTTTGTTAGGGTAGATAGCCAACTTCAGCACTTTTTAGCATCCTCTGGAAACACTTCCATTGAGTCGTGAGTATTTGCTTGTGTTGTGAAAATTGTGTTGTATTGAGAGTGATTTGCTTCACTTTTTCTACTTTCTCAAGGTGTGTTTTAATACTGATGAAGATGTTTTCTCCATTTGAATATGATTCCCTAAGTTGCAGTGCATCGAGCTCTCAGTGCTATTCCATAATTCGTCATGGGGCTATTATATGTATTCAACAAAAAGATCCAACACTCGTCCAGCCCTCCCTGGCTCGGTAAAGGATTTGATGTCAACATTGCATCAATATCAGCTGACAGTGATTCATTGCAATGGGTAAAATCTTTAGCAACACAAGTTCTCTCTAGTTCTCTCCATCAACTACTAGAAATTTATTTCCATTTTTGCCAGCAGCTCTCACGGAACTGAACTAGCGTGGAATAATTTATGTGCAACACAAATGAATAACATATCAACACTTCCTCCACCCACCTCAACCTGGTGGGAAGGAGCGAGCAGGTGTTGGAGATCTGTGAAGGAAACCTATTACTGTGGATATATTTAACACGTTTAAAAAATAACAAATGTTCAATGGTTTTTTGAACATTTGAAGGAGGATTTTACAGGATTGTGTTCGCTGCAACAGCAACCCCCCGTATTATTTTTCTCACCCCTCCTCCTCCACCATCAAGAACCCAAGCTGGTTTGTTTGGTTTGGGTTTTGCTCCAGTCCACAGATTTTTTAGCTCAGAGGCTTCTGAGGGCAACTGAAGGACTTGACAGTGATCCCAGCACCTGCACATGAGACGAACCCAAACAGGGTTATTTGAGTTGTGTTTACACCCAGACTTTAGTTTCTGAGAAGCAGCTGTCAGAGTATGGGCAGCAAACAGTCTTGCAGTATATATGCATATATATATATTTATTTTTATTTTATTTTTTTATTTTTTGAGAGCATCTTTACCAGCGGACCTTCTTTTGATATTTTTACTGGCACAAGATTTTGTATTATGTAAACCTGAAGGTGTGATAGGTGATTTCCTTAAACTGTTTAAAGAACATACTAAAAGCTTGAATAACACCCAGTAGAGCCAGACCTCCACCAAGGCCCAACAGTCCCCTAAAATTCAATCAATCTGTAACAAATGTCATGCACTCAGATATCAGTTCCCTAAAATTCACCAAAATCCATGAATAATTTCCTTGGAGAATGGGGAAAATGTTGAAAAATGCCAAAGATGGCAAAGAACTAGAAAAAAAATACTGCAGTCACCCGTTTTATCTGGATCTTGTTAACAAACCAACAAACACATACAGGGGGACGGGTGAAAACATAACCTCCTTGGCTGAGGTACGTAAATATTTGGTATATTAGGTTTTTTATGACTGGATGAATATTTGTTCTGTCTGTTCTTATTATAGTAGTTTCAGTATAATCTTTGAACAGGGAATAATAGTTCTGACAACAACATCAGACACAACATGCTCCCTCTCATAAATGTGGGGGAAGGGATAACAAGGAAACACACATGCCAATGAATGATCTAAATGCATACACGCGCTGCACATGCGATGCAGGCTGTTTTGAGCTTTCACAGTCATATATGTGTGAACAAGAAAAAAAGGGGGATTCTGACTTGTCGAGGAAGTAAGAGACAGTAGATACATCGCCAAGCCTAAAAATGGAAACGTGAGAGAGGAAGAGAGTGCGGAAAACCACGGGGCATTAAAGACACAGTTGAGGGAAGTAGGCTGCTGCGTGTCAATCAAAAAGCTGAGAGACAAGGAGCGGAGGAGTCTGAAAGCATTGATGCAGGGAGGTGTTGTGAGAGAAAAAAAGAGACAAGAATGAAAAGCTTTGTGAGTCTGCCATGGAAACAGCAGCGACACATGCACACACACTGTAAATACTGTACATACATGCATTCAGACACATCCAGTCCAGATATTAATGTAGTCCTGCCTTACAAAATACAACAATTAATCAATTAGTCCCTCTCACAACAGAAAACAGTCATCTCAGAATCCCGATCTTCTATTAATCTCCCTTAAAAGAGAAGCATATAGTTATTGTATATGCTATATCAATCTCAAATTTAGTTAAGAGGAAAAAAGTGAAGTAGAGAAAACCCTTTGTCGATTCAGTGAGGAATATTATAATCCCTTTGTGTGTCAGTCTGACTTTGGGTATTTTGGGTTGTGATAAGGTTTCAGAGCTTCTCCTGAGATGTTTGCGCCCCTCGTCTTCTCAGCGTCAGTCGGCAGATTCTCAGCCTGGTAGTGAAGAGTTATAATTACTCTCAGCTTGTGTCCTTGTGGGTGGTGGGAATCAAACAGCAAACACTGATCAGCGTGAATGTGCTTCCTGTAAATTTCAATTTTCAAGCTACCCCCGTACTTACTAGGACTTGGCCTTTTTTATGGTTACTGCAGGACTTGACATACTTGATAAGTAAGTACACGAGGGAAAGTTTCTGAGTAGGCCTCAAACCACAACACAAACCCAGCTATGACCTGGGACCTGGCCTGGCTGAACTGGATGATCACTGCTAAAATTAAAAATCATGCTTTCCCCAGGACCTCAAGGCTTTTTAGGACATTTTTCCCTCCTCTACTGACCATTAGCTCTGCAAGACTAATGTAGCATATTGGCTTCACAGTCTCTCCCTCTGGGCATGGCATATCTTCTTAAAACAGATGACATGTGAGAACTCAGACTCCTAGCAGAGTCAAAAATAGACTTTACTTAAAGCTGCATTCATTTATATTCATATATTAACAAGTGGTGAAAAGTGCAATGTGGAGGCACAGGGAATTATTACTGTACTGTATAATCTTTAAAAATTGGTTTGAAATGTCTCTTTGAAAGCGCACGGGTAAAAAGAATTAGCACAATCCCTTTGTTAGCATTAGAGGAAACTGATAGGGATATAAGGGCGAATGCTCAAATACTCAGATATAAATTATTAGATTACGAGAGGTGATTCTTTATGAAATTTAGAAACTGGTGTGACTATGTTGGCTAATTGGGGTTGAAAGGGAGATGAGATTAGGGTCAGACTGTCGGATATAGCTGGAGAGGAGGGAAGAGGAAGCGGAGACGACACTCGTTCCTCTACATCAGCAGCACTTTAGGAGAACACTGCGTTCCTGGCCCACTTCCCGTGCAGCTTGACAAGTCCAAAGAGTGGACAGGTGGTGTGGGGATGGTGCTGGAATGGTTTTTTGAGACGATAACCAGTGGCCATGTGGTATCGCCCGCTCTTCGTATGGAACGACAACGGGTCCGTGGCCGCAACCATGAGTCACAGACACTGCCACTTCCTGCCAAAGTGGATCAGAGTGAGTGGGGCTCTGGGTCAGGGCAACGGCTGGAGCATTTGATGACACGTTTCATGGCTGGGGACAGCCTTTCAGTGTAATATGAGGCTCTCAGCTAGAACAGCCAAGCGGAGATTTGGCCAGTCTATTCAGTTGTAAGTAAAAGAACAAGGCAGTTCGTATCATAACAGAAAGAAAATTGCAGCAGCTCGAGTCAGCTTCTCTTCTACCCAAATGTGTCCAAGAGAAGAAAAATCTCAATGTATCATGTGCAGCAATTAAATGTAGCATCTGTGTGTGTGTGTGTGTGTGTGTGTGTGTGTGTGTGTTGTTATGCATGGAATCATCTTGATTTTGCTTAATGGATCTCAGGGGAAATTGCAACTGTCCGATAAAAGCAGACTGCCGCTGAAATACAACAGATTAATTTGACAGCCAATGATAACTCCCATGAGTGCATACTGCCGCCAAGGCCCAAAAGTCTGAAACCACATTTCAATTCACTAGATCTGGACTTTTATTTGGATTTGCACCAAATTGCACACATTCATAAAAAACAGTCCCATAAACATGGCCTGACTTTAAAAAAAATCCAGATTCATAATGAATACATCTCAGAAATTAAATTAAAATTCTAACAAACACAATGCTGAAGAAAGTAACAAAAGTTCCTGGATCCCCACTTCACAAAATATCATGCAAATCAAAAAAACATAACATCCTTGGCAGAAGAAATGATTGATGGCAATATCAAGTCAACGTCTTCTTTCAGTTCTAATTTTGCGCTGTGTAAGCAAACAAGCTAAAAATAGATGCTCTTAACAGCCAAGAAAAAACTTCTATGAAAGCAAAAAGGGGTTAGTTGTAATCCTATGGATTAATGGATTTGACAAGGGCATGTGCCCAGTGTAAGTAATGGAGGCCAGATTATATGTAGATAAGGCTGTGCAGGGGCTCAACCTTCTCGCCTAACCAACAACCCTTGAGAAAGAACAATACTATTTTTGTTCATTCTAATTAGCACGACTTATAAGTGAAACTACGCCAAGAAGATTTCATAATAGCAGCATTTACAGTGTCACGTTTTTAGAGCGTCGAGTAAAGCGGTAAAACTCGCAGCAGCAGCGGTTGAGCGGATTGTCGGCACTGAAATCACAACGAGTGAGATATTGACAGATGGGGACGCTGAAATCTTTCCCACATGCCAACCAAGAACGATTGGGACTAGTGCAACTTAGCGGCCCCTTCTTTTAGTTCGCTCTCATGACCGGAGTGGAGGCGAGGTTTAACCCTGGCTAAATCTGGCCTAGATTAAAAAGGTCTGTCAACTCTTCCTCAAATGAAGCGCTGGATAATCACATTAAGCATCATATGGACCTCCAGTATTCGCTGTGACATTATGCTAAGCTGGTACAACATTGGCATGTGCCAGCAGCCTGTGGCCAAAGCAGGACCAACACACACACATAACCTTCCTGTGTCAAAATGTGTGGACACATGGAGAAAAAGAGCAGCTCTGTGTGCAGGGACTGTAATGAGGGATATTTGTTCAAGAAGGGAAACACACTCACCGTGGCAAGCTCATCAAACTTTCCAAACAGCTCATTTAGCAGTTTCACCAGTTCCTGGGCTGTGCACTGTGAGGCCAGGCTGGTGAAACCAACTATATCTGCAAACAGGATGCTGCAACAGAAGAAGAAAAGAAGCGAATGAGTCAACGCGGGTTATTTATAGCAGCGTGTTATACTGTATCATCGAAAGATTACTGGGTGCCCGATCAGATTAGCTCTCTGGAATTTGTTTAAAATGATATTTAGGCATCCCGAGCCAAAGTCAATTTGAACATTCTCCTTGGATAATGTGTTTGCAGAAAACTAATCAGACATTCAAATTAATGACCTGTAGCGGGAAAAGAAAAAAGGAAACACAGGGAGCGAGAGGGAGAGAGAGATTGTGCCACTCTTGCTGACAGGCAGCACAGTCAAGCAGAGCGACTCAAAATAGAAGCAAGAGCATTCTCACGGGGATCAAGGTGGAGAACTTGTCCTGTAAGGAGCTGGAGAGGAGCCATTCTAGGATATAATTCAGCAATCAAGGTGCTTTCCCCTTCTCCCTTCAGACGGCTGGTTTATTTGGGACTGAAAGTGCTTGAGGTTTAAAATTCAACTTGGTGAAGAAGTAATCCATTGTTTACATCATGGTGTGGTCAAATTTTAAAATGTGGTTTGAGCTCCATCTGCCTGGACTCTGCATATTAGTTACTCAGTGTAGGGGATTTGTAGGAGAGGGGGGGATGCCCTCCCTTCAAACTATAATGACCAGAAATCCAACCCTCTTGATGACCAGAAGTTGTTTGTGTGCATGTGAGCCTCCTATAGTCAGTTCTCCTAACTAAATTACAGGATCTGCTGTTGGCTTGGAAATGAACAAGAGGAGAGTGATCTTTGCCTCGCTCCCACACGATCACACTGACCATCAGAGGCACAGAGAGGAATCCTACCCATGTCGCTGGGTATTAAAACATCCATAAAGATCTTACGGTACTTGGCAGGTTTGGATTCGGAATAAACTCCTTCTATAATGGTTTTGCTGTGTACATTCATGCAACAAGTACACAGCTCTCTGCTGTAGGGGAGTTGACCCCACACCCCTAATCTATCAGACCCAAAAGTTAATCAGCTGGAGATCCTAGGTTCGGTGAAAATCTGTTATTGAGTTATTTTTGACGATACCCTGATGAATTAAATCGTTGTATGGAATCACATTGAAACATACATTGAACTGAGGTTACACAACGACCCATTACCCATTGCTGTAGATTTCCACAGTGGGATTATTGGCCGTCACTACAACTAGAGAACCAAATGAAAGTAGGAAAAAGAGACGGATAACACTAGCGAGTAAAGCACAATGGATCAGATGTGTTTAATGGAAAAAATGCGTGTTATGAACATTTCTAGACTACAGGGATGTGGCATGCTCCAGTTGCTAGGAGCAATGCGGTCCCGCAGATGTCAGTTCAATGCCGCCCCAGAGGACTGGATCCGAGAAGCTGTTTCCAAAAACATGTCAAAAACATTTTGTGCTTTCAAATTCTAATATTTCCTTCCTTAAAAAAAAGCGTAAAAAAAATTCAGCTCAACTTTTATTTTCCCCTGTTTATACAACCTGATTATCCTCTGAACCAGATGTGATTTGTACCAATGATCTTATTTGCCTTGTTTCATTATAGCTCAACGAATCCTTCACAGGAAAAGATTCCAAGCAGTAACTTTTCCTGTGAAGGATTCGCCCCTGTATGGAAACTGAGGGTGTGAAGGGGATTAGTCATCAAACTCTGACTGTCCAGCACAACTCAAGCGTCTGCAGCTCTGTGCGGCGCTGATGGCAGGTTGCTGTCTTCATGTGGGCTGCAGTTTTCACAGTGTGACATAGTGCTGGATCTGTAAGGGGGAGCTGCTAAATGTCATTTTGTTGTCTCACAGATGTCACTGTAATCAGGGGCAGTGGAATCGACTCGTGCGAATGTTTCAACCTGGAACCATCTGTGGGTGACAAATATTTGGGACGATAAATACTCAATGTAATGTGTTTAAGATCAGTGGGCAAAAATAAAACACCTCATGGGAGAATATAGATACAGCCGAAGCGTCTTCACTTTGTGTTGTGAATTACTCAACAACTGACCAAAGAGCTGGATAAACAACAAATTAATTTTGTGATCAACCTACACAACACATGCCCAGTTATTTAATCCCTTAAAGTGACACGACTAATTTCATTTCATGACTGCACCAGACTCTGATTTAATTACAGTTTTTTGCCATAAACCTTCTTCTTGAAGAAACTGGTTGGAAAATTCTCCCTCATATCTCTAGTATGTTTGAAATGTAAAATCACAAAAGCTTTCCCACTTGTAACAATTATTTAGGAGTAGAATTATGAGTTTTGTTTTACTTTACCTTCTTATTACAAAAACGTAATTTTGTTGTTTTTCGTTTTTTATTCTCATCAGTTTATTACAAGAAACATAAAATTGAATTTATTGCATTTAATACAAACATATCTGCAGAGCTGTTGGGTGAAGAGAGACAGGCAGTAAATTCCATTCGTCCTTCATCTATACCAATATCTTTTGAGGTTCACAGGTCTGGAGACAAGCAACCATTCACATTCTCACCTATGGTCAATGCAGAGTCTCTCATCAACCTAACCCTGAACTGCAAGTTTTAGAACTGTGGGGGGAAGCCTGTGTACCTAGAGGAAACCCACACAAACTCTGGGAGAACATGCATGCGCCACATAGATCATACCGGGATTCAAACCTTATTTCTGTGAAGTGACAGAGCCAACCACTGCATTTGATGTATCTTTACTTAAACTGGTAGCAATTAAAATGAGAGGACTGTACTTCTGCTTATTGAAAACAATGTTAATTGTGTCAGACTTACACTCAGTAGCTTTACAACATCTGCCTGGAGTAGTGCAGCTACAGTTTATTGCATCTCTGACTTGATGTGTTCCAATAATGGCTTCTAACAGATCGCAGCAATGTGGCACAGAAAGGACTGAGGGACGCTGGTTTTTGTCAGAGCGTTTAGGCAGAAATTTTCATAAGATTCGATAAGAAAAAAAAGGGTTAGGGGGTTAGGGTTTGGATTTTTCTTACTTGAAAAAAAAACCTGACTCCTGCTACTCGCGCAGGAAACACAAACCAGCCGTGACTCGCTGCAGCGGAGCTTCCCATTGAGTGCACGATGCCAGTGTCTCGTGACCCCATGAAAACTTTACCACAGTCCGTTTATTTTTGTCCGTGTTTACCTCCTTTCAACCGCTAGCACACCACAGCGCTGCTCGATTCAAAGCCCAGGCTTTCTGATGTAGCCTTGAAGAAGCATGAGGACTTATTGAAAGACTTGATCACATTCCTCAGCTCTAGCTTTTCACAAAGATACAGAAATATGTTGTTATGGTGGCGAGCACAGCATAGCGTTAGTGAAAGGTCTAGCGATCGGCATGTGATGTGGGTTGAAAGATGCTGGGAACTGCAAATTCAGCTCATAAAAGTGTTCATGATAAAGTACAGTATGAGGAACTTGTTCCACTTAGCACATCATTAAAGTTCATAAATCCAGACATAAGCTTTTTTGGTAATTTATAATCATATCCATGTGTATAAACAAATATAAACTGGAATGTCACACAGTAGAGCACATACCTCCCTCAAGGCCCAGCAGTCCTCTAATTAACACATTTAAACTTTCTAGATCCGTTTTTTTATTTGGATCTGCACCAAACTCACATAGTCGTAGATATCAGTCCCCTAAATATGCCAGATTTTTTTCATCAAGATGCATGAAATCAATGATTATATATATTTTGCAATGTTAAAGAAAGGGGAAAAAAATGTACTGGATCTGCTCCAATTTCGTGGGTTCTTCCTCAGGTCATGCCCCACCCCTCCACAAGGTAATAGTAACCGATTGAGTAGTTTTTGTTTAATCCTAATAGCAAACAAACTAACAACCAAAAAACTAACAAACACAGATGAAAACCTCCGCAGACTAGTAGGCTTATGTAGATATTTGACTTTGTGTTAGATTCCCGTTCATGGAACTTACACCTCAAATGCTTGTGTTTTCACAGGTTGCAGTTTCTGATTTTGAACGCCCTCTGGCAAAATCTTCAAAACAATCAATGCAGCATTCTTGGCAACAGCTATAAGTTTCTCCAGCCTCCGACCAGACCTGCTGCACCGTCACACACTCGCTGCTCGAGGTCAAAACCTCCTCCCTCAACTCATTAAACACATCATCTCCGGCAGACAAAGCGCTGCAGCTCATAAAAACGAGCCACGCAACACAAACATGATTATTCCTGTGGTAACTAGAACTTGTCTAGCATCTAATATCGTCTAATTCAAACTCCCTCACACCCTCGTACATAATTTCCTCTCCACTGGCACATATTTTAGGAAAGTTATTCCCCCAATTATGATAATCTCCCGTTTCCCTCAGTGGGGGGCATTACTGTAGCTATTTTAGTGAGTTTGATTTGAATTTAATCACATAGAGGAGGACTACAGGCCGCACGGCAACTCAAAGGTTAAGTTTAGATGGGCCCCTATGGAGCTGCAGGACGTGGGCAGGGGATGTGCTGACGTCCGGCCAAAAAAGGGGGTCATGCAGAAGAGATGCTCGCAACATTTTGTTGAAGGATAAACTGTTGTTTCTTTGGAGTGAATGAACATCATGAAACCTCCTATTTATGATTTTCTCTTTTATTTCGGCATTTCTGTTCTTCCCGGACATCACTCCTCACATTGTCTGCATCATAATTATTTTACTGATGCAATAAAAGTCTTTAAAAGCTTCCTACATCAAATGTCAACTGGGCAATATTATACTTATCTATCTTAAATGGTGGAATGAAATAACATACAACACAGACGTGATGGAAATTAATTAAAAAACAAAGTTAAAGTGCTGAAAATGCGTCTTTTATTCAAGACAATAATATAATCTAAGAATATGAAATGATTATGCATCTAAAAGCCTTTAAATTATGTATAATTATGGATGTTTAACAGTGGAGGGCCATAACTCATCCCTGTGTTCACCTTATTAATCATATAAATAATGGAATTGCTATTTATTTGATACATTTAGAAAGAAAATTAATACGTGTAGGTTTGAAAATGTAAAATAATGAAAGATTATGTCAGTATGGGGTTCTAATATATTACATTTGTCTTATTAAACTTGATTATTACTTTGGAGTCATATTCCTTTTTTTGGTGACTGATTACTACAATATTCCCCGGGCTGGTGTCTATAATCTGATCAAACGCTGCCCACGGCCTCAGAACATAATGAAGAAAACTGTGCTGCACACTGTTTACTTTCTAATTACAGTCCACCCAAATCACATAAATCACGTCTGCATCCCGTCTAGATCACACTCAAAGGGTGGCGCTATCTAAAGGAGTTCAAGGCACAAAAGCAATCAGCGGTGCTCCGCCGAGATGTGTCCATATTTAACCACAGAACATGCACAAACAGACACACACACACACACATATTCAGAGCGTTATGCAACCAGAATTTAGTCTCCATTGCATTTAATCTCCTGTAGCAATTTAATCCTGAGGCTAAGCAAACTCTCCTGCTCAAGCCTCCCTGCTGCTCCGAGAACACAGAGGAGAGGAGGGAGAGGAGAAGATAAGAGAAGGAAACAAGGGAATGTTGGAGGGTGATAAGGGAGATTTAGCAATACAGTAGGAGACGGGCGAAAAGGGGAGACGAGGAAGAAGAAAAACGTAAAGAACATTTTTGAGATTTAGAGATTGAGAAGCAGAGTTACTCCATGTTTTCAAGCGTACTGTTAACAGCTTTCTGACAAAGGGTTTAAAGGTCAATCACAGCTAATTTACAGCTGCAGAAGGAAAAAAACCAGGAGCGAAAGTGCAGATGTGCACAGGTGGACCATAAACAAGCACTGCACTCGAGCAAAAATTAGTCTCATCTAGTAGAATAGAGTAGAGTCTAGTAGAGTAGAGTAGAGTAGGGTATAGTAGACTTGTATAGTAGTACATTACAGTATAGTATAAAATAATATAGTACAGAATAGTAAAGTATATTGTAAGAGGTGGATTCTTAATAAAGTACACATAATGAGTAATTTTACATCTGATGTATTTACTTGATTATATTATTCTGCATCATATTTTGAATGCTGGACTTTCACCTGGAATAGTTACAGCAATACCATCATTTGTCTGTACATCTGCCCGTCCATCCATTATCTAATCACATTATTCTGTGAGGGTGGGGATATACTGAACCCAGCGATGATTTACCAGTTACATCTTCTAAAGTTTACATTTAGCTGTTTACAGCTACGGTCTGAAGAAAGCAGATCCTGTAATGTCTCAGAGGGAGACAGTCGGGTATAAACCTCGTAGCACCTGAGGGCTGCTGGGAGATGATGGCCCAGAAGTTGGCATGTGCACAACTGGCACATTAGCTGTAGCACAGCAAAAATTATGAGCTGATTTTGACCTTGACATCATCAGTAGATGTTGGATTAGTTCCTTGAAGCACATACAGTGTAACTCTATTTCTCCAGAATGCTCCACCCATACCGACCAAACCTCTTTGCCATAATTTCCGTTTTATCTGGACTGATAATAAACAAGTGTGTCAGGGACTAGCCCTTGATGTTCAGTGTGAAAAATTAAATATATCAGATTCTGCAGCCTGGGGCCATGTTAGTGTTTTAGGTTACTGTTGGATCGGATCACACTATATTGTGTGGCCTTCAGTGTTTTTACCCAAGGACATGTTAGCTCAAGTTATACAGCTCCTTTTTAACATGCACTGTAATGCACTCAGACAGCATTTATTCCACTAGTTCAGATGGAACTCATCCCATGAGGAGAGTATCTCCAAAAGCCACTAATTAAAAGCACCATCAGTTAAGTCACTATATTGCTGTGACTGGCCCATAGCTGTGTTGGGTTGATGAGAGAGGCCTACCTGACGTTGTCGTGGCGCTGGATGTAGATTTTGTGAAAGATCCTTTCTGGGGGCTTCAGGAAATCCTCTTTCATCTCCATAGCTACGTTCCTGGGCAACAGACTCATTAGCAAGCGCTCCTGAGTGTGTGTGTGTGTGTGGTAGAGAGAGGGAGAAAGCGAGAAAGGGAAAGATAAAGTTTAAATATATATTTTTACTGTCAAACACAGCAGAGGACTAAGTGTTAGTAGCGATAAGGAATGTGCCAGACAAAAAGGTATGAAATCTAGCAGAAAATGTATAATATGTTGAAATGACTTGCACACACACACACACACATTTTCAGCAGTGCACAGGGTCCCGTACCTGCTTCTCGTTCTCGTCCTCCATTTGGAGCTTCTCCTCGATGCAGTTGCGAGCCTGAAGGAAGGCCTTCCTCTGGGCTCGCTCTGTCAGGATGCGCACAAACAGCCCTGACAGGTTGACACTGGTGAAGAGGACTGTGTTGGCAACCAACTGCAAAGAGGGAAAAAAAAAACATGATGCATGGTTTAAATTCTTCAGTGTAGTTGTTAAACACACATAAGGAAATCAAAAAGAGTTGCAGTGAATATTCTATTAGTAGTTTGATTTAACTGTTGTACTTTTATGTCTCCCTTTGAATACAGCATACATGTGTCTGGAGATATTAAGTGAAATAAATACATGAAAGTTTACCTTAAAATACTCAAATGAGGATTATGTCATTTGAATGTTATTCTACATTTGAACATGTATCTGTGTTTATTATTGCACATTTGTAAGTGCATTTAAAAATGTCTCCCTAGGATTTAGGAACACCGAGCGAAGCCCTAAAGAGGCATAAGTTGAATTATATCTGTCTTAGAAATTCATTAAATTCATTCATGCCCTTTTAAACAGCCTCAGTTCCTTGTATATCCTTTTAATATTTTTTTCTTTCCCATTTATATTCACTTATTAATGTATCTATTACCAATTCAAGTCACGTGTTGAAACATGAGGATTTAGGCGACTTGATAATATTATTGGTTATGTGTAAAGCCAGGAATGGAGTGCGACCTGAAAACCTACAGAAGCCGTTTACATTCATATCAAATGACATGGATCATAGAAAGAAGCAGGATTTCAAACATGATATGCACACGCTATATTAAAAGCAGATCGTGTATTTCTGTTGATGGAGTGAAAACGATTTAAACTGTTGCTCAGCTTTTATTCAACCTATGAAAATCTACAAAGAAAAACGAATCAATCACTATGAAGTTACTGTTAAATTTATAGTGTGATTATAGCTATTGATTAATTTGTTATTGAATTGTCATGTGATCGGTAAAAAGATAAAATAAATGGACAGTCGTCTGTCTGTGAGTTGTGTTATTATTATGAGTGGCAAGTGATCTAAGTTTTTCTTCCTCCCGCTTGTTCATTCATGGAATGTGTAAAAGGGAACAAACTAAACTAGATCTCAACTAAATTCAATGTTAAGTTCTTTCTTTTCCTATCTATTTAACATGTATGAGCTAAATAAAGCCATTCTAATGACGGATTGCAACTTTCCCACTTTGATTCCTTCATGTAACAACTACAACAAACTTCCTCACACAGACGAGATGGGTCAGAGGGCGGTTGGCCGTAATATTTCTCTCTTTTCGGCGTCTGTGACATTAAAACTTTTGAGAAGCCGTGCTCTGGTTCATCCATCACATCGGATGCACAGCAGCATGACTGCCTCAAACTTGCGCAGGACACAAAGAGAAAAAAATAGCTCCCCCCCCCACTTGGCCGAGGTTGACTGGCTGTGACTTTGTGCACAAAGCAAACTAGGTCCTCTATGTTCACCTCGAACATGCACACAAGCACCCTGGGCAATAATTGTCCATTCATAAAAAATAAAGGAATTCATTCT
Organism: Paralichthys olivaceus; assembly: GCF_024713975.1. NCBI lineage: Eukaryota > Metazoa > Chordata > Actinopteri > Pleuronectiformes > Paralichthyidae > Paralichthys > Paralichthys olivaceus. The sequence goes on along the minus strand of NC_091108.1, from coordinate 9,426,845 downwards.
CTTCATATCTTTGGCCATTAATCATTTGTGTTTTCTTCAGTGAATTGGACATCAGGCTTTAACAAAATACATTGTGCTTTACTTCTGGAGAGCGTGGCTTGGTTTTGTGGCATTTCTGTTTCGGTGAGCATCATAAACACACCGCCGTGTGATACACATACGATCTCCCACATTTAACATCTCATGCCACAGACAGACGTGTTCTCCAGGGCAATGAATAATAGAATGCCTTGGAAAGACGGGGTTTTTTTGGCAGCATTTAGACGCCGCACTTGGCAGAAGTGCTGGCATGCGTCAACATGTTGAAATGACGCTCAACTTACCCTGTAGCCTCCAGTAAGTAAATGTAGACGTCTGAGTTAAGTGGTGTGAAGCACTCACTCCTCTGCTTATCTGCAGCCATAACCCAATTTGCTGTCAGATGGCAATCATTGACCTCATTGCACTGGATTTCCTCTCACAGCTCTCTCACTTTAGGTAAGATAGATCTCGATGGCTTGACACAGTGAAGGAATTACAACATTTCCATTAACTTTTATCAAGCAAAATAAGTACTTCTCAAGTTGTGTTAAGGTGGCATGCTTGATATTACAGGGATTTAACTGAATGTGCCTGTTATCACTGTTGCAGTTGATACACTATAAAAGCCAAACTCTATCTTGTGAACTAAATTTAATTTTACAACTTCAAGCTCTTTGGTGTATCAGTGAAATGTGGCCACTGAAAAGCAAAACACTTGCTCTTTGAAAACATGTATAGCTGTTACAGAACATGCCCACCACCTGTGTGAGTAACTTGCAAAAACCTATTTTCCCAAGTTGTATTCCACACTTGCGTCAGTGATAAGACATTTCAGAGAGATTGAGCATTGAGAGCAGACAGTACTGCAAGGATGAGTGCCTGGGACCTTGGTGGGTGGCTGCTGCCAGACCGGGTTGTGTGGGGTCATGCCGTACGGCTCATCTCTAAGCTTAATGGATTAGCTATCTCTGGTAGTACAGCTAACACTGTCCTTCACATGGCTATGCAGGTATCTCATAGCCCGTGTACAGCAAAACAATCTCCTCTGCGTATGTACGCTGTCATCGTGCTAGGGAGTGATGAGCTGATCAAATCTCAATTTCGCTTCCAAGAAATGCACACATCTTCCCGTCATATGGTGCACACAGGCTGATATGTTCCATTACCTCTGGAGGGTTTGACTGATGTGACATATTGTCCTCCCTCACACCTGATGACAGTCGGAAATGTGAGTGTGTACACGTGTGTGTGTGTGTGTGTGTGTGTTTCTCTGTGACAGAAGAAGATATAAATGTACAGAGTGTGATGCACCAGTTTCCAATTTGGCTCTCGAATGACATGCATGACTTTGCCCTCTTTTTCATGACTGAAGTACATATTGTGGTGTGTGTGTATGTGTGTGTGTGTGTGTGTGTGTGTGTGTGTGTGTGTGTGTGTATGCACCCCTTGGATTTGCCCTACTTCCGCATGGTGCTTGTGAGATGTCACTCCGGTTTTTTATTCCTGGGCTGTTCCTTTAGGGCTGAATCATATCCCCGGGGAAATAGTCGTGGGCATAGAGAACACTCTGTGCATTCATCTTTTCTCTCGTGTTTGTTTTCCTGTCTGGGCCTAGGCTATTTGTGCTATGGTTTGCATGCACCATCACAGCTATGACCTAGAGAGAAATCAACTATCACCAAACGCAGCTTCGTTAAATCACCTACAGGTGGAATGTTTTTAATTTGAGGAAAAAGTCTTCAAGCAGAAATATACAGTCTCATTTTTGTTTACCACAAGATGAAACCAAGTTGCTGAAATATAAAAATCCTCCTTTGCGTAGTTTAACATGATCCAGTGAGCTGAGATGAACTAGTTGTAATTTTTCATGTTTCCTGTTATTTGCAACTGTTTCCTATTTGTTTCCCTTCAAATATGTATCTTTAACTTGTGAAGTACCTTGTAGCAGTGATTGGAAAGGTGCTATGTAAATAAAGTTTGTTATCATATACTTTCTTGTAACTGAGACAGGTAGTGGCAGAATCGCACTTTTGTCAAATGTGATTCAATCCCATCAAGTGAAACCACAGGGAGCTGTCCTTGGTGCTGAACTGTGTGAGTTTGGCCTGCCCGGGCTTGTGTTGTATCATTATCATCACATTATTCAGTGTTTGCATCTGGAACCAGGATGCTGGTTGTGGGGAAGAGTGTGAAGGCAACGTGCACGTACCGTTCTCCAGAGCCTCTGCGTCTTCACGGTGACAGAAGTGGCCGTCACAATCAAGTGCGAGATGGAGACCATTATTCCAAACACCACGGCCAGGAGCGTGCGCACAGGTAGCAGCGCGTAGGCGACGAAGGTGACCAGGATGAGCTGCCACATGCCCTGCTCCGGGGACGTCGGCGGCTCCATCCCCATCGCCCCCAGGGAGAAGGGGCAGCAGAGGAAGGAGAAGGTGAAGCCGAAGAGCAGCGTCAGGTTGACGATCTGCTGCAGCTGAGTCACCTGCAGGTACTTGACGTTGGTTACGATGAACAAGGAGACGAAGATGACACAGTGCACCGGATGGGACCCCTTGGAGATGGTGAGGCTGGGGCCGGACAGCAACTCCACCACGGCTAGTGCGGAGGACAGGAAGATGAGCACGGCCAGCGCTTTGAGGGTGGACGTCTGCTCCAGCTTCAGGTTGTAGTTCTGGAAGAGGGACTCCAGCTCCTTGCAGTCGAACTCGTCCTCGCAGGCGATGGTGGTCAGGGGGACACTCGGTGGGCAGTGACCTCTCTTCCGCCTGGTTTTGACTTTCTGAAACGGTATTTCCTCCATGCCAGTGCCATTCATAAACTGAATACCTGCCTCGCCGCTTGTGGGGTGAAAGAGAACGCCGGGTCCCGCGCCGAGACACAGACCGGAGCCAAGCGGGTGGAAGAAGCGCACAGCGGGGCTGCTGGAGGAGGTGGTGGAGGCAAAGCGTCCCGGAGGTGGCCACAGACGCGCTCCACACTATCCACAGGTTGGATCGTGTAGCTCGGCGAGATCAGCCAGCGAAGAATCATTCATGTCTGTGCTGTCTTTACGCACAAAACGCAAAATAAACATACAATCATCCCAAAACTCAGCATCCGTCTCAGAAGCGCAGCGCACACGACGTCTAGTTCAGATGAAAACTGTTTTTTTTCTCTCGCTGGGCTCAGATAGGATCACGCCTGCGCATTATGAGGTGAAGATAAGACAGGTCTCAGCTACTCAACACACAGTCAAGACGATTTGACTGGTGCTGCTGGCTCCACTAGTCTGAACAGGACAGTGCATACATCATCCACAGCAGCAAGGCATTTCCACCTACACATGACATGTTTCCATCATTACACCATGTGCAAATCTAATTTTTTACATGCACTGATTCATTTATGCTCTTTCTTTTCCTTCCCCCCCATTCACTCACAAACACACACAGGGGGGAAGAGGCAGTACATCAATGTTTGCAGACCATGATTCATGATATTCTCACTGGAGATTCTCCCTCAGCTGGCAGCTTCTGTAGCCCACTTGGCACACACATGCACACACACACATGCTTGCATACCATTCATCATATGATCGTCCTTTTTGCCAGTGCACCTTCACCATCAGCACCCTCTTGGCATTCAGGGGACGGTGTCACATTCATTACCAGGGGAAGATTAGTCATCCGTCACAGGCTGTCGTTGCCATGACCTGTCAGTGCCAGGGAGGGTGTAAGAGAGTGACAGATGGATGGCCTGTGCCAAAGTCCAGCACTCGACCATGCTACCAGTACACTCACAAGCCTTCTGTCCCTTCTCTCCCTTTCTTTCCCTCAGCTGTTTGTATGCTAGCTTCCACTGGTCTGACTCAGCTATACTGGGACAGGTAAACAAAAAGGGAGAAATGGAAATAGTAAATTGTTTCTCTAGTTCAGTTTATTCAAATTGATGAGCTGCAGTTTTTACTATTGTTTGTTTGAATCAATTCAGGCAAAAATAACAAATGTTCTCTGGTCCCAGCTTCTAAAATATGGAGGTTGTTCTGCCTCTTTCTATTTTGTTCTATGGTAAACTGAATACCTTTGGGTAACAAAAAATATTTTCAACACGATTATCAACTTTCTTCTGCTTTGGTGCTTTTCTGAAAAATTATAAACTAAACAAACAACCTTCAGACTTATATTCATATTTTTGAAAGATTATTTGTATCTCTTTTTGTTTCCAGAAAAACCTTATTAATAATCTTTTCCCCCATTGAAATGTTTCACTATTGATTGTTTAAATCAATAATCAACTAAAAATAACAAATATTCTCTTGTTCCAGCTTCTCATGTGTAAATGTTTTCCTGCTTTTCTCTGTTTTACACAATTGTAAACTAAAAAAACTTTCAGGTTTTGGACATTTAATCAAACAAAATAAATATTTTAAATGTGTCTTCTCTGGAAATTGTAACCAGCATTTTTCACAATTTTCTGATATTTTATTGACTAAACAAGTTAAGTTCCCTTCCAGTATTGTTTTTAGATAAATAAAAAAATGCTTTAGTAATTATTGTTGTCTCATATAGGTTTTTTCTTTGCCGCTAAAAATATATAACCTCATTAAACATACTTTATTTACATCTACTCCTTTTTCCTTGGTAATATTCATATTTTTCCTCATCACACTTTTGAGAGTTGTGTCTTGATAAATGATAGTTAGAACAATGCTCGTCACAGTGAATGATTTGTCAGGATACAGCTCTGTTGCCGAGCATGTCCACCACAGTGGCCTTTGTCTTTCTGTCTCATCTGCCTTCCAGTCTCAGCTCTGTGTTATCTACGCCTGCTCCTCTGAGAGAAAGATGTGGGACACAGGATATAGGACACGTTGCTTTCTGGCTGATATTCCGTCTTATCTACAAGGTTGTTTTTTTCTACTCTTGTTACCTTTCACTGGATCGTATTAGCTGACACACTGATGTGTTATTGTCGTCTGCCCGTCAGTGACAGAGATACAAGGCTCTCATGAAGGTGATATGCAAATGGCACAAAACACTGTTGTCAGTTATGGGCTGAAGAGTAATTAATCTGGCATTGATTTTTCTGTCATGGCCTTAATCAATATTTCAATATAAATGAATCTCAATAATTAGTGCAGCTCTTTTCAATTTTATGAGACTTCTCACATTTCTTTGATGCAAATGCCAAACTATGCTTTCAAAGAAGATGAAAATCTGACATTCAAATTGCCATTTATGTATCTGCACACGCAGATTTGTACTTGGCTTTTTTTTTTCTTACTACCAGTGACTGACAGTTGGTTTCTCTGCATATGTGTGAAGGTGTGCTGCCATTTCCACCAGGACGTCTTGGCCTGTTTGTGGCCAGGAACACGGCGGGATAAGAGCAGTTAAGCATTGTAAAGTATAAAAGTGTTATTCCCTCTGCTTTTGATGGCTTCAGGTAAGTGCACGGTCACACTCTGCCAGGCCTCATCTTCTGAGAACAAAGAGAGGTCTTATGGGAGTTCACACCACAAAGCTGCACTCCAAGGGCATCGGACAAGGAGACGGCATCCTGCTTCCTGCTGCGTGCCTCTCTAAAAGAAAAAAAAAAAGCGTCTTCACTTCCTCCGTGCCAGTCTTTCTATTTCTGTCTCTTGATCGTCCCCAACACAAAAAACCCTCTCAGATGGAAAAACATGAAACAGCTGAGCATCTGAAATGATGTAAATCAGCTTATTATGTATCTGATATATTTACATTGCAAAACTGTTTTATTTGAATAACAGCTTGATGACTCAACAGCCCAAGCTTTCTGGAGCAATTAATATCTCCTCCACCACATGTCAGTTCTGTAGCATCTTTCCAAAAGCTCATCTATAGCACATAGGGGATCTTACAGCGACTGAATTTGTTTCATATAGAGCCTTTGGTCAGTGTCTTCATTTGCCTCCTCTTGTAAACAGAGCAGTGAAAAATGTCACTTGCTTCAAAAAGATTTCCACATCCTTTAATTCTCCAACAGGCGGGTTGCATCTGAAGAAGGAAACAGATGGCTCACGCACCATCGGTTTGGTCCAGGAGGGACACGAGAGGATAAAAAGCAGAGGAGTTAATAAAAAAGAAAGACAGAGTAAGAGCAAGTAAAAAATGATGCTCAGAGGCCGCTGCCTCCCTCCAAACAGCGCTTTACATTTTGCTGTCATCAAGTGATCATCTGTAATAATAGCCCGGCAGCCAGGAAGTCCCACCAGTGTCCAGATGTGGTTAAAGCATCGCAGGTCTTATAATCACAGACATATTGGCTCAGAACCAGCAAATGAAACAGCACAGACAGACCCGGGAGAGACTGACAGAGCATGTTGTGAATTAGCTAATGTCAGCCTTAATTAAAATGTGCTAAGGAAAGAAAGAACACCTTTTCTGATCATTGTCAGTCAGGTGTGCTCCTGGTTTCCTCAGAGAAACATCTAGGGAGCAAAAACACAAAATATTCCTGCTACACAAAGATCTCTGAGAAAATGAGCTTTATATGCTTGCTATTTTGTTACATTACTTCCATAACATGGTGATGAATCTATTTATTTTCCTTTACTTATGAAGTAGAATAGAAAACATAAATCAAATATGGCCACGAGTCGGCTATTTCTCACGTAAACTTAAAAGAAATGAGTCTGAATCCAGCCTGGAGCGGGAACCTGCAGAACTCCATTTGTCAGGGATGAAAATATAATACGCACATAATTACCAAATCAAAACAGGACTCTGGGAGAAAAAAATCCCACAACCTTATCCCTCATTCAGCACAGAGAGTGAGTGGTATCCAAAACACATAGTACACACTCGCATCACGTCCAAGAAGCTATGAATCCATGATGTAATTCAGATGTAATTCATACACAAGGTCACTGAACAGACTTTGGGTGAATTCTCATAAACCTAAACACATACACACACACACACACACACAAAATATCCCATATATGAACACCACCATTTTGCGCATTTGAAGCCAGAGCCTGCGCAGTAGCGTTTGGTGGCTGGAGCAGTAAGGTCCCATCGATACACACGATCGACCAATAGCGAGTCAGTATCAGCTGTCAGTTATGAGGTTTTAGTCTGTTTTTATAGCCTCAAATAACAAATTGAAACCAAACTGATCAGAAACATAACCACTTGATCAACTACCTAAAATGACAGAAACCATCTGGGAGAAAATATACTTAACGTGTACTTTGACTTCAGTCCGTGTCCCATCCATTAACAAGGTGGAGGTGTGATTTATGACCTATATTACAGCCGGCCAGAGATGCTTTGGCCTCGCTTTTAGGCAGTTGTCATGACGTCCATCGCTAGGCCACATTAAAAGGTGTCTTATCTTGGATGTCTTTTCCTTAGTAAATGTTTCTTCCAGTAAATATATGTGAGGTTGAAGTGTGAGAAAGCAAATTCTGTCTGAAATACTATTAAATATTTTATTATAGTCTCAGTAAAAGTCAATATCAGTGTCAAAGTTCACTGTCTTAACACTGATATATTCTACAAGAGGCTTGGCTTACATCTTGTTTATATTACCTATAAATCTTGACTGGGTAAAGTAAATTTAAATAAAACCCGGGTTGCTGCATAAAGACTGTTAAAGATAACACATGAAATTAAAACCTGATGAGCATCCTACTTTCCCTCGACACTATATATTATATCATTCTGTTTTTCTCACTCGCCAGCTTGCTGATTGCAACCTTTTGCTTATCAACCTACATATCCGAGGGACTTGTTAAAGCGTCTCTTCCATTACAAACAACACCACCCTTCTAATCTTCCACTCACATCAGCATTGCTAATAAGCCTAACAGCTTGAGCACACTGTTTATGGACACATTTATTTCAAATGCATCTGATTGAAAGAGGATCGTGGACAGAAAGTGACGGGTGTGGATTAGGGTTTGGATGCTTTCTGTCTAACGACTCCCTCTTGTCACTCAGAGAGCAGCTATATGCTATTTTAAAGTATTTTAATGTAGTCCTGAATCCAAAATAAGCATCAGAAGAAGCAGCGAAGGTCAGAAGCTTTTTCGTAGCGACAAAAAATAACAGCTCGGCCCGTGACTATGTGCAAGCTTAGGATGGATCAATGGCCATCAGGTGCATGCGATTCAAGTGCAGCACCCTCCCATGGTAAAATCCTCTTAGAGCTAGAGATAGTTCAAGTAATCTGGGAGAGGCTGTGTGTGCATACGGAAGCCTGTTTGTTTATGTGTGTGTTTGCATCCGTGTCCCATCCCACTATGGCTGTCTCCAAACGTATGACGTGCGCCGCTGAAAGTTTCAAGTGCTCGCTGTGCGGCATGGGAGGAAGCTGAGAGAGAGAGAGACAGAGGGGAAGCAGGACAGGGAGGGAGGCAGGAAGGGAGAGAGAGAAAGAGAGAGACCTGTTCACGTCGGCTGTGTCCCAATTCGGTCAACTGGGCCAACGAAGGCCGAACCGAGATGAAATGGTCTAGCCTACAGAGAATTTCCAATTCAGCTTTTTTACTGTTTGTACCTATGCATCGTTCGCTACGTTGAGTCGATTCACTTACTGCAGCTTGATAGCCCACATAGCTAGCTTGTTAGCATCATCTCAGGAAAAGATCCACCCATTGGATCCTTCATGGCTCAGGAATGGAAGGGCGCATTTCTCAGCCATGTTTGAAGGAGCCTTCGAAATGGAACAGCCTCGTCACAAGGCTGTTACACCATCGGCCTTGAAATGCAACCTCCAAAGGATGCAGCCCCTGGATGGGGACACAGCTACAGACGTGATTATTTGAAACACAGTCAACTTTTGCTTATTTTTTATATTTGCCTCCATTACTATACAGTATTTTTATTTTTTATAAATTGTATGACAGACAATATATTGTGTCTTCTCATGTACTGCATTGTATTCTTTTCTGTGCCGTCCACCAGGGAAAGATAAACTTTCATACCTGCGTTATTGGACAATAAAGTTTTGAATCCTGAATAACTTGTCCTCATTCCTGTCAAGGTCTTTTTTTTGTGTGTGTGTGTTTTTTAATCTCAATACTTCCTGTTTTATTTTTGCATCGCTAAGCTCCTCCTCTTGTTACAGACCCTTACTTTGCTTTTTTTGTTTAGTAGCAGCACTTGTACTTACGTCTTTAAAATGTAAATATAGATAACATTTGATAAAACAATATATATAAATCTCTTCAAAAGACTTTATATTCATCTTTGCAAGTTGACATTATCCAGCTTTGAATTATAGAGGACTGATCAAGGAAAGAGACAAAAACACAGAGCAGGCTGATAGGAGGCCTGATGGATGAGACTCAACAACACTTATATTGAATATAAACTGGATATTGAATTTCAGAGACACAAACAAGATTCAGAGAGCAGGGAGGGGCAGACCCCCCCCCCCCCCCCCCCCCCCCCCACCCTCCATGTGCACCCCTGTGCTGCTGTTTTCATAGAAGCCCAATACTTCTCTGTGCGAGGTGAGGTCCTTGATCAATAACCACGAGAAAGTGGCCGCTCGCCTTGATCCTAATTAGTGCAGGGTTAGAGCAGATTAGCCTGCACCTGAGCCCCCATCTCAGCCTTTCTCCAACAACAGCTCACTTCCAATCAGGCTTCCTAGAAATCCAGCATCTGCAAAATACAGGGATTTAGATTTTAGGGAAAGACACCTCAGTTAGAACAGAACTGACTTTTAAACACATCTCGTTTATTGTTTTTATCATACACCTTTCAAAGAGTAGAGGGGCGGGTGATTAGTGACACTAATTAGTGCCAATAATTATGGTTGTTGTGGCAAACGAGGGATTAACTTCAAAACCTTTATTATCAAAGCTGAGTCCGTTAAACACAGAGTTCAGGGAAAGGTCAGGAAAAAGAGACCATGAGGAGATTAGTATGTGGTGATAGCACTGTGTGTGTGTGTGTGTGTGTGTGTGTGTGTGTGTGTGTGTGTGTGTGTGTGTGTGTGTGTGTGTGTGTGTGAAAAGCCACAGTCTCCACTCCACTGTTATGAATTGAAAGTTATAAATAGAAAATACAGAGACCTTCATAAGCCTCTGCCATTCTTCTACTAGTGTATTTTAAGTTCCAATTTTTAAAATGCTACTTGTTATTTTTGGAGGCTCTACAATTGATTTGAGAATTTAAACCGTGGTAACAGAAAATACGCTGACTATATCAAATGAACGAACCTGATCAAATGAGTAAATACAGACTCTGAAATGTGATTTGTGGAACGAGACTGCTTCTTAAAACATTGTTTACTTCTGTATGCAACTACTTCTGAGATGTTTGTTATCTTGTTACGGCTGTTTTAAAGGTAAATTATTATTATTGTTATTATTATTATCATCATAAAATCAGTGTTTATTTGTGTAATATTTACAGGGACTCAATCAGACTGACCTGCTTTTGTCTGACTCAGACAAATCACATCAGTACACATAACAACATAGACACAACACACACACACACACACACACACACACACACACACACACACACACACACACATTAAAACCAATATATACCTGCACACTCACACACAAACAGCCTCTCCCAGTTAATCTACCTCCTCATTTAAAGAGACACTGGGATATCTGTAGAGCTGCCACCGATGATGATGACTCCATTAACCCAGTGACTTTTGGGTCAGACATAGACCTTTTCCACTTCCCACTATTTCATCCCTCCACACTACATTCATGAATGAGCTGCAGGCGACCTTGTTCACCCCAGCTCCAGAAAAGACCGTATCAGACGTGAGGTTTCTTTAAAGTGCCTCTCTATACTTTTTCTCCTGATGACAAATGGGCATTGGCCTTTGTCTCTTTGAAGGGAAGCAGGGGCAAGAGAAGAGGAAATGAGGAAATCTAATCACGGCGAAGATGATGATGATGATTGTGTACATCAACAGGTGGAGATAATTTGCAGAGGACAGAAGGATTTAATTTGGACTGTAATTGTCAAGCAGAGAAAGCAAGTGGTGCGGCGCCACAGTCGAGCCGGAATAACACTTGAGAGGAAAGAGTGTTGGGTTATTTTCACAGTACATGTTTCTCAACTATGTGGAGCAACTGCGGCATGTCTGTGGTTTTGTATTGCGGTCCTGCTGCTGTGTGGACAAAAATCTACAAGAGTGCTGAGACTACAACGAGCACGAAACAAATTAACCCTGAGTTATTCCCCTGAGATGCAAAAGATAGATTACGGATATGTATATGTGTGTGTGTGGGTCCGCAGGTACACGCTCTCCTGAGATAACTCCATTATGTCTATCATTACATTATCATAACACTGTCTAATGAACGTAACCTTCCTCATCTAATCCGAACGACTCCTGGCCCTGTGTCTCACTCATTTCCACTGAAGGACTTAACCATGTTAGTCCAGTCAGTCAATGAAGACAAACACCTTTTAAGAGTTGGAGCTTTGTCCTCAAGGAGACATTATGGTCCATTGTTTCATAAATTGGAGTTGGACGATGAGTCAAAGAGAGCATGGGATGATTAACAGCAGAGGAAAGAAAACATATTTCTGCTACATGACATTTTTAAATACCTCTGTGATATTTGCCCTTTTTTGTTGATCATGACCTGAAGGTGATGGATGCTGTATGGGTCAGGGAAGAACCCGTTAAATGTTGGTGCAGATCCGCATCAGGAGGCAGATCCCGTTTTTTAACATTTTTGTTGATTTCTCAGAGAACAATTCACGGGTCTTGATAAAAACATCAGGCATGTTTAGGGGACTGATATTAACGAGTGCGTGTGATTTGGTGCAGATCCAAATAAAAATCTGGATCAAGTGAATTTAAATGTGGTTTCATAAGGGGATTGTTGGGTCTTGCAATAAATCAAACAAGTCAATCCTTGACCTGTCACAGCTTACGACTGGAGACCTATTGTCAAATGATGATCTCGCTTCAATCTACAAAATCATCAGCCAGAATTGAGGAACTGCACTCGGCATCAACGTTAAAATGAAAATGAGAATGAAGAGCTCACCCATGAACTTTCTCAAGAGATTATCTTAACTAAAAAACTAAAATTATACAATATACACAATCTATTTATCAATATCCCTATAACATATACCATAGACCACCTTGTGTTACGTGTTATGACTGAGGCAGAGTTCACGAATGGCCTCACTCATGCACATTCTCAGGAAATCGAAGTGTATATAGGGTTGTTTTCTGTGTCCCTCTCTGGATGTAGTTAAATACTTTAAAAGCTACATGCTGGCCTCTACTGTTCATTTTGGGTACATACAGTGTCGTGCACTCCACCGTCACTCGACCAAAACAATGACACAAAAACAGCAAATTTGCATGTAGTGTTTTTATTGTTATAATCTGTATCATTGCATTGAAAGGTTTAATAGAAGACATCATAAGAAATTGTACAGAGTGTTTATGAGCAAAGAAGTCATCAAAAAACAGATCATGTTGATAAATATTATGATTGGTTTCATTTTTTAGACAGCTTCGATTGTGATTGGACATATATATTTTTTGAAAACGGACACTAGACTGTGTAAAAAAAGTATCATGGACGACCCATGTCATGTAACTTTACTCATACAACACACGATTAGACAACACGATCCAGGCATGGAGTGTAAAAGACGTTTTTCCTCTTGTCCGTCTCCTTTTTTGTCAAAACCAAACTCTGCACTCGGCTACGTCTCTGTAACATTGGTTGGTTTTCACTTGAGGTCTATAGCGAGCATTTTGGTCAAGGTGGTGTAAACAGTTTTGAAAGGCACAAGATTATTTTATGGTCTGTACAGCTGCTCATTGACACTGGGAGTAATATATCGTTCAAAAGCATGATTTGAGAGCACAGCATAATATAACAATCTCTCACCAGCATCTTATATGATAAATATAACAACACCCTCTGATACCTGAGGAAATGTATTCCTATGGAAAGACCTACATACATAGTGCATTCCCTTTCTCATATCACCCTGCATAGATTCTGCTTAACTCTTAAAACAGTCAAAATCCCATTTCCAGTTAAGCGAGCTATATATTCAAGTGTTAAAAAGATCATATCAAAGCTCTAAAAATGCTAAATTATTTACAGCTCTTCCTCTACCAAGAGTTAACAGCATAACATGATTTTTAAGGCAAAGATTTGGAGGAATGCTGTGAAACCCCACAGCTCTGAGTTGCATTAGATTATAGGGGGAGCCACTCGCTCGTCTGTAAAGTCACTAAATAACCTCGGACTCGTGTCGCGCCAAAGCTGGAGGCAGTGTCGCTCCGCATAGACCCTGGAAATGGTACCTGTGCCACATCACACACACACACACACACACACATATACACACACACACACACACACACACACACACACACACACACACACACACACAGAGAGAGAGAGAGAGAGAGAGAGAGAGAGAGAGAGAGAGAGAGAGAGAGAGAGAGAGAGAGAGAGAGAGAGAGAGAGAGAGAGAGAGAGAGAAAAACATGGTCAGGATTTTAGGTCAACATGTAAATGGTCACTCATGTAGGTTACAGTGCACTGGTGTGGGCGACTGATTCAAGGTTGAAAAATATTTTTGAAGGGGCCTGGGTGTATGATGACAGTAGATGGTGCTAAATATCAACATACAGACGCATCACACTAGTCTGGTTTTATTTATTATTTATGCAAAGTTAGGATATTTTTAGTTAATCCAACATGCACTCGGTTTCTTGGCCAACTTACGTGAAGTATTCGGTTTTCGGTGTTGCTTGTGTGTTGAACTCTGCCACTGGGATGCCTCTGGATGCAACCCGGGGCCCAAACATGGCTGCCGGGTAGACGATTGAAGATGTGCCCACCTACACAGAGGGCAGCGACACTAGCATCAATTTAAAATCTACTGTACAGTACTACCTTTTCTGGAAAAATATTGTGTTATATAATAATATTACACAAGAGAGGAATATGACATGTGTGCAGTGCATGTAAAAATGAGGATAACTCACCACCAGACAGAGATCACAGATTTCCATCTCTTTTTCCACTTTGGTCAGAATGTGAGAATCCAGGGTTTCTCCAAAGAACACCACGTTGGGCCTGAGCAGACCAAGGCAATTGCTCTCTTCACACCTTGACACCAAACAGACTTTAGATGATTAATCGTTCCATCTTGTGTTGATCATAGAACAGTTGAGTAATACAGAAGCACAGATCCATCCAAGAGTCAAAGCTCTTCATCAATGCACTTAGTTCTTAATGTTTCAAAGTTATAGCCTGTGTTCCTTCACTCTAAGTTGTTGTTTAAAATATGTCGAATTTTAAATTTAACTCAATTCCTCGTTCATGTGGAAATCCTTGGCCATATTTTTTAGGATTGCTTGTGAGCTGAGAGGAAATTTGAAATATTCACAGTACACCAGTGCCCCCACATGGAAGCTCTGACTTCACTATTGGTAACATGGTACTCGAGTACAGCATAACGACAAACTAAAAAGAAAACTAAAGGCAGAAATGGAAAAGGTCATGGAAGCACCTATCAAATTGGATTTGGGCTTCATTTAACTCGTGCTCACACTGATTTAACAAGGCAGCAACTCAATACACAGTCAGACCCTGTACTGTGAAAGAGATCTTAATAGGCAGAGTTCATTGATGTACCAATGCTCTACATACATAATATAAATGCAATGTCATTAAATGAACTTCAAAGAAGAAATGGAAAAGAACTTAAGAGGATTTCAGATGCACAACACTGCTTATAACAACTACATTTAAGAGCCAATGCAACAGGTGGTGAGGGAGAGCTGGGACAGGGCTGATCGGGAAGGAGCAGCAGGTCCGACAGAAGCTCACAGCAGAGCAGGTGGAGGGTGGAGATGGTGGCTCATACAGCTAATCCAGGAACATCAAAATAACTCTAGCAAAGTTGTTATCTTCTTGCAATTAGTTGTATTTAAAGATCCCACCGGTTGTTGATTATGAAGTTATGGTTTAATGTTTTAAACAAATCCATGCACAGTTTGAAGCTGAGAATCAACACAAAGAGCTCAGTGAGTCTGACCCTTTGCATTATTAACATCAGGTGACATGAATCCCACCTTGGCAGTTTATCCACTGGAATCTGGGCATCAGCAACATCTGGGTCAGGTGACCTGTTCATTAAGGGATCAGACACACTGGGTTAATGCAAACACGGATCAAGCTGATGGGATCAGGCTCAAACCCTGCATGTTTATCAGCGTGTGTGAGGTGCTGCCTCTTACCCTTTATCCTTTAGGGCAGCACATATGGGGCTACGCTTGTTTACAGTCACATCTCCACAAGTCACGCAGCGTGTCTCCATGAGGCTGCCTGCGATAACACACAGACAACACAGCTGTTTCGTCACTTAGTCAGAAAATGACACTCACACGTCTAGAAAACTAGAATCGACCCTCAGTAGAGCCATACCTCCACCAAGGCCCAACAGCCTCTTTAAACTGTACCACATGACACACATTCATAAATCTTTCTCCTAAACATTGGCAGATTTTTTCATTTGAAAAAAGAGGTAATAAAGATTCACCATGAATCTTCAGTATGTGTTTGGACCCGGCCTGTCGGTGAAGGTCATCCGTGCACTGGGTGATGACAACCACGGAGCGTCCCTGCTTCTTCAGCCGGGCCTCACACTCCGCTATAGCCAGATGGGCAGCGTTGGGCTTCTTGTTCAACGCCAGCTCCCTTCTGTAGTGGTAGAACTCCCAGACCCGAGACGGGGTGCGAGAGAAGGCCTCTGGAGTGGCCAGGTCCTAAGGATGCATCAGCGTTTAATGTTTTCTGTCAAGGCTCAAAAGCTAAGAAGCAATCAAAGGTGTAATTTATTTTGGATTTAGACAGATAACAAACAGTGTTTCCCACATAATAGTCGACAGGAGGGTAAGATGGGCAGCAAGGAGTGGCTGAGAGAATAAATAAATACAAATTGTACCTATGTGAAATAGTAATAGAAATAAAGAATCTATATGTGGCTGTTAATGCTGCTGTTGTGGCAATCTGTCATAAATAAATCTTTGTTTAGATAATGATTGATTTAGTTTTAAAACGTCAATTAAGGAGGATTGGATTAAAAATAACTGTTGATTCTTTACTAGGCGTAAATCCTGCTGCAGCCCACGACAAGAATCAAAATTATGCAACTAACACCATTTCTCTCTTTCGTGGCTGCTGCTGCTCAGATTAATCCACTGAGCAGTTAAGATGTATTATGTAAACACAAAATACACGTACATTTCACACCAACAGTTCTGAACCACAGCTGGAAATCACGCCAAACACAAGACTCTGACCAACATTAAAAAAACATAAAAGACCAAAAAGATAATTATCACAGTACCTTGTTTTGAATACTTTACCTGAGACTGCCATTTCCTCCACTTCTCATTCTCTCTCCTGAAGGTCGGTACTCCACTCTCAGCACTCACACCCGCCCCTGTGATGATGACTATGTGCTTGGCTTTGGAAAAGACATCGCGGAATTCAGTCATATCTGGAAAAACAGACAGTACAATAAGGCAATGGAAAACAAGTGGGTAGATTTTGCTTGAGTGGTACTCAATCAATAGGTCCTGTTCAGAGGAGGGATGGGGCGCTCTAAATGCTACAAAACATGCACAGCATGAAGTATTTCAATTGATAGTTCAAAAATTTGAGTTACAGTGTTCTTTATTGACATGAAACGTTATTCATTGCACAGTACTTTTATTTCATTTTACCTGAGTTGGGTCTTACTGTGTCTTTCAAAAGTCCTTGAGTCACATGAGTGGAGCACATGCGACGACCGAGGGCAAACAGGCCTCGAGTTTGGAGAAGCATTGTTACTGTTTCAGGAGAACAGAGAGAGAAAAACATGGACCACAAGAAAAGAAAATTCATTATTTCACAGCCCCACATTTTGAGTTTGTGTTTATGTATTTTGAGTATGTGGAGCTCTTGTTCTGTACTGCATATGAACATGGAAGATGATCCATCAGGCTTTACTGGAGTCTCTTCACAAACTCAAATTGTGCAGCTGAGTATTGCTCAAACTTTCGTTGGTTTATTGTACCACAAAGGGAAGATTCAGTTTCGTACCACTGCACATTCACATTCAACCACTTACAATCTAGGACATCTCGTTAATATGAAACAATGACTCACAGCAAAGAGCTGCGTTGGCAGCGGAATATCCGGGCTTAACCACAGTGGGTCTTTTCCACCTTATTGACTTTATACCTGTGTCCTGATGGGATTATGTTAAAAAAGCTGATGAGTGAGCTGGTGATGTCATGTGCTACTGAGGTTGCAACGCAAGTAATGGCCTTAGAATTTAGTTCAGAGAGGTTGGGTTTGGGACGACTTGCTTTTTTGGCAGCAGATTCGGTTATGAATCCGGCAACGACTACTTTATTACAGAGAGGATGGCATGTTGTAAGTGTAGGGATAACCCAATTGTGATCCAGAGACCACAAAGACAGACATACAAACAAGTAGGACTGGGCAGTATTGATTTTTATCAAAATACAAAAATCATATCAGTCGATATCAACAAAATCTCAATAAATGTCTTGTTATTATTTCTTTTAGGTGTAAATACAGATGTTTGCTCCTGAGTGAAGGTTTTAAATCGTTCTTCATGAGCAGAGAAAGACAAACATTGATCTTTTGGACTATTTATGTTGTTTTATTACACAGCCCTAGGGAACAAGCCCAGTCTGGACACAGCATATTGTGCTGCGTGTGTGTGTGTGTGTGTGTGTGTGTGTGTGTGTGTGTTGACACAGTTACACAACTGAGTCAACATGTGAAAATTAAAGGTTGTAAGAACGCTTGTGGTGAAGTTGTGCAATCAGGAGTCTTGAAACTGTGATGACCTGGATTCTGGCACTGATAAGGACACAAATATGTGAACGGTCAACTCAGACATAGTTTTAGTCCATTTGAAGACACA
Organism: Paralichthys olivaceus; assembly: GCF_024713975.1. Classification (NCBI taxonomy): domain Eukaryota; kingdom Metazoa; phylum Chordata; class Actinopteri; order Pleuronectiformes; family Paralichthyidae; genus Paralichthys; species Paralichthys olivaceus. The sequence goes on along the minus strand of NC_091108.1, from coordinate 9,408,885 downwards.
ATAAAACAATCGGGTGCGTCCACACAAGGCTGAACAAACATAAAACCAGTTCCACAGGCAGCGAGTTCCCACATGTTGCAGCTGAGTTACACGGTGGAGACAACACACCGACAACTTATAAACTAGCTCACGTGTAGCTTATCTCCTAACAAACGCGTACAAACACACCGAGATCATGCTAAACGTCGTTAGCGCTAAGAAAGCAGCTAAAAGACGCAGGAACTTAAACACACACTCAAACGTGTACTTCTGTGTATCTTCCGCTGCAGCCAGAACCAGCACGTGTGTGTTTGTGAACTCGTCTCAATGACTTTGAAGTACTCACCGGGTTTGTTGATGTTTCCTGTTTCTGAGAAGAAGAAGAAGAAGAAGAAGAAGAATTCACCGCTGCTGCTTGTTTACTTGTTTCAAAACAGCTCACACGAGAAGCCGTACACGTGCAGCACTGTCGTAAACCCTCCACGCGTCAGAGGAAGTCTGTTTATTTACTGTCACGTCAGCTGAGCAGTCGCATCCTGAGTCGAGCACATATCTGCAATGTTTGTATATAAATAGAGTTAGAAATACTACTACTACTAAAATTAATATGATAATAATATGATATGATCATAGAAGAAGAAGAGGGAAATTAATAATTAATCTGCAGTATAATAAACTGAAGATATTTGATGACTGACCTCTAGAGCATTAATGATAACTCATTATTTTATAATTTATGTAGTTTTCTCTTCAATGTTTTTTTAATTTTACATCTCATTATTGATTTAATTGAAGCTACAGTATCTGTTGAGCCTTGTGTTCAATGCTCCATGCATGTTTCAGAGAGCCCCCTGGTGGTAGACTGCTGTAAATGGCTTCATTCAGGATGATTCATTCATCCTCCTCGAGTCTGAGACTCACCCAAAGACTGAATATAAAGAGCTCACCATGCTGCACAAGAGATCACAGTCTGTTTGTGTTTTTCAGGAGACACTGTCAGAACAATACACAGAATAAATCTGAAAATGTTTCCAGTGAAGCATTGTCTTTTTTTTTTTTAACTAAAACCTTTTTTTCTTGTGGGACCATAGAGATGTAAACTAGATTAAATCATAAACACCATTTGAGGTGGAAAGCTACATCTCCCCATATCATGTGCATCATTTACTTTTGTCTTTGTTATTTGTTTGCTTATCGCCAATAATGTGGTATTATGTAATTTGTTGTTGTATAATGTATGATATACTACATAAAGCAGTAATAGGAAAAGCGTACAATTCATATTAATATTACTACCCTCACCTATTCATATTGTTAATTCTGTAACATATTAGGTGATATATTTTACATTTTGTGCAATACTAGGAAGCAAAAAGTCAAAGATGTAATACATGTATATATAATAAATGTAATTCTGAATTTCAATGTATTATTCAAATATATTTCAATATATATAGCGATGTAATATATATATTGCTCTCTCTCTCTCTCTCTCTCTCTCTCTCTCTATATATATATATATATATATATATATATATATATATACATGTTTTTAATTCAAAATTGTATTGATTTATATGTATTTTATTTATGTAATTTATAGAACTATATATACACATGCCATATTTACATATATCATTCTGAATTTATAGGATTTGTGTGTGTGTGTGTGTGTGTGTGTGTGTGTGTGTGTGTGTGTGTGTGTGAACTTCCTCCTCCCCCATCATCAGTACCTCCCAGCGTGTGAGTGGTCGCGGTTCCTGCGTGTGCCCGTGCACTGGTCCAGCCTCAGCAGCCTCAGCAGCAGCAGCAGCAGCAGCAGCGGCTCTTCACTGGACTCTGGTTCACATTGATGGCGACCATCACAGACAGCAGCACAGACCGCAGAGCGATCAGGAGACTCCGCTCCAAGAGCGACACCCCGTATCTGGTTGAAGCCCGACTCTCCTTCAACCTGCGGACAGGTAGGAGCGCGTCCGTCCACGCTGAGCTCCCAGAATGTGTGTCTGTGTCCAGATGTCGTTCTGTGGGTGGCCTGGATCATAGCCTGTTTATTTCCACATCATCCCCACTGCTCTAAGGTTCATACATCCAGATGTTATTGATGGGGAGGGGGGGCTCTATTATTCTAGAGGGGTCGTGAATCATTACACAACTTTGTTACTGATGTTTCCGCAATAAAACGTCACCATGCAACATCATGTTCATTCACACCCTTTCCTTCACTTCATGTGTGATTTCTGGTTGGAGTCACCGCCACCGCTGTAATTCAACGCAGTTACATAATGTGAAGAAGCGTCAACGTGACCTGTAGTAGACCGAGCTGTGCCAGTGGTTGTGGTGCACAAAATCGGATGAGGGTGGTATCCGGCTTATTCGGAGTCGTTTGTAAATTTTAATCACTGCATTTTAAACTGTTGTCAAGGATCCCACGGTGAAGCCCATAGTGGTGAGCTGCCGTCTGCCTCCATCAGCCTCCAGTTGCATCCCCTGTTACCATGGTGACTTGGCATTTTGTGCTGACTGAGTCAACAGGATTCAGATCTCTTTGCACGACAGTGTGATCATGATATGGAACTGTGTGTTTGAGCGGAAACAGATCTCCTGGAAGTCATTTTACTGGAGGATCTGTGATGGGTGTGTGTATCAGCTCTCGGTCAAAATGTGCTATAATCTCGTTCACATCCAAATGAGTGAAGCCCACGTGTTTGATCATTTTAATGACATCACAAGTCTTGTATTTGTTCCTTTCAGTGTACTGAAATACTGGGTACACGACATATTAGTGCAACTTTACAGTCCCAGCACCTCGGTCTGCTGGTGTCGCACCCATCTGTCCACTCAGCACTGTGTGTGAGACGAGTACCACGCCTATAGCTCGCTGTATGTTTGGATGTTGGCCAGTTTATTGTGGGATTTCATAGAGCAGCATTGTGGGAGAAGATTTATTCTCAAAAATGTTACAGTGTCTTTAGATGTGCTTTTGTTTTGTTGTGTTTTTTTGTCTCAGAAATAGCATATATGTCAAATAAAAAAATAAAAAGAAGTAAAATGTCCATAACAATATTTAGACTGCTTTGTTTTGTCAAACCAACAGTTACAGATTCCAAAAATATATAACATTCAGGAAGGTTCAAAACTGAGAAATGCAGCAAAACCTCACATTTAAAGAGTTGGAGCCAATGATATGGCTTTGGTGATCATTTCTGCATGAAGCAGAGCCTGTGTTATCTCAAGGCAGGACACTAGCAAGAGACTGGACTGTTACCAGGAGGTCATCAGATCATAAAGAAACCACACTTTGCTCCGGTGCAGCTTCTTCTCTAGCTCCTTTCTAGCACCGCCCAGGTTTTGGCAGTGCTAGAAAAGAGCTACGGTTCCCAGTTGTGCTCTCCAGGATGAATGGATCTTAAATAATAATACATTTTTAAAAAATAAAGAGCCTGCACCATGTTTTTCCCAGATAAGCCTTCGCAGCTATAGGTGGCTCTGCTCATGCCAGGGAGTGTTTGGCCTGCGGAGACAAAGCTTGTTGTCAGTGACGGGACGCTGCCATTTGTCTCTCTGCTGCTTTCTGTTTCGGCCTCACACAAAGCGTATGGGTGGTGTGGGGGCGATTTGTACAACAGCGCTGTTGACTCACTTCCACCTGAATAAGTGGAGCAGGATTTAGCTTTTCTTATCGCCAAGGAAACCAAAAGTCTCGTGGTTTTGTGCCCAGGTGCTTGATAAAGATAAATGATCGGAGCTGCGAAGGACTGGAAACAACAAGCGAGCTATTATCTGTGTGTGGCTCCAGACGGGATAATGGTTTCTATTTGTTTTTTGGGGCCATTATATCACACGCATGTTGTAATCTAATATAAAAATGATTTGTATGGTGAGGTAACAGAGACCCGGGTCACAATCAATTGCTTTTATGTAAACTACTTTATTTTGGAGCCAGTGGAAATGTTTTCATCAATGAACTGAGTAATACTTTCAGGTTTATGATGAAGACGCTTCCAACCTGGCATCTGCTGCTCTGTTAATAAGTTGTGTGATTAGTTTTGACGTGTGGTGAGTTTGTCCATGTGAACATTTGGAGATGACATCTCACAGCCAACTCTACTGTTTTGTGTGAAAAAAGCTAATATATATTTTACATGGATACGTGGATCAGTGAGTCCAAATGGGGTTTGACTTTTTGCTGGAACGAGGCTGTAGCATACAAATGATGATGCACCCCGCAGGCCTCTAATGGAATCAGAGAGAATGTATGAAACATCGCTTTATTGCATCGGCCTGTTTAGCATCTGCACTAATCTCATTTGCCCAACAGTTAAATGGCCCAGCGGGCAGTCGCAGAGATATTAAGATATAATGGCATCAGTTACTGTGCGGCTATTAACAACAGTGTCACCTGTCATAAAATATTAAAGGGCGGAGGTGTGGATGGATGGTTGACCTACTTCACAGGTTTGATTTCAATCATTACTGCCTATTATGGAGCTTCTCGCCGTCAGCTCAGCCTCGCCCTCTCACTCACTCTCTCTCTCTCACACACACACACACACACACACTGGACCAGCAGCTGAGAGATCACAGTGTTTGTGGAGCTGGACTCATTATTGTTGACCTAAGGATCGTGTCCATGTATTAGCCCAGAGGCGTGTGCATGAGATATGTGGTGCATGTGTATTTGAGTGTGCATGTCAATGTTCTTATGTGAGTGAGTCGCTGTGCACGCCAGCGTCTGTCTCTCTGGAAGAAGTTGGCTTGTTTTAATTTTCTCATCACTCAGCAGCTCAACTACAGTCCCATCTGCTTTCTGTCTGCCACACACAAGAAACTCTCCCATTCACAGCAGCTATAGCACTTTAGATTTGCCACCAATGTTCCTTTGCTAAAGAGATCAGACATTTTGTGGACAGTTTCTCTCTATTCAAAAAACTCCTCTGCTCTTAATGCCCTTTGAAATAAATTGATGCCCGTATCATTTTGCTTTCAGTGTATAATATATTTCAGTTCAAACAGAGTAAAGTGCCGTAGAGTTTTCTTTTTGATTTTTGATTAACTAAAAGGATTAAGTGGTAAAAGTTTATTGCCTCCACCAAGGAGGTTATAGCTTCATCTGAGTTTGTTTGTGTTAAAAACTTCTCATCTGATTTCAATGTTATTTTGGGGAGGGTTGGAGCATGACCCGAGGATGAACCCATTACATTTTGCGGATCAAAGCGCAGATCCAGAAATGTTCTTTATTTCGTTAACATCCTGAGATAGGACATTTTAAATTTGCCTTGCTCTCTCAGGGAATACTTCATGGATGTTGATGAAAAAATGAAGCATGTTCAGGGGACTGATATTTCTCTGTGTGTGCAATTTGGTGCGGATAGAAATAAAAACACTGATCTAGTTATATGTGGTTTCATAAGGGGACTGTTGGTGAAGTTATGCGCTCTACTGAGTGCCATGATAATTTACTATAAAATCTAATATGTTCTCCACCTGCTTCTAGCCATGCAATAATTTGCGCATGGCTCAAAAACACCATGTCAATGAATTATGCAGCATATCAGAATCACACTGCCTGGTCGTTTTGTTGTTCTTCTATGCACCTTGCAGCCTCGACACACTCGGTCAGCTCATTCTCGCAGGCTCTGGGTCCCCTCAGGTCTGCCCTGGCATATGTGGCATTAATCACAGCAAGCCCACTGTACAGATGTTAATTGGGCTGAGCAGATGGATGCAGTGTAGAGGTGTGTGGACACCGGTAGCTGGGACTGTCACCTTTATACCTGGCCTGAATGCAAATGGCCAAACTGAAGGAGCCAAGACTTGGCTGCATTGCAGTTGTATAGGGGAACAGATGAAATGGGTACTTCCCCTATAGCTTTTGTGCAAGTGTGCATTTGCATTCTTATACACACAGTATGAATGCACTGATAATTAAAACTTGCAACTCTAACTGAAAAGGTATTTGGATGTGGGCATGTTCTCTCTTCTCACAATTGAATGTTCAACCAGGCGCCGTGTTGCAGCCACATTAAGCTAAAAAAAGCTAAACTCTACTCATTCAACACCCACCACCCCCTGCCGCTCTCTCTCCCATTGCTGCTTCTGATGCAGTCTGTGTGCACTGAGCACTGCTGTCCGAAAGAGTACGATCAATACTCACCAGATGCATGGTGGGACAGGACACATTTCTGCTGCAGAGCTATATGTTCCTGCTGGGTTTACCTGGAGTGAGTGTACAGTTACTGGAGCACTTCATGCAGCTACTGGCCAGGACTTAAGCACAACCTCTCAAACAGGACATGCATGCAGTTTAGAAATGATTTGCATAGTCACTCGAGGACTAGACCCTGAAGAGGGTCTAGTCATATTATGCAGAATTCAAAAAGCACCTGCAAGGTGACTTCAAGGTCAAGACAGGCAGAATGTGCAATCGCTGTCAGTCCTTGCTTCAAAGGGAAAGAGAATTTCAGATTAACTCCTGGGCTGGGGCGACAGTGCCGACTCTGCTGAATGTGGAATATTTTTAGACATCTGCAGCGACACAAGAGGCGATTAGCAAAAGTGTTTGACAAAGTGCTAATAATTAGGGAAAAGAGATTTGTATCACTTCTCTGTCTCCATCAACCCTGATTAATGTCTCTGTCATAGCCCCCCCTCTGCCCCTTCCAAACACATGCGCACAGCACATTTCTGACATTCAAGACCCTTGTATGATGGACTAACAGTCCCTGCATCTTAAAAAAAAATACAAGCATCAGCATCCATCTTGCCGACATGGTTGCACATATAGGCTCTCTTGTGCTGAAGCATCCCAGGTCTGAATAAAACATGAGAAGGAAAAAAATCTGAGCGAAAAATAGCAAAGCTACATTTAAGACTCTATTATTGGATGCTTCTGCTGCATGAAAAATTTAATAAACCATCAGTGTCACCTGGCTGGAACACCTGGCAACCTCTGTGGCACGATGGTGTAAAGAAAATGACAAGAAGGTGTCTTCAGTATAAGAGCCTGCAGGAAGCTGCTGCATCTTCCCAGAATCTCTTGCTCGCTATTTGCTTTCTATTCATCTCTTTCTCTCTCTGTGCCACTCTTGCAAGTGTGGGAAAGGCTCCTGGCTGTGATGTGCTTAACACTTGCCAGCTGAAGAATAACGCCTTTTTCAAAAAGCTCAGCTGAGGAAAGCTGCATGTCAATGATGATGATGTGCTTATGGGTCATATTTATAGTAAGTGTGGCACAATGGGCAGAGAGGGGGTAAAGATACCGCTGCAATCTGAGAGGCACGCATTGCCAAGGAACAATTATGCTGGAGGAGCGAGCTCCACTGAGTCACTGCTACTCTCTGATGCTCATTTTGCTCAATAAAAAGGGAAATGCAATGAATTCTCTTGGATATAAGGAAATATGCAGTATCCAGTTTGTTGTCTAAGGGACGAGTCCCTGACTTCTACAACAACAATTAAAATATGTAATGTCCCACATTTATGGGGTACATGTGAAGTTGACATGATGAATGTCTACAGAATTTGTGGCTCCCAGTGCAGCTCCCAAAGTGCAGCAGCTCTTTAGGACATTTCTGCTGAGTAAGAGACTTTACAGAGTCAGAATCACTTCAACGCTGCTGCAAAACTGGGACTCAATTCAATCAAAGCTGCAATGCACCACTCAGCACTACTTTAAAGTTTGTATCCTGTTTTCTAATCATGAAAGTCAGAACATGTTTTGGCTTCTACACTAAAGATTTCTACTACACTGTCATCAGTTGATGTACATTTGATTAGCTACACCAGTTTGTTAATCTTCAGGCCCTGAGTGATTCTAAATTTTGAAAAGCACTACAATGGGATATTTTTAGAATACAAAATGTTCCTATAGGGGCGGCCTGGTAGTTTGCATGTTCTCCTCTTGTTTGCGTAGGTTTTCTCAGGGTTTTCGCCGGCTCCCTCCCACACAATAAAAACAGGCAGATTGGGGATTAGGTTGATTGGATTGGAAATTGACCGTAGGTGTGAATGTGAGAGAGCCCTGTGATATGCTGGCGACCTGGTGTACCCTGCCTGTCGCCCAATGTCAGCTGGGATTGGCTCCAGCTCTCCCCGTGACCCTAAAGAGGATAAGCGATGTAGATCATGGATGAATGGATTGATTTTGTCATATATCTCTCCCTGTCATCAGTAACTTTCATTTTGGAGTGAACTTCCTCATGTGAAACGGAGATACTGTGTGTGAGCTCTACACAGAATATTATGTTAAATTATGCCTACACTTCTCAGACAGTTATGTAAGCCAGTGTAAAGACAGACTAATAGCCTGAGGAATAAACGGCTGGGATCTGAGGGAGCAGAATAATTCCGTGAAGCTGAGTAATTGAACCAAGGGGACCCGGCCGCCTCCTTTCACCTGCAGCACATCCCACAGATCCAGTGCAGAATTCATTACAGAATTGATTTTGTCATCGCGTCATGTAATAACTGCAATGATAAAAGGTCGACTCAGCCAGCTCGTAAATTTCAAATTATAATGAAAGAAAAGATTCTCCTCAAGCAAAAACAAAACTATTACAACAAAGCACTTAAAGATTGATTCAATATGAAACATTGTAAATGTAAATATGAAGAATACAAACAGGCATCATTATATACATTAGTTTGTCAGGCTCTCTATCCCCCGAGGTATGAGATGTGTGCATGATCCCTGGGTGATGGTCAGGGGATCGATGGTCCAGTTTCAAGTTTAAATGGCTTGATCCTGTGTCCAAGAGGTGATGTCCAGGGGGTAGAGGGCCGGTCCATGTTTCAGTGGGCTCTGGCCTGAGTCTGAAAAGTGGGCAGGGTCCCTGGATGATGGCCAGTGGGTCGAGGGCCCGGGCTACGGTTGAAACTGATATAAAAATTAGTAGTGAAACCTATTTGTCATTTCTAAAACAGTGAATATCAGAAATTCCTTCATATTAGAGAGGTCCTATCGATACATATGCTCGACCAATGAAAAGTGCGTCTCAACTGTCAATCATGGTGTTTCAGCCCTTTTTTTAAAGCACTGAATAACTATATACAACCAATCTTACCGGAAAATGAACGTACATCAATGTGATTAAAAGCTATATTGACATAAATCGATTTAATTGACATGAACTTTGACATTTTAGTTTGGCCAATGTCCCATCCACTAACATGGATTAGGGATTAGGACCTACCCTGCAGCTATCAGGTGGTGATTTGGCTTCACTTTTAGAGAGCTGTCATCATTTTTCTATACAGTCTATGGTTTCTGCTAGTTGTAGTCATTGAGCGCATGGAGTCACATCAAGAGCTGCCTTATCCAATCCAGAAAACATTGATTTAAATGAACCTATTGTATCTACAGGAAATTATTCTCTAGCATTTTCCCACGTCATCAGTAACTAAAGAAAACCCTTTAATGTGACCTGATAACATTGAGCTACTGTGCTCGAGATACTCGTCTTAACTTCAGCAGAGCCACGCAGAGGCCAGGGGAGGCCTTTAAGCTCTTTAGCTCCACTTCATACTGCGGTTCATCAAAAGCGAGCGGGACAGATGGAGTCAGAGGAAAAATCAGTGTGTTCTGCAGACAGAGACAGCCAGAACATCCCAGAGGAGAGGCACAGTCTGCTTACCTTCAATTGCTGCAGCGCTCACTGGAGATTGCTTTCATTTTCTTGGGTTTTCTCCTTTTTTTCTCACATGCACTCGTCTGCTGTCAAATAGTGTGATTTTTGCCAATATACAGAGCATCAAAACCCAAAATTGCTTTGTTATAGCAACATCCCATTCACAGCTCGAGCCTGCAACGCTCCCTTTCCCCTCATTACACCTTTCATTAAACAGGACTAACACAAAACTCCTTGCATCTTCGCTGCGTGGTTATTACAGAGATGATAATTTTCACCGCCCCCGCCCCCTCCCAAAAAAGAAATTGCAGTCTGTCACTCTCTATCACCTCGCCTGCAACGCTGTTTCTGAATTAGACGACAGCATGGTAAAACAAAATGGAAAATCCCAAAGTGAGAGTTCAGACACGGCTGAGGGTGGAACAAAGATAGAAGCACTCAGACAGAATGTATCTGATGTTTGAGACCTGATTTTAAACGTTTAGCATTTGTTGTTTTACATCTTTTTTCCTCTAAAACCTAAAAGATGATTACAGTCACACATCGAGAGTTTTAATACTAAAATGTTCTCGTCGTCGTTCAAAAGACATTTTAATTTTAACAGCTGCACATGCTCTTATAGAAATCTGTTGCCTGTCTTCATTTCATGGGAGGTGGTCTGTGAAATTAAGACTTAATCAACTTGCAGATACAGAACAGTCTTGGATGATGAAACTGAGGCAGAACCTGGAGCACCATTGCTCCCTGGTGGGCCTTTGCTTTACAACAGCCTGGTTCTGCATGAAGTTAAAAGTTGACACAGTCAGAAGTGCTGAAACAATTTTTTGGACGATTGATGAATTGATAATTAATCAATGAAATGACAGTTTCACTTTCTTTCATGAAAATGACTTTATTAATCAACCATCAGAATACTGGCTCGTTGGTTTCGCCAGTCTTTTTCTAATATCTTTTTTAATAGGATGTTATTACCCAACCTTGAGTTTCCCTCTCTTTATACAGCCTTAGGCTCCTTTAGACCTTGGACAAACCTTGTAGAAGTCAGGAAAACATCAAGTGAATGGAAATGAGTCACAATATCAATGAATAATGTGGTTGTAGTTTATTTTTTTAATCTGTATTTTTATTATAAAAGTCTCACGTGTACAGCAATGAGGCATTGCTGATGACAGGATGTAATGTAGTGGACTGTAGTGCAACACGTGCAACACAAAGGGCATGAAGTTACAGACATATCTTTTCTCAGTGCTCCCTGAGCCGAGTCTTCCACGTGAACGTCTTGCCACATTTTGGACACGTGAACGGCCGCTCTCCTGTGTGAACCATCATGTGCTTCTTCAGCAAGTGGTTCAATCAAAGGTTTTGCTGCAGATCTCACACACGAAAGGCCGCAGCATGATGTGCTCGGTGCTAACTGTTTACCACAGTGGGCACAAACACTCGGCTGCTGTTCTTTGTGCTTTCTCTGGTGCAGAAACAGATGAGCAGGTGACTTGAAGCTCCTCCCGCATGTTTCACAAATGTGTGTCTTTACATTTGCACTATGAACTTTTTTGTGACCATCCAGCAGTCCTGGCTTTGTGAAGCATTTCTTACAGGTGGAGCACAGGTACAGTTTTCTGTTGTGCTGATGTCCAATTAATTCACACAGCCTCACAAAGGTTCTCCTGCACAGGGGACAAGGGTGGGGGGCCTCTAATTTTATGTGACTTGGCATAGTGTCTTTTCAGGGGGACGATTTCTGAGAAGTTCTTCTCACACTGCTGATACTGGATGTCGTCTGCAGGGTCTTTAGAGCTCAGAGGTGTTTCAGTTTTACTTTCATTTGTTGCTGACTTGTCTCTGCATAGCTCTCATTATTGTTGTCATCTGATGGAAAATTACACCAATTGATAACAAATAGCTTGTGTTTGTTTGCTTTTTCCTCCGAGGACATTTTTGGGGACATCTGCGCTGGTGCTTTTCAGAATTCTTGGAATAAGAAAATCCCTTGCCTCATTCCTGACACATTATAAGTGATTTACAATCCCGACCAGCCTCCATGTTGGCAAGCGCATCTGCAACAGAAACCACAGTTTTCTCCAGATTCCTTTTCACTGTGCTTCTTAATGAATTTTCCTCAGTGAATTCATTCTTTGCTCCTGGGTCTCGTGTCAAAACCCTGCACTGACTTTCCTTGTGTGTCTCGCAGTCTTCATAGTTATCAAAATCTTTACCACAATAAGGATCCTGTTTAATGTGGCATCTCATGTGCCTTGTCAGAAGACGTAAATATTTTAGCACATGCAGTGCATCTTCTTACATGGTTGCTTCTTTTTTAAGTCAGAAGACTCCTGGGGTGCAACATCTGAAGGCTCAGTGTCACTTTCACCAATAAGCAAAGCCACTTTGGTCTCATCAACAGGGTTTGATTTGACATGATGAGCTGAGCTTGTAGAACTCTGTGGGTTTGTCTGCATCTGTTGTTTACTGCTGGCAACACAAATCCTCTGGTGTTTGTCAAAATTCTGTGAAAGTGAAAACCTTGCAACAGGAGCGACAAACAAGATTGTAGAAGAAGACTCTGTGCTGAGACCCCTGCCAGCGGGAGTTCACTCTCGCTTCTATGTGGATATGTACTCAGGGGCTGGGGTTGTTTCATGAAGTCGACACACTCTTTCAAGACAGAAGAGGAGAGACTGAGCCAAAGACAAGTCTAGAAAAAGAACAAAATAGATGAACTCAATCTTTAGATTTCAATTTAAAAAAAGTTCCCTTGCTTTTCAGATGCTAATTTGAGATTCACTTCCTTGTACCAGCACAACATATATACTGGAGATGCAACGCCCATCTTTATATACAGTCTATGGCACAACACTTCCCCAATTTCCCTCTGGCATTGATCATCCATGACTGTGTGAACAAGCTTCAGGAAGTTAGTCATTGATGCTTTTACCTCAGTACAAGAAGCCTGTAACACAACAAAAGCACATGAGTAAATTCAAATCACACACACAAAACAATGGTGGAGATTCGAGAAGAGCACCCACTTCTTTTTCCTGCTAGGTGGTGTGGGTGAAATCCTCACTGCGGCAGCACTCCAGCACCACCTGTGGGCACATCAAGGTACACACAGTTAGTGAAGGCTTTATTTTTGTCTCATGAGGGGGTGTGGTCCTTTTTAAAAAATAGTCTGTGGTCCTGAGGGGCACAAACCATCTGTGTGACAACAAATAGCACAATGTACAAGGTTGGAAGGTATGGGCAGAGGAGGAGCCTGAACATATAAGATAGGGTGTTTCGCAACATTTTGGATCCAGTGAATAATTCATGGATTGTGATGAAAAGAATCAGGCCCATTTAAAGGACTGATATGCGTGTGTGTAATTTCATCTGATGCATTTATGTTTAAAGTGGACTTCTGGGTAATTTAAACTCTGCCAATCATATAAACCAGCATATGCACTGATTTTATTTGTATTCCCTCCAAGGCGATTATGTTTTCATTTGCATGTTTGTTTGTCTGTTAGCAGGATTACACAGATACTACTGGATAGATTGTCACACAACTTGGTGCGAGGATGTGGTATGAGTCAGGGAAGAATCCATTAAATGGTGGTGTGGCTCTGGATCTCTGAACTTACTTTAATATTGTGACATAGGACAATTTAACCTTTTCCTTGATTTCTCAGAGGATAATTCATGTATCTTGAAAGACAATCAGGCATGTTTAGGGTATTGAGTGTGAAAATCAGGCTCTAGTGAATTAAAACGTGTTGATGTGTTCAGCTACACATCTATTACATGTGGCTCTCTCTGAGGTTGTTTTTTTTCCCCTCACTGTTAGGGTTTTTTGTTTGTTTGCTGATGTCACACCTTGTTAGACAAATGGTGATTTGTAAATATGAGCTATACAAATACATTTTGATTGATTGACAGTGGATTTAAATGTGGTTTCATAAGGGGACTGTTGGTGGACACTGTCACATTCAATATGGTGGAGTTAGAAAGTGCACTGGTTGGATTCTCCATTGAGAGAAGAGGTGTTAGTAACCAGCCGCACCACTGTACACTACAGTAACACATCCAGCAGATCCAGGGTCCCCCTCTCACTCTGGCATGTAGGCCCAGAACGAGCTGGTCTCTCTGGTGTAGGTGAGCCGCTCGAGGGGCGGTCTCCAACACGGAAGTGACGAACTGCTCCAGCGGACCTGAGTTACCCGAGAGCTCCCTGCTTCACCAGCCGCAGAGGAGGCACCGTGGGCCGCAGGGAGGAGAGGGCGAGGCCGCCCTGAGGAGACGACACATGTGGAGCAGTGAGGTGACAGTGGAGACACAACTTATCGTTGTTCTGGTGGCAGGAAATCACAATATCAGACGAACCACTTCCGTCAACATTAGCTGTTACTGTCGCTAGCGCGAAGCTAACTTCCACGAACCGCTGCAGCTAACGGGGGCTAACGCTCTGTTATTAACATCCACCCACCACGGTGCTTTAGTGTCGAGCTCATTGTGAAGCTGTGGACATTTTAGTTTTCACTATGGAGCCACATGTTCGCTCACAGCACCGGCAAACTTTGTCACAACTCACAGTCAACTTACAGCATCCAAACAGAAAGATCAGATGGTCAGAAACTGTCACTTTATATATCAAGAAAATCAAACAGAAGGAATGAATGAAAACAGCAACAAAGAAGAAGTTTCCATGTCACATTCTGAATATGTTTGTAAAAAAGAGATAGTAAATATGAACGCATTGGAATGGACTTATTATAAAATATAATTGCATTCCAACAAAAGGGGGGAATCTGTGGCAAGAGAACAATCTCCAGGCGAAATTAAAACACGTAGAAGAATCTTTAAGTTTTAGAAAGTTGTTATAAAAATAGAGTTTTAGTTTCAACCTCTACTCAATTCATAAATGATTTCTTGTGATATTGGGATGTTGCTTTATGAACTTGGGTTGAAGATGTTAATAGTCCAGTAATGTGTATTATTATTTGGACTGTGTAGTATAATTGTATGTATATGTACACGACATATTTGGCCATACAATATTTATTTAGTCTGTATCATTTGTTATTGTGGTATTTAAAGTCATCCACGAGCTTCAGTAGTAAATCCACTAGGTGGCAGCATTGTAACGAATATTACATGTGAGAAACAGCTCTGCAGTGAAATGCACCACAATAACACAGCTTGTAATGTACATATAGTACAATACTGGAGATTGTATTTGAAGTCTATAATATTGTTGTAGTGTATTATATTGTGACACATTTAATGACTTATTTTAATTCTTTATGCAAATCAAATTGTTGAATTTAGTTTTTTGTCCAGTTTACATCAATTGGGGTCACATGTAAGATTCATATGAGATTTTGTAATGTATTTGACAATAATATCACTTGAAAATGTATTGGTTGTTTTTCCAATAGAAGTAAGTACAATTATATTGCACCTTTCAGAACTTAGGTTACAATGATACAACATTAAAGGTACTTTAAACAACATTACAACAACATAATAGCAGTTTAAAACACACAAAACTGTCAGTACACACTGGGATAATATTCACTTATTAATAGAGAAAACAGGCTCAGCTTTTTACGTTTCACTTGGTGAACTGTTCAGGGTGTAGACCCCACCCGAAGAGGGATAAGCAGTATTGGATAAAAAGATGGATTATGGATATATAACACTCAATATATGCAATTAGCCCCTGAAACATTGTGTCTATATCTGTAAATATGTTAAAAATGTGCTGAAAATACAGTTGAGTCTGGATGAGACAGATAAGAGAAGAAGGGGAAGAGACAGGCAGGAAAGAATGAACTGTGACAGCGAGGAAAGAAAAGAAAGCAGTCATGTGTTTCCAGCTCTCGGGAAGTGTTGTCTCGGGCATCTTACCACAGTATCTGACCGTCTTTGACAGTATTATACAAACATTTCTGTTGGCTGCTGAGCAGAATAATATTCACAGTGAGTATTAATGCAATGAGGGAAAGTTGTCGACTTGCTCGACCGTTTGTACAAACAAGTTGGTACATTTCTCGGGCCTCACTTGTCCTTCCATTTGTCAGTCTATCGCCTCCCCACTTCTGAAGTGTTGACTCTACATAATCATGTCACGTTACTCCGCTGCCTGTCAGGAGGAAGATTGAGCTTGTTGCTGAAGGTAAGGCCAATAACTGCATCATGAGGAATATTTGTCCTTATAGATTAGAATTGTATGATTCACATTTCCCTACAGCAAATTAGAAAAATGGAAAAGAAAAAGCTCTGCACTATTAGACTAACATTAATTTCAGATAGTGGTGTGTGTCTGCTCTGTCAGGGAGTAGGAGAGATGATAATGCAGAGGGAGAATGACAGATGGGAAGAGACAGAGAGATACAGGGAGAACAGGAACAGCAGATTTGTAGTGACAGGCTGCTCAGTCGGAAGTTGTAAGATTGTTTAGCCTAAAACCTGCATCACATCCTAGGAAACCAGTTCAAACCAGAACCTAAAAAGGCAATGTCGTCTGTCTTTCAAGTAGAGAAATGTCTGTTCTATTAAGACCAGCAGAATAAAAAATGCTCCTTCTCTGCTTTTTAGTGGTACATTTAATGAAGCATCATGGCAACAACACTGTGTGAGAGCATATCCATCATATGTGAGTCACAGAGGATCAGTAAAATCTTCCAGGCAGCTTTGAGTCAGTCGACTCCATCAGTTTTAGTTTATTGTGACAGTTTGTGACGAGTGTCAGGTATATGTTGTCACGCAAGTGTTTACTTGGATTTTGAAGACCAGTGCTGAGATTCACACAGAAAGTCTGGACTCTGGAACTGACATTAACTACTTGACTACATGTGGATTCTTGTTCTAAACATTAATCCACTTCTATGTTTTACCCCTGAAGCTTGACTGACTCGTTAGTGGACCAGTGAATCATGCAACTGCGTCCCCCCACCCCAGTCGTTTAGATTTTAATGGTGATGTCAAACTTGCAAGAAATACCACATATGTTGGACTGAATTTGTGGGAAATTAGTTTAAGATGATTCAAGGGGCATTGAGAATGTAGATAGAGTCTTGGTATTTGATATTAACCTTAATGTAAACATCATATAGCCTCAATGAACAGCTGAGTCAACCTGAAACAGAATGTGTATTATACAGTCACAAAGTGCATAATTAAATAGTTCTTGCAACATGGAAACAGAAAAAAAACCCTGAATGTTAAAGGTTTTAGTTAAATACAGCTGAACATTTCTGAATAAAAAGGTCAACAGTCACAGTTCCTGCAGACTGTCTCTAATTGAGTCAAATAAATATTTTATATTGCCCAGTATTACATATAAAACATTGTTCAGAACAGTTCCTGAAGGAAGCAGCATTTATTTAACAAGGTGCACTCAAGTACCCGACCATGGACAGCAGGGGGCGAAGTGGAAGTTAGCAAAGGAAAAACAAAATTACAAAAGTTACACTTTTTAAACTTTTTTTTTAAAGCTGTCAAAATGTTTTTGAATAAAATGAATAAACGATATTAAAAATGTGCTTTATAATAAGTCTTACACAACAAATTTAATATCAGTTCTTCACTCATTTTACCACATGAGGGGGAATTAACAAGTTAGATATAACATCTTTTTTGGAGTATTAAATACTGAATCCCTACGGTTATTATTATTATTATTATTGCTATTGTTGTTGTGCTGTTCATTGTTTTCTCCTTTTAATAAACCAAACTGATCAGTGCCTGACACAGCAGTTACATAACCACATTGCCACATGTGACCCTTCCTGCTCACAGTCAACACACACTCTGGTAGCTTTAATCATTAGACTTTTTTTCTGTAAGGATTATCTAATAAGAAATTAAGGCTAAAGTGCAAATATAATTGCAATGATGCTTTTCACGACGTATGCCCGAACATAGATTCGAAACAATTCCAACAAGTGTTGAGCCTTGGTTCAGAGGACTTTTGATTTAAGCACATATAAAGGTTTTTCAAGGTCTAACAGGGAGAGAAAGGTTATCATTGTCCTTGTTTGTAAAGAGGTTCAGCAACTGCAGCAACTGCACTAGCATGCTGTTGTCAGAGGTTCTGCATTTTTTCTCAGGCAACAAGGACCTCTTGCAAGATAGAACATATGCTAGAGACCCCCTCATGTATTTCCCTAAGGATAATTTGACATCTTATTTTTAGACTCAAATGTCTTTGAAAGATACAAGACATGTATTAAAAATACAAGAGGTCAACACAAAATACCATATCATATATCATGATAATTTTAAGGGATGAATCTGGAAACTTTTCATGGACCCTCTGGCGGTGTGCCACAGACTTTTGGTGGTTTGCTTACCCCCATTTCTCAAATGACACACACACACAGAGTCACATTGTTGTAGTTACCTCCTTCATGCATGTCAAAACCTTTCGTTCTTCAACATCTGAATCTTTCTTCCAAACACATACTGTAAAAATAGCGTCTATTGTCAGCTCCCAAAATTTTAACACAGAATGAATGCAAGTGAGAGAAACTTTGCACAGCAAAGAGCCAACCGAGTGCAACTGCTGCATTGCACCGTGGTGGCAGTAAATCAAGTGCCTCTGTCCCTCATCTCAGAGAGGGCTTTGATGTCACTGGAATAAGCTGCGGCACGTTGAAGGAACATCAAAGACACTCACCACAGGCCGGCAACCATTCACTGCTCCACAGGAAAATGTGATTGGCAACGCCACGGGGCCTGTTATCTTCTCCAATGATTAATGCCTCATTAACCGGTCATTAATGTTATCAAATACCCTCTCAAAATATGCACAGTAACTTCATTCAGATCAACTGAGTGAGTGGCTGCTGGAATTCGGGATGTAGAGAAGGAATTTTTAATGCCTCTTCTGTTACTGAGCTCTGTCTCTCTCATTTGAAGTACTGAGCTGTCTGATCACTGATTAGGGTCCCATCGCTTGTGCGTCTGTTCTTTGATTTGAATTCTCTCAGCTCTTGTCTGTTTTTATGCCCACAATTAGATAGATGTTGTAATTTTTGCATGCATCTTTGTTGTCCTGATTTTCCAATTCTCCCCCTCTCTTCGTTAGTGAGTGTGCGGATACATGATAAGGACATACCCTTTGTTTGCTGTTTAGTGGTGTCATTTGAGGGCTGCATGTGTCCACAACCAAACGACTGTAAACGGCTTATTCTAAAAAATGTTTAACTTGTTTTCTACATAGGCTCTGAGGTTTCAGGGCCCCTGTTTTGCCCCCCCCCCCCCCCCCCCTCTTTTTACATTTTGCTATAGTGACACAAGTCTGGATGATCGATTCAGTTTCACCCAATCAGCATCATTAGTTATTTAACCCAATTATATAATTACCAAATGGACTATTTTTGTATGGTGGTGGTGGTGGACAGTCCATCTTATTTACAGGGTGGATCCAGGGGCGGGGGCCAGGGCAGGCACCTGTCTCATTTGAAATCTAATTGGCCCCTGAAATTCCCCTGTCCTCTCAGTAACCTTTAAAAAAAGAAGTCACACCACGAACAATAAATATGACAATTTGTTGAGAATGTTTAAACTTTTAAGATTTTTTGAAGTTCACAATGTGCTTGAACAATGAACAATTTTCAAAATAGATTCACTGACCTGGGGCTTTGTTCAGAGTTTAAGAGCTAACAATGAACAAACAATGACTTAAATGTGCACCTCACTGAATTAAGATTTCTTGTCATTCTTTCTGCTTCATTCCTTCTACAGATTTTTATATTTTTAAATACCTTGAATGAAATACTATTTAATCTAATTCCTCTGAATACATTTAAAATATGTTCATCCAACCAAAAGCACGCGTTTATCATGACATGTATCAGTGGTGGTTGTGTTGCTTTGTTGTCGTTGCAGCAGTACAGAGAGGATCTCTGAAATCATATAGCTTGCCTGACAGAAAAAAAAACTAAATTCAATTTGAAATCATTATTAGATGAGCAACTCTCCCTGCGTTTCCTCCACGCCGGCCCATAAGAGGAGCGCAGCGCGCAGCCAATCACAGACGCGCACTGCTCAGCCCCACTAATCGTGGATTAGCTACAACCGACTGCAGTGTGTCGCTCCGGGAGGGAGGAGAGGAGAGAGGAGGTGGAGGCTGCCATTCACTACTCACTCTGTCTTATTATTAGCTCACTTTATTTTTCCTCCTCTGAGCAGCAGCGGATTTGGCGTTGCGCACAAAAAGATTGGGATCTCAGGTAAAGGTGCAGGGACGCAGCCGAGGGAAGGGACTGGTTTTCGGGGTCAATGGACGCGGCTGCTGCCGGTCAGGTTTAGATAGAACTCGATTGACGGGGCCCTTTAATTTGAAAAGCCACTCCGGTGTGTGAGAGCACCGTGCGCCGAAAGCTCCGCGATGTTCAAGACGGCCAATTACCCGACCGTGGACCCCGCGCCCACCATCATGCACGGCACTTGGTTCGCCACGGGCTGCCGGGAGAGCGCACCCGTGGCGGTGGAGAAGCCCAAGAAGAAGCCGTTCAGCCTGGTGAAGATCATGTCGCTCAGCAGCAGCAGCAGCAGCAGCGGCGGCAGCAGCGGAAAGAAGAGGCACGGCCACTACCCGCACCACAACAACAACATGCCCTTCAACATCCACTGTCACATCGGGAAAGAGATTAAGCACATTTGCAGCAACTGCAGCCGCGGGAACGACACGCAGGACGGTGAGTGTACTGGAGGCTGGAGAGAGAAGCCTTGTGGTGGTGTGGCCCTTATATTAGCAGCCCTGCGGTATATGCTGCCATCTAGGAGAGGCTGCTCCATTATCCAGCCATGGCCGAGCCTCTGGGCTCCTATGTGCGCGTTTGGCTCCATCACCGCATGTGCTTGTGTGTCTGTGTGTGATCATGTCCTGTAGAAGCTGCTCGATATGTCTCTGCAGTGTCACACATTGAGCTTTAAGGCCCCCAAAAAACCAGTGATGGGCATCGTACCTGTTGTGGAGACTGGATCAGAACTTCACTCAGGGCTGGGCTCATGCTGCTCCTTGGTTTACATCACAGAACATATGCAGATGAAGGGATTGTTGTTAGTCTTTAGTCCTTGCTTTAATAAAAGGCATGAAACTCTGCAGGCTGGTTGCACAAAGCCATTTCCAGTAAAGTGTCATTACATCATCACTCAGCCATCTTGGTGTGCAAACAAGTGTTTTTAATTAAAAGCAGCCATCAGTTGGCTGTGCTACATTGGTGAAGAATGTGGGTGGTGTGCAACAGCATGAAGATGGCACTGAAAGGCTGCACAGTGTCATGGAAATGATTAAAAACAGCCCAGATTTAATCACCTTAGTTGGAAGAGAATTTTACTTTGAAAATTGATTTCTGCCAAGGTTTTGCCAAGATTGTGTTAAATTAAATTATAATTAGAGCCGGACTAACGTGGATGTTTTATCAATAACTATAAATAATAAGAAAAAACTGTCAACCAAATATGTAGAGCTAGATTAAGAAAATAATGAATGCACATTTTTTTCAGCATTGTTTATTCTGGCAAATAAAAGTCAAACATGAATGCAGATACCTGTATGTCTGCTCATATTGGGAGATTTTTATTTACCAATCAATAAATCGGTCGGGCTCGAAATATAATGGACTCAAATTGTAGATATGCTGGTTTGGTGCTCACTGCCTGGAAATGGTTCAGTCCAAATGAGGGGGGAATTCATGCTTCTTTTGTCAATACTTCAGTCATGTTCATACAAATAAGAGTCTGATGTAAGATGTTGACTTTCTTTTATTGCGATCACTAATATAGCATCATTCTCTCTATCTTAAAGTGTACAGAGCTGTTGTTGCTTGGCGGTTGGCTGTCACTTCACTCAGATTTGAACTAATGTTAATCTGGACTGGCTTGAATCGACAGCGACTGTGTTGAGGTATTTATAGTGTGGACTGCTACGATGGTTTGGCTCTGAGGCACCAGAGCGGTCAAGTAATGGTCCGTGGAACACATTTCCACTGCATTACAGTCACATGATTTATCACGCTGTCCCGTGGCCCTGGGGAGGGGACTGGTCCGTAATGTGATTCATGTATATCGGCAAACATCTCAGATGTAATGTGATTATTTAAAAACAAGAGACCAGTGCATTTCCCTGACAACATGTCAAGGGTGATGATCTAATGCAACATGGTGACACAACAGACACAGTGCTAGAGGTCATTTCAGATTAACTGGAGAACCGTGGAGTTGCCATAAAAACCTTTCTCTAGATTTAGTTTTTCTTTTATTTCTTATTACATATTTTTATTTTCTGCACACTTGTATTTCTATACTTCATCGTCCATCTTTTTTATTTTTTTTTGGAAATCACATATATTGATTTGTGAAGGATTTTACACCCTGATTGGTTTTCATTCATTGAGGACGAGCTTGAGAGCCGACTGAATCAGTTTATCCCTTTTCATAACAAAAGTTGTCTGATCTTATTGTCAGTATAACATTTTATTTGTATAGCACCAAATCATAATATACATTTTCCCAAAGCGCTTTACATAGCAAGGTTGAAACCTTCAAAATGATAGAGAAACCCAACAGTTCCCACAATGAGCAAGTACTGTGGAGAGAAAGAAAAGCAGAACCAGACACAATGTGGGCGTCCATCTGCCTCGACCGCACCAAGAGCTTAACATTCGCACATTTTTTTTTTTACATCTGGCTTTGCAAACCTGCTGTTGTTGCTATGTTGTGTTTGCACATGCACATTGATTTGAAAAGTCTGCAAGCAGACATAACTAGAATTTTCTTATAGAGGCCATATCTCTGCCAAGTCCAACAGTCCCCTTATGAAAACACCAAAGTCCCCCTCATCAGTCCCCTAAACATATCGGATTTTTATTTCCAACAAGATTCACACATTTTTGAGAAATCTATAAAAATGATGAAAAACGCTATATCTTGCAATATTAAGGAAAGTGGGGGAGGGGAATCCTGCCTCAGCCCCCTGATCCGGATCTGCACCAAAATGTAATGAATTCTTCCCTGACCCATACGGAGAGGGGTGAAAATACAACCTTCTTGCCAGAGATAATAAATAACTCATCTCAGACGTCTTTATTTTCATACAGCATGTATATGAATACGAACCAGGGGATGCCTAGAAAGTACAGTAGATAACATCCAGTCAGAAATCTAATACACTGGTTTTGCTCTTGTAAGACCCCTGGGAGCCTGTTTGCTGCTATCTTTGTTCCCACGGTGTTTTAAAGCTGTTTAAAAGCCGCTAAGAGCGAGTCAGAAATATCTGTGTGATCAACAGATTTAGTTTTCTGAACACATGGGCACCATTTGTAGCCGAGGACCACAACATCCTTGTATTTAGACTTTCATGTAATTGTATTTTAGAGTAAAAAGCTTGATATTTTTGTTGCACTTGAGGCCCAGTGGTTCGTAAAAGTCCAAATCACTGTGCCTTGTCAACATTTGAACAGTTGAAAGTTTCCCCCTTTAATGAGGTGTTTATTAGTCTGTTCAGTGTGTTTTGGCAAGCTAATGTACTCAGAGCTTAATGCTGCTTCCTGATATGCAGGTTTGTTTACTCAGGCGTTCAGGAGGCCACTTGGCACAGATTCTTGCTGCTTGGATCTTTGTAAGCAAAACTGTGTGCTGCATTCACCGCTAGCTCTCCTGCACTACTACCAGAATATCACCACCTCTGCATCTTCACCTAAACAAGATTTTTTTCCCTCCTTACAGCAGAGGAAGTAGAGAGGCTGGCCGCCATGCGTTCTGAGTCCTTGCTCTCCGGCAGCCACACCCCGCCCATCCGCCGTCGCAGCAAGTTTGCCACTCTGGGACGTCTCCTGAAGCCGTGGAAGTGGAGGAAGAAGAAGAGTGAGAAGTTCAAGCAGACCTCTGCAGGTATGTAGCTTTTTTTCGTTGAATACATGCATAACAAATAAGCGTTGCAAGTACAGTATACACCCTGAAAGACAGTCAATGCATATCCCTTGGTCAAAAGGAAAATGTATTAAGCTCTTCGTCTCCAGGGTGATTGAAAATGCAGCAAATTGATTCAGCAAAAGTGCAGCGTCGGAGTTTCGTGTTTTGAGGTCTCTTTAGAGTTCTTTTGATCCTGCAGCGCAGCGTTGTCAGGGGCGAGTGAAGGACGTGGCTCTCCTCAGATGTGGCTGTATTTATTTTTCACGGCTGACGGACACATCTTGGATGACTGCTGTCAGCCTGGTGGACAGGAGGGAGGGACTTTGTTGGACAGCTTCTTCTCTGGACGCAGGAGTCTTGCTTTATAGGAGGATGAGCAGTTGCGCACAGAGATCTGAATGTGGTCTGAACAGGACAGGATGTTCTGATTTGAGCCTGTTATTAGATTAGTATTTTCCTGGTGTGAATGAGCTGAATGAATCAGTCTCTTGTCTGATTTAATCATCTTTGCTGTGACTGCTCTCTCACCGCTGATCTTTTCAGTCTCTTGTGTGATCACAGCGACTAATGTGATTTCTTGTTGTCTCCATCACGTAGCACAAGCACAAAACTTGTATTTGACATTTTGGTTGACTGAACTTTAGCTCTAGTTTCATCCCTAAAGACTATTTTTCACTGCTCAAAAAAACCACTAACACTCACTAATATCAGGCTTTTATCTGTGATGTGAATGGAATGAATCTACATCCACTCCCAGGTCAAATGACTCTGCAGTAGATGTATGTTTTTTTTTCCAGCTTCGGCTCCAGTGATGGAAATCTGCATGAACTCACTAATTTGGTCAGACAGCGAAGTGAGAGCGCCTCAGTTTCTGATGCATTCGTGACATTGAAAACGTGAAAAAGGAGTCATTCACTTTCAGCTGAGTAAAAGACTCTCAAAGTGCTGATGAAATTAATTTCTGAGCATTAGATGTTTGACTTTTGAAGAGTGTGTGAACGATCATGGGAGATGTTGTGCGATTGATGCATTCATGTACGTCCCATGATAACAGCATGCATCCTGTTGTGGTGACGGACAATAATCAAGTGCCGAGCGACAAAAGGCCTTTTTTTCCTGTTACAATGGTTGTAGTTCCCAGTGGAGCTGAGTGGGAAAAGCTCTCCATCGCTTTTGTGATGCACGGTGCTGACGTCTCCAAATAATTATTTTTTCCACTATTGTTTGGTTCCATCCATTTTGATGGCATCAAGGATGATGGGTCAGATTATCTCACTGGAGCAGCCTCGAGTGGAATCTAAGCGTTGTTACCAGCCGCAACAACGAGGCTGGACTTTTGTTTTGCATTGTGAGTCTGTGTTTGTCATCGTGGCGAAATATGAGATCACTATAGTCCCTCTCAGGACGGGATCGCACCATCCACGACACGTGTCAAACATGTTGACGTACTTGCCCACGAGTCCTTAGCGCTACATCATTATTTGAGGAACTCTGTGAGCAACATGTTGACATGTGTCATGGCTGTCGTGTCTCTTTTGTAAGATGGTCTCCTCCAGTTCCTGGTTGAAGGTGATGATGTGCTGTCGTAGCTTGGATGCTCGGGCAGGAGCTTCAGCCGCAGTGACAGCATCGCAACTGTGGCACACACTGTCACATCCATTTCAGAAGGAAGAGTGAGCCCAATTTTTAAAAAAAGACCCAAATAAAGTGGAATGCGGCCTGCATTCATGCAGCAGGCAGCGGAAGAGTAGAAGTCGCACAAAGCGTGAGCAGCCAGTGCAGTAAATTCGACTGACAGGAAGTAGCTCAGGGATTTTAGAACTTTAACAGCTTAGCCAACAGCATTCACAGGAGATTTAAAGCTCCGCTAATCGACATTTTTATATAAACAATCTATTAAAATGGCCACATACACTATGAGTGAATCCAGCAGATGTATGAATATCTAACAGAGTAAAGTGGAGATTTGATCTTTGATGAACTTTTTATAAAATATCTAGCGATAGAAAAAGAGTCTGATATGAAGAAGTAAGTTCTATAAATCTTGGCACATTATCAGACCTTTTTTAGGTTTGTGTCCTTTATTGTGACAGAAACAGGATCGCTTCATGTTTGACCGTGTAGCTTCACTATTGATCTGTGATTTTTAAAAATGGGATATTGCAGATGCTGTTGTGCATTTACCCTCATTTTATCAGTCAGTGCTACAACAGCAGTGTATTTATTACGATACTCATTAAAAAAAAAAAAAACTTGTTGTTCCGATACCATCTTTCCCTTCCTGATATAAGGTAAACTACTGACCCTGAATGGATGTGGTGATTGTTGTAAACCCTTTAATAAATCAAATGCATACAGAGGATGAATGTAGTTTGACAATCATAATAGGAAATCAAATATATAAATTCATTACTGCACAACAAGCGCTTCCTGTAAATGTCTACATAGATTAGATTCTCATATTGCAAATGGTCGACCCGGCACTTTCGGAAGTGTCTCCACCTGCCACATATTATAATACTAAACTTGATTTTCTTTCTCAGCTTCTCTGAATTAAATCTCCACGAGGTTTTGTTGGTGTCCACCTGCTGCTCCAACAAACACAGCATTGTTTTAATCATTGTCGTCAAAGACAAAGTCGATACGTGCACAGTCATGATTCCTGCAGCACTGCTGTGATCTTGCGCTCAAACACCCCAATGCACCGTCATCCTGTCTCCACAGTCGTCCGCGGTGCCGTACTGTTGATAACGTTTCCTGTGTCGGTGGGGGAGCAGAGCAGCCACTGGGCATGCAGATGTTGTCGCAGATAATTGGACGCCGAGCACAGTTGAGGATTATCAACACGTTGTGATATGAAGCAGATGAGGGACAGCTCTGGGGGGACTGTACTCTTCACCTCAGGAAGGAACGAGGGGAGGGCCTGACAGTTGGACGTCTTTTCATGCTCGCTGCCTTATTGCAGAGCACGCTGCTATCGGGGAGAGATCTCGCCAGGCAGAGATCCATCAAAAGAGCATGCATGTGGTAGTCTGATGTAATCTTTATTTCTAATCCAATTATTTATTGGACCTCCCTGTGAACAAGTCGTCAAAATGCACTGATCTCAGCGTATATTTGCAAAACTGCCTTTAAAACACCACAGATTCCCCACAGCTCCATCGATTATATATTGTTTGGAGAGGAAGGCAAATCCTGCTGTATGTGTCAAGGCCTGTTTAGCCACATCCGAGCTTCTGATGTGTGAATCTCAATGCTTGAGCTTCTCATTGATGAAAAGACTCCATGAGAAGTTTTAATACAGTTTCGTTTTTTGGTGAGAGATTCGCTTGGTAAAAGCTCCACTCTGAGCTACTGAGCCTCAGGGTTGGTAGGATGTGTTCTGACTATCTGGGTCACTTCAGAGTAGAATATATTTTCTCTCTAAAAAAGAAAAATGCAAGTGTACTGTTCTCAGATCATTACAGGCTATATTTCAGATATGCCAGTTTCATTTAATATGCTCTCAGCTGATGCTCCCTGATGAGTCTAATCTTCTCATCTTAGTGTTGGAGTGTTTGGACCGTGACAACACACGGGCCATGGTGGACTGAACACACGCTGTCCAAAATAGAATGTAGTTGATACATAAGGTTATTTACTGGGCAGCGACTGGTTTTCATACTCTTTCATTCATACTTTTGGGTTTGTTTGGTTTAAGTTTTAACCTTAGTTGGATATTTAAAGGAGATGCACACAGGTAACAGACCTTATTGTGAACTGACAGCTGATGATTTACCATCAATCTTAGAAAATGTGCGAAAAAGTGTTTCTTCTTTTTAGTGTACTACTCTCACAGGACCTTCCTGATGAAATCAACATGAAATTCCGCTTCTTGCAATCTATTAGTCAATTGATTAAATATTAATCGCAATGTTATTTTCTATATTTCTTGTTTTAGTTATTTTTTTGCAAGCACAGTTGGTATATTAATTCTTGACATTATGCTCGACTATTTTGCCAACTGTTCTGCCCTTTTTTCAGGTTCACCAATTTCTTTTCTTCTTTGTTTTATGCAAACAATATCAGTCAAATCTCATTAAGGCCTCTTGAGTTAATAGTATTGCGTAACCGCGCACATCCCATGGCAGTTATGTCACAAAGCTTTGAGTAATTACTTTTCTTTTTGGATGAAAGGGTTGTATAATCCGTAAACATATTACAGCACTGCCAGTATGAAGTTTACCTGTAACCTTGTGTATCCCCACTTTCTGTTTTGCAGAGAGTTTTGACCTTTTTGTTTTACTTTTGTTGGCTTTTCTATTTAATTTGACAGAGACAGTATAGAGTGAGAGGGGAGAGAGGGGATAAGGTGAAGCGTCCAGGCTGGATTTGAAACCAGGCCGCTGCAGCCAGGACTCTTGTTAGTTGTAGGTGGTGTCCTATGGATGAGCAACCAGGACATAGTTTTGAGTAAAGTTATGTTTGTCAACCGAAAGACCTTTTAGATTAGTCAAGTTTATTTACATACCACATTTAAAAAAAAAAAACACTGTTCACCAAAGTGTGCTGTCCGACAAATGAAGACACGATGCAAATTACAAGAAAAGCATACAATTCGACTAGAATAACATTATACAATAAAGTAAAATGAAATAGAATAAGATAAAAATCCTATGATGTGGATCAAAACAACTTAAGAACACTGTGAGAACCTGAGTCTAAAGTCTCAATAGTGGACTTTTCCAAAGCTTTGGAGCAGCTTGATCAATATTCTGGGCTGTGATTTGACCTGAAAGCTGAGCCTGCACAGGTGAAAGTGAAATGGGAGGCGCCTGCCTGCCTCATAATTCCTGTGGTGCATTTGGGGAAACAATTTAATGAACTATCTGCTTTTACTCTCCATCAGAAAAAAACATCCACATGACACACGATTCTTTCGGTCAATTCTTTCAAGTCTATTTATTTACTATCCCCTTGATGTACCGGACCTAATGTTACATTTACAGCCTCTAGGGGGAAAATCACTTTTTGGTTGAAGCTGCCAACATTAACATCCCAAGTAGAAATGGCCACAGTTGCCTTTCATTTCTTCAGTTTACCACTTCCTCAGGCCACAATGGAGATAATTCTTTGTGTGACGTATTGGTGATATTTTGTATTTTTCTGTTTAGCTGCTTATATAATTCCTGCCTTGGAGCTGATCTCAAACAGGCTTTTGACTTTTGAAGTGTGGTGTGATATTGAGCATCTGGTGTCCTGGAGGAACTCCCTAATGGAGCCAGCCGTTTGATGATTGCTCTGCTGGGGTATTTTTGAATAGAGAAGCAATGAAGTTTCCGGAGTTCTGCTCAGGAGGCTTGTCCGTCTGTTGTTTGTATGCGGCTCAATTGTGTATTTTTTATTTCCAAGCTCCTAGCAGTTGTTTTTAAATGATCTGTGTTGTGACTAAGGGCAAGGAGACAAGAGCTCAAGCAGTCAGTGTTTTCATGAATCCTCACTGAGGACGTATTGGTGTTTGAACACATGGTGGCTGCCTGACAGAGCTGGGACAGGACTCCTGGGTCATGTGTAAAGCACACAGGAGCTGCTGTAGGGGGCCATGCAGGGACACTCCTGCATCGTGCTGCTGCTCATCCTTATTTCACGTTCTTAATTGGTTTCTGTGCAGTGGTAGATTGTGAAATTACTAATGTGAACTTTTTTTTTTTTTTTTGCTGGTTTTGTTCAGCCTATGCTGATAAAAGATGATAAAGTGCCTCAGCTTTTGAAGCCTAAAAATAGAAGCTGACAGTAGCTGTGGGACATGCAATCTTGTGCATAATGCATCACTATGAGATGCTGGAATATTTCCATTATCCTTTTACCTCGTGTAAATCAAGGCCCCATGTCTTTGAGCTTTAAGGGAGAGGAGCCGCAGTTGGACAGATCTTTATCTTTAGAGCAAAATCCACAATTTCAAGCTTCAGCTCTTTAAAGAAAGAAGATTTTAGGATTTGTCCCCCTAAAAAAACACATGATGAAATAGATAATATTGCAAATATGCCCACGTGACCCAAAACAATATTACTAAAGATTTATTGAAATATGAATAAGTAAGTAAAGAATATATTTACAGTTAAAAGATCAAGATACAAATTTCCGTATCAGTTGATATTGATAATCATTATAATAAATGTCACCTGATTAGTAGACCATTATAACGCTTAATAATGAAAAGCTGTTCCTATGGACCCATGAGATTTATTAGTTGTTGGCTCTTAAAGCTGACTGATATGGCCAAAAATGGCATCAAGATAAAAATCATATCTATCTTAATTACCAGTGATGAAAATTGTATTTTGATATGTTTCTGATAACAAACCAAAAGGCTATTGGTGCATCTGGAGGGAAAATATGAATATTTAAATGTGTCTGTGTGATTTAGCGTCTGGTTTTATCCAAAATCAAACAAAGCTGTCTGATATTTAAATGGATGCCCATTTATAATGTGAAAATGATTTCCACATTCTCTTCCCCTCAGCGCTGGAGAGGAAGATGTCCATGCGCCAGAGCCGAGACGAGCTGATCAAGAGAGGAGTGCTGAAGGAGATCTTTGAAAAAGGTGAGCTGGTGTTTCAGTGCGAGTGGAATCTGGCTCGGGTGCAAAGTTAGACATGATGATGCTCTTAATGAGAAGATCTTCACTTATTCATCACCTCATTAATCACTCCAGCACAGTCTCTGAAGTGCACGCTGCGAGATTTGGCACGGGGGGGCATTCTGAGATATAATCTTTCATTATAGATATTTTGTAGCATTTTATACATTTCTTTTGATCTCGACTTGACGCGTCTTAGACGTCCTGCACTCAGAGTCTGACAGCGGGGTGCTCCATGCACCAGCACATCAAAAACAAAGTTAGTGAAGCTGAGGAAGTTCACTCCCTCCTGCCAACATCTGATGAGAGCAAATGAGAAATTCTGTCTTCTTTTATTGGTTATTTTTAATTTTCAGCAGATTAAGCTTCTTGGACAATGATCAAAATGCTATTTGAAGTCAAAGCTGAAACGAAGCTCTAAAAATATGAATAATTTAAGAAATTATAATATCATATTAATAGAATGATAACTGTGATAAGTCTCTTAAAGAACTCGTGTGCACCTCGATGTGGTCCAGCTCTTGTTAATTGTCCAATAGTAATAAAGTGAATGGCTCCTTCTCTAATTTCTGCAGAATAACTGTGTCACTTCTCAGAAACCATATTAATGAGGCCAGGTGTTCCCAATTCTCCTGCCCAGTGACAACCTACTTTCTATAATGAAAAAAAAAAACTTGTGTGCACAGCTTGATAGATTAGCAACAGCTATTTTTATACATGCAAAACAAACATGTACCATCTCCCAGGAAGCCGTATCGTGTTAACATCACCCTGATAAGTAGAACCAAAGCAGATTCTGCTCTGGCATGCTCGGAAAAGAAATAGATCCAGTATGAGCAAACAAGAGAATAGAGAACATTTCAAAAGAATTTTGCACAATGGCAAAAATCTGCTTTCTTTCATCAGCGTTTTCCTCTGATTGGCTGCTGGGTCATAATCGGCTTTTACTGGTCACCACATCCGTGTGCCTGGATTGAATGTGGAGAACAGCGGCCAAACACTCCAGTCTCGTTCAGAGTTAAATGTTGGGAGCATTTGCCAAGTGAATGACTGTTAAATCAGAGGTGGCAAAACACACACTTTCCTTTCTCAAGTGAAGTACAGATACTAAACTTCTCAAGTAAAAGTACAGAGATACAATCTCTGAAATGTACTCAAAGTAAAAAGTACCCAGCTAAAGGCCATTTTACTGTATCTCTGCAAAGCAAACTGAAACTCGTGTCACATTAATATAATTTGACTATTTAACAAGAATCACTCTTTCAATAGAGAAAAAACCAAATATTAAAAAGCAAGAAAAGAAGTGTAAGTATTCTTAATTTGAATAAAATAAAAGGGATAAGAAATGTTTTGGTGCTCTGCTTCATCGTGGACGGTATCATCGTTGTCAGGTGTTGGCTGATGCTTGTTTTGTCGACAATTTACGACTTTAACGTCTTTCGTTGATGGCAGAAAAATGTAAACAAATAATTACAAGACTTTCTTATCCTATAAAGAGACTTGCAGGAGTGAGCATTCTTATGGTTAAGTGTTGAAAAGAGACATATTGGAAAGTGGGTGAGCTCACAGTGTAAAAATACATTGTTTGTCAGAATATGTGTGCACACTGTTGGCCTTAAAATGTGATCATGCAAAAACCATCAAATGTCTCAGCACTGTAAAGGATTTAAAAAGCAGAAATGTCTGTCAAACCGTGCGCCTGAAACCGTTTCCTGGTCTGGCGTACGCTGATAAAAGACTCTAGAGTTTTAAACAGTCTTAGCGTTCGGAATCGTCTTCCTCCTCCCCCTCTTATTGTCTCAAAATTTAATACCCTGAGTTCATTTTAAATGTTGTTTGACAGTCTTTTCTTGTGCCGCAGCCCCGACACATTTTCCACACTCGTCAGTTTGTTTGTTTCTTCTCCTCTTTTTCAGCAACCGTTGAATTCCGATCCTCGATGGACGGTGGCATCTGCCCTCAGGAGTCCTCTGTTAAGACATCTATGGTCATGCCGAACAAGAAATCGGTCACCTACCCGAGTGACCTTCAGGACACCCCCCCCAAGCCGCCGCTGTACCATAAACAGCCTCCTGCTCTCCCTCCAAAGCCTTTCTCCAGGATCCCCAACCATAGCACAGGTCAGCTGACCACGTTAATGCTCCGCAGCAGGTTGCGTCACTCTAATCTCTTCGCTGTTATATCTTCATTTATTGTATAGTATTTATTGCACGCTATTAATCATTAAACACAAACACTGGAGTTTATTGCACTGCTTCAGGCTGTCAATATAACTAATATGCTCATACTGGGGCACTTGTTTTGACAGCCAAGCCCTGACTGCTTTTGCTTTAAAGCCTACCTGCTATGCCACACATGTGCACAGGATTATAGTAGTCTCATTAAATTCCCCTGTGGTTAGGTCAGCCGGGCTCTCACTGTCATTGTCAATCTGTCAGCACAGGGAAGTGGCATTACCCTGGCCTAATTCCCACCACTCTGCGCTGAAGTCTGAGCCATGTCTGATGGTCCATGAGCTCTGTTTATCTGTCTGCACCAGCAGAGTGCAGTGAACGCGTCACATCCCAGTAGAAATATTCAGTAATCCCTCTTAACCTCCTGTTTATGCTTGATTTTTTTTTTTCCCCTGTTAGATTCTTGCCAGCCAATGAAGTTGCTCTGCATGCCCGGAGGAAAGCACTCTCCACCTCTGCCGCCCAAGAAAGTGATGATTTGCGTGCCTCCTGGGGGGCTGGACTCCTCGGCCTCCCCATCCCCTTCGCCCAATCCCCTCAGCGCTCTCCAAAAGTGTGCCCCTCCGCAGGGCATGTCTCTCCACCACGGCTCCCTGCTGCCCTCGCAGCTCATCGGTCTGTCCAGCCTCCACCAGAGCCACGGCCACCCGCTCCAGCTGCAGTACGGCAGCTTGCACGCCCCCAGCCGCATCATCGAGGAGCTCAATAAAACCCTGGCGCTTTCCATGCAGAGGTTTGAAAGGTTGGTCCGCCGTCAGGGCTCGGGTCATTTAAGTGTGACTGTCCTCCAGTGGAGTCACAGGGATTATGGATCGCCGTCTGTCTGCATCTCGCTCACAATATCTCAGTCGAAATAAAGTTGAGAAACAAGTGTTGAAAACTACAACTCAGTAGAGTGCGTACCTATGCCAAGGCCCAACAGTCCCCTTATGAAACCATATTTATATCTTCTAGATCACTAGATTTTTATCTGGATCCGTAGCAAACTGCACACACACTATCAGTCCCCTTAATATCGCAGATTTTTGAATTATTCTCTGAGAAATCAAGGAAAATGTCAAAAAATAAGAAAGATTCACAACAAAGTTGAATAGGTTCTTCTCTGACGCATTCATCAAACTGCCACCAAGTTTTGTGTTAATCCATCCTGTAGTTTTTGCTTAATCCTGCTAACCAAAAGACAAACAAACAAACAAACACATTGCCTCCTTGGTGCAGGTAACTATACCAATAAAACATCTAGGCCACAGGGTTGACTGGTGACAACATGTTTCCCTTTTTAAAATGTGCTTTTCCTTTTATTTCATGAGCCTGCGGTTGTTATAATAAAATTCCTCCCTTGTTATTTAAGCTGTTGCCAAAACAGCACTAATCAGAGTAATTACTGAAATAAGTGCATTAAAATTAGCATAGATCATCATCCTGTTTATTAGCTTTTATTTTAGTGGCGACTTATTTCCACTACCTTCAAATCTGTCCCGGTGTTATTGAGGTCACGTCCCGCCATGTAGCGCTGGCGTTCAGGTCTAATTTAAGTCCGCTGCCTCACAGGGCAGCGTTGGCCTGATTTTCGAAGTAAAATGTGTGTATGTGTGGGCACAGGCACACGGAGTAGGTGTCCCTGCAGCAGTGTGCCTGACACAACATGACCAGCTGCTCTCTACAAGAGCTGCGCTTCTTCTTGTTTGGAAAGAGAAATAAAAGGGGGGGACGGGATAGCGGATTGAACATTATTATGTAACCTCTTGCATTAGGATCTCTTTCTCACCAAAGCCATTTGGGCAGGGATAAGGAAGTAATGGTCCTGACGTGGCTCCCAATTAGTCTGAAAGCTCGAAGCGGTTACGTAATAGTGGCTCATCATAAGATGCTCCAGTTAGACTCGCTGTGATTAATCAATCTATCGAATGTGGTTAAAAGTTGCATGTAAATAGCTCTGCATAGTCAAGTGTGTTGCCATCACCTTTTTAAATTATACACGTTGTATAATCAGTCACTCTCTTTCTCAGTGCAGCTCAAATGATTGCATGGCATTGTGTAGGACTGCACATAAGTGTAGTGTGTGTTCATATCGCCCCTCTCTTCTTTATACTTAAATCCCTTTTCTGGATCAAGAAGATTTGTCAGGGTTATTATTTAAGTAACAATTCATTAATGACGTTTTCAGAATGTTAAGATGACACAAAACACCAAGTGACGAGGAGTGTAAAAGAAACATTGAATACGTTATGAAACTGTGGTGGGACAAATTAGAATACAGTCTAGATAATTAATTAAGGATTCTCTGAGATGGAAGATGGGTTTTTGCCTCCACTTGTCAGCTCATCCTCCAGCAAGGCCAAATGTATATCCTTAATTATGACCCATCACATTAATACTCCAACAAACACCTCTCCTCGTAACTCCCCCAGCTCTGCGTTGCACGGCGGCGGTCAGTGTCTGCCCCTGGACAGAAGAGAAGTGCCGTCTGTGATTATCGACTACGAGGACGACAAGGAGAACATGCCCAACGAGTCAGACTACGAAGATCTGCCCAGCATGTACAAGGACGAGGATGACGAGGTGGATGACGACGAGGACGACGACGAGGATGACGACTCCATATTTACAAGTGAGTGGCTGCAGTTGTGGTGACCTTGAGTTTAAAGGTCACAAACAGTGAGGACGTTAGTTTCGGTAGTTTCATCAAAGATCATTTAATGAATTAAACGTCTCAACTCTGTCCCATTATGTCTAAGGTTGGACTGAACATTAAATAATGTTATCAGGATTGTTTGTCGTGGGAAACTAAAATGTTTTGTTTTACTTTAGCACCTCACCTAGAGTTATTTTCATACTGTATATACAGATGTGATGAGACGATTGCCCCCTGGTGGCTGGCTTCAGTGTACTTCATAAATCTGGCCTCGTCCATATTAATGGATGGGAGGTGGACGATAAGTTCAGTTTTAATTATTTAATATTATTAAATAAAAAAAATTGATGTCATAAAATTGTGTGAAATGTCAACAAGATATCGCTACTGTGGTTCCATCCCCCGATCGCTACTACACAGACTCTTCCTCCAAATGCACAAGATGGCAGCGTTCGTATCCAGGATAATTTGGCTTTATTTCTGAATAGTATCTCTTTATATACAGTCGATGGTTATTCTCTTCATCAAAGGTGAAGGCAGATTGTGATAATTATCTTTGACTGTCGGTGTGCGACAGCTTGCATCTACAGATCTAATGACACATTTGCTTGACTAATCATTTCAACAGCTGTGAGATTCACCTGAAGGCTCCTGGAGCTGAGAATTAGTTTGACCTTCAGCACAGGGCCAGAATTAGGTTCACAGATGTGTCTCCAGAATCACCCACAGAAACATGTGTTCTTAGCAAAACCTTTCAGTTATGTAGAGCAGTTAGTGTCGTTGACACTGTGTTTACTTACTTTCACATGGCTGCGTGATGGAGCCTTTAAAGGTTGTGATCGGTCATGAGTGAGAGAGTCATTCAATATGCCACATCATGACCTTACAGGATATTGAAAAGATGAGGAATATCTAAAGGTACAGTGAGGTTAAAATGAATTTAAGAGGCAAAAAACAACTATGAAGCACATACAGTATGTGAACAGAAGAGTAACTGAAAGTAAAAGCAAATGTTAAAAAGTGATTAGTGAGATATAGACTGATCCAACAGATGCGTTTTAAGTTGTGATTTGATGGCCATTTGCATGTTTAGGTACCCTGGCTCAGAAGGTGCTGAGGAAAGACTCCCTGGCCATCAAGCTGAGTAACCGTCCGTCCAAACGAGAGCTGGAGGAGAAAAACATCCTGCCCATGCAGACGGATGAGGAGAGGCTGGAGTCTCGGCAGCAGATTGGCACCAAACTCACAAGGTGAGACACGTACACGCATGCATCTTTTAAATCTCTGAATACATTTACGCACATGCACAATTTATGGGCCAAATATTTTCATTCAACGACTACCACCGCAGGGAAACGTCCCTCTCTCCTCTCAGCCAAACGCAGCATTTTGTCTTGCTTTTTGCTCACAATGGCCCAATATCCTGTCTGATTAAAGTGTGACGTCGTCAAAGCCGATGCAAATGTGTGCCTTTTTAAAAAAATTTTTTTTTATTAAAATCTTTTATATCCTGTCACTTTTTTCCTTCTCAACATCCGATA
This sequence comes from Paralichthys olivaceus, assembly GCF_024713975.1. Classification (NCBI taxonomy): domain Eukaryota; kingdom Metazoa; phylum Chordata; class Actinopteri; order Pleuronectiformes; family Paralichthyidae; genus Paralichthys; species Paralichthys olivaceus. Next base: position 9,372,343 of record NC_091108.1, on the reverse strand, counting down.
AGGATAAACGTTTTATCTCGTTAGTATGAGTCTCTGAAATGGAGCTGACCTAATTTCTGCAATGCCTTACCCCCAGCCCCCCTCATCTCTCTTTTTTTTTTTTCCTTTCTCTTGTCTTCTCTCTAGCGCGCTCTCACTCTCTCTCCTCTTTCTTCCTCCTGCCTGACTTCCTCCCTCGCTCACTGAATCACCACGGTGATGCATGTGCCAAACTATCTCCACCCGACTCCTCCACATATCGGCACCACACAAGCCACTTCATACCAGCAGTTTACACACACACAAACTCGGCTGGTGTAGTGCGTACGAATCAAAGGCATTTGTATACATGTGTTGACATCATAAACATGAGTCCTAGAAACTGAACACATCAAACAACATGATGTTTTTTCCCTCACAGATCGCAGGCCTCAATTGATTCCGCTTCTCTTTGAAAATGTTCTTTGAACATCATCAGTCCCCACTGTGATTGGAACACAGAGCCTGTTCCCAGAAGGCCGGCCTGCTTACTTGTCATGTTCCCAAATAGTCACCGTGTCCTTTTGCACAGTGTCATCCTACACAAAAAAACCCACCTAATTTCATGCCTTTTTGCCCACAGCATTGTCCCCTGTAATGTTGCTTGTGCCAGGCCAATCAGAATTGATAATGACGATGCTTTTCTAGGACGCACCAACCTCAACGTTTTCTCTGTTTGTCCTGATTCACTGGAAACCTCTGGAGACCCTTCCTCTCTGAGAGTTCCAGCTTTTACCCTTGAGAAGGGTGTCTGTCGTTTTGTCTGTGATTTTTACTGCCTTTTTAATATGACTTCATGTTTTATGTAGTTTAATGTCTGAAAGAAATAGTGTGACATTTTGAGCAATGCAGTATTCATTCTTGCAGAGCTAGCTAATACTTAAGTATGACTGAATAATAAATACATTCAATTAATACATTAATCTTCATATTAGCTCTTTTATATATTTTTTTATGTGGAAGGTTATTTGTCAGCTCTGTGATAGACTGCTGACTGGGGCACAATGTTAGCTAGGATTGTCTCCAGTCTCCCTATGACTCTCAAGTGTTATAGATGATGGATGGACGGATGAGCTATTTCCTTGTATAACTCCTTTTATATAATCTCTTAATATTCACACTTCTGGTGTGAATATACAGGAAAGCAGATAGTCAACAAGGCCGACACTCCTGAAAATAAACCTGGCTAGGGCAGCAACTGCTCAGGAAGGGACATCCAAATGGATCTTTTTGACTAGTGGTACATATTTATTTACAATAGCTGCGTTTTTGCTGACGTGATACTGAAATAATCCTCAGACCATACTGTCCGGACTAGAACTCCAGTCGGAGAGTCAGTCGGCTGGACGTTTCCTGAGCGATAACCCTCAAGTGGGAGAATAAATGACACAAGAAATGAGATGAGACAAGTTGGGCTGAGCACAGACTTTACTCTGCATACAGCGCTTTCAGGGCAGAGCAGTTTCAGACTATCAGATCTAACCAGATGGAGACAATCATTGATCCAGCGTCTATACACTTAGGTCTTCTGCCGCAGGGTCCTGACACAATGCTATAATAAGAGTCTCCATTTTAAAGCACTTAGAACGACCTTTTCACAGATTGCCTGTGGGTATTTCAATCGTTTTAACCACTTACAAACGGAGGAAACCGGAGATAATCTGCCCAAAATCTCTTCAGATGTTGCATAAAAGAAAAGAGTGATTTCCATTCCATGCGTCTTTGTGTAAATGTGTGTGGTAGGCATAGACTGTATGGTGGTAGGTCTATTTTAGGTGCATGTTAGCAGATATGTGAAAATCTTTCAGTTTGCATTTGAAGGTGTCACAATTGCACTTGCTTTATCCAGCTTCATGTAAGAGCGGAGTCTTCTGGAATTTGTGTTATCATGCAGTCACTCACTTAGAAGAGGTTAGATCATGAGTGGAGTTTTGGGGAATGCCCATGTTTAGCTGTTTTGAGGCAAGAAATGCTAACATTTCATTTATTTAAAAGACTGTGAATATCCGGACTTCAGTGCATGTCACAAAGCAGAACTCTTTCCCCCAATGTTGATTCAATGTTGCTTTGCTCTTCCCTGTGATAATGTGCTGACCATGGATGCATGTTTCTCACCAGGCGCTTGAGTCAGAGGCCCACCGCAGAGGAGCTGGAGCAGAGGAACATCCTCAAGCGTAAGTGTAAGAAAACCTTTTTTTAATACAAATTCAAAAAAAAAAGTTCTTCCTAACCATGCAATGCCTAATTAAAGGCATTGTAGTGGAGCATGGGTCCATGTTTGTAGCAGCCTTTTGTGCATGCAGGCCTCACGTAGCGCAGCCCCGTTGATTTGAGAGGCCTAGTTATGTGAAAGCTACTGACACGCATCTCTCTCTTTATTCCTCCTTGGTCTGCCTTTTCATGTGAGACAGGCAGCAGGGGCTCCCCGAAGAGTCATGTCCAGAGAGATGGGGGTTCGTAGCTCAAACACATGCAGCATCAGAGAAAAGCAGTTCTGTTGCCTGGGACATCACAAAGACAGATTTACCAGCGGTTCCTGCTCTCCCAAAGGCTCCTGCGTGATTGGCACGGCGCAGGAGCAAAACACACATTCTTAACAATTCATGAGTGACGAGTCGTGTCCTTCCCATCACTCAAAACACACACAGTGCCAAGGTTAAACAAACGGGGCTTGACACCAGAATCCAAAACTACAAGTATTACTGTAAACAAATGGTGGGTTCAGCACAAGCACAAATGCAGTTTGACTGCTGAAGCTTTTGCAAACAGGAACAGTGTCCCAGTGTGATTCCTGTTTACTCGTGTCTCTCTTTTTTTACTTGCTGCTCTGATCTGGAGGTTTTTTGTCTGTGTAATTGCTTTGGAATATTTACTGCAACACATGGATGAATTTGGAGATGTAACGCCAGAATTTAATGTGATCTGCTTGCTTCCTCTTTAAAAAATTGCTTTTTTATATTTAAATGGGTCAATCTTTTCATTATAAACATGGACAGAAAAAAGCCCTGGGATGAAAGGAACAAAGCGATCATTCTCCCCTGATACCCATTCCTAATAGTATTAAATAGCCAGTGATGGAAACTATTTTGTTGCTTCAAGAAACTTATCCCGTTTAGTGGGACTCTAATGAGCCACATTATGCAAATAGCGTGTTTGTCCCCCTTTCTGTAATTTCTAAACATTTTCGTAAACAGTCAACTGTTTGCATGTGTCTGCGCTGGCAGAGTATCGACACTAATCCTTTTGATGCTCTGTAGCTCGCAATGAACAAGAGGAAATGGAGGAGAAGAGGGAGATAAAACGAAGGCTAACGCGAAAGGTGAGTCCAAAATGCCTTTGAAGGTGCAAACCCACGCCTGATCTTTAAAGCACGCCAAATTGAAAGACGGTACACAAACACTGTGATAGTGACTCATCGGTGGTGAGAAGAGAAATCTGTTCCAGGACTGATATTAAAGTTCTCAGGTCTCCACCTCCCCCAGGAGACACTGCTGTCCTTGTTGCCCTTGGCCCTTCAGCGTGTTTGTTGCCAAATCTTCGGACCCCACCGGGAGGTGTTGAGCTTGTCCCCGTCACTTTCAATTAAAGTATAACACTTTGTGCTCACCTGCAGACATGCTCAAAATAAAACCGTCCCTCCATTTTATTTAAGGTTATGAACTGAGCAGAACATTTTCCATCAGGAAAATAAAGCATTTTATGATCTTGCTTGTTCTAAAATACCTTAAACAAACGCTGGACCTTATACCTGCAATATAACAAAGTGTCTGGCTCTATTATATAGAGCACATTGTTTATATGAGTTTGTCCTTTGAGTAGATTATTTGTTTATTTCTATCCAGAGAGGGGTTATGATGCACTTATTAACGATTGTCCTTTCCAAGTTCACGGTTCAAGTTATTTTTATTACAGCCAGAAGTAACCACATAGGACAAAACCACTACGGTGAGACGGAAGGTTTAAGATGTTGTACAGGTGATGAAGGTTATTAGGGTAGTAGGCAGTAGTTTTTCTGCACACGTCTACAATACCTTGCATTCGACTTTTATTTTTAGGGTGAATAACCTGTATCAGCAAGTAAAAGAGAAGAACAGATTTGATATAGCAACAATAAAACATTAAAGTACCATCCACATTGAAGCTTACGATTAAAGTTGAATTAGTTTTTGATTGAGAATCTTTCAGAATAGAAGAATTGTTTTGGGTTTTTTTGCATGACATTGTGTGAGGGAATGGGGAAGACGTGCAGGAAAGGGTCGGGTTGGATCCAAACTCTAGATTTCTCTTCTCAGCACTGAGGAGTCATTTTTCAGATTATTACCTGATAGTTTTTCATAATAAGATACAAAGGTTTTAGCATGTTGTTTTTTTTCATTAGGATCCTCAATAGTAAATCAGTTCCTTCAACTGGATATTGCCACACTTACTTATTAATGCAGCCATGGAAGAGAGACACTCGAGTGATCTACTTAACTTTATTTGTGAAATTTAATCTTGTGCACTGACAAGCGTCTGCAAGAACTGAAACGATAATTTGATGCTCTGAATTCCCAACAACTGTGATCCTGAGCTCCACTGTGATGCAGCTGCATTGAGACAATAAGAGATGGTTTCGTTTATATGCAACATCTGAGAATGGAGGGAGTTCCTTATCTAATTTTCTGTTGTCCAACTTTTTCCAGCTGAGCCAGAGGCCCACTGTAGAGGAGCTGCGACAGGCCAAAATACTCATCCGGTTCTGTGACTACGTGGAGGTGTCAGATGCCCAGGACTACGACAGGAGGGCGGATAAGCCCTGGACCCGGCTCACTGCAGCCGACAAGGCCAGTATCACTAACTGAGATAATGTTTAAATATGCTCAAGACGTCTCACCGCCTGCTCTCAAATGTCTTCAAACACAATCGCGCCCCCTGTCTGTGCCTCGTGTGACGCAATTTGCAACGCAGGCAAATAATGGCAGGAGGAAGTGTTCCTCCTCTCTTGTTACGGCGAGGTTCCACGTCAGCTGTTTTATTCCCCTCTGTGAGTAAACACCTCGGAGCGGTCCTGATGCTCAATGCCCAGTGGTCCATGATTCTGACTTTTAATGAGATAGGGTTAGGCTGATTTTTTTACGGACCATATATTCTGCCGTCTCTGATTTTGTTGATGCGTAGCTCTGAACTAGCCAGGTCACACCTGAATGCTCTGGAAAATGACAGGGATTCAGTGTTTTTATTAAGTAACAACCCCCCCCCCCCCCCCCCCCCACATAACAGAGTAATTGGACGAGAAGAGCCTCAGGACCCCCTCATCCCACGAAGCTTCTTGGCTGACATCTTTTTTTTTCCCGGTTTCTATCTTCTTACACAGATTAGATTATTGTTTGTTCTCCTGTCACAGAAGCATGGAGACGTCCTCTTGAGTCATGCTGAACTGCATATAAGCAGTGACATCACCTGGCTGGGGATGCTGTCACTCATGGCATTTTAAGAAGGGATGTAGGTTCAGCACATTTTTGTTTCTTGGGACTTTGACTCATTCTCCTTTTGAGACTCCCTGCAGTCGTTCTGCCCTGGGGCAAGGCACGCGGCACGCACCCTGCACTGCTCTAGTGCTACGTAGATGCCATGATTCACTGGGCATTGTGTTGACCCAAATCTGAATGTGTAGAACTCCATGAATGGGGGGAAAAAATGCTTTGTTTTGTTTTCCAAACATCTTCCTTTAAATGAGATGTTTAAAAGAAACTCTCAGGAGTCGGCGACGTGGAGAGCAGCACCTCAGCCAATACTTACGGGTGAAGTTTCACTTTAAGAGCACTGCTGGCTTTATTTGCAGTGTTTTAACTCTTTTCACACAGAAATATGCGCATTTAACTTTGAGCTTTGGATCAAAAGAACTTCTTAAAACCTAAATATGCACATGTTCTTAAATCCATGGCATTGAGACTTCCTTACAAGCTGTTTACCTCAGCCGACCAGCAACAGACTGTATGGTTTTGTTCTAGCTCTTGAATGTCTCAAGAGGAGGAAACTGAAGGCTGTTGCGTTATGTGAAGAGTATTCAGTGGAATCATTTATGGGCCTTGAGAAGAAGATAAATGATGCATGAAGCATGCTAAAAGGACCGAGTCAGGGCTTCGAGGCTGCAGTTTGCCTACTAAGCCTCGGCTCCCTCTCTCAATCCCCCTTTCTTGTTTGTGCTCTGCAGGCAGCTATTCGCAAAGAACTCAACGATTTCAAGAGCAATGAGATGGAAGTGCACGAGTCAAGTCGCCATTTAACCAGGTAATATGCAGAATCCCTTTATCTGCATGTGACTACGCATGCTTACATATAAAAACATGGCGTGCACATCCAGAGCTGTTTCGGTGCTGCAGGTTTTTGGCCGGTGCAACATGACTGTTTTTAGCTGAAGTGATGAAATTAGATGAAATATTTGAAACAGTCCTTTTCTTTTTTTTGTTGTTGTTGTATGTTTGTACTTTTAGGTTTCACCGACCATAGTAGACCACCACTGTCTCGAGCAGTGCCAGAGTGGCGCTCTCCTCCACTGAGAACCTTAAGTGCTGGACAGTAAAATGGTGCCCGTTTCTACAATAAGGCCATGTCTTCTGAAATGCCTTTTCAAGACCCACACAACTGAGTCGGTACTACACCGCAGGATGCAGACACCCCCTCCTCTATCCACCGTAGTAGCACATAATGACTCCAGTTGTTCAACATCGCCCCTCTGTGGACTCTGCTCGACTGTCTCTCCGAACCTCCTCGCTGAGCTCTGTGGCTGGCACTCAGTTCTGTGGCGGTTCAGACCGCCAGAGTTTTTTTTTTTTTGGCACTCGTGACCACACCTTCGCTTAATCGATGAAACCAGTGGACTTGTCTCAGTGGACGTGTTTTTATCCCGCGCTATTTATTATGCTGTCACTCTGAACTCCTCTCTTCCTCTAAAGGACGACTCTGTGCCAGGAGTTCACCACATCAGCAGGAGATCCATCTTCACTGCACCTGCTGGGAGCTGCTTAGAAAGACACACAGGAGGGAGGGGAGGGGTCCAACATTAAAATCATGTGCAATATGTTTTTGGTTTTTTTCCCCTTCTGCTTTTCCTAGACTATAGCACCTCCTGGAGTCCCCTCTGTGTCATTACTACATAGTCCTGACTTCACTCATAACGTGCTGTTCTCACTGTACCGACAACGTTGTCATCTAATTGCTAACTGTGAATTTGGGAGTCCGGGCGACGCCTGCACTCTCTCCTAATGTACATTTTGTTTATAGTTAAGTGGAAAGATGAAGATTAAGCAAGTTTCATTCAAGTCAGAATATATGAATTGAATTAATGTAAAAATTGCAGCTGGGAGACATATTCTGGTTCCAGTGTGTGTGGAACATTCGTTTTATATTTTGTCAATTTTTAATTGTTTTTTTTTTAATAGAGGCAATTCATTTACATGTTTTACATGTTCCAGCTCTTTGGATAGATACTTTTTTAATATCAGAATACCAAGAGAAAAGCTCACCGCATTATTATCTTTCTTTGTTCGCTGCAGTGTGTTTTAATGATCTTTGCTCATAATGTGCATTGTATTATACACTTTACTTTTATACTCATGTTGTGCAAGTTTTTGACCAAGCAATATCTGCTGTTTGTAGAGTAAAGGTTAAACTGCAGGTGTCCTCCCACCATTTTTTTACTGTGCTTAAATGTCTCACTTCAGGGTTTTCATTTTTCTTTTATACTTTAGGAAAGCTTTATTCAGGAGGATGTTTTTCAGATTTTTTTCTTGATGAATCCACTTTAAAAAAAAACTGCCTCCGCGACAGCGCATTCAATTCTCAAATCTGTCCCAGGACACGATGCATTCTCTTGTCAAAAACACAGATTCTAGTGGATTCAATGAGTCAGGATTTTTAAATTTCTAATGCTAAAAGTTCTTTGCACTTTTAAGAGTTCGGCTTTACAACGGTCACCGTTTCAAGTTCAGGGCCCCTGTGTGTAAAATATTGTTGAATTTCCAGTTTGTCTCTTCACTTTACAAAGTCTTGTTACCTGATCATGTACCAGTACTTCAATGCTCATGAGCTTTACCTACACAGAATACTTTTTATTGTTTTTTTACTGTTTTCCTTTAAAGTTGCAATATTGAAGTGCTTGTTTATCATGAGAACAGTGGGAGAGGTGAGAGACTGTTGGCTTCCTACTTTGATGCATCTGTCTGCAAAGGAAACTTTTAATTTCAAGGTCTCAGCCAGTGATGGATAAATGACCCAGTGTGAGAACTGAGAAAATCGTTTTGCACTTTATGGTTTGTATGTGAAGTCGTGTGCGTTTAGTTCTCTTATGAATCAGTGCACCGGTCAGTCTCATGTCATATTACCACTTTTTTTTAATCTAAATTTATTTGGGTCATCAAATCTCAGAGATTTTGAATCATAATTTTGTTTTTGTTATTGTTTTACACGCTTCTGTTTGATTCCAGCATCATCATGTCATTACTTAAAGTTTTTATCCATAGAGTACAGTAGGAATGAATTTATACAAAACACACTCCAGTTCTCACATCCAGCTCCAAGAGACGGCCCGAGCCGCTGGGCTGAGCATGACGTTTTCCATTTTGCTGGAATCAAGGAACATGAATTCAGCAATAATCTTGTTTCCTTTTGTATGTCGATGGAGCAAACTGATGCATTTGAAAGTTTTTTTTTTTTCATTTTTGAAATACAGAACACCATGTAAAGGATACATCATGCCAATTAAATTCCATCTCTGAATGCACTTGTATCGTATGCATCATTTCTTAGGGATATTTGAATAACATCCCAGTTCAAGTCTTCCATCTTGTAGCCATTTTGACAGAAACTTGTAGAGAGAAACGGTAGTTGTCCCAAAATTTTACTCTGAATCCAATTTAAATAGTGTAGTAACATTAAATTTTGCTCGTACAGTATTTCAACTTCTTAAAAATTCAGCTGCCTGCAAGCACCTCACAGAAATGTGTTATTTAAATTATTAGGGGAACACCTTTAGGGTTGGACCATAAGGACGCTACTTAGGCATACTTGATGGACAAGGTTGTGCCATTAAATCAGGAAAGGCATGGTACTAGTAAATAAATGGCACATCAAAAAAATGGCATGGCATTTAGGAATTAAAGATATGAATGAAATTGTACATTCATCATCAAATAATAAACCCTGCATTGGTTGAACCCATTGAGCAACATATTGTCTGTACCAGTTGTTAAAGTACTTGGTCACACTTCCCCATCTTAGGTATAATATTTTATAGAACAAAAATGCTAATTCAGTTATTAATAAATATGTTCTCTAACGCAAAGGATGTGAAACCGCTTGAAACTCAAAAGAACATTCTCTGTGTAAGAACATAATGGTTCCAGTTATTTTCATATGGAATTCATTTGAAAATTACAAGCACAAAACGAGCTGCATCACAAGATACTCAGTATTAAAACTGGCGTCTTGCCATCTTTATGCCAAATTCTACCACGTTCACATGCAAAAGCTGAGGTTGAAACAGGAAAACAAAGTTCATTGTTTCAAATAAAAGTCCTGAGAACGATTGTGAATTAAAATGGTATCGGCATAATGCTGTGTTTTACAAAATGTATCAGGAAAACAATAGTTAGTGTATTTGTTTCTAGTTTTAGTTAAATCTATAAATCAATGTGATTGATGCTGTCTTTCTGTTATCTATTAATGCATGTGACGGTGACAGTTTAGAGCTTAGATAATTTCTCACACTCATTATTTGCAGGACCACCCCAGAAATCTATCAACTTGTTACTTACAAAAACTTGTATTAACACATCACCCCCATTATCGCCTCATTGCACCGGCTCCCTGTCCCACTCAGAACTGATTTAAAAGTGTCATTGCTGGTTTTTAAATCTCTTAGTGGCATTGCCCCGTCTCATCATCATTACTGACCTTCTGATCTCGTACATACCTGCTCGTGATCTCAGGTCCATCTTGGTTCCCAGGGTAAGGCGTGCAACTGTAAGGGCTCCACGACTATGGAACAACCTTCAACAAGCTACCTCGTCCTCTTTTAAATCTCCTTTCAATACCCATTTTTATAACACAGCTTTTATTTAGATTCCTTATGTCATTGCGTATATGTCATTTTGTCTTTGTCTATGTTTGTGAAGCACTTTGTTAATGGTATAGTGTGTAGAATTTTGTGATATCTAGTGTTGAAGTTGCATGTTGCAGCTGAACACCCCTCACCTCCCCCTCTCCTTCTAAACATGAAAAAGAACCTGTGGTAGACTTCAGTTGTCATAAAAACTCAAAAGTTGTTCAGTTTGTTCAGTGTGGACTCATGTAAAAAACATGGCGACCTCCGTAGAGAGGGTCTCTTCCATGTAAATATAAAGTATTTAAATATAAAGGGTCTTTTCTGTTGTAAAAAAAACTACAATTCATAAAATTTAGATGAAACGAACTAGTGAAAACATCATGAGGATTATTCTACATTAAATGTCTGCCAATAGTTCCCTTTCACCTAAATCTTACACACTGGAACTTTAACATGTTATTGAACAATCAGGCGAAGGTGAAGTGGTGCGAGGCCTTCCGGGGGGAGGGGAGGGGGATGTCACCTCCGGACACTAGATGGCGCTAAACACAAGAGAACCAGTGTGTGCGGTGTCCTTGTGAAATGGCGTCCTGATGAGATGGTGCTCAAGTTATTTGCCTCGTCACCGCTCGACTAAAAATAAATGGACCCGCAGGGAAGCATCATTCCTCCACACTACGGAATCTGAAGTATTTTATTTTGACCTCACTTTGTCATAATTAGTGTCTGTTTGTTTTGGTCACTGTTGAATGTGCTGTGTATTTATTTTTTTATTCTTTTAACACTTTCTCCATCCGTCCAGCGGAGGAACCACCGCAGCTCCAAAACATTTCAACACGAGCCGTGTTTACTCCCGTCGTCTGCTCGGCCGCCTCACGGGAAATGTAGTCCGGCCACCGCTCTCCCTCCTCCTGACTGGCAGCGGCTGCGCACTACACTTCCCACAAACCACCGCGTTGTTGTCGGCGACCCCCATCTTGTGTCGTCCTCATGAATATATATCAGGCGGCATTTGCGTAGGAGGTCGGCCGACGTTCATTTCATATTCCGGCGCTGTATTCTGCTCCAAGCGGGACGCGCCGCACGTCTCCGCCCCGATCCGTCCCCGCACGCCCTGCCCAGCCTCTTCCGAGAGAATCTCATCGGTAACATGGTTTTTTTTTCTCCCCACCTCCCCGGAGCAGCGGAGGAGACTCAGACAGGGAAAGCGAAGGCGAGAAGTGAATGACTACCAGCGGGATAAGTCAGCCACACCGCCCCTTCGGCGGACATTCAGCGAGGCGGGTTCGTATCCTGGCTTTTAAATGTAGTAGTAGGTGTAACCGAGTGCGCACCGTTATTTACCCTGAGCGGGACAGAGATGGAAAGTGTGCAGGCTGCCGCTGAGGACGCGTCGGATGGAGGCGCGGCGAAGTTCATGAAGAAGCCCAGCGCACTGTCTGTCGCCCGCGGGACTCCGGCGGACGATGGCGGTGGACATTCGGCTCCCTCCCGCGCAGAGGCGAGAAACGGGAACAGCTTCACCCACTCCGCCTCGACCGCGGGATCCAGTACGTCAGACCGAGCCGTGTTGTCTAATGGCCGGGGCTCGTCCAGCAACTCCAGCTCCCTCCTGTTGAGACGCAGGCGCTTGAAGAGGAACCTCTCCGCCGCAGCTGCAGCCTCCGCCGCCCCGGCTGTCACCGCCGCCTGCGGTGCCAAGATGAACTCGGCCCTGTCCTCTGCGTCGCTGCACACCCGGAGTCTGGACAGGAAGACGCTGCTGAAGCACCGGCAGAACATGCAGCTGCAGCCCGCAGATCGCGAGTGGGTGAGGGCAGATCTCCACCGGGGCTCCGTACATGTCCACGACAGACTGACGCCCTCTTATCCCAGGCCGGTCCTTTGCACTATGGACACCACAGCCGGCGAGGTGGCGCTCCGTCTGAGTAAACTCTGCAGTAAGTCGAGCTCCGTTATGCGCATTTTCTGTAAAGACAGCCCCAAGACTGATCAAAATGGCAACTGCAATGTGAAGTATGATTACAGTGATAACCCATGCAAGGTGATGGAAGACTCGAGTATGAAATGCAACCACCTGACCCCCCTGGAATCCACAGATTTAAGGGACCATCCGAGGGACAGGCTGAGGCTGCTGCTCATGGAGAATGCAGATGAGAGGCAAAAGCAACAGGACGTTGATGGAAAACTTTTCACCCCTGACTCAGAGTCGCAAGACATAATAACCTGTTCACTGTCAGATTTGAATTCCAACTCAAACATGGACACCCCCAATGATGATGACGACGACTCAGAGCACAGGAATGGTGTGGACAGCTATGGACTAAATTCTGGCTCAGATGTGGAGAGCAGTGCATTCGATGACCTGAGCTCCGGGGCCCGGCTCAGCGAGCACAGGGACTCCCTCAGTGATGACATGATCCTGGGCACTGAGGCATCCATCCTCAGCCCTACGTTTGACAGCGCCACAGAGGGCCACGACATGTATGGCAGCTCCTCGGACGAACTGGAGCTCGACTGTCCTGCATCGAGCACAAGCATGGACCCCATCTCCCAACATCACAACGGTGGCATCACTGCCAGCTACAAGCAGTGCAACCTGGGACTTTTAAATGACAATGTTGGGCCGGAGAGCAGGCTGAGCCCACACAGCCTGGGCAGCCTGCCAACTAGCAGCAGTGCCGGCTCATTGTCAACAGCCTGTTCTACAGGTAATACACCTGACATCCAACATCCGGACTGTGGCCAAGGCGCTGCAAAACCAGGGCTGTCAGATGACCACAATGGAAATTCCTGTGATTCCAGCCCCACGCTGTATGTGCAGCTGCATGGAGAAGCTGTCAGGAGGCTTAGCCCAGATGAGAGGCCTCTGCAGATCCAGAATGACTTTCTCTTTAAGCTTGGATTTAAGGACCCATGGCGAGTTCAAGAGGAAGGGCTTAACACAGAAATCGGCTCCTTGTTACGTTTTTATGCAGGTAAGAGGAAAGATTCATTCCAATCTAATCACATTCTCTCACCATCAGGTTCATCAAGCTTGTTTTGGGACTTGCTGAGGCCTCCTTTGCACACCACACAGTTTGAACTGCACATGCCCAGTGTTGTAGTGTTAGTAACAGGTTGTCAACTTTCATCACAGAAAAAGACAGGTGCATTCATATATTCTACTAATAACCTCACAATTAATTCCCCTTTTCACACATTATTTCTACTCATTCTCTGCTGTCAGGGAAGGTGAGTGCAGCACTGGACCGTGTGATGGTTTATGAACAGGTCACAGAGAGGTCACGGTCCAAAGTCTTTTGCCTTGCCAGATCCACCTTGCCTCAGGGACTTCCTTTTAATTTCCAGATCGGTGTTTTGTTTGTTTGTTTGTTTCTTCCGGCCTTGTCTGTTCTATTGGACCATAGCAGCACACTGTGCTCCCATGGACACGCATGACATCGCTACAAAGCCATCACTGCAACTTATGGTGCTCAGACATGGGGCCCTTTCCGGCTTTTGCCCCATTATCATCCTAATGAAAAGGCTGAATGCCTTTGTGGTTGGGTGGAGAGTAGGGGTGGGAGCGGTATGGCCGGGAGGACCATAAACCCTCTCTGTGGACCCAGTGAGTTCTGGTCATTGAGATGCTGCACAGTGCCTGTCCTAATGGCGTCCAGCTCGGCCTCTGTCACACTAACTAACAGCCTGCCAAGCTGGTTTAACGTGCTCCTCCAAAGCTCAGGAAGCCCTTTTCTTCACCACGCCACCGCCCCCACCACTTATGCTATTGCTGTCACCACTGAGGCAAGTGTTTTGGTGGTGGTGGGGGGGGGGGTCTGGTGACGACAGTTGCGCAGAGACAGTCTGTTGGTTGTGAAGTATTCTCACGTTCACAGTCACACACGCCTCGTAACCTATTGTCCTCTTGAAATACTGAGTTGCATGAGGTGCTACAGGAACGGTTTCATTGAGATATTTAGTTATGTGGCGGGTTGCAGACTGGGGCTGGATGTGAATGGATGTGTATTTAGGGAAAAATCACGAATGAAACTTAGTCTGTGCAGTCAGCTGAGCTCAACAAGCAGCAGCAACCGTTCCGGAAGCCGCTGTGAGGGCAACGCCTCCAAATCCCATGTGAGACAGCTTAACTGTGGTCACCTGAGCTCTCCTCAGCCAATGACGCCATTCAACAGCACGCAGGCTGAGAAGAGAAGTCATTCTCATTTTGCTACATGGAGGACACTGAAGAGCACACATACACTTACACATAAAACACTCACTGTAAAAGGAAAGTGCAGCTGACACGTGTGGCCTGCTCTTCTGTAATTTCCTTACACGAGTGAAGCATGTGAGGAATGTACGCTGGCTCCCCTAGAATGTCAGGCACGTCTGCTGAGGAGGAAGTGGAGCGAGGGGGGTTGGGGGTGTGTTTGGGCGAGGGGGATACCATGCCGACACATGTTGAGCTGAATTTGAATGGTTTCCCTGCTCAGATAGTGGAGATGGGGCCAGCCTCAGCTGACTCGCTGGCCGACGCTCAGCCGCAGCTGCCACAACTGTAGACCTCAGTCACACTGAGGGCCTTTTTGTCTGCATGCCTGTGCACGCACAGTGGCCTTTGATACAGGAGGTCCAGTATCCAAACCCTATTTTATGGCTCAGTTTCTCAGAAAGAGCAATTTGCCGATTTAATGGTTACCTAGATATGAAGCACACAAGCGGCCAATAAATGCTACTGTGTCTTTAATAAAATAGGCAGATGAGGCGTTCAGCACGCGGCGGGATCAGTGAAGCGGGAGGAGGATGGGAGGAGGCCATTAAGGCGAGGAGTTGCTGCGGTGCATCTTGGCGGATCCTTTGGGCCAATTTAACTTTGAAGGGTTCAGGTCGTACTTTGACTGCACAGACTTTGCGGTGGCCAGATGAGAAAAGTTGCTTTGCTGTGCTTGACACACACACACACACACACACACACACACACACACACACACACACACACACACACATGTACAGAAGGCTGCCTAGTTCAAAGGGCCGCTGTCCTCTTTGGCAGCCTGACGAGTGATCCTTTCAGAGCTGCCCACACAGGAGCCTCTTGTCATGCTTAGCCAGCTTTATTAGAGTTTTGGGAAAAGGGTAAAAAAAAACATACACTGAGTCAAATAATCAATACTTGCACATTCTGCTGCTGACAAGCCATTTGTACACGCCATTGCTATAAATAAAAGTATTGTACTCCAAGAGAGTTGGATTTGACAGGTTTTTTGATGATTTAATTGTCCATTCCAGTGAAAGTATAGGGTTCAGACCAGTGTTACTTCTTCTCTGAGGACAGGAGATCTTCATTCCTAGATGTAATGAAGGTCCCTTACCCAGAGGTTGTTGTTTGTGTGCAGACTAACAAGAAAAGGAAAGCATACTGAACCCTAACACACACTGGCACAGGGTTTCCCTAGAGGCGGTGGACCTGGAGATCTTAAGCAAATCAAAGCAGGGCAGTAAATTATTTAGAATCATTACCCTACTCAGCTTTGCAAACACTCTTCATCCACGCACTTCAGCTCATTGTGAACTCTCCACTCACCCTATTAACGTTGAGATGTTTTCTTTTTAAAAGCAGCATCTTGTAAATCCAAAGCAGTGTTAAGATTTCGGCCTGTTTTATGAGGGAAATTAATGACCACTGGCGTATGCTGGCTGAGAAACTATCAATGCTTTAATTCCTTTCAGCTCGGCACAAGTTTATAGGTTGAGCTCCTGTGAAACAAAGTTGGGCTTAGTAACGGTTTCATCAAACATCACCCAATTTCAAGTAATTCTCAGGTTGTTTTCCGTATTTGCCAGCAAGGTGAACTTGGCAGGAAGAACTGTTCATGCAGAACTAATAACAGCAGAGATGTGTGGAGAATCATATGCATTTACCTTCTTACACATTTTTATGACCATACATTTATGGTATAAAGAATTATAACTTTTATAATTGTTGTGATCTAGATTAGTAACGGGAATATTGCTTTTTTCTTCAAAATACCATTATACACTGCACATTTCGAAAGGACTTTTCTCTGCACGGATGCTCAGGGTTGAAAGCAAGATCACACAAAAACACCTAAATTGATTTCCATATAACTTGGTGGAAGGAGTGCGGTGTGGGTCAGGGAGGAACACATTAAATTTTAGTGCAGATCGAAGTTTGTTTGTTCCACTTTCTTCGACATTGCGAGAAAAGTAGTTTTTTTTCCTGTTGGAAAAAAAATCAGGCACATTTATGGAACTGAATCTATGAGCGAGCACAATTAGGTCCTGTTTGATTTAAAGGGACTGTGCGCTCTGTTGAACACCATCCTTGTTCTTGCTATTTTACCTCTTGCATCATATTTAAAGAGTTTTTTTTCAAGAGCTGCATCCTCATATTAACTTATGGTCACATGTTCACATCTATCAAAGGTGTCAAATTACAACCAGAAAAATTATCTGAACGGGCACATGCAACAGAAGCAGCTTCTCCTGATATAACAGTCCATTTACCATGTAGACACAAGATGTTAACCTCATAAGAAGACAGTTCAATCACTGTAAAAGCTTCGAGGGATCTCAGTTCAGGGTTGTGTCTTTCCACTCTTACCTCAGGCCTTCTCTGAGGAGGCAGTGGCTTGTGACGTGATGACTTAAACGACTCTGAGGTTTAAAGGCTTAATGAAGCTCCCAGCTTTCTCTAGCTATTAAGCAGAGAGAACCTCTCACTCTGTCTTGTCAGGGCCTAGTCGTTCCCTTTGTATCGTCAGCACGCCAGATTGCTCCCACACTCACTCTTGTGTCTCTATGAAAACATTTTCAAAGGCAGAAGGAGAACAGTCGATTAGTTGCGATTAGTTTTTTTTTTTTTTTACAATTTCTGGGTTTTTTGGGTTTTTATGAACGGCCACTGGTTAGGCCCAGTCATGAATCGCAGTATTCTAGAGTCTCTGTTTCACTTAAATCTGCAAAACATGGCTTTGTTTAACACAACAGCAGCATCTCAACACAAGGCCGCCTCATCCTTTCTCACATCTACTGTATGTCCACGCCTGATAGCTAATGGTTTCTCTAAATGGCCCATTGCTGAGTCATTATGTAATTGTGTAATCAGCTTTCACACTTTCCAGAGCTCAAATCCAATACGCATGTGTCCGTGTGCACTTACATTTTTAGGTTCACTATGTGTGCGCCCGAAATGAAAGCCAGGCAGCAATCAAAGAATGGTTTATATACTTTATTTCATGCCTCTTCACGGTCGGCTCCACATGTAGAAGTGGTGTTAAATGAAATGTGACCATACGCTCAGATTTGAGCTGGATGTGTGTGTGTGTCTGTCTGAGGATTCACTGTGTGTGTGTGTGTCTGCTGAGTGCAGACAGGGAGAGGATGGCGGTGTCAGCTTGTAGCAGTTAAAGCCAAGGGAACTGTTTACTGTCTAATATAGATTGCCTCGCTGGCTGACATCTTCCCACCCTCCTCTCCTTCCCTCTCACGCTGAATCTTTGTCCCTCTCTCAATTTCTCTCATGATCGATCCCCCTCTCTCTGCTCTCGCTATCTTTCCTTGCATCTCCTCCTCGCTCACACCATCTGACAGCTTCCATTTATCTTCCCATATCTCTTTATCCCTTCATAGCTTATTGCTTCACATTCCAAGAATTACTGGTCATCCTCATAATTATTAAATAGAAAAATTAATAAAAGGTAAAACTCAATTTGAGCTTGGTTAAATTATTCCTACTGGTCTAACACATAAAATCACCATTCCTTTCCGTCCACAGCTGTGCGTGTTTGTGCTTGTTTTGATGTACAGTTGTGTTTACTTTACGTTCCCCTGTGGAAATAAGTAACAAAAGGAAAAAAAGGAGTATACAATTGAAATTCTCATTGCTTTGAGGGAAGCAGCTGAATCTAGGCCAAACAATGTCATGCTGATATGTCACTCCTGTCTGGCTGCCGGCACATCATAAGACACAGAGGAGGGGGGTGATGTTTGGGAAGGGCAGGGGCTTTTCCTGCCCTTTGGGAGGATGGGCCTCTCAGCTGTCTGTCAAACTGCCCTTGCTGAATCCTACCCAGAAACCTCGATAGGTTAGGGTAGATGGAGTTCACGAGCAAAGGCAAGCAAGAGGTTCCCCCTTCAGCAGGGTCATGGAGGGGGCCGACTGTCCCCGAGCAGAGCACCAGTCCCTGCCCTGACCACATGCATGAGGCCGGCTGGGGTGGGGGATTAGAGGCAGACCAGCAGGGGCTCACTTTCCACAGCTTTGATCAGCAGCAGCACAGCCTAATTCCAGACAACATCTGCAACTCTCAGCATTAAAGAGGCCCAAAAATTCCGAGTAGGGAACACACAGCCTGCTCGCCCACTAGTGTACAGGACAGAACTGTGTCAATTCTGGGACAGGAGCTTTTTAAATACCAACGCTCCAGTGGTGCTTACACTGATTTGTTTTACTAAGCATGAGTCTCCAGAAAGGCTATTTCACATTGTGTTTAAAATTCCAATTTCTTTGCATTATTATCTCAAACACATGTTGAGTTAGAGTTTTTTAAATAGAGATCATGTTTTCACAGAGGCACCTTCCTGCCATACAGAAACTAAAAGCTAAATAGATGTGTTTTACTAATAGTATTGTGTGGAAGGAGCTCGGAGCTTTACCAGACTGTTCCCCGAATCTTTCTGTGTATCATTTGGACACAGCGAGATAATGTGTGTTTGGGTGGAGCTGATCTTGTTTTTATGGACTCTGCTCTAATAAGAGGGGGCAGAGTGGTGATATGAAATGACCTAGTTTAAAGTTCATCTCCCTCTCAAAAAAATGCTGAAGCACAAGAATGATACTTCCTCATCGGCAAGTGTTTGTTTTAAGAGAAAGGCTTGAAAAGCAAACAGTGGGGGGGGCAGCGGTTAATGTATAAGACCCATACTTAAATCCTAGAGGTAGTTTGTGCAGATGTGGTATTTGCAGTGTTTCACGAAATAGTAAAAGTATAAAAAGTAAATACATATTTCACATGTTGCACAACTTTACCGCTGTGTTACTTGGTGCACGACTCTGCTTTAACGCAACTTTAATTTTGATTTACTCTCACTGGTCTAATAGCATTGATTTAAGTCACAGTAGGTTAAGCGGATACATGCATAAGCAGAGTTAGAGATGAAATGATGAAAATTAAGGAGCATTCTGCTGCCGAAGAGACAGATATTTCCCTCAGGAGTTGGTAGAGACCAAATACAAAGCTAAAAGCAGAGTGAATGTTGGAGTTGCATTCATCAGGTGTCCAGCCACATGTGCCTAAATTCATATTATTATTGCTTCATATCTCCTAGATGTCTAAATAAGCAAGTTCTTGCAAAGAAATGATATCCAATAATGTCAGTGGTATGGCCACAGCTTGTTTCCATTGCCCTCAGAAATAAGTTATTGCAGGTTTGAAATATCAAATGCAACAATGCAACGGGGGAATTGCTCTCTCAGAACGTTATATTATTAAAAGTGAATATCCAGTGTTCACCAAAACTGAACAGATTCATCAAAAGCTAAACAAACTGTACATCCCAAAACATTCATAATGGTTGGATTTGTTGTAAGACTGTTGTATTGGATTTCATTCAGTGACACAGGTGTGCTCTATAAAAGGCTGAGTCAGAGTAGATCGGAGCAGCGTGTCTGAGATCTGTGAAGCTTAAAGTCCTGTTTTCAGAGAGACAGAGGAGACGTCTCTCCACGTGTGGCCAATCTCAATCATTAACATGGCAATTTCCTTGTCACTTGCTGTGAGCTGAGCAGAACGATAATCACCCAGGCCCTGGGGAAAAAAGAGAGGAACATTCACCTGCTGCACCAGGAAGTTACTTCTTAATCCCCCCCCCCAGTCCTTTCCACATGCTGGCCACTCTTATTTTGTCTCCAGTTCCTGTTTCGTTTGCAGTGTCTCTTTACAGTTTTGTTAACATTTGCTCGGCCACCACCCAGTTTCTCTCTGGCTCACACTGCTTCCCAGTCTCTCTGGTTGAATACTTCCTCTCTGTAGTTCTCTCTCTCTCTCTCGCACTCTCTGCCTCTCTCTGCCCGTGCACCCCCGTTACCCCCTCCCACTCCCTCAGTGCCACTGTGTTCACATGGCCCCTGCATGTGACACGAAGCAGAGCCAAAACACCCCGGATGCCCACTTCAGCCCTCCACTGTTCCAGACCTTGTTAAATTTTAAACAAAACAAAAGGCAAGAAAAAGGAGGGAGGCAGTGAGGGTAGGGGGAGAGGAGGAGAAGAAGAAAGAGAAAAGTGAGCACGTGGGGGCAGGGGAATGTGCAACAGCATCACAATCTCATTCATTCACTCATCCTATCCCTGCACATCATCAGGAGAGAGCTGCCCTTTAATGCTTTGCTCTCTCTCCCTCTCCCCTCTTCGCTCCTCTTGTGTGGAAGCCTTCCTCTCTGTCTTTTCCCTCCTTTCTCTCTGCAATGAACCAGACTGATTGTAGATTTAACCACAGATCTGTGGTCTGATTACTTTCTGGGCTGTGTCCTTCACTGGGATTAAAGAACAACTGACTTCACAGACCACTTTCCTGTCAATTACTCAAGACTCATGCTGCCCATCAGCCGTATTTTTAATATATTATGGGAAATGGAGAAACAAAGCTGCTTACCTTTTATTATTGCCTGTCTTCTTGCTCTTTGTATGAACTTCCTTATTACTCTGCTTCTTCTGCACTATCAAAGGAGTACAACAACATGGCGACCTTTGATATATCTCCCAGAAAAAAACTTGGATGCCTGCAACGTCCCAGTGGCTCGTTTCCAGATTTAGCTAAGCTACGAGAGTCCTTCATAGCCTCTGATAACAAATGGCATTAGAGGTTAAGCGCAAACAATAACAAACAATTATCTGCGTGTTTGCGGACCACCCTCAGGGAAAACTCTGAACGGAAGTCGTTTTACTGTCCCTTCATTGTGGATTAGCAGCTTATAATTTCAGTCAGTGGCACAAACTATATGTCACAGTCACCCCACACTGATCATATATTTCCTGGCGTCCCGGGTAATGTATTGTGATGGTTGTGACAGCGGATTTGTCATTAAACTTACAGCGAGCATTGTAACGGCACAGTTGCTCGTGTTATTTATGGAGATTAACTTGCTTTTCATTTGAGCCAGCGGATTAAACTTTAAAAAGTATGTCAGCTTTGTTGTATATGTGATTTTAAATGGCACAAATTTCATAGCCTTGTTTGGGAGGAAAACAGGTTTAGACAGGAGTCTCGAGCGGGTACAGTACCCTGCTCTGGTGCTCGTGTTGCTGCTGTTGACTTAAATCTGCTTTTCTCTGCTCAGGAATCTGCTTGTACTGGTAGCACATGCTCACACACACACACAGTCCGTCATTTCAGATGTGAATCCCCCCTGAATTGATTCCTAATTTCCTCCAAATTTTCACGTTTCCAAAATAAGCTGCTTAATGCAAACATTTCACTATCCATAAATTAGGAAGGTCATTTTTAGGGTCTAATTAAAATTTGACACGTCATAGAATTCACATTGCATTGATTGCTGCAACACAAACAGTCTACCTGATTACATTCTGCAGTTTTGCTCTTTTGTGACCTTTTAAAAATGTGTTTGCCTAATGGACATCCATGCTGGGATCGTGGACTTTTTGCTACATCTCCATTTTCTTGTTTTTTGTCAAAAATCAGATTAAAGTCTCAGCAGGAGGCCATAATAATACCGAAGGTTATTAGTAGCATAGTAATTACTCTTCTGTCAGGTACAGTTTTAATGGCATAACTGATTCTGGTGGCATTCAAATTAAGTTTTTAGTAATAATTAAAATTGCAAAAAAGAGCACTGTGCTCAAACCACATATCATGATGTCCAACTATGGGTGTGCTGTCATTGTTAAGTTGAAGTTCATTGGACTGAGGGTAATGGCATTAATTGCTTGTTGCTTCCAATTTGAAAGGCTCGATTTTGGACAGTTGTGTAGCGTCTGTCAGATTGACTTAAGGGGATTCACGATGCTGGTGTTCAGAAGGCGACACTTTGGGAAGCACTTCTTGCTCAAGGCAATATTGACTGTGACTATGGTCTTGTGAAAAGAGACCATGAAAAACGGCGAGAACAGAAAGAGCTGAGGAACTCAGACGGTCGATGAATGGAATGTCCCCCGCTTCATTTCTATCAGCGACAACCATTATTAATGCAGTGGTACAAATGAACAGGGGAACCCAGGGCGACAAACAGGCGGGAGCTCCTGCAAGATAATTAATCACTGACATGCACATAAACACACACACACACACACACACACACACACACACACACACACACACACACACACACTCACACTCACACTCATAAACTCTTGCATGTGCATCCATGTGCACTCCACCACAATCATCTCTAACCTTTTGGACGATGTCAAAACTTCCCTGGCTCACCAATTAACGTTCTCATCTCACCCCTGTAGCCTCCGTATCAGAGGGAGGTGTCATCAGCCTGCTCCTTTATCGCAACTGTTCCCTCATCCCTGGCTCTCGTATTTCACCCTCCCCTGATGCACTTCCCAGGGGGGGTTGAAAGCGAGGTGGGTAAATGTAAAAAACCCTCTGTGTCTGGGAGGGGGTGGGGGGGTGGGTTATTGTACTGGTGCTTAAGATTACAATACCTCACTCCACTTGCTTTCTCGCCATCTCTAAGCCCCCATAAGGCGCTGCGCTTTATCAGAGCTGTGTGGAGTGCTGCAGAGACAGGCTGCTGTTGTACACAGGCCATTAGCAACTCCTGAGTGACAGAATGCGGAGGCTGAGGTGACACAGTGACGCTGCCGATGAGCAACCAGTGTCCTAAAGCATGAGATAATATGCGTGTTTGAGACACCCCTTGTTCTCCATTAAGGTAAAATGGTAAAAATATGACAGCTGGATAATCTGAAAATCCTAAACTTGTTGACTGCCTGTTGTTTTTTGTCAACAGAGAAATCTTCCCTTCATCTGAGCCCAATAAAAACAAAGAAATGGCTTTGAATTTGAGAGCCCTGCATTATTGCATACTTTTAAACACAGCTGCTAGTGTTTGCCTCCCCAGAATAATCTTTACAGACTCAGGGTGTGGAGTTTAATAGATTGAGGGCATTTATAAGACAATTGAAGTATAATCATATGCTGCATCGTGGGAAAAATAGGATCCAGTATTTCTGGAAGTTGAGCAATACGAGTAATAAAACCATTGATTTTAACTGTTCCTCCTCTCACCTTTGTGTTGGTGCAATACCAAGTAGCTGTAATATCCCTTTGATAAATAACATTTTTATTTTATTAACATTTGTGTTTTCATTTTATTTTTTATTTTTTTAAGTTTAAGTTTTTGTTCAAATATATGATATCAAGCCTCAGTTACATTTTATTGTCACTCTTTTAATATCTGCATCAGCCCACAAATATCCTTATTGGTCAGGCTCTAATATATATGTATATATGTTTCAAATCCACGTTTTTCATCTTTGGCACATATGGATCTATAGATGAAGCTTTATTATAGTGTTACATGTGGTATAATGGAGCTCATTATGGGGATGTAAGCCTCGAGTCATACCTTGGTTATAAGCTTCTCTAGGCAGAGAATCTTTCTCAATGTTGTCATACACTGCTTGTTGACTTGTGGGATTTGCTACTTGCATCTTGCTACACGCCGCAGCTTTCCTCTGTGCCATTTTGCGTACCGTGCCCCCCATGCAAGCCTGATTATGTGTCCTCATGTGTTAGCAGAGGTCTGTAAGACTGAGGGCAAGTGCTGCATCATTCATGAGTGTGTGCCACCCTGTGCCTGGACTTCAGTGACCCGTAGCTGTCAACAGTGTATCCTTGAACGTGATGGCACAGGCTGTGCTGAGGACACACTGCAGGGACTGCTGGCATGTGTAGGGCTGTGGGAGGGGCCAGGGAATGGGTGTGCCAGTCGGGGGCTGGAGGAAGCTGTGGATGCAGAGGAGGCCTGAAGAGAATACTTATATTAAATCGGTGCACTATGTGACACACTTTGGAGCTTCTCTTTCCACTTACTCTGACTATATCCACACAACTAAGTTTTAGCTTTAAATTGCTTCAGACACTGCCGGATCAGTTTTAGTTTGAAGGCACTGGGGCTGTATTGCAGTATGGATTGGCAAAAATGCATAAGCTTGGTTCTTATCATTAATGATTTAACTGCCAGCAGTGAAAGCAAAACTTTGTTAACAAGTAAATGTTCCACATCATTGTCGACCCAAGAAAATAAATCTCTCATCTTTCTTCCTTGTTTAAACTGGCACTCAGTGTGATATGCCTTTCAGGTGAGTTTGTAGAATTATTACGGATACAGAGCTTTAACGCTCGTCTGGATGGAGATCGTATTAGTATGGATGTAGCCTCTGTGTGCTACCTTAAGCCAGATGGAAAGTGCACTGAAATATCAAAAAAGAGGGCTGTGGTGTGAAGAAAGAGAGGTCAGGTCATGAGTAAGCTGGGCTGGAAATGGTGAATACCTGCAAGGGCCCGCTCATAAAACATTAAGTCAGACTTGAAATCTTAAGAGAAGGAAGTAGGTAGAGGATTAGAGTGTGGATGACAGCTGGAGATAGTGAAACCTGACGTTATATACCTAGGGGAATGGGTAATGGAGGAAGATGAGTAAGGAAAAACTAAAACATTTCAGTTCAGCTGAGACCTTCCTTGCCCTCTGAAACATTAAAATATTCACACACGCATAGTTTAAAAACCTTTCTGGTTATAATCTGTGTGTGAGTGAGAGCAAGCAAGACAGAGGCATTACATAAGTGGGCTCTCCTGCCAATTTACTATCACACAACAGTAACTCAGTTCACACGTGTGCAGGCCCGCTTTATTTTGTGTGTGTGAGAGTGCAGGCTCCCGTTTGTTTCTCACACATTCATGACCTCCTGGTTATTCATTATTCCCCAACATACAATATTCATCCCTCATCCGCACCAGTGAATGCATTTTTGAGTCAATCTCCACGGAGCAGCATTACATAAACACTGGGTTTGATGGAGAATACATCTGACCTTTAGCTCAGAAGATATTAAGCACACACTGTAGCCGACTGAGACATCAAAGTGTTTTAACCTGGAACAAAAAAAAGCATTAAATTAACCTGAAATTATGTGATGTAAGGTCTTCAGTAAATAAACCTTTCTGTCCTCTTGTAGCATCTCTGCTGATAACAAAATAATTTTGCGAAGAATCAGTCCGACAAACCCAGAAACACAAGCAGGGGAATGATCTTTCAGGTTGTTCAGTTTTACCATTTCAGTTCTAGGTGATTATCATAACAACGCAAAGTCCCAGAGCTCATGCTTTATTTCATGTGAATCCCCTAGTGCAGGTGCACACCACGTGAATCCAATAGAGGAAAGGCAGATTCTTCTTGGCAGTGATGATGTCATTTACCATACGAATCCAGTTATATTGGGTTTGATATTATGAAAATATTGTAATTATTAGTAATGTAACTTACTGTTTACTGTATTTGTCGCTGCCATCAGTCGTGAAAGGAATGGTTTGTGTGAGCTATATTTATGTGTCTGTCTAATTCTATTTGTTTCAATGGTTATTCTCTGTGAGGATTCTCTCTACTATACCAAACTTGTGTGTTTTATCATAATTCATTATAATTAACAGACTAAGTTCTTGAGTCAACATTGACTTATTGCACTTACTCTAGTTGTGCATCCTCTCAGTTTACATACAGTGTGATAACTGATAAAGGTCACAGCTTAAACAATACATAACTGGAATTATGCTTTAAAATCCACTCATGCATGATTTTATACAACTGTGCAATTCCTATTTTTGTCAGCTAAAGAGAATCTGCAGTAGTGTCTGTCTGACTGATAGTATTCTGTCTGTTTTGTGCCACTCTTAATGCTGAGGTTTACAGCTGAGTGCGATTAGCTGAGGTTGTGCAATGCACTTTCCTCCTGTGGGTCTTTCTGCCTCAGGTGACAGGATACGCCTGTAGCAACTCTTTCTCTATCTTTTTATACATCTGTTTATCTATCTATACATTATTGTTCTTTCTGTAGCTCCCACTATCTGCACTTTTACTGCAATATGCAACTATGTACCCTCATATTTTTCCTTCATACATTTATTATTATATATATTTATACAGATATATACACATTCCCCCACAAACATACTAAATAATTCATTTACAAGCTCAGCACTCTTTCAAAGCCTTGCAATCATACTGAGATTTACATCCATGCTTTCAATTACTGGATAGTCCACACTCGTGCACAAATACTTACACACATGATATATGCACGAGTAAACACAAAGGCATTTTTGTCCACCACAGTAGACACGGTGACAACATTTGCATTCACTTACAAACAAGCGAGGAGGTGAAAACAATCCCCAGAGCTCTTTGTGCGTGTGTGTCTGTGTGCGCCAAGCCAGCCGTTCAGTGGGCTCGTGTTTTTCAATGTAAGGTTTCGTAACACACACTCATTACATAACAGCGGCAGGAGTGGAGCTGGGAAGAGAGGGAGAGGAGGAGGGGAGCATATATCCACGTATACGTCAGCCTCAGACCCCCACCGATGACAGAGGGAATCACAGGGGGAAAATCTTCCATTTGTTTT
Organism: Paralichthys olivaceus; assembly: GCF_024713975.1. Classification (NCBI taxonomy): domain Eukaryota; kingdom Metazoa; phylum Chordata; class Actinopteri; order Pleuronectiformes; family Paralichthyidae; genus Paralichthys; species Paralichthys olivaceus. Next base: position 9,345,585 of record NC_091108.1, on the reverse strand, counting down.
CACATACTGTAGCCAACACCTGCAATTTAAAGCATCCATAACACAATTCTCGTCTCTGTCCACTGCACCGGCTTCTATTTTTAGGCTGATATTGATTGACGGACTTGATGAAGCATGTCCACAATGCAGTGAGTATCGTGAAGGACGGTGCTGCTGATGGAAACTGCTATTTCCTTTACTTAGGTGCATATAAATCATTCATTTAAAAATTCATAGCTGCACAACATGATTTATTATCCTCTTATGGGACCTTTCTAATTGTAGTTCCTCATTACAGCTGTCAGGCGTGAGTTATGAGTGAGATATGATTTCATATTTACACATCCTCTGCTTCTGCCCATGAACACAGATTAGCCTCAGGTCAACACAATCCGATGTGAAGATGTGACGCGGTTTGTTTGTGCAGAAAGTCATGCTAGAAATTATAAATTCAGGAGAGCAACTGCGTTTGCAAGTGGGTCAAATTCAAGTAAAAAAAAAAAATTTAATTCAGCATTACAGCGCACTGCAAATCCTCCTTCAGGTCATCACTGTGTTGTAATATATCCGCACACTGTCCCTACAGGCAGTGGAGAGTAATGCACTGACCTGATAGATGGAGCTGTACAATGCCTTTAATAGCAGAGGGGTGTTTAGTTCCCTTCTCCCCAGGGGCAAAGGGTAATAATGGTTTGATGGGGGAGATATTGCAGGCTGTGACCTCATTTGGATTCAGGATGTGTTTCACTGGACTGAAGGAGGAGGGTTTGTATAGTGTCTGCGTGTGTGAGACTGTGTGAGACTGTGTGAGACTGTGTGAGACTGTGTGTGTGTGTGTGTGTGTGTGTGTGTGTGTGTGTGTGTGTGTGTGTGTGTGTGTGTGTGTGTGTGTGTGTGTGTGTGCGCCTGCCTGTTTCTCTCTAACTGTGTCCTTACTGGTGACATGTGTAAGAGAGATGAGCTCTCAGAATTTGAGGCCATCCATCAAGCTATTAATTATCCACTTTGCCCACTCTCTGAGGATGGATGGACGCCTCATGGTCACCCGGACCGTGGCAGCAGATTTTCCCCAGAGTTCCCTGAGCCAAAAGAGCACTGCTGCCTAATGCTGCATCAGCAGCTGGTATCAGTGGAGATTGGGTGTAAGACGCGTCACCTCGGTCGTGCCGTTTAAGCTAAACGATTTTTAGTGACAGACAATAGACAGGAGCGCAAAGCAAAGGGTCACTCAGGTTTTACAAGAGGGACTAGAAGTACTCATCTAGTACACACACAAACTCTTTCGTCCCGTGAGTTATTGGTCGATATTGTTTTAGTATTTTCCTGGAAGTTAAAATTCTGTGCTTTAACCTTTACACACCCTTCTAAATGCAAAACAATCTGTTTACCTTTCATTGTTTTATTAATTAAATGGTTGATAAAAGCAAGCAGTAACATGAATGATTAAACAATCATTAATACTCATCTAGCTAATCAACTGCTTGAGGCGCTGTTCAAACACTAAAGAGTTTACAGCTGTTTGTCAAGATTTCCCCGTTGACTGTTCATAAGTGTTGATTTTGAATTAATATTCTGTCCTTATTACAGACTCAGTACCTGTTATTTTGTTGGAACGGTGAAAAATAAACTGAAATATCCACCTGATAATGACCAACCTTCAAAATTGTTACAAGTCATCTTGAAGAGAACGTGAACAACCACACCAAATCTTTATAGAAATTTACCCAGAATTGTACTCAGAGCAAAAAAATGTGTTGCCACAGGATAAGTCAATGGCGTCATCATCTGAAGAACATGATGTCTGTGCCATTCAATAATTATTCAGACATTTCTCAGCAATAGCTCGTGAAATCTTAGTTTTCCTTAGTTTATGTCTTGCATTTTTAATACAATTTATTAGTACTTCTATTCTCTTTTCTAGCATTGACTCAATAATCCCATGTGTAAAACAGTAAATCATCACATAAAACATCTCTTCCATGTGTGTTACAGTATTGCTTGATTTATATAGCATCATCATTGTTGTAAAGTCATTACTGCTGCCTGGTGCACTGGACTGGAACAGCTTGTTGTAGCTGCAGTTGTTCATACATCACCAGGCAAGCAGCGGTCTGCAGGAACCTTTTAGCGCCTTGAAACAAGTTCCTGGTCTTGACTAAAATGTCATTGTTGTGGCTAAAATAAATCTTTTGTTCTCTAGCTTGTCCTCATTTGATCTTTTGACTCCTGATCATTTGAACGTAGCTTCTGTTGCTGTCGAAATGAAGTCCAGTATCTTCAAAATATTAAAACAACATGTCAGCACCACATATTTATGTTGCACACAATTCAAAGTAGGGACATGGAAACACATAGGCCCATGTGCAAATATATTTATCGCACAAAGATAATGGAGAAGTATCTCACTTATTTCCCATGCAAACATGTACCTCATCTTCTTATCACTTTAACACAAAGAACAGCTTGAAACATTTCACACATTAACACCTCCTCAGTGCCAGAGGGGGAGGCATCCCATGGCACCTCTAAGGACCCGCTTATATAAGAACGTGGCAACTTTTTTAAAAGGATGTTAAATACTAATTAAGTATCACTCATTTCAGAAACTGCGAAGCTAAACGGCACTGCTGAAAACCTCCACTGCGTGTTGTGTTCACAGTTTAACATGTGCGTCGCCGTGAAAGGTGCGGAGAGGTAAAGTGCAATGTTTTAGGAAAAATGTGTAGCGCTTAGGTGAGTGCAGCGAGCAGCCCGTCACCCGCTGAGGCCTTTGCCACCTTCCAGCAACGCTCGTCAACCGCTGCCCGAGCAGACAGTTGGCTTAACACGGCCTGTCACTTTGGATCTGGGTAATCACCTCAAGTCATCCGAAGAGACTGAGAGAGACAGGGTGGTGAGATGGAGAAACAAATGAAGGAGTAGAGCGACTTAGGCAAAGAAGCAGATATATGGGAAGCACATCCGTCCCTTGCCTGCAAACATACACCTTGAAGTAGATGCATTTTGACATTGTGTGTGCATGTGTGTGTTTTGTAACAGGAGAATAGTGCAGCAGTTTGTGTCACAGAGTAACCGCTGCTCCTTGCTCAGTTTTATATCCCTTTCCATTTCGTTTCTCTACCAACTTCCCTAAACTCTAAAGTCCTCAACACCAACACTGTACGGATGATTGGATGACAAATCTCACAGTTTATTAGTGTCCTGTCCTCCATCAAGTTTGTATACATGCTTCTTTCATAGTTCGATCTTTAATAAGACTCAGTTTAGATTAAATTCAACAGAAGCTGAAAAAAAGCAGATAGGAGATAGTGGAGATATAAGGACCAGATTTATTTATAGGTCCTTGAGTCTTGCCATCCGGTGCATCACATCTGTCACTGCCTATAGAATAAGCATGTGTGCGCCTACGCATGTTTGTGCTCCGTTGCGACTTATGTGGGTCATGGATGCCCTACGGTACGGCATGCCCAGTCCTGTAATGGAGGTGTGCTGATGTCAGGTTGCATTTAGCAGGGCAGGGATGCATCCTTGTTGTTAGCGAGAAGATCCACAGGAAAGAAACATTGATCTGTTAAACGGCAGATGGATGGAGAGAGGTCAGCCATGGGTGCGGATTGCTAACTGTAACAGAAAACATGGCCAGTGGGGCATCTGGGAAGCAGCTTTGTATCCCGGCAGTGGAAACATTAGCCCGGAATACTGTCAATAGGCAACCATGAGGTTGTCTTTGAGAAAATACTTCCATATTGGTATCTATGGATGCTCACTATAAGTAGCAGCTGTTACACACTTGCGTATTCATTCTTGAACAATACAGTAATGTGTGTTTCACAGCCTTAACGTCCTCAATTGAAATGAAAAAGCAAAGTGCTTGTTTTGTCATTTCAACACTTCCCCTGTAATTGAGGAATTTATGTTGCAGAAATAAAAATTATCGCTTTAACAGCCATTAAAAAAGCTATTCATTGACTTTAATGTTTACATTTTAGAGCACGACAAGACAATAACTCGGATTTTTGGTTGTTGAGTTGTCTCCCTTTTTAAATGTATTTTCCACCCGTGCAACACAGTAGTGGGCCAGTGTATTTTAATCAGTGGTGTATGTCTATCTGTCTGTCCGCTACAGCGATAACTCGGGTAGTTTTAATCCAGTTTGGATTGTAGGGTCAAGACCTGTGATATTGTTATTATTATTATTATTTTCTTTTTTCAAATCCGTCAAAGGTCAAGGCCACAGCATCATATCAATGTTTTAGCCTAATGCTTATGCATGAATGCATGGGAAATTTAATGAAAGCTCTCTACACACATATATATATATATATACAGTATATACACATACTGTATATGGACTATATAAATTATCTTCTGTTCAATTCAGTCGGTGTTTTAATATTTTACTCTATAAAACCCATCTGTGCTTAAAGGTGAAAAGATTTGATACGTATAAATATATAAGGTGTAGCATCTCTCTACATTCAGATCACTGATTGTGTCTTTATGCTGTTGCAGGAATAGTTTTCATCATTCAAAGGGAGATTAGGAGGATAAGGCACTTTGTCATTGGTCTCGAGCGGTGGGGCTGCATACACATGGGTATTGGAATCAAGTGTGGAGTGGAAACTGTCTTTTCCTGATCCTGGGGAGAAGGGAAGGAAGCCCTCTCCAGTAACCAACACAAACACACACTGTAGTACTCCTGCTCCCACATGCTGTAGGTCTAGGAATAGACTATGACTGCTGAACATGAGCACACCCACCTTGCGGAGCCTGTCTATTATTTTTACATTCACATCTCATGCATCACCTATAGATTATAGGATGACCACCATGACTAACATCATTGCTGCTCAAAATATTTCTAGTGTAGGAGGCCAGTGGCTCCCACATTTGGAATAAAACTGTCTCTCCGTAACTTCCTTCCCCTAATGTACCCCGCTCGTCTCTGGTCCACCCCTGTAAACAGGATGCTCACGTGGGAGTCCCACCCGTCTCCCTGCTTCCTCCACTGTGCATTCCCATGGTCAAGACTGAAAGGTTTGCCTCCATCCAGTGTCCCACGTCCATGTGACATAGTTGTAAACTAGTACCTCTCCAACTTCTCTCATCACTAAAGTAGCCAACACAAGCTGTGCTGTTCTCCCTCTGAAAAAGAAAACCCCTCTCGCTGTTTCTAGCCCATCAAAATTCAGGGATGCACATATGGAGATGGTTAATCACCGTCACTGTGTCAGTGTGTGTGTGTGTGTGTTAGTGTGTGTGTGTGTGTGTGTGAGAGGAGGAGGGTGCATGTGTTTTGTGCATATGCTTGTGTGGGAGAGAGCATGTTCCAACAAAAGGCCTAAAAATAGTAGGAATATGCCCATGTGACATATTGAGGCTAAAAGCTTGTGAATAATTTGTCTAATGCAACACATACCCCCTTCCGATGCTCAGTCATGAAAATATGCTCCTGCAGGTTACCTCTGCCAGCCAGTTAAGTTGGAAAGAGGTAACAAGTCTGTTCAGTCACCCCAGTTGCTTTGTCTCTCTGGGAGCATGATATCTCATGGATTTAGATGGGATTTGGTGGATGAATGGCTCCTTGCCTTTGGATTTACTTGATCAGATATTGGTGGTGGTGATCTTGAATTTTTGTTCTCCCGATGTTTATTTTGGTTTTCATATAGAATGAGGATGAGGTTGATTGGAGACTCCAAACTGACCATTGTGTGAATGTGAGTGTGGATGTTGTCTCTCCGTATGTCGGTCCTGCATTCGCTAAATTGGCTCCAGTTCCCCAGCTACCTTTTTAGGTGCATGCTGGTAAATGATTCAAACTCCCCTCTTCATCTCATTTCCTTATCTTAGGTTTCTTATCAATTCCTTCCTTAAAGAAAACCTCAGTCACCAGTTTAACTCCCTTATCTAAACCTCTTAAGTGTGAGTGAAAACAAAAGAGGACATCGGATGCATTTTATCCATTGCATTGTCAGTTACTCACCTGCCACGTCATGTCAGCAATGCAGCTGGTGCATGAAATATAATCACAGTGAATAGGATCAATGGTCACAACTATGAAAATAAGACCAAGCCCTTTTCCACTTTCCACTCGGTCAGAGCTTGTACCACTGTGTACATATACACACAGTATTACAAAGGCCTGCACTTTTAGTGTTCCTGTGGAGTGGATGGTAATGATGACCTTTTTAAAGAGAGATAAAAACCTGCTCCCTGCAATACTCAACTTGTTTCAGAAGTGCATTTAAAATAGTGTGGAGCAGCAGAGAAAAAGGGAACAACAATCAAGAAGGGACAGTTTGCCAATTGTTAGGCAGTGCAAGTAAGACACAACAAAACAGTTAGCAATGTTTACTGACTTCTGATTTTATTTTATCCCCAAAGACAACAATATATAACAGGTCCATATCATATCATATCCTGATTAATCGTTAAAATATATTTAGCCATATTAATATCTAGATAATGATTATCAGGTTTCAATGACTGCTGTTAGTGCTATAGAACAGATAAAACATATGAGAAAGAGGTTTGCTGTTATGCAATGTACACTGTCATATACAGGATATTGTAGATTATAGGTTCATAGCTTTGTGCAAAGTGTTAGATTTATTTTCATTGCTTGGCAGGTGTATAAACAGCCCCTCAGGTAAGACACACATCTTTATCTCCAGAACCACCCACTTGTGTTCAAGTAGTTTACACATGACTTGGAGTGTTTTCAAATCTTCAAGTGTCATTTCGTGAGTTTTTTCATTCCATATGGATGAAACATTAATGCCAGATTGCAGTATTATGTTATGCATGCTGTTTGGAAGGTCTTACATATATGTCTGATGTATGTGGCATTCTCTCACACCTTTTATTCAGAAACTTAAATAACGAAAGATAATTTAAAGCTGCTCCATCCCTGTGCTCTCATGTTGTCCAGAGGTTTGTGCCGTACAACATGCCCACTGATAGTTGTCGTTGTTTAAGCATACCAAGGCAGCTCCCCCTCAAACATTCCTGATCAACATTCGACAATAGCGTGTTTATGTTACACACTCAGCGTTTAGTCAAAGTACATATCCTTTTGTAGTAATATTGATTGTTTGTAGCGCAGAGGAAAGGTCAATTCGGGGTGAATTCATTTGTGTATAAGTGTGTAAAAATCATTAGAATAAAATGTGCATATATTGGCATGACCTCAGGTTTGGCCACATCAGCTCATATAAGCAGACCTCTGGTCAGAAGGTTGTTAAGGTCTGCTGAGTGTGTTGGATAAGAGCAGCGTGCAGTACAGTACTTTACTGCGTTGGCCTAATAGACGGCATGTGAAAAACCTGAATTATTTAAAGCCGTGAGATTGTGTGCACGTTCACACTTGTTCACCCTACGTACCTTATCTTCTTCTCTTTAATTCACCTCTACACCCTCTGAATCACCGTGCATGAAAGTGCGAAAAAGACAAAAGCCACTTTTGCCTGTTGTCCGTATGAAAGGTGCAAATATCTTTTTGTCGGCAGATCAAGCTTGATTGATGGTTGTGTAAAAGAGAAAGCCAGCATGACTGGAGAGGATGACCACACTATTGTCACATGTTACGCCTCTGATTGCAAAAACGCTTGCATGCTATGTGAAATCACACACAGGGAAGCCAATATGGTGGCTTGTTGGGTTTAGTGTAAGCAAGCGAAGCTGTTATTAAGGGGGACTTCTTAATGGATATAGCAGGACCTCTACAGAAAAGAGATACAGCTAGTTTACAGCGGGTCACGGTACTAGACACTTTTTCTAAGGCCGTATTTCACTTGAAAGGGAAAACTTTGACCAAGCCACGAAACTTCGTCCAAATGGAAATACTGTGATGTTAAAAAAGAATATGACTAAAGATAGAAGGGAGAAACCAAAAGCTAGGCAGCTGGACAGATAGAAAAGAAACGACATGGCACATGCCAGCTTGGTGAGTTTTTTTGCGTAGGTGGAGGTAGACGGAAAGCAGGTGGATGTTTAGACAGAGCGATAAGACAGCCTGGCTGACAGAACGCCTGATAAGCAGCCTGACTGTCAGGTTTGGCAGGCTGGTGGCGAAGCAAGAGAACAGGGCATGGAGGAGAGAAAGACAGATGGCTTAAACCAAATAAAGGCAACTCAGTAATTCTAAGAGCATAATTTAGAATTGGTGCACCTGCTCTTGAGTTTGCCACTGAGAGCTACACTGAATGCAAATCTGGACTATTCAGTTCTATGTAGGACAAGCAAGGCTGACAGTTGTGCTGAATTTAGATCTTGTGCTAAGACAGCACTGACCACTGTGGGTGTATTTCTCATATTTTGGCATTGTGTAGTAACTAGCAGGGTAATTTTTAGCAAAAAAAAGCGTCCCAGACTAAAGGATCTCAACAACCATTGAATGGGTTGTCATGAAGTTCTGCACAGACATTCATGGTATCCAGAGGATAAAGCTTAACAATGTGATGCATCTGTTGCCAGCTGCAGATCAAAAGTTATCTCAACAAAAATAACTTTGGACTAAGATGTTGATGGTGGTGAACATAATTTGTGATAAACAACACAATGTTAATTTTGGGATCGTGTGCATGTTAGCACGCTGATGTTAGCATCTGGACCACGCCTTAGCCCAGTTGTCATGTAAAAGATGTAGGCACTGGACAGGAAATTGTGTTGTTCTGAAACTAGTGAAGACATTTACTTTGTGCTTGGTGTTGCTGTAGGCATAAGACATTTAATCTTGCTTGCCTTGATAAAATGTTTTGTGTTTCTGTGTTGAAGATTACTGTGTTCATATCAACCACTCCCCTAATTGTTTTTTATTCAGTGGCTGTATGATTTTATGTCATTCTTTTCAATTATCTAATCATTTTCCAGGCCTGCGTCAAGGTCACATCTATAGTGCTGCTAACCACATCATGTATCTTGTCTTTATGTTTCAGGGAAACCCCAAAGCATTGAGAGCTCTGAGCGGGTCCAGCTGTCAGGGACATACAACGTTCGGAAAGGGAAGCTTCAGCTACCGGTCAACCGCTGGACCAGGCGGCAGGTCATCCTGTGCGGCACCTGCCTCATCGTCTCCTCTGTTAAAGAGAGCCAGACAGGGAAGATGCATATCCTGCCGCTCATTGGAGGAAAAGTACGTGAAAGGCGCACCACAGCAGGGAAATAACTTGGATTGCTCCTCCTCCTCGTCTTTATAGTGTTGTGTAATTTATGCTTTGGATGATAAACTCATAATGTCATATCACCATGGACTGACCTGACAAAGTGTCATTACCCTCTACAAATGTCTACCGCAGGGAGGTTTGTCCTCTGCGACATTTTTCGTTCAGCAACTGTTTGTCCTTAAGTTTGTCGGCTAGTAAGGCTCCCTGCTTTGTTCACTTCAGTTCAAGGTCAAACAGAAATGATGCAAGCCAGGCTCCACAAAGTCAAAATGTTTTTTTTGTCCACTTCTCATCTGGAGTCGAGACATGCAATAATCCTTAGTGTAATGGATCCCTATTACATCCAAGTGGCTTTATTTCTCTCTATAAACCACCTGCCTAAAAATGACCTTTATCTGTTTATTGCTTTATGGATCTGTGTAAGCTCCGAGGGCTCCTCTGAATGTCCCTTTTATACTCGTCTGCTCGACACAAAGGACACTCCATACTCCGCCACACCTAGTTCTTAAACATTTCTCGAACAGCACATGACCTCTAGTCAACCATTCATGCAAAGAGTGCCTCTGCATGTGCCTGTATGTGGTGTGTTTGTGGGCATGTGTGCCAGTATTCTATTCAGTAAGTTAACCAGTCAGCCATTCATTCTCTGCGTGCGACTCTGCGTGTGACTCTGCGTGTCTAAAAAGCAATTTCACATACATTTATTCTTGCTCATGTCACGCACATCATATGATCATGCGTGCCTTATATATTTTCATGAGTATGCTTCCGGCTGGGTGCATTTGTTTACCCTGCAGTCATTTAGCATCTTATTTCCTTCAGCAGAGGCCATTTCGAATAAGAGATAATCTATTGAGACGCCAATGTGTCAGCTTTTCCTCTCTATTTCCTCCCTCCCCTTCTTGCTATTGTCTGACTCTATATGCATGGGTTTATCATTTATATTCAGAGTGGGGGTCAGAGATGTCAGTATTTCAGACTAACATCAATCCTGTGTGTGTGTGTCATGCTGCAGGTGGAGGAGGTGAAGAAGCACAATCACTGTTTGGCCTTCAGCTCAGCGGGCCCTCAGAGTCAAACCTACTACGTCAGCTTTGACAGCTTCACGGAGCACCTGCGCTGGCACAGACACGCTGCCAAGGTACTGGCTGTGTGTATGTGGATGGGAGTAAGACGAAGAAAAGTTGGAGAACATGAGCATATGCTCCCCAGTGATTCTTATGGGTCAGATGCATGGTATATTAGGGGTGATTGCAAGTTGAAGTATGAAAATATGGGTCTGCAATCCCACCGCCTGAGATAAGTAGACTGAAAAGTGCACATTTCACTACTGTCCACTCTGTAGTATACACTTTAACCCAAGTGTCACTGGGAGCATAAACACCACTCATGTCTTTCTGTCTCTCTCTCTCTCTATCTATCTATCTCTCTCTCTCTCTTTCTCTAATTTGAACTCAAGTAGGCCATAGCCAGAAACCCTCCTTTCTAAATATTAACAGGGACATGCATGTCACCAGCACCCAGAGGGCCACTCAGAATAGGAGCCTGGAAAGAGGCAGCACGTGCCCCAGTGACAACTGCTAAGCCTCTAGCTAACTCTGCTCTGAAAGTTCACACACTGTAGATTTTGTCTCGAGCCCGATTTAATGTTTATGCATTTCATAGACAGAACAGTAAGTGCATTTATATTTCCTCAGTTCAAGTTCTATAAACGTGGTTGTATTTGTGTTGTCTCTGTGCTGTTTTTATTGAAGTTTATGGTTAAACTGTAAAATATCAGAACTCAGTTACATTTCTGTCTAGATAAAATTGTTTTACATATATTAGTCTGCATCTCCCTCCATAAATCCCAACTGGTTGGCCTATAATTTTCTCAGATACAAAGACTTGCAGAGATGCTGTCGTTTCATTGTAGATTTCAGCTTCTGTGTTCCTGTAAATTTGATAAACAAATGACCAGAGGTTAACTGCTCCACACACCTGCAGCTAGCTAGATTAGGTGATGATGTAATGTGTGATGTTAGGTCACTAACCTGTGGGACTTTCCCTTGACTTCTCCTGACTCTCTAATCCTAAAACGATTTGCTGGTGAATGACATATGACCCTTTAGCAGAAGGCTATACACACACAATCACACACAGGCACACATGCACACACACAGTAAACCATTTGAGTCGTGTGGGAGCGATAATCCTGTTAACTCTCTTTCGTTCTCTCTTTCTCTCTCTTTCTGTAACCTTCTCCACCCTTGCTGCTTTCCTTGCCACCTCCATCTAGATGGTGTCCCAGAGAATAAACTCGGTAGACCTGTCTTGCTGCAGCCTTGAGCAACTTCCTACCAACCTCTTCTACAGTCACGACCTTACCCACCTCAACCTCAAACACAACTTCCTGCCTGCTGACCAGCGGTTGCAGCAGCTGCAGAGGTACAGTGCCATCGTAAATCTACAGTAAACACACCTGGGGCTGAACTGTAAGGACTGGGCAGGATGGGTAGGAAGAGGTGAACAATAAGAAGGGTTGCATTACAGGTTGAGGAGGCCGGGCGGGGGGGTTTGAATTGGCTGATTCGGGCAAGATGAGACTTGAGAAGGTTTAGCAAAGCTTAACATAATTTGGCCACAGCAGAAAACGGGCAGGACTGTTTGTACATGGAAGAGAGAGACGGGACACATCAAGGCTTTACTGGACACAGCAGGTCATGGCTGGCTGCTTTGGAGTGCTACAGCTTTTGCCTACAGTTTGCAAGCCATCGATCTAAGCAGCCTGTGGCAGTTGGCACACGGAGACAGACGAGGCTAGCCAGGGCTGTGCTATAGCAGGCCAGGCCAAACGAGCTCAGAACCGAGAAGGGTAGATGCATCTGCAGGGAGGCTTTTAATGTCCCTGGCCTCCCTCACTCTCTCTCACTGTGGGCACCATCTGCTGCATGCTTATCATGCTCACAGATTAAAGCTTGCATCCAAGACTTTGTGTGTGTGTGTGTGTGTGTGTGTGTGTGTGTGTGTGTGTGTGTGTGTGTGTGTGTGTGTGTGTGTGTGTGTGTGTGTGTGTGTGTGTGTGTGTGTGTGTGTGTGTTAAACACGCGCGTTAAACACGCGCGAATGTCTCAGAATTTCTCTCTGAAAATGATCGGCAGAAGTTTGCAAAAGATGAATTAATTGTGTGAATCTGATGCCTTAGTATGTGTATGCAGAATGGAGCATGTGCGTGTGTGCATGCGTGCGTGTGTGTGTGTGTGTTAGGGAGAGGGAGAGAGTTGCTTGCTTGTATGAAACAGAAACAGTGGCTGCGGGCTACAGATTTTGGGTCAGTGCATACACAGTCTTGATACAGTATGGCATTCTTTGTTTTCTCTATGAGATGGCTGTTCATCTTTTTACACAGTCACGATGGAGATTTATCTTCCTTATGGGGACAAAAATCAAGTCCCCTTATTTTAAATCATTACTTTTTAAGGTGAATACATTTTAAGGTTAAGGTAATAGTTAAAGTAAGGGACGCAGTATTTTCCTATTTTCCCTCTGAGGTTGTGTATGCTTTATGTCCTCCTGATAGAAAGGATGGATGAGAAGGAGATCCTAGTTTTTAAATATGTCCATTTGAATAATGAAGATATAGATGATGTGGGAAATATTTGTAAAATCTAAGCAAGTGATTCACAGCTCCCCTGCTGGACAAGCAAGGTAACATCCATTTAGCTTTGCCAAACCCTAAGTAGGCTCATCCGCGTTTGACCCAGCACGAGAGAAAAAGAGGTCAGTAATGAGAAAGAGATGAATAGTTAGCTGAAAATAGAGGGCTTTTGACATATAGAAGCATGTAGCAGAGTCAGTGGCGTATCCTCTTTGCCCCTGAGAGACTGAAATCAAAAGAGCTGGAGCCACAAACAATAATCCGCTGTGTGCAGCCAGTATGAATGTGGGTGTATGTGTTTTGGTGTGGGGAGCTGTGTGAGAGTCTGTTTTTGTTTCAATACAAACACTGGCCTTCTCTGACATCTAACATGGAGTCATAGTGCTTTGTATTTTTCCAAGAGCAATGGAATGTGTGAACCTGTCACATGCCTCTCCCCTTCCTCTCTCTCTGGCCATATAATAACTGGTGGGTGAACTGCCAATCAGATATGCATAATCAGTTGTCTGGGATACTGGCTCTTTCCTCTGGCGTGGTTTTGTCTTCCCAGCATGCATCTCTCACTCTGAGACAGAGGTCACCTCTCACTGAGGGCAATGCATGGCTGACATCACCTGACTTATAACTGAATCGTCTGCCTGATTATTTACATATCCATGACAGTTCAGGGAGTTACAACAGACATAAACATCAAGGGAGTGAGTGGGGGAAGGAAGTCCGAGTAGTGGCAGAAATAAAATAGTTTTTTAAGTGAAGGGATTAAAGTTGCTTTAACTGTCTAACCAGAAGAAGTGGCCAAAGACAATATGAACAAGTCTTTTTTTTTTCTCTTCACCAACTCACAAAACAATCATCTAACTTTTAGCTGGTTGTGTTCCACTACATTCATCTAGTTGCTAACTTTGTCTGTCTGTTGTTTGTTGCTGTGTACAGTGGGTTTATCTGATCTTTAGCTGAACATAACAAAGCAAATATATATAAATGAGGATCGTGACAGGAGTTTCATACTGCAATAACAAAACAACGAGCTTAACGACCTCAAAATGCTGCTGTGGTGAACCATAGTCATGTTTAATAATTAAATAACAAATACTGATTAACAGGTTGAAACCTACGCCGACAGCTATTTTTGAATACTTGAGACAAGCTGTTAATAACATAATTACCATATAAAGTTATGTATAACTTGTTAGCAAACAAGTTTCGAAGGCATGAAACAATGCTGCTGGGTTTCTATAACACCTAGTCATTGTTGTGTTTGTGTATCTAGGGCTTAGTTTTGTAGTTTTGGTTTTAGTGTTATTAAGCCAGTTGTTAAGTTTGTCTCTCTGCTGTTTGTGTGCAGGCCTGTCATATATTTGGTTTATCAGGACTGTTCGCTAATGATTGCATGTTGTTAAAGCTGCTAGTAAGATAATAAGCTAGTGCCAGTAAAGTTAAGGGCCAAAGCAGCAAAACATTAAGTTAAAAGGGGCTAAAAGGCTCCAAAGAACGAAGATGAACCATAGAGTTGCTTTATAATTTAACAGGAAAATAAAACTATGGCTACTTTAAAATTTCAAACCAAGCATCAAAGACAACAATAACTAGATCTATAGGGAACTGCATATTTGGAGATGAAAAAATGATGAGGCCTCCTTTAAATACACAAGGAAAGAGCGTAGCATGATAGGATAGAATGACAAAGCGTGACACAGACAAGGGGAGCGTCTGGGGAGGAGCTATGAGCATTACTCAGCAGATTGCAGAGGTTGATTTAATAGCGGAATGACATTTTCCCACACACCCCCACCCACCGCCTGCAGGAGTCACCCTCAGCTGGAATTACTTGGCCACCCTAATCAATAGCCCTGACATCTTGTTTGCCTTTTTCTCCATCACCGTGATATACTGTGTGTGCATTTGTGTTGTGTGTGTTTGTAACCTGTGTGTGCACATGGGGATAAAAACCTGACATTTTGCCAGTTTCAGCAGCTGCTCCAGCCGGCAGTACTAATGTGGTCTGCTGCCAATCTCTGACTTGACATAGCTGCTTTATCTGTGGTGCATGATAGGTGATAGCAGGTTGCCTGTGCGTGTGTCTGTATTTGTGTAGATGGATAATTAAGGACAGAGAGAGTCCTTTCCCCCCTGCTCCGCCTCATTCCCTTGGCTACCGCCCCACTGAGGGGCTAACCCATCTGAAGGTCACCGCTCTGCCATGGGACACCACGCCAAATGCCACTGGTCATCGGTGTTTGAATGAAAAACACAGATGTCAATGTCATGCTTGTTTGCTCAACAATCAAATACGAAGGTTTAGTCCAAAGGAAGGCTTTGTTCATGGGTGTGATGAGTCTACCTGTGTTTTTCACTTAAACAAATTCAGTGTTAGCTTCACTTTGCCCATGAATCTATTTCATTAATATATTTATGAACATCTTCTCTCCTGCAATATTAATGTCGACAAGATACAACTACATCTCCAATCACTCTTCTGTTCTTCTCTTCTCATGTCTCCTCTCAGTCTAAGCTCCCATTGATTATTTTCTGTCATGTTTCAGGTTTTCCCGTCTGCGAAGCCTCAACCTGTCCAACAACCATCTCAGTCAGTTTCCCCTCGCCATCTGTGACATCCCCACCCTGACGGAGGTCAACCTCAGCTGTAACTACCTGGCCTCTGTGCCCAGCTCCGTGGGAGCTATGTCCAAGTAAGTAACAACAGGAGGTTGTTGACACAGGTCTGATGTGATGAGACCCCACTGTATGTCTCAAGATCTAAATCTTTCACCTACCTGAATCATAAGTTCATACACATTGTAGCTCTATATATTACACCACATCTGGTCCTACTCTGTTACTTATTGAATTATTGATTTTGTTTTATGTGTTTACCTTCCCTCTCCCTGTTATTGGTTGTTACGGGTTTGCCACTGTCATGAGACCAGTGTTTGCACTGATGTCAGGGCTTTGGAAACAGACCAACTATATTTTTTCTAGTTTGAGTGTCAAAAGTTTATATAGTCAAATGTTGCCAAACAACAAGCACATCACGTAACAACTGTCATGGTGCACTTTGCTACTTTCAGCATGTGATTTAACAGCATTGAAACTTGCACTGATCATCTGTGGTGTGAGTGAGTCACAGCCTTGTTCCTGGTCGGTATCATTTCTCCTTGCTGTATTTATATATTCTCTTTTTCTTCTACTTTATTCTGGGCTAATCTGTTGTACAGATCTTTTGAGCTCTTCCTCTAATATTTTGGTAGTTTTTAATTGCAAGCTTCTTGCATGTCCTTGAGGAATCAAATGCCAATAAAACACTCATTTCTATTTCATTAATCTTTTGATGTTGGCTGAGAAATTATTTTTTGATGTCTCTGCCACCCAAAATTAAAAAAAATCTTCATTCCAGGCCATGATTTTCAATAGGACAGATCAAGCTTTTCATTTAAAGTTGAGCTCCGGTATCGACCACCTTCCTAGTTGAAAAACCCTTTTACTCAATTCAGAAAAACGTGTCCGCTAAACTGTTAATGGAATAAGGGCCTGAACTCACAGGAGGCGTCAATCACTCCATGGATGGTTCAAGATGTCACTGCTTAAAAAAAAAGACTGGACTGGAAAATATACCAAGCATTTTAACGTGGTATATAAAGAGCTCAAGTGATAAATGTTTATGGGTATTGTGCCCCTTTAGAACAATACAGGATACAGTATTCCTCTGTAATGTAGATTAATCAGTACTGACAGCTTGGTTTGGACTTGTACTTCAAATTTAAATGATTTGAAAATATATACACTGGTATGTGGTTTGAAACATGATGAAATGAGAAGTTAATCTGCCTGAATGATCTGGTATGCCTGTAGATTCCTGAAGTGGCCAGTAGGGCATTTATGATGCTACTGCCACCTGCTGGATATTAAGTTTAGTGATCATGAGTATTGAGTATTTGAAATAGCCCTTATCAGTACAGTGGCATTTCCCCCTCAGAGCTACTTTCTGTGAAAATGAAGAATCATCATTTCTTATCACCTCTTGAGGTCAAAAGTCTGATTTCATGTTCCTCTCTCAGCTTGCAGACGTTCCTCTTGGATGGCAACAGTTTAGATGAGCTGCCCAACGAGCTGGGATCCCTCCAGAGGCTGAGCTACGTAGGTCTGTCCTTCAACCAGTTCAACCACGTTCCCCAGGTGCTGGAGCGTTTGACCTCCATGGAGAAGCTGTGCATGGCCGGCAACAACCTAGAAACACTCGTCCTGCAGAATTTCAGACTGCTCCGAGTCAAACACATCGATTTAAGGTACAACAATACGTGCAATATTTAAAAAAATGTACTGATTATATATGATAGGGTGTTTATAATTATTCTCTGACATGTCATAAACGAACATCACGTTAAATCCTCAGCCATACATGTGTCAAACACTGTACTCAATGACCCGTTATCCCACTAATGATGGAAACAATAACACTAAGAAGAAGCCAAAACGTGATCAGACAGCCGGACAGCACGGAATCAGGAAATCATTTGCCTGTAGTGGCTCCATCAGGTGTCTTCGCATTGAGTGGAAAAGCACAGAGCTGTGGTGACTTGCAGTATTCTCCAGTTAATACTTGACTTCTTCTGACTTTGTTTAAACGGGGTCAGTAAATAGGTTTTCTAACGTTTCTCACCTGTTGGAGCAAAGATCACGTGGCATCTCTGATGCGGTTGTGGTCCTATTTGGAAACCACAGTGCTAAAAGTCATGTTAAAGTTAATGTATTTGAGTTTTGACTGTTATATTTATATATATAACTTGAAGAAGGTATCTTGGACTTAAGGGAATTGTTATAGGCAATTTTTAAATTAAACTTCAAATGGATTAAAATTAATTTATGAAAAATAAAACAGATTATTTCCCTCATTTAATATATAGAGTTCCGGCCCCCCTACCTTCTATTCATGAAAAAGAATCAACAGAATAATCAACAGGTGTTTTGCAGCCCCAATGAAGTCAATGGACATCCATTATTTTTATTATTAAAGATCAAATCAGAATTATACCAGTTCTTTCATGCTGCTTCCTTACACAATAAGAGCATTAATACAGAGTTTATGGCTGGTTATTTTTAGATCAATCCAGCATTATTGTTTATTTTAAAACACCCAACATCTCTTTTTATGTGACTTTTTAATTTTATATAACTAGTTACTGCATGCTGTTGCTTTCATCTGAAACTATAAATTCTGGTATTTGTTTATGGAAGAGAATAATATTTTCATGTCTAAATCAGTTTCCTCAGAGTTAAACAGAACTCAAGCAGCAGCGCAATATATCAAACACCTGAGGCATGTTCCCTGCCTCGTAAGAAAGGTTACAACCTGTGCAGTTCAGCCGGAGTTGAACCTTCGCTTTCCTCCCTGCCCCCTCTGTCAGGCTGAATAAAATCTCCAGCATGGTGCCAGATGAGCCTGACCTGCTGAGGCACGTGACCCAGCTGGATGTGAGGGACAACAGGCTGACGGACCTGGACGCCTCAGTCTTCCCCAGACTGGAGGTGCTTCACTGTGAGAGGAACCTCATCTCCAGGCTGAAGGCCAAGGGTTGCTTGCTCAAAGGCATCTACACTGCCAACAACGGTGGGTTTGGCACACACAGCGTTTTAAGTTCTCTACAAGGGCAGTCACATGTGCTTAAAAGAAGAAATGTTCCCTCCCATCCCGCTCACATCTCCACCGTTCAACCTTTTTCTTTTACAAAAATCACTGATATGAATCTGTCCTCTCTGAACCTTTAACGTCTATCTAATCTCACTCCAATAGTGTCTTTCCTCATACATTCAGGACATGCTGCAGTCTCATTGTCCCTCTCCCTCAACAACCTGTCACCTTCCTCCAAACTCCCCCCTCCATTTTCCCTCCACCTGGTTCTTGTAATAGATTGCCTCTGTCCTTGCTGTAGGTTAATGTGTTTGGATTTCTCCCCACAGAGCTACGACAACTGGATGTCAGTCCCGTGCCTTCCAATCTCAGCTACATGGATATCTCGAGGTGAGAAAAATCTGATGCAGCACTAATTGGAAAAACTATTTTGAAAATGAAGCTCATTTACAGTACATCCCCTGTGCCCTTCAAGGACACAAGAGCAGCACTTGTTCAGTGTTCTGGATGTTTGAAAATGTGGTTAAATATGAACTTAAGAGGGTCAAGATTGTTCAACTGTTTCATCCCTGACCTTTGACATGTCCTCTGATTGTTAAGTGAAAGATATGCTTCTGTGCTCAACTTCTTTTGGTCAATAAAGTGCCTTTTATTTCTTAGAGGTATTTTTTATTATTATTATCTTTGAATCCTCAAGAGCTCTGTCGAAGGCTGTGGTTATTATTTGCAGCTTCTCCGAGAATTC
This sequence comes from Paralichthys olivaceus, assembly GCF_024713975.1. Lineage (NCBI taxonomy): Eukaryota > Metazoa > Chordata > Actinopteri > Pleuronectiformes > Paralichthyidae > Paralichthys > Paralichthys olivaceus. The sequence goes on along the minus strand of NC_091108.1, from coordinate 9,326,434 downwards.
AGTTATCTGATGTAGTGACTTTATAATATCACTAAACTAGAGAATGCATACCTTCACCAGTCCCTTTACATTTAAATAAGCTGCATGAAATTTCACACTCTCATAGACATTAGTTCCCTATATGTGCTTGATTTTTTTTTCCATTAAGATTAATGATTATTCCCTGGATCCCCCTCAGATCCATATACGCACCAAAATTGAATGGGTTCTTCACTGACCCAAATCCTTCCACCAAATTCTGTCAAAATCCGTCCAGTAGATTTTGTGTTATCTTTCTGAAATACAAACAGACAGAAGTAAAAAAAACAAAAAAACGCCACGTTACATCAAGAATAGAAGATGCTGCCTTGTGTTTTCTAGAGCAGGACTGTTGAGAATTCAACTACATGCAGTAACTATTCAGTGGAAAGTGTTTCCCTTGAAAAACTGCACATAATTTATCATCATCATCTCCCCCTCTCCTTCTGTAGGAACCATATGGACTCCTTGCCCGACTGGTTGTGTGAAGCAAAGAAGCTGGAAGTTCTGGACGTGAGCCACAACCTCATCGCCGAGCTCCCTGCGCGGTGAGCCTCCCCTTCTCACTCGATGTGTCCTGTGAATGAGAGTACAGCGCAGGATTGTTGTCTCCCCCCATCTATCCCCCATAGAGCCTCATAAATCACACAGATAGCCTGTGATCTCCATAGCCCTCGTCCATTCTCTTCCTCTTTATATAGCCTTTTAGAAGGTCAACTCAGATGCAGCGCACTTCCTCCTCTTCTCTCTGTCTATTCATTGTTCTTCCTCTTTGTCTCATCTTCTGGTGCCATCAGTGTCTGTAGATTTATATTTTACCCAATAAGTGTCAGGATGATGAATTTCAGCTGCAAGCTCCACTAGAGGCGCTGCTATTTTCTGAATTCACATCCGTCCTCGCCCCCAACCTCCTGCTGCTCTACTCTCATTTCCATGACTATTTTAGTCGACTTCCCTTACAGTTCACATAGGCCCATCTATCCATCCATCCATCTATCTATCTATCTATCTATCTATCTATCTATCTATCTATCTATCTATCTATCTATCTGTCTGCCTATCTATCTATCTATCTATCTATCTATCCATCTATCTATCCATCTATCTCTACCTATCTGTCAGTCTCTCTCTGTCTCTATCTATTTATCTATCTATCTATCTATCTATCTATCTGTCTGTCTGTCTGTCTGTCTGTCTGTCTGTCTGTCTGTCTGTCTATCTATCTATCTATCTATCTGTCTGTCTGTCTGTCTGTCTGTCTGTCTGTCTGTCTGTCTGTCTGTCTGTCCCTCCCTCCATCCCTCCGTTTATTTTTGATCTTCTCGTTCTGACCTGACCATCTGTATATTCCTCATGCCGCAGGTTGTTCTGCAGCAACAGTCTTAGGAAGCTGAGTGCAGGACATAACCAGTTGCAGAAGCTGCCTGAAAGAGTGGAGCGCCCTCTGCTGGAGGTTCTGGACATACAGCACAATCAACTGGTGGAGCTGCCCTGCAACCTGTTCCTCAAATCTGACAGGTAGCATTAGTCATCCGGTGCAATTAATTTTGTTTTCATCAGATCATGCACATGACATCTGAAAATTCGATTTAACAGAGGGAAAATGAAAATGAAGGACATGAATTGGATTTTTACTCGAGGGCAGGCAAGATACTCAAGGGCAAAGATAGCAGGGAAATAAAAAACAACCAACCACTACAGGGAGGGGAGAGGGGTGTGTTTTAAAGAGAATCATAAAAGTAGGAAGTCATACAAATGTTTGTAATTGAAGACTCTTCATCTCATTATTTTTCTTCAATTTTCTTTCCTAAGCTTACGATGCGTGAATGCATCAGCCAACAAGCTGGAGCACCTGCCGCCTTCCAGCCTTTCAGAGGAGAGTCACAGCATCCTGCAGGAACTCTACCTCACCAACAACCGGCTGACGGACAAGTGTGTGCCCATGCTGACGGGCCACTCACATCTGCGGATTCTGCACATGGCGTACAACCATCTCCTGACCTTCCCAGCCAGGTAAAGACGTCACAGTTTATACTCCAGCCTGAATCAATTTCTATTCATTTTTTTGATCAATAATTCATTATTTTGATGAATGTTTAAACTGTTTATTTTTATCAAAGATTTTTATGAATCATCTCATATGTAAACTGTCAGAAAATAGTGAAAAATATGTAATTTATATGAATATGAAGAAATGAAATAAATGTTCCTTTGTATTAGTGGTATAATGTTGTGAGCATCCGATTAATTGTTTCAGCCCTGCGATACACAACTCAGCTCACCCATTGCTTTGTCTCATCCATCAGTAAAATGGCCAAGTTGGAGGAGCTGGAGGAGGTGGACCTAAGCGGGAACATGCTGAAGACTGTGCCCACGACCATTATGAACTGCCGGCGAATGCACACGCTCATCGCCCATTCCAACGCCATCGAGGTCTTTCCGGAGGTCATGCAGCTGATGGAGATGAAGGTAATCCTATAGCAGTAGCACATCTCTATGAGCCCTTGAGCTCATTAGTATCTGTGTTGAGTGTTGAGATCTTGCCCTCTTCTCGTCAGTGTGTGGATCTGAGCTGTAACGAACTGAGCGAGATCACCCTCCCAGAGAACCTGCCCCCCAAGCTCCAGGAGCTCGACCTGACTGGAAACCCTCGTCTCAACCTGGATCACAAGACGCTCGAGCAGCTGAAGTAAGTCTCTGTGTCTCTGCTGGACGTCTTTAGATCTGTTAGTGTGACTATACTATTACCACATTACGTCTTATATATTTAGCCTTCATGCATCTTTATGCCTCACCATAATGCTGCCTTTTTGATCTTCCTCATGTTCTGTTGTCTTCCAGTAATATTCGCTGCTTCCGTATTGATCCGCCTCCAACCTTTTCGTCGAACGAGGCATCTGGTGGGCCTGCTGTGTGGAGTCATGGTTACACAGAGGCCTCGGGCGTCAAGAACAAGTGAGTTAAAAGGAAAAAAAAAAAATACCCCACAGTCATCACACTCGACCAGCAAAGCCTCACTAATCTGAACCTCTTGAGAATGAGTGCTGTGAAAGCCCGATGACTCAAAATGATATTGTTGCAGTGGTTATTGAAATCATGAATCATGCATTGTCACACAATGATGGAGCTGTACAGTCATATAAGTGAAAGATAGAAAGCGTTGTGTTCTCAGTGTGAACAGAGCAGTTGATATATCTTTTGTTTGTCATTCTCTCTTCAGACTATGTGTCGCAGCACTTTCAGTAAACAGTTTCTGTGGAAGTCGTGAAGCTCTGTACGGTGTGTTTGATGGGGACCGGAATGTGGAAGTGCCGTACCTTTTGCAGTGCACGATGAACGACGTGCTGGCTGAAGAACTACACAAGACCAAGAGCGAGGAGGACTACATGACCAACACCTTCCTCGTCATGCAAAGGTACGCGAAGCGATGCGCTCATATATGGCTGCGTTCAAGTTTCTATAGCAAACAATAATCCTCTCTTTTTTCTTTCCCAGGAAACTCGGGACTGCGGGTCAGAAACTGGGCGGCTCGGCTGCTCTGTGTCACATCCGCCATGACCCCACCGACCCTGGCGGCTGCTTCACCCTCACAGCTGCGAACGTGGGCAAGTGCCAGGCCATTCTGTGCCGTGACGGGAAGCCACTGTCGCTGTCCCTGCTTCACAACATAGGGCTGGAGGAGGAATACCGCAGGATCCGACAGCACAGGGCTATTATCACTGAGGTAAAGATCCTTGAAGCAAACTGTGTGCCAAAGGAAATTAATGTAAGCACGATACTCATTTTTATACTTTTTCCCTATAGGACAACAAGGTGAATGGTGTGACCGATTCTACAAGAATCATGGGCTACTCCTTTCTCTACCCATCCGTCATCCCTTGTCCCCATGTGCAGACAGTCACTCTCACATCCCAGGATGAGTTCTTTATTCTGGGCAGCCGGGGCCTGTGGGATACTGTGTCTCCCACTGAGGCTGTAGAGGCTGTTCGAAACGTCCCAGATGGCCTGGCTGCGGCGAAGAAGCTGTGCACGCTGGCGCAGGGATACGGTTGCACCGACAGCCTCAGTGCTGTTGTGGTCCAGCTCAGTGTGAGTGAAGACTGCTGCTCCTGCTGCTGTTCTGAGCCTGCCCAGCCTCCTCCGAGCCCCGGCCTGGGCACTTACCCCTCATCGTCCTCTGCCATCAAGGAGCGGCCCTCGGACGGCTCCCTCCCCGTGCCCCCTTCCTCCTGCAGTGAAATCAGCAGTGAGATCAGCACCAGCGAGATGAGCAGCGAAGTGGGCTCCACAGCCTCATCTGACGAACCCCCGCAGAGCTCCTTGGTGCTGCTGCACGACCAGCCCCACCATCCACACCTCCACCTGCACCATCAGGCCCACACGCTGTCCTTACAGCACCAGCATGGCCACACGACCTCTCAGCCCTGTCAGTACCTGTTCCCTGGTTCAGAGCTGCCCTCTGCCCGCAGCTGCTGTGCCCTCCATCCTGCCTGTTTAGCAGGGTCCTTCCAGAGACAGCTATCCAGTGCCACTTTCTCCAGCGCCCTGTCAGACAATGGGCTGGACAGCGAGGATGAGGAGCCCATTGCTGGCGTTTTCTCTAATGGGAGCCGCGTGGAAGTAGAGGCAGACATCCATTGCCTCAAAGCAGAGTCCTCCACCTCGTCATCGCCCCAAACATCATTACCCTCATCCACCAGCCAAGAGCGCACCCTGCTGACTCTTCCCCCTCCACCACCCCCACCGCCGTGCACCCCAGAGCCCCTCGACGAAGGTGTCGACATGAGCCTCGGTGACGTCGAGAATGGACTGGAGAGGGACGAGATGTGGCAGGGAGTTGGAGCAGGTGGTGGGGACGGAGGGAAGTTAGCAGCTAAGAAGAGGGTTAATGGGTCAGTGGCACGCCAGGAAAAGAGTCACAACCTCATCGAGGTGGCTGCCGACGCTCCCTCGAAGAAATCTGGCGGCTACTTCACAGCTCCAGCCCAGCCTGACCCTGACGACCAGTTCATCATCCCCCCTGAGCTGGAGGAGGAGGTGAAGGAAATCATGAAGCAGCATCAGCAGAAACAGCAAAAGCCACCTGGGACCGATCAGCCCATGGACTACTACGACACCCCCCTCTGAACAGCAGCACCAACTAAAAGCCTCATCTCCCTTCCAGCAGCAGCATGCACACGACCCAACATCAACCCAACATCAACCCAACCGCTCTCATTTCCCTCAAATGTGGGCACAAATGAAGTGAGATTCCTCGAGAGGCTGTAAAATGCACATGAAAGCCTTCCAGCTCTACACAGCCTTATCCCTGGAGAACCATGCACTGTTACTGCTCCTCCTGTTTTTACCGAAGCAACTCATAGAATACAACAAGCAAACGAGCCCTTTAATGATACTCAACCCTCCTGGTGTCCACGGTCGTGCCCTTCTCACAGACTGGAACTTTTTCTTTGTTTTTTACATGAGACAACCAGCGGAGTATGTAATCAACACTAGTCTCTTTGCAATAGCATTAGCTCACCACAGCACTTGTTAATATTGATAACAATTACATGGTTTGTTTGTTTGTTTTGTAAGAATTTACCATATCTTTCAATGTGAAAGCAGAGAAGTTGATGAAAGAACTTTTTAAAAACAGAGACACATAATCTTTTTATGATCAGTGAACTATGTCGAATGGTGCACTAGTAATACCACACTTAACTGTTGTAGATAGGGCACTTAAAATACTGTATTTCTTCAGTAAATCATGGCTCCTGGCCTGGAAAATGGCATAGAAATTTTTTGTAGAAGTTTTAAATACTAACTCCTAGGAGTTGCATACTCTTTATGGTGACTCAGTCACTTTTACTAATCTTCTCTGAGAGAAATGGTGATTTTTGTTTTGTTTATTGTTTTGTTTTTTTCCAATGATTGTAAATAAGAGAAATGTTGTATACTGATGCTTTTGAAGGAGCTGTGTACCTGTATGTCGGTGAAAGTTGTAACGGTGGGGAGGATAATGTGCGGTTCGCCAAGAGTTTGCTGTTATGGAGGTGTCACTTCCCTTTATCTTACAAAGTAGACTCACAAATATGAAACACACATACACACACACACACACACAAATGTTAATGTGCAATTGCAGTTCTGAATACCCAGCATTCCATGCTATACAACATTACTGTATCTAATAAACACTAATAGACGGATCTTTGCATGCACACTTGCATGCATGCACATTTACACACACATACACACATACACAAGCATACATGGACGCCCACAGGATAATATTAGTCCCACCTCACCTCCCTCCTACAGTAACTGTTATCACCGGCATGACTGTGTCAAGTTCAGTACTACAAACAAATATATCTACATGGAAAAGTGACAACACAAATGTTCCTGTCTTTGGTATAATAAATTTTAAATTTGTGAATATAAGTCATCACGTCTGGGACTTGTTTTTAATCATGTGTGCACTTTAAATGTGAAGTTAAGACATTGATGTGAAACTTTTTGTTTTAAAATAATTTATTCTGCACAATAATACTCTTACATATCTGTAGGTGTTTTTACATTGAATTACCAGAAGGGGGCACTCTCAGATTATGTTATTATATAGTATATGATGTTTTACCTTTGAGGCACTTGAGTTAAATCTGAATCTGAAGCCTGCTGTATAAGATACACAAATATTCAGCTGATTTATTTTATTTCAAATTTTTTTTGTTTCTGTTGTCTGTCCAAAGTTCAGTGTCTGTGATTATGGTTGTTCTGGGGCGTTCACATTTGCCATGATGAAGCTGTTGTCACCCTTGTGTCTCTTATACTTCTTCTTCACGCAGATGACGCTGACAACAGTGACCAGCAGCATGACTGCCAGTACAGACAGAGAAGAGGTCAGCGCCAGGGTGGTTTTATCCATAACGGAGCCCCTGTACTGACAAGTGTCCCCGTAGTACCACCAGTCATCACCCACCGCACACCTGGAGAACAGAGGATGAAAATCAGACTTTCAGGTATTACCAAGTGGTGGTGGTGGAAAACTGAAGCTTTTAAAAGGACTCATCTTAGATAAAGGATGGATGGAAGCTTATTTGCTTTTTGATTGTGAATATGAACCTTGGACCAGGAGATGTGGAGCTGAACTTAGACTGGAAACAATGTGTTGTTCTTCACTGCATTTTCATTTTTTACAGATTAAACAAACAGGACATAACATTATAGTAATAATCACTATTACTATTATTATAAGCTTACAAGTGAGTTTATATCTGCAAGAGCTAATATTCCAACGTCCCTTTCCAAAAATGTCATTATAATTGATAAACTTTGAAATGAGGACCATTCACCTGAAGAGAGATGGAGCGACGGAGATTTCACTTTTCGATTACCATATTTTCCTCCATATTGAAATAATTGAAATAATGTTAATTTTTGATATAGTATACATATTGTATTCTGCTCTGATCATATTTAGGGGACTAATATGAGTGTGTGAAATTTGCTACATTTTGATGGAGGTAAGGAAAGAGCCTTTGGGACCTGTCACATCCCCTCACCTGCAAGCGGCTTTGCTCTCAACCTCCACACAGACCCCGTCATTGAGACACTGCACGTTGATGCAGGCGTCAGAGGTTGCAGTGGTGTCGGTGGTGGCTGCAGTGGTGTCGGTGGTGGCTGCAGTGGTGTCGGTGGTGGCTGCAGTGGTGTCGGTGGTGGCTGCAGTGGTGTTGGTGGTGGCTGCAGTGGTGTTGGTGGTGGCTGCAGTGGTGTCGGTGGTGGCTGCAGTGGTGTTGGTGGTGGCTGCAGTGGTGTCGGTGGTGGCTGCAATGGTGTCGGTGGTGGCTGCGGTGGCTGCAGTGGTGGGTGCAGTGGTGTGGGTGGTGGGTGCAGTGGTTGCATTTGCGTCAGTGGTGGGTGAAGAGGTGACGGGTGGTACGATCGTGGAAGGCAGAGGCTGGGTCACATTCAGATGAGACACATCTGAAGAGGGAGAGCAATTGAGAGACAGAGGGAGAGAGAGAGCTGTTAATGGTTTTCAAGTGGAGGAGCACTGATGAACATAAAATGAACAAGCATTGATTGGATTGCGGAGTGAAGTGTGCTTGGGTACAGGAGTCATTGATGTAATTATGCATCACTGTATATAGTCCTGTAAATTGTGTTTGCACGGGTGGGAGAGATGAGTATGTATAGTGATGTATGAATAATTGATATAATGTATATTTATATCATGATGCCATAAACAAGCTCTGTGTGAAAGACACCTCCTCCCTTACATCTGTCATATGATTGGACACAATAAAAGCTTTGTATGTTTACCCTCCATTGTGAGGAGGAATATGGCGTCCCCTCCCTTGATAAAATCCCTGCTCTTGGCTCTGAGGTGCGTGAGGTACACCGCAGTCCCAGCGCCCGGCCCTCGGAAATACTTGGACCCATCCGCGTCTGTGACTTCAGAGCCCACCTTGCGAGGGTCATCCCAGAAAAACTGTTGAGAGTCTGTTTAAAAGGATGGATGAATACAGTATTACAGCAAAAGTTGTATTTGCACTATGTGCTTCAATTTAAAGAATAAGTCAATTATTATTTTTATGGCACCTGTTGCCTTCATGTTGGGGTCAGTAGTCACACTGCGCTGGTTGGACATGCGCTTCTGGATGTGCGGGTGTTGGTCCATCAGCATCATGGTCATCTGCTTCCAGGGGCAGGGCCATTTCTGCCCGGTGTCCCCCTCGCGGGCCACCAGGTGAGCGTAGGCCGACAGCTCGCCGGGGTAGCCCTCCTTTCCGCTGGGGTACAGCCCCATTTGGAAAGTGTAACCCTCCTTGGAGGTGAATGGCGGGCTGAAGATTGGTGTGTTCACTGTAGTGTTGTCCATGACGTGACTGAAGTTCTTCACGCGCCATATAAACTCTGGGCAGGTGGTCTCGGAGAGGTTGATGTCATCCAGGGACAGTCCCCCTGTCGAGGGCCCAGGGCCCTCTTTGGACCCTTCAAAGACAACTCTGAACTTTGTCTTGACATCTAGACTCACGTGGTGCAGCTGCCACAGCTGCTGAGGGGATCCTGCTCCAGGTAGAAACAGACATGTGTTGAACATTACACCGGCTCAATTCTAAAAGTCAAAATGGAGGATTCAGTGATACTCACCATCTATGGTCTTTATGAAGCGCAGTGTGCCGTTGGAGTTTGTTTGGTTGTACTCTCGGACATAGATATTCAGTTTGTCACTGGGCCCGGCGCTGTTGTAGTAGAAGAACTGCAGACACTGGAAACCTCTCTTGGGGTAAAGGAGCCTGCTTTCAAGCAGAGCTGTGTCCCCAGTGTTGGCTGTGGCTGTGCTGAAGTGCATAAAGTATCCTGAACCTGAGGATCCAAATGTCACTTGATTAATAATGTCCACACCTAAGAATTCTTTCAATGCACAGTGCAACAGGCCACTGAAACATAAAGCAAAAATTCACGAGTCAATCTTGTTTCTCAACCATGACCTTTTTTTAGCATATTAATTAGCTAATTAAAACCCAACTTACTGGAAGAATAAACACTTAAACACCAATGTGATACAAACGACCTTAAATGACAGAAACCACCTCTGAATTATTATGTTTTTGGGACGCTTGCTTTGATTTTTGGTTAATATCCCGTCTGCAGGGTTTCTGACCTATACTGCAGCCAGCCAGCAGGGGGTCGATCCAGATGTTTTGGCTTCACTTTTGCAGTCATTTATTTCATTGAGATGTGTGTGGTTTCAAGATGATATTGACGTTTAAAGCGGAGACATGTATCTGCTGAATGCATAATTCTCACCTGTGCATTTTCCCATGTTGGAATAGTCAGTGTCGGGGCCTCCGGCAGCCTCGGCGACCCTGACCCATTCTGCCTTGTCCCCTTCTCCCTGGATCATACCGCAGATGTTCTCACGTTCAAAGTCACATGAGTCCAGGAAGGTGGAACCCTGAGCTGTAGAGGACGGATGGTAATCACACACACACACACACACACACACACACACACACACACACACACACACACACACACACACACACACACACACACACACACACACACACACACACACACACACACACACGGGAGAGGGACTTTGAACAGCTATAAACTTATCAACAACACAGTAATGAGGGATAAATGGAGGAGATAAGCCACCATGTTGGCAGCTGACATCAACATAATCAGAATCAATAATTCAGCAGTGTTGGAGCAAGTTGATACTTTTATAATTAAAGACAATTAAATATTTTGTAGTTATTAGCCGTGGTCTCTTACTGCAGTTGTAGAGGCGGTGCAGCTTGAGCAGGTCGCTGTCACTGAACTCCATGCGTTGGCCGATGACATCGCTGAAATCGAGGATCTTGGTGACGATGGTGGGCTCGGTGCCGTTTCGGAAGGCGTTTTTGCTGTAGTGCATCATGGAGCCATAGTCGTAGGGAACGCCCAGCGAGCTGGAGGTGGTGTCGTTGTAGGTGTTGAAGTTGTTTTCTCTGCCTGTAGATCAAACAGTGGTACTCGTCTTACTCCATTCTCCAAATACAAGGTTCGTATTTCAAGAGATTAATTAATTAATTAATTAATTAGTCTAATAAAAGTTGCTGTTCAACGACTGACACGTGTTTGAAGCCTTGACTAAAACTCGCTGACATATCAATGTACCCAATACTTTAATGGCAGCCTATAATAAATTGGACTTATCATCAACAGAGGTCAAATCAGATGAGATACATTGCTTATCTCAGAAAAACAACTCATGTTCTTTATCACACATCATCAAATCAGCTGTTGCAAAAAGTGCTTCCCTTCAAGGTCTGCATTAGAAACCTCTGGAACACTGAAGTGATTTTACTAATTTTGTGTTTCTGGCTGTATATAAACGCTGCTTTACACTCCTCAGTCTGACTATTCCTAATAATACACATGCAGTCATGAAGAAGGTGTGTTATAAAGGGATCAGTGATATGCAGCAGCATGACTGGGCAGTGTTTAGATCATATTTAGCTTTGGTTCAATACCGTCTGAGATGCGGTCCCACATGATTCTGACATAATCGTCACGGTCCGCTCTGGACTGCTCGTGCCAGAAACCCAACGCATGAAGGAACTCGTGTTCGATGGTGGCGATGCGGTCACAGTTTCTCCCAATGGACAACCTCTGCTTGCCAACGTGCCGGTTACCCACAGAGGAGAAACATCTTTTGGTGGAGAAAACAAAAGAATCAAACAGATTTAAAGAACATTATATATTTTGTCTTTTCTGAACGACATTTTTTGCAATGATAAAAATAAAAAACACATAATGCCTTAAACATGAAGTACAGCTTGTCTTGTCATAAACTGAACATAAAGTCCTTACCCGCCCCCTTTGAAAATAGAAATGTAGTTTGATTCCCCGCTCCAGGGCTTGAAGTCGATGCAGGTCTTGAGTCTGTACTGCTCAAACGCCTTCAGAATCACACCTTTCGCATTGATCTCTGCAGAAAAGATGATAAATCAGTTCTGTAAAAGTCTTTTGAATTCTCTTTAAAGTGATTTTGTGTCAACTTATCAAAGGCATCTGTTGAATTATTGAAGCCTGTTAAGGTTGAAGATTATCTCCACTCACATGTCCACCTCAGTTGTAAATGAACATCATACACACATTGTACACTCAGGTGTGGACGTGTTCTGATTCTGAGATGATTTCATGCAATTTTGTGTAAAGATTTCGTTTCAGCAGGTTAGAAAATGATCAGTACGTTGTCATGTCTGTCGTCACCTTTTCACTTTCTCCTTCATTCAGTCCTTGAGACCATAAAACCTCTAAATTATGTCATATAGTATAAGATAAAATAAGATAAGATGAGACTTTACTAATCCTAAAATTAATTATTGAACGTTAATGAGTTAGTGAAGTGGTTCCTATTGATACTGACACAGTGACAAGTTCAGCCAAATCAAGAATGGGCTTTCAGAAAGCAGCAGCAAGACGCCACACTGTGACGTCACCCTACAGCGCCTGTGTTCTCCATTCAGCAGCAAGCATGGGCCTTTGACCCCACCCCACCCTCCATGTTGTCTGTTAGGATTTAAATTTTTCTTAGACCGTGTCCTCAGGAATTGGGGTTTGTTTAAATCTGTTTGGGATATTAGTTGTAGATGTTTAGCTGTGTGACAGACCCATGTTGTCGAGGGAATCTGTTCTTAATCACCAAAGGAAATATATCAAAAAGAAAATAATATTTTCTCAATAATATGGAATATGTTAAAAACAAAGAGTGGTTGACAATAGAAAAATAACATTGAAGCATCACTATATATCACCAAAAAGCAAATATACAGTATGTTATCTTATTTGGTGATGTTACGTCATGTTAGTTGGACTTTTTTGAAACATATTAACAAATAAAATATTGTTTTTAATGTGTTATCATTTAAAACAATGAATTTGGTGATAAGATTTTGATCAAAAACAACTGGCTTCATTAAATTATGATTATTGCTGCTACGTTGTAAAATTCACAGTTTTGTTTGTTCACAATGTTAAGGAGCTACATGTATCAAAGCAGCTCTTACAGGAGGACTGTAGTGTTGAGCCACAGGGTTCATATACGTGATAATATCCTATAAATCCATCCATATTCCTCTTATGTGCATGAAGTCCAAGTCACTCTTACCCAAGTCATCCTCCATGTAGTACGGGATCGTCTTCGGCCACCTGTACTCATCCCCTATTATAGAGTTCCGAGTTTGCCTCTGCAGCGGTGGATAAAGGCAAAGAAAGCAACAACATAAGGAATCTTTAAAAAAATGTAATCGTGCAGGGGGAAAATTATGAACGGTTATCGAGGACAATGTCTCCCTCTGCAAGATTCAGTCCTGCCTCTGTGGAGTCCACACACAAAGAGAACTGGTTTTGCATTTGTCACTGAGTAATAATAATATCAATGATGTGAAGACCTGAGAAGGAAAAGTTTTGTATTTGCAAACCTTCATTTATGTCAAAAATGTCCAGGTCCCGTCCACCGTCCACATCGTAATCTGTGAAGGCCAAACAGTAGTTGAAGAAACTTGAACTCAAGTCTGTGCTTTACTTGCTGCAAAAAAAAAAAAATCACTCACCTGATATTTTTTCTGTGGGCTGAACAAGAGAAGCAAAGTAATCATGTTATTGATTTTTTAATCAAATCAAGTTATCACATGATAATAACTCGGCAAATTACACAATTTCTCACCAAACAAAGGGTTGAGCTGAAAAGGAGAAACACAGCGAGTGCAGTTTTTCTCCCTGCCATCTCCTGAAGTGACAGGTGCTGTGCTCCGACTGACATTCACAGAAGCTCGTCGCAGGGGATAAAATAAGTCCACGTGTTGATGAGTTGATAATTGACAGAGATGTACAGGGTCTCAGTTACACAACAGCTTCAATCTGCTTCACTATCGGCTCACAAATCTTTACACATCTGCAGATTAGGTGGAAAAAGCAAAGCAGGTGGCAGCACTACAGGCACGCAGAGACTAAGACAAACACATCTGATGATAATAATCATAACACTAACAATAATACCATGTATTTGTATCACACCTTTCTTAACAAATTTACAAAGGATAAAAACACAGATAATAAAACAAGAAACATTTCAAATATGACTGATTTGAATTCACACACAGAGATTAAAGCCTTTTTAATAGGGTGTTTAAATCAATACTGAATGCAGCATATCTGATCTCAGCTGGTAATTATACTCCCAGGATTTGGAAGCAATAGCACGACAGACTTTGGTCAGCAAAGGAACTCTGGGAAGGCAGCTGTGTCAATCTGCCGACCTGTGCTGTGTCAATCTGTCTTAAATTCAAAATGAATTTTAAGATGCTTGTTTTCACATAGAGCTCCTCAGGCTCAGGCCCATGTTCACATCGCTGACCTGCTCCAAGTAGTTCACTCAGATCCTCCACTCTGGGCTCACGAGCCAGTTTAAAAAGTAAAAGTGATCGTAACAATACTGCAAGTCCGAATCCTCACTATGTGAAGTGCCTTGAGATACGTACTTTGTGATGTGGCACTATACAAATAAAATGGAATTGTGTTTTCTTAATTGTGGCCCCAACATAATAGAATACTCTGTTTATAGATTTACACTCTGCAGTTTCTCATCAAGCCTTAAAAAAACCCACTGAATTTATGTTGGATTTGTGCATTCTAGTGTTAGAATCCATGTGTTTTTATTGTCTTCCTGTTTTTTTGTTGAATACATGTGTTGTGTCCCGCTACTCTCTGGTTTTATTTTATTTTGTGAAGCAGCTTGTGACCCTGAGAATAATACTACGTTAAATAAACGTCACTTATTTACAGACAGCTAAATCGATCCAGAATTAATCAGTACATTTCCTTTAGGCTGTTTACCAAGTTGAAATGAATTAAAAACACGCGTCATATAAATTCATACGAGCTCCTCCGTGCACAAAGCTCATTATAAGTCAGAGTTCCGTTTTTAATTATTTTTTAACTTAGTGTCTATTTAACAGATGTACTTCATGGAAATGTTAGAAGTGGCTGCTGTCGCATTTAAAACTTGCTGCTCGCTGACCAAGGTACGACAAGAAAACTGTATAGCTCTCGAGACATATTCTTGTCTTATGTTCTTATCAACCCATTTATGTCCATTTATGCTAGTGTAGGGTCGTCTCTTATTTTGAAGCTTTAGCCTTTATTCATTGTGCTCATTATTGCAGTGGAAGTAGGACGATGCAGGAGCAAACTATCAAACACGGCCGTCACCTTCATGCCGACTTTTGCTGGTGTCATATTTTTGGCTTTGGTGATTACTTATTGATATTTCCTGGCCCCTGCTTTATATCACTTAAAGGACGTGTTCCTGGAACAGATTGGAACAAATGGAGCTGAACTAATGCAGCTCAGGCTCTGGCCTTTATTTTTCCATTTGAAGGTGTAATATGTGCAGCACATGTAGGATTTCTTCCTTTGTGGATGTAAACCCTCAAAAATGAAGCGTGTTTGATTTTCAGGAGATGTTCTTATGTCTATTCCTTTTAATTATTAGTATCAGTATTGCAGCGGTCAGTGAGGCGTTCGCTATGAGCAGCATGGGTGCAAAGGCTCATGGGAATATTAAGTGTCCTGGTTAATTGTTGTCTGTTGTTTCTGTGATGTTGTGTAAAAGTTCTGACTTGGTTCATGTGGTTTTTATCTTTGTGTGTAGCTTTAAGCTAGAAGCCATGACTGAATGCGAGGGGAATCCAGTCTCCATTCTGAACAGATGGATGAATGAGTCATGCAATTTAATTCAAGATCAAGTTCTTTATTAGAAGTCATGAATCTCCTTGTGAATCTGTAACATTTTTCACTATATCAAAACCATTTTAGGCTAAAGCTCCGATTGGTGAAGGCCATTTTCTTTTGATATGCTGCCTACTCTGATTTAGCCTCCAGTTGAAAACCCCATCATGCTTTGAGAAAAGGTCCCTCACAGAATAGGAAACTGCAGCCACTCAATCAGACACTGTAGAAAAACACGCAAGGATTTCAAGGTGTAAAAGCCTTCGTCTTTGTGTGTTTAGAGTTGCAGATGCCCAGTAGACGTGGTGTCATCGTCTTCCATTCGCTGTCGAAGTCAAATCCTCTTTGTTTGAACGTGTCCAGGTCGCAGTTTGTCTTTGTTTGACGTCGGAGGAGCATGGTTGGGGTTGTCGATTTGAGGGGAGGGTAAGAATTGAAATGCTACGTTGCTCTGTTGCAGCACAGACGCAGATTTCAACACTATGTTCTGAAGGTGTAAATATGAAATATAAGTATCTAAAAATGTGCAAACACATTTTTATTATATGAACTCAAACATATTAATTAACGTAACTTTAAACCTTACACAATAAACATGCACCTTTTCTTTTGCCCCAACATAATTGCATAGGTTTTGTAATTCAGGTTAATTCTACTCTCCAAATAATGAACTCATCCTATAAAATGAGGTTTGATGATAAAATGTTTAAACAATATAAAAAAAAATAATAAGAACAAAATAATATTTACATACATACATTAAAAAATGACTTTAACTTCTAACTACTAATAAAAATACTACTCAAAATATTAAGAATAAAAAAGAAATAAAACTAGCAGATTGGGAAACTTCCCAGCATGCATTGTTTAAGTTAGTTTGAGGAAAACAGACGTGAAGGAAAGTGACTGATCAACTAATTGTCATTTTAATATATTACAGTGTAATGTTCACTGGTATTTTTGAGTTGAAAGAACACGTTCTATTTAACAGTGCACACACTGACCCCACATCTCTGCTGCTGAGTGCTGAATCAGCTCCAGTTAAAGGGGCAGAAAATCTTCGTGTGATTGAATCGAGCTGTGGATTCTGGTTCTACACATGGTATCAGTGAAGCATTAATGGGAAATATAACTGCAGGGCATAACAGCATGTGGTCCACTGCTTTGCTATACGTTCCTTACTCTACTGTATATTATTTGCTGTGCATGGAATATTCCCCTTTATTTGAAATCCCCAGATTATGAAGTATATGCTCTTTGGTGTATATTTGAATGTTGTGTGTGTTTGCAGCCTGATCACAGGGATTTTACAGCACAGCTAGAGCGTAAATAAGTTTCAGGGCAAACACACTTTGGACTTGAATTACCGAAGCTTTTGAAATATGGAAGCTTGTAGTATGAATGATGATACAAGCTGTTCAGACTGGATTAAACAAACAGAACATCCTAATAAGGTATCTATCATTTTGTCACTTGCTGTTCTTTTTATAAATTAAAGTAGGAATATCTGCAGTATATATATATATATATATATATATATATATATATTTATTTATTACAGACAGTGGATTCTAGTTGTAATGCCATATGTTCTCTTGCAGATCAGTCCTGTTGTGAGTGGTACCAACACATCAAGGCTTCAATCCGACCTCCAATAACAGGTTCACTCTTCTCATTGATCAGCAAAATTTCTCCTGCATTTACATTTTCTAATTTACTTATAGATTAAAACCTTCATAGCTTGAATTTATCAAGGACAAGATGTTTGTGAAAACTGTAATGTGACAACCTTTAAATTATAGTTACTCATTAAATTCAACTTTTCTTCACGTCTTCACATTGAAGCGCCTCATTCAGTGGAGGTTGCAGTTCCTTTTAATTAAACTTTAAAATTACTGAGGTAAATCAGTTCAGGAGAATTGTAAAGTGTCTGATTTCCTCCAGTTTCCATCGTTGGTTTTTATTTTTTTTTAAATGATGAATGTTCATCTTCCTCTCATCTCATAAAAAAACAACCAGCATGTGAGAAACAACACATTTAGAGTCAGAAACTATCAATCCAAGTGAATAAGAATAATTACAATAGTTATAAAATGTCAGATATTGAATCTCCAGTTGAGCTCTGCTGCCAATTAAAGACTGAATCTGATCGGTGGGGGTCATCCACGTATCGGAAGGTCAGTGGTTTGATCCCCAACTCCTCCGATCTGCCTGCTGAAATGTCGTTGGGTAAGATTAGGCGGAAAAAAAGGTATATAAGTACTGTCCATTTATCATTTATCATTTAAAACTATCAATGTAGTTACAAGATTTGAATGAGAGAGAAAACAATGTCAACACAGGGAACGATTAGGATTTAAACATGTGACAAATACCTAATTATTGATACATTAAAGATCATTCATGTTCTCTGCTGTTTATTTAATTTAGTTTTTCATGCAGCAGCCCCAAAGAGAACGAGTATCTCCACACACACACCAGAGCACTCAAACCACACCGAGCACAGATAACGGATCCAACGTTAAATCAATGATCAGTTATTGGTGCGTAAACAGCCAAGTACAGTGTCTCTCTTCTTTCCTGACATTATAAACTCTAGCTACCTGCTAATGTTCAACAGTGTCCCACAGCTTCACAGTCGGACGCTCACTGGCTCCATGAACCTGAGCTGTCGAGCAGTGATGTCACTGACAGCTGCTAAAGCAATTCATGCAAGGTGTTGATGACCTGCAGGAAAAATACTATTAATGTTGTTCTTTTATTGTTATCATTCAGTTTCCTCTAATTGATTCGTTGATAAAAATTGCGCTGTGCAACAAATTCAAAGGCATAATGCAACAAAGGCAAGACCATTTTATTTTGGTTTTTAGGATAAAATCCATTCTGATGATTTAAAAATCTTCTCTGGTTGCTTTTTAGACACTTGGTTGGTTTTGTTGAAATGGAAATATGATTTAAGCCATTAAACCAGGAGACGAAAACGTTTTTACAGACTTCATCATTTAATTGCCATCAATTTAAGTGTATTACTCACCTCCTGACCTTTTCTAGTTCTTTTCTTTATCTTCTGACGAGGTTCATGTTATATGTTCAAAAGCTCCAGAGCAGCTACTAAATGAATCTTGTTATAGAAAAGGGTTCTTTCTACAGACAAGGGTAAACTGTGAATGTCATGTATGAATAAACAATTGATGGGAAGATAAATAAGCTGGTGCATCAAGTTAACCCATCACCATTATAAAATGCACACAGTATAAAAAGACACAAACATCAAAATTACTGTTATCAGCGAGATTTAAACTCTAATATAATATCCAATTGAACTGTAATGTCCCTCAAATAAAATTGTACAAGCATCCACTGCCCTTTGCACAAACACCTTCACCAATTAAAAAAAAGGAGAATTCATTTTCTGCCCAGTCCTCTGCTGTCGGATCTTCCTGCAGCATCACGCAGTTTGTGTCATACGCTTCTTCTGTTTTCTCGGCAGACCACTTTGATGTCCACGCTGTATTTTATCTTATCATGGATGTTCATGTCTTTCTCCCCTCTGTGGCCAACACAATTAATTCTTTGAAAACACCATTACACCTTGAACGCAGCTTTCATCTCAGGCTTTGGCTCGATCTGTTCCACCCTCTTTCTCTCTGTGTGTTCGTGTGTGTGAGGATTCACAGATGTAAGGAGGAAATCAAGTGGCAGGCAGGACTGTATTTTCACTGTGTGTAATTCTTTTGAAGAAAATTCATCTCTGCTTTCAGGGTGTGACAAACTGGAATTGTTTGCCTGTCTGCATTTTCTGAGACAAATTCAAAATTAATTCTCAAATGCCATCACATGTGCCTTTGACCCACTGTAATAGATTCAATTAATGTTTATGTGGGGGATTCACAGTGGCTGTAAAAGCAAAAACATCCACCACAGACAAAATTGATATTTCATGCTACTTACAGGGATGTTTACGAGGAGGAAATTGACAAGCATCCCATGAGCAGCTCCACATGCATGGTGGAAATGGCGAGATTTTGAATTTAACCATCTCAACTCCAGGGACTCTTTGGAAAGGCAGTTATTACAAAGTTGTTTGTGGAACAAGGTTACTCAAACTCAGAGACTTTCAATTTCAATTCCAGTTAAGTAAAGGATCGGAGCAAGGTTGTCAATATTACAGTCATGAGTCACAGAAAAATGTTAAGGCAAAGGACAAAAAACAGTTTGTGCACACTGTCAAAACATAAATTGACATATTTTTTTTACTGCAAGGCGCTGTAAAAAATAATGATTAAATGTCGAGGGGCTCTCAGCTTAGATTTGGGACTTTATTGTGTTTTGGTTGAAATTAGGGGATATAAGGTGCAAAGGTTGTGACCTGTAGGTTGTGACCTGTAGGGATCTGAACACCCTCCAGTCAGCCCTTTAACCTGCTGCCAATTACAAAACAACAGAAATGTGCGACTGCAACCCAAAAGCTGTGTCCGTTGTTGCTGGCCACATGATCAATAATGTATAGTATAGTGTAGTATCTCTGTATATATATTTGTATATATCTGTATTTTTAATTTTTTCAGAACCAGTTTCATAGTCTCATATGAACACCATCATGAGAAACATCAGGTTTTGGTAGAATCAGTGCCACACGTTCATAATTCAAATGAAATGTGAAAAGCTCTTAAACAGTTTGTGTCAGTTGTGAACAATGACAAGGAAAAAATTGTGAGCATTTATGAATGGGGTGGGGAGTTATGTGTATTAATAGATTTCTAACAAAATGGTACATCGTCATCAACAACAAAAATTATTTTGTCAGAACGAATCCAACCCAAGGGCAGACTTGGAGGCATCTTTGTGTGTGTGTGTGTGTGTGTGTGTGTGTGTGTGTGTGTGTGTGTGTGTGTGTGTGTGTGTGTGTGTGTGTGTGTGTGTGTGTGTGTGTGTAATCGACGTCATTAATTGATCAGAGCAGCTCACAGTTTGTGGGATGTGAATCCCCAGCTCATTATAGTGAAGCCTCCCCCTTCCAATCCGTACATTCAGTCAGTCGAGGAGTCCGAGGTCTGAGGGGAGAGATCGACAGTGGACAGAAGAAGACAGGGTGAGGTGGAAAATCAAATTTGGAAAATTTTCTAGGACCTTAATTGGATCAAGAAAACGTGTCTCAATCAGTCACAGATTCCTGTGGTTCAACACATTCGCAGAGGTAAGAATCTTTTATCTGGTTTATCTGAAATATGGTTTCTCAAGTGAAGAGCAAGCTTGGATGAAGAAGGCTCCTATTGTTCATGTACAAACACAGTTACAGTTGTCAGTGTGCTACTGTTAGTTGCAGATGTTGGAGTTTGGCTCTAAAAAAACCTTATGCAACTGAAGAATTTTAGATGCTTATTATTATTATTCAGGTTAGTGAAAGTGCAGTAATGTAGGACCACAGGAGCAGCACATGTGTTTAAGATGAAGTTTAACTATTATTAAACCACTTGTTCATTGAACCTCATGTCACACATCAATCTCAGTCTGTCCGTCACCGTTGGACTAAAAGCTGATGATGTGATCGCTTGGGCAGCTTCCAGACGTGTGTTAGTTCTTTAGATCACAAAATCATTTTCAAATAGTTCTGAAAAGGTCGATACAATCACAAACTACATTCCCACATCCTCATTAAAGATGTAAACAATTTCTCATTTGAACAAAGCTTTCTACTGACAGTGCTGCATGAAGGTTAGTGGTGTCACTGTACAGTTTACAGAACAGCCAGCAACACGAGAGGTGCAAGTACATGATCTGCAACTATTTAGTGACTTGTAAAACTAGATATCTCCGCCAAGGCCAAACAGTCCCTTTGGATTAAATCAAGCTGCACTAGATTTCACACACTCTAGATATCAGTTCCCTAAATGTGCCTGTGAAAATGTTGAAAAATGCTCTGTCCCGCAATGTTAAAGAAACTGATTCACCCCCTGATTTGGATATGCACCAAAATTGAATGGGTTCTCCCCTGACCCAAACCACATCCTAACACCAAGTTTCATGGTAACGTGTTCAGTTGTTTTTGTGTAATCTCACAAACACACAAAACAACCAACAAACAAAACATTATTCAAGCAGCTAAATAAGGTGTGGTTTGTAGAGCAATCTCCCCTTAATTAACAAGATTAAAACCTTCTACATTAAGAAAAAAAAAAAGTCCTAAAGATTCCTCTTGAAAAACTCTGATCTGTTTTCAGATGGGGCTGTTAAATGAAGATGCAGCGTTCCAGTCCAGTATACCTGTGCCGCTGGATATAACGGTGGCTGTGGTCTACTTTGTTTTTGGTGAGTAAAGTAACCAGGAAGTTAAACACTTTATTGCTCTGCCTCAGATTTCAGTGTTTATCATTATCTATTTAAAAACACAACCTTCACAGTCCGTAAGCTTAACAGTATTAATGATTTGACATAATTATGGATGTCCACTGATACTATAGCAGTATATGATTCTGATCGTTTATGCTGAAAAGCTAAAACCACTTCCCTGACACTTCCCACTCCATTTGCCTGCAGGAGTGTGTTCACTGATTGGCAACAGCACGTTGCTCTATGTGTCCTACAAGAAAAAGCACCTCCTGAAACCTGCTGAGTACTTCATCATCAACCTGGCTGTCAGTGACTTGGGCCTAACTCTGTCCCTTTACCCTATGGCGATATCGTCAAGCTTCTACCACAGGTACCGCCTCCCACTGCAGCGTGAACAGGTAGCAACTCTCTAGAACTCCAGAGAATGTCCGCACAACTGGGTTCGGACTTTCTGCCTCTGAGTTTTCCTTTTACACAACGTGGCAGGAGATTCTCTGTTCAGAAGCACTCACAACACAGAAATCTCCTGAGCCCTTAGATGAGGGGGGGGCACAGCATAGAGGCAGGACATAATGTATTAGTATTAGTATATAATTAAAGGGATCTTGTGTTGACATTGACACTGGGGTCGGCCCTTTTCACCAAAGGCTCTCTTGACATCTTCGTCGAGTACATATATGGCTCTGCTTTTTCATCCTGAGATATTTGTTCAATTTTTGTTTTGTTTTGGAAGACCATGGTTCATTTAAACTGGTTAGCAGTATGATTACCTGCAGGTTCACAGATATGGAGTGTAATGCTCATGCTCTCTCCTCTTTTCCCTCTTTTTCTCACCTTCTCCCTCATCGACCTCCCCCTCTCTTTCTCTTTCTCACACCCACACAGGTGGTTGTATGGGAAAACCGTGTGCTCCATATACGCTTTTTGTGGAATGTTGTTTGGTATCTGCAGTCTGACCACTCTCACCCTGCTGAGCGTGGTGTGCTTTGTGAAAGTATGTTACCCACACTATGGTAAGTGTTCAGAGAAGCTGTTTCCCACTAAAAGGACACAGGATTAACCACCACTCCCAAAAGTGGCTGATTGTTGATTTATCTGTGGAAGAAAACCAAATGCTAATCCCTCTGTGAAGCACTGCACATTAGCCTCTCTTTGATGACTGACAAGTATAGGCGCTGTGCTCGATAAGCATTACTTGTGATGTTGGTTAATGCCGTGAAATTGAGCCGTCTGTTTAACCTCAAGAAAATGTTTTCCCAGACAGTGTCACAAAGGGGTCTATAAACAGAATTCTCAATTAGAAGCTAAAAAAGAACTTATGTAATGTAGATTTTCTTTTGAAATGTAAACCTAGAAAAGTCATTTTTGTATTTATTGCATTATAATATTGTATCTCACTTCCTGGATATTTACAGATCCACTCATTTCATCAGGACTTGCTGATCGTTTTAATTTAGGATAGTGTTATAGGCACTGTTGGAGACATTGTACTGGACCAATGTAATCTTATAGGGCAACTCTAACAATACGGGTTCTGCTATGTTTTCTTGCCTTGATTCTTCCAGCTCTGTTGAGAGGGATCAATATTTCGGTGAGCCTTAAATACTGTATGTCTCATGCAGTAGGCAGAAGGTTTCTACACAGACATATTGGCCATGTAAAGCCGAACTTGTCAAGTACACAAACATCAAGCAGCAGTAGACAAATTGTGAAAAATTATGCAAGGTTTAAACTTCTCTTTCAAGTTCTCTTTTCGTGTTCTTCATGTACCTACTTTCTTCACTGTACACCAGCATAGGCAAAATCCAGGTCTGTGCCATTACCCTTACTGACAATTTGGCCCATCTTCTCCTCTGACAGTGTGCTGTTGCCCTACTTTTGAGTGTGACCATTCAAAAAAACAGACACTTTAAACCACATAAATAGCAAAATATAAACCTTTTTGTTTTTTCAGGAAACAGGTTCAGTTCTGTTCACGGCCATCTGCTGATTGCCTTTGCTTGGGTCTATGCCCTGTTTTTCGCTTGCTGCCCACTGGCCCACTGGGGGGAATATGGACCAGAACCTTATGGCACTGCTTGTTGCATTGACTGGCACCGGTCCAATCAGCACACCATGGCACGCTCCTTCACTGTGGCGCTGTTCATCTTCTGCTACATCCTCCCATGCTGTGTTATTGTAGCATCCTACACAGGCATTCTGGTTACAGTGCAGGCGTCGCGCAAGACCATGGAGCAGCATGCATCGAGGCAAACGCACATGAGCAGCATCCAGGCAATTATTGTTAAGGTAGGAGGAAAATCTGATAAACTTAAATTATCACTTCCATCAGGCCAGAGATTCCATTTGGCCCATGTGCTGTTAATTGCTTTTACATTAAATTCTAAATACTGATGTAGAGATAACTCAATAAACCTTTCAAACTCCACAGGAAGCCGTTGTTGAGACTTAAGTTTCCGGGCTTTGCTTTACCGCTCCTGCTTTTTCCTTCACCGTCTCAATCTCATCATTACTGTGTCTCTGCATAATCACACTCTAAAGGAGAATAATTAATCTACTTGCACCCCTTCAATTACATGGATGCAGGATATAAGCACAGACAAAAACAATGCCACGAAACTCATTTGTGTTTTGAAAGATAATTAAAAGACAGAAGTGGTTAGAAATGTTAAGATGTACAGATAATCTGATGGGGTTTGGGGTTCAGGGGTAAATATCAAAGCAGCTTCCCAGGGACTGGCGTCCTCTGGAGAATTACTCATTCCTGCATACGTTCATGAAATTGGCAGTGACCTCAATAGATGTTCTAGTGCCACAGCTTCTCATTAGAGATCCCATTAGAAATTGGCTCTGGTTGTTCTGTGATGGATGAGAAGCTTGTGATGCCTATGCTGACAAATGGTCATCATCATCTGCTCCTCTCCATAGATGCTCACAAATCATGCTTTACTGTCAATGTAGAATCTGACGGTTAGATACTGGTCAACACCCCAAATTCATTGAGCCATATTAGACAGTTTCCATTTGGAAATTCTTGACCGAGTGAAGCAAACAAGAAAGAATTTGTACAAGTAACAAGGATTGTTAGTGTAGCTAAAACTTGGTACAGCTTATACCTCTGTGCTGTGAAAACCACTTAAACCTGAGTGCACAGATCGCTAAATATCTAAGAATAATTCTCTGTGAAAATGCTGAAAATATTGAAGAAACACTAAAATCCCTGAACTGAATCTGCACCAAGATTTTCCACCAAATTTCATATTTTTCCATCAAGTACTTTTGTTTCCGATCAAACTAACCAACACAAGGTCAGGGGTGAAAACATAACCTCCTGGGTAGACGTAAGAAGCCACAATGTTGGAGTCGGTGCAATGTTCCTTTACTACCATCAACATGGGCACTGTAATTATTTTTGAATCACTCCCACATTGAACATCCCACTGTGAGCACCAAATGTGTATTAATCCTCGGCTGAAAATAGTCCTCAACAAAAACACAATTTACTTGAGTTTGACTGATTCTTGATGAAAGCTATAGATTATTTTTGAAGCCACTTACATGAAAGTGTGTATTCATGATCTACTTTTTAAAATGTACATCTTTAAGAGACTTGTGGTCTTATGGCTGAGAACCTCACACAGGCTGGGAAAGCCAAAGTGAGGCACATACCAACAGACTGGTGTTAGAAAGATTCAGAAAAACACCAGACTTATCCTCTAAATATACTGTTGATCCAAAATATCTATTTTCATAACTTAACTTTTCTCCTCTGTGCTGTCTTTCCCACAAGCTAAGTGTTGCCGTCTGCATCGGCTTCTTTGCGGCATGGAGTCCATATGCCGTGGTGTCCATGTGGGCTGCATTTGGACAAATCGAGAACATCTCTCCTCTGGCATTTGCCATGCCAGCAATGTTTGCCAAGTCCTCCACCATCTACAACCCCATCATCTACCTGACGCTGAGGCCAAACTTCCGCAGGATGATGCACAGGGACGTGGGTACTCTGTGCCATGCCTGTCTGAGAAGCTGCCTCTGCTCCCAGGGCCTTGTAAAGGGCTGCCCTAAGCCTGAGATCAGGGTAAGACTTCGCACAATTCACAGACAGAACAACCAATTTCCCTCGTCTGACTCGGCTGCTCAACCTCCTCTGGTCCACCATTGTGAGAATTGCAAGGATGCTTTCGAGTGCTTTAAACGCTACCCTCAAATGTGTGGTGTCACTAACCCGGCTGCCAATGGAGACTCATCCAAGGATCACGACAAGCCAGTTCTCCAAACACATGAGCAGACGACTCAAAGTGTGTGTCACAAGAAGTCTCTGCTGGCCACCATGTGTGCAAAAAGGACTTCAGAGATGGACAAGCTCCAAATTAATTTAGAGATGGTGCCAGGGCATGCAAAAGTGGCTTGGCCCTGACGTTTCTCTCAATTTACAATGTTTACGGAAGATTTACAGGTTATTTTCATTTCAGGAAATCTTGTGCAGGAATGTGCCATAAGCTCCCAATGTGTCTGGGCAGCAGCCATGTAACTTATTGTGTTTCCTGCTATGTATTTATTGCTATGGAGACATTGCAGCTTTAAGTTAAAAGGTATTTTGTCTGCAACCTCGTCCGCAGCTCACAATCGTTTTGGGTTTGTTAGAGTTGAGAAGTAATATCAACAGGATCTAAATCTCTGCTTTGATAAATATTCTATATAATATTACAATATGTTCTGTTTCCAACATTCCTGGTATCCTCCATCTGGAGATCCTGTACTTCTGTTTTACATTTAGTTTTAATGGCGTCATCCTCTGTTAAATTGCAGTTTACATAGACATGGTGAACTTAAAGTTTGCCTTTCACATATGAAAAACGCAGCAGCAGATTTTCAGAGTCAGACGCATTCACAACTACAGGAAAATGTCTGGAACATTCAGGCGAGGGGTAGTGTCTGGATATAGGAGGACATCATGTATAATTATCCAAATCTCCTCTTTTCTAAGATATTTGTATTCTTTTCACAATCCATGTCTGGAGCAACTGGCTCTGCCATTTGTGTTCTCACATACTGCCTCTCCGGAGAATTTCAGTAGAATGTCCAGAGTTCAGTGGTATTGTCAAACTAAATCTGACATTTTGCTCTCTAACATACTTTTTGCTGTGAAAAACTTGTGGACAGGTCACTGCCAACATCATCTCAGTAAAACCTCACTTCAACTCCAGGGAATCACTGATCCTGATACCAAACAGTTTGCTGGGCATAGTATTTTGGGTTTCGCTTTGTTGAGAAGGGTACAACATACATTTGGTGGAGTACTGAGAGCGCTCTCAGTTCAGAAGCTGGTAACACTACCTTTCCTGTGCCAGCACAGTATTGTTTACACTTGACAAATGCAGGTATATGGTTTCTGGTGCTTGATCAATTATCTATGTACACAACACAACACTGCTGCAGAACACCATTATTATGGCAATATTATACAATATTATGTAATCTATCTACTTGTAGTATTTGAACTTCATGTCATTATTTATAGTTTGTACGAGAAAAAACGGATTTTCTTACATTAACTAACTAATTAACTAATGAAGAAAAACCAACGTAACCTTAAATTATGCAGCTGTAGATAAATTCATTCATCTGTGGAAAAAGTCTAGTTGTGGTTTGTGATTGTTTTGACAACATCCCAGCTATTTGTATTTCATTTGCATCTGCGGATCCCCCGGGCATATATCCTTTTCATTTAATCAAATTAAAATATCGGTGTTTTACCTATTTTAAATGAGCCATTTCTGTTTTATGTCTTGTGTTGCAAAGCGTACTGCTGCTGCTGAACGGAAGCAGTTAATTTGATGTTATCTATCCGTCCACAGGGTGCCATTTTAACAGCATCCTTAAATGGAACAACCTGCTCACGTTTGGATCCCTGAACTTTATCTTTGATGGCACCAAGGGATTTATTTTCTTGGGTTTGGTGAAGAGATTAACAAACTCTCCTGGTTTAAAAAAAATGGCCCTTTGATTTCTAAAGACATATAATCACATCTGTAATCCATTACAATATGATTTTAAAAAGTTAACTACAGTTCAACAGTTTGAGTACACAGGGTACATTTTTTTTAAATTTGCATTCTAAACTAAGTAGGTGTTTAGAATCACATGTAGATTATTTTTTATCTGACAAAAGAATTGATGAAATAATATTTAATCATCCCTTTTGCAATAATTAATAAAAACAAGATATAAATCAGGTTAAGACTGTATTTTACTGGCTGTTAACCAACTCAATCTTGTGGTCAATGTGCAGTGGAGTTATGAAATAGTCTGATATAGCTCATAAATATTCTACTAATTTAGCTGATGACTTAAAAGTGACAGCTCTGTAACCATTTCTATGAATTCAAAAACACAGCATATTAATATCCAGCAACTAATTTGCAAAAGATTACCAACATGATTGAGGGGAAATGCTCAACTTTGAATAATATTCAGCATCAAGCAATTAGGTTTAGTTTAAAATATAAGATACATGAAATGCACATTTGAAGTTTAGGAACATATGCAGTTCATTTAAAATGTTTTTCCAGTGGATCCAGATTTGGTTAAGTCTGTGAAGATATGGATGGGAAAATAGTGTTTATTGTTTTGTCTAGTGTTGTGTAGCGAGCTACATCAACACTGAGGACCAGTACAAATAAAGGCACTGAATTTTATAAAGAAAGGACAAGACGTGATCACAAATCCATTACAAAATGAATGGTTGGTGAGGGAAGTATCTCGTAATCCCAAAATACTTGGCACCATACAGTGTAGCAACTCACTAAAACAAGCAGCTAACAAGTACTTCATGCATACTTTAATCTGACTGACATCTGGGGAAATACATTCATGGCAGCACATAATCTACAGCAGGACTGCCCCCTACTGTAGGCAAGGATTACAACAATAATACACATGGATAACTGGAACACTGCACTGAGAAATCTTTTTCATTTTGTACAATTTGCATTTGTTTATTCAATATTCAGTGATTCAATCAATAGCTGGAAAAAGATTATTACACTGATTATCCCTGGATATGGATTCAATGTTCTATTAAAGCAACAGGAATTGTTTATTCCAGAACACTGTTGCATAGTTTCTGAAAATAAAAAAAATACTTGACAGTATTTATAGTAAAGATTCTTGCTTTGGTTTAATACACGCATGTGACTGGCATTCCAATAAGAAAAACAAGATATTTTTAATTACAAAATGAACACTGATTTTGAAATTCCATGATTAGAAAAGTGATGCCCGGTGTTGATCTCTTAAAGACGAAGCATGGTAGGAAAAGTTTGATGGCGATTGGAAAAGAAAACATGAGCTTTTTAAATCCAACAATAATCAGGTCCAAACAACATTTCATCAAAGCGAGTGACTACTGTACAGTGGTCATTCATTTTAAGAGAATTTCAGTGAGCTCTGTGGTTGTCGGAATAGCTCAAAAACCTTGGTGCATAAAACCAAAAGACTTTTTTTGTTTTTTAGAAAGTCACTTTGAAGGCATGTGGAAAATCTAACAGGTGAAAACAGAAGTTTATGAGATTGGGGAAGACAAACTGCAGATGTCCAGCATTTTCTGCATGACATCCAGCGTTATGTTTCCTGACAGAGCCTGACAAAGCTTCCCAAATGTGCAGCCGATACTTCCCTCCTTCATTTTCCAGCGCTCCAGCATTTGGTGCACAATCTCTGGCAGGCCGTCGCGGGAATAGTCGTGCTCTATGGTCTCTATTTCCACACTGGTCAAACCAAGGTGGCGCGCGTAAAGCTTCCATTTGGATCCAATGTTGCCCCGCAGCAGATCCAGGTGCTCCTCAGTCACAGCATAGTTCTCTAAGTAACAGTAAAACAAATCTGTAACTAGTGATACTACAACAAAATACACAAAATTATTTCAAGCACAAGTTGAAACTAGAAAATACTGTTGTAAACTGGATGAAAAACATTATCTGCACTGCTTCGCTGACCTGCCTCCAAAATTGCACACTGTATTATTAGCCTATCCTGCTTCAATAACAATAACAGCCAGAGCAACAATTAGCAGATAAAAATAATAATAATGATTAATAAATGAGTTGATAATTGCATACCAAACATTAATTTCAGCTTCTTGAATGTGAGGATTTATGCCCTTTTTAAAAAATTATAATGCAAATGTTTTTTTTGAAAATATTAATGACAATTTTTGTCATTTTAGAAAAATAAAATATTGAAATTACCTGTAAACCTGTATTCTAAATAATCACAACAACCATCCAAAGGATGAACATGTGTTTGTTTGCAAACAGGAAACACATCGATCACATCTGCTTTATGAAAAACATGCCATACTTTACCGTATTTCTGAATGCTTTCTTTGATGAGAGAGATGGTCGAGCTTCTAGGAGATGCAGATAATGAACTATTGGTTAGCTCATAATCTCTGATCATCAACACGTTGCTGTTTCCAATCTGAATCCCTCTGGCATTATGAATGAAAATAGACCCTAGAACGAGCACAAAGCAAACACACTTCAACTGTCAAAGGGGGCAGAAGCAGCTGTGAACATGTGAGAAGAGGAAACACCTCATTTTGTACCTGGCTCTTGTGGCAGGAGACGCCCCGGAGCAATGTCCGGAGCAGATGTTTCATTCACTGGGTAAACGGGCCAAGACTCCTGACGGTTAAAGTTGGAATGTGGCTGTTGCTGGTTGTACTGATCTGGTGAGGGAGCGCTGGTGGACATTGGCAATAGGGTTGCAGCAGATTCAGTTGAGTTCATGGACTCGTAGAGACCAGATGTGGGGCGGCACCACATGTCCTGGCTGGTGCTCTGCACTGGCTCAGCTTTAGTCCAGGAATGGACAGAGGACACAGGCTGCTTGTCTTGTTCTGGTTGCATTGCAGTGTGATCTGAAGTGCTGTTGTGGTATGGCAGGAAGGGATTGGAGTTGGTGCGTTGGAAGCAGTTCATAGGGTCTGTCTGGTTTTCATAGTTATAGCTTCCATGTTTGTGGTACAGAAACTCCCGATGAAGTTTCTCACCCAACGCTGAAGTGTTGTTATTTCCCCTGGCGTCGGTCTGAATAGACTCCTCGTGCTGAATGACATGCAGGTCTTCAATACTGGCTTCAACTGGCACAGGTACACTTCTGTCTGAACTCACCAAAGGAGCAGGGCAGTCTGTCAAGTGAGGAGAGAAGTAAACTGATAAAGATGCAGAAGCTTTTCTCAACATCTAGAACATTAAATGTAACACAGTAGGTCAGGGGGGAAATTATATTTAAGTCATCATAATTACCAACAGGGCTCACCTGCAGAAAAACATTCATTGGTCTCTGATAAATATTTCATCTTCTCAACAAGATCATCTGGGCCTTCGTATAAATTCTGCATGAAGAAAATCACATGGAGAATCGTGATATAAAATAAATAGTATGGCGTGTATTTCCAGTTTGAATTCAGTTTATTTTATTTAATGTGCATTTAAGAAAAGATTACCCCATCAAATCCTAGATTTACATATATTTACCTTCAGAAGAAGTAAATCTTCCTCTATATGTGGTTCAAGATTTTCCGCGTAGAAAGGAAGGAAGAAGTCGTAGCCCTCTGCAAGAAAAGAAAAAAAGGGCAAAAGGATGACTAAGAAATCTACATGGTCAAATTAACAAGTTTGATCCTAAATCCTTTAAAAAAGAGTCAATGCTCAAAATGGTCCTCACAAAGATTTATGTACAAGTACACAAACACACAACTACCTTTAAATGTTGGTCGCTGCTGTGGATGGTGATTCCAGCAATCCCTCATGAAGTGAATTATTGCTGCAGGCGTGTCTTCTGGAATAGAATCCTCTGCTGGTCGTTCACCTTTACAAACACACTGGCTGATCTGTTCTTCACTCCTGGCATCTGGACATAAAGACCACACTTTGTTTAATGTTTAATGATGTTTAATCAATGTAGTTGGGGGTTATGAATATGGCTGTTGTACTGTTAAAGCAGTAAATCAGAAGATGAACCAGTGAGCAAAAAAATGTGTTTTGTCATTCGGACTTGAGCCTGTTTTGGGGTCCTTACTCACTTGCATATGGCTCTTCCCCGGTGAGAATGACCCAAACCACGATGGCAAAGCTGTAGACATCAGATTTCTCAGTGGATGCAGTGTGTACACTCGCCAGGTGCTCAGGAGCCATGTAGCTCAGAGTGCCGGCACCTCTTGTCCCAGATGATTGGCTGATACGACTCCTCCTGCGAAACTCCTCCCTTGTGAGTTTGCTCCATGTCCGGCAGGTGGCCAGGCCCATGTCCGCTATCTGGAAAACAGAGAATATACAGATTACCATGTAGATTTCACGCTGTAAAAATGATAAAAGTGCCATTGGCCTATGTGGGTAAAAAGATACCTTAATGTGAAAATCCTTGTCCACTAAAATGTTTTCTGGCTTGATGTCCTTGTGTATGACACGTTTCTCTGTCAGGTACACCATCCCTTCCAAAATCTCTAAAATGATTCTACCTTTGACGGATACTGGTACAGAGACCTGGGGGCAGAGCAAGATTCATGAGTTATTTATAGGTGCAAACTTCAGATGTTAAATTGATTTAATTTGTCACTGTGACAAATTTTAAACCTGCTGACCTTTTGAAGCATGACTAGTAGATTGCCCCTGGGGATGAGTTCCATGACTAGTGAGCAGTCTCTATCCTCCATGATCACACCCAACAACTTGACCACCCGCTCGTGGCTCAGACTTGCCATGATGTTCCCTTCCTCAAGCAGTGACCTCTTACTCTCCCTGGAAAGCATAGCAGATAAAGTGATAACCAGATTATCTGCCAGACATAACTTGCATCATGTTGAGTCTCACAGAGGTTTTAAGAAGGCAGGATTTTCAGATATCAGATGTGTCCACATAAAATTATCCTGTGTACAATAATTTAAACAAGCTCAATCAGTTATGCATGTTCCACTGTTATCCTACTGTTCTGATATCAGCATCGGAAATGCCTCAGATACTCCCGAAGTGATGTCTAGTAGTTTAGCGACAGACAGACTGAAAAATGTCAGCAATTTTCGATTTGATGTGGCCCCCACACTTTCCACATTTTCACTGATTCCTCAGAAACTAATTGATGGATCTTTCTTGAATAAAATCAAATAAAAACAACAGCAAAAAACAGAAAAACTGGAGAGCTCACAGTTCAAAATACATTCTAACAGACCCATAGACAAACATACATAAAATACACAAGCACCCAGTACACCAAGTAACAAAAAGAAAGGATTCACAGAACTCCTGAGACCAATCGGAAAATGCCAGTCAACAATAATGTGGGCATAATGGGGAGAGACAAGGTTAGAAAAGAAAGACAAAACAACTGCCAAAACCAAACACACAAAAAAGGACAGTGATCTTTAATTCCCATTATGAGGCTGCAACAATACTATGAATGGAAACTTTTGAGGGGATGGCCTGTGAATTTAAAACAGTCAATTTACCCAAAGAAGTTGCAGGTGTTGTCCACTGCAACTTTGCACGATTGCTTCTTATTTTGTCATCTTTTGTATTTAATATCTTGTTTTTCGCTCTATGTGCAATGACCTTGACATGTGGTGTAACACAAGAACTGCGCAGTTTAGGATCATTAAAGTGTCTGTCTGACCGTCTGACCATCTGTCTATCTATCTATCTATCTGTCTGTCTATCCATCTATCTGTCTGTCTGTCTATCTATCCATCTATCCGTCTATCTATCTATCTGTCTGTCTATCTATCCATCCATCTATCTGTCTGTCTATCTATCCATCCATCCATCGTCTGCCTATCTATTTGTCTGACTGTCTGTCTTTCTATCCATCATCTATCTATCTGTCTGTCTGTCTGTCTATCCGTCTATCTATCTATCTATCCGTCTGTCTGTCTGTCTGTCTGTCTATCTATCCGTCTGTCTATCTATCTATCTATCTATCTGTCTATCCGTCCATCGTCTTTCTGTCTGTCTATTTATCCATTTAATAATCTGAAAGAGGAACATGGGACCTACACCCAGATGAACTGACGTGCTTTGTCTCTGTTTAAGGGAAGTGCTTGGAAATAGAAAGCGTCTTCAGACCTGGAAATGATGGACTCTTTATGAACACTTGATATTTCTAAACCAACATTCGTATATACAATAATAATAATAATGAGGATAATATTGACAATGAAGTGTTTGTCTACATCCTGTCATCTACTGTAAGTCAGAGTCTGGTGGACACATGATTCCAGTTAGCATTGGGACACAGGGGGGGAATACCCAGCATGCACTGAGGACTCACTCGTTGCGCAGGGAGCCCGTGTACATGGTCTTCAGCACCACCTGGCCCAGGGTCACGTGGTAGCACAGGTACACGTCCCCGAAGCCCCCGTAGTCCAGCGGCTCTCTCCGGATCAGATCCGTCGAGCTCATTTGAAACGAAGGCTGAGGCGCGGTGGCCATCTCTGGTGAGGAGTCACAGTAACACGACAGCGACACACAAACTCACATCAATACACACATCAATACACACATCAATACACACATCAATACACACACTAATACACACACTAATACACACAGTGCGGTGAACACACGAGTCAAATGTTAGAAACCGAGCGAGCGACGCAGCATCACAGTGGAAACACTGGAGAGTTCAGATAAACGCGTCACGGTAAGAAACTTCAGGCGACAACACAAAGTTAAAGTGTCACTAAACCGTCCAGCTGTGACAGTAACAACATACTAAACACCGTAAGTTTTCATTCTTACCACAGATTATTGAACACAGTTGCCAGAGAGGCTGTGGAATCGAACACGAACACTTTAGTTCCAGGAAGTCCTCGTCGTCCTTTCACCGAAGGCTGAAACAGTCCCAACAAGTCGATAACAGAGGGATCAGGACGAGTAGTAGATTTCTGTTGTTGCGGCTGAATAGTTGTAAAAACACATTTGATTGTTGAAATGATTTGATGTCGAGTTGTTTTAATTGTGATCTGAACATTTGACTCAGATTTATTCTGAATGGAACAATCGTGTCTTCTGATTTTGCTGCCTCCCACTGGTGAAGTTAGTTATCACAGATTAAACAAGCTTGCACCACCAAACAGGATCAAAAAGCAGAATAATACAATGGTATGATGGTTAAACTTTGTTTCTGTAGCAATAATCTTTAAAGGTTAGACAGTGTTTTTCAAATTGCATGTATGGAGGCCCTGAAGGGAAATGACAGTCTCAACAAAAAATAGGTAAAGGCAACAACAAAAAGCAAAACACAATGACAAATAGAGAATCACAGTGACAGATCACAAAACACAACAAAAAGCATAAGTGCTGTAGCACATTTTTTATTCACTACATCTGGATTTGTATCTGTATTTGCACATCTGTCATCATTGTGTGATGACATTAAAGGCATTCTATCTGTTTTTCCACATTTCACACACTCATTACTATCCGTACCCTGAACACACCAGATTTTTTTTTCATCAAGACCCCATTCTGTAAAAAATCTACAAAAATGTTGAATGTGAAACATAATTCCTGTGTCCTCCCCTAACAGACAGACTTAACACCAAATGAAAATATACCCTCCTTGGCAGGGGTAATAAAACTCACCCTAACGATTCCACGCTCATGGTTCTGCTGCTTTAACGTTCATCAACTCTGGTTTGGTCAAAATAAACCTTCAATTCAGTGTTGGAAGGATGTGGGTTGTACAGTTATTAAATCACAACTTTTTTAAAATGTTTGTTTGGTGGGTTTGGTGAGAGCTCGCTCTGGTCCTCAATCTTACTTGTCAACAAAAAGGTCTACTCATACAGCTAAACTCATTCCTAAGCCTTATTTCAAAAAAAAAAAGTTCATTGATAAAATATGGTTTATGTGAAACTAGAGTGGGAAACCACCCGAATCGTATTCTCTCACAGTGTGGGCGAAGATCGACATGTAGGCTGACATTTTGAGCAGCCATCTGTGCATTCCTCAGTAAAGCCACAAGAAAGCAGCTTATTAAACTGCAGGGTATTATTTCTCTTGT
Source organism: Paralichthys olivaceus (assembly GCF_024713975.1). NCBI lineage: Eukaryota > Metazoa > Chordata > Actinopteri > Pleuronectiformes > Paralichthyidae > Paralichthys > Paralichthys olivaceus. The sequence continues at coordinate 9,290,743 of NC_091108.1, read as the reverse complement.
CTGGACCACATCATGTTGTGTTTCTTTTCTTCTTTTACTATTAGTCACATTTATTGCCAGTAAATTACAGGTAACCCTTTCCTGTCATGACAGATTACTGTGTACTGAGGATAATGCAAACAAATCTATGAGAAACGTACACGTAAACTACTTCCCCTCCACAAATGTAATGCTGTGAAGGATGTTTTTGATAACCTAGATTAAGTGTTCATCTCCATTTTCATAGATGGTGCTTTATTAGTCATATTTTCCTTCAGTTGTAAATTAAATACAACACAGTCATACTTAAAAACAGCTCTTAAATAAGATAAATTAATCACCAAACTAATTTGAGAAGGTCTTGAGTATTCCTAAATGAACCGAATATCAGTATCAGTATTGACTAAAAAAAAACAGCTGATTACATTATTCATCAGTGTAGCAGCCCATGCTATTGGCTGCAGCCGTCAATTCAATTCAATTTGATTTGTATAGCGCCAAATCATAATATACATTATCTCAAGGCACTTTACATTGAAGGTCAAGACCTTAAAATCGTATTAATATAAAGAAACTCAAAAGTTCCCACAATGAGCAAGCACTTTGGTGACTGTGGAGGAAAAACTCCCTCTAGCAGAACCAGGCTCAGTGTGGGGGGTCATCTGCCTCGACCGGTTGGAGTGAGCAAAGAAAAGGGGGAGGAGAGGAGAGATGGGTGGAAAAGAGGGGAGAGAAGAGAGAGTGATAGTGGGGAGGCGGAGGAGGGGGAGAGAGAGAGGAGCGAAAGACTGGGAACACTTGAGCACCATCACCGTCAGCAAAGATGGAGTTAATGGCGTGCTGCGTTAAAACATAAGAGGTACCCTTTCTCCATAGTGACAAAGGAAGTGTCACCAGTGTCCATTTCTCCCCCTGAGCCGTGAGCATCTCAGAGGAGGTTGCCGCCCAGATGCTTCTGTCCGTTGTTGCAGTAAATTGGGGTTTGACAGGTCCCCCAGGCAAGGGTGGTGCAGAGAATTTTTTTTCTCTCCAATGGTGTCAAGTAAATTGATGCTGTGAGGGTGGAGCGGATAGTCATCCACGCTGCAGGGAAAGATTAGACCCTCAGCCAATGGCAAATTTAGCCTCTCCTCCTCATCCCGTCACTGCCACTGGATCAGTTCCTCTGCCTCTGAGATATTATTAATCTTAAAGAGTCACTAAACCCTTAAAGCACTTTTTCAACTGAAAACCAGACCTGGCTCAGACCTGGGGTGAAGTCCCACTTTATTTTGGACAGGGTTGTGACGATTACAAGGCTGGTATAGGACAAACCACTCGACTCTCCACTGCCACCACTGACCCAGTGATAAGGCCACTGTCGGTTGAGCAGCTTCACCTACTCACTCCTACCTGCTGCACAAACAAGTTGTTGGTTTTAATACTTATTTGTGAGAGAAAACAAATAATTTTCTTCTTCAAGATTTCAATATGTTGCATCAATTTCTATTACTTCATGGTCGGCCTTGTATTCTTCATTAACTTTATACTGCACAAACACTGCACATCATTAGGATTTGTGTGATGCACTAGAACAACACAACTTCTATGTGTACAGATGAATGCACTTATTAGTAGCCCACTGTTCACCACCACACAGCACACACGTGGCACACGCTCCGGTGGAATATAATGATGTAAGTGCAAGCCACATGTTTGTGACTCTAATGTCCCAAATGCTCTGCTGAGGAATTTTATTTATACATTTAAAGGTCCAGTGTGTAAGATTTAGGTGAAAGGGAACTATTGGCAGAAATTTAATGTAGAATAATCCTCATGATGTTTTCACTAGTTTGTTTAATCTAAATTGTATGAATTGTAGTTTTCTTTACCCCAGAAAAGACCCTTTATATTTAAATAATTTATATTTACATGGAGGGGACCCTCTCTACAGAGGCCGCCATGTTTTTTACATGAGTCCAGACTGGACAAATAAACACCTTTTGAGTTTTTATGACAAAGGTTACCACAGGTTCTTTTTCATGTTTGGAAGGAGAGGGTGAGGTGAGGGCTGTTTAGCTGCAATTTCAACACTAGATATCACAAAATTCTACACACTGCACCATTAAGTTTCAATTAACTGAGATTACGCTTAGACATAGCTTGTTTTTGGAAACACTGAAACAAATGTTTGTACGTTTTTAATCCTGTGGAGTTGTAAAGTGTGTTGATTTCTTTATATTTCAATATTTTGTTCTTCATTTATTTGTTTAGATGTGGATTTAAGATGAACTAAATCCTTAACATGTGTCTACATGCTGTCTTATACGAGGCTTTCCCACAGGGGCTTGTCTATTTTTGAACTGTTATGTACCCAGTCACAGTTAAGGGTTTAGTATTTGGTGTCACTGGGCCATGGGGCAGTGTATTAATATTCCAGTATCATATCTAACTACAAATCCAAGGTTGGGGGTTTGACCACACCTGTGCCGTAATCCACTGAATCCACGCTATTAAAAGCCGCGCTCTCTCCTTATAGCAGAGAACTACAACTCCCAGCATTCACCACTGGGAGGCTGGATATGCAGCAGTGCTGTGCTCGGCTCGGACGCGGAGCTGCCGCTTTTTGCGGGTCTGAGAAACCGACAAGCTGCCGAACTGAAGCAGGTTAAAAACAACGAGGAGGGTCAGCGTGGGATCTGTCCACACTGGGTCTGTCAGGATGGGTAATGGCATCAACAAGGTATGAGATCCATCTGTTGCATGCGCTGGAATTTACGCACGACTGCTCCAATGTTCCTTCTGCGTAAATATGGAAAGGACAGGCTTGTCACATTCTTAATTAGTTTTTTTATTTTTTTTACAGTTGTCTACTTATTTGTTTGATTCTGTAACTGCAGACTAGTCTTATTCAAAAGAATACATCCTCAACTTGGATTTTCCTACTAAATATTTAACATTAATAATTAGATCATTATTATATTATGTTTTTTACAGTCTCAAAATTTCAAGTTTTTAGTTGAGGCTGTTGTTTCTTGTTGTCACTTATTTTCATGATGTCTTTTCAGTGATGTTTCGACTTGGATCACTGAACTACATCACTGATGTCTGCGTGCTATTCTCTGTCCTTACAGGTGCTGTCTGACTTATACTTGGGAAATTTCAAAGGTTTGTGTTTGTGTATTTCATGCCATTTTGGTTTGGTTCTAAATTTACAGTTGCACATTCTCATGCTCTTTGTTTGTGGTGTTCCAGATGCAAGAGACCGAGAACAGTTAGCCAGGAACAACATCACACATATCCTGTCCATCCATGACAGCGCAGCTCCAATCCTCCAGGTGAGAAACTCTCCGTCTCATCTCCGCTCTCTGCCCTTCAGTTTGTCATTCAATTTTAAGCAGCAAGCAAATTTGGCCAAACATGTTTGATACAATTGGCTGAGACCCTCCTCTGTGTATTAGTCCAGTGCACATGATTTGAGCACAGACACAGTTCCATGAACCGGTCTGTCAGGTTGTTCAGGAAGAAGCAGGCTGATGCTCACTGATATTGCTGCTTCATGAACAAACAGTTTGTCAGTCCCGAGTGAGAAAACAATGAGCAGGGGCGTTCCTTCCTTGTGTGATACTGGGGAGTATCATGAAAAATGCCAGTCAACACCAGTTGGTGTGGACAGTGAGCTGAGTTGTGTGTGGGTTTGAGAGTAGGCGTGTGTTTTTTTCTTTCCTCAGCCAAGGTGGATTGTTCTGTCTCACTTCATTATTATTATTTCTCTGGGTTATTGATTTTGATGTGAAGTTTCACCACAGATACTGTTCTCGGTTTTGTGGTTAAAAATAGGAGAATATGTGGAAGTGTTTCTGCAGGTCACTTTAACATTGCCTGAAACCTTGAGAGCACTGTTATGAAACCAGTTCTTTGTATTGATTTGATTTGTTCAATGCAAGTGGCTGCCACCAGGTAACTAATATGCTTTGTCCCTTAGGAGATGACCTATCTCTGCATTTCAGCAGCTGACCTGCCCACACAAAACCTGTAAGTACCAAAATGTCCAGCACAGCAGCTACAGCCAGAAAACAATGAAGCGCTTAGCCAGAGAGAGAGAGAGTACGGCATCCATACGACGCTGCACTGCGTGGGTGTCTGAGGTTCATTTTCTTCCAGCCAATGTGTAAATGATATGCTTTCACAAGCTCAACATTTTGATGTGAAATTATTCTCTGCATAGACCACAGCAACACCACTGGATTAGGCTCTGTGTTTTTTTTATTGATGTGACCCATTACATGAACACACTGTTCCCCTGTTGTTAAACATGAAAAAGGAGGAATGATGAATAAAGGGTCAATAGCTGGTTGGTTAGACATGTGTGCATAATACACACACACACACACACACACACACACACTCTCACACACATTTACATTAAGCAGGAAGTCTTACAACTTAGTTCTGTAGTTTTATCACTATGGTTTGTGCTGTACCTCTATTAATACACACACAACCCCATTCACACAGTCACTCTCTTATATATTAACACACATCTGTATAATCACACACACACCACACTCACTCACTCACACACACACACACACACACACACACACACACACACACACACACACACACACACAGTCTCGATCACCTCATACATAGGTTCAGAGTTGGTAGTGTTTAAAGTTTGCTATGTGAAATATGACACCTCTCTCAAACTTGAATGGAACAAACCCTTATCCTGATCCATCCAGGATGAGAAATGAAAGAGTCTGACAAGTCAGTTTCAAAAACATACACACACCATCAGGGTTGGGTATCGTTATGTTTTTTTTCCCCAATTGTGGTATTAAATTGAATGTGCACAAAATGATGTTGGACGATAATAAGGGCTTTTTTAAATTGTTTAGTGAAGTTGGAATTTGGAATTTTACACAATAACTTAAACATTTAAAGTATACTCAACCTAAATATACAAATAAAAATAAGGCAAAACTAATTTACATAGAAAATGACCTCACTACAATAATTTAACCCTGATAACAGTTTCAGTTCTGAACAAAAAGTTATCTTACTGTTGCTGCTCGCCAAATGGTTTAATGTGTTCATTAACGACTTTAACTAGTGTTTTTTATGCTCCACAGGAATCAGCACTTTAAGCAAAGTATAATGTTCATGCACGAGTCTCGCCTCAAAGGAGAGGGCTGCCTTGTTCATTGGTGAGAGCAAGATCGCCTGTTGTGTCTTTACCTGGAAGTAAGAATCCTGTTTCAGTCACACAGGCTATTGAAACAAGAGCTGAGACCTCCTCTAGATTTCCTCAATCTATCTTATGGTTTAATCATAGTCATGTTGGATATTTAGGTATGTACAGTGTTCATCTAGAGCTGAAAATGACTGAGATCTACTAAGTATACGCGTGAACCCATGTGGAACTGCTGCACAGAAGAAATTCAATGATAAGCAAAGGGCTATTCTTGAACTTCCCAAAACCAAGTACAGTGACACCTGAGGCTCTTCTCTCAGAAAAACAGAGAACAAACACGCTGCCAGTCAGTCGGCTGTTTTTTTGCATTCACTGTTTAAATAGTCATCATGGATCATGATTATTTATTTGCTTTAAAACTTAAATACATTCTACATCCTGGAACATAATTTGCGCCTGAATGGCATTGAGTAGATTTTTATCAGCAACGGTGCTAAAGAGAAAAAATGTCCATGATCCCACGTTGCTTTACGATGCTATCAATCTAATTTAATGTCATTATTGAGTGACCCCCAGAGGCCAAAGATTCATATTGTTTATTTAATTTGAAAACACTCCACAGTCATATCTAAAATCTTTGGTTAAAAAGCATGTTTCATTTCCTGCAATTCACTTTTCATTCCTCTTGGTGAAGTTTGGCAGGTGTGTCCCGCAGTGTCACCCTGGTGATAGCTTACATCATGACAGTGACAGGCCTGGGCTGGCAGGAGGCGCTGGCTGCCGTGAGGGTGGTCCGACCATGTGCCGGCCCCAACTTGGGTTTTCAGCGCCAGCTCCAGGAGTTTGAAGCTACTCAGGCTGTTGAGGTCAGTGCTGAGATTCGATTGCAGGAAAACAGAGTAGGAGAGAAGGTCTTAGCTGTTTGTCTTTTTCTTTTATTGTAGTTCAGAGAGTGGCTACGGGACGAATATAAGGACAACCCCTTCAATGATGAGGCCGACATACGTGACTTGCTTGCTAGAGTGTCCAAAGTCAATGGCGAAGCGTTGAACCAAAAGGTATCTACCCCACCTGGAGGTATCTGACCAGAGATGTTCATGAGATCTTTAGTAGCTGAGTCTGGAGGGTTACACCACTGTGATGCTCCAGTATTCTGGACTTGTCTGGAACCTGGAAGTCTAACATGCTTTTGGATTGAACTACTGTCAGGATGTTTAATGCTGCTGGAACTATCCTCTTAATGGACATAAACACTGGACCACACCTGGACATTTATGAAACAGCATATATAATTCTTTGTTTAGCATTAGTTGATGTTTTTGTTTAGTTTTTTTCTAATTTATAACTGTTAACTGTGTTGTGTGGACCTCATCATTATGATTGTGAACAGTGAAATAAAATGAGTAAAGGGATGTGTTTTGTGAGTTTCTCAGTCAGTGGGCTCTCATATAAAAGGTGATAAGACACGTTCTGCGCTATGTTTACATCTCTGTTTCCTGGTTCTCTTCCTGTTTGTCGGATGTGCAAGAGAGGTCATGCATGGTGGCAACAAAAACACCGAGACCGTGTTCTTTTCTCACTCCTGTTCAAATGTCTTTAGAAAATATAAAGCAATGCAATTTTATCTCACTGTGCTGAGATATTATATACAATGTTCTTATGAACACTATAGATCACTGGATTTGTGCATAGATAGCCACTGGAGGGCAGTAATACCAACAAAATAATATACAGTATGTTCTAAACTCAATAATGAACAACCTCTTTTGGCTTTAGTTCCTTATCACTCATCAAAGCATTCAAATCTTCCCCCAACATGAGGTAAAATACTTTATTATTTCCAGTCAGCAGTGGAAACTAGGTTGAACTTATAGACTTTTAGAAAAATAAAAAAATATGTGGGAGGATATTTTTTGATGGTGATATTTGCAGGTAATTGTTCCATATGCTCAGGGTGTGATTATAGAGGGATTCCCCACTGCACCAGTACGTGGGCGCTGAGTTTCACAGAAATGAACGACTGACTGCTGCACATCTCCTCTTGAACCTCGCCGGAGAGGCTCCTCCCTGCCTCAAATCAAGATGTGATAACATTTAAAAATACGACACAGAGAACTTCTAAACAGATTTCAGCGGGGGAGCTCACACGATCAAAGGTAAGAGAGAACTTTTCAGCAGGATCATTGATGAAAAGCGTTTATTTGTCAGGAGAAAATACCTGATCCCGATCATTCAGCTTCACATCACATTTGGCAGGTAAAATTTCAACATAAAATTATAAGTATATTTTTTAAATTGTAATATCTATAAATCATACAACTTGTAAGCATGGGTTTAAATTGTATTAAAGTGGAATTAATGTCCTACAAATTGAATTGTATTAAGTTTAAGAAACTTGATTAAATGTCTCAGTTCTATGTGTGCCAGCATTTATTTTAGTTGATCATTCTTATAATTTAGTTCTGGATACTTGGCTTATGTCTTTTTGAATGCATGTATTTCTCTAATTAGTCAAATTTCTTGTTGCCCGCTTTAACCTCAACCCCCTTCCTCTATGTATGCGACCAAAGGTTTTGTAGAAACGTATGTACAATTTATTAAACATGCTAGTATTGTTCCCAGCTAAGTAACTCTGGCTATATATTCATTACTTAATCCGCAATTAATGGTACATGTTTTAAACTGAACCCGGTACCTTTATCTGCTGATTAAATAGATAATTTATCTTTTCTCAGGTTCAGGGATACAAGTGCTATAAATAAATAAAAAAACTTTAACCAACCACTGTACTGTGCAGTTATTTAACTTTACTATTTTATTTTGCAGAGATGAACCTGGATGAGGATAGCGGCCTGTCCGTCAGCTGTGGCAATGGCAAACTGAGACAGTGGCTGATCGACCAGATCGACAGCAGGATATATCCCGGGCTGGTTTGGGAAAACGACGAAAAGACAATTTTTCGGATTCCATGGAAACATGCAGGGAAGCAAGATTATAACAGGGAGGAGGATGCTGCGCTCTTCAAGGTCGGACTATCCCACCTGTCCCACACATTGTGAACACACTCCTACACATTTCTCAAAGATATGTATTTATCTTAAAAAGATGATTTTGATGCATATTGTTCTTTAATTTGCAGATGTGTGATGTTGCTTGAAAAGGCTTTTACCTAAAGTACTATCAGTGTCCATGTTTCAGTCCAATCCTCAAAGCTCTCACTCTTTAAATGTGTAAAGTTGAAATGGATCTATTCAATGGTTGTTTCAGGCATGGGCATTGTTCAAAGGAAAATATAAGGAGGGTGTGGACAAGCCAGATCCCCCCACGTGGAAAACTAGGCTTCGCTGTGCGCTCAATAAAAGCAACGACTTCGATGAGTTAATAGGAAGAAGCCAACTGGACATCTCAGAGCCCTACAAAGTCTACAAAATCATCCCAGAGGAAGCCAAAAAAGGTGCATACTTAGATATTTATCATTCAAGATGCAGTTAACACCCATGTGCATATAGTGAACCTATTAAGATGAGTCTTCAAACTAGTACTGCTGCATTTCATCAAGCAACTTACATTGTTTATAGACAAGTGGCACGTTTAGTTTTTTCATGTATGCACCACCGCACTTGTGTCTATTGAGGCAGGAAGCACAAAGGAAGCCGAAGCATGTACCAAAAAGGCCATAGTGCTTTTTTTAGAGGGCTTCGGTTACTAAGAGCAGGGTGTACATAACACTGCTGCAAATCCCCAAGTTATAAAAGCAAAACCTCACACATGCACAGTTTGAACCTGACAAAATGAAGTGGGCTAGTAAGGTGCATGGAATATTGCATCACTTTAGTTTATATTTAATCTCTACAAAAAAACTTTATTATTATCTTAAAGATGTTAGTTCCTTGTTTTTGAAGAAAGATCTTTGAAGGAAAGTGCTGTCTGAATAGCATAGCATGGCCAATATTGTTGTAAATGTAATTTTTGGTTTCCTACATGTGCAGGAATGAAGATGAGCAGTATGGAGGAGACACCTTCACATGTGAATACCCTTGGCTATATTCCTCAGTATGGCTCTCTGCATAACCAGGTCAGCAGTGTTCTCTTAAATAGAGAAACTACATGTTTTAGTTTGATGAAACTTTGATTCTCTTGAGTGACCATTTCTCTGCTGTTCAGGTACCTGGCTACATGGTTTCTCAGGAGCGGAGGGACTGGAGGGATTACTCGCCCGCTGAACAACAGGCCCTTGCTCCTCCACATCACCACGGACCACATGCAGAACTGCAGTACAGCCACTACCCATCCCCCATCAGCCGCGCTTGGCCTGGGTCACACGCAGAAAATGGTAAGATGGCTCACCACTTGCATCAGAGCATATTCACACTCAAAAATGACGATATGATCTGGCTATAAAATAAGCTTTTGTCTGTTTTTATAAATATTCACTCAGTCGTTGTGTAATGGTTGAAACCCTTCTATATGAGCTGAGGCTGTGACAGGCATCATTGGTCTTATATGTCACTTGGTCATTTAAAAGGTCATAACTTATCGCAGTGCTTCACATGCAGTTTACTGGAGAATCCGAGTTCGATCTGAAAAAATCCCCACTGATGAGGTCTCTTTTATCACTAACCTTTTACGCATAAACTAGAACTAGTATATAGTTGAACAATATGAATCTGCAGCTGCACATAACTCCTTCTTTTTAGATTAAAAATATATTCACTTGAACTTCACGTCACACATATAAGCGATCAGTGATTATTTAAACAAGAAATCACTTTATCCTGTGCACTTTAGCCTTGTACTGTGTAAGATGTAGTGTACTTATTTTTTTCATGACTATGTTTACCTGGGCAGATGCTGTGTGAGGGCCAAGAATCTAAAATAACTTCTTATTGAATGGGCAAATAAATTGATATGCTAATGTGCCATATACATGTGCAGAGAAATTTAAAAAAAGGAAACAACTGAGACACAGGCAGTGGTTGCTCCAGCAGTTACTGGTGCTCAGTGATGTGTGCAAGTGGAGCCAAATCATTTCATGTTAGCGGTTTGTGTTGCATACAGCTGCGACATGTTTGAGACTTGTGGTTGCTGTGCCCCTCAAATCTACAGCAGGGCTCCTATAGATTTAGCCCGATGCATCTTCATTGCTTTTATTAGGCTACAGTGAAGCCAAAGAAAACTTCCTTAATCCTGCACTCAAGTGGCCTAACGCACTTTCATGTGTCAATACTTTCACATTCAGTGCTCCAATTATGATCTGTATTTATTTAATTTATTCTGCACAGGTTTTCAGCTCTCCTTCCACACCCACTTTGCAGAGTCACAACCACCCGTGTATACAATGGACCACAACAACACAATAACAGGTATCATGTCATCTCAGGCCCACTAATACACACATGAATAGATGTTTACTCTTTTTCTTGTTTTTAAATTCATGCTTGGAGGCATTTGCATTTACAGATAAGAAAAATGTGTTTGAGAAAACTAAAAACAGAAAACGTGTAAACTTGCTAAGATAAGTAACATAGAAATAAAGTTTTATTATGATCAACTAATAAAAAAAATATGCTTGTAATGATGATAGAGAAGTGTGTGATTTTCTAAAGCAAGATATCTGAGCTGTATGTTTTATCTGAGCTCGTCATGTCGGGTTCTGTGTCAGACCAAGAAGTGAAGTTCTAATTATGATGCTGATGATGTTTCCCTTCAAAGTCACGTCCACTAAAAGCTCATCTCTTTCTTCCAGATTTCAGACTGCATGTGTCCCTGTACTACAGAGAGTCTCTGGTGAAGGAAGTTACCACCACCAGCATGGACGGTTGCCGGATCACCTCTGCTTCCTCCTCCTCCTCCTCCTCCTCTTCATCCTCTTCCTCCCCCACTTCTCCATGCCCAGAGGACAAGATTCACAGTGGGGCAGAAATCATCCTTTTCCCATTCCCATACCCCGAGTCCCAGAGGCAGGGTGCTGAGATGCTTCCTAATGTACTGGAGAGGGGGGTGCTGCTTTGGATGATGCCCGATGGGTTGTACGCAAAGCGCCTGTGTCAGGGACGAGTGTATTGGGAGGGACCCCTTGCTCCGTATCTGGATAAACCCAATAAGCTGGAGAAGGAGCAGCCATGCAAACTGTTTGACACCCAGCAATTCCTTATTGGTAAGTAGAAATATGCATCTTGTAGTGATCTGTTCACACCAGCATGTTTGGACAGATGGAGAGTAGCAATAAAAATACTTTAGTGAGGTTACTTACTGTGATTGAGGAGGTATTGAAATATGTTGCTCGAGTCAAATAATTTTTTCTTCCTACCGCCATAAATGACAAATTTGCTTTGCAGCTCTAGAGTCTTAGCATCTTATTTTATATACATATCGGAAAGTAATACTCCTTCACAAGTATGAGTCTGGTATCAAAAGCATTTACAGGGAAAGATATACCAGACTGTATACTTTACTATTTGTACACTGTATGACATACTACTATGTACTTTTAAGCAGCTGCAGTGATATCAACTTGTATATTGATGTACAATTTATCCCAGCTAATATATTTAAAATAATTAACTATATGTTTTTTATTGACTCTCATAAGCCTTCACTTTTGGGTGAAGGAGTTGAAAAATGAATGAATTTACACTTATATCTTTGTAACTACATTGTAGTGTGTTATAAAGTATTTATAAAATGTTTATATAGTAAACTAAAGTAGTATAAGTAAAACTAATTTGATTAGAGCCGGTGTGTACTGCTGAATTTCAAGAGTTTGGCAGTGTACTATATAGGGATGCATCATATTTTATAAAGTGATTATAAAACCTGAACCTGTAAAGTAACTAGATCTTTAATCTGTCAGATAAATGTAGCTGAGTGAACAATTGAGTAGTGGGATAAAGTAGTAGTCTAAAGTACAACTGTGTGTGTAGAATTGTACTCAGAGTAAATGCAGTTATTTTTGCTTGTTATTATTGTATTGAATTATAATCTGAGTGGTATTCACAGTGTCTGGTCCAACAATGACTGTGCAGGAGGATGAATTTTAACATTATGACAACAGCAAACATCTAATATTTTATAAAATATTCGATAATCATAGTGCTATGATTTGTGTCCATTTAAGAGAGTAGATCTCCACCCTGACATGTTGTTATCCTGTGGTGTAGAATAACTAGAACACTGTGGTGCTTTGGTGATTTACAGTATGATGGTAGCCGATAATGGCTCTATGATGATGTTGATGTCATTGATGGAGATGCTGCTGGTTCTGTAGCGGGGTAAGTCCCTTCCTGAGGTAGCACAAGAAGCTTGTCACATTCTAGGCAAGGAGCCATAGTGTGTGGAGTCCCCACCCACCTCCTGTGGGCCACAGAGGGTGTTTTCTGTGCCATTTCATACCAAAATTTCCATCATCCAAACCAGTGGTTTTCAGTAAAGCTCTTACAATTAAAGAAAATGTCGATCTGGGTTTATTTGCTGTATCTTTTAAATGAGGTAGTACATCATGGGGTTTTCTATTTATATACCCTCTTTGTTCTTTCTCCTCTTCTCACAGAGCTTCAAGATTTTGCCCTTAATGGCCGACATCTACCGAGACACCAGGTCGTGCTATGTTTTGGGGACGAGTATCCTGACCCACATCGGCCAAGGAAGATGATCAGAGCACAGGTACTAATACACTACAAAACATATAGTTACTGAGCTATTTGTTTTTATAAATATATTTTTATTGTATTTTTTTGCCAGACTATATAAAATAAACTAATACTAATCATAAGAATGACAATTGCAGATGTAGTTTCAGGATCTGTCCAAACATTTATTTAAACAAGGAAAAGAAAAGGCACGTGGCAGCGAAATTCAAAGCTCGCCAGATAAAATCAGCTGTTTTAAAAACATATATGAATTATTGCATTCCCAGGAAGGGAAAACATGGTTATCTCCAAACAAATATACATGATAAGTATATTTCTTTTTAGTTTTCAGCTATACTGTCAAACACAAAATGCAATCACTAAATATTTGGTTGATGGGTTAGGACTGAGTTTTGACAGTATAAACAATTATATCATACCAAAGAAATGACATATTTCTGTGGTGAAAGAAAACTTCATAATAACCTATTTGGAGTACAAAAGGGCTCAAATATAGCCAGACCACATTAGAGTGTGGATACCTGACTCATAAATGTAGAAATTACTGAGTTGCAGGTTGGGTTCGGTTACGTCGGCTGGGCTATCTACTACATTTTTTTTTATTTTATGATGAACCTCAGGCCCAAGCCGAGTTCAGGCACAGCAAATTTTCTCTAAGGCTTGGTTGGATCCGGACAGAACATTGTGGCCCAAGTTGCACACTTGGCCACAAAAACTGCAGCAGCAGCAAGAACTGTAATCAATTGATTACTGCTCTTTTGGGATAAAACCAAAGGATTATTCAGAAACGCAGAAATTCAGAGAAATTCATATTTACTGAAACTAAATAAAGTTTAGTCTTAAAATTGACAAAATGTGAAAGAAGTACAGTATCTGTTTGTGATAGAAAAGAATTAACCAGAAAAAGAGATACAATTAAGTTAACTTCTTCTTTACTGCTCTCTGCCTTAAATAGGGCACAATAATATGATGTGATTCAGCACAGACATATTTCACATGTACTTTCATTTCAGGTTGAGCCAGTGTTTGCCAGAAAACTGGTTTACTATTACCAGCAGAACAACGGCCACTTCCTGAGAGGCTACGATCACGTCCAGGAACAGGCCACATCTCTAACAATCGACTATCCTTCGCAAAGACCTCTACAGCACATTCAGGAGTGATACACACACACATGAGCATGGAGGTGACTGTAAACCACTGACCGTGCATTACTTTTTGTGTCTGTAGTCTTACTGTAAATGGCAGATGTGCACGGGGAAGACCCTGTTGTTTTCTTTTGCACACCTATGTGTCGCAGTCTTGCTAATGTCTTGTGTTTTGTTTTTCCACTAAAGTATTATTGTGACAGCGTGAAGGATGCGGTTTGAGGGGAGGGGTGGAGGGTGGTGGGGCAGAGGTCGACTCAGACGGGAAGTGCTCGCACAGGTGCACAGGAAGAGTGGCCCCCCGAGACGAACACTGGTGCGTCGAAGTAGTACACCCAGAGTATGAATGAGTACTCAATGTGTTTTCACAGGTGACGGCTGACAGTGTCATTGTCGTGATCTATCTGAGACGCAGCTTGGGGTTCACGGGCCTCAGTTCTGTGTTTCAGTGGGACACACAAATATGCTTGGACTGTACCGTGAGAGAAAGCACTCATCTGGTTGTGTCGTAAAGGAAGCTCATATCGCAAATTGTTTCTCTCTTGGCTGCAGCATATAGAGCAGGACATATTTATGAAAATCCATTTCTACTGAATCTGATCGGCTTTCAACATTTTAAATACTGCAACATATCTTTTCTATTTGCTGGACTTAATTCTGATTGTTGCCCTATTTGAAACCCTATTTCCCATTTAAAATGCTCACAGTGTGAACATACAGACATGAAATATGTGATGTGCATTTGCAAGTAAACATTGCTGTGCATTAACTTCTCACAGACGATATGTGTAGGGACCTGAGGCTGATAATAGATTATCAGAGAGCAGGCCTGTGTCACCAGCAACATCTGGCTACGATGGGTGATGGTAACCTGACTGTACAGTAGGAAGTTGACTGGAAAAAGTCACACTCATCTCGTAACTCGCAAGGTACCCATACCTGTTCCTCTTCACCTGAAACTAGTGGCCTCTTAAGTGGGAAGGAAAACTACGGCTGTGGTGTTTGTGTGTTTGTGTGTTTGTATGTGTGTGTGTGTGTGTGTGTGTGTGTGTGTGCGTGTGTGTGTGCGTGCGTGTGTGCATGTGTGCATGCATGTTCAGGAGGGAGTATGTCTCTGGTTCTCATGCCTTAGATCCACTGGATGTGACATTCACGAAAAAAGCTTTTCC
Organism: Paralichthys olivaceus; assembly: GCF_024713975.1. Lineage (NCBI taxonomy): Eukaryota > Metazoa > Chordata > Actinopteri > Pleuronectiformes > Paralichthyidae > Paralichthys > Paralichthys olivaceus. Next base: position 9,275,619 of record NC_091108.1, on the reverse strand, counting down.
AAGACCTCGACAGTATGTCTCTTTCCTAATTAGGAATTTGGGAGACACACAATGCAACAGTCGGTTGTGGAGTTTGTTATTGTGTCGAAGTCCTAAAGAATGATGCAGCATCAGGAGGGACACAGGTTGTGTAGTGCTATTCTTCTGTGGTCCAGAGTTTCAGTCTCTGAATTTACTTCCTTCACACTTAAACCACATCACTTTCACAATGGCTTCAAAAGTATGACCCAAATCACAGGAGGGAATGTTTGTGTGTGTGTTGCATGCATGTGTGTGTGTGTGTGTGTGTGTGTGTGTGTGTGAACGAAACATACATTCTTTTCTGCTGGGTGATATTTTTATTTTTTACTTCACAGTCAGAAATTTGACTTGGTCAAAATCTAATCGTCAAAATGTTACTAGTTTAATATACAGTGTGCTATTATGGTTTGTGTAGTAAAGGGTCATATGTGCGTGTGTGTATGCTGCATATGTGTGTTTTATCAAACAGCTTCTGTTATCAGAGAGTGACATTTATGGACTCCCCCACCTAGAATGGCAGTGACTTAAGCACACACACACACACACACACACACCCACACAGTCACACACTCTATCACACACACACACACACACTTCTATCATAGTGATTAGTATCTCATTAGCATAGTGCATTGCCTACCCCTTACCCTAACCTTAACCATCCAAACTAAATGCCAAACCCAAACCTAATTCTAACCCTAACTCTAAGGCTTAACCATTAAACAGCCCTTCAAAGAGATTAGTGATGTCCTCACTTTCCAAAAATGTCTTCACTCTGTAGGGTCTATGCTTGAAATGTTCGTCACAAAGATATAAGTACAGGAACCCACACACACACACACATGCTTCAGAGGAAATCAAAAAAAAAAAAATTGTGTGCATGCTGAAAGAAAATGTTGTAGCAATAATCAGAGATTGATTAATATAAAAGTGGAACATGAATATAGATGATTTATTTTGAAATAAACATATCAATCAATTGCTACACATGTCTACTGTGTTGTTTTGTCTTTGAGCTCCTCTGATTCGCAAAAGACGGTACAAGCATGAGACTCATATTTGGTTAGAAAAAGAACAAAAAAAACACATTCACACGTTTTGCCATGGTGTTTCCCCCTCTGCAGGAAGCCACATCATTTGTAGTCAGGCTTCAGCTTATCCGCCTGTATATGAGCCGTTACTCCAAGCGACATCGTCCAAGCTCTTTGCTTGAAGCTTTGGAACAAACTGTTAAGTCAACTAATCCCCTAAACATCACAGAAAAAAAGGTTTTTAGAGAGAAATGAAACCACCATCAGAATATTAACTGCCTCACAATAGATTCAGTTGGTTCCATCATGACTCAGTGATGAACTTATTGGGTAACTTCACCTCGACTACACCTGGGACTGACAAATGATGCTATAAAAAAGAAGTTAAAATCTTTATCCTTATTGTTTTCCACCTCAAAAAGTATGAACAATACATGTGATCAAAAACACTACAGCGTTTAATTTGTTGGACAAATATCTTTTAGCCCACTTTAATTATCCCTACTTATGGGTCACCTATTTTTGTGGTGATTCTCTCCACTTTCAGTAGTGATGACTCTTAATTTAAGTCTCCATCTTCTTCTCACTTTAATACTTTTACATTGACCTGTCCAGATGTTCATTTCATAATGATTTTCTTATTAATCGTTTGAGCTCCATACTCATAATCCAGTGTTGCATTCGAAACCAGCCCAGACATATTCGTCCACAGACGTTTTATTTGTGATAGAACAGCAAAGACCTGAGGCCCAGAAAAAAATGAGCTTGTGTCGCAGGAAAATAATTTGACAATGTTTTGCTGACATCTGCTGGTTGATGTCGCTGCAGCCAAACAAAATCAGTGTTGTGGCTGCACAGCAGTGACTCGCAACGTGGTTCAGATGATCGACGAATACAAAATTCTTTAGGTTTTTTGTGTCTTTTTGTTGGTTTTGAGGATTAATGTTTAGAAGTTTACTTAAAATTGTTTCAAACGTAAAATTTAAAGGGTCACTATGCCATGATTTATTGTCAGGTTTATTCTAGTTGGACGTGTTGTGGAAGAAGTAGCTCATGTTCACCTGACAAATTACAGACATGAGGATCATTTATAAGAATCATTCGTTTATTTGTCCCACAACAGAAACATTTTGCAAAAAATGTTCCTCCCCGTCGGGGAATTGAACCCCGGTCTCCCGCGTGACAGGCGGGGATACTCACCACTATACTAACGAGGAGTTAGCGCCTTAGGTTTTTTCAGAAAATTTACGCCAGCAGGGGGCGTATTTCTCAGTATTATTTTTTTGACCTGTGGTTTTGGACAATTCAGCTTGTACATTGGGATCTTGATAGACTCCCTTACTTTTCAAACCCTTTAAGAATAAAAACAAGACAAAAACATCAGACTCCGGGTCAGTGACCCCTGTGTGTTTAGGGTCAGGGACCCCTGAGACCCCTGAGACCCCGGCCCAGGATGTGATGACAGTGCTGTTTAACCCTTGTCGACTCGGGCTGATCAGTGTTGACCACATTTTCCTTCTAAAACTTCTGACCCCATCACACTGACATTTCAAATCCACCAATCACCCGTCAGCGGCCCGCTGCCCAAACAATGACCGACAGGATTTCTGACAGATTATATGAAGACTATTGCAATGGCAGAAAAGGATATAACTGACTTACATTACATTAAGAAAACACCCAAATTCTATACATTTGGTTGTATTTTTGTTTTCTTTTCTTTATATTTAATTACAAAATATATGGCTAAACTTTAAAATGTCATAGGAATAATGACTGTAGATTATGTATACAAATACACATACATATATATACATATTCATATTATAAATGCTCTGGAACACTCTTCTTCCCATCATCCGATTCACCCCCTCAATATGTCGTTGTATATGTTGTGTTGTTGTTGTTATTATTGTTATTACTGATATTGGTGATGGTAGTGATGATAATAATGACAGTATTTTTGTCTATTTTTTGTTGTAAACCACTTTGGATCAGCAATGTTGTATATGTTTATATTTATATATATTCAAACAATAATTAATTATATACAATGTATTTTTAAATAATACTGAAATTATTATACATTTACTGAAGACATATGTAAGTTTTTATCAGATAATATGTTGGTATCAGAAATATTGGTTTTGGCATCGGATCACAGAAATCCATGTTTGGCTCTATTCATTATTTTTATCATTATTATCATTATTGGTGTTAATGAATTCTCTTCTCTCGATATGAGCGTCAGGAGGCATGAGAACTTCTCCCCATCAGCAGCTCATTAAATTTGTATCATCTCAATGAATCAGCCTGGATTGTTTTGAGACAATTTGTTTATCTGAGACTCTTCAAATAACAATGTACTTGACCCGATACATTATGATGGCAGGAAAAGCACAAACAGTTGTCGGATGAGGAGCAGTAAAGTAATGAAAAACAATCAGATGACTTCGGAGATGAGTATAAACAGATATGGGTTGATAAGTGAAACAATGTGGTGGGCTACCTGGCACAAGAGCAAGGGCTTGGCCGTCTGTTTAGTCTGGCCGGCAACTTACATGGGAGGTAAAGGAAAGTGGGAAAAATGTTTTTTTCCAAAACCATTTACACTCAATATCCTCCAGGGACTTATAAGGCACGGACAACACAATCTCATTCTACCAATGTTTCGGTCTCTGTGGATGGATGTAGGAGCAGGAAAGTGAATGGCCAGCAGGGGTTGATGTGTCATTGGTTGGTGACTGTTTCCACAGAGCTGGAGCATGGAAATATGAACCATCATATGAACCAACATTTGATTGACTGGAGTTCAGCCATTACTGCTGCCTCAAAGTGTTTGCTAACTGTTAATGGTCCAGGGCCTGACTCCCTGTAACACCCCTGACTCTAAGACGAACATACATACACACATGAGTGCACACACACATGCAATTTTATAAAAGACATCCTTAATTCATGATTCTTCAACATTATACATTTCGGTTTTTTGGACTTCCTGCACACACATTTTATATAAAGAGCAACAGTTCCCTGTCTTCTTTCATTTCTCTGTCTTTCTAGACACAGAGACCTTTTCTGTGTTTTTAAGTGACACACGGGCCGAGTGCTGACAGAGAGACGGAGGTGGTCAGAGTGACAGCTCAAGGGCCGCGTTGCGTGAGAGTTGCTCAGGCTGCTCTGAAACTCTGTGTGGTCTGGGTGTGTGGTCTCCAGCTGACGGCCCTGTAAGAGTGTGTGTGTCTGTGAGAATGTGTGTGTGTGTGTGTGTATGTATGTATGTGTGTGTGTGTGTGTGTGTGTGTGTGTGTGTTTACTTTATCCAGTGTCAGGTCCAGGCTCTCTGTAGACACGGCTTGACTAGAAAGCTCTGCCTTCCGCCACTCAGCAGCCCTGGTCTGAAAGATAAACACATTGCCACCACTCTGACATGGCTCATCTGAGGATACATTTTATCCATGTATACACTTACAGGACCTGTGAGACAGTTAGGTAAGAGGCTCCTTGGCTTGTGTGTGACTCCTGCAACTACAGACTTGTATAGATTTATTGTTTTACTTTTAAAATTGACGAAATTCAGAACATTTTCCCTAAAATGTTTTAGCTTGAGGGCAGTTTTATAGTTTTGGTTGCATATTTGGATTCGAGGCATTTGTTCATTTGACATTTTTTACATACATATGTTTTTTATCTTAAATTTCAGTCCTTTTTTAATTGCATTTCACTAAACCTACCTTTTGTCAAATAAAATTTTAATTTTGTCTTTCATTAATGCTCTTCCTTTATATTTAAGACATCATGGTTGTTAGTTGCTTTATCTCAGCCAGCTGGGAATTGAAATTTGAAATATTTGTCCCATAATATTTGTTTAATGAATCTGGATTTTATTATTTGTTTTTCTTTTCCTCTTTCCCCTTGTTTTGTGTATATGTTTATGAAAAAAAGCTATCAAATTTTTATTTTATTTTATAATTTTGGCGAACACAGTTAACCCAGAAAATGTAATTGTTTAACCGCAAGATTATTAAGTGGAGATTCAGAGTGAAGAAGAGTAGACCTCATACAACCTACACACACACACACACACACACACACACACACACACACACACACACACACACACACACACACACACACACACACTCAAACACTCACACACACTCAAACACTCACACACACTCAACCAACTACACTGCTCTCCCACTCCCACAGTGATCTCAGGGGAAGGCTATGTAATGCAGCACTGCTGAGAACACGCCATGAAAATATAAATACAACCTCGCCGCATTTCAACCATGTAAATAAACAGGGCCACCCAAATTTCCAATTAGAGCTGGTGTGGAGGGAAGGAAATGGGGGAGACAAGAGGAGACCACACCCCCTTCCCAATCCTCTACTCCTGTAAAGAGTCCGGGGTCCAGGTCCATGTCCAGGTCCAGGTCCATGTCCAGGTCCAGGTCCAGGTCCAGGTCCAGGTCCAGGTCCAGGTCAGGGACATGGGACAGTGGAGATCAAACATTAAGCGCCCCAATTTTGCACATCCCCCTTCAGCTCCACTCTGCTCCTCCTCTTATTACTCATGGACGAGACAAAATACAGATATGGATAAGAAAGGAATACATGGGATTTGATACTCATACCTATGAAATCACTGTAATCTCAGATAGGTTGATTTTTGGTTTACGTCTCCACCTCGCAAACATTTCATTTACTTCACTTTGACACTCCGAGCCTCACTCCAGCTCCCCTTATCAGTCCCATCGAGGTTATCAGGCAAGTCCTCTCTGGCTGAAATGAGGCGTTCTCACTGTATTCCACGTCTTCTTGGAACAGCGAGGCACCGTTATTATGCAGCTAAGCCCCGAGACCACCCAGGAACTGCAGGGTCCAGTTGTGCGAGGCAGAGGCAGGGTCTTAGTTGTGATAAGTAAGACCAGCCTTCTCAAAGGGGAGATGGTGCTTTGATAGTGTAGCATGGTTCACCTGATGAGTCTGATAGACTCTCCTGTGGCGCTTTAGGCCGAGCACATGTGTGTGATGGTCACTGCTTCTGCTTTGGTCAGTCAGCAAACCTCATGGGGCCTATTACTCAACATAAACACACAACTTAGGATAATTACCCGGAGACTCAAAGAGCTGAGAGTCACTTTCACTCCAGATTCGGCTGTCAGGCATATCACCAGATTGTTTCGATGACTATACACAACTCAGAAAGGGCAGTGCTAATTAAGATAAAGTCTAAAGGAAGGGTCTCAGGTACACTTGGCTCTATTTGTGTTTTGAATAAAGTTCCTGGTTGAACTGTAAAATATCAAGCCTTAATAACATGTCTTTGTTTGGTAAGGACACAAATTTGTAATATGTTGGTACGGAAAATATCTGTCTGTTTACCCTTTTTATTATTATTATTGTTATAATTAGTATTATCGTTAAATTTTAACCAACTTCAGTATTGACTCTAAACCACCCAGATAGGGCAGTGCTCATTCAGATTAAGCCTGATGCAATGGTTTATCCTCCCTGTTTGTGTATTGATGTTCTGAGCAGCTCCTCAACCTTGACACAAGTTGCCTTGTCCTTGGATGGCACCAACAGCAATACCCCCAAAAACTCAGTCTGTGGAGCAAATCCTGCTCTGCCCAATCCACCATTGTTCAGTGTTTATGTTTGATCGGTCTCTGACTGCAGCGTCTCTTCCCTCAGCAGCCACACAGGAAACCGCCCCAGTGTAAACACAGGGATCAGGAGATCCTCTCTTGCCTTGACTCTGAGCTGCAGAACCTCAATCTAAACAACCCTTAGAGAGACTGGCTTCTCATTTTCAGAATGTTTTATACTCTGATATCATGTAGAGTGAGTCAGAGCCATGTTCGTCACTCAGTTAGACTGCAGGCACTGAATGTCACTGGTGCCACACAACCAGCAGTGGTGGAGGAAGTACTCAAACATTTTACTAAAGTATAAGCGCAAAATAAATAGACAAAATATACTGCAAGTCCAAGTAAAAAGTACCACATTCATTTTTCTACTTGCGTGAAAGTATGTACTTGCATTTAAATGTACTTAAAGTATTAAAGGTACTTGCAGAGTGTAGCCTTAATGCAACGGTCACCTACATCATTACCTCTGTCAAGGAGGCTTTGTCTTTATCGGCATTTGTTTGGTTGTTTGTCTTTTAGTCAGTTATCCACTGATTTCCATGAAGTGTTGGGGAGGTGGGACATGGCCCGAGGCAGAACTGTGGTGCAGATCTGGATCAAGATCATTTCTTTAACATTGCAAGGCTCTTTATGTTTTTCAACATTTTCATTGATTTCATTGACATGTAAACGCAATGAATTGTAAAAATACAGTGGAGTAGAAATTACAGATATCTCATACTATGTGTAGTGATGTAAAAGTCAAAAGTACCTGAAAATAGATCTACCTGAGTAAAGTACAGATTCATGAAAAACACACGTTAGGTACAGTAACAAAGCTAATATTATTTGATGCAGCCCACCACTAACAGGTCATTTTACTTGAATGTAGGTTGCCTTGCAAAAACTGGCTGTAGGGACAACTGATGAAAAATTGCGTATACAGTTAAGTCTATTGATTATTAGCACTGTCCCCATCAAATAAACAAAGGAATGAGATGAGCATGGCTACACAGCTAAGTTGGATGAGGATGTTCACACAGACCTAATGGAACAGGTCAAGTCTTTTAGGTCTCTCACTCTCTATATGTTCAGGATCCAGACGACCAGACTGGATTCAGAGTATGGGAAAACACAATAAGGCAGCATTAATTCTTAAGTGCAGCACCGCGATTACATTCTTCAAGGTGTAAAAATGAAAAGGACACACTGAGAACTCTACATCAATATTGACCTTCCATTAAATGAGACTTAAAGCTTTCTGTCCTGCTTAAATGTTAAGTCCTCGGCAAGTCCTCTGGGGAATGTATTTTTAACAGCAGCGTGGTTTTAACAACCTCGGTTAGAACAACATGCTACGACTGGTACGGCAGGGAAACACCTCGCCGTCGGATTAAATGGCCTGGAGAACATCAGTGGCAACAACATCAAGGTATATTTGCCCAGAGAACATTCATTTGCCGTGTGATAATAAAGATTAGCCACGAGCTGCTCTGTCAATAGAATATGAATGGAGCTCTTGTGTGCTAGGCTGTAGTTTGAATAGTATTTCAGTGAATCTAGTCCAAGTTGTGATTTTGTCTCATGCAACAGGTTGTCTAGACATGGGTTCTTACAGCTGAATTTTGGGGGGATATTGAAAACATGGACTTGTGTTGTGACCATAGAAGGCAATAATATTGTGTTAACCAATTATGAAGTCCATTGCTAGGATTTGTTCTCTTTCTGTTTCTTTCTTTCTCAATAGAGGCGAATTAAAATTAGAGACATTACCACTGTGAATGCTGCTTCATCATATTAAATCATTTCTATTTGGATGTAATAATGTTTAATATGTTTATGCTATTTATTCAGAGAGAGAGAACAAGAGGCATGTGTCTTGATGTGTATGTCTTTCAGAATATTTAAAACAGATTGTCTCAGCACGTTTTGATTTTTCAATATAAGTAGCCATCTATACACTCGCAAATTAATCTTAAAACAATTCTTAATACTATCTTACTATAACCTATTTATTTCTTTTGCTACTTAAGTCTCCAAAGTCTTAGAAATATTATTTCTGTTTGCATTTGGATAAAACAATTGTGCACATATTTTTTATTTACCTCTTCTTAGTATATTGATGGTTTGAAATTATTCAAAATGATCCAAAAAGTCAAAATACGTTTTATTTATAGGCGCCTTTCACAACACTCAAGGTCACCTTACAAGGCCAATACAGTTTGACAACAAACATTTTAAGAAATATTAAATTTGCTTATTGTACAGAGAAAAGTTTCCAACAACATAGCTCCTGAAAAAGTTCTAATTTGTTTAATATTGAGGAAAAGCTAAGATAATAATGAGTGTTATTACAGAAAACACTTTTATACAAATATTTATACAAACCACATTATTCGAACAAATTGTCAAGTTTTCACCAAAACCATTATGATTGTGGCCAGCAGGGGGCGGGTTTGAACATTTGGTCAGAGGAGAGTTTGTGTGTGTGTGTGTGTGAGTGTGTGTGCGTGTGTGCGTGCGTGTGTGTGCCTGAGTCTGTGTGTGTGTCTTCAGCTCAAACATGGACGCTCAGATCTTTTACATATTCTGTGTTTTTCTGTCTTTAAAAAACAGGATAATTATTCAAATTCTCTGAAATATACAAAGCACACACACACAAATCAAGCATTTTCTCTCAGTAGTTTAAAAAAGGGGTCCTTCGTCAGTCTAAAAAGAATCACAGAGGCAATCATGAGTTTTCTCACAGAAACATAACTTGAAGTTTTTGCAGCTCAGACTCTAAATCATCTGCTTCTTAGCTTTAATCCTCGTGACGGCGATGGTCATCAACACCTCCTCATTAGCAGAAGATTTTTCAGCTGAGGTCCAGCTCTGGATAATTTACGAGGTGATGAGTAAGAGAGTGTTTTCTTCTGAGACATATTCTAAGATTAACTGGGTGACTCGCTGTTTTCCTTCACCGTGGCCATGTCTTCGCTGGTGCCTGTGTGCATCTTTCTTTTTTTTATCATCTCTTCATAATGTTTGCAGGGGAAATAGGTGATGATGCCCTAATCCAAAGGGCACAAGAGGTCATGAGTATGAAAATGATGAAATGAGGTGGAACTTAAACCCAACTGAACATTGAGAGATATTGGATTTGACAAATGCACTGAACTAATGTTCAAATTTCTGCCAACAGGCTTGATCACACTCACTTTATGCAGATGAAATAAGAAAGGTCAGATTGTGGCTGGCACAGCATGATGTGATAAACACCAAACAAGATCAAGAAAATGAGCAAAGAAATATAATTATTGACTTCAAGATGAAAACAGAGATGCTGCTGTCGACTGTTTGCATGGTTTTTTTTCTTCAGTGTTTTCATTTATAACCATGGTCAAATAAACTGTAAGTGAGACTCACTGTACCTCGGACTCTCATGGTTCACACTCAATTACATAAACTTCTTGAAATAGAAATCTTTACTGTTCAAGAGTGCATACTGGCTCCAACTTGTTTCCTTCAGCACTTACTCTGAACATTGTGAGGAATGTGCATTTCTGAAAAAGTAGCATTTGAGCTGATTCTCTGACCATAATGATTCCAGTGCAAATTTTATTGTAAACACAGTTATTAATTGACTTATATAAATTTTACTGTACTTTACACTTTCACCCAACTCATTATTTTACACCATGTACATGATGACTTAATATTGAATATGATATAAAAAATTATTAATAATGCTGGTACAGGTTTCACCTTTTACATGTAATATAATATAATATAATATAATATAATATAATATAATATAATATAATATAATATAATATAATATAATATAATATAATTTAATATAATTGATGTATGTAAATGTGTAAATAATCCACACCCTCATTCTAAATAGAAACAACACAAAACTAAATCTTCTTCCTCCTTTTCTTCATCAGGAGGGAACTTGATTTAGACAATTTCAGTTTATCAGGTTCATTTTTGTGACTGATATTAACAGTTTCTTTAAGTTCAATAGTTTTTAGAGTATTTCTTTTGTAAAACTTTATAATGGAACTGTGAAGCCAGATTTCCATCAAAGATGCCAAAGGCCTGTTCCATGATATTTCTCTCTTTTTGTCTTTGAGCTGAGATGACAAAAGAGGAAAATAGTACCAGAACTTTGTTCATGTTTTTTATGTCTAGTTTTCAGTTTTACATTTTAATACAATCTGCACGTACTCTCTCTCCTCTCATGCTCGCTCTCTCTTCATTTTCTCTCTGCTGCTTTTTCTTACGTGATAAAATAAACAACAGCTCGCTTAACGGAATGACTGATTGCTGATTATTAATCACTGTGTATCAATCATGTCGCTAATGTAAGGAACCCTGAGTGAAACCAGGAAACATGGATCGTATTAATCACCTTATCAAATGCAAAGTGTGACAAGCAGTGTCACCTTTGCACTGAAAACTTTGATATGATTGTAACAGGGTTAATTTAGAGTTGAATTAAAATTTTTCAACCTGGTGTCACTTTTTTCATCTGCATGTGAATTGTGAGCGAGACTCTGAGATGAGGACAGTATTTGTAACTTCAACTCTAGAGGGCCCTGTAATCAGAGGTGAGGACCACGGCTGTGCTGCCGCTATAGCGTGACTGAGCAGAACACAGCTGTCAAGAGGTGTGGACAGACCTCTCTGCTGCTCTTCAGCTGTGAAAACAGTTGACGAGAACACACACACACACACACACACACACACACACACACACAAAGAGAGAGAGAGAAAGATTTATTGATTTACAGCCTATTCCCTGTGAATTTTATCTGCTGATGAATGAAATCCTGGTTATGTCATAGATCATTTTATTAATAGCATTTATTCTTTGATGTTGTGAAAGAGAAATCATTAAATTAGTCAGTGCATCTTAAGCAAAGTGTTATCAGTTATTAACTAATATATTACAACATAGATCAGTTTATTTCCACATAACTAATTCAGAGTGCTTATCACTTTGCATCTGATAAGATGCATATCACAACTGCTTATAAGTTAGACAATCACATTTATAGCATGATACAGTAAATGACAGATACATTTCTCAAAACTGGCGGCAGTACTGCAAGTATGTAACAATCAATATATGCATACATAATAAATACTAGGACGTTTCCCTCGTGAAAATTCTGTCTTATGGGTTATAGAGACTACGCTGGCGCTGTTCATGGCTCCAGAGAGTAAAATGACTCCTTCATTACAACTCGGTATCAAATAAACAAGCTTAACGTTTAACCAGGGCCCGGCTCATAAATCAAGTTTTTGAACAGATCTGTGAGGCTGCCTGATATTATCATAAAGAGAAAGGAAGACAGAGAAGAAGAAAAAAACCAGTCACATATCATGTATCATTAACCTGTCATCTTATCTCAGGTGTTCTGAGAAAACCTACAGAGTAAACTTGTCTCGATGGGCTATTGTCTTGAAATCTTCACACAGCATCTTGGTCTCTTGGATGCACAATGAAAATAAACGTAATCTTTACTTCTTTCATATTTTTTAAGCAGGATTAATCAGTGAGAGTTTTACATATGAGCCTTTCATACGCAGTAGACAGAAGCAACTTCACCATTCATCTGAGGGCAAGATTCTGAACGCCTGACAAAGATATTCACTTTCCTTTTACCTCTGCTAACAGGATGTTTCATTTTGCCTTTTAATTGAGTCATATCCACTTCACCTGCGGCACCAGCTATAACTTTCTGGGGTTGATGACATATGACGAGGGAAAAACACACTGCTAGCCTTGTAGCCAGTTAGCTGTTAGCTGTTTATTCCCTCTACTGTTTGTATTGGGCAGTGGTTGTATTGGTTTGTAATGTATCACAATTATTCATTGCAGTTGCAGCATAAAAGTTAAATACCTGATCTGTGAACATGATTTGCATCTGAGTCACATCAAGCAGATCTTAATCAACAACAGTGGTGAAGACACCATCTCAATGATCCCATGCTGCTTCATTACCTCATCAAACTGGGTGTTTTGTTATTGTTATGACGCCACAGTGGAGAACTTCACAACCATTATTTCTCTAGGATTAATCAAAGTGACATATTTTAGTTGAGTCATAATCAATCTCTCTTTCAGTTCTTTTTTCTTTGTAAAAGTCAATATAATCATGGAAACTGTATCAATTGAAAGATAAGGTTCGATCCCTCTGTTTGAAATCTGAGCTATACAGTGGGACTGGGTCAGTAGTCCATGGATTCAGGTGGGCCGTGCATTGGACCTGTCTACCTGGACCTGACAGGACCATCCTGTATCAGGAAAACTCGGCATATGAGCTTGAGAAAAGCCAGACGCAGGTTTGTTTATGTCCTTAAACCCACATCGCGTGCCAGACGGGAGTCACCCATATCAACACTAATCCTGAAGCAGAGAGTTCCCTTCCATAGAAACATTAGTCAGTACTGTTTACTATGGGCCATGTTTGGGTCATTACTTTGTGTCTTACTCAGCAGTTGGCTTATTAAATAAGCTTTAAAATCCCTAGCAGAATAACACAGAGGCATTTCATGGCTGTTTGTGCTCGTGAGTCTCACTGATATGGGCTTCACCCCAAATGACAGCTCTCATTCAAGAAATGCATCTTTTGTTGTGGAACTGCTCCACTGAAAACATGTCTGTGCTCAGGTGCTGGACAGGATCATTCTCTTAGTTAAAACATCTATACACATAGCATGTTAATAGACTACTTCACGTTTCCATAGTTGCATGAAGATAAAACTAGTATCAATGACATATAGCTGTTCATTCTACAAGGGTGTGTTCAATGACAATATAATTTGCCAAAATCATAATTAGGAGGTGTTCATAACTACCTTAATGTCTTTTCAGATCATCTAAGAGCGGTTGCTTAGCAGCATGTGTTAACTTTGTATTTACACAACACAGGTTGAAAATAGTAATAAAACGCCGTTCACTCCTCATGCTCAGCAGTGATTAAAATTTCTTAAGAGCCGTTATTACATTGACAGCGATGCTGTACAATTATATGCATCATATTTATGGGAGGAAAAAATTCCGACCTGCTGTATACTGTAAATGTTTTGGCAACGATTCAAAGTCTGGCGTCACCTTTGTGAAAACCTCTAACTATCATTATAAAGCAGTTGTTGATAGAGTTATTTTTACTGTAGCACTGAACCATAGCGTGTCTGTGTTTTGTTAAAGAATAAATCCAATTTATTATAATTAGAGACTCATTTTCATGATTGTGGCCCTCATTTCAAACTGTGAACACAAGCAGCGCCTTCACTACAGTGAAATCCAGAAGGGCAGTGAACAAGATCCGATCTAAACCACTTAATTTGGTAAATAAATATAAACTGAGAAGGAGCACGTTCAGAAGGTCAGCGTCCCAGTGTGAATGTCAAACTTCAGCTACTTTATCTCAGTATTCATCTTAATTTCTTTTATTTTCTTCTGACTAACCTTGAGGTCTGTTTAATAAATAGTTTATTGTGTAACTGCTTACTTTCCCTGCCCAGTTCTTCTTAGCTGTACTTTCTAATTTGACTGCTGGACCATTCACACAGTCCTTTCTGATTTACCCCAACCAGTGTACCAACTGTACAACATGATCTCTCTGAGTTAGATACCAACGTTTGTTTCACTTTGTCTCTGTCCAGTCTGATTTTTGTTCAGGCACAAAATTTTCCATTCGGTCTTGTTTCAATTAGTTATTTGGTGATATAAAAACAGGGTGAGACGTCGTGATTGACAGCTTAATTGTACTGTGGCTCCATCCCTTGAGCGCTACTGGGCATAGTCTGGCTCTAAATACGCAAAGATGGTGACATCTGGGATATTTCAGCTTCATTTCTGTACTGTAAGAGGAGGTGGGGTCATCCATCTTTATATGTTCTTTTTATTCCCAAATTATAAAAGTTGGATCCAAGTTGAAATTAAGTGGAGGCTCTGTTTATTTTAGCTATTTATGTTAACTGGTATGTGACCTGAACGTGTTTTTCTAAGTAGCAACATATATTTACACAGCTATAATGTAATGAAAATATCAGGATTAAGCAGCATGGTGTGACTTAAGACAACTGACACAATAAAGGGAGATGGCTACACCCTCGTATGTTCAGATGTTTCATGCTTTTATTTTACCAGACGTACTGGCACTGTGCTGAAGTTTTTATTGACACTGACAGTAAAGGTTAAGGTGCAACAGAGGTAACAAAGTGCAGGCAGACAATATCACCTGTTGCAATGTGATCGCTAACAACAACTTCCATTCAGCTCTTATTATTCTACTCTCTTTTGTTCAGTTCCCCTCGTCTTGAATCTCAAAACAACACCCATGTCTGAATGGTTTGCTTACGAAGGGGTTTTAGAAAATTGTTTTTCTAAAGCCGACCTCATGCGTCACGATGAGTCATGCATTTTTACAGTTTTCTCAAAGGACATTGCCGTCTCCTGCACTCAGGTGGCGCTCGCTGGGTTTTCTCATTAAAATCTTTCATCACATATAATCTCACCTACTTGACTTTGGACTGGAATGAACTTCAAAATCAAGAGAACACACCTGACATGTTTATCACACTACTTGTACATTTGACATTCTCTGGGTTTTCGCACACTCTAGCCGTGGTCACACAGTTTGCACCTGTGCTGCGAGGAATTCCAACTATTCCAACAGTCTTACGCTTTCGAGCTCTTCTGTAACCTGATAGACTGTGTTAATTGTTTCCTCGAGTGTTTTCAGAGATCTACATTTTCTACTGTTGAGGACATTTGTACGGTGGCCCCTGCACGGCAAATAGGAAATGCAATGTAAATTCTTACAACACATGCAAATACTCTCAACACAACAGAAGTGTTTCTATGGGACACAAAGAAGGGATGAACACAGCTCAGAAAGAGTCTATCAGTTTATTTTGTGTATTTGATCAGATTGTATTGACAGACTAACAATAAGCACAAATGCTAGGTTAACAGCATTTATCTGTAATTATATCTGAATCCCACAAAATATAAAATAAATAAAATAAGCTTTTATCTTATTTTCCAACCACTTGAACGAGTGTCTTAATGAGGCACAAACAACATTTTATTCCTGTTGTCTTTAGTCACAGGGCCACTGTGCATATTTTTCCGAAACATTTTTGAAGATTGCAGTTCAGCTAGTTGGAAACCGATGGAGCGATAATATATTATCAATTCACAACCTGTAAACAGAGAGGTGCAGTCAGACAGAACGCAGGTCTCCATTGTCTCTTAACGTCATGTTGTGGCCCTTTCCTTGAATATTTTTCTGCCCTTTTAAGTCGCTGTTTGTTGTTTTGTTGGTGGTGCTTGTTTGATGCTGAATGAGGATCAGATTACAAAGGCTTTGTTTTTGGCTCTGTCCACAACACAGCGGGCTTGGAATGACGAGAGGTCAATGGACGGGAAACGCTTTCATCGTGCCTGACTCTTTGACTCTGGCCCTCCATTGTGTTTATGGGCAACATTCACGCTTCTCATTCCCAGATCAGGCACTTTGTGTCACTTTGAGAGACATCTCTACTGTTCACTGAAGTAAGTTACAGATGTGCTAATGAACGTGATGAGACAGACATAACGAGAATGGCTCTCAGAAGAGCGTATGCCTCCCCCAAGGCCCAACAACTGAATTTTAATTTGGATCTGCAGCAAATAGCAAGAACCCAGATATATCAGTCCCTGAAACACGTCAGATTTTTTGTAATTGATGATCTGCATTTGCACCAACATTTAGTGGATTCTTATTTGACGCGTACTGCTTCCATCTACCAAGTGTCGTGTTAATCCAGTCAGAATTTTTTGATCCTTCTAAGTATCAGACAAACAAATGTGTGAAAACATAACCTCCTTGGTGCAGGTAAATATAAAGAAACATAATGTTAAAGGTGTTGATAATTTCAATACCCTCTATGAATTTTACTCGACTGGGCAGAGACAAACTATTACGATGAACTCATGCGTCACAATCTTGGGATTTCCTCTCTTCTCTGTCAGGCCTGTTGACTCTTGTTCTCTGATGTCACAGCCTGGGTTAAAGGTACGAGACAGACCACAGACCCCCGAAAGGATGGACGTCCTTGTCTTTCAATGAGATTGAAATAGAAATTACATCTACCCCAAGCTCTCCGTCGACCTCATCCTAACCCACCTTTCCTCCTCAGGCCTGACAAACACTGGGGTGTTGTAAAGAAAACATCCTTTCACCAGTTGTCCTACAGCCAGTTTCCTGAGAAAGGTATATACCCTATCTGCTACCGAGAACCTGAACCTCCCTGTTTAGCAACAACAGCTGGTGAGTCATCATAGTGGGCACCGAAGATTACACAGTGAGGACAGGCTTGGTCTACGGAACAGACCAAACAATATTGTTTCTCTGCTTTTTATAGCGTAAGGTTGCCTCAACAAAACAAATTTACTTTCCCCTGACTCTATTGTTTAGTCTGCCTCGAGGTGACTGTTTGTTTGAATATGAAGATGCTTTCCAAACCTTTATTTGTCTCCAAAATGCCTTTTGATGGCATGGTTACAACAGAAAGTGGCACCACCACGTTCATCAGCATATCCTCTCAAAATAGACGTTGACATAGTGATAACTGGAGACACTGAAGCTTATGTGGTACATTACAGTAAACTGGGAACACACCTGCCACTCCATAATAGCTCTTCAAGCTAGCTAGCTTGCTAACAGTCATTTGTATCCAGGGGTGTTGCAACAGGGTAGGCAAAGCTGGGGTTCTGTGAAATCATGTTCTATGATTTCTGCCATAAGACATTTGGTTGAAGACAAGGTCATCTAAACATGTGTTTATGATGTGCCTGGGATTGTGATGGGGGTTTGCACTTCCTATACTTCATGGCAATTATTCATGAGTATGTACTTCGTTTATTAGTCTTGATCTTTAAAGAATAGTTTGAAGATCAGACTGTTGTGATTTAGTGTCTTTTTGGGGCTGTTTGGTTCTATGTAGAGGCCCCCCCCCACAGGTCCCTTTTGGCCTGGGGCTCCAAAATACCTTTAAAACACCCCTCAACTGTGGCCTCATAACCATATTTGTAAAGCACTTCATATTCCTGCCTGTAGAGATTCATGAAATGCTTTGTGTTATGGATTCTTCGGTGACACTACTCCCCTTGTAAGTTCAGAATGATGAAGTTATTGTTATTAGTCACTAATCTCTGCGAGTCCAATGAAATGCTGCAACATTTCATCATTTTCAAATTGGTGTGGCCGGGCCTTTAAGACAAGTGTTGCATATCTTATTCCAAGAAACTCTCAGAGAGATGAGAAAATGAAACACTGATTTTTAGGGGAATGTGTCAAGAATGAACCCCAGAAATTACAGAATCCAAGACACTGGTTGATATGAACCATCTACTGGCACAAAGGAGATTTAACAACTTTTGTTTACATGAGTTGGATTCCAGCTCCCCAGATCTTGGGTGTGAGTTAAACTATTTAGCTGTCTGGTTTGAACCTTACCCACATGAATCATACATAGACTTGGCTGCTTTTCAGTCACACATGTTCACCAGTCATTGTGTGGAACGTTTATATAGACAACTGATTGATGTTTCTTTATCTGATGTTACAGATTGGATAGATGAGGAATGGTTCATGAAACGGGGTGGAGCGCAGTCTCTCACGCACTTTACTGGCATGGGCCGATTGGATGATTGCTTGTCCCTGCAAAGTTCTTTAAGAATCATTATGCCCAGACAAACTTTGCCTTGACCTAAGATAGTCTTTGAGTGCAGCAGGTAGTCAACTGCAGAAAACTAAAAAGGGGCCATTACCATGACCTCAGGTATTAATGTTAAACCATGGGAATGGTTCATTAGAGGGAGAAGGTGAGCCATTGCTGCTGATGACTTCAAACATGATGCATGCTGCCTTAATCTCTCTCTGATCTCTGAACCTGGGAAGATTACAAGAGGATCGCATTTCAAGTACAGTTTACATTCCACTCATTGTACACATATCACACACTGAGACACATACTTGCTTTGCTGAGGAGGGAACATGTGCACAGCTCGGAAAGAATTTATTTTGAAAACAAAGGACAGGCGTACACTCGCATTTTTCATGATTTTTGAGGAAAATGAAGGTTTTTTTCCGTGAATAACAACAGTTGTTTTTAAAAGTTGATAAATATGTGAGAGAAACATATTAACTGATCACTTCTTTCCTTCCCTCTTCTTGTTATACTCATATTTAAATGATGGCTCTCATCAAACACATATTTATTCTCCAACAAACAAACAAAGCATGTGAAAACAACTCAACAAAATTCTTTATTGACATTTCTGAGTATAAACATGAAATATGATGATTTTTCTGTCTAAAAAGTAACACAGTGACAGCTGATGGTGTAACACCGCATTGCACAATATGTTATTAACATGATAGCTCATTGCAAAACTGACTTACAAAATATTTAGGTCAACCAGTGTTAACAAGCATGAGAATAAAAGACAGGACAACCATAAAATGCACTTGGCGTCAACACAAGGTTGCTTAAAAACTCTCACACGCCCAAGAATTATTGTTTAATACTCAATTGAATTTGTTCTGTTTATATTTTACTAGGTTGTATATTTAAACTTGCTTAGAAATTAAGATCATAAAAGGCTCTACAATCATGATAAAATGCTGATGTGCCAGTTTATTTAGACATATGTAGGTCATCTCATAAAAGTCTACTGATGACACATCACTAATCCTAAAAGGAAATCGTGTTGCTACAATCATGTTTCTACTTAAACCAAAATGAATTATGTTTTTAGTTAAAAAAACTGAATTGTTTAAGGATATAGATTTGGTTTTTGATTATGTTTTATTAATAAATACTAAAATAAAAATTAAATACTAACTCTGAATCTAAAGTAAGTGATTCATTATTGGCCAAAGTGTTGGATAAGCATTATTTTGATGATCAGACTATATTGAAGTTTAAGGATCATTAAAGTTGATATTCCTTCAATCCTGTAGGAATCTTGTTGAGACATTCCACTTTCACATTTCATTTATTTCAACCTAATGGTGGATTACCAAAGTCATGATGATAAATCCTCTGGGGATCATGGATCTTTGCAAATTGTCATGGCAACCCTTTTGATAGATGGTGAGTATGTTTAAATCTGGATAAAAGCGGTGGACCGACCGACCGTGCGGCATTGAAATCCCTTGAATCGTGCTGATAGCCAGAAAATGCTGGCTGTTGTAGCTTCAGTATGTGAGCTATGGGGCCTGTTGTGGCGCTGTCTGCAGGAAAGCTTGAGCTAACACTGAACACAGCTCGAAGAAACAGAGATGTGTGGACTGCAACTCTGAGAAAAGTTAATCTTCTCAGGATGGCAGGTAGAAGCAGGTTAATTCACCTTCAGGAGAGTTAGTGTCTATCCAAACTGTCATAAAAGACCCATTACGACTGTCAGCATGTGTGCAATCACATTTTTATAGAGACAGTACGAGGAATGGGTACACATGCGGAGAGGAATGTGCAGCCATGCTCACTTCATCCACACACTCTTCAGAAACGTTGTAAACATTCTTTGTTCACAGACATTAGGAGTAAACTCGCACCAGGTTTGAGGCCTTGTGCTGAGCTTGGGTCCAGCCCAGAGAACGGACACAGAACAGGTCTGGAAGTGTGTGGCTTGGAAATAAATATCATCAAACTCATCTGTCAGATTTCATTTGGCTCCGCTGGGAGCACCGGCATCCATAAGAGCTTGGCCTCCGTCCACACGAGTGCTGGTTCTCTTTCTTCCCTCATAAACACACACACACGTGCATTCTAACATGCTAGAAAACCACCACTCACAGAGAAACAGACACAAACACGTGCACGCACAAATCTGCACACACTCGCAGACCACCTGGGAGATGTGTTTATGGTATCCTGCAGAGACCACAAGAAACAGACGTCGCTTTTATTTCACTTTAAGCACAAAACATCTAAATAGCCTCATTCATTTATATCCAGAACCCAGTTTTGACATTGGGGAAGGAGGATTACAAAGTTCTGCTGTGATCACAGACAAAAGCCTGCTGTTGTAAACAAGAACAAACACACATTTGGTAGTGTGTGGGGGGGTTACTGGTCTGTAGCTAAATACGTGAGAGTAAATATTTTTTACAGCTACTTTGCCTTGTGGTGTTTTACAGGGATGGAGTAATTAAATTAGTAAAAGACACCCTAGTAACAAAAGCAACAAATATATAATGTGGCAATTAAACATTAAAAATGAAACAAGATAATAAAGATTATGATGATCTTGGATCCAAGGTGTATTAAATCTTCTTGACAAGATGGTATTTGCCCTCTGATTGACTCCCGTCTGAATCAGTGTTACTAAGGTGTGTGCTGGTAAACCTGTGTTGGTTTCGTGCAAAGCCGACGTTTTACAGGCACTCACGTAAAGGGAGTTTCTCCTCCCATTTGCACGCAGGTGCCTTTGTTGTCTATAGTGTGAGACTTTTTTTCTCTTCTTTTCACTCATTTGAAAATAACCCAAACAGGTCCTGTAGACGCAGTAACGGTGATATTATCTAAGCATACTTCACCTGAAGGGGATCCCATCACACAGATATTTTTCTCTTGCCAGCACGAATGAGGCCTGAAGGCAGGCAAAACAAGTTGAGCACGGTTGGGACAGGCTAAGCCCTGCTAACAGCTTTAAATGCTTTTTTTAACAGGTTGTTGTAAATAGTTATTGTACTCAGTTAATATTTGGAGTGTCAGGGGCTTTTGGCTTTTACACATCAAATGAAGAGCGGGTAAATGATATTGCAGGCTCTGTAAATCTGATAATTTTGTCCTGTTACATGATTTTAATGTCAAAATTAAGTCTTGAGAAGATCAAAAAAAAAATCAAAATATTTTAAGCATACTTAAAATGTGATAGCATCAGAGCTCGCTTCAAGATCCCACATGTCGATGTCAGAAAACAGCCATAAATGTTTAGGCACAGGGCAGCAGAGCATGGCCTCACGCAACTGTTGTTCTTGGAGATTAGTGCTGTAGATTACTGGTCAGTAGTCACACTGGCATACAGACATGTTTGTGACAAGAACAAAACAACATTACACGTAATCTAACCAGTGCTAAATCCACCGTCCAGTCATTTCAATTCACTTGTAATTGTTTTTATTCACATATAAAATGTGGCACTGCTTTGCTGTCACTCAGGGTTTGTGACAAACGAAAATATTGTTTTATCCGGAGCTGGAGTTTCATGGATTAGCATCACACTTACCTCTCAGATACTTTTGATCCTATTAACTTGGATCCAATGAGTCACAACTATTACAGTTTGTGTTTTACAGATGTTCTACATTGTTGTTTTAACTAGTATTTTGTAGTTATTTTAAAGGTACAGTGTGTAGAATTTTGTGTTATATAATCATTGTGTGATCAGCAGAGAAGACACACGTTTAACAGCTGTTGGATTATCCTGAGAACAACACCGACATATTTTGTTGTTAAAATTGCAAACTGTGGCACTGACACTGCAAAGTCTGGGAGTTGGTGCAGAGGGTCCATTATTAATGATTGAATGAGGGTTAGTAGGAAATCATTTCTGATATTTTAGAAGAGCAGTTAAAATTTCTCCCAAAGTAAAAAACAGAGCCGCTTACTCACACCTGCTGCACACACTCAGACAGAGATGTTTATCTGGCCTTTCTCACTGCTGCTTTGTGATGACGTTAACAGTTTTGTGGCACTGCTGCTTGTCAGTAACAGCTTATGAGATTCTCTCCGTCTCTCAACACAAACCTCACCATACCCGGAACCACCAGTGAAGTAAATCAAGAAAGGATCAACCCCTTAATAATCTTAATGCTTTCGCTGTCATCGCTCACACTGTTGTGATATTTTACCTCTACCTCTTTGTGGAAATAGCTTCCTCCATTTGCTCTCTAAACTACATCCCCCATCTCAACCCCACCCTCGATGCTGCAGCCAGTGTTTATTCCATCCCCCCGTTTTTGTCTAAACATGAGAGAGGAGTTCAGTTTTGGACAAGCACAGATGTTTTTTCTGGAGAGCGCGCAAAACGCCTTCCCTGCCCGTACCAAACGGTAATAACTGAAATGGCTGAGAATGCAAATATGAAAACAAAACAGCATCAGTGTGTTTTCAAACTATAACCTGTCTGGTCTGCCTGCGATTTCTACACCCACAGTTTTTAGTTGATGACTTTAATTCACCAAAAGTGCATCTGATACACAAACAAAGTATAAAATAAATTCTAGAAACAATTGAGAAAATGTGAAATGTTTCAGGGAGCAGGAAAATATCCACACATATATAATGTATTTCACACATACATAGGTTATTTAATTAAAGTAAGATTATCAATGGTCTTCAGTTCATATTTTCATCCCATTTGTTTAGCAGCACTGTCACTTTATGTCTGAAGACCGAAATAGAAACTTCTCAAACCAGCAAAAGCACCCGGCCTTTGTTTTCATTCCTTCTCTCAATGCTGCTTTTCCTATCAGCAGAAATGACAGAACTTTGTTTATCGTCATCTTTGAGTTTGAATCTTTCAGATTTCTTATATTTAAAGGGTCCAGGAAATCACTAAGCTTAGGAAAAGTCACATAAACAGAAACTCTGATGAATTACTGGGCAGTTGCAGCTGTGCACTCACAGGGTGGGGCCACACGTACATGAAGAAACAGCCTCTACTGTAAGCTGTCTGATGATGAGTAAGAACACGCACATGTTTGTGCAAAACCATAATGCTCCAGTTAAACACTGAGACACCGGTAACATGGTTTCAAAACAGACCTGTCAAAATACTGTAATTAGTGGTTTACGAAATATTCTGAGGTGGGATGTATTGTACAATTATAATAGACACATGGCTGCCATAAATAGCATGAAGGAATGCATGGAATCAACATGATGTTCTTTGTCTATTTTAAAACCCCGAACACATTCGTGACTCTGAAGCCACTCTGCGATCTTCTACGCTCTCAGCAGTGAAATCCTGCAAAACATGTGAAAATTAGAAGCCTTCAGCGAGAGTTACGCAAACACAGTCCCCCTCAGGTTAACATCCTCACAAGGGTTATTTTCAGAAGTCTTCCGGAACAATTAACGTTGCAGAAATGCTGAACGAGGTTTAAATATTTGTCTCGTATGATTTTTAAAAATGTCTTAAGATTTGTCTTAGGCAATCCAATCAGATTGTACTAAACAGATCTATATTGTATCAATCCCTCAGCTCAGTATGAGAACTGTTGCGTTTATATCTCTAATACAGCTTTGTTCTCTACACCTGAACTCTGAGGTTTATTCTTTTTCCTACATGCTCTCGACAGACGACTGGGAACTTGTTTTCCTCTACAAATAACTGACAGAGGGAACTTTCTAGAAACAATGGGCTTCTCTGTGGGATCCTGCTGGGCCAGCAGAAAACTGTTTAACTGGAGTTTATATAGAGCTTGGACAATGCAGAAGAAACTGACTGTGAGCAACTGCAGAGCTGACGTTCTGATGCAGCCATTGTGTCGACCCGCAAATATATTCATATATAGAAGCTTACAATGGGTTATTTCAGAGGGATTTTGTGCCAAAGGGGAAAGTCAGCTGTCTTAACAACAGCCAGGGAGTTAGTCTCTGAAGTGCACGCTTCACTGAGTTCCACATTCCAGCTCATTAACAGGTGACACCTCAAGGCCAGAATCAAACTTACAGTGACAGTATACTCATATTCATGTTGCATATGAAAAGACTCAATTAGTTTTTTAGAAAGTTTTAAAAAAGTTTTTTTGTGGACAGTGCTACGTTTGAAGGTTATCCATTTCCAGATCTTACAGCTTTATGCTTTGAAAACCAAATAGGTGAAAACTGTTATCTGATGTGATATCTGCAGAAAATGTCCCACTCTGTGCTCATGAATCTCACAATGCTGAGGATGACAGTGTGACAGAGAAGGTGCAACAATAAGAGCAGGAGCCTCGAGTTAAAAACATTTATGGCAGTATGTCATTGATAGAGGAAAGTGTGACACTAATCCACACACAACCAGCCGTGTTGTGGATAGATACACAAGACAAAACAGGTAATAAAATCATCACACAACACCATATTGTCTAATAAAGTGCTGATAAGTTGTTACTAGTGATGCGATTGAGGATTTATAGTTATGAGATTAAAAGGTCAATCTTTATAGATAAGACATTATCAAGACTTTGGGGTTGCAAGGTTTTTGGGAAATGTTACTGGTGTTTATCTTTATTATAATAGTTTATGCATTAGGTTTCCAGCTCGATGTCCTCAATCAATAACGGTAAAAAAGTGGCCAAACGTCAAATAGTGATTCATTTATTGATTTATTAATCATTAATGAAGCTAATAGTTCCTTATACAGATTAGAGAGTTGGTTTCTTCCTCACACATGAAGCAAACATAGCCCTCTCTTGGCTCACCCCTCGAAGCCGTAACAGATAAGCTGTTATTAAGTAGATTCTGATGTATACAAGCGTATGACGGCCTCACAGGCTGCTACATGCAGCCGGCAGAATGAATACACGGTATTTGAGCTCTTGTCATTGTGTGGTTAGCTTAGAGGAATCCATCCTTGACATGCCACCTTTCAAAATAGTGACTTCACCGTGGATTGGGTGTCACACTCAACACAAACCGATCATTACCTGAAAATCAAAACATTCACGCCAAGCACAAACATGTGTAACCTGCATGCAAGAAAAACAGCCTGAAAAATACAGTATGCATAAACAAAGGTTACTTGGCACTGGAGCAGCATATCAGTGGATGCAGCGTGACGTCAACGCTGGTTCCCATGTGGGTATTGTTTTTCCATTCGATGATTTGGTGACAGTGTTTTTTAAGCTGGTGATTTGCTCTGACAATCTTCCGGGGAATAAGACTGTGAATTATGGGTTGTTGAGTTCAACATGACTGCCAGATGAACCTGTAGGGAGTGAGCGGGTGGAGATCCAGCCTGTGCAGAGGTAATAAAGGAAAATGAGACATTGGTATTTGCTATTTAAAGGGCCTACTATAGTGCTTGGGAGTATCTTTAATAGGTGTATTCACCTGTTGGGCTATTTTCATAATTGTGCTTTGGGCATCACGTCACACCCATGTTTTGTGATCTCAACTCCTTTGTGATTTATTTCAGGGAGATAATAAATCATAGAAAATAATTTGCAGTGTAAACCCACAATTCAGGCCCAGATCCTCTATTTGTTTTTAATGGGGAGACACAACAACACTGGTTTCTATGTGGGCTGTAAAGTTGGCATAAACATCTAAGGATCTCACTAGGGCTTTGGCATGAGTATCCTGCTCATAAGCATCTTTTCCCACAGACTGAACTATAAATAGAAGAACTGTTTAGTTGTTTTAATTATAAGGAGGATGTAAAGAATTTCTGAGAGGCAGATATTTTTTTCTGATTACTCTGCTGCATGAAACTGATAAGACACTGAGCTACCCGCAGGCACCTACTCACGACTATAAAGGAACATACGCCACCTGGTTGTCTCAGGTGAAATAGTCCCAAGGTGTTTGCCTGATCATATTTCACAGGTGACACAGGTTAGAGCTGCACTCATTGGTGGCTCCTGTGGATATCTTTACTTATTAACAGTCGATACTTTAATTAAGGATTACGGCGAAACTTTTTATTAAGATCCGTGGTTTTATTACAGACTATCTTTCGCTCAATTGGAATGGGAAGAGGTTGTGTGACGCTCTAGATCATCTATGGCCCCGCCTTGTTGGGGTTGGTCCTGAGGTGAGCCGGATATAAACTGCTGCTCACACACACTGTAGGTGAGATTGGGCGTTAGTCCACTTGCCGGTATGACAACACAGACGGACACTGTTGGATCCTGTTCCAAACAGTCTGCGTCTTGACAAACACGAGATACCAAGTTTACGCGCGGGGAGAGTATTGGACAGATCTTTACGCAGCACCATTAAAGGGGATTTAAAGTAAGAGGATGAAGCTGGAGGTGATGTGCGGGAGCCACTTTGAGGTTTCCAGTGATGCAGAGAGGGGGAGTGTGCGCTCTTCTCTCTGCGCTGAGGAGGAGCTGGGCTCGGATGGGGACTGTGTGGCGCACAGCCCTCCACCTGTCACTCCCTGCAGCAGCAGCAGCAGCAGCAGCAAGTCGAAGCCGTACACGCGGAGACCCAAACCCCCGTTCTCCTACATCGCCCTCATTGCCATGGCCATCAGGGACTCCTTGTGTGGCCGCCTGACTCTGGCGGAGATAAACGAGTACCTGATGAAAAAGTTCCCGTTCTTCAGGGGCAGCTACACCGGCTGGAGGAACTCGGTGCGCCACAACCTGTCTCTGAATGACTGCTTTCTCAAAGTTCTCCGGGACCCGTCGAGACCTTGGGGGAAGGACAATTACTGGATGCTCAATCCTCACAGCGAGTACACGTTTGCTGACGGGGTGTTCCGTCGGAGGAGAAAGCGCATCAACAAGAAGTTCGGCTCGCAGCAGCATCAGCCTGAGGAGGAGGCGTCCGAGCGCGCAGAGGAGCCGCAAAGCACTCCACGATCTGCGACTGCAACCAAGACTGAACCATGTCCCAAGTTCACTAGTTCATTTGCTATAGACAGCATCCTCAGCACACCGTACAAGAGAGACTCGAACACGGAACATTTCTCTCTCTACCCTGCAGCTTTCACCTGGCAGCGCTACACTGAACTGATGACGCCTCATTCACATACACCTGCCTCGTTCCCATGCGTCAAGGCTCCTTCATGCCACATGGACTCCCGAGCTGCTGCTCCGCACGTGCCACACTCAGTCCTGCAATATCACAAATAAACTCTCTTCTTAGTGGATGGTTAAATAACCATCAACGTGCACTGATGGAAAAGAGGAGGCAGGAGGGGACCATGCAACAAATACAGAACTTTTTCCCATCAGTGTTGGGATTTCATTTTAATGTGGCGGCATATGGTGTTACACTTATTTTTGTACCTCTGGTCATTTCGTTTTAAGGCCCTATCAGATATGATATTTTATACATATTTGTTGTTTGTTTTGAATGTTACTGAATTGTTCAATAAACGTGCTGGAAACAAGCACTTTGACTGTTTTTGTTTCCCTCTCTTACAAAACAAACACGCTCTTTACAATAAAATATTTTACTCATGCTACATTCAAACCAGTCATGATGGTTCCTGTGGGACTAAATAAGGACTGACACCTGTGTGAGACGTTCACGTGACCACTGCTGGAGGTGGAAGTGCCCCAATAAGGGCCTCCTATTAACCTCCTCCAATCACATTATTAGTAGTAGTAGCAATAGGAGGAGTAATATTAATAACAGCAATAATAATAATAATAATAGTAATGAAAATATTAATAATAATAATGGTAATGATAATATCAATAATTATTATTATTTAATAAAAATAATTTTCCCACTCTTCAAGAATCCTCTCTGCAGGCGGATGGGGGCATTCGATATTTATGTTTTCTGTCTGGCTCTGTAAATAGCTGTCGCCTCAGTCACCACACATGCGCAGGAAAGAGTTTATACAAATGGTGCATCCTGAGCGAACAGAGCTGGAATCCACAATAGGAAGAAATCTCTTCCCACTATAGGCCCCATTCTTCTGAGGCTAGAAAGTAAATTTCCTTTTAAAGCAGCAACGCGGCCTGGACGCAGCAGGACTGCAGGTTTGATGTTGCTGATATTCAGGGCAGATTGCGTTTGAACTCTGCTGATGTGTATTTCACGTCATAAATGTGGTGACTTGGCTCCAAATTGATTTAATGCAATAAGATGTTTACAGTAATCGACGTTGTTCCAGCATCTAAATCATTATTTGTGACTTTTTTACAATAATTTCATTTCCCCAGGGATGAAATCCAGACCCCGAGAAGTAAACTGACACTCGTGCACTGTGTGTGGTATGTTGGCACGCTCTGATGGAAAAAGCATGCTCCCTCTCATGTCAGAGTCATAACCCTGAACAGATCCCAAACAAATCAGGACCCCCTCTCATGTGCACCTTTGCAACATGACATCACTTTACGCAAGAACGTGAGACTAAAAGATTTATGCAGACTGAGTGTCTTTATTCAACGACATGTCAAGTTATTGTGCCAAATATTCGCCTGCAAAATGTGAACAGAGGTGTTTTGGAAAAGGGAGTCGTGGGAGGAGATTTGTCTTACTCCACTGCGCCGTGTCCGGCTTCTAGTCTGGATCCGGGCCAGATGGGGAGGGAGCAGTTCCTGGCGATTTCTTGGAGGGATTTTGGGGGATAGAGGGGCAGAGAGAGATTTAAGAATTGATAGGTGGTCGGGTTGTGTTTGGCCGCGGTGGATGTGCGCAAGCAAAGTCCAGGAGCCTTATTCCCCCTCTCATATGGGATTACTGCCAGCGATGGACAGAGGGAGGAAGGTGGCACAGCGGCTGGCGTTACACGGTTATAAACGCGCTGAGCATCGCAAAGAGACTCTGACCTCTGTTATTGTCACATCAGGAAACCTTTGAGAGTTTGAAGAAAGTTTTCCTACGTGCAGGAACCCACAGTGGTTGGATCCAACAAAAAAAAGGAACCGCAGCCATGACGACCGAGAGCTCCCAGCAACATCTGGATCCATCCAATCCTCCACGCTCCGGACAAGCTGCTCTGAATTCATCTCTGCTGAGCGCACAGCCAGTGATGGAGAGCGCGGTGGTGCAGGGTGCATCCGTGAAAGGGAAGAAGGGGAACTCGGGTTTGAGGCGCCCCGAGAAGCCCCCTTACTCATACATCGCCCTCATTGTGATGGCGATCCAAAGCTCGCCCACCAAAAGGCTCACTTTGAGCGAGATCTATCAGTTCCTGCAGGCGCGCTTCCCTTTCTTCAGGGGATCATACCAAGGATGGAAAAACTCCGTCAGACACAACCTGTCTCTGAACGAGTGTTTCATAAAGCTGCCCAAAGGTCTCGGTAGACCTGGCAAGGGCCACTACTGGACCATCGACCCGGGGAGTGAGTTCATGTTCGAGGAGGGCTCCTTTCGTCGCAGACCTCGGGGATTCCGCAGGAAGTGCCAGGCTTTGAAACCAATGTACAGGATGATGAATGGCATCGGGTTCGGTGCATCAATGCTGCCACAAAACTTTGATTTCCAGTCACCTTCAGGCTCACTAACATGTCACAGCAGCTATAACATAGACCTGATGGGTAATCCAGTGCCAGGTGGCTTCGAGGGTCTTGGAGGGGGCCACCACGTCCCACACATGTCATCGGGCAGCGGGCCATCGTACATGGCTGCGTGTCAGGCGGCCTCAAACACGGACTACTGCCCGGACAGCAACAGCAGTCCCCTGCAGTCCTCTCCTGCAATGCTGGGCTCTCTGGACAGTCAGTCACCTTATGTAAATGCAGCTTCTCACTGGAGTTCACCTGGTGTACCTTCATACATGAAGCAGCAGTGTCTGGCTGCATCAAGCAGCCCCACTTCTTCTGCTCTGCACACAGGGATGTCATCCTCCTACTCTCTGGATCAGGGCTATCTGCACCATAACGCACGAGATTCTTCTGACATCCCAGGTGGATACACGCGGTTTGCTCATATGCACAAACTAAATGTTTTATTATCTGATAGAGCAATTGTTGTCAAAGTTCATAATTCATATTAAACTGCAGCGATGGGTTGTCAACCAAAACAGGAGTCGTTATCTTTACGCATTACAAAGAGCTAACTGTAGCCAATTCGAATCAAATCTATAGAAACTTTCCCTATGCATGTTTTATTAATCGAGTTTCATGAGATGAGCAATGAAAAATAATTTGCACGTGAAATTACCAGTTTTTGACTTAAATGTTTAACAACTAAATCGAATATTTACTGTTTATTATAACTCACAAAATACTGTCAAGAACCATCGAATCTACACGAATTGATCCGATTATATCATCGTTCAAATAAAATCCAGAGATCATCATAACATTTGTTTTTCAGTTTTAATGTTTCACTGTCTGTCGTTAAATTGTGGTAAAATTTTAACACATTTTCTACCAGATATGATCTAGTGTTTAATCCAAACTTCGCACCAGCTAATTGCATTTATCACAAGGTATAGAAGAGTTCGTGCTATAGAATGAATTTGAAATATCAGCATCAAAACTGAAAAAGTCACAAATACATTATCAACAGTGGGAAAAAAAGCTTAGTTTCACTGCAAATTCATTCAGGCCTTTGACGTGTTTACGTATTTTTTAGTGAGGGGAATTATTCTAGCCTGTTATTCTAATAGTTTTAGTTCGTTTTTTGTTTCATTATATTTTTCTTTTGTTGGTGTTTTTAGTGACATCATGGATCAAATTGGTCACTTTCTAATAAAACACCCACACAAACTCGATTCGTTGAATATACAAGTTGAAATGGGGCTCACTGATAAACATATGATTTACATTTGTTTAATTGATCCGTTATAAACTAATTAAACCATTTTGGATTTGCCACGTCGTCAAAATCTCCTCGCTGTTGATTTAACCTCCTTCACCAAAACAAACTACGTGCTTTGTCTTTTCACATTTTTAGTTCAACAGGAAGAGCAAGGCTGCAGAGCAGAACACGTACAATGCAAAGTGACCACAATTTAGACTCATCAGCATTGACTTCATTGTTAATAGCAAAAAAGAAATTGATAATTATTTTGTATTCAATTAGGATTAATATCAGCCAAATGATTTTTCGCAAACCTGGCAACCCACAGCATGTTAAATAGTTGATATAGCTTCAGTGACTGTTTTAATAAAACCACTGGACACAACTTTAAACGTTTACCTTATTAAAAATGACCTCAAAGAATTTATATATGTTATCTTTTGTCATCCAGTATTTGGAATAGAAATGACAAACATGAATGATGCAGCCCATAAACAAACGAGTGACCCTGACTTGTGCTGTTTGTTTTCAGTGGGACTGTCTCGGTATTCCGGTCACTCAGCTCCTGTGTGTGACAGGAAGGACT
Organism: Paralichthys olivaceus; assembly: GCF_024713975.1. Taxonomy (NCBI): domain Eukaryota; kingdom Metazoa; phylum Chordata; class Actinopteri; order Pleuronectiformes; family Paralichthyidae; genus Paralichthys; species Paralichthys olivaceus. Next base: position 9,243,907 of record NC_091108.1, on the reverse strand, counting down.
TCGTGTTGAACCTGAACGGGATCTCGTCCCTCCATCCCAGCAGCGGAGGCTCTTATTACCACCAGCTCCACCACCACCACCAGAGCGTCTGTCAGGACGTCAAGCCGTGCGTCATGTGACACAACTGTCCACTCTGACTTCCGCCCTGATTACTGTGACGATAAAAGTATTGGTCATGGATTTTTTGCTTTATTTCTAAAGACACTTTGACTTTTGAAACCTGTTAGTGGTGGTGATGATATGAGGACTCGCCCTTAATTTGTTCAGCAAACCTCTGACTTAGCACAAGTGGATAAAAACATATTTACATCTTTTCATGAACTTAATTTTGTTTCCTGGTTTGTTTGACTGAAAGATGTTGCAAGTCATTAAAGAGATTTATTTTTAAAAGAGAGTTTGGAAGTGTTTCATTAAAAAAAAACCGTTTCTTATGGAAATTCATTATACTCAAATGATTTGAGTATCATTTCTTTCAAATGTTCTTTTCTCATTTTAGTTCTGCTAAAATATTCTTATTTTGATGATGATGATTATTATTATACTATTGTTGTTGTTGTTTGAAGGCTACTGACTTTAAATATCTCTTCTGGTCACAACATTTTAACAGTTTTTACAAAAGAAGATTTAACCAATTATTTAAGTTAAGTTAAGATACAGTAAACAATATAAGTAGATTATTACCAGTTTAACCGATACACCATCATTTTTTTAATTTAACCACACAATTTATGCATTTTCAGTTTATGCATTACAAGTTTAAGATTATTCCAAAAAAATGAATCCTTCTTTTAGGCCCAGCAGTTTATATCCTGAGGAGAATTTAAGTTATATGTGTTTCTTTTTTTTTATCCCAAAAGACCTGAATATAATTGTTAATGCAATATTTGCTCTTAATTAATTAATCAGTAAAAAGAAACAAAGACAAATGTCAAAGTCAATCCACAATAATGAACCTGAAGCTCTGACGTTAAAAATGTTTCATTCTTCGCTCATCGTTTGTTTTAAATGTGACTGTACTGCCACCTACTGGAGACTGCAAGTACAATGCCTCAAACAAAACTGTGTGGGCTGTACACTTGGCCTGAGTTCATGAAAACTAAGTTGTAAACATTATATGACTCTATTAAAAACATCAGCAGTTGGCTCATAAACTCTGTAAAATAAATATAAAGAGACACGTGGCATTGTTTAGGTTTATTGAAATATTTCAATAGGCTTTGTTTAATTTGTAATAAATGTACTTTTAATGTGCACTACTCAACATAAGCCTGAGACATCATTTCAAAGGCCGAGCCAGGGTGGTTGAGAGGAATTGTTGAGCTAATTTCATTAATAATGAAAAAACTGTGGAACTATATTTATTTGATCATGTTATCATGTAATCAGGTGAATATTATGTCTATAGAGTTTTGCCGGTCTGTTGATACAACCACCTGACAGGTAAAGTGTAGAAAATGGCACAGTGTCATAGAGACATATGATGATATCAAATGAATAATAGATACAGATATATATATATATATATGATTAGATCCACAGATAAGTGTTATTTTATGAAGAGGAATTTATATTTTTCTAAGAGCTTGTTGATGATTGTGTCCATAATGCTGAAAAAAACTGAATACATTGTATCCTGCGATATACTGTATGTAGAACACATGCTACTGCAACTAAAACTACCAACACAAAGACGAATGAAATGACACAGCAGTGTTTAGGACACATGTAGTGTACAATCATTTCAGAATATTGCACAACAGCAACATCTCTTCAGTGAGTTCTGAGACTCTGGACTTTGACCTGGATCAAAATTGTGTCAAATTCAAAAAAAATAAATCATGACCTATAGATGGCGCCACTGGGGGGACTGGGGTGTTTGAGGACAGTCACAGTTTAATCTAAAATGTCTGTATTTGTTATATCTTCTAACGTTTTACACTATCATTTATAATCTGAGCAATTAATAAAAACGTGAAAAAACATTATATTTAAATTTTAAAAAACACGCAGCCAACACGGGTGATCTGATTCAGCCAATGGGCTTTACGCAGTGAACTCTTGACCTTACTTCTACTTCCTGTTACCTTTAGCGCGGGTTTTTCGGTGACAATAACGTAAGCGAGATCTGTCGTGATGAATGTGGATTCTACCTGGAAACGAATTGTGATGAAAGTGACTGATGGAAGAGGAAATGTGTTGAAACTGGTCATCACTGAGCAACAGACAGATGTGCTCTTATCTAACACATCAGGACACAATCTGCAGCTGAGAGATACTTGAGGAGCAGCAGTGGAGATGATTGAATCAGTAAGGTGGGTCTGCTGTTGTGTTTGTTCCACTTTTGCTTGTTATAGATGCAATTTGCAACTTCGTGGTGGAGGCACATATTCATGCTCTTTATAACCACCCCTTTGCAATAATTATATATATAATATTAGGTAAATGAACGGAATATTGTGTTGCTGGAATCAAATCTGAGACATGGTATATCCTGAATCATCCGGTCACAAGTGTTCAGTGCTGCGTATGAGCCCTGAACGCACCCAAATGCGTCCTCAGATCTGATCGTGGTCTGTGACGCATATGGCCACGTTATGTGTGAACGCAGATGCGTCCGGGCCACATGTGCAGGACCTCCGTTTGAGGCCAAAATGCAAATGTGTTTGTTGCTTTGCCTTCCGTCATATCTCCTACCTAGTGTGTAACAGAGTGACATAAGCAATTTTGATGGATACTGCGTGTGAACTGTAAATGTGGTGTGTGTGTGTGTGTGTGTGTGCGCGCGCGTGTTGCAGTAGAATTGTAACTGGCGATGTGCACATCACATGGAAACCTTCAGAGCACTCTCTGGTCACCTATAGTCCAACAGTGAAAGTTTTCAGAGGCACTATTTATACCAATGCTTCGAATGTTGTGCCTACTTATGGAAGAAGTCCTTTAGGCTTTGGTCCAGTTCCCTTGATTTGCTGAGAAAATAATGTGTGTGCATTGTAACATGTTGAGCCCTTTATCATGCATCTTTCCATTGATGCCAAGCAACTGGTGTAGGCAGCATGTTGTGTTGTGTTATATGTGTCTTATTTTGACCAATAACACACAATTTACACAAACATAAGTGAAATTAGACAACAAAGAGTCTGAGACGGTGGCAGTTTACAAGTATATGACCCACACTAGTTTACTATGTCACTGTAGCAGTGTTTTGGTTCCTGGTGTTTCCGTCTCTGACGCTGCTTGGTGCTTCTTGTTTCTCCTGTTTGTCAATCCCTTTCTGCAGTACTATAGTTGACCATGAGGTGGCAGCAGTGTCTCATAAATGGCCTCCAACTTCTTTGCTCGTTTTTCGGCTCTTGCCACGCACGCGCGTACACACCCACAATACTAGTTTTTTTCTTCTCACTCATCTAACTTTTCTATTTGTTAAATCAATTATTTTATCAAATGTGTTTATGTACTCGTTTAATCCATGAGGTCCGGTTAGAAGATCTCATTAAAATGGTTGGATGATCAACTCTAATAAAAAGTTACACCAATCAATCTATTGTATTTAAGACAGCAAATATTTAACCCGTTATCAACGCCAGAGGGAACCAAATCCAAAGTAATTACATCCTCTGTGTGTCTGTGTGTGTGTGTGTGTGTGTGTCAGACTGATACAGACAGACAGTCTCTGTCTCTCTCTGTCTATCGGCATCACTGTAAACTGAATTTTGAGTTACTTACATCAGATAGTATTACTTTTAATAATTAGCCTACGTTTTTTTTTTTACATGGTTTTGTATTATATTGTATGTACTATCCCATTGTTTGATTATTTATAATCATCTCGGATTATGTTCTAATTTATATAATCATTTGAAATAATTTTAAAGATGCAGTTTCTTGGTACAAATACACAAATAACACGAATAAAAAAACAAGTAAAATTAAAATAACATTCTGTTAAAAAATCTAATAAATTAACTGAAATTTAAAAAAAGAGTAGAAATACAATTTAGATACAGGTACTTCACCATAAAAGCAAAATATCTATTCTAAGATAACTTCCTCATTTTGTTGCAGAATAAAAAGCAACGACCATCAAGTTTTTCACTTGTGACACTTTCTCGTGTTCTTCACTGGGCCTCAGCCGTGGATGCCTTTAAATAATAAAGAGTTAAGGTGGACTGGGTGGGCAGGCCGTGGGATTAAGTGGAAGGCCCGTCGTGAACTGTGTAAACAGCTCAGGGCGGTGGAAAAAGTTCATGCCCGGGTCCATGTAAGGAGAAACCGGCGCAGCACCAGGCCAGTGCACGGACATTTAATTAAGACGACCTGCAGAGGATTACTGCGACACTGGGACTGTAACGTTGCCTCACAATGACCAATAACAATTTCATGCACAGTCGCCTCTGACAGCGCAGATACATCTTTATTGAACTTTTTCTTTTTCTTTATGTTTGGTCTGAATTTTTATTCACTCCGCAAAAGCTCAGCCTTAATAAATTACATGAAATGGAAAAATCGTAGAGTGGTATAAACACTGATTCAACTATCCTGATAATGTTTTATCTTAGTATTTAATTGAAGATTTACGTCAGTGTGGAGAAAACAATCGAATAAAATAATCTAATAATCAGTTTTGTTTCTGGGCTGTCAATTGGGTAATAAATCCCCAGTAGGCCTCAAACATCACAACACATTAGGCAGCCAGTAAACAAGGTTGAGCCATTTGGCCCCTTGTCTCTAAATCGTTTTCTTGAATTAACCCTCACCCCCTCTGGTCCCTCTCAGCACAAACTTGTCTTTTTAATTCTGGTTTTAATGAGATCGCACTTAAACGCACCACGACCACCGATGCCCCTGCTTTGATCTCACGGTGATCTGGGGCTGGTGTGGAGGCTTTGCACTAATAAAATGCGCTTTAAAAGACGCTGAGCGGCGCGTAAACGACGCCATTTGGTTAACTATACAACTACTATAGTTTCCAATGAAAAATAGAAAAGTGGAAACACAGTGTTATTGATTAACTTATTAAAAGGGACAGCTGCAAGAGAGCGTGCCAAATAAATTCACTGGTAGCGTGTGCGTAAAAAATGTTTTTTACGCACAGAGAAAAAATGATTTAACTCTTTAAGATCCAGACTAATTGTCCTTTATTTAAATTTGTGTAAAACATTTGAGAGATAACACATCTGTTTGGGTTGTCTCGGGACAGCCACAGGTCTGATGGAGGATGCTGTTTTGAAACACTGTGCAGGGATATGTGCTCCCTGATCTGATTGTGTTCATGTGAGTTGCTCTGGCACGTCTGAAGTCTTGGCTGCAGCGGGGCTGGGAGTTACCAACACCTTCTCTCGTTTTACTTAAAGCTCTGAGTGTGGCCGGGAGCTCTCTACTCCCTCTCTCTCTCCAACTCCCTCATTGGACGAGCCGCGCACTTCTCGGGGAGGAGCTCCAGTGGCAGCAAAAAAGAGAAAAGAATTTAACTGCACCAAAAGTCCTGTGTGGTGACGGATGTCCAAAGTCCAGAACTTTTTCAATGTGCGTCTGTTTCGCAGAGACACGGGGATGGGGACGGCTTGATCACCTCAGAGAACCAACACGCCGCACTGTTGTGAACTTTTCTCCTGTTTCTTTTTGCGGTTTTTTATCTGAGCAGTGAGGGACTGAGATTTGTGCGTCCTCGGCCGTCAGAGGAGGGAGAAGTGGAGCTCCGTTTGCCTATTTTTGGGGCTATATTGTCGCCGGATCAACGTGAAGACATGCAGGCTCGCTACTCAGTCTCCAGTCCCAACTCACTGGGCGTCGTGCCGTACATCAGCAGCGACCCGAGCTACTACCGGGCCGCTGCTGGTGGAGGATACACGGGGATGCCAGCTCCTATGAACATGTACTCCCATGCGGCACATGACCAATACCCTGCCAGCATGGCCCGTGCGTATGGACCGTACACACCTCAACCTCAGCCCAAGGATATGGTCAAACCCCCCTATAGCTACATTGCGCTCATCACCATGGCTATCCAAAACTCGCCTGACAAGAAGGTGACCCTGAACGGGATTTACCAGTTTATTATGGAGAGGTTTCCATTTTATCGAGACAACAAGCAGGGCTGGCAGAATAGCATCAGACACAATCTGTCTCTGAATGAGTGTTTTGTCAAGGTGCCCCGTGATGATAAAAAACCCGGTAAAGGCAGCTACTGGACCCTGGACCCGGACTCTTACAATATGTTTGAAAACGGGAGCTTCCTGAGGAGGAGGCGGCGGTTCAAGAAGAAGGACGCGCTGAAGGAGAAAGAAGAACGGCAGCAGAAGGACGTGCCGCCCAGGCAGCAAGGCCGGGAGCAGGAGCAGGCTGTGCAGGGCTCCCAGCCGGTGAGGATCCAGGATATTAAGACCGAGAACGGCACCGCCACGCCGCCTCAGGCCGACTCGCCTTCTCTCAGCACCGTGCCCAAAATCGAGAGCCCGGACAGCAGCAGCATGTCCAGCGGGAGCCCCCACAGCATCCCATCCAGCAGGTCTATAGGCATGGACGGCTCCGAGCACCACCAGCACCACGGCCAGGCCTCGACGCAGGGCTTCAGCGTAGACAACATCATGACCTCCCTCCGGGGGTCTCCGCAAGGGGCCACAGAGCTCAACCCCAGCCTCACCGCCTCCACTAGGACAGGTATAACACCGTCTTTGTCCTTAAACTATTCTCCGAGTCAGACCTCCGTCTATAGTTCACCCTGTAACCAAAACTCCATCTCCACTACCTCCAACGCCACCTATCATTGTAACATGCAAGCCATGAGCTTGTACGCCGGGGACAGATCTAGCCACTTGGCACCGAGCACCACCGTGGACGAAACGTTGCCAGATTACTCCATCACGACCACCGCATCCTCCCTGACCCACGGTAACCTGAACTCGGGGCAGGAGGGCCACCATCCCCACCAAGGGAGGCTGACATCGTGGTACCTCAACCAGGCCGGGGACCTGGGCCACCTGGGCGCAACGTACCCGGCGCAGCAGCAGAACTTCCACTCGGTCCGAGAGATGTTTGAATCCCAACGAATTGGCTTGAATAACTCGCCGGTGAATGGGAATAACAGCTGTCAGATGTCATTCCCACCGAGCCAATCCATCTATCGCACTTCGGGAGCTTTTGTGTATGACTGCAGCAAGTTCTGACCAAAGAGAGAGAAAGAAAGAAAGACAGGCTCGATCTTTTCCTCACGGCGTTTGAACTCTTTCTGTAAAAGTGCTCCCCTTCTCTCCTCCACCCTCAGCTCGTGGACTGACAGAAAACAAAAACAGAAAAGACTTGATCTTGGTTTTTTCTAAAGAACAGTGTTACTGCAGAAAAATAACACGTAAGTCTCTCTTTGCTTTTGTGGCTTTATGTGATGATATGCTAAAGATATGCCAGTTTTCATGGATGTGTAAATTGCATATACTAATTTATTTCTAAGCTGTAGCCGGATATTATGGACCAAACACCAAAAAAAGTGTTTCTAAATTGAACTGCCTTAAATAATTGTCCAAAAAATATAATGTTCCATTATAAAAGTTAAGAAAGGAACGTGTATATCGCCGTACTATTTCAAAGATTCTTCATTTGTTGAAAAGTATTTTTTTTGAAGGATTTTTTTGTTTGTTTGTTTAATAATAAATTTGTCATTTTATGTGAGTTAAGTTGCGCCTCGTTTCTTACAGACTTGGATGCAGGCTGCTGTGATATTTTACACTCGGTCTGACCCGGGTTCATTTTGTGTGGAGGGTAAACAGGCCTTAATCTGATCTGACCCTGGGAGGTTTCATTTATTTAATGCTGCGAGTTAATAGAACTATATTTATACATACAATTAAAGATGTTCAAAGTGTATTCTGCTGCAAATACCCCCCCAAAACTGTGAGATTATATTTATTTACATGCGCCGATGCTCTGGAAATATTTATTTGATTTCTCATCTTATGGAAATCTAAGGGAAAACAGTTTTACCTGCGCACGTCGAAAGAGAAAATGAATGTATATTATCTTTTTATCTCCAGACAAACTTTATTATTCATCCTATATATTTATATTTTCGTATTATACACGTTAATAATAGATGGTTCGATATCACGTTGACCTCGAGGCCTGCAGACCTGAGAAATAGCCTCCGCACATCCCAACTTTGTTTTGGATCACGTTGTGTGTTTACTGGCACATACCGGCGCTTACTTAATATCATCATACCACACATGCCGAAGATATGGTGCCGTTGTCACTTCATGTTTGACGTTTGAATCCTCACCAGTCTGACACGACGCTGACATGCACGGTCCCTGACAACAACCACCGTCAGGTTGTACATGACGTGAACTCATCCCTCTGTTTCTCAGTGTGTGGGGTTTTCTCTCATAGAAAAGATCGAGTGGATATTAAATTGGTTTTATTTTGTCGAAATGTCAAATTGAGGTTTTATTGTAATCCCAGTCTGTGCTCGTTTAAATCTGCAGAGTGGAAAAGGCTCCAACATTTGGTTTACGTCACCATGAAATTTAATCAGTCTCTTTTAATCATATTAAAGGACAAATCATACATTTGGCTGAGTACCTCAAAATACTAATTTATCAAATATTATGTGGTTTATCAGTAGCCCTAATTTAAATGCAGTATGTACATATATCTGTCAAACTAGCTTTTTATTTTATTTTATTTGGTGGGTTCGATATTTACCAATAGCTGACATAATATTTAGAGGATAAAAACAGTATCATAATACTTTTTGCTTGGATAGAATGTGTATGGCTACAGCATAAAACTATTGATGCAATAATAACAACAATAACAGCATGTATTATTTTAATTTTTATTATTATTATTATTAGTAGTAGCAATAATATTTAGGAAATATCCTACTCCATACTATTATCGTGATTGCCACACCAACACCATAAAGCGACAACCAGGGTTTGAATTGAATATTACAACAGGGAAATAATAACAGATATTGATAGAGAATAGTTATGATAAGTAATTATAACAGTTAATGTATTCAGTAGTATAAATATAAATAAACAAAAATATAGCCATCCATAATTTGCACTTTTAAAAACCCATACCTCGAAAGTTTGTCAGTAGGACAATTTAGATAATTTTTTTGCTTTTTCTTCCCAAACAGAAACAGAGGGTGGTGACATGTTCCTCAGCCCGTAAAAGGCACTGAGACACAACATGTTCATTATCATATAACCACTTCACCAACATGTATCCTGTGAGTCTGAAACCCTTGTTTTGAAAAAGGAAGGTGGATTATGTGAGTTTATTCTTTATTCCCTTTCCGGCTTCCTCAAGCCTCCTAAACAACAAAGACGACGGCTACAATAAAACAACGCATCCAAACAAAGATGAAGGATGTGAATATTTACTGACAGCAAAACACGGATCGTTCACATGCAGTCGCGGTGAATCCTTGCGTTGGCTCACGCGTCTTTCCCCCGTGCGCTCCGGTTTGCGCCATGCGAGCAGCTACAAGCCGGCTCGTATAAGCCATTAGATACTTTTCCCAAAGTAAAAGGCCCAATAAACAAACGTCGTGTTAGTCCGAAGATTGATGGCGCCCTCGCAGAATAGCCCGGGTCAGGAAGGAATAAAATTCAATCAGAGCCCTGGAATCGTTTTTCATGAGACGGAAAAGGCAGAGAGGGAGAGACGGGGGTCAATGAGGAGGATGTCGGCCGCCAGAGCAGAGAGCACCATCAACAATATAACAGGACGTAGCAGAGAGAGAGAGAGAGGGGTAGAGAGAGGTAGAAACAGGGGGAGAGAGAGAGGAGGATCAGTTTTGAATACCTTAAGAATTTTTAGAAATATAAGTTTCCAGAAAAGCAGCTCTGCAGAGGGATGATAAATGGCTGCCCACTGTCACTGTCATTAGAGACTATAGTGTTCTATGTTTTGCCCGGGGCCCTTCATCCGTCCCGAGGGCCCCCATAGAAAAATAGGTACAAATTAAATTTCACTTTCATTTCCCTTCTCTGGATATGGAGTATGGTTGCTGTTTTTTGTTTAGTTTTTTACAGTTATGCCCCCACCTAAAGTGCCCTGCAGATGGTTATTTCAACAACAATCAGATGTCCCCAACAGGGGCCCTTGTCCTCAACACAGGGACATGTTGGGGGGCCCCCTGTTTTGAGCCTGTTCACAGATTTTTATTCTCTGCCCCCTGAAACATTCCGCTACATTCCTGAAAATGCACAACTTCCCTCAGTGCTTTGGGTCAAATAGCAAAGACAAAAGCGCCTGTGGTAGAAATGCTTTTAATATTCAACAAATCGAAACCACGTCTCAGATTTGGATTGGTTACCTTATGTGGTTTTTGAAGCCTGCATTTAAAATACATTTAAAATAACACAATTAAATGTTAATATGTGGCTGATTGCTTTACCAGAAACTTAATTTTGAATTAAGATTTTGTTTAAACAAGTAGCTCCAGGTTTTTATTCTGGAAGAATTAGTGATATGAACCATTTAATATTTCCCATGTGTAACCTGTACTGTATATGTCAGATACAGTAGGCTGTGGAGATCAGGCTTGAATAGAAGAAATGCACTTAAGAATAGAACAGCTCCCCAATAAGTAAATATTATTTTCATATAGTATTGATACAATTTTGACTAAATTTAAAATAATATAATTAAATCAATTATAAATGTGCACTGATTAATTTGCTATACAGTTGTGTAAATGTGCCATTAATGCTCATCCAAACATGTTGAGGTGAAACTTGACCTTAAAACCTTTGATGTGACAAATGGTCCACGATTGTTATCAGTAAATTATTGATAATGTTTTTGTACTTCTAGTTTTTAAGAAGCAAAGATACTACAGCCTGTTTATTCGATCGAAAGTGAATCAACTGTATTTCGTCTTTCAGTATTTTTCAGTTCATCAGTGCAGATTGAAGTTGACAGGATACAAAAAATCTCTCTGCTGCGTTTACTGTCGCAGGGGATAGTAGTGGACCACCATGTCATTATATTATAATGCTCGCAATTTTTTGGGGTAATCTAGGAACCGATTACTATTCCATCCTCACTGCGCGTAAAAGGGCGTTAGCTTTATGTGTAAAATGCAGCGCGACTGTGCAAAAAAACCTTTCCCATAAGAAATCCCCTGTAATGCTCTGTTTGTGACCCGTTCCCGGCCGTTCAGAGGGAGGGGGGTGCAGGGACTGAGATGCACCGAGGTCTCGCTGCAGACTGTGTTGCACCTGTATGGCTGCAGCGACCAGCTCAGCTCACTATGGAAAATGCTCTGTTATAATGTACAAGACCCGTGCGCCATCTGCTTCTAATTAAAGAGTCCCATAGACGCAAATTCTGTCTGCGCTGCGGCCAAACGAGCGAGAGGTTGGAGGTCCAGCACTTGTCTCTCAGAGGGGAAAAATAACCACTGCGTGCGGCCTCTTATGCTGCGCGTCTCATTGTAAAGACGAATGGTGATTGTCAAAGAAATGATTCACAGCAAACAGGCGATGCGTAAACAAGGCTCCTGGATTAAAGCTGCGGCATCCTCAAGTCAGAAAGGAAAAACGAACTGATGCAGGTTCTGGGGTGGAGGGATAATGGGGTACTGTGAAGTCAGACCGGTTGTGGGAGGGGGGACGGCCGACCTGCGAATAACCCGACAGCCTTGGCGAGTCCAACTCAAAAAACGAACAGAGTCGCCTTCAAGTTACACAAAACGTGCTTCTCTGCAGCCCGGGCCTGCGGTTTCTAATTATAGCACCTTTTTACGCACAGAGCACTTGAATGTCCCAATTATACACCGGCATGACATACAGTAATTTACTGTCAAGTAGTTTAATTTTATGATTATAGGCTATTTATTTTGAAGTTCTCCTACCCGTCGACTTTACAAGATTCTTTGTAATCTGAATGGTCGGTGAGGAATAAATAAAACTGAACTCGTGTTGCAGGTGTGGTTGATAAAAGTTCCTTCTTGGATTTATATATTTTCTTACTTCATTTGCACGTTTTTACACTTTGATATTTTCTCAATATGGGAAATTGTATGTATGTAAGGAGGGTATGTATTTATTTAAAAAATAGGTGTTGCAGACATGCAACAAAATGAATGATTCGCCATCTCTTTAGGTTTTAGATTTAGGATTTTTTCAAAACAAGTCCTCAGCTTATAAAAGAAAATGTCAAAACATAAAAATAAGTTTATCAAAACAGAATAAAACCATTCAATAGAAAAATAAAACAAAATATATAAAATTGCTTCGAATTTTTTATTTGCCTAAAAAATCTGTCCCTGCCTCCTGAATTAAGATCTGGATATTGCAACTGTCATGCACATATATGATCCATGGGGCTGAACAAACCTTCACTTAAGGAACAAATCCAGCTTTGGCTCACTCAAACAGCCAGACTTAACAAACTTGAACTCTGTAGCTTGTGACATGAGAGGGCCACTTCAGTGCTGTGCAGCTCCTGCTATCTGAGCCACAGTAGCAGTTGTCTTTGTCTTTTGTGGGTCTCATGTCATTTTATGGTGCAGGGCGGCCACTGGACTATGAAAACATCAACAGCACACAAAGAACGAGACTGACGTAAAGGCGTACAAAAATTATAGAGCCTCACTGATTGCTTTGAAAATAAAAAAAATATGTGTGAATGTCATGTTAGATGTTATAACAACCTAAATGATTACATTAAATTAGAAACTGCTATTACATATTTTTTCCCTTTATGCTGAAGTCTTTACCACAAAGAGCAATATGTGTACAAAGAGGAAAAAAACAACAATGCACAACAAGGAGCTAAAGTATCTGTGACATCTACAGCCTAAATTCTGTGCCTTGATTCACCTTCAATTTAATAATTGAAAACGATAGAATATGGATAAAGTTATGTTGATATTTTCAAACAATAGAACCTGAAACAAAACCAGAAAACAATTGTTCAGGACAGTAAATTCACACAAACGCAGTTATTGAGGCGTTGAGAGACACAATTTTACAATGACTGCATATTTATGTTTAAAGAATGCAATTTGTTTTATGTCCCGCTACAATATGTGGAAATGTATACACGCATGCTGGCATCATCAGTTTTCACCACACAGTGTCCTGATCCCCACATCTTTTAAAGCTCAGGAAGCCGGGAGGGTGTCATATGCACCTGAAACGACTGCACAGGAGACTGTGCTGGAAGTGACCCATCTCAGCTTTGAGTTTTATAATCCCTCCGAGGAGGAGAAAAGAGAGTGTCACACTATCCAGAGGGAGAGACAGTGATGAATTGTGTTGCAGAGTAAATGTCTCCTATCTTCTTTTTTTAAAAAGAAGAGAAAAGTGGCTTCTCACAAGGGGGGTGGGTCACTGAGGACAACACACTTGAAATGAGATTTTTCGTGTGTGTGTAAAGAGAGAGAGATCTGAAATCTTCAAGAAACCCATTAGTTCCCGGCAGAGTCTGTGTAGTGCTCCACCGTGCAGCATTGAGAGATTATGAAATCATGTATTAGCCGTGTTTTTTTAACGTGTGTGACCACGAAAACGGTCTGTAACCAACTTCCTCTGGAATTATTTCCCATTAATCGACTCGTCACATCTCTCCTCTCCTGCCTCCTCTTTTATTTTGAAGTTCAGATGGCAGCAGTTAATCAAAAAGGAGGCGAATGTTGAACACGGCTCCGTGCTCTCTGGGACTCCACTAATCCAATGTTCTGCAGCTGATTTATTAAAAACAGACTCCTCTGCTATTTCTCTTCAGACCCATCAGAGATGAAAACATCTGATCACATATTTGCTCTGTCAATCAGTTGAGCGGGTCAGCGTGTTGTGTTATTATCTGATGGAGCAGTGATGAAAAATCCAGAGCTACTACAGAAAATCAAAATGTCAACAATAACACGTCCAGTGCAGGAAGCTGACGCGTCATTCTCTCCTCCTCTTTCCTGCCTTTTATATTTTTACCGGATTTGATAAGTGATGTGTGAGTAATTTAGATTTTGATCATTTAGGTGATGACACTACAATATTAAACTTTATTCGAAGCTTGAAACCTGAACAAACATTAAACGTGCCTTGATCTTGTACTCGGCAGTTACTCATCAGTTTTCCTGCAGGTCAATTGCAGCATGACTGATTGACTTCGCCATGGCTGCTGTTTAACTCACAACACTGTGCTTCCGAAAGACTGACACTGTGTGTGTGTGTGTGTGTGTGTGTGTGTGTGTGTGTGTGTGAGGGAGGGGGGAGGAGGAGCTGTGTAACTGTGTCAGTCTGCTCCATGTCTCACCTATGTGATCAGCCCTAACACACACACACACTTAGCCACAGGAAGGAAAAACAAACTTTTAAATTACTAGATTAATAACTTTTGGGTGCAGATGAGGCAACACTTCATTGCAAAATATGGGTTAAGGACACACATCCAGGAAAAAGTTTTTTTGATGGCTGCTGATTTAAAAGAGTTTAAACGGAGACGATCCGAACACATAAAAGCTCCTGTTAAAGGATTTAATTAGCCTTTAATGACATTTCGAAGCACTTGGCTCTTCATAATCACCACATGGATACTGTTGTCAGCGTTAACCTTGAATGGAAATGTTTCCTGTGACCTCAAACAGCATAAACATACAGTATAAGACTGTTGAAGTAATAAAATATACAAAATGGAACAAAAGCAAAACATTAAAAAAAGACATTCTTTCAAACATATGTAGTATAATATACACATGTGCAAACAAATCCAATACCACAAAAAAAAGAAAAAAACGCAGCCTGGCTCTTTGCAGAGATTCAATGTGTGTCTCTAATGTCTGAGCCGGTGTCAGTGGACAAACTGACCTCTGACCTCTGAGAGGAAAACCCTTCCTCCCGACCGTCTTTTCTCAGTGGCCCATTGTTTACTCCTCAGCCAGTTAACTAAGTTTCCGTAAGTCGTCCACTCTCTATTGTCGTGCTGGGTTGCTTTGTAAAGAACAGTAAGAAACCAAGGATCAGTGTCTGTGGAGTTCACAAAACAGAAAGATATGATCTGAAGACACCTAAGAATTAGTAAAAGCAAAGGTCAGTGTGTTATTTGTGTGTGTGCTCTTTTCACTTTGACTTTGGAGCATGTCACAACTTCTTCTTGTAATATTAGTGGCCTTTTGTGTGTGTTTGCGTGGAGGTGTGCAGGTGTGAGGTCTTCTCCGTCTGGGCGAGAGGCATCCAGATGGTGTTTGTGTGTGATGGCGAGCAGCAGCGATACAGCGGTGGTTCCTTTCACAGATCAGCACTCGTATCTCTGTTCCATCTCCAGGCTCTCCGCTCATATAAACATCCCCAGTCCAGGGGCCTCTGATGTTTCTGCCATTGTGTTTACAGTGAGAAGTCAGGCAAATACATGAACTTTAGGGACAAAGAGAACATGGATGAACAATGGGCGGTGTTTGAATTAGTTGCGCTGAAAAATTATGATTATTATTATTATTAAAGATTATTTTACTAATGTGGGATTAAGAATTTAAAGAGTCACACATACACTCAATATTATCTCTTATCATTGGTAATCAGATTTTGCAATGAGATTAGACAAATTGTGTTGTATCCTGTTGAGGTTTTCACTCTCTCACACACACACACACACACACACACACACACACACACACACACACACACACATACACACACACACATACACACACACTCCACAATTAGCTCTGTCCTCTACACACAGTAAGATAAAAGTTAATTTACACTGATTCAGCACAGACATGGGCAGACCCAAAATAAAATAAGTCACGTTTCAGCACTCAGGGCCTGCGGTAGAGTTCACGACAAGTGGAATGTAACACGCATGTGCACACACACAAGCACTCAGCAGTTTTTACTCATTCTGCCAAAAATTGACTTTGCAATGAAGCGAATGGGATGTGGCGCTTGCTTTAGAAAATGGAGCTCTGTCTGAAAAACCTCACAAAAAAACAATCATGCACATTTCCAATCAAAACCCAAAGCCTGTGCAACTCTCCTCCAACTTCCCAACATCAAAGCGTGCTCAGAGCGATTGCCTCCCCCCCACCCGCTTAGTTTAAACAGCCTGTTTTTCAAATGTAGAAAGGAGAAAAATCCCCGAACATCAAAGAGGGAGACAGAGAAAGTAATTTAGTCTTATCTTAATTGAGCTGCAATTTTAATAATGATCTTACACATTGGGACCGAGGAGGAGAGAAGTAGCTGCAGGCTGCAGGGTGAGAGGCCGCCCTCCCTGCTCTGTGCTCCACTGCTCCACTCTGGTTGTCTAATCTCAGCTCCAGACATGTCATTGGCCAGTGATTTATGATGACCTAATGTTTTGTTTACTTCATGCTCATAACAGGCGGGCGGATTGCATAGGGCACGGCGTATGGGGAAACATGAAAGCACTCGCAGGGCTGCAGTCCCCGGCAGTTCACTGAAATAAATAGCTCTGTGCTTCACTCACCTCACACAGCCGCTCCTTCAGATTGAGGACCAGGGCCGGACGGCCGCTCCAAAGTTTACAAGAATCTCAGGCTGTGCGTTGCATTGGCCGTTGTGAGGCAACCATCAGTCTTCCATGTGGAGGTTGCACACTTGATTTAACCTCAGGGAAAAACACATTGACCCCTCTGTTCATACATTTTCTCAATAATTGACTCGCCTCTGCCACGAGAAGACAAACACAAAGGGTCTGACAAGTGGTTGACGGTAAGGTCAGGAGTCCAGTTAGTGAAACCACTTAAAAATGTCTTGGATTTAGCTTCTGTTGGTGTAGTGAAGCAGTTGAGAAGAACTCAAACAGTTCAGTTTGCGTAGAAAGAAAATATCTGCTGAGGGAAACAAACACAAAAGTATGTTTGTAAGCCAGGTTTGGTAATCCCGGCAAAGCAAGAGCAGGCTACACTTTAAAATTCAACCGACACATCCCACCCCTCCCATCGGCCCAATTGTTATAGTGTCTGCAATGCAAAAATTCATGCATTAGTGGTTTATTTTATTGGAAAAATTGCAACCTAGAGGCTCATACCTTGTGTTTCCTCCACAAACCTCACAACTGGATATCTGCTGCAGACACAGTGACTCAAATGGCTTCTCTCTGAAAGAAATATTTGTGGCCTGATGTCAGTGGACAGTGAGAGCAGGGAGACAGAAGGATTCACAGGCCACCTGGGCCTGTATCTCCAGCAGCTGTGGGATTATAGACAGGTTGTACCTTTATGATGCGGAAAGTAAAACGAGTTCTTGTGTTTTTATTAGATGACCACATTAAAAACTTTGAGTAGCATGTCACAGATATGAAAACTAATATTAATAACATCAAATTAAATGTTCCACCTTCAATAATACTTTTATTTTTAAGTTTTCAGCACACGTCAAGATGTATTAGTACATTTTATGAATTTAATGAGTTAAAGAAATCCAGAGAGAAGTGAAAGATACCAAAGTCAAATACATCCGCACATCGCCTTTGGCCAAATCTCACTTCGACTGTTTAATTGAATGCGTTCCTGTTGTTTACAACACTGCCCAGAGGCCATGCGACAACTCCCAGAGATGGAGATGTCAATAGTGTAAATATTTTTCTCCTTCCCTGTCTGGCCATTCAAAATCCAATTTGAAAACCCCATCAGATAGGCATTTCCTCCCTCTGCACCAGCAACCAGAGCAGGCGACTGCTACATTCTTATCTTATCAGGAGAAATAATCTTGCATCTCGTCGTGCCCAAACAGGGAGAAACAGAATCGTAATGAAAAGGGTATTTTAGCTCCCACCCCTGCCACAAATAATGCACTTGAGTCAAAGTTAATACGCAGCGTCTTCAGTCGTCCACTCACGTTGGATGTTGGCTCTTTTTCAAGCTAGAGTGCATAAAGGAAAAACCCTCTCCTTGCTCTTAATGCTCCCCCAGCTTCCCCTTCGTTTTCTTCCCTCCTGGCACAGTGACATGCATGATAAGAGCGCTGAGGCAAACCGCTCTGTCTGGGTCTGTACAGGAAACGCAAGGGAATCAGTGGTGTTGTCCATCAACGACAGCTCGACTGCCGTCAGAGCCCAGAACAATGGCAGCAGACTCCGCTGGCAAAGGAGAGACTTAGTCAGCCTGCAATCTTGCTCTCACTGTGAGAGAAGATAAAGTTAAGAGGAAAACGAGGGAAGGAATCCAAAAATTACACTTACTCACATGCACATGGGTTTAAACCCAAACTCTGGTGCTTCTATATTTTTATTAATGAACATCCCAGTTATCATTACCAGCGGCTGAGACAGTAAAGTGGGTCGGAAAGTTCACTCACTGAGTGAAGTTACAATTAACCCTTTAATATCTTGGTGCCTTTGGATGAACCATAAAGATGGACAACAAAAACAAGGCCGGAGCGTCTCAGTCACCACGTGGTGGCTGGCTACAGTATAGCTACTAAATCTCTCCTCCTCCATGTTAATGGATGGGAGAATATTATTTTCTGCCATTTATTTAAAATGAGTTGCAACGTCATGATTTACAGCTGAGACTGACTCCTGATTGGTCATGTGTGTATCGAAGGGACATTGCTACAGTGGCTCCAACCCCGATCGGCATCATGCAGATTCTGGTTCTAAATGCACATGATGGTGGCGTTTGTATGCAGACTATTTTTTAATTTCAGGGTAGTGAGAGGGAGTGGAGATGCGTCGTCTTTATATTCAGTCAATGGGATATATTGAAAGTATATGAAGTATATATATATTAAAAATATCAAATGATTCCATCGGTATTGTCTTGATATAGTTTTGTTTTGTGGGTGGTGCTTGGTGTTGTTGTAACCATGTTCTCATTGGGCCGTCCTTGCTGTTAAGTCAGTCTGCCAGACATGCTAACACTTATGTTGGTGCCGATAAACACATTGTTTAATCACTTTCTTTATTTTTGCTCTTACTGTTTTGGAAATGCACGTTTATTAGAGCTCCATGCACTTAATCCCGTGCGTGTGGAGAAAACCAAGGTTTGTCAGGCCCGCTGTGTTTGGCATCAGTTGCTAAGCAATGACGAATCCGCAGTGAATCACTGTGAAGGGGAAAGGTGAATTCCCACATCGAGGAGATATTACGTTGGAAAAATGTTTTAAGTGTCAAATTCAGAAAGCGGTGATACTACTGCCGTGGTTTTTTTTGCACAGCAGGAAACCTCACACAATCCCTCAATTGTACAGTAAAGCCTCGATATACTATGACAACAAACAACGCATTGACTCAACGCGAGACTTAATAAATTAATGCCATGGCGTACATTATTGTAGGGGAAACGTTTTTTTACTGCCAACATAAATACATTTCACCCTCACGTTGCACACATGGGGATGAAATATAATCAATAATGCAGCAACTAGTGTAAATAATGGCCGTCTGTGCAACTGTAGATGATAGATCTAATCGCTTCTGTGCAGAAATGTGTTCAAGCTTCAGACTTTTAAAAAGGGGGAAACGTTTGGGTTACAGATGGCTAAAATCCCCCCAGAATATTCTTTACAGTGATGGAAAGTTTGAAAAACACAAAGACATCTATATACCTTTCTGACGCGCACACACACTGTGCATGTGTCCTGGACAGGACGGAGAGAGTGCATCCTTCAGTGCACACTTACTGGAGAGGAAGTCAGGCCTTGAGGCTGTTATATGACATCAGCGCTGCACAAGCGACACCATTTATCACCGAGCACTGAACATGGAGACATTCATAACATCCTGACAGGAAAATCTTGTGGAAAATAATCACTTGGGCTTTGATAACAACTTGGCTCCTTCTTTTGCTCTTCATTCAGACACTGTCCTGCTCTGATTTGCTATTCTTTGTGTGCGACCTTTCTTCATTTATCACGCATCCAACCTGCCATCATGCTAATCAATGTTTTTTTAAATGATTTTAATTTGTGTGTGTGCGCTTGTAATCCATATTTTGTCTCTAATTACTTGATCTTTAATTAATGATGCTTCAAACTTACTGAAAACGCCATTTGTCAAATTGACGTGATCGGGGCAAAAAGTCATTACGCGCCACATTTAAAGACGATCATATATCATCGTCCATGGACAGACAGTTGTCAGTGTGATATTCATATCGTGGCAAACCCACAAACAAAGAAAGGGAAGATGACCAAATCTTTCCAGAACACATTCATTTGGGTCCAAAGGTTATTCAGCCCTTTCCCGTTTAAGCAAGAACGGAGTCTTTGTAAACGACCTGCTCTCACTTCTGCTCTCTCTTTTGTGCTGAGGTGAGAGTGGATCTTTTGTCATGTGTCAGAGGAGCATGGACAGCAGCCAAGCCTGTCCGTGGGTCTTCCTATTTTGACACCCTAAAGCACCTGCCCTCACTGAAGCATGGCAGGGAACATCACAGCGAGAACAATGGGCAAAGGGCCTCTTTCCAGCCACTCCTCGCCGACTGATCCAGCACTGACTGGCTGTCACTCACATCCATTAGAGGTCATTGTAGCTCGCTGCCCCTCAACCCTCAGGAGAACACACCCTAATGGACTGTCTGCCAGTTTTACAGTCAGTTTTTCCTCTGCACCATCTCTCCTTTTCCCCTCAGAGCTCGTAAAAGGGGGATATCCCAGAAGGAAATGCCTGAGCTCTGAAGGAGGTGCCTGTGCTCTCTCTATCTTTATATCCCTTCCTCGTTTTCTTTTACCATAGTCCTGGGTGTTTTCACACTTATGTAATGGAGTGTGGGGTGCTGATAACAAGAAGTCAGAGGAAAATACCTCCTGAACTGCTTTAAACCTCTTTTGGGTTTTTCTTTTCTTGGCAAAAACATATTTATGTAAATGGTGAAGTACTGAGAGTAAGAGAACTGATTATGTTACAGTGAGTTTTTTCTGCATGTGCACTCTCCACTGACGCTTGTTCAGTTTCATACTTGCTATTGGAATTCATAAAAAAAAATTTGCAATTATTTTAACATGCAATTATTTTAACAAATGTTATAATTAACTTGATGTGGTGGTTTGTGTAATATCACTTAGTCAACTTCATTCTTCTCTTTCCATCTGTTATTTACAAAGCTTCTAGGGCGTCTTTGTTTTGTATCTGTTTACAAGACGGATGTCTGATAATAATTCATAATTCATCCATTTAAGGTGATGATGAGTTAATTTGGGGTGGCCAATGACAGCTGACAATAACCCTCTGCCCAAGTAATAATTAACCTGCTTCTGGAGTTACTAATTAGTGTCCAAAGCTTGGGAGTGCTGTTAGGATCCTTTTAATCTTAAATCAAAATGCCATTTAAAAAAAACAAACAAACAGAAAAAAGGAAGTGCCTGAAATAACCCTGGGCATATTAATTGTGAATTTGTTTTTTTTGGATTGTAAATGACTTCCTTACCTTAGTCACCTGGATTCATCTCTGAGGAGAAAACTTGAAAAAGCAACAAGAAATATGTACCTGAGCAGAGGCATGCACACAATGCAAGCATGCACAATCAAGCACAAGTGTGTTCAGCCATATCAGCCCTGGCATTCCAACCCCTAGCCTGGCTGCAAGAAATGATTTAGGTCTCTTCCTCTTGATAAATGCATACCTTCACTGTAGTAAAATGAGGGGGTGCAGGCAGGGAGGGAGGTATGAGGCACCTGAAGCAAACTGAGGAGACACGTCGTCGTGGTGATACTTCATGCGGCACCTCGTTCATCTCTGGTGCTGTGAAGACAGACAAATCTCTTCTTTTATGGCAACTCCATCATCAGGTGCAGGAGATAAAGTCCCTGCTGCCATGGTGATGTAGACTTCACCCCTATCGCTGCGCCACACAGGCCTGAAGTATTGGGAGTTATGTGTGACTGCCTGCCCCCTTATCCATCAAGAGCAGATATGAAAGGGCTTTGTGGGATCGAGAATATCGCCCTTTTGGCATATATGGGGTGTTACACTGTGGGCTAGTGATGAAACATGTAAAACATATCCAACAAATATTTTCTGTATAATGGTGAGATCATTACCTCTGCCAAGGAGGTTATGTTTTCGCCTGCATTTGTTAGTAAGCAGGGTTTCACAAAAACTACTTGACTGATTTCCATAAAATTTTGTTGAGAGGGGTGGGGCATGACCCAAGGAAGAACCCTAACGTTTTTTTTTTTTTTTAAACTTTGTTTAACATTGCGTTTTTCAAAGTTTTTCTTGATTTCACAAGATATTCATCGACCATGGACTTTTTGGCCATGGCGGAGGAATGCATGCTACTGTGTGCCATTCTAGTCTATAAGGATGAAAGATCTGTAATAATGATGAACATTTCAGGAAATTTAGGGGTAAAATTCCTAAATATGAAAAACATGGGGAAAGCATAAACCACTGCTGTAGAAAGTAAGAATTTGTTAACTTATGAAAAACATACTGAACAATATATATAGACCAACCTTTAAAAAGAAAAACTGCAGCCACATAACAACCGTCCTGTCATCGGCAGGATTACACATGAAGGTAGAGTAACTGTCTAACCTCAGCTGCTGTCTTACTTTGTCCATTTAACAGCTGAATCACATCAATATCCTTTTTCCCACCTCCAAGGACAGTAGAGGACGTGAAGGGAGAACTTACTCCTCCAATGATCTACTAATATCCCCCAGGCAAGCTTCAACCACAAGGCTGTCCATCATCGAGCTACAGATCCCGCCTCTGGGTTAATAGTGAACGTGTAGATAATGTCAGTCAGTTCTCCTGCTGCAGTGACAGCTTCACTGGGCCTGTCAGCTTCTACATTTTGCAGACAGACATTTTGGGTTTTACAATATGGCTTTAGAAATAAAATAAAAAGTAAAACAAGATAAGGAAAAGAGTAATTTAAAGAATTGTATTTATTTGTAGTAATTTTTAGAAGATGTAGAAATGTGGGTAACAAAGGGACTTATTCTATTACTAAATCTCACTAAGACAAAAGTTTTACTCAGCACAGATGTGTTTTTCTTCAAGATCAGATTGCTTTAACACTTGCTAGTGTCCTGTCTGTAAGTTAGTTAAATATGCAATGGGAATGTAATATGAAGCAGTTTGCTCAAGATACCAAGATAATGTCAAGATGATGGTAAAATCATTAATGTGCCAATAATTTGCTCATAACAAAACACATTCAGTTTGATATAATCACCAAATAAACATCTGCAGGGATTCACAACTTTGTGATAACAAAACTGCTGAAACATGGAAAAAAAACACAATTGATAAATAAATTGTAGACAGGTGAAAGAAACCAAACAAAAGCTTTGGTCATCCGAAACCTTCGAGCTGAGTCGTAAACCATGTGAGCACAGGAGATGATAGCAGGTCGCCTGCCTCGGCCATGGCAGCTGTCATCCTCAGCTCGTGGTTCCCTCCTCTGGGTCAGGGGTCATCCAGCTGTGCCCCCCCTCCTCCTCCTCCTCCCTCCACCTCTCCCCACCTCCCTCCTCTCCCCCTGACGCTGCAGATGTGGTCGGACCACCATGGCGAGGGCCTGACCACATCTGGCTCTGATTATGGCCAGACAATCCAGCTTTATCAGCTCCATCCACTTTACTGAGCTCTGCTACACTCGGTCTCCCAGAGGTGATGTGTGACACATTCTCAACTCACCAATACCGACTTTATGGGCTGATTTATACAGTATTTAAGTCGCCAAGAAAACAATTATATGCTGTTAAAGGTTTTCTTTTGTTTTAAAATCACACACACACATAATAAATAACACATAAACGACTATACATCTAACTTCATAATTCTTATCTACCTGCATTTAAGTGCTTATCTCTTCCCCCCCTTTACTTTCTCTAACCTTCCTCTTCAGGAAAAGTGATAATTCTTTGCTTGTCAAACAAAACTAATGACTAATGACTTAATGATATACTGCTGTCTCTGAAGGCTGCTGAAGCTCCATCAGGTTTTTGACTTTGAGTGAGTCTGTGTTTAAGTATTTGCCTGCACTTGAACATGTCAGTTAAATCAACAAATCAAGAAGATAGTGCTCCCACGATGCACAAATCATTTAGCTCCTAATTTCTCTGCATGCTGCACAACCACCTTCGCCCTGGCGATCAGTCACGTGACTCTGTAGATGGGAAATATGTCACACTTGCAAATAGAAATCCCAACATCCATAAACAGGGGAGTTTGGGAAAGGATTGTGTTGCATGCAGGGATCACTGGCTGCAGTTTATTTTCCCATGGTGCCTTTCCCATTATTCCCCACCCCTTTTTGCCAGTGGAATCTCCACAGCCCTCAGTTCCTGTGGTTACATTGGGATATCTCAAATCACTTCAAACAAACAGTTGACAGATGAGATGGAATTCCACAAATATGAAAATATGAACCTGAAATTGACTCTGCCATGAAAAAATCATGAATACTAAGTCAGGAAGAAGAAGCTTAGTGCTCGTTTTAACCATTACTGTTCCTTTGCAGTGTTTGTCAGCTCTTAACATAAAGCTGTTGATTTTTAACACATGCAACTACATTCATGCCGTGTCATCAGTGGCCTACTGTGCTCCTCTCAGCCGAGGTTAACAGGAGAAGCTATCTGTGAGGGGTATCACGATGCTTTAAACCCTCTTCTATCCATCTATTCCTCCAACCATCATCACCCACTTTAACCCCACTCAACCCCAACGATAGCCCAGAGTCGGGCCACTGTCTGCAGGCTTCCACATGTCAGGGGTCCCCATGCGGTCCACTCACAGGGGCAAAGGCATGTGCACTAAAGCTGTCACCGCCTGCCACTGCTGCCAGTGCTGGAGGTTATCTTCCACACAGGAGTCCCAACTGGCCCAATGGAGCCGTTTGATGTTTACTACTGAGGGACCTTTGTTTCACCAACTTCTATCGTTAAATTTGCAAAGCTATTTTCAGATATGAACTCTGGAAATGTGCGGAAAATTGAGTCTGGACATTTACAGGAATTTGTTTTTCTCATAAGTCGAGGTGAGCGGTGGCACTTGGGTAGATTCACGAGGCAGGATTGTGCTTCAGTGCTGGCCCATATCTCTATATTGTGACTAGACATCTTCGTGGTGTCCTCTATGAACAACTGACTCAGACGTTTGCATTCTCAAATACAGCCCCTCTGCAAATTGTGAGGAAAATGTACGCAGTTCCGTACATGTCTTAAAAAATGCCACATCTGAATTTGTGACATGAAAACACCCTTCACTGGAAAAGTTAAAGTTTACACTTGGCAACAATGTGGCACCCACCAACACCAGCTATCCTTGATGAGAGCTCAGCTGTGGTGTAGATAAAGTTTTTCCTCTGCTGGTTGACCTGACTGCTGTCCTGGGTTTGTGGATCCTATCAGCAGGAGGAAATGGTTGAAGTTTGTTGCTCTTGAACTGTGAGAACAAATAAACAGAATGCTAATGAGAATATTTCAGTTGTAAATGCCCCCCCGCTGACAGTAAAAACTGCCAATCAAGGAGGAGGGGGTTTCACCTCTTTACTACCAGGGAGGTGATAATAGCCCAAAAGGTTCTTTTAAATCTGGGGCAGTAATGCAATGCAAATTTCCTCCTCAACACTTAAAATGACCCCTAAAGTAGGAACATGCATCCACCCTGTAGCACCTCTAAAACTCACTGATCAACACTTAATTGTATTTTTCTTATTTAGTATGTACAAATCCAACACCATGTAAACATGATTTGCAGTTTTACCAAAGTTTATGTGCTAGAGTAATTCTTGGGTGGGAGCTTCTTTTGGCTGGTCTGCCAGTATCCCAGGCCCTTTGAAAACCACAACTTGTTTCTACATTATGGTTTTATATAAATTGTTAAAACAAGATACTATGCAGCAACTGAGCTTCAGATGTGTACTAGTTGCATGTTATATTTTTACAAAGCAAGGCTAGTTGTTTCGAAATGTTTGAAATTATTAAAAGCTTTATTTATAATTTTCCCACGTCACCACAAACCCCTAAGATGAGAGAAACTCATGCCGTTGGCTGCAGGTAATGCAAATGCTTAACTCGAATGGGTCGGCTACAGTTTGAAAGCCAACTTGCACCAAATTGTTAATCAGGGTTTATTAACACTGAACTTTTCTCTATCTTTTAAAGTGGAAAATCATTCAAATGAGACATGCCGCCAACTGGGTGAGGACAGAGTTTGCTACTCTTTAGGTGTCATCAAAGTCACCCAGTTGGTTAAACCTCCCAACATGTGCGAGAGTGTTTTCTTTGGGGGGGGAGTGAAGGTCTAGGGGACTGCAGGGAGCTAATTAGAAGCTATTCTCTAACTCAGGGCCAAATGGAGCAATTATCTGGCCGAGTGAGTAGATAATTCCCTCCCATTCATCTCCCACTGTCAGGTCTCACTACCCAACCAACCTGAGCGGAGGAGTGGACGCCAGGACCTGTTGATGCCTAACTTCTGTCTCCTTATCGCTGCATCCCTCCCTCTCTCACAACTGTCTCTTACCTATGGAAAACACGGTGGATCCCAGAGCTTGATCATTTCTCCCATGGTTGTCACATACCATTGTCAACCCCCCCTCCAACAGGATTTATGACTACCACAGCTCAGGTTCAGCTAATGAGTGTGTTGTACACTGGTGGGAGAGCTCGCTTAAAGGGATGATTAATGCAGCGGTCTGATAGGCCCCTTGAAACTGAAAAAGTGCAATATATGGTCTCGCTGATTGAATTAGAATTAAACGTGGGGTTGGTAAGAGGACAAAATTAAAACCTGATTACGTTGGAAAACAAAATCTTAGAGCTGCAGCATTATATTCCACCACACCTTTGCTCTGTGCATGACTTCCAACGGGTGATAAGTTTGTTTTCATACAAGCTCAGTATTTTGGAACACTGTGAGAATTGTAAGCTAATATTTTTGGCACACGGGGAGTTCCAGACCTCTGACCAAAGTTTAACATTTCACTGCACATCCAAGGTTGGTAAGAAAGTTCACACTGTTGACAGGAGTTGCCATTTATTACCGCGAGTATCTCACTTATAAGCAATACAAAGAAGGCATCCTTTCAACACGCGCCCTGGACTGAAAAGCAGTGTTGAGCAAACAGGGCTAAAAGACGTCACTCATGCAGAACTGAAGTACGTGAGTCAGAGGCAGCATGTGAACAAATACAGTTGTTAGAGTGAGTCCCAAAAGTGAAGGAGAAAGCGAGGGGAAAAAATAAGTAAGAGGTAATTGCGTACAATAAAAATGCATCTACTTGGTTAATATTCACTTTGTTACATGCATTTATATCCCAAAGTCTTATAATGTAAACCTACAGTGTTCAAACAGAATATTAAATGAAGCGCAAAATCAATAAAACGACACAAGTGGACACAAGCAAGATTCTTCCATGCAAATTCCACTTAAGTAACAATAGTTGCACTTATCCCGAGGCCACAAGCACAGGAAGAAAGAGAACTTGAGGAAAGCAAAGGTAAGAAATTTAAATTAAACACTGAAATCTATAAAAGTCTGGGTCGTTCAGCTCAAGCATGTAACAGCAGCCCATTCCACACAGGCAGCTTTAAAACAGGCATTGCTCACATTTTTCAAATGATGAATTCACTGGATTGTGAAGCTCAACTAGGTGCTTTATTCACGGAAACAGGAAAAGATGAATCACAAGGTTTGTTCCAAATAAATTTTAATATAGCTCATATTTATCATCATCACAGAACCAGGCGTCACTGCAGCAAAGATTCTGTTTGTCTCCAGTGGAATCAGATTGATAGAGGCCAGATATCATCACTCTACCATCTGAAAGGAGGGAGACATAGACATGTACGATCTCTCTGTGGGTCCAATAATGAAATATTAAATCCCTAAAAACTAAACAAGCAACATCAGACTCCCTTTGTCCTCTCACCTCCAGTAATACACCCCCACCACACCTCAATAATCTGGGCTCTCAGGTTTGTTGAGGAGGGACCTTCTCAATTCACTTTTTGAAAACCTCACATTCTCTACCCTCCTCTTCGCACTCCTGTCCCACACTTCCTCTCCTTCCCTTGCAGCTGAGGTAAGCAGACGGGGCGAGAGGAAAGGGACTGAGGCAGCCGCATGACCTTGGTATTAGTAGAGCTCCTGGGACCGAGCTTGCTGGGTGGGACGTCATTGGCAGCTGCTGGAGTTTTTTTCCTCCCGGGTGTACAAGATTAATGCATGCATTGGGGGCTTGGCTGTGCCGGGGCAGTGGGGGAGCAGGGGTGATGTGGGACAGGTCTGCACACTGTGAGGGACTCATGCGTGACATCCTGCAGTGGGACAAGAACTATGTTGTTAGTTTTAAGGTGTATAAGGGATCATAATTGAAAGACTTATTTTTTTGTCCATTTATATCTAGATATTAACTTGTAAACGAGATCAGCAGCACATTTCGGACTGTGTGACCCTTGCGTCACACTGCTACACAGGATCTGTGTACTGCTTCCTGTGAGGCCACACACACACACACAACAAACACTCTGGAGAAAATTCCCAGTTTTTCCTCTTGTGCATTATTTTCCTTGAGGCTGAACAGTGATCCATTCACGTCCTTTTCATGGTTTCAAAATCATAACAGTGATTGTGCAAGTTTCACCCATTTATCCACAAATTCAACAAGTCAAATCAAGAATTTAGCGGAGCAGTGGAATATCTTAGCTGCAACATTTCACACTGTTGTGTGTATTTTCATTAATTTCCATATGAAAACCAGATGTGCTGGAAACCTTGTGTTAGCATTCAAGTCAAATGAATAAAGGCTTGTTAAAGTTTCACAAATCTACTAATAACCTTAAGAAACTCTACAGCATGCTTTTTGAAAATGATATATGATTTGTACTTAAAGGAATAAAACAAAAACAATGGCATGGTCCTTTAAAAAACGACAAAGAATCCAATAGAGGATGTTGTTTATTTAATTTAACAACAGAAAATGCAGTACTTAATAATGTTGCTTGAAATATTGCACCAACTTAAATGCTACGTCGGATGGTCATGTGTTAGCTGATGCCCCCAGTAGCAAATCTTGAGTGGCCATTTTCCCAGAGCTCAGCCCCCCAGGAGGCACTTTTACCTTCAAGTCTAACACAGCAGCAGTTTCAATGGAGCTTCCAGACATCAGTGGAGTTCAGCTGCTCAGGCAATCATTCCTCTTTGAAAAAACATTTTTAAAAAATGGGGTGACTGTGCATGGCTGCGCTCACACACGTGTGTTTGCTTGTACACTGTGACTTTGCGTGGCATGTGGCGTGTGAACGTGTTGTAGCGTGATGCATATATCATAGTGATGTGACATAAATCCCATGGCCTCGGGTCCTAAGTGTCACCAACACAGGCAAATAAATAGTGGATATAAAGGTGCAGACTGACTGACGTGTCATCCGCTGTTTGACTTCTGTATGTGTACTCACGCCACGTTACCCAAATATCCAACTGTATTTTGATTTGGTGAACAAATGTAGAAAGATAAATGCTGCAGCGCTTTGGGCCTATGGCATAGGATGTATATTTATCCTGGCGCTACAAGGCACTTTATAACACTAATCCTGGACAGTTTTCATGTGTAATCACTATTTGAGATTATGTAAAAACATTTAAAGATTATGTAAAGGAGCAATTAGTCAGCAAGGCTGCCGGCTCCGTGGCGTTTGCACACACGGCTCTGAGTGGCTGCTCTCAACAAGCCTTTTCATCTGGTATTAATTGAAACATTTCATTAAAGTTTCTCTCCTGTCACATGTAAGTTTGCCTATCTTTCTGACAGGTGTTGAAAGAGAAAAGCTACCGCACGTGCTAACAAAGTGATCATGTTTGCTGCGGTCCCTTCTGCGATACGCTCCATTTATTCCACAATTTCTTTTTTTTATTTGAATTCCAAGTGACCTGATGACGTAGCATGGAATCAGGGTATTAATCGAGACTTAGGCCCAGCCTCGTCCCGGCCTCTCATCTTGGGAGTGCCTACAAAGGTGCCCGAGCGGACCAAATCCTGGCTTCATTTCTCCATATGAACTCATTTCCTTGTGGTGGTTCTCGAGTTCATGGTAATGTAACCTGAGGAGAGCATGGACCGAGGGCCTCCAGGGGATGAAAGCATCCAAAAGCCTGAGAATTAACCCCTCGGGTCAACTGCATTATCCACCTCTATTTATAGTTAAACTTTAATTTTTACCGGGTGAAAAAAGGCAAAAAAACAGGATTACAAGGGTCATAGCAAGAGATTTGCAGTTAATTAAATCAATCGCAGCGATTGACAAAACCTCTGGCTTTTTCCCTTCAATATTCTATCCACTTAGTGACATCTTAATGAGATTACAAGACTACATTTCACCATCAGGTTTTATGAGTGCCAAGGATCTTTTTTGCTTTTTTCAGTCCTGGATTTGATTTAAAAAAGTCCATGTTTTAAGTATCCATATTAACGATCTCTTTCACATTATAATTAGTTGATTCATTTCATACACATATGATTTAAGCTTTAGTTTAAGATTAAATGATCATATGCCCTCCCATCCACTCTAATTTGTTATTGTTAATGAAGTTAAAACACTTTCATCAATTACAATATACATTCATTCTACATTATATTGGGTTTGTTTTTTTTTCTTTTCCTCCCACATTGTCAAGACTATAGATTGCATATTGAGATGGGCAACGTGTCCCTACTTTCAGAAATAAAACTGAAACATGCTGGAAACAAACAATGTCGTCTTGCACATTTGCAGCCAGAGACTGCCCAGTAGCATTCGGGGGATGGAGCAGCGTTAGTGAGGTCCATTGATATATCCTCTCAACCATTCGCACGTTAGTCTCGGCTGTCAATCATGTCATCAGGTTTCAGCCCATTTTCATATCATCAAATAACTAATTTAAACCAAATGTACACAAATCCTTACAAGAAAAAAGAGCACTTGAACAAACATCAGTGTGATAAGATGTATACTTAAAATGATAGAAACCATCTTTGAGAAAAATGTACTTCACGTGTACTTTCTAGTTTGGTCCATGTCCCATCAAATAATATGGAGGAGGCTGGATATTTGACCTAAGCTGTAGCCAGCCACCAGATGGCAATTGAGACACTTTGGCTTTATCTTTGGGGAGCCGTCATGTCGTCCATCTTTATTCAGTCTATAGACTAAACACATTTAAAGCAGATGTTGTCTTGTTTACTACAGTTGCAACAAATATGATCAGAAAAATGATATCCTATAAATCCACAACATTTTTTCAATGATCCCAAAACTACTGCTGCTGGCAGCTTCGCTGGAGAGGAACGTTAACCCCAACGGTGTAAATTATAAATGGCTACGTCAAAGGAAATTCACCGAAATGTCTTGACGGCTATTCCAGAATAATAAACATCTTAAAATATTCAGTTCTAAACTTTTCCTCTGAATCTTTTTGAACTCCCACTCAGCTCCCATTGGGAGGAAGCGGAGCAGTCTGGCCAGTTATATTTACACAAATCTCAGAATAGGGTGAGTCGCAGTGATAGTAATATTAAATTTGGGTGAAGTGCTATTGTGCATTTAAGGACACAATAACATTAGAGAGTGAGCGGCTGCGTGCGTGGTTGTTAATGGTTTCTTTTGTGGGACAACAGGCCTGGAACAGAGCTTCCCGACCATTTTAACAAATCAGAGGTATTTCCTCACATACAGTCCCACTTCCCCTCTTCAAGTGCACCAGATACAGGAAGAAAGAAAAGCTTTGCACCTTTAACATGAACACATACAGCAGACAAGTATATTCATCAACATACAAGGCTTCTAAGATGAAACCAAAGACTTTTGCAGATTGTTAATCACCCATACTCACAAATCAGTTAAATCAGTTAATCAAGTTAAATAAATGGTCGAACGGCACCATGACTCTTAACATATACATTCTATTCTCTGATTGAGCTCTTTTGAGAATACAGCAAGAAAGAAAACATTTACGTGCAAATGTATGTTTCTATCACGCTACTGACATCGATTGAGATGTTTGGTAAAAAACAAACACTGTGCTTTCCACAGCTGATTTTATACGTCATGTCCTGCCTCTCACATCCTCCACCCAGGCACCACCCAGCACTTTAATGTTTCAGAAATGTCCTAGTTGTGGTGAACACCTTCTTCATAAGCGAAAAGCAAAATCCCAAAATTTTAGAATATTCACCCTAATTTTCCTTGTTGTCCTAAAAATCCTTATCCTGTATCTGTTAAAAATTATATTCACTTCATAACACTGCTCATTAATACTTAATACTTCAGAGTACATGCTCACCAATAGTTCCAAAATAGATAACTGACCAGTACAGGCTAAGTTCAGCCATCTTTCAAAGATGACTTATTGACCAGTCGCAGCAGTGAAAGCACAGGTGGACTTAACAACATTTGCCGTGGTTTCTTTTCCATTAACATGTGCCAGTAAGCTTTGCCAGCAGGTAAACCATTGGGTCCCTTTACTCGCTGGCACGACTCCATGAAACGCAGTCGTTACTATTAATGTTATAAGTTACACCTGCGTTTGAGAGGTCACTGGTTCTCCAGGAGGGAAACGACTGGCTCCCATTTGCGACAGCACACAATTAACAAATGGCTGCTGAGCAGAAAATGAAGACCAGGTGACACCTTAACTGAGAAGACAGATGATCATGTGTTTGAGCATGATAATGACTACGTGGTAATTGCTCCGACAATATGGTCTTCTCCTTGTGTTGCTCCACCGTTGCCCGCCCATCTCCTTTACTGCAGTCTGCAGCTGCCCCGCAAACACCATAGTAATGCAAACCGCTGCACGGAGCACAAAGGGAGCCTGTGTGAGGTGTTCACCTACCCCCACCGCCCACCTCTCTCTGCTGCCACCCCAGCCAGCCCCCCCCCCCCCCCCCAGTGTGGCTGATGTGCTCCATTTGCTGGATGATGGACTGAGCGGGACAAGGCAAAAGTTCACACACCTTTCCTGTTCACATGGCAGAGGGAGGCCGGCTTGACCCCGCTGGGCCGCTCAGGAGCTGCACCTCCCTCCCATGTGCCACCACTGGCTGCCGGCCCTCCTCAGTGCAGCACAATTTGTCCCCTCATTTGAGCCCAGCCACGCCTCTGTTGTCCTTATGCCATAACTGCTCTCAACTGTGCTCAGGCTGCCATTTCCTTGCAAAGGATGGAGAGAGGAGGGGATGCAGGGGGACGTATGAAGAGAGGAGTTTCTTTGTATGAGGTCAATAGTTACTCCGAATGAGCGCACAGTAAATATATTATGGTTGAGGTAATATAAGACAATAAAAGTAGCAGGGTTTCCCTAAATTCACGAGCTTGTTATTTTTCTTTTCCTACCTGCGCCACAACATCCTTTAAAAAATAAAGTTGTGGATTGCAGTTTGCAGGGGCCACAGTTTTCAGAAACTCCTCTTCACCATGTTACCGACGTGTCTGACAGAGAAGCGTCTTTAATCAGTATGTATTCAGCATGTCTGGGTGAGGGGGGCTGCGGCAAGCAAAACAAATGGCAGAGCCACCATGCTTCCTCTTTTCCCACAATTCAGCTGTCCCAGTGAAAATGATCCGCCAGTGACTGAGCACAATTTGGCCCCCCCCTACCCCGACCCTACCGCCTCCGCCTTTCCTCAGCGCAAACAGACAACAACGCCCCCCCCCCCCCCCCGACCCCGACACATGCGCACGGCCCTTGCCTGCCCCCCTCCCGTGAACACACTCCAGCCCAGAGGAATTCATTTTCTAATTTTCCCTGACTGAGAAAACAATACACATGCCTTAACAATGTTGACATCTCTAATGCCTTAAAACGAAGTAGTAATGGAGCTTTGATTGGTAGTAAGTGGAGAGGCGATTACAAACGCACAGAGGGAGCCCCCTCACTGTACTGCCATCTCTTCGACCTCCAACGAATAAGTGGTGAAATAAAGTGAAATAAGTCAAGTTAATCCATCATGAATATTACGGGATGTGTAGACCTTTAACTTAATCTTGCGCCGAATTACAAACTGTGTGTTCTGCTACTTTCTTTTCACATATTGCTACTGTACAGTTCCAACCATCGACCACAATAAAAGCAATAATTTTTTTTAGCATTCTTTAATTTATTTGTTCAGTTTTTGGTTGTCCTTGTCCCTAAGTGTGTCGATTTCTACATTACTACACTGAGAGCAACGTACAACCAGAGTGAAATTCCTATAAAGCCGATTCTGAATTAAGCGGAAAATATATTATAATTTGAGATATGATGAAAAATATCCAAACAAAGTAATTTAAGTTTCTTTTTACTCATATGTCTCAGTGCCTGAAGGACCAAAGATGTCCTGCAGCCTGCGTTGGATTTCCAGATTCTCACTCCTGTTGCATTTTCTTTCTAGTTTGTGGTTATTCACTAACTACGCAGTGACACATTTAGACTTTATATGTGATTTATTCCTATTGCAATAAAGGTCAACAGGCCTAATGCACATGACTGAGGACACATCTCAGGACACGCACAACCCAAGCCAACAAATCTGAGCTGGTGGAATTTTTGTATCCCTGTATCATGTGATGAGATTATTTGTCAACAAAGCAAAGTTTAGGCATTAAACAGTGTGGTTAATATCAAATGCTGCATCTCACAGCGTAAAATGACAAACCTGATTTATTTTTTCACATCTAATCTAGTTGTAGATTTAACAATCATATTCTGTTTTACATCTGCAAATACGTTTGTGTTTGAATCGCGGTATGTGATGGTAATTGTGTGTGTCTCTCCGCCATCTGTTAATTCTTTACAGTTCATTGACGGGATCGTTTTCAGCGCTGTGGTGTTTTTCACAGATTGTCCTCCGTCACCGCTGCAGCAACATAATCCAAGAAAAAAATCAAGGGCCTCATTCACAGTTTGTCGCTCACTCATTGCGGCGTTACCACAGAATGACAAGTGAGGAAAATAGAAAACCCATAATTGGTACGCCAAAGTTATGAAAGCCAATCATAACTGATCAGCGCAGGGCTGCGTCATGTGTCAGTCGGATACAAATGTTTGCAAGAATCAAACTTTCTCGTGCAAATTTGACCTGCTTTCTTCCAAATAAGTTGAATGACCCAGTTCATGTGCAGCGGGAATGACCTTTATCTTCATGCAAACAAAAGCCAGACTGATTTCTATCACTGTCCACTGAATGTAAGAGGACAAAGCTACTGCGTGTGACGAAAGATTAAGTCAAAACAAATGAGGCACGTGAATGATGCAAATTAGCCTGCAGCTTCATCTGAGTCCATTCCTTTGCCCTTAGTGAAATTTAAAATCCAGTATTTCAGGTACAGCAAATGTTTTCAGAAGCACAAGTATTTGTTTAAAAACGTCATTGCACCGTTTTCTTGTGGGTGAACTGAGGCACAGCGATGCAGCACATTTTCTTCCCTCTACACGTCCCCCATGACAGCACTTATTAACCAGTTTGTCTCCCATGAACACCTCTGTCTGTTATAAAGGCTAATTGTTAGCCAGGTTCACAGCAGCACAAACTTCTCCTCAGTGATTTACAGCACTTCACATTTTAGCTTGAGACAATTCACACCAGGGCCCCTATCATTTTACACATAATATACTGTAGAAGAAGTGGTGGAAATACTTTATGAGGACTTTGACACTTTCATTGCTACACCATGCAATACATCAGCCGTGCAAATTAATATAAATTAAGTTTAGTCAGTACACTGGAGGTTATGTTTTCACTCCTGTCTTTCTGTTTTTTGGTTTGTTGTTTATAAGCATGGTAGGAGGATAATGGATCAAGAAAGGGCCCCTTTAAATCGTGGTGCGGATTGGATTCAGAATTTTTTTTCTTTCACTTTCTTTACCATTGTGAGATAGCACGTTATTTGACTTTTTTTTTAATTTCTCAGGGAATAATTAATGGATGTTGATGAAAAAAATCACTCAGGGGAGTGAGATTTATGAGTGTGTGCAATTTGGTGCAGATCCATAAATAAATCCTGATGTAGTGAATTAAAATTTGGTTTCATAAGGGGACCTTATGTACATATGTGCTCAACTGAGTTCCATTCTAATTATATATATATATATATAATTTACATTGATTGGTTTCTGAGGAAGTAATTTCAGAAAAAACTATTCATGACTGCAGATCATGCAAACTTCACATTCCATTCAGTTGAACCACATGATCACAAATTAGTGATAACACAGGTTCCTTGTGTCCAGTAAATTCCGCACCATTGTGGCGACTGTGACCGGTTTTGCACATCAGTTTTATAATTATATCAAAGAAACACCACACCTATCATTTGGACAGCATAGAAACAGCAAGTTGTCCTCTCTGTGCCAAACGATTTCTTCTCCAAAGTCACTGAATGATTTCAGCAAAACTGTCAATGTTCAACCTAGTCTTGGAAGAATAGTGTGAGGTTTTGGGAAATAGTAGTTATACACTTTCTTACTTGTCGCTACACTGAAAAAGAGAAATGTTTACGAACTTCAAAAGTACTTGGTACAGTTTGTTCACCTCAAGGTGAACAAGATATATCATCACAGTTGCTAACTGTAATTTTTAAAACAAATCTTTTACCAATTCAGTAGTTACCAATTGAAATCATTTTTTATGATGGTCCAACATTTTTCTTTTTTAAGTGTAGAAGAAAGGATTTACATGATTTTGTGCATGTTAAATATGAAACAGCAGCTGGTTAGCTCAGCATTAGTTGATGAAAACAGGGAAAACCTAGCCTGCCTCGCTGAAGTTAAGTGGAGTGCCTTTACTTTTAAAAAGACAAATAGGAAAAAGGTATTGATCTTTTGTCCAGTTCTTAGCAACATTCGATGTCCCAAAAACTTTTCAGGGTCCCGCGATCCTCGGGTTTAAAAAAACCTGCTTGGAAAAATAGGCCAAAAGTCAAGCAGTCATTTAATAGTGTAGTAATTTAAACTTATTTGCATAGGCATGTCACAAACCACTGACACACATTTGCAGTTAGTGATATGAGACTTCTCTCTGACCCTCGGGAGATGACATCTCTCCCATGTCCACGATTCCCTGACCTCATCGCGTCTCCCTCCATTTATGTGTTACCATAAAATCATCTGTTTCTGGCAAACCAGCCGCTGAGTGAATTATGCCTGGCTCGGCAGCTGAGAGGCTGCAAGGAAGGCAAGTCCAATCCTGGAGACAGGCTAGTTGTAGTTCAGCGGCCCACACACACAAAAAAAGACCCCTTCAATCATTCCCATGGTTCTTATTCTGGGCAGCAAGCGTGGTGTCTACAGTTTCCCAGGCCCCTCCTAAAAAATGACACATTCTCAGACCAGATGCTCGAGACAGCCAGTACAGAGTTGTGATTATTAGCAGGGCCTGCTTCTTTTTTCTTTTTTGTCTGAGAGACAAGGCAGGTTATTTTTAACCAACGATGAAAGTTTGAATATCTGTGAGCGCAACAACTAACGCTGCCAGAACTTTCAGACGGGGTGTTTGAAGGGCATGGCTCCCATTCAGACCAGCAGGACAGCACTGAGCCATGATGGGCAATGCTACTATACTCCCCTTCCTGCTTCACCTAACCTGCAGTTGAATATAAGATAGGGCTATCGATGAGTGATTGATAAAGTTGAAAGTTTGGTTGTAGAGCTTTGCCCTCTTGTTCCTTTCTAAGCTGGCAGTGATTCACACTGGCATTCCAAGGAGCTATATTTCCCATACATTCCTCCATGTTTGGAGGGGCTGTCAGGACTGACACGAGGATGACAGTCTGGGATTGACGGCAGTATGAGGGCTGTCAAAGCCCCGCTGTATTAGATCTGATGGGGAAAGACAAACACATGCAGATGGGACAAAATAATGTCCACCCCATACAATGGGCAGGAATCATTGTTTTTGGTGCTTGCTCTCGTTTTGACCTGGGCAATGATTTGAAAACCAAAACAAGCGCGTTACTGTGATCCTGCACTGCCTCTGTGATCTACTTTTCTTCTCATACGGTCGCTCGTTGTCATGGAAACACGTGACTGTAACATGAGGCATCATGTGTGGTCGCTGTCTTAGTTTTATATTTCTTCTGATTTCACATTGATCAAACGGTGTGTTTCACAACACTGAGCACAACCAGTGGTTGTGCAGATTTACTATCCTGTGAGCCTTGTGTGCGTTCTGTACAGTAGGGGGAGTGATGGGGATTTGGTTGTGAGGTCAGACAAAGTCCTCAAAATGTGGCTGCACTACAAGGGACATGCAGTTTACACAGCCTGTATGAAGCACTTTACATAGGCTACTGAAGTTGGCATGTTGTAAATGAAGACCCCTGCTTATTCCCCCAGCTCTCTGATTAAAAGATGATCTGGGGGAAAAAACAACGGAACTATAAGACTTGAGTATAGTCATATAGTTTATTAAGGGCAGAGTCTCTTTGAGCAGCTTTGTTGGAATGGGCTTTAAAAGACAAGTTGCTGGTTTAGAAGATGAGATTATTGTAAATTGGCTGATCTGAGAGAAGCCGTTTAGTATACGACAGGATTTTCTTTGTGAGATGATGAACTTCGTCTCAAATAATTACCTTCATTATTAAAGAGAAATGCACAAAATCATTGCTACAGAGAGTCAGAGGAATACTTGGCTCAACAGAGCTGTGACTCCGTAACGCGTAAACACAAGACAAACCCTGGAGAATAATGTGATTAACTCTGTGCTGCACTCACTCATCATATTTCCAAGAATCATAACATGTACCACTTCTGCCAAATTCTGGTAAATCACCTAAATAGCATTTGCATTTCCTTTATACTGTGCCTCATAAACAAATACAGGTATAGATTATGCAAATTGTTTTTGCACACACACACAAGCCATAAACCCTACGTGCTATATTGTTGTAACAGTGGCTCTCCGCCCAACAACTAGTAAGAATTCCTCTAGCTCTTCAGACTCCTGCAGGCGCCAGCCACCACCGCTCTGGAAATGTCTTCACCAAGGGGAGGAGAGCAAGACTATTTTAGGAGTTTGCCTAAAAATATTTCATAAATAATGACAGGAGCGAGTGCGCACAGGTCAGGGTGAGTTTATGAGTGTCTAATAATGCCTGAGATTGCAGAAGTGCTGAAAAATGCACGGGGAGGTGTGTGTGTTTTTGTGTGTCTGTGCATTCGTTGTTCTGTAAAGAGGGCAAATGGAAAGAACATGCAACGCTCTCTGACTCTTTTCCTCTCTCTCTTCGTCTCTCCCTGTCTCCTCCTTCCATCGCTCTTTCCCTCATCTCTCCATCTCTCTAGGGGAGGAAGGTCTCAGAGTTTCTCAGGAATGTTGACTTCTCTGTGCCTTGGTCCCTTGGGGGACGTTGGTTGGGGTCTTGACCCTTCTCCTCCTGTATCCCTGGAGCCTATCAGCTAACTAAGTTAGCTTGAGATAACTCTCAGCTCCTTGCCCCCCCCCCCCGTCGCAGCCTCTCTTCCTTCCCTCCCTTTCTGTTTCCCTCACCCTGGGCTAATATGAGACAGGAGCTTCATTAGAAGCGGGAGAACATTCATCACGCTACTGTCTAATCTTGGCCTGTGGTAAAAATTTGTCTTTCAACCCTCGTCCCCCCTCAATCACACTCTGTGCCCAGACACTGATGAAATCTCCTTTGCTAATCCATCACTGGGCAACGGTGCCATCCGGACATCTGCTGGTGTATGTAACAATAACGGCTCAAGTTTCTCTTTCTCACTGACAGTTTTCATTTCTACTATCTGCAATATGTTTCATGAAAGTGTGAGATGAAAGAAATGTAATCATATGATATGTGACCACAGCCAAAGTGATGTCCTTGTAGCCCAACTGATCTCCAACTGATCTCCAACTGATCTCCAAAATGTTTCCAAGTCTCATTACTCTTCAGCTCAGAGGCACAAGCAGGTTTCCTAGTCATCACATTTGTCACCTCCATTTTGCATGTAATATGTCTGTGTATGCACAACTATAGGGAAGTATCAACACAGTAGTAGGCCTAAACATGTTGTTCTTTGGACATTATATGGTTGAACATGAATAACTTCAAAGTGTTGTTTTGTTTGCAGAAAACCATGTCATTGTTATTTTTATCTTTTGCTGGCAGTGAACACACCTCAACAATTCAGTTCTTCTGGGGGAATTCTGATTTTGTACATCATGTTTGTATGAGCTGATCTTTCGTACTAGAAAATCTGAGAAACTAATTTCTATGGTGGGAACTAAAAAGTTTGAAATATGCAGGGATTTAAAGAATAACGGGTTCTAATTACTGACGAAAAAAACAAAAGCATAATGAATCTACAAATATCCTCAAATGTTAATTTCTGTTTGACAGTATGCCATATTGTGCCACAACATTACATATTAGTTACGCCAACAACATAAAAGTTGTTACACATTACAAGTGTCTAATTCCACAAATGTCTATCTATATGCGAAAAGCTAATCTTGCACATACACCATTCATCTTATCGACTTCACACTTGGTATTCCTCGTGGTCCAGGGAAGTGCAGTGTCAAATTTGGACACGCGATATGTTCAATATTAATAAAAACTGATTTTTATTTCACCATTTGGGTCTTAATGGGAGTCACGGGTGTTGATCTGCGTCACAACATCATTAGAATCACTTCATAGTGAAAGCATAACATTTGATACTGTTGCTCGCCTCTATATCAGGCAACAGAGCAGTAACATAGCCA
The DNA here is from genome assembly GCF_024713975.1 of Paralichthys olivaceus. Lineage (NCBI taxonomy): Eukaryota > Metazoa > Chordata > Actinopteri > Pleuronectiformes > Paralichthyidae > Paralichthys > Paralichthys olivaceus. The sequence continues at coordinate 9,203,309 of NC_091108.1, read as the reverse complement.
CTGGACCTCCGATCGGAGTGGCTGGCCTTTGCTATGACCTTTTCATATCATGCAGACAAAAGTCATCAGGACCATGAGTTGAAGATGACTCTGATCTGCCTCCTTTTTTGTTGTGTATTTTCTCAAGCCTTTCTTATTTCCCTGTAAGGTCAGTAACCCTGCAATTTTCTCCCACACACTGCAGAGTATTGCCTGGCTCTAACACTGGTCCACTTCTTGTTCTCCTCATCCCTCACATTGCCCCGGGTGCTGCTTGAACTTAGGGACACACTTGGTCCCTCAGTGGGAGAACTTGGAACCAGGAGGAAATGGGCTTTTTTCCCCAAAGTTGGGACAGGCAGTGCTAGAGAAAACATGAGGATTGGCTTAGAGGAGGAAGCATGGAGATTACAGGGGCTAAAAGACAAAAAGGACAAATGCTGTTTAAAAAGTATGTCACTGCGGAGAAGATGTTAAAGAATGTGTTTGGTACCTTCATGGTGAATAGCTTCAGGGCAGAGTCATCTGATTAGAAGGTCAAAGTTTGTGAAGCCTCCAATAAGAGAGGCATCGATTAACTTATAACCTAAAATCTGGATTTGGTTATTCTGCTGCAGGCCATCATTTCTCAGTGAACACTTGTTGTGCGACGCTAAATATGAAACAAAACAAAAAAACACCAGCTATTATTTCTTATTTACGATTTCCATTCTGGAGCCGAAAAACAAAGGAAAGAAACAAGTCCATACCTTGTTTAAAACCAACCACACTATTCCCCCCCACCAACTTGAACCATTTATTGCTCGTCTCTTAAATGAACTAGCTGCCTGCAGACGGATATTACTCATAACTGCAGCCAGTGCCAAGTCCTGGTCTGAGGGCCATTAAGGTGTTTAAAATCAGCCATTCATATTTGTGCTGGATGGCCTCTCTCCATTTTAAATATTCCCCTGAAATTTTACGTGAAATATTGCCACGATGATTGTCTGAGAGTGCACTGACTGCATCATGCCGTACCTTCCTATACATCATTCAACACCTTGCATATTATACATTCAAATTACATCTTTGTATTTTCCTGCAGGTATAGTGTGCTATATTTTACTTCCGAACAAGCTGAATTAGAAATTTATACAGAGAGGATGATGGCTAAGCGGTGGTATTAAATCTAGGTAATTTTGCTTTAACCAATCGTAGAAGGTGAATCATTTCTCTTTGCTTACTGTCTTCAGTCACTGGCTGCTAATGGGTGGCTTTATAAAAAGTGGACTCCATGTACCTGTTAACCAGTTGCTCTTAATTATTACATTAAATTGATTTTCATGTTTGAGCAAGTGAGTGTGTTTCAAAATGTCCATTTCACATTTTGTTGTTCTAGCTTAAACCTTAATGTCCTACCATAGCAGTTCTGGTTTTATAGGTGGAATTTATTCAGTATATGCAGTCTCATGCATTAAGCAGTAGCACATATGCTGATTTCTCAAACAAATATGTGCAATGTAAGTTCTCTGTTTAATCAGTGAACCAGGTTATTTCACTGAACCATCCCCCTATTCTGCAGATGTTTTCATACGTTTCCCTGAATTTGCTGTTTATGTGAGACTGAAATGTCTGAGGCCGTCACTCCAGTCGCTTTCTTGACCTTTTCATGCCAACTCCTACTAAAGTATCCAGAAAATGTACGAAATGCCTTCTTCGGCACAATCACCATCATATAGTCTGAAACGACTTTAAGAATGATGTGCTTTAGATTACTGCCCATATATTTTGTACTAATGCTTCCAATACTCTACATGCCGATACTTATCTACTGGGGAAAAAGATGTGAGGCTATGGTGTGAAAGGGAACCATTCAGATCATAGCCTAGTAGGTCATATACTTTCCCTGTAGTCACAGAATAGGTACCCAATGGTTAAATAATCACTACATATACATTCTCTCTAACTTCCTTGCAAATGCCTAGATTATTGTAGGTCACATACCCTGTAATAATAAAATAGATATATTTTTAGGTAAGAATCTCTACAGTATAAGATCTTAGTAAAATCCTGAATCATATATTTAGCTGTAATCTAAAGCATTACAGCCTGATAAGTTTAGGAAACCTTAACTTCTCTCAGCATTTTAACTCCTATTTGCAGCTAGACCATGACACACTGCAGCAGAAAATAAAGAATTGAGGAAAACTGCCCCTTGTATGTGCCTGTGCAGAAAGGCCCTTGGGGGGTGCTTTCCCCTGGAAGACTCTGTATACGAGAGCCCCGGGTGTCGTCCACACGGCTTGTGTTACACCAGGCCCCAGTGACGTCGGAGTCACAAGGCCATGCAAAAGTGACAATGTGCATAACTGCCTGCTAAAGATAATGGGCTGCTGATTTAGATCAATGACATTTTTCCCAACCACAGAAATGGCTGTAAAGTAGTCGTACATTAATTCAAGGCTACATTGTGCAGGAGCACTGAACAATAGTTGGCCTGAGATGCTCAGTCGACCCAAAATGTAGGAGAGTCAGCTTTGTAAACACAAGTGTCAATCACAGCCTTCTCACATTCACACACTCACGCTTGAGCGCTCACAAAGAGGGAGACAGGCATGCACACACATGTATATCCACAAATACTACACACAAGTGGTACTTAATGTTACTGCACATGCAAGATTTATTAAAATACTACAAGAAGTGTTCCAGGAAAAAAACTGGCTTGCTGTTATTTTATCAAAAGTAAATGGAGCCTATGGATACACTGGAATATACACATACATGTACCCTAACAATTTACATACACATGCATAAATAAATGTTTTTGCTGACTTGATTTCAGTGGGTTTGAATCCCACTTGAAGGCTGGGTTCCAGATTGCAGATGAAGTGGAAAGAGCTAATTTGTCTGCAGTGTAATCAAGAACAACGCTGCCAGTTGTTTAAAGTGAGTGAACTTTGAGTGCCAATGCTCAGTTCTGTTAATGCCCCTTAACAGAAGCTGATTTCAGACATAAACTCTGGAAAATGTCCGGAAAATAGGTTCCAAACATTTTCCGTAGTTTAACTTTACGCATGAAGACCACAGCAGGAGATTGTCAGATGCTTTCACGACAGGAACATGTCCGGGACATTCAGGCGAGGGGGGTGTCTGAGTAGATCATGCAGGAGGCAGAATTTGACTTGTATATTCTGCTGGGTTTTTGTTTACAGCACATGGACAATGGCGGTTGTCCTTGTCCTTCAACCTTGTTGTCTTTCCAAGTTGCCGTCACAGCTTCTAAATGTGTGCCACCTCTTTCTCATTCTAAGAATTCAGTCTTACATCTCTTGTGTGTTATAGATGTCATCAACCGGCACACTTTGTGAGTCTTTCGGACATTTTTCTGCTGTATTCTGCATGTCGGGAGCTATCGACTTCAGGAACATGTGCAGTTTTCATTGCCTGTGTAAGGCAGCCATAGTGGGTTGACAGCTAGCTTTGCTATTAGCAGTAGAATATGCTCCTAAACATGGTTGCTCTGACCTGCAGGTAACTTTTTTTGTTTTTAGTTACACATCAAGTGCTTTTTTTTGGGCATATTTCTTGTCAAAACTTGCCACAAAGACCCGTGAGCAGGTCAACTGGTGCGACTGGACTTCTTCACCTTGACGTGAACATGGGTGTTTTTAGCTGTGGAACATTTTTCTCGATGCGTCACACTAAAGTGTTTGAGCATCTTTTCTTATTTTTTTAATTTATTTTCCAAACAACAAAAAAGTCAACTGAAATAAAAATCCTGAGAGGTGATGAGGAAACACTTTAAATGTCCCTGGCGCTTTCTGTCACTCAGGAATTTCTCCTTTTAATTAGTAACCCAGGTTTCGTCAGTGAGGCACAGAGTGTTCTCACATGGTGGTATAGTGGTTCTCTTGAGGGAACCTCTGCTAAAGTGAAATCATATGAAAGAAGCAGGAGTCCCGTGTCATGTGTAAAGAAAAATATTGACCATGTAATGAAAAGATTTGTTTCAATGTTTTATGAAAATATCAGATATGGTTTTACTGTAGCTTTTTTTTCTTCTCTACATCAAGCCAATAAGTTAAAGAGAAAGACCATGTTTCTTTATGACTCATGGGAATTTTAAATGCACATAAATCAAAATTTTACAGGTTTTAAATGTCATACTGTTTAACAAAAGTCTGAAGCAGAGATGTGTAGAGAGATGATGCACATACCTCTGCCAAGTAAATTCAATCAAGCAGCTCCTAATAGATATACGTACCCTAGATATATCAGATTTGTTTTCATCAAAATCCATACTTCTTAAAATTGGTGAAAATTAAAAAAGGCCTTTATTACAATGTTAAAGACAGTTTAAAAAAAAATATCCAAGAATAAGAATGCCTTTATTGTCATTGAGGGTGTACAATAAAATTATAGACCTAACAACCTACCAGCACCAAGGTGTAATGGCCCTTTTTCTCGGTCCATGTTCCACTTTTCCAAGTTTTGTAAAAATGTTTGTGTAATCCTGCTCACAATCAAACCAACCGACCACAAACTAATGGACAGTGGCGAGAACATGACTTCCCTGGTGGATGTAACAGTGTACTGCATTCAGGCTGGCACAGATATTGTGGGAGCCACATGCATCCATCCTCATCAGACACAGATAGCTGACTTCAAACACTTAATGTACAGAAAATAATTGACCTTGATTGGGATTAACGTATGGCAGGAAAAGAACCTGTGACAGACTCAAGCAGAATTTAATCTGGGTAGGACGCTGCTGCCGGGGGCTTAAGTGGTGGAGGTGGAGCAGGGGCCGGTGTAGTGATCCTCTGCGGCTTTGATGTTACCAAGATGAATATCTGGTGTGTTTATGCTTAAATTTGGTGCCTAATTGTGAGAAGATTGGTTACAAATTGAAAAATGAAGATCAGGTGCAGAGTCTGGGAGTAATACTCACCTTGTGGAAAATGCCGACTTCTACAGTACGTTCAGCCACATGACCACAGGCGCAGAAAGCCTGGTTTTCTTATATCCCTTTCAGCCAGCTTCATCTCAGTCCATCAGGGGTCTGTGCTATGAAGTAGGAATTTTGGCTTTTGAAGTAACTTTTAAAGCTGATTCAATAAATCACCATGGTAACTTATGCTGAACTGCCAACCTGCTTCTGAGCAGTTAAAGTTGTGAGATCAGATCAAAACTTCGACAGCCGAACTACTGCCCAGAGTTCTGGATCTACATGATCCTGACAGGGACCATGCATCACAAGTTAATAATAGCTTTTTCATCATCAGACAAAAAACAAAACTACTAAGAAATAACCTTAATAAATTTCCTCCACTTATTTACAGTTTATCTTTGGTCTTGTAACATTTTTTTCAAGATCAAAATTTATATGTACTGTTTCTTTTCTAGTCATTTGATCATCATTCATGTTTCACTCGCTTGTTACTATAACTTGTATTTGTTCCTTGTTACGGGCAGATTTCAGTGTTTCTTCTCTTATCATCATTAAGAAGTGTATTTGTGGTTCTGACGATGTTGCTCATAATTAACGACTCCGCCTCTGTCACACGGTTGCCTCATAGTTGGATGAGAAAACAGCCGATGTTAAATTAAGTGAAGCTGGATAACGAAAATACATCCTGGGTATGTTGAACTCTGCCTCATGAGCCTCTGCAGGTCCACAACGCTCGGCTCTCATTTCACCATCTCTGCCAGGCTGGTGGACGTCGTAACTCCATTTATTTCCACTGCAGCCGAACCTGTGCCCATAAAGTCTGCGTTAATGTATTTTGTCACATATTTAAGAAAGTCATAAGGGTATTTATAGAGCGTCCACAGTGAAGAGGGGAGAGGGAGCCCTAACTTGTGTTGCACTGCTGCTACCCACTGTCCTCAGAGAATACAAACATCTTGTTTTCATTACTAGGGGGGGTCAGGGGTTGGAGGAGGGTAGAGGAAGGAGGAGGAGGAGGAGGAGGTAGCAGTTTAATGTATGTTTGTCTGAACGCTTCAGACAGTAAATGTAGCTTATGCAGTCGTCCACAGAGCCAACATTAGCCTCGTAGAGAGATGGTGCCGAGTCTGTGTGGACCGAGACAACATAAAGAGCTGATGACATCCAGATGAAAAACATCCCCCCTCACAAAGAAGTGTCTGTCGCAGAGGAGCTGCGATCAGCTGACATGACATAACTCAGCATCCAATTTTGTGTCTGCTCCGACAACTTCCTGTTTATGTTGTGTGAACGCTGCGGTAATGTGGTCGACGACTATATGACTTGCCTCTTCAACCACAAGGGAATGCGCACACACACTAAACACACACTAAACACACACACACACACACACACACACACACACACACACACACACACACAAAGCTCAGGGGATACACATAATGTTGCTTTGCCTCACCTGGGCACCTTCCTGCCATCAGTCTTGACCTCCTGACCCTTCTCCAGGCCTCATTTCTGCTTTATCAAAAAACACACAGAGGCAAACACTGTTTATAGAACTGAAATGCTGATACTCATTTACTTTCAATTAATGAACTCATCAAAATTCTACTCATTTTCCCTCATGGATTGTTCTGGTTGGTTTGGATGTTGCAACCACAAAATCTGTGTGGGTCAGGAGACGTGTACGCCCGAAACAACAGGAAGTGGCAGAAACCTCTGCATATATTACGCTAAATCTCGCTGTCGGTTGAAAATAAGCAGCCACTCAAGGCCAGCGCAAACAAATTTAGTACATTTGCATGCACATAAGTAACCGGGTTACCGTTGGCTTACAACCTATTCAACATTGACTGATGTCTGACTTAAACCGTACCTGGATTTGCATAAAATGTCAATTAAGATCTCTGCATTATTTCTTGAGAAATTAACAAAAAAACCTTTTGTAAAGTGGGGATAAAAATGTTTTGTCTCCTCCAAACTAAATCCTACCTGTTTTTAATCAATCAGCTGTCAATATTTTCCTCACTTAAAGACACACAATCACATTGACTGTACCTGAAACCCCCTGCTGTTACCAACAACAAAGGAGATAACACTATTTCCTCAGTTTCCTATGGGTTTGGCTTTATCACTTCACACGTGTTTATAAATGCAAGTATCTATTCATACAGCAGGAGTTGTGAGCCACAAAAAACCCTGCTGTCTTCCTGTAAATGTTTTTCCTATGTCCTTATCACATTCGGCTCATCCCCTGTCACAACCCACAACTCACAACACAGATGTCCATCTCCACCATCAGTGTCATCATAATATTTTACTGTGTGCAATGTTCTAATGTCTGTTTTTCAAGAGCGGCTCCCATTGATGGGACCTCCATGATATGAGCACATGTATTTTTTCAGATTATTGATGTTGCCCAGACCACAAACACATGTATAACCTTTGAGGAAATCCAATATTTTTATAAAAATGTTTAAAAAAGAAAGTGAGGTCCTGGGGCAGTACATGCTTGCATTTCCAAAAGGAACAAGCTGAAACGTGTCAGAATTATATACAATGATCAGATTTCTCTATTTGTAAAATATTAAAGTTTTTTTAAAATTTAATCAGTAGCAAGTAGTGGCTGGTGCAGAAATGAACATCAAATCAAAGTTGACAGAGTGCCTTGATTAAAAAACCTCACATGTACAGTAGTTCCAAAGACAGCACTACTGTTGTCTTCATCCTCTGCAGGCTCTTTGAACACAGCAGCAGACACGTGTAGTGGAAGTGTCGGAAACAGGTGCTTTGTGGCTCAGGCGGCTCTTACTGTTTGATATCCTTTATAAGAAACAGACGGTTGGGGTCGGGTGTGTCCATAAGCACAGCGAGCACAAGCCTGCGGGGACCACTGCATGTCAGTTCTCCTGTGCTGGTTAGCTGCTTAAGAATAAGCTATTTGAACAGGTCTATTGTGATGGAGAATCGAGCGTAGATTAAAAAAGAGGCTGTTGGTGTCACCCTGCTCATTTAAATGCACCTCAATCAAATGTATACAAATTATCAGCTTTGTGAATTAATGATACTTGCACAGCATTTTGTGTATCATTTTGTTCGATTGCCCATAAATTCATCATTTGTTATTCAGTTTAAGGGCTCAGATTTTATTCATGTGTGTCACACCTGATCCAGACCAAGACACTGTCCTATCCGGACCTGGACCCATAACCAAATCTTTATTAAGCAGCCCAGCTTTTGTAGCCTTCATCCCACTGGTTTAGCAACAAATTGCATGCATTGTAAATCATCTTACGTGATGCTACTCAGCCAACCAAATCTTTGAATTCCCACGAGCAACAGAAAAGGTTTACAGTAAGAAATGAGTCAGAGAAAAGTAAGAAGAGTAACTGCACGTGGCATGCTCCAAAAACAAAAGTAGATAGGGTAAAACGTTTTTGATCAAACAAAATTCCTTGAGACTTATCAAGTAAAAAAAACAAATCTAAAATCAAGCACTTTTATCAAGATGCACATGATTTTTATGTACACGAGAAAGGAAATGAGAGTGTTATTGCTCAACTTGCTGGCACAGGAGGGAGAAATCTTGAGCCATGTTGAAACCAAACCACCGTCGACTCAAATAATACTAATTAACAATCACACAGTAGTGATAGTTACAGCATGTGATGAAAGCTTCAAACAGAAAACATGCTTCTGTCATTTTCCGTAACTTTGCTCTGATTTTATTATCTTTATCCTTTCCTCTGCTTCTATGTTTTTCATGAAAGTGATACAAATCAGCGTTGTCTAGCTGACAGCAATGTTACACAATCCAAACTATCTTACAATCTAACAATCTCAGGCGACTCTTTCTTTTAAACATCCTAAACGCACTCATCTGTTCCCAGAAAACGACAGTGCCTCACTAATCTCCTGTCAGGGGATGCCTCACCCAGAGAGAGACATCAAGGCTGAACTTGCCACTCTGACGCTCCCGGGGGACACGCAGGGGCCAGAACTACTGACATGCTCGACCTCCACCCAAATGATGCTGGCACAATAAAAATAAATCGCTTCTGATGATGTGTTAATCCGCTCCGACAAAGCGTCTCGCCTCCGAATTAAGATGTCATTTTTTATCACCAAAGTGACACCTGTTTATAATAAGAGGCCTGGAATGACTTATGTGGCTGTTATTCTTGCCTGTGAGCAGTGAAAGTGAAGGGGAACTGGGCTGATACGTGTGGCCTTGTAATTCACCATCATTAGAGCCTGACTGAAATGAGCTCAGGGGAGTGCTATGAAATTTTACAATAGAAATTAATTCATTTGAACAGCAAGACTTGGATTGCGTTATGTGGAGATACCACAGATCCCACGTGTTCCCCGAGTTCCTGTCATGCTAATATCATAAAAAGGTATCAATTCAACGCATGTATGAAATCCGTCCGATGATTGTATTCATCATGCTTCATTTATCAGGATTTAGCTTGTGCTGACTTATACGAGAATACACACACATAGCAGCACACGGAAAGAGCTTCTACGTCACTGATCAGAATTAGCTTCCTGTGTAGCTGAATGCTTCGGCTCTGCTGCTGTCAGACTGAACCGTGGGGAGTTAGTGCATGCAGTCCAGATGTGAGCCGAGGTGTCCGCCCTCTCAGGCTAATCAGATTGATTAGGGGCAGTAATCTGGCAGACGTGGCACTGGACTCTGAGCTTCATGAGGCTGAGCAGTGAGAACCCACAAGATGGCCGGGCGTTACACAGTCCAGAGCAGCTCGAGCCTGCCTGCTTCCCCAGCACACTGACATGTGAACGGTTAGGTACAGTGGGGTTCTGACTGGGGTATTTTGTGCGTCTGTTTTAAATCAGACCCGCAGACTAAAAAAAGAACCGGCCTCATCAGGGCATTCTCAGACCTGTAAGCACTTTTTTTTTATCCTGTTTTTTTAATATAATATTGAAATAATTTTTGCCTTTTCAACTTCGACTTCCTTCCATCGGATGAAACTGCCCCCAAAACTCCAAATCAAAGCAGCAGCATATAAGAGTGGAGCTTATAAACAGGCTGAGCAACAGGAGGTCTTATTCAGCTCTGGCCTGAATTTCAGACTTTGAATCCAACCCATTGAAATGATTTGAGTGTGATGTGGGAACCGAGATAGCAGCACTGACAAGCTCACTCAGTGAACAGAAGAGGAAATGCTGCTCTCAATGACCTTACTGTTACCCTTAACAACGCCACATAAGTCTCCTCTTTCTGATACCGGTCTGGGTCTGAAACATCCAATTCAGTCCCATCCCAGGAACTAGCCTTTCTCTCATTTCCTGTCTGCGCAACAGCCGTCCCCTGTTTAAATTACGCCCCAGTGCCTCCACAGTTCGCCTGCACATAGCTGCCCTCTCTCCTGCTGACTTGCTCCCCTCTCCCTCCCTCGCTCTCAGTCTCCTCCATCTCTATTGGCTCCAGCTGCCTCCCAGACGTTTTGCCTTTCTGGCAGGACCACAAGACGCTAACATAGGTTTGATTGCTGATTGATGGCCTGCAGCTGATACAGAACAAATACATTAATCTACTTGTTTGGGTTTTTAAGGTAATAGTTCAATGTTTTAGGAAACATGCTTTTTGCATTCTTGCAGAGAGTTAGATGAGAAGATCAGTGCCAGGCAACCAGTGGAGATTCCTGGAAGTTTCATCTCCCAGCCAAGATATAGCCTGTCTCATAACATCCAAATATTAAAACTATGCTGATTCTATACTTCTTTCTGCATTTTTGTAAATCCGTTCTCAGACATGAGCTCCAGGAAATGTTCAGACAATCAACATTGACGTCGGCAAATGCTCTCACCAGAAGCTAGTTATCTTTCCAAGTTGACATAATCTTCTGCTTCTTCTACGTGTCTGGCTCCTTTTGCATTAGCACGCCCACTTGCTTGTAGTGAATCCTCCAGGACAACATCCTGCTGTATTCTCACTTGGGCTGACTTGGACAATATCCAGAGTTTTTACCAGGGGGCTGGCAGGCAAAACTTCGGAGAATGAACTGACATTTGTGTCACTGACATCTCACACACTGCCCTTCTGGGTAATTTCAGGAGAATATCAGAGTTCAGTGCATCCTTGAAAGCACCTGGTAGATTTTTACCTTTACTCAGAGCTCAGGCTACCTGCTTCCCCTGTTCAGGAAAACAGTCACTGACTGAGGCCAATTCAAAAAGCAAATAAGCATATTTTTTAAGCTTTGCAGTTTTTTAATTAAAAAGCATAAGAAAATAAACAGTAACTTGATCGATACAAAAGTCTATGAAAAATAGTCATAATGCACTTTTAATGTTAGAATACATTTCAAAAATTTTGAGGTTTGAGAGCAAATGTTAAACCTTCTTCCTTTTCCTCTCCCGGGCTGACTTCCACCCTGCAGGCCCAAAAGATCATTTGTTCCTGTGGCAAACTACTGAGTCCGCCACATGCAACTGAAGCCAGAGTTAATTTATACATCCATAACAGAAAATCCCCTCCTCTGTCTGACCTGGTCCTGCCAGCCTCCCCTGAGATGCATATTAAAATGTCATTTCTGAAAGCTTTTTGTATGGCCATTGTCTTCATCTTTCAGTGAGGGACCATCAGCTGAAGCAACACTACATAAACAAGGTGAGCCATATAAAAAATAATCAACAACGTAGCTATAAAAGGTCAATTTTGGAAAGTGTGAAGAGACACTGGTGAAAACCTGACGCACTCATTACCTCCATATTTTAACCACGACGTCTCTGAGCACAGATGTTATCACACCGTTTCACTCCGCACAGGCTGCAGCCTCTATGAGATGGACACTGTTACTTTAACAAGGAACGATGTGGCTTTTAATGAAAGTACGAGAGTTCCCTAAGTCCAGACGGTGTGGCTAATTCCCAGGAAGGCAGTTAAAAGTAAATTTATTGTACTCGTTTACATTTCAATACATGTTCCAGAGAAATCAGGGAATTATAAACCACCGGTCCATTTTTCTCCTCTCTCCGTATGCATAAATGTGGAGAAAAATGCAGCCAGTGTTTTACATCTCCCCCATTGCTCTGACTGCACTCTCCGGACGCTGAGGGGAGGGTGTTCTACTCTGCTGCTTTTCTCCACACATCAACCCTCTGCTGTGATCCCACACACGTCCATATATGAGACATATTCTACTAAATGACAACCATTGTAGATTCAACACAGCAGAACCTCCTCTGTAAAATGATTGTAATCTGCAAAGCAAATACTGTAAAGTTATGTCTGAAAGTCATGATGTTTTCTTTAACCTGTGTTTCTGTGTGGATTTATGTGTGAAGGTGTGTACATAAATGCCTACACAAATTGTTGTAGATGTATACAGGCTCAGGCAAAGCATGGGAGGACATGATGGCTGGGTCAGTCTCTAAAAAAAAACAACCACATCAGTCAGGCTGCAGATAGGCAGCTCTCAATGCACAACAGTTGGAGATAAACTGGTTTGTTGGCCTCTTCGTGCACCTCCATGTACTGGGTACAGACTCAGCATGACTGGTTGCCAACAATATCAGCTTCTGAAGCAGGGGGCTGTAACGTGGTCTGGAATTTGAAAGTGTTTGTGTTGTCGACCTGTAGCTTTTAAGGTGGCCGTGTGTGAGAACTGTGACCTGGGACATGTGACCTAGTTGTTTAGAGGGAGAGGGTGTGTCTGTATTACAAGATTGTGTTGTGCAAGAACATGCAGAGAGTGAGCAACCACAGCATTGTGGGAGGAATGTGGTTAGCTCAGGGTATACAGCATTTGAGGCCGTATTATTCTGATCTCCGAGGCTGTTTGGACAAAACTTTAGCACCTGCTGTAGAACACCGCTAATCTTTTACTGAGAGTATTCTGCACTCGACTCAAAGAAATCCACAGTCCTCCATTCTACAGTTTGAAGTCGCAAGGAGATAACGGTGCTAAATTTCAAAAGGTCACTTTGAAGTGGTCGAGACAAAGGCTCAGTATTGGGCAGGCCCTCATTTGTATACTGAGGTCTTATTTCACTATATAGCACCATAAAATATATAACACAATCTTCTCAGAACATGCTCATGTATGACTTATTTCCTTTGCTTCAGAGGTTGTGCAAGAAATGTAATTGCTGCATGGATTGTATTTACAGGTAGTATTTTTAGCAGTTAAAGAATTGTGATATGTATGTCTTGTAGCGAGATATGAAAAAAACAAAAACTGGGGTTTATGTCCTTATTCCCATGTTTACTAGCCATCACAGCTGATGTTGGGTTCACCTTGTGTGTATGTTGTCCTGGAGACACCCATCTGCTTTCACTGATGAGTAAAACCAAACGGGAATTTTCTGTTCCAAATAAAAGCAGCTCTCACGAATGACTTAAGTCATTATGAATTAAAGTTATCCATGGTTTAATATTCTATAGTACTGCGGTCAGATGACCGTCATATATTAATCTCTCTTTTTGCTGTTGTCTCTACAAATAGGACAAGAATTCATTTACTGAACCCCAACAGATCATTACACCGTTGTTCAGCAGCGTGTCTACAATGTGCATGTACAAAGACTTACACTGTAGCGATGCAGTTTTTTTAACCACAGAGAGCAGACAGCCTCACATGGTGGCCAATAAAATCAAAAGTACAACAACCCCTGTTGGGTTTCATGGTCACATTTGACATCAATCACCGATGTCCAGGGTCAGCGGTGCGATGTTGTCCGCAGGACTCCTCTGATCACTCCCTCACACTCACACAGCAAAACAGGCCTCTACATCAATACTTCACTGGGAGGGCACTTACTGGACATGAGGTCGTTATTGCCAGAAGTAAAAAAAAAAATCTTCAAGCAGTAATACTGCTGGAGGTCTCTTTAACAGCGCTACGTAGTCTACGAGCAGCAAAAGGGCAAAACCTGCAAGAGGGCTTTTTTTTTCCTGAAGAAAGAGAGAAAATTGTGTTGACTTTGGAGTCTCCCTTGTTTCTCTTCATCACAGGAGTGAGGGGTCCAGTGATTTTTATAGGGCATTCGGCTGACATTTTGATTTCACCAGTGTACTTTTGACTTTGATGTCAACCCCTGCAATTTTCCTTGCAAAAAAAGGGTTGTGACATGTCAGGGTGGTATGTGCAATATTTACTGTATTTCTCTTACTCCACCTTTCCCTTGGTCCTGAGAGGCCTCTTTAGTGTGAGAGATTGGGATGGAAATGATCAGTCACTAAAGCACCTAAATTCACAGTCTTACTAGCATACATTATATTGTGTGCAAATTAGGCTGTAGCACCGAGACTTAAGCAACATAAACATCACTGCACATGCCTAGTTAACATTACATTTGACTCTGCAGTCTCTACATGGCTCTGGCATCATCTAACGTTAGCCTACAGCTAACTAGTAGCTACTTCAAACTTTACATCATGACAAAATGAGTAAAATTAAAAGGATTCCGACAATGGGATGTGCAGCAAATGTTTTAAAACAATTCTGTATATAAGGAGAAACATGAAAAACTTTAACAAATGGTGACACACAGGATTACTATTACAAATTAAATTTGTTATGAGTTTTGCACATATTTTTATTTGTATATTGAATTATAATTTAAACTTGAATTACTAAAAAAAAAATTTGTTTTTGTTTTGTTCTTTTATTGAGAAAAAAGTATTAGTTCTTGCACTGTTTAGGCATTTTTAAAAGTATCAATTTATAACCGGAAAAAAATCCAATGATACCCAACCCTAGTTTGGCTCTCATCATGTGTTAGACTCAATGACATATTTAGTTATATGGCCCATGAACAACTTTCTGATTCCTCTCAGTAGTTTGAGTCACATAAATGTTTAGCTAGAAGTCAAGCTCTGTTGTGCCTGAAAAAGTACATTGGGAATTCCCAGCATGCATTTTAAGATTAAAGCAACAAAATAGCGATATCCATCACCCAAACAAGTATGAAGTATGGATTCTGCTCCTGGGTCTTGAAATTGTAAGTCACTCTGCAAAATGTAAGTCATCCAGTAAAACTCTTTCTAGTATCATAAAACTAGCCACAGTTTCTCATACATTCGAGATTCATAATTCAGATTTGAAATGTCATGCTCTGGTGCCAAAGTTCTGAAGCCAAACTGTGCCATGTGTTTTTGTTTTTCTTTTCTTGTGCATGTGAAAGACCATTTGGAAGCAATTTTTCTTTGTTAATATGAGTATTATTTTAATTGTAGTAATTATAGGTTAAACTGTTCGACCACTCGCAAGGTGCTCGCCGGCTTTTGACAAGAGGACAGCTTGACTCCTTTCAGTCCGTCTCTTTTTCTTTTCCACTCTTTTTCCTCGAGAACACAGACACTCAAAATCAGAACTGTTAGATTAGCGATACTATGATTGCGTGATCTTGAAAACTCCATCAAATTTTCCAGTTCTAATTATCCTGTTGGAATTCTTGGGTTTTCTCATTCAATTTAAGCTATTGTGATCATTTACAAAATGAAGCCTGAAATGAAATACACCTACCCACATTTTGGCTTGTTTAGTAGAGAAATACTTTGAGACAGCACGCACTGTGAAAAATCAGCATATGATGGGCAGCAAAAACTCTGAGGATAAGTTGTTGGGAGTTCAGCAGTTTGCTGGCTACCCTCTTTGTGGTTTCCTCTTTCTTTGACCCCTAAATCACAACAGAGATATGGTAGTCCAGGTTAGAGTCTGGTCAAATTTAACCTTCAGCAGACATTAGAGGTGGGTGGTACAACATATTTCACTTACATGATGCCTTGTTAAAACTCAATTATGTAAAAGAGTTGCACAGCGTAAATAAAATTATATTATTATATTGGGGGGGGGATCAACCTTTTCCTTGAAAAATAGTCCTTTTTGTTTGTCCTTGCTACCAGAGAGCAATATGAAATGGGAAGGGAATTCTTTATCTGCTTGAACCAGCCCTGGAGGCTCATAAAGCCCTTTAAAATAGGATTTTCAAGAGAATCATTTGTGTAAACTGCATTAGGGTTTTTGTGAGAAAGTGAAAGTGGTAATTGTCCACATTCCAACAGTTTCAATACATAAACTATGGAACCGTCAGCCGTGAACAACCCAGCTGCTAGCAATTTGCGTAGCAGATAATAATCAGGCTACATGCAAAACAGCGTTCCTCTGTCAGGCATTAAGGCTGTGGCCCATGCTGTAAGGGATTTGAGACATTTTAGGGAATGGTTGGTTTAGTTTAAATAACCTTGGACAAGAGGAAAAACTAGACCTCCACTGGCCACATTAACAATCTCACTCCAAGAGCGATCCAGATCATTTATCAAGAGGAACCAAAGCATGGGTACACTCATACTGTAGTCTACACAAAGAACACATGTGGCATGCAGAAAAGCACTCATATCATATATTACTCATCTACTGTATAGTCAATTTGTAAAGGCCAGCAGTGAACATTAATCATGGATTCCACTGTTAGCAATGATCCGAAACCAATGAAAAAGCTTCTTATAGAGTTGCTTGTTTGTCAGCTCTGATCTAACATACATTGTGGCGTGTTACTTTAAGAATCAGAGGTGTTTATAGCCAGCCAGCCTTTTATCACAAGAGGCGCATTGACAAAACCCAAGTGTAAACAGAATAATAACACAAGCACGACTAATGACAAGTTCTCAAAAGCAGCCATGGCAAACATCTCAATGTCTTCACCACGTGTAGACACGAGCAGCAACTGCAGCGTCCTGCTCTGTGATTTATGTCCGTGCTCGCAGTCTCTCTGGGTCCTCCTCAGCACATGGTCACCTCATGAACAGCTGGGTGAGATATTTGATTGGTTGTCAGGCAGGGCTTGTAGACTGTATTGTATGTCTTTTCATTGGTGCTCTATTCTTACATGAATGATCCAGTTTCATTTGGGTCAGATGGCTCCCTCAGCAGTGCTCTCACAGCAATTGGGTTGCTCTAATGTTTCTTTAAGGAATCTCATAATTCTTCATTAGGTGTACGTAGGACTGATGGAGTCGACCGCATGGGTAGTCAGGTTAGATAGGGTCAGATGAGAAGCTGATTAAATTATACTCATAAATATACAGATGAGTTGTCAACATGTTTTGATATTTCACACATTAATTCCCAACAAAGTTTTATCGGAATCCATCATTCATCATTCATCTTGTCTGTGTAAATGGATGAGCGGCTGTCAAGTAGCAGCCAGGACCATCTGATACAGAGGGAAATGTATCAGGTCAACTCAGAGCTGCCACTGATCTGGATATTTCCCTCCGCTCCAGTGCTGCCCAACAGGTGCTGGTTCAGTCAGAGAGATTAGGTGATCAGTGTCCTCAGATTCCTTCCCACTTGGAATGTTCCACATAGAAACGAGGGCAGGCTCCTCCCAGCTTACTGAATGGAGGTTAAGGTAAGGTGCGGGCAGCTGGGTGACAGGGTGAGGCGGGGGGGGGTTGTTGAGTAAGGACAGCCCTCCGACACAATACTCTGTGGTTATTGACTTAAACGATGGTTTGTCCAAAAACAGAATCCTGTCTATCATCACAGTGTGATTGTAAAACCCACAATTACTTTGCCTGTATAAAAAAGAAAAGGCCTATGAGTGGTAACCCATAGTTATGTTTTGTGTCAGGTGACTACTTGAAGCCATAGTAATTATGACATGAGAAATAGGGGGAAGTTGGGTGACACAGTAGAAGGAGTTACAAGTCCTCAGTATTGGTTGGGATGGATAGGATCACGAAACATAAAAGACTTAAAGACAAGCGACCGCTGTCAATAAGTAGTCAAAGTTACTTTTATCCCTAACTGCCCCACACCCTTAACCATTTGTTTATTATTGTATTCATAATGATGATTGTCCTCTAACCTTAAGGAAGTAGTTATCTTAACCCAAACTGTGATCTTTCCCTAAATCGAACCAAATTATTTTTGTGCCGAAACCTGATTAAACCATGACTGTTCCCTAAGCTTAAAAACATGTTTATTATTGTAACCATGATGATGACAAAGGTTTGTTAACCTGCTGGTCAGTGCAAGGAGCCCTATTTTGCTCAAGTGGTTTGTATTGGGGCTGTGGGCAAGTGACTTATATGTTGTTTGGATTGGAGGACTTGTTGAATTCTTGCATATACTAGCTCGGCAATAGAGTGGATGTTTGACATGGTTACTTTGTCCAGAGTAGTAGAAATTACTGCATTGTGAATGTTGGCAAAGGCATATATTTCCATTTATTATACCTCTGTCTTTGCATTTTTTGAGTCACTACCTGAGACAGTTTTAAAAATTTAGAAGGGGTAGTCTGGTATTTAGTAGAAGTTTAAGTCCGGCTATCAGAGGGTTTGAGCATGGAGACAGTGATGATACAGTGAGGGTAGTGGAGGGTCGTGTGCAGATGGGGTTGCAGGCTGTGTAAAGGGAGGTCACACATGCTTTGTGTCCCCCAGGGAGTCCTGTAGGACGAGACAAGAGTGGTGCCTGCGTTTGAGGTGCCTGGGCGCCACACAGATGAGCTCATGAAACGTTATGCTGTCCGCCTAGCCAGGGGTGGGGCGTGGAGGGTGAGAGGAGAGGGCATCACTGCCATCAATCACCCAGGGTGGAGCTGGAACCTACTGCTCCCAGATCAGCCTGACCGGCAGGAGGAACATGGGGCCAAGGCCACATTAAAGGCATTGAGTGTCCCCCCTCAGCATGAGAGGGTGGAGACTGAGCCAAAGGAAAGAGGCAGAGGGGGATAACAAACTGGAGAGGTGTAGTTGAGCGTGGAGACAAAGTGAGGAGTCAAAACAGGGGCAGGGCAGGGACAGGATCTGAGGGAGAGCAGCAGCCTGTGAAACTTGAAGACTGGAGCAAAGATTGAAAGAGACAGACACTGTCAGAACCCCAGCTTACGACTCAAAGCTTAGTCCATGAACTAATCACCTTTAGTCACATGTTGTGAAGCTCAGAGAAGAATGCTTTCTATTTATTAAACGTGGCCGTGCTTGCTCAGAAGCCAGGAGTCAGTGGGGAGCAATTTCAGGATGCCGTTCTGCCTCTTGTGTTCTGGGCAGGCGTGTGATCCATCCCTACGTGTTGGCAGCAGTTGCAGACGCTCGGTGAAACGGTCTGCCGACACAAAGGCTCATGCTCAGAGTATCTGGTGTTGACAGACAGGCAACAGACACACCAGGTACCAGTCAAAGTCCATCAAGAGGCAGTTCTGGAAATTCATTCCAATACAGACCATCCATACAAGAGAGGGGGAAACTCATTTACTGTAGTTCCCTTTGTAATTTATTGTTCTTTCTGAAATGTTTGGTGCTATGTCAAATCTTTCAAAATTAGATCACCCGTGAACATTGCAATTCCGATGACGCATTTGTTCCAACTTTAAATACTAAATTATACATAACTGACTGGACATTTAGCGTGTCAGAAAAGAGAATATAATTTAGAAAAGGCATAAACACAGTGGGCCAAACAGAAAGTGATTTATATAAATTAATACATTGGTTATTTGTTTTTCTCCTATACTAGTATACAATTTGTGCATGCAATATTGTATTTCTCTGTATGCACTTACTTTTAAGCTGAAAAGACAAAGGCAAAAATAAGCTGGGAGCAAGTTGTATCTTTAATGTCTATCATGATTACCTTATGTATACACACATGCATACCATTTTCACTTACAGTGTAATAAGAATTAAATATTATGGCCATTGCAGACGTAAGGTTTTGCTAAATATATATACACTTTTAAATTTCACCTTGGTTTCATGACAAAAACTGTAAAGTTAAATCCTTTTTTCTTTCCTTGGAACAAGAAAACTTCTGCTATGTTGACAGTGACATAAGATAAAATAAGACAAGATAACATAGAAAGAACCTGAGAGAGACAGTAAAGGCAGGAATTGTCCAAGGCCGGATTCAAATTCTGGCCACTGCCATAAGGTTGGAGCTTTGATAAGTGGTGCACTCCACCAGGTGAGCAACCACGACATGTACTTTTTATTTACAGGTTTGCCTTTTAAAAATCAATGTTAGTCACACCTCTCCCTTCTTACGTGTAGATATATCATCTTGGCCCAGGTTGTATGGTAACCATTGCAATGCGTTTTAAAAGGGTGCACCTGTGGCACATAAATCTGTAACAAACTCCGAGACTAGTATGTTACATTTCTAATAAGCATCACCAAACAGGGAGGGGGTAAGTGAAAAAGAATGGCTACTGTATTGGTTTGTAATAAGAGCCAGCTGTGGATGGTCATGTGGGCTCTGCGCCTGGAACGTGTTGCTGGAAGTTTTGAAAAACAGAGAAGTAGGCAGGCCAAATCCAGCTTGTTGTCTTTTTTTGAGGAAGCTCAAAAGAAGCAAACTGCATTTTTATTAGTGAGAAATCCCTCCTCGTATATACAGAAAATTACCTCAGCAATTTTATAGCTTTGTATATAAAAGAGAGAGAGCATTGTACTGTGCCATGTACCATTTCAGGTATTATAGATTTACATGAGCTTTTTACACCTGACATTTACTTTTAACAGTGATAACAACCTTCCTATACAAATTCTGATCCAACAAGTTTCCGGAGTTGTTCCAGAAAGAACAGGCCACGGTCTCGAGTCCCTGCAATAATTCCAGGGAATGGGGTGGCATTTTACAGTGCTAAACCTGCCCCAAAAGTATTTGTCCGTGTTCTCTGCTTAAATAATTAAAGAAGCAAGAGTCTGAAATAAACCATCCAGGGCCACATTTTCCTCTCCTCTCTCTCAGCGCCACAAGCAAACATGTGAAACTGCGTGTAGGTATGAAAAAGAAGTAGAAAAAAGAAACATTCCTGTCGGGGCAATCGCTGTAAGCACTACATCATGTTTATTAGAGGTACTAAATCAGAGTCTGTGCCGCGGAGGGGAGCTAATACACCTGAGGAGCCTCTAGAATGACCATGCCTGGGTGAGCACACCAGTGCACATGAACTATGTAATAGCAGGGGCGAGGGTTTTAAAGACAGCAATCTTGTCTATATTCCCCCCTTCGCCTTCTATTCTTCCTCCTTTACAGTATAAATAAGACATGTTCATTTTAGAAATTTCCTCTGAGGTGGAATGGTCGAAATAACTTTATGACTTTCTGTCTTGCTTCTGTCATCTTTTTTCTTTGAATCATCCAATAAAAGATTGAAGCCAGTAGATTAAAATAGGGCCCCACAATGAGGAAAGCCAGCCAGCTAAAGCTGTATGGCCTCACAAAGATTTTTTTCTGCAATTTCTCCTCTCTCTCACCCACCCTGCCCCGTAGACCTCTACGACACCCTACTCCCTGTGTGGGCCTGAGGCCGGGCCCAGGACCCAGGCAACCAGGGACGAAATGGTAAATTCACACACATGCTCCCCTGCAACTCCATTGGCCCCTGTGTTTGTAATTACCACCGTGAGCAAATGTACTCTCCCCCAGCTACAAATTGCTGATAAGTTGCTTTTCTAAAACACAGCCCACTACTACCAGTCATTAGCAACATGATCTCATATGCCTACCCTGGTGCCTGTGAAAACACAAGCTCCAAGAGCAGGAGACCTCATGATGGGGGGCTCACATAGCCAGCATCCATAAACGCTTATTATCACGTAGGCAACTGATTAGTTTAACCATTTTTTTTGTTTTACCAATACTAGAGCTGCCACTTGTGACAACTGACAAATGTTGCTTGATGTTGCCAACAAACACACACTGAACTCAATACAAGGAACCAACAAGGTAAAACAAACACTTCAAGTATCTTTATTTTAGCAGGTAGAGTTGTCTAAAATTAAAAAACATGGTCAACTTGCACTGACCAACAATTTGACTGTCTGCTTTACTCATTTAATTGAAAACGGACTTTTTAAGTTCTTGTGTGTTACACAATGTGGACATTATGGCAAAGACGCACAGGTTCTCCTTCCTCAGCTGTTTAAATATACCTCGTTGGTCACTCCCTTTTCGCTATGTTGCCAAAACGTTTAGGATGAGAACTCTCCAGCGTTTCTCTCTTTAACTTTTTTGAGTGACTGTTGTAATGTGCTGCATGTTGCCATACTGGTCAGCGTGAACACACACTCAAAATAGCAAGTGTGAGTATGAAAGTATGCAAACCGCAGCCCACAACCTCTGAACCTCTGCCTTTACCCATGAGCATACTGTAATTCATGGACGTCAGGCTTGTGCTGGTGGTAGGACCAAAGTCTTTGGGTCCAACAGAAAGTGAGAGAATATAATTTGTTCGTAAATGTTTTGAAACACAGAGGACCTTCAGATTGTTTTCATCAGGGGCACCTGTTCTTTTCTCTATTGAGTGATGAAGTGCTGTTTGAAAAATTGGGGAGTTTGATGCCCAGAAACCAAACGCAGAATTGTGCGTATGTGGACAAGTTTCCCTTGGTGTGCAAATGGTACAGTTTGTGTATGCAAATTCTTTACTACCGCCAACATCCCATTGACCGGTCAATTACTTGTCAGTAGAAAAGCTTTTGGAAATGCTAAAAATTAGGCATCTGTGACTATCCAATTTGGTCAAATAAATTCTATCCCATTGAAAGCATTCAGCAGCATTTCCAAGGCATGGGTGGGTGAGGTGAAAGGTGCAGGGGAGATGGGGCGAGGCCAGGGCCTTGTAAGGCCTCCAGGCCTTCTGATGCCGAGTACTCTTCACCCGGGCAAAGGTTCACTCCGATCATCTGGGCCAATCTGTTCCAGACGTGGTAAATGACACATTATTGAATCCAGACCTGACAAGGGCTTTGTGTATATTACATTAGCGGACACCAGGCTCACTTAAGCATCATTACCTACATCCCTCCTCCCCACCAAGAAAGAGAGTGAGAGGTGAAGTGAAAGGGCAGCGTATCTTACCCCAATCCATGCACAGAAGGTGCTTTTTCCTCCAGGTCAGACCGACACTCTGCAGTGAGCTCACCATCACACAGCTCTCTTTCTCCCTCTCTTTTCCTCTTCTTTCTTCTCCCTGCTCCCTGTGCTGGGAACCCGTTAAATATAACAACACCGGAGTCCACCCTGGAACACCCAAGACGATCCTGCCCACAGGGATTTTTGGGGAGATATTAGAAACACACCAGAGAGGTCACCCCACCCTCCTCTCTTCCCACACTGATGGAATAAACGGCGTGAGCTGATTTGGGGATTTCAAACTTGTGCAGATGCATGTTTTCTGTCTGGCATGTTAGTGATTGAGTCAATACATTAGCTCTTGTGAAGAACTACAGGTAATTACGCGGGTGAATGGGGCATATATCGGTGGACATAACTCTTATACCTGACCTCAAATTAAAAACTGACTCCCCAAACCGAGCTAAAGCCTTAAAGCTACCATAGCATCAACACTCAGAATAACATTTTAACTGCAGCATGTTATGGTGGGAGGTTGCATGTGGCTTGGATGCCTTGCTGTGGGATATGTGCCATAAGCAGTTGGTGGATTTGGCTAAACCCTCCTTTATTCGAATGACATACGCACGAACAGCCATACCACAGATTTCTGGCAGGGACCACTTGCTTAAGTTTCCATCCTGCACTTCTTAAACTACAGACAGGTGTGTTTCTGTACAACAAGCATCTGCAGGAGTGTGCACATACGTAAGTGCTCTAGTGTGACACTGCTCAGGTATACATTCTGCAGTGCAGGCTGCAAGCTCAGTTTCCTTATTTAACATGTGGGCATCAGGTTACAATATAAACATGCTGCCCCAGGGAGGGGCAAATTGCAATAAAATGATTTTGTGAAATACTAAGGCCACACCCGTTGCCGTTGTCAAATAGATTATCCTTTTTGATTTACAGTCCACACAACGGCTCTCTATGACACAAAGACCACCACACCCTCTTGACCTCCACTTACAGAGACCTCGGATCAATGGATCTATTTTCCGAACAGCAAGAATTTAAATGACAATCACCTTCCACGGTTTCTCGGGTGCATCACCTGCTCGGGCAGGACGCGAGACGCTGCAACACAAGTCGGACTAAAGATATATGTGCTTCCAGGAATGATAACTGAAATGTGCACTCACCAGCGTCAGTTGAGATATATGTGCCACAAGGATTACGGTTACAGTAAGGGGCCCACAGCTGTAGCTTCCTCAGCAGCCAGAGAGAGGTCGAGAAACCACATATGTACAGTTTGCCATATGTAACATGAAAGCTGCACCATGTACCAGAGATGATGTTTTTTTTTGTCCTTAGACCACTTTGGTTCACATAGTTTTTTTATCTGATAACTGGGTATTAGGGAGAATATATAAAGTAGAGTGGTGTCGTATATGGAGACCTTCAGTTTTTGCCCACACACATGTATATATATATATAATGGAGTCATACATTCATGGTACGCCTTTCAGCACTAAAAAATACTTAGTATTTTTTATCAACATCAGGTCTGTCGTTCATCACTTTCTATGTGACATCACTCACAGTATTTCTGTTTTCCTCCTCCTCTCAGTCATCGCTGTGCTTTCTTGTTTGTTTAAACTCTGTTCATTACAACCCACTGGTTGCAGGGGTCACTTTGATGCCAAGAATTGTAAATACACAATGGTGAGTTTGCATTTTTGTGAACATTATTGAAGAAAGAAATTTGGCAGACTTGGTTTTCCCTCTGACTACAGCTTTAAAAATCTCAGACGATGTAGTGCTTTTATTTTATTTATTCATTTTTCATTTTCAGTAAATAGTTCTCCAGAGTAATTTATAGATTTCACTTGCAAGTTTGGGATAATTTCATAGTTAGTTAAATTAAAAATCTGCAAAAAGCAATCCTAATGTTGTATTTAGTAGGATAAAATCAACTACCATGTTTAATGGCAGTCTCACACTACAAGTTAAAAATCTGACTGTTATTCTGCCCTTCACACGTCTGTTCATGTCAGACGTTACGTGTGTGTGTGTGTGTGTGTGTGTGTGTGTGTGTGTGTGTGTGTGTGTAAGAGGGAGAGAGAGAGTGTGAGGTTAGCTGGTCATGGAAGGCAGCTCGTGCTACACTGTTCCAGCTCATTAGCTGTGATTAATCGGCATTTGAGCTTTCCCATGGTCCCCTTTGCCTGGTATGAGACAGAGCTCACCTTGGAGGGCACAGAGAGTCCAGGCTGCTGCACCACTACCACTGTTAACACACATATATATATACACATACCAGAATGACTTGTATATATTAAGAATTACTCAGAACATGTAGGAATTTTCTTATTTAAGATATTTCGTTTTGAATGACTCATTGTCACAGATTTATCCAGGTTTGCCCCACACAAGTTACATAATGACAATATAGGAATTTAATAGAGTTTGAATGAAAATGTTAAAATACATTAACTGTTTAAGTAACAACACACTGTATTCATGTATTTTAATACAAGCTGTGTACATTTTCAGATGTAGTTTATAACTGAATTAAGAAGGATATGCAGGTAGTTCAAGCAAAGTTATTTGTATCAGATATGAAAAGAGTCCAAGATATTTGAACACAATATGAATTAACATAGGTTAAAAAAGAAAATGGACAGAAAAAGAAAATATAATTGAATAAAAAAAGAACCGTAAAATAAAAGTTATATATATATATATATATATATATATATATATATATTTTTTTATTTTTTATTCAACTAATATAGTGTGTGTGTGTGTGTGTGTGGCATCATCCTCAATCATGCTACAATTTCCCACAAAAATAATTGCTCCAGATTGAATTTGACGTCAATATCCAACACATACATTGTTAAAGGCTTTTAACATTTTACATGAGGTTTATATTTCATTTGCTGTTTTTTAAATATTTAAATATTACAATTTTTACTTCAGACATTTTGGGTCCAATATCCAGCTGACGCTTTACAAAGAAAAAAAGTATACAATGATTATAATGTCACTTTTAATATGGAAGGAAATTACCTGAGGAATTGTGTCTCTAAACATCTGACCCCGCTCCACTGATAACAATCCCTGAAAGAGATTATAAAGCTGAAAAAAGTCCAGGTTTGCTCACACACAAAAAAATATACATTGATGTAGGTCTCCTCAATTAAGACATAATAAATTCAGTGAAGCCTTTGTTTTTTCACTTATTGAGGAAATACGCTCTCTAATCCAGCGATATAAGAACCATCTGTGTAAATTCATGCCCACAGAGGATGGACACTCGCTGGCTGCAGTGCACAGGATCTGCTGTGCACAGCAGTGAGGAGGAGATTGTGATGAACTCAGGCTCAAAACTCAAAAGCGGGGATCTGTCTCATCTTCATCCTGCCCCTTGCACTTCTCCCTAAAATAAATATGTCTTGTTTCTGTTGGGTCCCTCAGCGCGCACACACACACACACACACACACACACACACACACACACACACACACACACACACACACACACACACACACACACTGGTGTAACAGGGTTATTCTCACATGCATCAGTGGGGAAGTTGCATGTTTTATCCCAGCTCTGTAAATATGGAGGGCTTACAGTGGTATCTGTCACAGACACTCACAGCAGCTCATGGTATTTTAATCCCACTTAAAGAAACAAAACCAAAGCACAAGTAAGTGTGTTAATAGCATTTTAAAGAGCCCACATTCCTTTATGATGCAAACATGTTTTTATTTCCACTTTTTCACCTGTTCCTTTGCAGCTGTGATGATTAAACGATAAGAAGCCTTTCTAATAAAATATAAATCAGTATTTATTTATCAAATTGGAATGCAACAAAAAACATCTAAACAAAAGTAATTAAAAAATCTTTGGGAAGATGACAGGGTCTGGGCTCAGGGTCAGCGGTCTCTGCCAAGATCAGATCTACATTTAAGCTGCTTGCTGACCACACATGCCTAGAACGAGCACATGCTAAACCTTGTTTCACTTTTGTTTAAATCCTCTGTTCCAAGATAATTCAGACACAAATATGCTTAAAGCTGCAGAGGTTTCTTAATTTCCTGTGCGGGCCACACACACAACTGCACAGATCTTTTGGCTGCAGACGGCACTCTGAAACTAAGACACTGAATCCGCCGTCATTATTTTCACTGTAAAAATAGATTTCTGTGAGGGGCTTTGTCTCCCACTTATGAAAAGTTAACAAAATAATTAAAGGATTAATTTAATACTTGTTCATCTGTGCACAGCAATTTTCTGATGAATATGGTTTTTCCCACCATCTCACAGCAGGAAAGCGCCAACACAATTTTCTACATAAATAAATAAAATATACCTAAGTGATATTTGATGATTTTGGAGCAGGCCTAGGTGAATTTCAGCATCCAGTGAAAAACTCATTTTATCCTCTATTTGTGAGCTACTGACTAATAATCATCATCATTCTAGACAATTAAACTCAAATTAAAAAGACACAGATTCTCACCTTTCATTAATGTTATTATGTTTTTATTGTGTGAAATGGAGTGAGTGAAAGTGGGTGGGTGACCGGTAACAGTTCACACTTTATCTGGCACCTGGCTGGTTTTGCGATACCATCCACGTCTTCTCATTTCAGGCAATTAGTCAGCAATTCATCAGAGCACGGTCCGCAGGTCAAACCCAGCTCACGGGACAAACTCGCTTGGCCCATAAATGCGAGGAACGTGCTGAGAAGAGAAAAGCAGAGCAGAAGGAGAGGGGCCGGGAACCTGGAATTAAACAGGGCCACCTGATCCGCACCAGAAGCCAAACAGAGCGCTCATTGTCTGTAGCAGACACCACTGAGCTCTGCTCTTTGTCGCCCCCCTTCTCACCTCCTCAGACACTGTCTTTTACCATAGCTGCAAGGAGGACTCACAGAATGTTTAATAGATTTTCAGTGTGTGGGGGGGGGGGGATTCAAACTATCTGATGTAGCACCTAAAAAGTTAAATGTTAAAATTCCAGAAGCGTAAAGTAAAGTAAGAAAGGAGCTCAACAGTGATGCTAAGTTATAACTCATGGTAATACACACTTAAGATAAAGACAAAATCCCAACTTAAAAACTGACATTCACACCCTGACGCAAGCACACACACACACACGTACACATGCAGAGGGGGCGGGAGTCAGCAGGCAGCAGCGAGTGCTGAATAATTCAGAGGTGGAAATGCATGATTGATGTGGGACGCTTCATTTCCACACCTTTTAAAAGGTCCCTTTTAGCTCCGGGACCGAACAGGCCAAGTGGTCTCTGCAGTTCAAAGCCTGGTATGGACCTGGCCTTCCTCGTCGTGCTCTCTGGGACAAGAGTGTCTTTATTCTGTGGCAGGGCACCAGTCGTGGTGGGGATTCTACACCTGTGTTTGCTCCTTAACCAGTAATTGAGCGCTGCATGCTATTTTGAGCTCCGAGCACAAAGTGCCTTACTCATGCAGAGCTCAGGGTGAAGAACCTTGGCTCCCAGTTTGATGTGGCTGGAAAAAACCTGAACGTCTGCAGATTAGCAGAGTGCAGCTGTACTCGACAACATATGAGCTCCAAAGACAAATAGACTTATTATTACAAATGCATTTTTGGCTTCTTTTACATTATTATGAAAACTTTGTCTCAATTTACAGTATATATCTTTTAACAATGCTCAGACACTTAAAAATAAGTCAATTTGAAGGTAATTATTTATCATTTCCTGTTTATGCATTTTTTGAAAACATAAGCAGACATTTTTACTTTGATAGAGGACATATTAATATATTTGACTTATTGTAAGTACCAATACCTTGAAGTAAGACTACTTTACAACACCTGACTTATATTTTTACTTAATCAAAAGTACAGGAGTATAAGCAGCAAAATGTAAGTTATGTAACCATCAAAAGCAAAATATACTTATTGTACTGAATGTCTCCTTTCAGGGTGCTCGTTATACTGTTGGATTATTATCATTATCATCCATTCATATTTGAACTAGATTATAAAGGAACACTTGTTTTGTTCAGTAGCCTAATGCACTTCAAGAAGGTGGGAACAGATGGTAAATAAATAGAAGAAAAAAAAACCCTGTAAGTAGAATGGTCTGGGTCCTACATTTCTCATAATGCAGCTTTCTTTAATCATAATTAATCCAGGCAGCCCAACGTTGCCCCTTCAGAGTCACAGTAGACGTTATCCAACTGTTTTTGTGGGTTTTCCATCACTCTCCATCGCTGATGTTTTCTCTAATTTAACACATGAGTAAAAAGTGTTGTATTTGCCCCTGAGATGTGATAGAGTATAAAGTGGTGGTAAATGCACATGTTCAAGTGAAGTGCAAATACCTCATAGTACTTAGGTCACTATAGGATCAAAATAAAACACTCAGTATAGAATTATTGCTTGTTTTTTGCCAATGTAATAAACCAGAGGTACATGAAAATTCATAGTGAGGCTTAAGAAGCTGACTAAGTAAGAATAGACAAAATGGAAATGAGCAAAAAGAACATCGAGCGAAAGCCAACGTGCTGTTACTGAGCTAAGTCAGTTTAGCGTAGGGTCAGTCCAAGTGCAGAGAGAACTCTGAGTCAAAACAAACACTCACTTTGGCTTCTGATGGG
This sequence comes from Paralichthys olivaceus, assembly GCF_024713975.1. Classification (NCBI taxonomy): domain Eukaryota; kingdom Metazoa; phylum Chordata; class Actinopteri; order Pleuronectiformes; family Paralichthyidae; genus Paralichthys; species Paralichthys olivaceus. Next base: position 9,173,915 of record NC_091108.1, on the reverse strand, counting down.
ACGGCGCGCTCACTTTTTCCCACAATTCTCCAGAACAGCTTAATTCATAGTCGCACAGTGTAGGTGGTCATGAAACTCATCACAACAAAATGTTCCAGATGTAATTTGATTTTCGTAAAAAGCAAAAAAAAGAAATCCACTTTTCCTGCCATATATGTGATGCACGGTATATATTTTCACAGAATGACAATGATAGATTCAGAGTCGTGTTTCTTGTTTCATGACAGCTCTGCATTGCTGCTTCATTGTGATATTAATAGGGAGGGTTGAAAATGTCAAAACATTCCCCAGTTGTCAAGCAAACTTGCCCCAGTTAAACACTTTTTTTTCTTTAAAAAAAAGAAAAGAAGAGAGATGGTGTTACCAAACGAGAAAATCCAATGAGACTGATTTTTATTTAAAATGTTAACTGGCTGACCAAGCTTGCCGGGTAATTTATCACCAAGAGACAGGGATTTTGACAAATCATCCAGCTCAGCAAACTTGGCTGTGGCAAAGTTCAGTAATTAGGCTCCTATGTAAAGAAAGTGTACTCCTCTGCATCGGGCGCGCTGGATTTATGTGCACTCGCAAGTTAGTGGACAGGTTCAAAGCCCTGCGTAGGGGTGCTGGAGGCTGACACATGGGGAATTTCACAAATATGGTGGAACACACACATTTAGCAGTAAATCTGACCAGAGAATAGTGGCCTTTTGGGAGAAAAGGAAGAAGGTCAGTGGGGAGAGGAGAGGTGGGGTGTTGAGTGAAGGCATAGCTAAATAATCAACCCGAGATGGGGGTCAACTGTTCTCAAGTCATCTGTGGTATTAAAGAGGCAGACGAACATAGAAGAACACAGGACAACGGCGATTTTTCACATCTTGATCGCTAAATAAAAGAACTGCAAACTGAAGGTTCTTCAAAAAATGCAAACTTCTGATGCAGCTCACACGTGTTAAATTTTGACTTCCAGTCAGCCAAACCTAAACCCTCTGTCAATATTTAGCTTTCTTTTAATGGGGTGATTTTATGCTACTGTCTGACCACGATAGCCAATGAGTAGCTGCTTTCTCGGTGTAATAGTGAGTGTACCTGAGAATAGCTCTGGGTAAACCATTATGGTCTGGTAATTCAAAAAGCATGAAGCGGTAAAAATCTGCACTCTTTTGTTTTGGATTCAAATGTTACTACATATTACTTTAAAGAAAAACTCTTTTGGGTTCCACTTTTATATTTTGATAAACTCAGATTAATGGTTCCATGTTTTTGCTGCTGTAAATTAATTATGTATCCAAGAGGGCTTTGAAAAAACCTTCTACTTTATATTTTTGTTTTAAAATATATTTGATGTCCTACTTAATTACTATAAAAGCCAAATTATTATAAAATCCACGACTAGCTTTCCAATTCAGTAATTCAATGATTCAAAGTTCCAATACAATATCAATGCTCAACTGTCCAGTAAAATGTGATTTAAAGGTGCAATAAGTGAGTGTTTTTTATTCCCCACTGCACTAAATGACCACAATATACATACCTGCAGATGTTTTATTGGGTTGTAAGATCAATACAGTGAGCCATCGAGTGCTTTGCCAGCTGTTGATGTTTTTGGCTTTGAATACTCACTTTCATGCCTGAATAAAAAAGTTATACTACCACCACCTGCTCAGATTTCAACTGAGGATATCCTGAAGACGAACACGGTTAGTTCAGTATCTGCAGAATCTCAATCCAATATTTATTTTTGCCTAAGCCTTATGAAAACCAGCATGGTATGCATGCAAGTTAGTAAAACGTCTAACACATACTTGACAATTAACAGAACTTTATGGCAGATTTCCTGAAATGTATTTTGATATATTTTGAAGCACTAAACAAACTTAAACAGAACATTGCAATAAGCCATTTAAAGATAATTGACAATGAATAAATGATCCGTGTCAATGATTACTTGCTCTCTGCAGAGTTTGTGACCAGGTGAACTAGTTTTGTTTTGCAGGAAGGGTGTGAGCACACAATGTTAGGGATCAACATTTAATCAGAACCTAATTCAACAGCTCAAAGATTAAGAAAACCATAAACAAGCATTTTATTATATATAAGCAAATGTCAAAACAGTATTTTTCTGTCAGGATTCTTTAAATGTGTTGTTTTATTTTAAGGCTTTATATAAATACTAATTGTTATATTAACTGTGTGTCACAGCTCTGTGTTACATTTAGATGTGAAGTATCTTGTGCGTTCAGTATAGCTCAGTCCCTGATTCATTTACTCACATATGATAAGACTATCTGCACCCTAGTGGTTGTTAGAAGCAGTGACACAGTCCACAGATGAAGAACTGAACTTGGATCTTCACATTTGTCTGCAACTGTGCTGAGCTGGAAATAAAAGAGTGTCTAAGTGAACCGATTAAACTTGGAATTACATTCAATTTAAAGATATCTGATATTTGTCTAAACTAATGGCAACAACGTGTCTGGATGATCCAGCTCCAGTGTTTTGACCATTTAAAATATTACATTGTAGGTCTTTATATGTTGAGGTAGTTCTTAATTAACGTTCATTTAAAGCTACTTCCTTTGTGCTTTAATTATTTTCTTTAAGAGAAACGTTTGGTGGCGTGTGTGTAATATGAAGCAGATATTTACTGATAACTGAGCCTGCAAAGACTAAGCTTGGTCCTGGGAAAGACTATGATACTTTCTCTGTCTGTAGTTTAAGTCATTTTGCATTTCAAGTGCAATTTTCTACTTATTTACTTCACCTTATCTTCAATTATGGGGAAGTGTAAGTAACTCTGGGACTCTGATATTCTTTCATATCAGTCATACTTGACAAAGTCTTAAATTGAATCTATTGAAACCTGCAGAAACCCTTTTTCTAATAATATGAGACAAGATGGAGATATAATGTATGTTTCAAATATTAAGATTAGACTCTGAAATCAGAGAACAGGTGGAACACAGGTTCACTTCCTGGCAGCTAACTGTACAACCAGGCAGGTCTTAATGTTGTGCGTTGCATTTTCGGAGAGTGACCTCTTGTTAGCCCTGCCCCACTAATGAAGACCAGACATCCACATATGTGTGTATGAGCGTGCCACACACACTCAAAACACAAATGACGCAAACAGAGACTGAAGCAAACACACATGCATGGTCAACACACCACAATTTACCTTTTATTTCATGTGGTTTGCTTTAATGTTGTTTTAATTAATTGGCATCTTACATCACATATAAAACCCAAGCTGTGCAGTTTTACACACTCAATGTTGTGTAACCTCTTTTGAGAATATCCTCCCCTGAAGCACAGGAAGACATGTGTTTAATATTTCCTGCAACAGGAGCGTGTTTTGAATCAAGCGGAGAAGTATGAGGACAAGCACATGCAAATACGTCTGAAAAGATCAATTTAATGACTGAAATAAACAACAATGAACGGATACTTTCAGTGAAGAGAAGCCAAAAGCAGCTCCAACAACCTTTAGATGTCACTTAATTATGTTATATGCTGATTAGCATGTTTGCATTCAGCCTAATGTCATTCATCCTTTATCTGTTTGCTACTCCTCTAAACTCATGCAGTTTATTAATCCAGTCAAATTTCCAGTAAAGCTGTTTCATTTCTGTGTTTTAATGATTCTGTTGTCAGACAGTGGACCACGTGTGAAAAAGCAACTATATATACTACGATAATCCTGATTCTATAACCGAGAAGTCATCTGACAAAATAATTCGGCTGAATTTACTTGTAAAATGATCCCTGCAGTGAGAAAGTGAGCAGCTCATTCAATCTGTGGTGTAACTTCATCAGTCAGTCAATCAAACACGGACATTCAAGGATGTGAAGAGACGGCTCACTGCTATTTCAAAGAAACTTTAACTTATGTATCAGAAAAAATGTTCTGTACCATATTGTGATTTACTAAAAGTGTGTTTTATTGTGTATGTTAAAGGGTCTGTAGACATATAAAAAAAAAAATATTAATACATACAAATAATTCATTAATACGTTCCATTTCTGTTTATACCAGGCTACTGCTTAACAAGTTTGCAGATGCCAGAGTATTGGGTTTTGGTCTTTTCCTTAGTCTGTTATAGAAACAGGCATATGGATGACTCAAGTGAAAGACTCTTATCTCTGTTTATTAGCAGATAGTTGTCGGAGACAGTTGACGAGCATTAAAACCTTCACACATTAATTGTTTATTCCAGTTAAGTACCCAGAGAGGTGATGGGCGGCTGATGGTAATCATATCCCTGCTGCTGGTGATGAACGACTTCTGTCGGCAGAAGACGCGGCCAAAAGTCTCTGAGTTAAGAGAAGGAAATAAGAGTTGAATTGAGTTGAAATTGATTTGAAAGTTTTAAAAAGTAATAACAAACAACACTTTCTACTCTAAAAAAGTCGAAATGAAAATTCAACAACAAATTAAGTTCAAATGTTAACTTGGTCAAAAACTTCCTCCCATGTAAAAAACTCACAGGAGAACTGGAGCAGTTACCATTGTACTTTAAGCTGCTAATCGCAAGTGAGTGAAATGTAAAAACGCTGACCAGCTCATTTTATCTATATCCTCTTAGTGTACTGGTCTGAATGGTCGTATACTAAATGATTGTTTGATTTACCGTTGAAATAAAAGCTCCCGGAGTGTGAAAAAACAAGCATCTGTTTTGATCTTACTCTCAGCAGGGAACACGCTAAGCTTAAAGCTTGCAGCCTATATGGTGTGTGTGTGTGTGTGTGTGAGAAAATTCTCTGTCACTACCCCAACACCTTTTTCTTTTAATCTGTCCATCATGTAAAGTGGGGGGGATGTAATGATATAGGTTAGGGTTTACCTCTTTTTCCCCCCTTCCCTCTTTACCCGTCCCCCTGCAGTCAGCTTCAGAGAGATGCAGCAGCGCAGCATCATATCCTCTGAGTCTCTCTTTGAAACATCATGGCTACCAGCAGTGCATGGCCTACAGGAAGAGGGGCTTTGTGTCCATGTGCTGCAATGGGAACTCTTTGCCTAAAAATGCACACAACCTTTGTCGTAAGTTAAAAGGAAAGGCTGCAGGGCTGCATTTTTTCTGACATTGATTTGTTAATAAGATGCTTGACAATACCCTTCATGAAGCTATTGGAACATTTGTGGGATTTTTACCCATAACACGCACACACACACACACACACAGACTGCTACATACTGTAAATTTTCTGAGTAAAGAGATAATCTAAGTTCAGATAGGATGGCATCCATTGCATGGAAAAAGTTCATGGGAACTTTGTTGGAAAAAGATGAGATATGGTTCTGCAAATTTTCTAATAATTTACTTCTAGATAAAATACACACACACACACACACACACAAACAAACACATGCACACACACAAATCACAGCCTGCTCAGTGCTATAATCTTCAAAATAATGTCACATGTGTTTGTCCTTCTCCTCTGTCCCCTGTAGGGCATGAGCACAGGGGTCAGGGCTGCAGGACACACACACACACACACACACACACACACACACACACACACACACACACACACACACACACACACACACACACACACACAACACACACACTCTTGCCCGCTAGAACTTCTCAGCCAATGTACAAATCTCGGGAGTCGACGTCAGCCATCATTTAGTTGTCAGGGGTGGAAACAAAATAGATGAGAAATGAAGTGCTGGGACTGGCCTGACCTTGTGGATGATTGCTGCCTAAATGGCCAGGACTGAAATTGGGCATTTTACACCCTGGCAGCTGCCCAGGATACAGTTTGTCCCAGTTTAGCCTGAGAAGAATGCCACGTCAAACACCAATTTCCTGGGAACTCTCAAATCTAACTTTTGTTTAGAGCTGTGAGCAGAAATTTACAGTTTTCATTAAAAATCCATGTGGCCTCCACTCTCATTGATAGTGCTTATATTGAAAGGTGGCATGGAATATCCAGTTCCAGTTCTTTAAATTCCATATAAACTTCTGTTTTGCTGTTATATATACTACTGATCTGAAAGGAATACAAAGAGACATGCAACATCAGGTGGATCTGAAATCCACTTGATGTTTCTCCTTCCATAGGTTGTATCATATTAGGTCCCATGGAGGAGGCTTCATGCAACAATAGTCTTATAAATATTTTTTTTAAGTTTAAGAGGGAGATAAACTCTCCTGGGTGTGGATGGCAGTACTGCATGCATGGATTTCTTTCTTCTGTGGTATTTCATTTTGAGAGCATTTATTATTTTCAAACTCGAGTATCTTTCTTTAGACTGATTCTGTGTGCTCTTAAAGCTTCTACTCTCATATCTGTGTCTTTTTGGGGGAAAATGACCCTAATGAAATTCCCCATCCAATAAAATGCAAGGTGCGACATTGACCAATGAAATCGGTTACTGCCTTGTTGTGGGCGTGTTAGCTTTTCTTCTTACAGCATCCGTTACAGGCGGTTACTGTTTAACCAGTTCAGTGGATCACTCATCAGAATGTGTAGCCCAAATATTTTATTTGAATGGTGCAGGGTTTTGAGTGAAAACATTGCAAAATGTTCAAGGGAAATGAAAAACTAAAGCCCTTGATAAAAAAAAATACCATTATGGACAAATTAACATATTATGAATTTGTATTAGGTGAGTTACAGACTTGAGAAGATTTGGGGATTTTGATTAATTTTCCGCTTTGTATAGTTTTGCAATTGTGTCAGTTCTTTTTTTTTATGTTAAGCTGAGCAGCTGCTATTAATGACACAGACATTAGGTTATATCCATCCAAAACTTTCTGCAAGAAACTAAATAAAGCTCCCAAATTGTCAAACTATTCCATGTCATTACAGTCTGGGGGAGAAAAGTATTGCTACTAAAGCGTGTTTTACCAGGTAATATTCTCCAGTGGCATGGTTTTATCCAGAGATTGAATCAGCCGCAGGTATTCTGGGCTGCTACTGGCCCTTACCTCAGTTATTTTTTTAGTTTAGGGGCTTAATCCAGAGATGCACCTCAGCAGCATCTGCCTCAGCCTGGTGGGCCTGCGACGCTGAGCATGGATCACTTATAATGGAATCCAATCCCTAGCTGTCTATTTGAGAGGGCTGGAACTAATCGATCAGAGGGGAGCATCTGTGAAAGAGATGTTCAGAGAGGCAGCTTCGACTGCACTGGAGCCAGCAGGGCTACTGTCTGATGCCTCGGTTCTGGCATTACAGCGCAGCATTACCACTTGATACGCCAGTCGTGCTGGCTTTGATGCAAAATATGGCGACATGTGAAATGGTGAAGGGGCCGATTCAATCCCGACTCTTAATTTTTGTCATCTCTGCCGTCTTAAGGAATTATTAACTCTTCCCTTCTATCTTTAATCCTCTGTCCATGTCCCTCTCCTTTTCACTCTCTTGCATATTTTATATCAGGTTCTGCGTTAAGTCCTTCCCCTCTGAACTCAATCCCCAGTCTGGCCCTCTGCTTGAGCCCCTCAGCTGCTGGTCTGCTCTCACACTAACCCCCTTGTTTATATCGGGGACGCAATTAAGTCGAAGCCAAGTCGAAGAGTCCCAGAGAGAGAGGCAAGAGTGCAAGCTTGTGAGTCAGATTTCAGCTTCTACACTCACACACTCCTCCCTCCTCTACTTCCCTCATTTTCTCTCTCTCCCTCCTTCCCGCTTGTTCTCTTTGTCACTTTGAACATGCAAGGAATGTTTGTTGCTTTTCTTGAAAACAAAATGAATTTAAAAAAAAAGGTTTTGTTGACGTAATTCCTGATAAAGCCTTGGATTTATTTTGTGTAGCTGAAAATGGTTCACTTGCTGAGAGATATGAGACTTGAGATAGCCTGATGTGCGACTGAAAATGGCCAGAGCAAGACGTTACCTCATCGGAGTGTGATGTAATTTTAAATGGAGAAGATTTATTGATTTGAGCGTTAGACAAATGATAATTTCATGCCGTAAATATCTATTTTATGTACATTTTTGTGTGAAAAAACATAATTTCAAATGCTTGTTTCATTGTTTCTGTTGACTACAAATTCTTGTTTTTTTCCCCTTCTTTTGTCAGGTTCCTACCTTATGAGCGCCGAGTTCACGTTCTCCACATGTGTGGTCCGTCGGCCCAGGGGACCTATCCCAGAATCCCAGACACACGTGTGCAGGCAGAAGCAGTAGTGCAATCCAGAGGAGATAAACAGTGCTCTTACTGGCCACTGCGCACACTCCACATCCTAACAATGCCAAGTTAACAACTTTGCAGGAGTTTATAGAGAAGCTAAACACAAATAAGACCATGCATCTCAAGAAAATAAAAAAAGATGGGATAAAAAAATGTACTGCTCAGCCAGACACTTTGTCAGGACAACTATTTCTTTAAAGTTTTGCTTGAGTCATAAATTGAATTAATGGAAATTGCAGTATGCAGCGGTTTCACATGTGTTGGTGTTAAACATGTTTTAAAACATCCCCCCCCCCCCCCCCCGGTCGAATTTAGTGCCAAGCATCTTGATTGCCCTGCTTAACCATTACAGCCCAGTGCAAGTGTGCCTCGCTTTCATGGGGGAGATTGGGAGAAACTCCAGGGATGTGTGCGGCGTTGACGGACAGGGGGATAAACAGAGGGATTGTCCCTGACCTCCCAACACCAGGCTGAAGGAAGACGAATAGCCCCCCAATGGGCCCTGAGCAGATAAAATACACCCTACTGTCTTCAACACCAGGTGTGACAGCCATCAGGGGTGGCCTATCAGCAGGGGGTACAGAGAAGGGGAGGTAAGGGGTGAGGGGGCACATTAGGAACATATCAGCAATTACTCTCTGGGTTTATTTTTCTTCCTGCTTTAACGCCTGGATACCAAGTTACATTCATCCTGGGTGTTGATTGTATCTTCAGGTCTAAGTGAGAACACTTTGCAGAGTAATTTGTCGATTATCTGATCATACGCTGAAACACGTTCACATTATGTTATAGCGACCATTTAAAAGTGCAGCAGTTTGTTTATTTGTCCACGTTGTCCTTCGGTGAATTCTGTGGCCTTGGCTTTGCAAGCGTTCGGAGCTTATCTTGGGAAGTTCAGTTCCATCTTTGCTGTTACTGCACCCAGAGTTGCAAATCAACTTCTTTATGTAATGGAATTCACAGGGTCGAGGACATGTTTACCTCTTTTTCCAGGCCCATTAGGCACCAAGCGGCTATATCATGTCTGACACGAGAGAATGGCCTCAATCTGTTTAAGCCATGATCTCTGACTGCATGGGCCCCACATCCTCAGTTCGGCCTCCGCAAGCAGAGATATGAAGAAGGATGATAGTCATTTATGTGTCCTGAACTTTAAACAATAAATGTGTTATGGGTGTAGGCATCCCACGGTCCAGACAAATAAATGTACTCCACTGTGTGTAGTTTTAGCTGTGGAGCAGGACAAAGATTTTACAGGCACTGACATGACTACAAAAAATGGCTGGAAAATAACTCCAGACATGAAATTTCAAGTCTATGGAAGTGTTTTTTTTCTTGTGAAATTGCATATGCTAATTCTGTCGAAATGCTCCTTTGTGCATTCAGAAGTGTCAAAACGATCTGCAAAAATAAAAGAAAGGGGCTGTTTGCAAGAGGATCTCGTGTGAAAAAGGGAAGCCCAGACCTCTAATTTCCTGTGTGAGCATTTGCCGTAGAACGGGAAGGCCAGACTGCTCTGCGGCTATCAGGAATCAGCCCGATAGTCCCCTGAGCCACCCCTGCCCTCGCGATACCCTCTCCTACCCCCCCCTTTCCTCTCAGCCCAGGCCTCAGGGCCACTGTGGGTTAACCTCGCTCAGCCGTGACCAGAAAACAGAGTGATATCTTACTCATCTAATCCCCCTCTCAGTCATCATGCAATAAAGTATGCTTCGCAACCCTTGACCTCACAAGTCAGAACAACCTCCCCCTCCTCCAGCAACACAACCCGCCTCCACTGAGGGACCTAAAAAGACGAGACGATGTCAGATCGCTTGGACCCTCAATTAACAGACTCTCATTTATTGTCATTGTCAAGGTAGAGTGAGTTTGAAACTCAAGTGTGACGAGTTAAAGCAAAAACTTTCCATCGGATGTGATACTACTTCACTTTTTACTGCGATACAGATTGTAAATGTTACCATTGTGAGTCCGTAGTTTGAAGTTTTCTCAATGAAGATGTCTTTCTTTTGAAACACATACTCCATATATAGACAGTAAAAGTATAGATGCTGTCTTCAAACCATTACTTTTTATTTCAACTTGTTTCCTGTATTCTATCAATTGATATGACAACATCAGTGGTCTTACATGTATATTAAGAATTTAAGAATCGGTAATTGTCTGACGACGAATTAGCCTCTAGACAGAGAATTATTTGGGGCTTCCGATGTTGAGATAAAATATTCTGGCCTGGACACCATCCTCCATTCATCGCATAGTGTTTACAGTCCAACAGCTACTTTTTGTAGGTGCTTTAGGTCCAGGTGACATTTTGCCTCATCTTATTAAAGATATCAGTATATGAATGCTGATAAATTAAAATCCAATCACTGTCTTTTGCTCTCTTTCAGCCCCAAACATTGTATCTATATCTATTTATACACACAAACTTGTAACTTTCCTTTTGTACATATGATTCAGAAAGAGCTCCAACTGTCACCTAATATTATATACGTAGAAATGGAACACACATTACTGTTACTATATTGGCTATATATAGAATAGATCCTTGTACACGTCTCCTTTAAAAACCTTAAAGACTCTTTTCCCATATGGTCTCCACGTTCTCTTGACCGTTCAGATGCTTTGGACAGATGCAGATTTAGGGAGACAAATACATGCAGCAAAGGCATCTGCTGCTTTTACTCTACCTGTATCCATGCCTCTTTTCATTTCATGAGGAAAATCACAGGAGGAGAGAGACTGTCTGACAGCAGGGACATGAGAAGTGCACAGAGGGCACGATGAGCGCTATATGACCATGTGGCACATACAAGAAAGACATGGACGCATGTGGAGACCTTTGAGTGTTGATATGCCTGAGTCTGTGTTCATGTACAGAGCATGTGTGTGTGTGTGTGTGTGTGTGTGTGTGTGTGTGTTTTCAGAAAGAGAGAGAGACTAAAGCTGCTAAATGGGGTTCAGGGCTCCCTTGCTCCTGCACATCTGGGCTTTATATCAGGCCTTTAATTAATCCTGAGTGAAGGCCAGGCAGTGACAGGCTGACTGGGCAGGCTCCAGTCCAGGACAGGGCCTGATTTATTACAACTGAGCTCCAACTAGCATTGATTTATTTCAGACTGAGGAGAGGGGAGAGCAGAGAGGGTGTGTTTAAGGGGATAGGTGGGTGGACACGGTAACAGCACTGTGAAGACTGGGGAGGCTGGGAATGACTGAGAAAGGTGAGTAACAGGGTGATGGACCGGGAGTGAAGACCGGGGAGGTTGTGGGTTTGTGATGCTTCATTTTAGAGGCAGGGTTTTGCATCACTGGAGCCTCCTTCTGCTGTTAGTAAGCAGTCAAGCATCGGAGAGAGAGAGTTGAAAACCTCACTCCTTCAGGGGGGTTATGTTCCCTCCATTTGCTGTCAAGGCAAAGTGACTTCTCTCGCTTCACCTCACCACACAGGGAGACTAAATCCTCCTGAGCTCATTTGACTTAATCATGAAAGTCATCTGAACTCAACAAACTCAGCAAAACACAGGGAAACATATCCCCTCCTCACGCCCCACACCCGTGTCTCACCTCCCTCAGGCCTCTTCGGTGGTTGACAGGAGGAGTATGTAAAAAAGGATGTTCTTTTTATTATCTAAAACATGCATCAAGTCGGCATTAATGGTCGACATTGTGTGTGTGTGTGTGTGTGTGTGTGTGTGTGAGTGTGTGTGTGTGTGTGTGTGAGTGAGAGTGAGAGACATTACATTGCTGGCTCAGTAACTCTTGACGCATCCTCGTGTGGTGTGGAAAATATGCCATGTGTCACTGGGTTTTTATGAGTCTCCATCGTCGTGTGTCCTCAACATGCTTCCTCCTGATAAGGACTTTATGACGGTCAACTTTTAAACCACCAGACAACTGAGACATTCAAGATCCCAGTTCAAATGTATATAAAACATATGAAGCCTATATATAATGTGAGGGGGAAATTGAGAATTTCTCTGTGAATCTAAACTTATCCACTTTCACAGAGAAGTAGAAGTTTTAAACTCAGATATTGTTAATGTGTGTTTCATTTTCTGTGTTAAGTTAAAAAGGTTAAATTGAAATAAATAAATACATATATATAGCAGTATATGCAAATAGTTGCTTATTGAGGAAATTAATCTTTACAATCGTAAATGTTGCTTTGACGTCTTAGTTTTGTACTTTTGTAGCTTTGTTTTGAAAGTAATCAAAGTAGTAAACTGAATGTAACATTGTTTATATTGCATCAGTGTCTGCAACTCTTCCAATGGAATGGAACAATCTTAATCAGCACAGCGATCTCTACTTTTATGATGCTGTACAAATTAAGTTTACTATTGTCCTTAATTTCAGTGACTGATAAACCATAACATTGATCATTGGTCACTGTGGTCTGGAGGACTTTGTAATTCCAAAGACAGATTAACCCCACGCTGAAAATCAATGCTAAAAACATCATGCTCTGGTATCTCAACAGTCCACTTTACATGGGGTGGTGGTTTTGTGGGAATAGTAACATGTTTTTAGAAAAGAGAAGTAGTTGCTCTGTAAACAACAGAATCTGCCTTAATTTGTATCCATCTATTTTATTAGCAAAAAGGCCTCTAAAGGGTTTAAATCAGATATCCAGAGGCTGTTTGGAAAGTGAACTGAGGATTCATGGGAATCAGGAAATACCCTTGCTGCAGAGACAGACATGTTACCGCCAACATCTTTCACTCTCTGTGGCAGCGCTACAATAAAGTGATTATGTCTGACTGATTAAGGATATAGCTTTCAGTGTCAGATTCTGAAGGGGTCACAAATGACAGAAGAAACTGCAACCCTGTGGTCACAACTTGAATTGCCACATTATGAATTCATGCTAGGAGCCAGCAGGGTTCATGTTGTCCCAAATCTTCCCGCCAGCACTTCACGGTTGCCAAAGGGGAAACAGAGCAACAGAGTTTAAGCTCTTGCCAAGAGTCAAATGAGCCTGGGCTGTTTGTGAGGTTGAGGCTGGGGCTTTTGAGTACCGCAGACTCATATCTCCCTCCCTCGCCCCTTCCCTCACATAGAGGCTAGAGACGGCCACTTTCAGTGCACCCAAGGGAAATGGAGAATTCAGGCTGCCACCCCCAAGAACATATTTTTAAGCAAGACCTCTTTTAGAAGTCATATAATAGCCAATATTACAAGGAATGTGCTTTTTTAAAAATAGAACATACCAAATAGAGTCTCTGTTTTCTTTTTTTAAGTTAAATGTTGTGCTCAAATATCCTTGCTTATTGTGTGGGTTTGTGACATTAGCGATATGGGCACTTAATGCCAGCAGCAAACTGAGACGTCAGAGAAATTTTCACGGATCCATTTTAAAGACACACAATAATCTACTATAGACTACTTGGACTCACAAACTTAGTTTCATTTGTCCGTTAATCATGGAAATTACCTCTTGCTAAACTGTTTGAACGTTTTGATAAAGTTCATTTGAACAATGATTATTGACCAGTCACTTTGGAAACGTTTAAGGCAAGGCGGAGCTGTAGAGCTTTGTATCACTCTGCATGTTGTAGAAGTGTGAAGGGGGCTGTAGTGCATATGGTGGTTGCTGAATTAAACCTCTACAACCAAAAGATATGGAAAAAACAAGGTTGCCTGTGTAGTATTTTATCTTTCTGGATGCTGGATTCAATTATCTTGACTATGTAGCAGAAGGAGAAGGACCACCAACCTATTTACAAACTACAGAAATGGGAGCTGAGGAAGGATCACATATTATCAGCACCAGTGGCGGTATACACCATGTCATTCTAAAAGCAGGGTTAGCACAAATGGGCAAGATGATGAAAACAGGCTAGAATGTGGCAAGAATATGTCTACCTACTTACCAACCTACTGATGATGCTGACTTTGTGTCTGGGATTTGCAGCTTTACCCTGTCTTTTATCATATGGTACCCTGTGTATATTTAAGACCCAAAGTTTACAGGCTCCTCTTTCCGACAACTTGAACGCAATGTGTAGGTTGAATTATTTAACAACTCAATAATTGTTTGTATTATATCATGCTAGCAAATTCAGCTGACAAAATCAAAAGTTGAGCCAACAACCATGGTTGTTGGCCACAATTTAGACGCCTGCTTTTGTTTACTCTTGTATGAAATGGAAGGACTGCTGTTTTAAACAAATTTGTCAGTTAATCTTTATTGTAATTTTCGTCATCACTATCTTCATCGTCCTCTCTACATTGTAATTGTCTTTATCATCATCCTCACCACCATCATAATGATCCACACTGTCATTAACTCTCTCAGTATCTGGTGTTCATTCAGTAACAGGCTACACAAATAGTTTGTCTGTTCCCCTTGAAATTGCAGGGATCATATTTCTGTTTAGGTCATTTTTACATGCTTGAGGAATTGTGTAAATCACATTTAAAAGGCATATACACCTCATTATACCACTGAAACTCTAATTCAGCAAAGTGCAGTGGAGAATATTCAGACCTCATTTGTGGTGTAAACATGTCTTTACTTATCCAGATTAACTCTGCAGATCAGATTACCCTTTTTTCCCTGACGTCCCTCAACATCGCTGTTAAGGAAACCAGTTCCTGTATCCCAAAGCAACTGGTGGCCCTGCAATATTTTCTCTTCATGAGATATGTTTTAAGTCATTATGATCTATTTCACTCCGTGCTCGTGTTACAGCAGTTAAGCATTTTCTTGTGTATGTTACAGTGAAGCACACTCTGCCTGCTCGCTGGATGTTTAGTGAAGCCCAAGGCCACAAGCAGCGAGACCCGTCCATCAGTGGCTGTTATTAGGGGAGACCACCGGTGAACCAGGGCCATTTGGTGGGCCTAATAACAACGTGAATGGGAGAGCTGAGGGACAGGAAGCGCAGCCAGACAGGCCGGTGCTGAGAAAAGCACTTTTCAGTGAAGGAGGCCTTCGAAAAAAAACAATGACAGGACCTATTTCAGCCTGAAACACCCCTGTGGCTTACTTCCAGATGACAAGCCAATGCTATCACTTGATGCTTTTTGCTCAGAGAAAGTCTGAACAATAATGGCGGAAAAGGCCTTGAGAGTAATTGCAAATCGCATCTAACTTAACAGTGATGAACAGAAGCAACCATGAAAACAACTGCGGCCACACCAGTGAGTATCTGTCTTCCTCTCCTATAATCCAGGTGCTTGGTTGGTCCCAAAGCCTGTTTGACCGTTAATATTTAGGGCCCCACGTGCTTTAACTGCCCATCAACATGGGAGGCTTTCGCTTTACAGCCCGGGGTTTATTGTGCGACGGCTTAAACGTAGCTCAGGTTTCATGCTGGACTGTTACACTGCTCTGCTTCTCCTCTGCTCTGGCTACAGTGCAAATGGGAAGAGGCGTCTTATAGCTCAGGGAACAAGTTAGAAGGGAATAAAAAGACAAAGTAACAAAGGGATTACACTGATGACCTGAAAATGATGATAAACTGTGATAAGCCTCATGGTTTTAATAGTCACAAAGTCACAGGACAAACAACTCAGGGAATCTGATAAAAAATAAAGTGGATTTCAGACCAGAACTTTGGAAAATTCGCAAACAAGTGATCATTATCTGGACTTTGCCTTTCACATATGAAGAACAAAACTCTCATGGTCAGACACATTTGCAACAGCATGAAGATATTTGAAAGTATTCGGGTTGGAAGTTTTGTCTGAGTAGAGCATGCAGAACATAAAAAATCAATTCTGCTGTGGAGATTACGTGTGTACAGCACTTTGACACCCGCGTTGGCCATTAATAACCAAAACCCTTCCAATCTTCTTTAGCATCTGTGTATGGTTCCTCTTTTTCATTCTGAGATATTTTTTTTCCAGTTTCCAGTTTGCTTGTTATAAACATCATCAATTCACCCACACACTCATGGTGAATTCTCAGAAATGGCTCACTTTCTGGAGTTTTTACTAGGGCACTGACAGCAATAACTCTGTGAAATGTTCACAGCAACTGACTCGGACCTTTTACTCTCTCACATACAGCCCCTGCGGATAATCTCCTGGAATTATCCGGAGTTCAGTTTATGTCTGAAAGTAGCCTAAATCGCTATTTATCAGTTGTCTTCTTTTAAAAACCTGCTATACGGTATGTCACCACCATCAAATACATATACCAAGGCTCATTTAGAGTGAGGTCATAATGATCTGTACGGATAAATTCCAGGAAAATGTCATTTTCATATTCGAAGATATATGAAGAGTCGTTTTTGCACCTTGTGCCAAACTCAGGGTCACATGTGTCCAAGCTATACAAATCTAATATTTCAGTCTATTCAACCTATAAATATCAAGACTTTGCAGGTTTATTTAACGGTTACATCCTGTGATGTCTGTGCAAAAAACACTGT
Organism: Paralichthys olivaceus; assembly: GCF_024713975.1. Classification (NCBI taxonomy): domain Eukaryota; kingdom Metazoa; phylum Chordata; class Actinopteri; order Pleuronectiformes; family Paralichthyidae; genus Paralichthys; species Paralichthys olivaceus. Next base: position 9,157,397 of record NC_091108.1, on the reverse strand, counting down.
CAGCCAGCAAAGTCATTAGTGGCTCTGACATCAGACTTGTGTGAGGCATGGAATAACTCCTTATCTGGTTAAATGGACCAATGGCTGAGACAGATTTACTGTTCAGCATAAAGGCAGCAACGAAACCGGAGACATTACACCAGTGTTTTTCAATCTCTTTGAGTACTGTAATTGCACAGAAGGGAACAAGCCGCAAAACGATACTCTAAACTACTGAGGGAGTCACAGTTCAGGAATTCCCAAGCTGTCATTCCGAACAAAGGTGCATTCATCTCTTGTACATGCGACTCAGCAGCATACTGTGCATTTATTGATTGTAAATATCAAATATTGGAGTGGAATTTCCATTACAGGGGATAATAAAAAATCGGAATTGTCCATAATCAGACTGTTTTCATTTTCCTTGTCACTAAGAAACAGTTCTGGTTTGTAGGTAGAACTCCCACTATTTGTTATATCTGGGGAGCTTGTTGGGCCGGTGTCAAGCTTGCTATTCGAGGCTGAGGAAAGATGAAATGAAATGATGCTTGGCCAAACGAAGATCCACACCAGCAGCCGTAACGCTGACCACGACAGCCATCCACCATAAAAACAGACACAGGTTTTTATTTACCATGAAACCTATGAGGCAGAGATGCAAAAACTAACAAAAAGAAATTTGGGGATTTGCTCCAGTTGGTCCAATTTTATAAACAAAAAAAACTTAATGGTACTGTTCTGAGTCTCATGATACCTGCACTGTGTCTCATGTTAGTGTCTGTAATCCCCGAGCAATAATAGGTTATACAGTTATAGATGGCTTTACATTGTCTCACAAAGCTTCCTGACCATTTCTCATGATTAATGATTGATTGCGGCTCAACACACACACACACACACACACACAAACACACACACAGTTGAGTCAAGAGCATCTGTAAATGAAGTGCTCCTTTAAGGATAAGGCTGATGATTTACATGATGATTTACTTACATTAAATATATGTCAACAAATTCCATCAAAAAACAATAGTGTGTTATTACATCTTTCAATACTCTTGGACGTTTCTACCCTGCATGTTCCTAATACTTAAAAAGATATATTTTTTTTAATTTACAAATATACCATTTAAATACGTAAATATATAATCAGTCATAATTGTATAACTTGAGGAAGGATCATTTTCTAAAGCACTGGCACTTTTTAAAACAATGCTGCTCAAACTGCATATTTATAAATGTCTACAACTGTGGCGTTTTTGCACGAGATGCTAGATAATGATGGGAAACGTAGCTCATGATCATGATCTTTACAAGTGAAATCATACAAAAGCAAATACATGCGGATACAGCTGACCTTCCTCAAATTAAATTCTAACAGTAACCACTGACCTCCTTAAGATAATGGATGCCTGCCTCATTCTGTGAGGTGTCTGAATGTAGCAGCATTACTATCTGGAACAAAAGTGTTTTTGGCCCCGCTGAATTCTGGGAATTATAGAGTTGTTGTCTGAGGGTCTCAGCAGTTCTGTACTCCCTCTTGGCAGAACTTCTTAAGAGGACTCACGCAGCTCAAATATTTGGGCTTCAAATGATCTAGAAAAACACATTCCCGCTGGGTGGTTAAAAGTGGGCGTGTACTCGATGTGCACTTTTGAACGATAGGGTTTTATGTGTGTCTGTGTGTGTCTGTGCATGTGTGTGTGTGTGTTTATAAGCTCCTCTCTGTAAGACTTTATTTATCTATAACTTCACTGCCGTTTTCAGATGCTCTTCCAAAAGATATATCTGTTACACTGTGATTATTTGGTTGATTAAATGAACCCAAACAAGGTCTTGTTGCATGATGAAAATTAAAATATTTTAGAGGAAATTAAATCATAGACCAACAGATTACAAAGCCGTCACCACCACATCAGTCGTGAGAGAAAGTCCAGAAGCCTCATCATGAAAAGTCAAAGCTACGTATTCTCATTTCCACAATCCTCATCCAACCGCACAACACATTCGTGGAAGGTCAGTATCAGTCTTTGGGCGTCTGGCCAAAGAAAATCAGATGGAATTTCAGTTTATCAACGGAAAATGGCCAAAGTTACACAAATGGATTTGTGAGGTGGGTGTTGGGTGGTGAGTAAATCAGAGGCTATATTGGTGTAGGCCTGTAAGACCACCCTGGCTTTCAGGATCCTAAAGCCTACCCACAGGCCAGAAAACAACCACGCCGCCGGACCACTAAACCCAATTCCTTACTGCAACAGTTGCAAAGTACACATGCAGACCTGAACCTGAAAAACTGTTCTACACACTCAGGCCGCTGAAACCATCAGAAGCTTGTTCTACTGGCAAATTTAGAGAAGGGCAAACCAAATACTGTGACATGGTAACTGTACCTGATTTAATGCATGAACACTACCGGATTTAAGGCATTACTGTTTAACGTCATGTCGATAATAATAATAATAATTTGTGTAATTTAGAATTAATGTTAGACATGGGTTAGTAAGATAAATATCTCCTATGTTCTTCATGTAATATATATAGATATATTTATATTTATGATAGCTGTTATTTAAAAAAAATATTTGTCTAAATATACATATTGCTACATTAGCACAAAAAGTAAGATATTTATATGTCTGTCAATTAATTTTTTGGATATATATATATATATTTATAAAAGGTTCTTTTGAAAAATTTTACTCGTATTTTCATAAGTCTGATGCAGCATTAGATATTTTATTTGATGAATATTTATGTAGGCTCATATAGATGCATATCTACAGATTAAAAAATTCAAAGCCACTGTTCCTGACTGCTGCGTGTGTGTGTGTGATCCTTGTTCAGTTGGATCAGTTTTGAAATAATTACATGTATTTAAGTGCACATAGAGGTCCTCAACATTATGAGTCCTGCAGGACTGAGAAATACTGAAAATGTCACGGTCTGTGGATATAACAGGACATTAGAAAGAAGGCATGGCTCATTTGCTGTTTTTACTCTGCCAAAGCAAACAACTACTGAGCCTCAGGTTGTCAGGACCTTTGATATACTTTGATTTCAATCTTACTCAAACATATTTTAATCCCCTACTATTCCAATATGAATGTATATATTGGAAAAAGAGATAAGAGATTAGATTACAGATATTTGAAGACTAAATATGAAAGGTTAAGTAGAAAAATGTCACATTGGAGCAGAATGAAACATGAATCATAAGAAAATTAACTAAACCTTTGTGGCTGGAATAATCATTGAATATGTACAATCATAGCAATATAACACTTGTTTATGTAAGTATAAACCTTTCCTCTGCAGTATTTTATAATATCCTCGTTGTGATCATGGAACCAACTTCCAAGTCTCTATGACCTTCAGAAAAAAAGTTATTCAAGAATATCTTGATCTCCAATAGGTTTTCATCCCTAACCCTAACCCTAATCACAACCCTAACCCTAATTGCAACCCTAACCCATATTCACCATAGGGTAAATAACTCTGCGCTGCTTGCTGGAAACGTGTTGAAATTCGGTATGGTTGTGTGGCAGGCTACCCTTTATTAATCATGAAATTCCCAAGTCTCTATGACCTTCAGAAAAAAGGTTATTGAAGAATATCTTGATCTCCAATTGGGTTTTCAGCCCTAACCCTAATCACAACCCTAACCCTAACCCTAATTGCAACCCTAACCCATGTTCACCATAGGGTGAATAACTCCGCGCTGCTTGCTCAAAACGTGCTGAAAGGTCCAAAGGTCGTAGAAGCTCGGGGGTGGTACCGATGGATCGGGCATACTCACATTAGTGAAGATGGAACCAACTTCCAAGTCTCTATGACCTTCAGAAAAAAAGTTACTGAAGAATATCTTGATCTCCAATGGGTTTTCAGCCCTAACCCTAATCACAACCCTAACCCTAACCCTAATCACAACCCTAACCCTAACCCTAATCACAACCCTAACCCTAATTGCAACCCTAACCCATATTAGGGATTAATTGGAATAACTCCGCGCTGCTTGCTCGAAACGTGCTGAAATTCGGTGTGGTTGCGTGGCAGGCCACCCTTTATAAATCCTGAAATGCACAAGTCTCTAGGAATTTCAGAAAAAAAGTGATTCAAAAATATCTTGTACTTTTTTTATAGATTTGGTGGTTTCACCATTTCCGAAGGTCGTAGAAGTTCGGGGATGGTCCCAATGGATCGGGCATAGCCACAGTAGTGGAGATGGAACCAACTTCCAAGTCTCTATGACCTTCAGAAAAAAAGTTATTGAAGAATATCTTGAACTCCTATAGGTTTTCATCCCTAACCCTAACCCTAATCACAACCAAAAAATCAAACACTTATCACAACCCTAACCCTACCCCTTCCAAAGGTCGTAGAAGCTCGGGGGTGGTACCAATGGATCGGGCATAGCCACATTAGTGGAGATGGAACCAACTTCCAAGTCTCTATGACCTACAGAAAACAAGTTATTGAAGAATATCTTGATCTCCAATGGGTATTCATCCCTAACCCTAACCCTAATAGCAACCCTAACCCTAACCCTAATCACAACCCTAATCCTAACCCAAATATCTTGTACTTTTTTTTATAGATTTGGTGGTTTCACCATTTCCGAAGGATGGTCCCAATGGATCGGGCATAGCCACTTTAGTGGAGATGGAACCAACTTCCAAGTCTCTATGACCTTCAGAAAAAAAGTTATTGAAGAATATCTTGAACTCCTATAGGTTTTCATCCCTAACCCTAACCCTAATCACAACCAATAAATCAAACACTAATCACAACCCTAACCCTACCCCTTCCAAAGGTCGTAGAAGCTCGGGGGTGGTACCAATGGATCGGGCATAGCCACATTAGTGGAGATGGAACCAACTTCCAAGTCTCTATGACCTACAGAAAAAAAGTTATTGAAGAATATCTTGATCTCCAATGGGTATTCATCCCTAACCCTAACCCTAATAGCAACCCTAACCCTAACCCTAATCACAACCCTAACCCTAACCCTAATTGCAACCCTAACCCTAACCCTAATTGCAACCCTAACCCATATTAGGGATTAATTGGAATAACTCTGCGCTGCTTGCTCGAAACGTGCTGAAATTCGGTGTGGTTGCGTGGCAGGCCACCCTTTATAAATCATGAAATGCACAAGTCTCTAGGACTTTCAGAAAAAAAGTTATTCAAAAATATCTTGTACTTTTTTTATAGATTTGGTGGTTTCACCATTTCCGAAGGTCGTAGAAGTTCGGGGATGGTCCCAATGGATCGGGCATAGCCACAGTAGTGGAGATGGAACCAACTTCCAAGTCTCTATGACCTTCAGAAAAAAAGTTATTGAAGAATATCTTGAACTCCTATAGGTTTTCATCCCTAACCCTAACCCTAATCACAACCAAAAAATCAAACACTTATCACAACCCTAACCCTACCCCTTCCAAAGGTCGTAGAAGCTCGGGGGTGGTACCAATGGATCGGGCATAGCCACATTAGTGGAGATGGAACCAACTTCCAAGTCTCTATGACCTACAGAAAACAAGTTATTGAAGAATATCTTGATCTCCAATGGGTATTCATCCCTAACCCTAACCCTAATAGCAACCCTAACCCTAACCCTAATCACAACCCTAACCCTAACCCTAATTGCAATCCTAACCCATATTAGGGATTAATTAGAATAACTCTGCGCTGCTTGCTCGAAACGTGCTGAAATTCGGTGTGGTTGCGTGGCAGGCCACCCTTTATAAATCATGAAATGCACAAGTCTCTAGGACTTTCAGAAAAAAAGTTATTCAAAAATATCTTGTACTTTCTTTTATAGATTTGGTGGTTTCACCATTTCTGAAGGTCGTAGAAGTGCGGGGATGGTCCCAATGGATCGGGCATAGTCACTTTAGTGGAGATGGAACCAACTTCCAAGTCTCTATGACCTTCAGAAAAAAAGTTATTGAAGAATATCGTGAACTCCTATAGGTTTTCATCCCTAACCCTAACCCTAATCACAACCAATAAATCAAACACTAATCACAACCCTAACCCTACCCCTTCCAAAGGTCGTAGAAGCTCGGGGGTGGTACCAATGGATCGGGCATAGCCACATTAGTGGAGATGGAACCAACTTCCAAGTCTCTATGACCTACAGAAAAAAAGTTATTGAAGAATATCTTGATCTCCAATGGGTATTCATCCCTAACCCTAACCCTAATAGCAACCCTAACCCTAACCCTAATCACAACCCTAACCCTAACCCTAATTGCAACCCTAACCCTAACCCTAATTGCAATCCTAACCCATATTAGGGATTAATTAGAATAACTCTGCGCTGCTTGCTCGAAACGTGCTGAAATTCGGTGTGGTTGCGTGGCAGGCCACCCTTTATAAATCATGAAATGCACAAGTCTCTAGGACTTTCAGAAAAAAAGTTATTCAAAAATATCTTGTACTTTTTTTTATAGATTTGGTGGTTTCACCATTTCCGAAGGTCGTAGAAGTGCGGGGATGGTCCCAATGGATCGGGCATAGTCACTTTAGTGGAGATGGAAACAACTTCCAAGTCTCTATGACCTTCAGAAAAAAAGTTATTGAAGAATATCTTGAACTCCTATAGGTTTTCATCCCTAACCCTAACCCTAATCACAACCAATAAATCAAACACTAATCACAACCCTAACCCTACCCCTTCCAAAGGTCGTAGAAGCTTGGGGGTGGTACCAATGGATCGGGCATAGCCACATTAGTGGAGATGGAACCAACTTCCAAGTCTCTATGACCTACAGAAAAAAAGTTATTGAAGAATATCTTGATCTCCAATGGGTATTCATCCCTAACCCTAACCCTAATAGCAACCCTAACCCTAACCCTAATCACAACCCTAACCCTAACCCTAATTGCAACCCTAACCCTAACCCTAATTGCAACCCTAACCCATATTAGGGATTAATTAGAATAACTCTGCGCTGCTTGCTCGAAACGTGCTGAAATTCGGTGTGGTTGCGTGGCAGGCCACCCTTTATAAATCATGAAATGCACAAGTCTCTAGGACTTTCAGAAAAAAAGTTATTCAAAAATATCTTGTACTTTTTTTTATAGATTTGGAGGTTTCACCATTTCTGAAGGTCGTAGAAGTGCGGGGATGGTCCCAATGGATCGGGCATAGTCACTTTAGTGGAGATGGAACCAACTTCTAAGTCTCTATGACCTTCAGAAAAAAAGTTATTGAAGAATATCTTGAACTCCTATAGGTTTTCATCCCTAACCCTAACCCTAATCACAACCAATAAATCAAACACTAATCACAACCCTAACCCTACCCCTTCCAAAGGTCGTAGAAGCTCGGGGGTGGTACCAATGGATCGGGCATAGCCACATTAGTGGAGATGGAACCAACTTCCAAGTCTCTATGACCTACAGAAAAAAAGTTATTGAAGAATATCTTGATCTCCAATGGGTATTCATCCCTAACCCTAATAGCAACCCTAACCCTAACCCTAATCACAACCCTAACCCTAACCCTAATTGCAACCCTAACCCTAACCCTAATTGCAACCCTAACCCATATTAGGGATTAATTAGAATAAATCTGCGCTGCTTGCTCGAAACGTGCTGAAATTCGGTGTGGTTGTGTGGTAGGCCACCCTTTATAAATCATAAAATGCACAAGTCTCTAGGACTTTCAGAAAAAAAGTTATTCAAAAATATCTTGTACTTTTTTTTATAGATTTGGTGGTTTCACCATTTCCGAAGGTCGTAGAAGTGCGGGGATGGTCCCAATGGATCGGGCATAGTCACTTTAGTGGAGATGGAAACAACTTCCAAGTCTCTATGACCTTCAGAAAAAAAGTTATTGAAGAATATCTTGAACTCCTATAGGTTTTCATCCCTAACCCTAACCCTAATCACAACCAATAAATCAAACACTAATCACAACCCTAACCCTACCCCTTCCAAAGGTCGTAGAAGCTCGGGGGTGGTACCAATGGATCGGGCATAGCCACATTAGTGGAGATGGAACCAACTTCCAAGTCTCTATGACCTACAGAAAAAAAGTTATTGAAGAATATCTTGATCTCCAATGGGTATTCATCCCTAACCCTAACCCTAATAGCAACCCTAACCCTAACCCTAATCACAACCCTAACCCTAACCCTAATTGCAACCCTAACCCTAACCCTAATTGCAACCCTAACCCATATTAGGGATTAATTAGAATAACTCTGCGCTGCTTGCTCGAAACGTGCTGAAATTCGGTGTGGTTGCGTGGCAGGCCACCCTTTATAAATCTTGAAATGCACAAGTCTCTAGGACTTTCAGAAAAAAAGTTATTCAATAATATCTTGTACTCTTTTTTATAGATTTGGTGGTTTCACCATTTCTGAAGGTCGTAGAAGTGCGGGGATGGTCCCAATGGATCGGGCATAGTCACTTTAGTGGAGATGGAACCAACTTCCAAGTCTCTATGACCTTCAGAAAAAAAGTTATTGAAGAATATCTTGAACTCCTATAGGTTTTCATCCCTAACCCTAACCCTAATCACAACCAATAAATCAAACACTAATCACAACCCTAACCCTACCCCTTCCAAAGGTCGTAGAAGCTTGGGGGTGGTACCAATGGATCGGGCATAGCCACATTAGTGGAGATGGAACCAACTTCCAAGTCTCTATGACCTACAGAAAAAAAGTTATTGAAGAATATCTTGATCTCCAATGGGTATTCATCCCTAACCCTAACCCTAATAGCAACCCTAACCCTAACCCTAATCACAACCCTAACCCTAACCCTAATTGCAACCCTAACCCTAACCCTAATTGCAACCCTAACCCATATTAGGGATTAATTAGAATAACTCTGCGCTGCTTGCTCGAAACGTGCTGAAATTCGGTGTGGTTGCGTGGCAGGCCACCCTTTATAAATCATGAAATGCACAAGTCTCTAGGACTTTCAGAAAAAAAGTTATTCAAAAATATCTTGTACTTTTTTTTATAGATTTGGAGGTTTCACCATTTCTGAAGGTCGTAGAAGTGCGGGGATGGTCCCAATGGATCGGGCATAGTCACTTTAGTGGAGATGGAACCAACTTCTAAGTCTCTATGACCTTCAGAAAAAAAGTTATTGAAGAATATCTTGAACTCCTATAGGTTTTCATCCCTAACCCTAACCCTAATCACAACCAATAAATCAAACACTAATCACAACCCTAACCCTACCCCTTCCAAAGGTCGTAGAAGCTCGGGGGTGGTACCAATGGATCGGGCATAGCCACATTAGTGGAGATGGAACCAACTTCCAAGTCTCTATGACCTACAGAAAAAAAGTTATTGAAGAATATCTTGATCTCCAATGGGTATTCATCCCTAACCCTAATAGCAACCCTAACCCTAACCCTAATCACAACCCTAACCCTAACCCTAATTGCAACCCTAACCCTAACCCTAATTGCAACCCTAACCCATATTAGGGATTAATTAGAATAAATCTGCGCTGCTTGCTCGAAACGTGCTGAAATTCGGTGTGGTTGTGTGGTAGGCCACCCTTTATAAATCATAAAATGCACAAGTCTCTAGGACTTTCAGAAAAAAAGTTATTCAAAAATATCTTGTACTTTTTTTTATAGATTTGGTGGTTTCACCATTTCCGAAGGTCGTAGAAGTGCGGGGATGGTCCCAATGGATCGGGCATAGTCACTTTAGTGGAGATGGAAACAACTTCCAAGTCTCTATGACCTTCAGAAAAAAAGTTATTGAAGAATATCTTGAACTCCTATAGGTTTTCATCCCTAACCCTAACCCTAATCACAACCAATAAATCAAACACTAATCACAACCCTAACCCTACCCCTTCCAAAGGTCGTAGAAGCTCGGGGGTGGTACCAATGGATCGGGCATAGCCACATTAGTGGAGATGGAACCAACTTCCAAGTCTCTATGACCTACAGAAAAAAAGTTATTGAAGAATATCTTGATCTCCAATGGGTATTCATCCCTAACCCTAACCCTAATAGCAACCCTAACCCTAACCCTAATCACAACCCTAACCCTAACCCTAATTGCAACCCTAACCCTAACCCTAATTGCAACCCTAACCCATATTAGGGATTAATTAGAATAACTCTGCGCTGCTTGCTCGAAACGTGCTGAAATTCGGTGTGGTTGCGTGGCAGGCCACCCTTTATAAATCTTGAAATGCACAAGTCTCTAGGACTTTCAGAAAAAAAGTTATTCAATAATATCTTGTACTCTTTTTTATAGATTTGGTGGTTTCACCATTTCTGAAGGTCGTAGAAGTGCGGGGATGGTCCCAATGGATCGGGCATAGTCACTTTAGTGGAGATGGAACCAACTTCCAAGTCTCTATGACCTTCAGAAAAAAAGTTATTGAAGAATATCTTGAACTCCTATAGGTTTTCATCCCTAACCCTAACCCTAATCACAACCAATAAATCAAACACTAATCACAACCCTAACCCTACCCCTTCCAAAGGTCGTAGAAGCTTGGGGGTGGTACCAATGGATCGGGCATAGCCACATTAGTGGAGATGGAACCAACTTCCAAGTCTCTATGACCTACAGAAAAAAAGTTATTGAAGAATATCTTGATCTCCAATGGGTATTCATCCCTAACCCTAACCCTAATAGCAACCCTAACCCTAACCCTAACCCTAACCCTAACCCATATTAGGGATTAATTGGAATAACTCTGCGCTGCTTGCTCGGAACGTGCTGAAATTCGGTGTGGTTGCGTGGCAGGCCACCCTTTATAAATCATGAAATGCACAAGTCTCTAGGACTTTCAGAAAAAAAGTTATTCAAAAATACCTTGTACTTTTTTTTATAGATTTGGTGGTTTCACCATTTCTGAAGGTCGTAGAAGTGCGGGGATGGTCCCAATGGATCGGGCATAGTCACTTTAGTAGAGATGGAAACAACTTCCAAGGCTCTATGACCTTCAGAAAAAAAGTTATTGAAGAATATCTTGAACTCCTATAGGTTTTCATCCCTAACCCTAACCCTAATCACAACCAATAAATCAAACACTAATCACAACCCTAACCCTACCCCTTCCAAAGGTCGTAGAAGCTCGGGGGTGGTACCAATGGATCGGGCATAGCCACATTAGTGGAGATGGAACCAACTTCCAAGTCTCTATGACCTACAGAAAAAAAGTTATTGAAGAATATCTTGATCTCCAATGGGTATTCATCCCTAACCCTAACCCTAATAGCAACCCTAACCCTAACCCTAATCACAACCCTAACCCTAACCCTAATTGCAACCCTAACCCTAACCCTAATTGCAACCCTAACCCATATTAGGGATTAATTGGAATAACTCTGCGCTGCTTGCTCGAAACGTGCTGAAATTCGGTGTGGTTGCGTGGCAGGCCACCCTTTATAAATCATGAAATGCACAAGTCTCTAGGACTTTCAGAAAAAAAGTTATTCAAAAATATCTTGTACTCTTTTTTATAGATTTGGTGGTTTCACCATTTCTGAAGGTCGTAGAAGTGCGGGGATGGTCCCAATGGATCGGGCATAGTCACTTTAGTGGAGATGGAACCAACTTCCAAGTCTCTATGACCTTCAGAAAAAAAGTTATTGAAGAATATCTTGAACTCCTATAGGTTTTCATCCCTAACCCTAACCCTAATCACAACCAATAAATCAAACACTAATCACAACCCTAACCCTACCCCTTCCAAAGGTCGTAGAAGCTTGGGGGTGGTACCAATGGATCGGGCATAGCCACATTAGTGGAGATGGAACCAACTTCCAAGTCTCTATGACCTACAGAAAAAAAGTTATTGAAGAATATCTTGATCTCCAATGGGTATTCATCCCTAACCCTAACCCTAATAGCAACCCTAACCCTAACCCTAACCCTAACCCATATTAGGGATTAATTGGAATAACTCTGCGCTGCTTGCTCGAAACGTGCTGAAATTCGGTGTGGTTGCATGGCAGGCCACCCTTTATAAATCATGAAATGCACAAGTCTCTAGGACTTTCAGAAAAAAAGTTATTCAAAAATATCTTGTACTTTTTTTTATAGATTTGGTGGTTTCACCATTTCTGAAGGTCGTAGAAGTGCGGGGATGGTCCCAATGGATCGGGCATAGTCACTTTAGTAGAGATGGAAACAACTTCCAAGTCTCTATGACCTTCAGAAAAAAAGTTATTGAAGAATATCTTGAACTCCTATAGGTTTTCATCCCTAACCCTAACCCTAATCACAACCAATAAATCAAACACTAATCACAACCCTAACCCTACCCCTTCCAAAGGTCGTAGAAGCTCGGGGGTGGTACCAATGGATCGGGCATAGCCACATTAGTGGAGATGGAACCAACTTCCAAGTCTCTATGACCTACAGAAAAAAAGTTATTGAAGAATATCTTGATCTCCAATGGGTATTCATCCCTAACCCTAACCCTAATAGCAACCCTAACCCTAACCCTAATCACAACCCTAACCCTAATTGCAACCCTAACCCTAACCCTAATTGCAACCCTAACCCATATTAGGGATTAATTGGAATAACTCTGCGCTGCTTGCTCGAAACGTGCTGAAATTCGGTGTGGTTGTGTGGTAGGCCACCCTTTATGAATCATGAAATGCACAAGTCTCTAGGACTTTCAGAAAAAAAGTTATTCAAAAATATCTTGTACTTTTTTTTATAGATTTGGTGGTTTCACCATTTCCGAAGGTCGTAGAAGTGCGGGGATGGTCCCAATGGATCGGGCATAGTCACTTTAGTGGAGATGGAACCAACTTCCAAGTCTCTATGACCTTCAGAAAAAAAGTTATTGAAGAATATCTTGAACTCCTATAGGTTTTCATCCCTAACCCTAACCCTAATCACAACCAATAAATCAAACACTAATCACAACCCTAACCCTACCCCTTCCAAAGGTCGTAGAAGCTCGGGGGTGGTACCAATGGATCGGGCATAGTCACATTAGTGGAGATGGAACCAACTTCCAAGTCTCTATGACCTACAGAAAAAAGGTTATTGAAGAATATCTTGATCTCCAATGGGTATTCATCCCTAACCCTAACCCTAATAGCAACCCTAACCCTAACCCTAATCACAACCCTAACCCTAACCCTAATTGCAACCCTAACCCATATTAGGGATTAATTGAAATAACTCTGCGCTGCTTGCTCGAAACGTGCTGAAATTCGGTGTGGTTGCGTGGCAGGCCACCCTTTATAAATCATGAAATGCACAAGTCTCTAGGACTTTCAGAAAAAAAGTTATTCAAAAATATCTTGTACTCTTTTTTATAGATTTGGTGGTTTCACCATTTCTGAAGGTCGTAGAAGTGCGGGGATGGTCCCAATGGATCGGGCATAGTCACTTTAGTGGAGATGGAACCAACTTCCAAGTCTCTATGACCTTCAGAAAAAAAGTTATTGAAGAATATCTTGAACTCCTATAGGTTTTCATCCCTAACCCTAACCCTAATCACAACCAATAAATCAAACACTAATCACAACCCTAACCCTACCCCTTCCAAAGGTCGTAGAAGCTTGGGGGTGGTACCAATGGATCGGGCATAGCCACATTAGTGGAGATGGAACCAACTTCCAAGTCTCTATGACCTACAGAAAAAAAGTTATTGAAGAATATCTTGATCTCCAATGGGTATTCATCCCTAACCCTAACCCTAATAGCAACCCTAACCCTAACCCTAACCCTAACCCTAACCCATATTAGGGATTAATTGGAATAACTCTGCGCTGCTTGCTCGAAACGTGCTGAAATTCGGTGTGGTTGCATGGCAGGCCACCCTTTATAAATCATGAAATGCACAAGTCTCTAGGACTTTCAGAAAAAAAGTTATTCAAAAATATCTTGTACTTTTTTTTATAGATTTGGTGGTTTCACCATTTCTGAAGGTCGTAGAAGTGCGGGGATGGTCCCAATGGATCGGGCATAGTCACTTTAGTAGAGATGGAAACAACTTCCAAGTCTCTATGACCTTCAGAAAAAAAGTTATTGAAGAATATCTTGAACTCCTATAGGTTTTCATCCCTAACCCTAACCCTAATCACAACCAATAAATCAAACACTAATCACAACCCTAACCCTACCCCTTCCAAAGGTCGTAGAAGCTCGGGGGTGGTACCAATGGATCGGGCATAGCCACATTAGTGGAGATGGAACCAACTTCCAAGTCTCTATGACCTACAGAAAAAAAGTTATTGAAGAATATCTTGATCTCCAATGGGTATTCATCCCTAACCCTAACCCTAATAGCAACCCTAACCCTAACCCTAATCACAACCCTAACCCTAATTGCAACCCTAACCCTAACCCTAATTGCAACCCTAACCCATATTAGGGATTAATTGGAATAACTCTGCGCTGCTTGCTCGAAACGTGCTGAAATTCGGTGTGGTTGCGTGGCAGGCCACCCTTTATAAATCATGAAATGCACAAGTCTCTAGGACTTTCAGAAAAAAAGTTATTCAAAAATATCTTGTACTCTTTTTTATAGATTTGGTGGTTTCACCATTTCTGAAGGTCGTAGAAGTGCGGGGATGGTCCCAATGGATCGGGCATAGTCACTTTAGTGGAGATGGAACCAACTTCCAAGTCTCTATGACCTTCAGAAAAAAAGTTATTGAAGAATATCTTGAACTCCTATAGGTTTTCATCCCTAACCCTAACCCTAATCACAACCAATAAATCAAACACTAATCACAACCCTAACCCTACCCCTTCCAAAGGTCGTAGAAGCTTGGGGGTGGTACCAATGGATCGGGCATAGCCACATTAGTGGAGATGGAACCAACTTCCAAGTCTCTATGACCTACAGAAAAAAAGTTATTGAAGAATATCTTGATCTCCAATGGGTATTCATCCCTAACCCTAACCCTAATAGCAACCCTAACCCTAACCCTAACCCTAACCCATATTAGGGATTAATTGGAATAACTCTGCGCTGCTTGCTCGAAACGTGCTGAAATTCGGTGTGGTTGCATGGCAGGCCACCCTTTATAAATCATGAAATGCACAAGTCTCTAGGACTTTCAGAAAAAAAGTTATTCAAAAATATCTTGTACTTTTTTTTATAGATTTGGTGGTTTCACCATTTCTGAAGGTCGTAGAAGTGCGGGGATGGTCCCAATGGATCGGGCATAGTCACTTTAGTAGAGATGGAAACAACTTCCAAGTCTCTATGACCTTCAGAAAAAAAGTTATTGAAGAATATCTTGAACTCCTATAGGTTTTCATCCCTAACCCTAACCCTAATCACAACCAATAAATCAAACACTAATCACAACCCTAACCCTACCCCTTCCAAAGGTCGTAGAAGCTCGGGGGTGGTACCAATGGATCGGGCATAGCCACATTAGTGGAGATGGAACCAACTTCCAAGTCTCTATGACCTACAGAAAAAAAGTTATTGAAGAATATCTTGATCTCCAATGGGTATTCATCCCTAACCCTAACCCTAATAGCAACCCTAACCCTAACCCTAACCCTAATCACAACCCTAACCCTAATTGCAACCCTAACCCTAACCCTAATTGCAACCCTAACCCATATTAGGGATTAATTGGAATAACTCTGCGCTGCTTGCTCGAAACGTGCTGAAATTCGGTGTGGTTGCGTGGCAGGCCACCCTTTATGAATCATGAAATGCACAAGTCTCTAGGACTTTCAGAAAAAAAGTTATTCAAAAATATCTTGTACTTTTTTTTATAGATTTGGTGGTTTCACCATTTCCGAAGGTCGTAGAAGTGCGGGGATGGTCCCAATGGATCGGGCATAGTCACTTTAGTGGAGATGGAACCAACTTCCAAGTCTCTATGACCTTCAGAAAAAAAGTTATTGAAGAATATCTTGAACTCCTATAGGTTTTCATCCCTAACCCTAACCCTAATCACAACCAATAAATCAAACACTAATCACAACCCTAACCCTACCCCTTCCAAAGGTCGTAGAAGCTCGGGGGTGGTACCAATGGATCGGGCATAGTCACATTAGTGGAGATGGAACCAACTTCCAAGTCTCTATGACCTACAGAAAAAAGGTTATTGAAGAATATCTTGATCTCCAATGGGTATTCATCCCTAACCCTAACCCTAATAGCAACCCTAACCCTAACCCTAATCACAACCCTAACCCTAACCCTAATTGCAACCCTAACCCATATTAGGGATTAATTGAAATAACTCTGCGCTGCTTGCTCGAAACGTGCTGAAATTCGGTGTGGTTGCGTGGCAGGCCACCCTTTATAAATCATGAAATGCACAAGTCTCTAGGACTTTCAGAAAAAAAGTTATTCAAAAATATCTTGTACTTTTTTTTATAGATTTGGTGGTTTCACCGTTTCCGAAGGTCGTAGAAGTGCGGGGATGGTCCCAATGGATCGGGCATAGTCACTTTAGTGGAGATGGAACCAACTTCCAAGTCTCTATGACCTTCAGAAAAAAAGTTATTGAAGAATATCTTGAACTCCTATAGGTTTTCATCCCTAACCCTAACCCTAATCACAACCAATAAATCAAACACTAATCACAACCCTAACCCTACCCCTTCCAAAGGTCGTAGAAGCTCGGGGGTGGTACCAATGGATCGGGCATAGTCACATTAGTGGAGATGGAACCAACTTCCAAGTCTCTATGACCTACAGAAAAAAGGTTATTGAAGAATATCTTGATCTCCAATGGGTATTCATCCCTAACCCTAACCCTAATAGCAACCCTAACCCTAACCCTAATCACAACCCTAACCCTAACCCTAATTGCAACCCTAACCCATATTAGGGATTAATTGAAATAACTCTGCGCTGCTTGCTCGAAACGTGCTGAAATTCGGTGTGGTTGCGTGGCAGGCCACCCTTTATAAATCATGAAATGCACAAGTCTCTAGGACTTTCAGAAAAAAAGTTATTCAAAAATATCTTGTACTTTTTTTTATAGATTTGGTGGTTTCACCATTTCCGAAGGTCGTAGAAGTGCGGGGATGGTCCCAATGGATCGGGCATAGTCACATTAGTGGAGATGGAACCAACTTCCAAGTCTGTATGACCTACAGAAAAAAAGTTATTGAAGAATATCTTGATCTCCAATGGGTATTCATCCCTAACCCTAACCCTAATAGCAACCCTAACCCTAACCCTAATCACAACCCTAACCCTAATTGCAACCCTAACCCATATTAGGGATTAATTGGAATAACTCCGCGCTGCTTGCTCGAAACGTGCTGAAATTTGGTGTGGTTGTGTGGCAGGCCACCCTTTATAAATCATGAAATGCACAAGTCTCTAGGACTTTCAGAAAAAAAGTTATTCAAAAATATCTTGTACTTTTTTTTATAGATTTGGTGGTTTCACCATTTCCGAAGGTCGTAGAAGTGCGGGGATGGTCCCAATGGATCGGGCATAGGCACTTTAGTGGAGATGGAACCAACTTCCAAGTCTCTATGACCTTCAGAAAAAAAGTTATTGAAGAATATCTTGAACTCCTATAGGTTTTCATCCCTAACCCTAACCCTAATCACAACCAAAAAATCAAACACTAATCACAACCCTAACCCTACCCCTTCCAAAGGTCGTAGAAGCTCGGGGGTGGTACCAATGGATCGGGCATAGCCACATTAGTGGAGATGGAACCAACTTCCAAGTCTCTATGACCTACAGAAAAAAAGTTATTGAGGAATATCTTGATCTCCAATGGGTATTCATCCCTAACCCTAACCCTAACCCTAATAGCAACCCTAACCCTAACCCTAATCACAACCCTAACCCTAACCCTAATTGCAACCCTAACCCTAACCCTAATTGCAACCCTAACCCATATTAGGGATTAATTGGAATAACTCCGCGCTGCTTGATCGAAACGTGCTGAAATTCGGTGTGGTTGCGTGGCAGGTCACCCTTTATAAATCATGAAATGCACAAGTCTCTAGGACTTTCAGAAAAAAAATTATTCAAAAATATCTTGTACTTTTTTTTATAGATTTGGTGGTTTCACCATTTCCGAAGGTCGTAGAAGTGTGGGGATGGTCCCATTGGATCGGGCATAGGCACTTTAGTGGAGATGGAACCAACTTCCAAGTCTCTATGACCTTCAGAAAAAAAGTTATTGAAGAATATCTTGAACTCCTATAGGTTTTCATCCCTAACCCTAACCCTAATCACAACCAAAAAATCAAACACTAATCACAACCCTAACCCTACCCCTTCCAAAGGTCGTAGAAGCTCGGGGGTGGTACCAATGGATCGGGCATAGCCACATTAGTGGAGATGGAACCAACTTCCAAGTCTCTATGACCTACAGAAAAAAAGTTATTGAAGAATATCTTGATCTCCAATGGGTATTCATCCCTAACCCTAACCCTAATAGCAACCCTAACCCTAACCCTAATCACAACCCTAACCCTAACCCTAACCCTAATTGCAACCCTAACCCTAACCCTAATTGCAACCCTAACCCATATTAGGAATTAATTGGAATAACTCTGCGCTGCTCGCTCGAAACGTGCTGAAATTCGGTGTGGTTGCGTGGCAGGCCACCCTTTATAAATCATGAAATGCACAAGTCTCTAGGACTTTCAGAAAAAAAGTTATTCAAAAATATCTTGTACTTTTTTTTTATAGATTTGGTGGTTTCACCATTTCCGAAGGTCGTAGAAGTGCGGGGATGGTCCCAATGGATCGGGCATAGCCACTTTAGTGGAGATGGAACCAACTTCCAAGTCTCTATGACCTTCAGAAAAAAAGTTATTGAAGAATATCTTGAACTCCTATAGGGTTTCATCCCTAACCCTAATCACAACCAAAAAATCAAACACTAATCACAACCCTAACCCTACCCCTTCCAAAGGTCGTAGAAGCTCGGGGGTGGTACCAATGGATCGGGCATAGCCACATTAGTGGAGATGGAACCAACTTCCAAGTCTCTATGACCTACAGAAAAAAAGTTATTGAAGAATATCTTGATCTCCAATGGGTATTCATCCCTAACCCTAACCCTAATAGCAACCCTAACCCTAACCCTAATCACAACCCTAACCCTAACCCTAATTGCAACCCTAACCCATATTAGGGATTAATTGGAATAACTCCGCGCTGCTCGCTCGAAACGTGCTGAAATTCGGTGTGGTTGCGTGGCAGGCCACCCTTTATAAATCATGAAATGCACAAGTCTCTAGGACTTTCAGAAAAAAAGTTATTCAAAAATATCTTGTACTTTTTTTTATAGATTTGGTGGTTTCACCATTTCTGAAGGTCGTAGAAGTGCGGGAATGGTCCCAATGGATCGGGCATAGCCACTTTAGTGGAGATGGAACCAACTTCCAAGTCTCTATGACCTTCAGAAAAAAAGTTATTGAAGAATATCTTGAACTCCTATAGGTTTTCATCCCTAACCCTAACCCTAATCACAACCAAAATATCAAACACTAATCACAACCCTAACCCTACCCCTTCCAAAGGTCGTAGAAGCTCGGGGGTGGTACCAATGGATCGGGCATAGCCACATTAGTGGAGATGGAACCAACTTCCAAGTCTCTATGACCTACAGAAAAAAAGTTATTGAAGAATATCTTGAACTCCTATAGGGTTTCATCCCTAACCCTAATCACAACCAAAAAATCAAACACTAATCACAACCCTAACCCTACCCCTTCCAAAGGTCGTAGAAGCTCGGGGGTGGTACCAATGGATCGGGCATAGCCACATTAGTGGAGATGGAACCAACTTCCAAGTCTCTATGACCTACAGAAAAAAAGTTATTGAAGAATATCTTGATCTCCAATGGGTATTCATCCCTAACCCTAACCCTAATAGCAACCCTAACCCTAACCCTAATCACAACCCTAACCCTAACCCTAATTGCAACCCTAACCCATATTAGGGATTAATTGGAATAACTCCGCGCTGCTCGCTCGAAACGTGCTGAAATTCGGTGTGGTTGCGTGGCAGGCCACCCTTTATAAATCATGAAATGCACAAGTCTCTAGGACTTTCAGAAAAAAAGTTATTCAAAAATATCTTGTACTTTTTTTTATAGATTTGGTGGTTTCACCATTTCCGAAGGTCGTAGAAGTGCGGGAATGGTCCCAATGGATCGGGCATAGCCACTTTAGTGGAGATGGAACCAACTTCCAAGTCTCTATGACCTTCAGAAAAAAAGTTATTGAAGAATATCTTGAACTCCTATAGGTTTTCATCCCTAACCCTAACCCTAATCACAACCAAAATATCAAACACTAATCACAACCCTAACCCTACCCCTTCCAAAGGTCGTAGAAGCTCGGGGGTGGTACCAATGGATCGGGCATAGCCACATTAGTGGAGATGGAACCAACTTCCAAGTCTCTATGACCTACAGAAAAAAAGTTATTGAAGAATATCTTGAACTCCTATAGGGTTTCATCCCTAACCCTAATCACAACCAAAAAATCAAACACTAATCACAACCCTAACCCTACCCCTTCCAAAGGTCGTAGAAGCTCGGGGGTGGTACCAATGGATCGGGCATAGCCACATTAGTGGAGATGGAACCAACTTCCAAGTCTCTATGACCTACAGAAAAAAAGTTATTGAAGAATATCTTGATCTCCAATGGGTATTCATCCCTAACCCTAACCCTAATAGCAACCCTAACCCTAACCCTAATCACAACCCTAACCCTAACCCTAATTGCAACCCTAACCCATATTAGGGATTAATTGGAATAACTCCGCGCTGCTCGCTCGAAACGTGCTGAAATTCGGTGTGGTTGCGTGGCAGGCCACCCTTTATAAATCATGAAATGCACAAGTCTCTAGGACTTTCAGAAAAAAAGTTATTCAAAAATATCTTGTACTTTTTTTTATAGATTTGGTGGTTTCACCATTTCCGAAGGTCGTAGAAGTGCGGGAATGGTCCCAATGGATCGGGCATAGCCACTTTAGTGGAGATGGAACCAACTTCCAAGTCTCTATGACCTTCAGAAAAAAAGTTATTGAAGAATATCTTGAACTCCTATAGGTTTTCATCCCTAACCCTAACCCTAATCACAACCAAAATATCAAACACTAATCACAACCCTAACCCTACCCCTTCCAAAGGTCGTAGAAGCTCGGGGGTGGTACCAATGGATCGGGCATAGCCACATTAGTGGAGATGGAACCAACTTCCAAGTCTCTATGACCTACAGAAAAAAAGTTATTGAAGAATATCTTGATCTCCAATGGGTATTCATCCCTAACCCTAATAGCAACCCTAACCCTAACCCTAATCACAACCCTAACCCTAATAGCAACCCTAACCCTAACCCTAACCCTAATTGCAACCCTAACCCTAACCCTAATTGCAACCCTAACCCATATTAGGAATTAATTGGAATAACTCTGCGCTGCTCGCTCGAAACGTGCTGAAATTCGGTGTGGTTGCGTGGCAGGCCACCCTTTATAAATCATGAAATGCACAAGTCTCTAGGACTTTCAGAAAAAAAGTTATTCAAAAATATCTTGTACTTTTTTTTTATAGATTTGGTGGTTTCACCATTTCCGAAGGTCGTAGAAGTGCGGGGATGGTCCCAATGGATCGGGCATAGCCACTTTAGTGGAGATGGAACCAACTTCCAAGTCTCTATGACCTTCAGAAAAAAAGTTATTGAAGAATATCTTGAACTCCTATAGGTTTTCATCCCTAACCCTAACCCTAATCACAACCAAAATATCAAACACTAATCAGAACCCTAACCCTACCCCTTCCAAAGGTCGTAGAAGCTCGGGGGTGGTACCAATGGATCGGGCATAGCCACATTAGTGGAGATGGAACCAACTTCCAAGTCTCTATGACCTTCAGAAAAAAAGTTATTGAAGAATATCTTGAACTCCTATAGGTTTTCATCCCTAACCCTAACCCTAATCACATCCAAAAAATCAAACACTAATCACAACCCTAACCCTACCCCTTCCAAAGGTCGTAGAAGCTCGGGGGTGGTACCAATGGATCGGGCATAGCCACATTAGTGGAGATGGAACCAACTTCCAAGTCTCTATGACCTACAGAAAAAAAGTTATTGAAGAATATCTTGATCTCCAATGGGTATTCATCCCTAACCCTAACCCTAATAGCAACCCTAACCCTAACCCTAATCACAACCCTAACCCTAACCCTAATTGCAACCCTAACCCTAACTGCAACCCTAACCCATATTAGGGATTAATTGGAATAACTCCGCGCTGCTCGTTCGAAACGTGCTGAAATTTGGTGTGGTTGCGTGGCAGGCCACCCTTTATAAATCATGAAATGCACAAGTCTCTAGGTCTTTCAGAAAAAAAGTTATTCAAAAATATCTTGTACTTTTTTTTATAGATTTGGTGGTTTCACCATTTCCGAAGGTCGTAGAAGTGCGGGAATGGTCCCAATGGATCGGGCATAGTCACTTTAGTGGAGATGGAACCAACTTCCAAGTCTCTATGACCTTCAGAAAAAAAGTTATTGAAGAATATCTTGAACTCCTATAGGTTTTCATCCCTAACCCTAACCCTAATCACAACCAAAATATCAAACACTAATCACAACCCTAACCCTACCCCTTCCAAAGGTCGTAGAAGCTCGGGGGTGGTACCAATGGATCGGGCATAGCCACATTAGTGGAGATGGAACCAACTTCCAAGTCTCTATGACCTACAGAAAAAAAGTTATTGAAGAATATCTTGATCTCCAATGGGTATTCATCCCTAACCCTAACCCTAATAGCAACCCTAACCCTAACCCTAATTGCAACCCTAACCCTAACTGCAACCCTAACCCATATTAGGGATTAATTGGAATAACTCCGCGCTGCTTGCTCGAAACGTGCTGAAATTCGGTGTGGTTGCGTGGCAGGCCACCCTTTATAAATCATGAAATGCACAAGTCTCTAGGACTTTCAGAAAAAAAGTTATTCAAAAATATCTTGTACTTTTTTTTATAGATTTGGTGGTTTCACCATTTCCGAAGGTCGTAGAAGTGCGGGGATGGTCCCAATGGATCGGGCATATTCACTTTAGTGGAGATGGAACCAACTTCCAAGTCTCTATGACCTTCAGAAAAAAAGTTATTGAAGAATATCTTGAACTCCTATAGGTTTTCATCCCTAACCCTAACCCTAATCACAACCAAAATATCAAACACTAATCACAACCCTAACCCTACCCCTTCCAAAGGTCGTAGAAGCTCGGGGGTGGTACCAATGGATCGGGCATAGCCACATTAGTGGAGATGGAACCAACTTCCAAGTCTCTATGACCTACAGAAAAAAAGTTATTGAAGAATATCTTGATCTCCAATGGGTATTCATCCCTAACCCTAACCCTAATAGCAACCCTAACCCTAACCCTAATCACAACCCTAACCCTAACCCTAATAGCAACCCTAACCCTAACCCTAATCACAACCCTAACCCTAACCCTAATTGCAACCCTAACCCTAACTGCAACCCTAACCCATATTAGGGATTAATTGGAATAACTCCGCGCTGCTTGCTCGAAACGTGCTGAAATTCGGTGTGGTTGCGTGGCAGGCCACCCTTTATAAATCATGAAATGCACAAGTCTCTAGGACTTTCAGAAAAAAAGTTATTCAAAAATATCTTGTACTTTTTTTTATAGATTTGGTGGTTTCACCATTTCCGAAGGTCGTAGAAGTGCGGGGATGGTCCCAATGGATCGGGCATAGCCACTTTAGTGGAGATGGAACCAACTTCCAAGTCTCTATGACCTTCAGAAAAAAAGTTATTGAAGAATATCTTGAACTCCTATAGGTTTTCATCCCTAACCCTAACCCTAATCACAACCAAAATATCAAACACTAATCACAACCCTAACCCTACCCCTTCCAAAGGTCGTAGAAGCTCGGGGGTGGTACCAATGGATCGGGCATAGCCACATTAGTGGAGATGGAACCAACTTCCAAGTCTCTATGACCTACAGAAAAAAAGTTATTGAAGAATATCTTGATCTCCAATGGGTATTCATCCCTAACCCTAACCCTAATAGCAACCCTAACCCTAACCCTAATCACAACCCTAACCCTAACCCTAATTGCAACCCTAACCCTAACTGCAACCCTAACCCATATTAGGGATTAATTGGAATAACTCCGCGCTGCTTGCTCGAAACGTGCTGAAATTCAGTGTGGTTGCGTGGCAGGCCACCCTTTATAAATCATGAAATGCACAAGTCTCTAGGACTTTCAGAAAAAAAGTTATTCAAAAATATCTTGTACTTTTTTTTATAGATTTGGTGGTTTCACCATTTCCGAAGGTCGTAGAAGTGCGGGGATGGTCCCAATGGATCGGGCATAGCCACTTTAGTGGAGATGGAACCAACTTCCAAGTCTCTATGACCTTCAGAAAAAATAGTTATTGAAGAATATCTTGAACTCCTATAGGTTTTCATCCCTAACCCTAACCCTAATCACAACCAAAATATCAAACACTAATCACAACCCTAACCCTACCCCTTCCAAAGGTCGTAGAAGCTCGGGGGTTGTACCAATGGATCGGGCATAGCCACATTAGTGGAGATGGAACCAACTTCCAAGTCTCTATGACCTACAGAAAAAAAGTTATTGAAGAATATCTTGATCTCCAATGGGTATTCATCCCTAACCCTAACCCTAATAGCAACCCTAACCCTAACCCTAATCACAACCCTAACCCTAACCCTAATTGCAACCCTAACCCTAACCCTAATTGCAACCCTAACCCATATTAGGGATTAATTGGAATAACTCCGCGCTGCTTGCTCGAAACGTGCTGAAATTCGGTGTGGTTGCGTGGCAGGCCACCCTTTATAAATCATGAAATGCACAAGTCTCTAGGCCTTTCAGAAAAAAAGTTATTCAAAAATATCTTGTACTTTTTTTTATAGATTTGGTGGTTTCACCATTTCCGAAGGTCGTAGAAGTGCGGGGATGGTCCCAATGGATCGGGCATATCCACTTTAGTGGAGATGGAACCAACTTCCAAGTCTCTATGACCTTCAGAAAAAAAGTTATTGAAGAATATCTTGAACTCCTGTAGGTTTTCATCCCTAACCCTAACCCTAATCACAACCAAAATATCAAACACTAATCACAACCCTAACCCTACCCCTTCCAAAGGTCGTAGAAGGTCGGGGGTGGTACCAATGGATCGGGCATAGCCACATTAGTGGAGATGGAACCAACTTCCAAGTCTCTATGACCTACAGAAAAAAAGTTATTGAAGAATATCTTGATCTCCAATGGGTATTCATCCCTAACCCTAACCCTAATAGCAACCCTAACCCTAACCCTAATCACAACCCTAACCCTAACCCTAATTGCAACCCTAACCCTAACTGCAACCCTAACCCATATTAGGGATTAATTGGAATAACTCCGCGCTGCTTGCTCGAAACGTGCTGAAATTCAGTGTGGTTGCGTGGCAGGCCACCCTTTATAAATCATGAAATGCACAAGTCTCTAGGACTTTCAGAAAAAAAGTTATTCAAAAATATCTTGTACTTTTTTTTATAGATTTGGTGGTTTCACCATTTCCGAAGGTCGTAGAAGTGCGGGGATGGTCCCAATGGATCGGGCATAGCCACTTTAGTGGAGATGGAACCAACTTCCAAGTCTCTATGACCTTCAGAAAAAATAGTTATTGAAGAATATCTTGAACTCCTATAGGTTTTCATCCCTAACCCTAACCCTAATCACAACCAAAATATCAAACACTAATCACAACCCTAACCCTACCCCTTCCAAAGGTCGTAGAAGCTCGGGGGTTGTACCAATGGATCGGGCATAGCCACATTAGTGGAGATGGAACCAACTTCCAAGTCTCTATGACCTACAGAAAAAAAGTTATTGAAGAATATCTTGATCTCCAATGGGTATTCATCCCTAACCCTAACCCTAATAGCAACCCTAACCCTAACCCTAATCACAACCCTAACCCTAACCCTAACTGCAACCCTAACCCATATTAGGGATTAATTGGAATAACTCCGCGCTGCTCGCTCGAAACGTGCTGAAATGCGGTGTGGTTGCGTGGCAGGCCACCCTTTATAAATCTTGAAATGCACAAGTCTCTAGGACTTTCAGAAAAAAAGTTATTCAAAAATATCTTGTACTTTTTTTTATAGATTTGGTGGTTTCACCATTTCCGAAGGTCGTAGAAGTGCGGGGATGGTCCCAATGGATCGGGCATAGTCACTTTAGTGGAGATGGAACCAACTTCCAAGTCTCTATGACCTACAGAAAAAAAGTTATTGAAGAATATCTTGATCTCCAATGGGTATTCATCCCTAACCCTAACCCTAATAGCAACCCTAACCCTAACCCTAATCACAACCCTAACCCTAACCCTAATTGCAACCCTAACCCTAACTGCAACCCTAACCCATATTAGGGATTAATTGGAATAACTCCGCGCTGCTTGCTCGAAACGTGCTGAAATTCGGTGTGGTTGCTTGGCAGGCCACCCTTTATAAATCTTGAAATGCACAAGTCTCTAGGACTTTCAGGAAAAAAGTTATTCAAAAATATCTTGTACTTTTTTTTATAGATTTGGTGGTTTCACCATTTCCGAAGGTCGTAGAAGTGCGGGGATGGTCCCAATGGATCGGGCATAGCCACTTTAGTGGAGATGGAACCAACTTCCAAGTCTCTATGACCTTCAGAAAAAAAGTTATTGAAGAATATCTTGAACTCCTATAGGTTTTCATCCCTAACCCTAACCCTAATCACAACCAAAATATCAAACACTAATCACAACCCTAACCCTACCCCTTCCAAAGGTCGTAGAAGCTCGGGGGTGGTACCAATGGATCGGGCATAGCCACATTAGTGGAGATGGAACCAACTTCCAAGTCTCTATGACCTACAGAAAAAAAGTTATTGAAGAATATCTTGATCTCCAATGGGTATTCATCCCTAACCCTAACCCTAATAGCAACCCTAACCCTAACCCTAATCACAACCCTAACCCTAACCCTAATTGCAACCCTAACCCTAACCCTAATTGCAACCCTAACCCATATTAGGGATTAATTGGAATAACTCCGCGCTGCTTGCTCGAAACGTGCTGAAATTTGGTGTGGTTGCGTGGCAGGCCACCCTTTATAAATCATGAAATGCACAAGTCTCTAGGCCTTTCAGAAAAAAAGTTATTCAAAAATATCTTGTACTTTTTTTTATAGATTTGGTGGTTTCACCATTTCCGAAGGTCGTAGAAGTGCGGGGATGGTCCCAATGGATCGGGCATATCCACTTTAGTGGAGATGGAACCAACTTCCAAGTCTCTATGACCTTCAGAAAAAAAGTTATTGAAGAATATCTTGAACTCCTATAGGTTTTCATCCCTAACCCTAACCCTAATCACAACCAAAATATCAAACACTAATCACAACCCTAACCCTACCCCTTCCAAAGGTCGTAGAAGCTCGGGGGTGGTACCAATGGATCGGGCATAGCCACATTAGTGGAGATGGAACCAACTTCCAAGTCTCTATGACCTACAGAAAAAAAGTTATTGAAGAATATCTTGATCTCCAATGGGTATTCATCCCTAACCCTAACCCTAATAGCAACCCTAACCCTAACCCTAATCACAACCCTAACCCTAACCCTAATTGCAACCCTAACCCTAACTGCAACCCTAACCCATATTAGGGATTAATTGGAATAACTCCGCGCTGCTTGCTCGAAACGTGCTGAAATTCGGTGTGGTTGCGTGGCAGGCCACCCTTTATAAATCATGAAATGCACAAGTCTCTAGGCCTTTCAGAAAAAAAGTTATTCAAAAATATCTTGTACTTTTTTTTATAGATTTGGTGGTTTCACCATTTCCGAAGGTCGTAGAAGTGCGGGGATGGTCCCAATGGATCGGGCATAGCCACTTTAGTGGAGATGGAACCAACTTCCAAGTCTCTATGACCTTCAGAAAAAAAGTTATTGAAGAATATCTTGAACTCCTGTAGGTTTTCATCCCTAACCCTAACCCTAATCACAACCAAAATATCAAACACTAATCACAACCCTAACCCTACCCCTTCCAAAGGTCGTAGAAGGTCGGGGGTGGTACCAATGGATCGGGCATAGCCACATTAGTGGAGATGGAACCAACTTCCAAGTCTCTATGACCTACAGAAAAAAAGTTATTGAAGAATATCTTGATCTCCAATGGGTATTCATCCCTAACCCTAACCCTAATAGCAACCCTAACCCTAACCCTAATCACAACCCTAACCCTAACCCTAATTGCAACCCTAACCCTAACTGCAACCCTAACCCATATTAGGGATTAATTGGAATAACTCCGCGCTGCTTGCTCGAAACGTGCTGAAATTCGGTGTGGTTGCGTGGCAGGCCACCCTTTATAAATCATGAAATGCACAAGTCTCTAGGACTTTCAGAAAAAAAGTTATTCAAAAATATCTTGTACTTTTTTTTATAGATTTGGTGGTTTCACCATTTCCGAAGGTCGTAGAAGTGCGGGGATGGTCCCAATGGATCGGGCATAGGCACTTTAGTGGAGATGGAACCAACTTCCAAGTCTCTATGACCTTCAGAAAAAAAGTTATTGAAGAATATCTTGAACTCCTATAGGTTTTCATCCCTAACCCTAACCCTAATCACAACCAAAAAATCAAACACTAATCACAACCCTAACCCTACCCCTTCCAAAGGTCGTAGAAGCTCGGGGGTGGTACCAATGGATCGGGCATAGCCACATTAGTGGAGATGGAACCAACTTCCAAGTCTCTATGACCTACAGAAAAAAAGTTATTGAAGAATATCTTGATCTCCAATGGGTATTCATCCCTAACCCTAACCCTAATAGCAACCCTAACCCTAACCCTAATCACAACCCTAACCCTAACCCTAATTGCAACCCTAACCCTAACTGCAACCCTAACCCATATTAGGGATTAATTGGAATAACTCCGCGCTGCTTGCTCGAAACGTGCTGAAATTCGGTGTGGTTGCGTGGCAGGCCACCCTTTATAAATCATGAAATGCACAAGTCTCTAGGCCTTTCAGAAAAAAAGTTATTCAAAAATATCTTGTACTTTTTTTTATAGATTTGGTGGTTTCACCATTTCCGAAGGTCGTAGAAGTGCGGGGATGGTCCCAATGGATCGGGCATAGCCACTTTAGTGGAGATGGAACCAACTTCCAAGTCTCTATGACCTTCAGAAAAAAAGTTATTGAAGAATATCTTGAACTCCTGTAGGTTTTCATCCCTAACCCTAACCCTAATCACAACCAAAATATCAAACACTAATCACAACCCTAACCCTACCCCTTCCAAAGGTCGTAGAAGGTCGGGGGTGGTACCAATGGATCGGGCATAGCCACATTAGTGGAGATGGAACCAACTTCCAAGTCTCTATGACCTACAGAAAAAAAGTTATTGAAGAATATCTTGATCTCCAATGGGTATTCATCCCTAACCCTAACCCTAATAGCAACCCTAACCCTAACCCTAATCACAACCCTAACCCTAACCCTAATTGCAACCCTAACCCTAACTGCAACCCTAACCCATATTAGGGATTAATTGGAATAACTCCGCGCTGCTTGCTCGAAACGTGCTGAAATTCGGTGTGGTTGCGTGGCAGGCCACCCTTTATAAATCATGAAATGCACAAGTCTCTAGGACTTTCAGAAAAAAAGTTATTCAAAAATATCTTGTACTTTTTTTTATAGATTTGGTGGTTTCACCATTTCCGAAGGTCGTAGAAGTGCGGGGATGGTCCCAATGGATCGGGCATAGGCACTTTAGTGGAGATGGAACCAACTTCCAAGTCTCTATGACCTTCAGAAAAAAAGTTATTGAAGAATATCTTGAACTCCTATAGGTTTTCATCCCTAACCCTAACCCTAATCACAACCAAAAAATCAAACACTAATCACAACCCTAACCCTACCCCTTCCAAAGGTCGTAGAAGCTCGGGGGTGGTACCAATGGATCGGGCATAGCCACATTAGTGGAGATGGAACCAACTTCCAAGTCTCTATGACCTACAGAAAAAAAGTTATTGAAGAATATCTTGATCTCCAATGGGTATTCATCCCTAACCCTAACCCTAATAGCAACCCTAACCCTAACCCTAATCACAACCCTAACCCTAACCCTAATTGCAACCCTAACCCTAACTGCAACCCTAACCCATATTAGGGATTAATTGGAATAACTCCGCGCTGCTTGCTCGAAACGTGCTGAAATTCGGTGTGGTTGCGTGGCAGGCCACCCTTTATAAATCATGAAATGCACAAGTCTCTAGGCCTTTCAGAAAAAAAGTTATTCAAAAATATCTTGTACTTTTTTTTATAGATTTGGTGGTTTCACCATTTCCGAAGGTCGTAGAAGTGCGGGGATGGTCCCAATGGATCGGGCATAGCCACTTTAGTGGAGATGGAACCAACTTCCAAGTCTCTATGACCTTCAGAAAAAAAGTTATTGAAGAATATCTTGAACTCCTGTAGGTTTTCATCCCTAACCCTAACCCTAATCACAACCAAAATATCAAACACTAATCACAACCCTAACCCTACCCCTTCCAAAGGTCGTAGAAGGTCGGGGGTGGTACCAATGGATCGGGCATAGCCACATTAGTGGAGATGGAACCAACTTCCAAGTCTCTATGACCTACAGAAAAAAAGTTATTGAAGAATATCTTGATCTCCAATGGGTATTCATCCCTAACCCTAACCCTAATAGCAACCCTAACCCTAACCCTAATCACAACCCTAACCCTAACCCTAATTGCAACCCTAACCCTAACTGCAACCCTAACCCATATTAGGGATTAATTGGAATAACTCCGCGCTGCTTGCTCGAAACGTGCTGAAATTCGGTGTGGTTGCGTGGCAGGCCACCCTTTATAAATCATGAAATGCACAAGTCTCTAGGACTTTCAGAAAAAAAGTTATTCAAAAATATCTTGTACTTTTTTTTATAGATTTGGTGGTTTCACCATTTCCGAAGGTCGTAGAAGTGCGGGGATGGTCCCAATGGATCGGGCATAGGCACTTTAGTGGAGATGGAACCAACTTCCAAGTCTCTATGACCTTCAGAAAAAAAGTTATTGAAGAATATCTTGAACTCCTATAGGTTTTCATCCCTAACCCTAACCCTAATCACAACCAAAAAATCAAACACTAATCACAACCCTAACCCTACCCCTTCCAAAGGTCGTAGAAGCTCGGGGGTGGTACCAATGGATCGGGCATAGCCACATTAGTGGAGATGGAACCAACTTCCAAGTCTCTATGACCTACAGAAAAAAAGTTATTGAAGAATATCTTGATCTCCAATGGGTATTCATCCCTAACCCTAACCCTAATAGCAACCCTAACCCTAACCCTAATCACAACCCTAACCCTAACCCTAATTGCAACCCTAACCCTAACTGCAACCCTAACCCATATTAGGGATTAATTGGAATAACTCCGCGCTGCTTGCTCGAAACGTGCTGAAATTCGGTGTGGTTGCGTGGCAGGCCACCCTTTATAAATCATGAAATGCACAAGTCTCTAGGCCTTTCAGAAAAAAAGTTATTCAAAAATATCTTGTACTTTTTTTTATAGATTTGGTGGTTTCACCATTTCCGAAGGTCGTAGAAGTGCGGGGATGGTCCCAATGGATCGGGCATAGTCACTTTAGTGGAGATGGAACCAACTTCCAAGTCTCTATGACCTTCAGAAAAAAAGTTATTGAAGAATATCTTGAACTCCTGTAGGTTTTCATCCCTAACCCTAACCCTAATCACAACCAAAATATCAAACACTAATCACAACCCTAACCCTACCCCTTCCAAAGGTCGTAGAAGGTCGGGGGTGGTACCAATGGATCGGGCATAGCCACATTAGTGGAGATGGAACCAACTTCCAAGTCTCTATGACCTACAGAAAAAAAGTTATTGAAGAATATCTTGATCTCCAATGGGTATTCATCCCTAACCCTAACCCTAATAGCAACCCTAACCCTAACCCTAATCACAACCCTAACCCTAACCCTAATTGCAACCCTAACCCTAACTGCAACCCTAACCCATATTAGGGATTAATTGGAATAACTCCGCGCTGCTTGCTCGAAACGTGCTGAAATTCGGTGTGGTTGCGTGGCAGGCCACCCTTTATAAATCATGAAATGCACAAGTCTCTAGGACTTTCAGAAAAAAAGTTATTCAAAAATATCTTGTACTTTTTTTTATAGATTTGGTGGTTTCACCATTTCCGAAGGTCGTAGAAGTGCGGGGATGGTCCCAATGGATCGGGCATAGGCACTTTAGTGGAGATGGAACCAACTTCCAAGTCTCTATGACCTTCAGAAAAAAAGTTATTGAAGAATATCTTGAACTCCTATAGGTTTTCATCCCTAACCCTAACCCTAATCACAACCAAAAAATCAAACACTAATCACAACCCTAACCCTACCCCTTCCAAAGGTCGTAGAAGCTCGGGGGTGGTACCAATGGATCGGGCATAGCCACATTAGTGGAGATGGAACCAACTTCCAAGTCTCTATGACCTACAGAAAAAAAGTTATTGAAGAATATCTTGATCTCCAATGGGTATTCATCCCTAACCCTAACCCTAATAGCAACCCTAACCCTAACCCTAATCACAACCCTAACCCTAACCCTAATTGCAACCCTAACCCTAACTGCAACCCTAACCCATATTAGGGATTAATTGGAATAACTCCGCGCTGCTTGCTCGAAACGTGCTGAAATTCGGTGTGGTTGCGTGGCAGGCCACCCTTTATAAATCATGAAATGCACAAGTCTCTAGGACTTTCAGAAAAAAAGTTATTCAAAAATATCTTGTACTTTTTTTTATAGATTTGGTGGTTTCACCATTTCCGAAGGTCGTAGAAGTGCGGGGATGGTCCCAATGGATCGGGCATAGCCACTTTAGTGGAGATGGAACCAACTTCCAAGTCTCTATGACCTTCAGAAAAAAAGTTATTGAAGAATATCTTGAACTCCTGTAGGTTTTCATCCCTAACCCTAACCCTAATCACAACCAAAATATCAAACACTAATCACAACCCTAACCCTACCCCTTCCAAAGGTCGTAGAAGGTCGGGGGTGGTACCAATGGATCGGGTATAGCCACATTAGTGGAGATGGAACCAACTTCCAAGTCTCTATGACCTACAGAAAAAAAGTTATTGAAGAATATCTTGATCTCCAATGGGTATTCATCCCTAACCCTAACCCTAATAGCAACCCTAACCCTAACCCTAATCACAACCCTAACCCTAACCCTAATTGCAACCCTAACCCTAACTGCAACCCTAACCCATATTAGGGATTAATTGGAATAACTCCGCGCTGCTTGCTCGAAACGTGCTGAAATTCGGTGTGGTTGCGTGGCAGGCCACCCTTTATAAATCATGAAATGCACAAGTCTCTAGGACTTTCAGAAAAAAAGTTATTCAAAAATATCTTGTACTTTTTTTTATAGATTTGGTGGTTTCACCATTTCCGAAGGTCGTAGAAGTGCGGGGATGGTCCCAATGGATCGGGCATAGCCACTTTAGTGGAGATGGAACCAACTTCCAAGTCTCTATGACCTTCAGAAAAAAAGTTATTGAAGAATATCTTGAACTCCTGTAGGTTTTCATCCCTAACCCTAACCCTAATCACAACCAAAATATCAAACACTAATCACAACCCTAACCCTACCCCTTCCAAAGGTCGTAGAAGGTCGGGGGTGGTACCAATGGATCGGGCATAGCCACATTAGTGGAGACGGAACCAACTTCCAAGTCTCTATGACCTACAGAAAAAAAGTTATTGAAGAATATCTTGATCTCCAATGGGTATTCATCCCTAACCCTAACCCTAATAGCAACCCTAACCCTAACCCTAATCACAACCCTAACCCTAACCCTAATTGCAACCCTAACCCTAACTGCAACCCTAACCCATATTAGGGATTAATTGGAATAACTCCGCGCTGCTTGCTCGAAACGTGCTGAAATTCGGTGTGGTTGCGTGGCAGGCCACCCTTTATAAATCATGAAATGCACAAGTCTCTAGGACTTTCAGAAAAAAAGTTATTCAAAAATATCTTGTACTTTTTTTTATAGATTTGGTGGTTTCACCATTTCCGAAGGTCGTAGAAGTGCGGGGATGGTCCCAATGGATCGGGCATAGGCACTTTAGTGGAGATGGAACCAACTTCCAAGTCTCTATGACCTTCAGAAAAAAAGTTATTGAAGAATATCTTGAACTCCTATAGGTTTTCATCCCTAACCCTAACCCTAATCACAACCAAAAAATCAAACACTAATCACAACCCTAACCCTACCCCTTCCAAAGGTCGTAGAAGCTCGGGGGTGGTACCAATGGATCGGGCATAGCCACATTAGTGGAGATGGAACCAACTTCCAAGTCTCTATGACCTACAGAAAAAAAGTTATTGAAGAATATCTTGATCTCCAATGGGTATTCATCCCTAACCCTAACCCTAATAGCAACCCTAACCCTAACCCTAATCACAACCCTAACCCTAACCCTAATTGCAACCCTAACCCTAACTGCAACCCTAACCCATATTAGGGATTAATTGGAATAACTCCGCGCTGCTTGCTCGAAACGTGCTGAAATTCGGTGTGGTTGCGTGGCAGGCCACCCTTTATAAATCATGAAATGCACAAGTCTCTAGGACTTTCAGAAAAAAAGTTATTCAAAAATATCTTGTACTTTTTTTTATAGATTTGGTGGTTTCACCATTTCCGAAGGTCGTAGAAGTGCGGGGATGGTCCCAATGGATCGGGCATAGCCACTTTAGTGGAGATGGAACCAACTTCCAAGTCTCTATGACCTTCAGAAAAAAAGTTATTGAAGAATATCTTGAACTCCTGTAGGTTTTCATCCCTAACCCTAACCCTAATCACAACCAAAATATCAAACACTAATCACAACCCTAACCCTACCCCTTCCAAAGGTCGTAGAAGGTCGGGGGTGGTACCAATGGATCGGGCATAGCCACATTAGTGGAGATGGAACCAACTTCCAAGTCTCTATGACCTACAGAAAAAAAGTTATTGAAGAATATCTTGATCTCCAATGGGTATTCATCCCTAACCCTAACCCTAATAGCAACCCTAACCCTAACCCTAATCACAACCCTAACCCTAACCCTAATTGCAACCCTAACCCTAACTGCAACCCTAACCCATATTAGGGATTAATTGGAATAACTCCGCGCTGCTTGCTCGAAACGTGCTGAAATTCGGTGTGGTTGCGTGGCAGGCCACCCTTTATAAATCATGAAATGCACAAGTCTCTAGGACTTTCAGAAAAAAAGTTATTCAAAAATATCTTGTACTTTTTTTTATAGATTTGGTGGTTTCACCATTTCCGAAGGTCGTAGAAGTGCGGGGATGGTCCCAATGGATCGGGCATAGCCACTTTAGTGGAGATGGAACCAACTTCCAAGTCTCTATGACCTTCAGAAAAAAAGTTATTGAAGAATATCTTGAACTCCTGTAGGTTTTCATCCCTAACCCTAACCCTAATCACAACCAAAATATCAAACACTAATCACAACCCTAACCCTACCCCTTCCAAAGGTCGTAGAAGGTCGGGGGTGGTACCAATGGATCGGGCATAGCCACATTAGTGGAGATGGAACCAACTTCCAAGTCTCTATGACCTACAGAAAAAAAGTTATTGAAGAATATCTTGATCTCCAATGGGTATTCATCCCTAACCCTAACCCTAATAGCAACCCTAACCCTAACCCTAATCACAACCCTAACCCTAACCCTAATTGCAACCCTAACCCTAACTGCAACCCTAACCCATATTAGGGATTAATTGGAATAACTCCGCGCTGCTTGCTCGAAACGTGCTGAAATTCGGTGTGGTTGCGTGGCAGGCCACCCTTTATAAATCATGAAATGCACAAGTCTCTAGGACTTTCAGAAAAAAAGTTATTCAAAAATATCTTGTACTTTTTTTTATAGATTTGGTGGTTTCACCATTTCCGAAGGTCGTAGAAGTGCGGGGATGGTCCCAATGGATCGGGCATAGGCACTTTAGTGGAGATGGAACCAACTTCCAAGTCTCTATGACCTTCAGAAAAAAAGTTATTGAAGAATATCTTGAACTCCTATAGGTTTTCATCCCTAACCCTAACCCTAATCACAACCAAAAAATCAAACACTAATCACAACCCTAACCCTACCCCTTCCAAAGGTCGTAGAAGCTCGGGGGTGGTACCAATGGATCGGGCATAGCCACATTAGTGGAGATGGAACCAACTTCCAAGTCTCTATGACCTACAGAAAAAAAGTTATTGAAGAATATCTTGATCTCCAATGGGTATTCATCCCTAACCCTAACCCTAATAGCAACCCTAACCCTAACCCTAATCACAACCCTAACCCTAACCCTAATTGCAACCCTAACCCTAACTGCAACCCTAACCCATATTAGGGATTAATTGGAATAACTCCGCGCTGCTTGCTCAAAACGTGCTGAAATTCGGTGTGGTTGCGTGGCAGGCCACCCTTTATAAATCATGAAATGCACAAGTCTCTAGGACTTTCAGAAAAAAAGTTATTCAAAAATATCTTGTACTTTTTTTTATAGATTTGGTGGTTTCACCATTTCCGAAGGTCGTAGAAGTACGGGGATGGTCCCAATGGATCGGGCATAGCCACTTTAGTGGAGATGGAACCAACTTCCAAGTCTCTATGACCTTCAGAAAAAAAGTTATTGAAGAATATCTTGAACTCCTGTAGGTTTTCATCCCTAACCCTAACCCTAATCACAACCAAAATATCAAACACTAATCACAACCCTAACCCTACCCCTTCCAAAGGTCGTAGAAGCTCGGGGGTGGTACCAATGGATCGGGCATAGCCACATTAGTGGAGATGGAACCAACTTCCAAGTCTCTATGACCTACAGAAAAAAAGTTATTGAAGAATATCTTGATCTCCAATGGGTATTCATCCCTAACCCTAACCCTAATAGCAACCCTAACCCTAACCCTAATCACAACCCTAACCCTAACCCTAATTGCAACCCTAACCCTAACTGCAACCCTAACCCATATTAGGGATTAATTGGAATAACTCCGCGCTGCTTGCTCGAAACGTGCTGAAATTCGGTGTGGTTGCGTGGCAGGCCACCCTTTATAAATCATGAAATGCACAAGTCTCTAGGACTTTCAGAAAAAAAGTTATTCAAAAATATCTTGTACTTTTTTTTATAGATTTGGTGGTTTCACCATTTCCGAAGGTCGTAGAAGTGCGGGGATGGTCCCAATGGATCGGGCATAGCCACTTTAGTGGAGATGGAACCAACTTCCAAGTCTCTATGACCTTCAGAAAAAAAGTTATTGAAGAATATCTTGAACTCCTGTAGGTTTTCATCCCTAACCCTAACCCTAATCACAACCAAAATATCAAACACTAATCACAACCCTAACCCTACCCCTTCCAAAGGTCGTAGAAGCTCGGGGGTGGTACCAATGGATCGGGCATAGCCACATTAGTGGACATGGAACCAACTTCCAAGTCTCTATGACCTACAGAAAAAAAGTTATTGAAGAATATCTTGATCTCCAATGGGTATTCATCCCTAACCCTAACCCTAATCACAACCCTAACCCTAACCCTAATTGCAACCCTAACCCTAACTGCAACCCTAACCCATATTAGGGATTAATTGGAATAACTCCGCGCTGCTTGCTCGAAACGTGCTGAAATTCGGTGTGGTTGCGTGGCAGGCCACCCTTTATAAATCATGAAATGCACAAGTCTCTAGGACTTTCAGAAAAAAAGTTATTCAAAAATATCTTGTACTTTTTTTTATAGATTTGGTGGTTTCACCATTTCCGAAGGTCGTAGAAGTGCGGGGATGGTCCCAATGGATCGGGCATAGGCACTTTAGTGGAGATGGAACCAACTTCCAAGTCTCTATGACCTTCAGAAAAAAAGTTATTGAAGAATATCTTGAACTCCTATAGGTTTTCATCCCTAACCCTAACCCTAATCACAACCAAAAAATCAAACACTAATCACAACCCTAACCCTACCCCTTCCAAAGGTCGTAGAAGCTCGGGGGTGGTACCAATGGATCGGGCATAGCCACATTAGTGGAGATGGAACCAACTTCCAAGTCTCTATGACCTACAGAAAAAAAGTTATTGAAGAATATCTTGATCTCCAATGGGTATTCATCCCTAACCCTAACCCTAATAGCAACCCTAACCCTAACCCTAATCACAACCCTAACCCTAACCCTAATTGCAACCCTAACCCTAACTGCAACCCTAACCCATATTAGGGATTAATTGGAATAACTCCGCGCTGCTTGCTCGAAACGTGCTGAAATTCGGTGTGGTTGCGTGGCAGGCCACCCTTTATAAATCATGAAATGCACAAGTCTCTAGGACTTTCAGAAAAAAAGTTATTCAAAAATATCTTGTACTTTTTTTTATAGATTTGGTGGTTTCACCATTTCCGAAGGTCGTAGAAGTACGGGGATGGTCCCAATGGATCGGGCATAGCCACTTTAGTGGAGATGGAACCAACTTCCAAGTCTCTATGACCTTCAGAAAAAAAGTTATTGAAGAATATCTTGAACTCCTGTAGGTTTTCATCCCTAACCCTAACCCTAATCACAACCAAAATATCAAACACTAATCACAACCCTAACCCTACCCCTTCCAAAGGTCGTAGAAGCTCGGGGGTGGTACCAATGGATCGGGCATAGCCACATTAGTGGACATGGAACCAACTTCCAAGTCTCTATGACCTACAGAAAAAAAGTTATTGAAGAATATCTTGATCTCCAATGGGTATTCATCCCTAACCCTAACCCTAATAGCAACCCTAACCCTAACCCTAATCACAACCCTAACCCTAAACCCTAATTGCAACCCTAACCCTAACTGCAACCCTAACCCATATTAGGGATTAATTGGAATAACTCCGCGCTGCTTGCTCGAAATGTGCTGAAATTCGGTGTGGTTGCGTGGCAGGCCACCCTTTAAAGATCATGAAATGCACAAGTCTCTAGGACTTTCAGAAAAAAGTTATTCAAAAATATCTTGTACTTTTTTTTATAGATTTGGTGGTTTCACCATTTCCGAAGGTCGTAGAAGTGCGGGGATGGTCCCAATGGATCGGGCATAGTCACTTTAGTGGAGATGGAACCAACTTCCAAGTCTCTATGACCTTCAGAAAAAAAGTTATTGAACAATATCTTGAACTCCTATAGGTTTTCATCCCTAACCCTAACCCTAATCACAACCAAAAAATCAAACACTAATCACAACCCTAACCCTACCCCTTCCAAAGGTCGTAGAAGCTCGGGGGTGGTACCAATGGATCGGGCATAGCCACATTAGTGGAGATGGAACCAACTTCCAAGTCTCTATGACCTACAGAAAAAAAGTTATTGAAGAATATCTTGATCTCCAATGGGTATTCATCCCTAACCCTAACCCTAATAGCAACCCTAACCCTAACCCTAATCACAACCCTAACCCTAACCCTAATTGCAACCCTAACCCTAACTGCAACCCTAACCCATATTAGGGATTAATTGGAATAACTCCGCCCTGCTTGCTCAAAACGTGCTGAAATTCGGTGTGGTTGCGTGGCAGGCCACCCTTTATAAATCATGAAATGCACAAGTCTCTAGGACTTTCAGGAAAAAAGTTATTCAAAAATATCTTGTACTTTTTTTTTATAGATTTGGTGGTTTCACCATTTCCGAAGGTCGTAGAAGTGCGGGGATGGTCCCAATGGATCGGGCATAGCCACTTTAGTGGAGATGGAACCAACTTCCAAGTCTCTATGACCTTCAGAAAAAAAGTTATTGAAGAATATCTTGAACTCCTATAGGTTTTCATCCCTAACCCTAACCCTAATCACAACCAAAAAATCAAACACTAATCACAACCCTAACCCTACCCCTTCCAAAGGTCGTAGAAGCTCGGGGGTGGTACCAATGGATCGGGCATAGCCACATTAGTGGAGATGGAACCAACTTCCAAGTCTCTATGACCTACAGAAAAAAAGTTATTGAAGAATATCTTGATCTCCAATGGGTATTCATCCCTAACCCTAATAGCAACCCTAACCCTAACCCTAATCACAACCCTAACCCTAACCCTAATTGCAACCCTAACCCTAACCCTAACTGCAACCCTAACCCATATTAGGGATTAATTGGAATAACTCTGCGATGCTTGCTCGAAACGTGCTGAAATTCGGTGTGGTTGCGTGGCAGGTCACCCTTTATAAATCATGAAATGCACAAGTCTCTAGGACTTTCAGAAAAAAAGTTATTCAAAAATATCTTGTACTTTTTTTTATAGATTTGGTGGTTTCACCATTTCCGAAGGTCGTAGAAGTGCGGAGATGGTCCCAATGGATCGGGCATAGGCACTTTAGTGGAGATGGAACCAACTTCCAAGTCTCTATGACCTTCAGAAAAAAAGTTATTGAAGAATATCTTGAACTCCTATAGGTTTTCATCCCTAACCCTAACCCTAATCACAACCAAAAAATCAAACACTAATCACAACCCTAACCCTACCCCTTCCAAAGGTCGTAGAAGCTCGGGGGTGGTACCAATGGATCGGGCATAGCCACTTTAGTGGAGATGGAACCAACTTCCAAGTCTCTATGACCTACAGAAAAAAAGTTATTGAAGAATATCTTGATCTCCAATGGGTATTCATCCCTAACCCTAACCCTAATAGCAACCCTAACCCTAACCCTAATCACAACCCTAACCCTAACTGCAACCCTAACCCATATTAGGGATTAATTGGAATAACTCTGCGCTGCTTGCTCGAAACGTGCTGAAATTCGGTGTGGTTGCGTGGCAGGTCACCCTTTATAAATCATGAAATGCACAAGTCTCTAGGACTTTCAGAAAAAAAGTTATTCAAAAATATCTTGTACTTTTTTTTATAGATTTGGTGGTTTCACCATTTCCGAAGGTCGTAGAAGTGCGGAGATGGTCCCAATGGATCGGGCATAGGCACTTTAGTGGAGATGGAACCAACTTCCAAGTCTCTATGACCTTCAGAAAAAAAGTTATTGAAGAATATCTTGAACTCCTATAGGTTTTCATCCCTAACCCTAACCCTAATCACAACCAAAAAATCAAACACTAATCACAACCCTAACCCTACCCCTTCCAAAGGTCGTAGAAGCTCGGGGGTGGTACCAATGGATCGGGCATAGCCACTTTAGTGGAGATGGAACCAACTTCCAAGTCTCTATGACCTACAGAAAAAAAGTTATTGAAGAATATCTTGATCTCCAATGGGTATTCATCCCTAACCCTAACACTAATAGCAACCCTAACCCTAACCCTAATCACAACCCTAACCCTAACTGCAACCCTAACCCATATTAGGGATTAATTGGAATAACTCCGCGCTGCTTGCTCAAAACGTGCTGAAATTCGGTGTGGTTGCGTGGCAGGCCACCCTTTATAAATCATGAAATGCACAAGTCTCTAGGACTTTCAGAAAAAAAGTTATTCAAAAATATCTTGTACTTTTTTTTTATAGATTTGGTGGTTTCACCATTTCCGAAGGTCGTAGAAGTGCGGGGATGGTCCCAATGGATCGGGCATAGCCACTTTAGTGGAGATGGAACCAACTTCCAAGTCTCTATGACCTTCAGAAAAAAAGTTATTGAAGAATATCTTGAACTCCTATAGGTTTTCATCCCTAACCCTAACCCTAATCACAACCAAAAAATCAAACACTAATCACAACCCTAACCCTACCCCTTCCAAAGGTCGTAGAAGCTCGGGGGTGGTACCAATGGATCGGGCATAGCCACATTAGTGGAGATGGAACCAACTTCCAAGTCTCTATGACCTACAGAAAAAAAGTTATTGAAGAATATCTTGATCTCCAATGGGTATTCATCCCTAACCCTAACCCTAATAGCAACCCTAACCCTAACCCTAATCACAACCCTAACCCTAACCCTAATTGCAACCCTAACCCTAACTGCAACCCTAACCCATATTAGGGATTAATTGGAATAACTCCGCGCTGCTTGCTCAAAACGTGCTGAAATTCGGTATGGTTGCGTGGCAGGCCACCCTTTATAAATCATGAAATGCACAAGTCTCTAGGACTTTCAGAAAAAAAGTTATTCAAAAATATCTTGTACTTTTTTTTTATAGATTTGGTGGTTTCACCATTTCCGAAGGTCGTAGAAGTGCGGGGATGGTCCCAATGGATCGGGCATAGCCACTTTAGTGGAGATGGAACCAACTTCCAAGTCTCTATGACCTTCAGAAAAAAAGTTATTGAAGAATATCTTGAACTCCTATAGGTTTTCATCCCTAACCCTAACCCTAATCACAACCAAAAAATCAAACACTAATCACAACCCTAACCCTACCCCTTCCAAAGGTCGTAGAAGCTCGGGGGTGGTACCAATGGATCGGGCATAGCCACTTTAGTGGAGATGGAACCAACTTCCAAGTCTCTATGACCTACAGAAAAAAAGTTATTGAAGAATATCTTGATCTCCAATGGGTATTCATCCCTAACCCTAACACTAATAGCAACCCTAACCCTAACCCTAATCACAACCCTAACCCTAACTGCAACCCTAACCCATATTAGGGATTAATTGGAATAACTCCGCGCTGCTTGCTCAAAACGTGCTGAAATTCGGTGTGGTTGCGTGGCAGGCCACCCTTTATAAATCATGAAATGCACAAGTCTCTAGGACTTTCAGAAAAAAAGTTATTCAAAAATATCTTGTACTTTTTTTTTATAGATTTGGTGGTTTCACCATTTCCGAAGGTCGTAGAAGTGCGGGGATGGTCCCAATGGATCGGGCATAGCCACTTTAGTGGAGATGGAACCAACTTCCAAGTCTCTATGACCTTCAGAAAAAAAGTTATTGAAGAATATCTTGAACTCCTATAGGTTTTCATCCCTAACCCTAACCCTAATCACAACCAAAAAATCAAACACTAATCACAACCCTAACCCTACCCCTTCCAAAGGTCGTAGAAGCTCGGGGGTGGTACCAATGGATCGGGCATAGCCACATTAGTGGAGATGGAACCAACTTCCAAGTCTCTATGACCTACAGAAAAAAAGTTATTGAAGAATATCTTGATCTCCAATGGGTATTCATCCCTAACCCTAACCCTAATAGCAACCCTAACCCTAACCCTAATCACAACCCTAACCCTAACCCTAATTGCAACCCTAACCCTAACTGCAACCCTAACCCATATTAGGGATTAATTGGAATAACTCCGCGCTGCTTGCTCAAAACGTGCTGAAATTCGGTATGGTTGCGTGGCAGGCCACCCTTTATAAATCATGAAATGCACAAGTCTCTAGGACTTTCAGAAAAAAAGTTATTCAAAAATATCTTGTACTTTTTTTTTATAGATTTGGTGGTTTCACCATTTCCGAAGGTCGTAGAAGTGCGGGGATGGTCCCAATGGATCGGGCATAGCCACTTTAGTGGAGATGGAACCAACTTCCAAGTCTCTATGACCTTCAGAAAAAAAGTTATTGAAGAATATCTTGAACTCCTATAGGTTTTCATCCCTAACCCTAACCCTAATCACAACCAAAAAATCAAACACTAATCACAACCCTAACCCTACCCCTTCCAAAGGTCGTAGAAGCTCGGGGGTGGTACCAATGGATCGGGCATAGCCACATTAGTGGAGATGGAACCAACTTCCAAGTCTCTATGACCTACAGAAAAAAAGTTATTGAAGAATATCTTGATCTCCAATGGGTATTCATCCCTAACCCTAATAGCAACCCTAACCCTAACCCTAATCACAACCCTAACCCTAACCCTAATTGCAACCCTAACCCTAACCCTAACTGCAACCCTAACCCATATTAGGGATTAATTGGAATAACTCTGCGCTGCTTGCTCGAAACGTGCTGAAATTCGGTGTGGTCGCGTGGCAGGTCACCCTTTATAAATCATGAAATGCACAAGTCTCTAGGACTTTCAGAAAAAAAGTTATTCAAAAATATCTTGTACTTTTTTTTATAGATTTGGTGGTTTCACCATTTCCGAAGGTCGTAGAAGTGCGAAGATGGTCCCAATGGATCGGGCATAGGCACTTTAGTGGAGATGGAACCAACTTCCAAGTCTCTATGACCTTCAGAAAAAAAGTTATTGAAGAATATCTTGAACTCCTATAGGTTTTCATCCCTAACCCTAACCCTAATCACAACCAAAAAATCAAACACTAATCACAACCCTAACCCTACCCCTTCCAAAGGTCGTAGAAGCTCGGGGGTGGTACCAATGGATCGGGCATAGCCACTTTAGTGGAGATGGAACCAACTTCCAAGTCTCTATGACCTACAGAAAAAAAGTTATTGAATAATATCTTGATCTCCAATGGGTATTCATCCCTAACCCTAACCCTAATAGCAACCCTAACCCTAACCCTAATCACAACCCTAACCCTAACTGCAACCCTAACCCATATTAGGGATTAATTGGAATAACTCCGCGCTGCTTGCTCAAAACGTGCTGAAATTCGGTGTGGTTGTGTGGCAGGCCACCCTTTATAAATCATGAAATGCACAAGTCTCT
The DNA here is from genome assembly GCF_024713975.1 of Paralichthys olivaceus. Taxonomy (NCBI): domain Eukaryota; kingdom Metazoa; phylum Chordata; class Actinopteri; order Pleuronectiformes; family Paralichthyidae; genus Paralichthys; species Paralichthys olivaceus. The sequence goes on along the minus strand of NC_091108.1, from coordinate 9,112,840 downwards.
AGGACTTTCAGAAAAAAAGTTATTCAAAAATATCTTGTACTTTTTTTTTATAGATTTGGTGGTTTCACCATTTCCGAAGGTCGTAGAAGTGCGGGGATGGTCCCAATGGATCGGGCATAGCCACTTTAGTGGAGATGGAACCAACTTCCAAGTCTCTATGACCTTCAGAAAAAAAGTTATTGAAGAATATCTTGAACTCCTATAGGTTTTCATCCCTAACCCTAACCCTAATCACAACCAAAAAATCAAACACTAATCACAACCCTAACCCTACCCCTTCCAAAGGTCGTAGAAGCTCGGGGGTGGTACCAATGGATCGGGCATAGCCACATTAGTGGAGATGGAACCAACTTCCAAGTCTCTATGACCTACAGAAAAAAAGTTATTGAAGAATATCTTGATCTCCAATGGGTATTCATCCCTAACCCTAACCCTAATAGCAACCCTAACCCTAACCCTAATCACAACCCTAACCCTAACCCTAATTGCAACCCTAACCCTAACTGCAACCCTAACCCATATTAGGGATTAATTGGAATAACTCTGCGCTGCTTGCTCGAAACGTGCTGAAATTCGGTGTGGTTGCGTGGCAGGTCACCCTTTATAAATCATGAAATGCACAAGTCTCTAGGACTTTCAGAAAAAAAGTTATTCAAAAATATCTTGTACTTTTTTTTATAGATTTGGTGGTTTCACCATTTCCGAAGGTCGTAGAAGTGCGGAGATGGTCCCAATGGATCGGGCATAGGCACTTTAGTGGAGATGGAACCAACTTCCAAGTCTCTATGACCTTCAGAAAAAAAGTTATTGAAGAATATCTTGAACTCCTATAGGTTTTCATCCCTAACCCTAACCCTAATCACAACCAAAAAATCAAACACTAATCACAACCCTAACCCTACCCCTTCCAAAGGTCGTAGAAGCTCGGGGGTGGTACCAATGGAACGGGCATAGCCACTTTAGTGGAGATGGAACCAACTTCCAAGTCTCTATGACCTACAGAAAAAAAGTTATTGAAGAATATCTTGATCTCCAATGGGTATTCATCCCTAACCCTAACCCTAATAGCAACCCTAACCCTAACCCTAATCACAACCCTAACCCTAACTGCAACCCTAACCCATATTAGGGATTAATTGGAATAACTCCGCGCTGCTTGCTCAAAACGTGCTGAAATTCGGTGTGGTTGCGTGGCAGGCCACCCTTTATAAATCATGAAATGCACAAGTCTCTAGGACTTTCAGAAAAAAAGTTATTCAAAAATATCTTGTACTTTTTTTTTATAGATTTGGTGGTTTCACCATTTCCGAAGGTGGTAGAAGTGCGGGGATGGTCCCAATGGATCGGGCATAGCCACTTTAGTGGAGATGGAACCAACTTCCAAGTCTCTATGACCTTCAGAAAAAAAGTTATTGAAGAATATCTTGAACTCCTATAGGTTTTCATCCCTAACCCTAACCCTAATCACAACCAAAAAATCAAACACTAATCACAACCCTAACCCTACCCCTTCCAAAGGTCGTAGAAGCTCGGGGGTGGTACCAATGGATCGGGCATAGCCACATTAGTGGAGATGGAACCAACTTCCAAGTCTCTATGACCTACAGAAAAAAAGTTATTGAAGAATATCTTGATCTCCAATGGGTATTCATCCCTAACCCTAACCCTAATAGCAACCCTAACCCTAACCCTAATCACAACCCTAACCCTAACCCTAATTGCAACCCTAACCCTAACCCTAATTGCAACCCTAACCCATATTAGGAATTAATTGGAATAACTCTGCGCTGCTTGCTCGAAACGTGCTGAAATTCTGTGTGGTTGCGTGGCAGGCCACCCTTTATAGATCATGAAATGCACAAGTCTCTAGGACTTTCAGAAAAAAAGTTATTCAAAAATATCTTGTACTTTTTTTTATAGATTTGGTGGTTTCACCATTTCCGAAGGTCGTAGAAGTGCGGGGATGGTCCCAATGGATCGGGCATAGTCACTTTAGTGGAGATGGAACCAACTTCCAAGTCTCTATGACCTTCAAAAAAAAAGTTATTGAAGAATATCTTGAACTCCTATAGGTTTTCATCCCTAACCCTAACCCTAATCACAACCAAAAAATCAAACACTAATCACAACCCTAACCCTACCCCTTCCAAAGGTCGTAGAAGCTCGGGGGTGGTACCAATGGATCGGGCATAGCCACATTAGTGGAGATGGAACCAACTTCCAAGTCTCTATGACCTACAGAAAAAAAGTTATTGAAGAATATCTTGATCTCCAATGGGTATTCATCCCTAACCCTAACCCTAATAGCAACCCTAACCCTAACCCTAATCACAACCCTAACCCTAACCCTAATTGCAACCCTAACCCTAACTGCAACCCTAACCCATATTAGGGATTAATTGGAATAACTCCGCGCTGCTTGCTCGAAACGTGCTGAAATTCGGTGTGGTTGCGTGGCAGGCCACCCTTTATAAATCATGAAATGCACAAGTCTCTAGGACTTTCAGAAAAAAAGTTATTCAAAAATATCTTGTACTTTTTTTTATAGATTTGGTGGTTTCACCATTTCCGAAGGTCGTAGAAGTGCGGGGATGGTCCCAATGGATCGGGCATAGCCACTTTAGTAGAGATGGAACCAACTTCCAAGTCTCTATGACCTTCAGAAAAAAAGTTATTGAAGAATATCTTGAACTCCTGTAGGTTTTCATCCCTAACCCTAACCCTAATCACAACCAAAATATCAAACACTAATCACAACCCTAACCCTACCCCTTCCAAAGGTCGTAGAAGCTCGGGGGTGGTACCAATGGATCGGGCATAGTCACATTAGTGGACATGGAACCAACTTCCAAGTCTCTATGACCTACAGAAAAAAAGTTATTGAAGAATATCTTGATCTCCAATGGGTATTCATCCCTAACCCTAACCCTAATAGCAACCCTAACCCTAACCCTAATCACAACCCTAACCCTAACCCTAATTGCAACCCTAACCCTAACTGCAACCCTAACCCATATTAGGGATTAATTGGAATAACTCCGCGCTGCTTGCTCGAAACGTGCTGAAATTCGGTGTGGTTGCGTGGCAGGCCACCCTTTATAAATCATGAAATGCACAAGTCTCTAGGACTTTCAGAAAAAAAGTTATTCAAAAATATCTTGTACTTTTTTTTTATAGATTTGGTGGTTTCACCATTTCCGAAGGTCGTAGAAGTGCGGGGATGGTCCCAATGGATCGGGCATAGTCACTTTAGTGGAGATGGAACCAACTTCCAAGTCTCTATGACCTTCAGAAAAAAAGTTATTGAAGAATATCTTGAACTCCTATAGGTTTTCATCCCTAACCCTAACCCTAATCACAACCAATAAATCAAACACTAATCACAACCCTAACCCTACCCCTTCCAAAGGTCGTAGAAGCTCGGGGGTGGTACCAATGGATCGGGCATAGCCACATTAGTGGAGATGGAACCAACTTCCAAGTCTCTATGACCTACAGAAAAAAAGTTATTGAAGAATATCTTGATCTCCAATGGGTATTCATCCCTAACCCTAACCCTAATAGCAACCCTAACCCTAACCCTAATCACAACCCTAACCCTAACCCTAATTGCAACCCTAACCCATATTAGGAATTAATTGGAATAACTCCGCGCTGCTTGCTCGAAACGTGCTGAAATTCTGTGTGGTTGCGTGGCAGGCCACCCTTTATAGATCATGAAATGCACAAGTCTCTAGGACTTTCAGAAAAAAAGTTATTCAAAAATATCTTGTACTTTTTTTTATAGATTTGGTGGTTTCACCATTTCCGAAGGTCGTAGAAGTGCGGGGATGGTCCCAATGGATCGGGCATAGTCACTTTAGTGGAGATGGAACCAACTTCCAAGTCTCTATGACCTTCAGAAAAAAAGTTATTGAAGAATATCTTGAACTCCTATAGGTTTTCATCCCTAACCCTAACCCTAATCACAACCAAAAAATCAAACACTAATCACAACCCTAACCCTACCCCTTCCAAAGGTCGTAGAAGCTCGGGGGTGGTACCAATGGATCGGGCATAGCCACATTAGTGGAGATGGAACCAACTTCCAAGTCTCTATGACCTACAGAAAAAAAGTTATTGAAGAATATCTTGATCTCCAATGGGTATTCATCCCTAACCCTAATAGCAACCCTAACCCTAACCCTAATCACAACCCTAACCCTAACTGCAACCCTAACCCATATTAGGGATTAATTGGAATAACTCCGCGCTGCTTGCTCAAAACGTGCTGAAATTCGGTGTGGTTGCGTGGCAGGCCACCCTTTATAAATCATGAAATGCACAAGTCTCTAGGACTTTCAGAAAAAAAGTTATTCAAAAATATCTTGTACTTTTTTTTATAGATTTGGTGGTTTCACCATTTCCGAAGGTCATAGAAGTGCGGGGATGGTCCCAATGGATCGGGCATAGTCACTTTAGTGGAGATGGAACCAACTTCCAAGTCTCTATGACCTTCAGAAAAAAAGTTATTGAAGAATATCTTGAACTCCTATAGGTTTTCATCCCTAACCCTAACCCTAATCACAACCAAAAAATCAAACACTAATCACAACCCTAACCCTACCCCTTCCAAAGGTCGTAGAAGCTCGGGGGTGGTACCAATGGATCGGGCATAGCCACATTAGTGGAGATGGAACCAACTTCCAAGTCTCTATGACCTACAGAAAAAAAGTTATTGAAGAATATCTTGATCTCCAATGGGTATTCATCCCTAACCCTAACCCTAATAGCAACCCTAACCCTAACCCTAATCACAACCCTAACCCTAACCCTAATTGCAACCCTAACCCTAACCCTAATTGCAACCCCAACCCTAACCCTAATTGCAACCCTAACCCATATTAGGAATTAATTGGAATAACTCCGCGCTGCTTGCTCGAAACGTGCTGAAATTCTGTGTGGTTGCGTGGCAGGCCACCCTTTATAGATCATGAAATGCACAAGTCTCTAGGACTTTCAGAAAAAAAGTTATTCAAAAATATCTTGTACTTTTTTTTATAGATTTGGTGGTTTCACCATTTCCGAAGGTCGTAGAAGTGCGGGGATGGTCCCAATGGATCGGGCATAGTCACTTTAGTGGAGATGGAACCAACTTCCAAGTCTCTATGACCTTCAGAAAAAAAGTTATTGAAGAATATCTTGAACTCCTATAGGTTTTCATCCCTAACCCTAATAGCAACCCTAACCCTAACCCTAATCACAACCCTAACCCTAACTGCAACCCTAACCCATATTAGGGATTAATTGGAATAACTCCGCGCTGCTTGCTCAAAACGTGCTGAAATTCGGTGTGGTTGCGTGGCAGGCCACCCTTTATAAATCATGAAATGCACAAGTCTCTAAGACTTTCAGAAAAAAAGTTATTCAAAAATATCTTGTACTTTTTTTTATAGATTTGGTGGTTTCACCATTTCCGAAGGTCATAGAAGTGCGGGGATGGTCCCAATGGATCGGGCATAGTCACTTTAGTGGAGATGGAACCAACTTCCAAGTCTCTATGACCTTCAGAAAAAAAGTTATTGAAGAATATCTTGAACTCCTATAGGTTTTCATCCCTAACCCTAACCCTAATCACAACCAAAAAATCAAACACTAATCACAACCCTAACCCTACCCCTTCCAAAGGTCGTAGAAGCTCGGGGGTGGTACCAATGGATCGGGCATAGCCACATTAGTGGAGATGGAACCAACTTCCAAGTCTCTATGACCTACAGAAAAAAAGTTATTGAAGAATATCTTGATCTCATATGGGTATTCATCCCTAACCCTAACCCTAATAGCAACCCTAACCCTAACCCTAATCACAACCCTAACCCTAACCCTAATTGCAACCCTAACCCTAACTGCAACCCTAACCCATATTAGGGATTAATTGGAATAACTCCGCGCTGCTTGCTCGAAACGTGCTGAAATTCGGTGTGGTTGCGTGGCAGGCCACCCTTTATAAATCATGAAATGCACAAGTCTCTAGGACTTTCAGAAAAAAAGTTATTCAAAAATATCTTGTACTTTTTTTTATAGATTTGGTGGTTTCACCATTTCCGAAGGTCGTAGAAGTGCGGGGATGGTCCCAATGGATCGGGCATAGCCACTTTAGTGGAGATGGAACCAACTTCCAAGTCTCTATGACCTTCAGAAAAAAAGTTATTGAAGAATATCTTGAACTCCTGTAGGTTTTCATCCCTAACCCTAACCCTAATCACAACCAAAATATCAAACACTAATCACAACCCTAAACCTACCCCTTCCAAAGGTCGTAGAAGCTCGGGGGTGGTACCAATGGATCGGGCATAGCCACATTAGTGGAGATGGAACCAACTTCCAAGTCTCTATGACCTACAGAAAAAAAGTTATTGAAGAATATCTTGATCTCCAATGGGTATTCATCCCTAACCCTAACCCTAATAGCAACCCTAACCCTAACCCTAATCACAACCCTAACCCTAACCCTAATTGCAACCCTAACCCTAACTGCAACCCTAACCCATATTAGGGATTAATTGGAATAACTCCGCGCTGCTTGCTCGAAACGTGCTGAAATTCGGTGTGGTTACGTGGCAGGCCACCCTTTATAAATCATGAAATGCACAAGTCTCTAGGACTTTCAGAAAAAAAGTTATTCAAAAATATCTTGTACTTTTTTTTATAGATTTGGTGGTTTCACCATTTCCGAAGGTCGTAGAAGTGCGGGGATGGTCCCAATGGATCGGGCATAGCCACTTTAGTGGAGATGGAACCAACTTCCAAGTCTCTATGACCTTCAGAAAAAAAGTTATTGAAGAATATCTTGAACTCCTGTAGGTTTTCATCCCTAACCCTAACCGTAATCACAACCAAAATATCAAACACTAATCACAACCCTAACCCTACCCCTTCCAAAGGTCGTAGAAGCTCGGGGGTGGTACCAATGGATCGGGCATAGCCACATTAGTGGACATGGAACCAACTTCCAAGTCTCTATGACCTACAGAAAAAAAGTTATTGAAGAATATCTTGATCTCCAATGGGTATTCATCCCTAACCCTAACCCTAATAGCAACCCTAACCCTAACCCTAATCACAACCCTAACCCTAACCCTAATTGCAACCCTAACCCTAACTGCAACCCTAACCCATATTAGGGATTAATTGGAATAACTCCGCGCTGCTTGCTCGAAACGTGCTGAAATTCGGTGTGGTTGCGTGGCAGGCCACCCTTTATAAATCATGAAATGCACAAGTCTCTAGGACTTTCAGAAAAAAAGTTATTCAAAAATATCTTGTACTTTTTTTTATAGATTTGGTGGTTTCACCATTTCCGAAGGTCGTAGAAGTGCGGGGATGGTCCCAATGGATCGGGCATAGGCACTTTAGTGGAGATGGAACCAACTTCCAAGTCTCTATGACCTTCAGAAAAAAAGTTATTGAAGAATATCTTGAACTCCTATAGGTTTTCATCCCTAACCCTAACCCTAATCACAACAAAAATATCAAACACTAATCACAACCCTAACCCTACCCCTTCCAAAGGTCGTAGAAGCTCGGGGGTGGTACCAATGGATCGGGCATAGCCACATTAGTGGACATGGAACCAACTTCCAAGTCTCTATGACCTACAGAAAAAAAGTTATTGAAGAATATCTTGATCTCCAATGGGTATTCATCCCTAACCCTAACCCTAATAGCAACCCTAACCCTAACCCTAATCACAACCCTAACCCTAACCCTAATCACAACCCTAACCCTAATTGCAACCCTAACCCATATTAGGAATTAATTCGAATAACTCCGCGCTGCTTGCTCGAAACGTGCTGAAATTCGGTGTGGTTGCGTGGCAGGCCACCCTTTATAGATCATGAAATGCACAAGTCTCTAGGACTTTCAGAAAAAAAGTTATTCAAAAATATCTTGTACTTTTTTTTATAGATTTGGTGGTTTCACCATTTTCGAAGGTCGTAGAAGTGCGGGGATGGTCCCAATGGATCGGGCATAGCCACTTTAGTGGAGATGGAACCAACTTCCAAGTCTCTATGACCTTCAGAAAAAAAGTTATTGAAGAATATCTTGAACTCCTGTAGGTTTTCATCCCTAACCCTAACCCTAATCACAACCAAAATATCAAACACTAATCACAACCCTAACCCTACCCCTTCCAAAGGTCGTAGAAGCTCGGGGGTGGTACCAATGGATCGGGCATAGCCACATTAGTGGAGATGGAACCAACTTCCAAGTCTCTATGACCTACAGAAAAAAAGTTATTGAAGAATATCTTGATCTCCAATGGGTATTCATCCCTAACCCTAACCCTAATAGCAACCCTAACCCTAACCCTAATCACAACCCTAACCCTAACCCTAATTGCAACCCTAACCCTAACTGCAACCCTAACCCATATTAGGGATTAATTGGAATAACTCTGCGCTGCTTGCTCGAAACGTGCTGAAATTCGGTGTGGTTGCGTGGCAGGCCACCCTTTATAAATCATGAAATGCACAAGTCTCTAGGACTTTCAGAAAAAAAGTTATTCAAAAATATCTTGTACTTTTTTTTATAGATTTGGTGGTTTCACCATTTCCGAAGGTCGTAGAAGTGCGGGGATGGTCCCAATGGATCGGGCATAGGCACTTTAGTGGAGATGGAACCAACTTCCAAGTCTCTATGACCTTCAGAAAAAAAGTTATTGAAGAATATCTTGAACTCCTATAGGTTTTCATCCCTAACCCTAACCGTAATCACAACAAAAATATCAAACACTAATCACAACCCTAACCCTACCCCTTCCAAAGGTCGTAGAAGCTCGGGGGTGGTACCAATGGATCGGGCATAGCCACATTAGTGGACATGGAACCAACTTCCAAGTCTCTATGACCTACAGAAAAAAAGTTATTGAAGAATATCTTGATCTCCAAAGGGTATTCATCCCTAACCCTAACCCTAATAGCAACCCTAACCCTAACCCTAATCACAACCCTAACCCTAATTGCAACCCTAACCCATATTAGGAATTAATTCGAATAACTCCGCGCTGCTTGCTCGAAACGTGCTGAAATTCGGTGTGGTTGCGTGGCAGGCCACCCTTTATAGATCATGAAATGCACAAGTCTCTAGGACTTTCAGAAAAAAAGTTATTCAAAAATATCTTGTACTTTTTTTTATAGATTTGGTGGTTTCACCATTTTCGAAGGTCGTAGAAGTGCGGGGATGGTCCCAATGGATCGGGCATAGCCACTTTAGTGGAGATGGAACCAACTTCCAAGTCTCTATGACCTTCAGAAAAAAAGTTATTGAAGAATATCTTGAACTCCTGTAGGTTTTCATCCCTAACCCTAACCCTAATCACAACCAAAATATCAAACACTAATCACAACCCTAACCCTACCCCTTCCAAAGGTCGTAGAAGCTCGGGGGTGGTACCAATGGATCGGGCATAGCCACATTAGTGGAGATGGAACCAACTTCCAAGTCTCTATGACCTACAGAAAAAAAGTTATTGAAGAATATCTTGATCTCCAATGGGTATTCATCCCTAACCCTAACCCTAATAGCAACCCTAACCCTAACCCTAATCACAACCCTAACCCTAACCCTAATTGCAACCCTAACCCTAACTGCAACCCTAACCCATATTAGGGATTAATTGGAATAACTCTGCGCTGCTTGCTCGAAACGTGCTGAAATTCAGTGTGGTTGCGTGGCAGGTCACCCTTTATAAATCTTGAAATGCACAAGTCTCTAGGACTTTCAGAAAAAAAGTTATTCAAAAATATCTTGTACTTTTTTTTATAGATTTGGTGGTTTCACCATTTCCGAAGGTCGTAGAAGTGCGGGGATGGTCCCAATGGATCGGGCATAGCCACTTTAGTGGAGATGAAACCAACTTCCAAGTCTCTATGACCTTCAGAAAAAAAGTTATTGAAGAATATCTTGAACTCCTGTAGGTTTTCATCCCTAACCCTAACCCTAATCACAACCAAAATATCAAACACTAATCACAACCCTAACCCTACCCCTTCCAAAGGTCGTAGAAGCTCGGGGGTGGTACCAATGGATCGGGCATAGCCACATTAGTGGAGATGGAACCAACTTCCAAGTCTCTATGACCTACAGAAAAAAAGTTATTGAAGAATATCTTGATCTCCAAAGGGTATTCATCCCTAACCCTAACCCTAATAGCAACCCTAACCCTAACCCTAATCACAACCCTAACCCTAACCCTAATTGCAACCCTAACCCTAACTGCAACCCTAACCCATATTAGGGATTAATTGGAATAACTCTGCGCTGCTTGCTCGAAACGTGCTGAAATTCAGTGTGGTTGCGTGGCAGGTCACCCTTTATAAATCTTGAAATGCACAAGTCTCTAGGACTTTCAGAAAAAAAGTTATTCAAAAATATCTTGTACTTTTTTTTATAGATTTGGTGGTTTCACCATTTCCGAAGGTCGTAGAAGTGCGGGGATGGTCCCAATGGATCGGGCATAGCCACTTTAGTGGAGATGAAACCAACTTCCAAGTCTCTATGACCTTCAGAAAAAAAGTTATTGAAGAATATCTTGAACTCCTGTAGGTTTTCATCCCTAACCCTAACCCTAATCACAACCAAAATATCAAACACTAATCACAACCCTAACCCTACCCCTTCCAAAGGTCGTAGAAGCTCGGGGGTGGTACCAATGGATCGGGCATAGCCACATTAGTGGAGATGGAACCAACTTCCAAGTCTCTATGACCTACAGAAAAAAAGTTATTGAAGAATATCTTGATCTCCAAAGGGTATTCATCCCTAACCCTAACCCTAATAGCAACCCTAACCCTAACCCTAATCACAACCCTAACCCTAACCCTAATTGCAACCCTAACCCTAACTGCAACCCTAACCCATATTAGGGATTAATTGGAATAACTCCGCGCTGCTTGCTCGAAACGTGCTGAAATTCGGTGTGGTTGTGTGGCAGGACACCCTTTATAAATCATGAAATGCACAAGTCTCTAGGACTTTCAGAAAAAAAGTTATTCAAAAATATCTTGTACTTTTTTTTATAGATTTGGTGGTTTCACCATTTCCGAAGGTCGTAGAAGTGCGGGGATGGTCCCAATGGATCGGGCATAGCCACTTTAGTGGAGATGAAACCAACTTCCAAGTCTCTATGACCTTCAGAAAAAAAGTTATTGAAGAATATCTTGAACTCCTGTAGGTTTTCATCCCTAACCCTAACCCTAATCACAACCAAAATATCAAACACTAATCACAACCCTAACCCTACCCCTTCCAAAGGTCGTAGAAGCTCGGGGGTGGTACCAATGGATCGGGCATAGCCACATTAGTGGAGATGGAACCAACTTCCAAGTCTCTATGACCTACAGAAAAAAAGTTATTGAAGAATATCTTGATCTCCAAAGGGTATTCATCCCTAACCCTAACCCTAATAGCAACCCTAACCCTAACCCTAATCACAACCCTAACCCTAACCCTAATTGCAACCCTAACCCTAACTGCAACCCTAACCCATATTAGGGATTAATTGGAATAACTCCGCGCTGCTTGCTCGAAACGTGCTGAAATTCGGTGTGGTTGTGTGGCAGGACACCCTTTATAAATCATGAAATGCACAAGTCTCTAGGACTTTCAGAAAAAAAGTTATTCAAAAATATCTTGTACTTTTTTTTATAGATTTGGTGGTTTCACCATTTCCGAAGGTCGTAGAAGTGCGGGGATGGTCCCAATGGATCGGGCATAGCCACTTTAGTGGAGATGAAACCAACTTCCAAGTCTCTATGACCTTCAGAAAAAAAGTTATTGAAGAATATCTTGAACTCCTGTAGGTTTTCATCCCTAACCCTAACCCTAATCACAACCAAAATATCAAACACTAATCACAACCCTAACCCTACCCCTTCCAAAGGTCGTAGAAGCTCGGGGGTGGTACCAATGGATCGGGCATAGCCACATTAGTGGAGATGGAACCAACTTCCAAGTCTCTATGACCTACAGAAAAAAAGTTATTGAAGAATATCTTGATCTCCAAAGGGTATTCATCCCTAACCCTAACCCTAATAGCAACCCTAACCCTAACCCTAATCACAACCCTAACCCTAACCCTAATTGCAACCCTAACCCTAACTGCAACCCTAACCCATATTAGGGATTAATTGGAATAACTCTGCGCTGCTTGCTCGAAACGTGCTGAAATTCAGTGTGGTTGCGTGGCAGGTCACCCTTTATAAATCTTGAAATGCACAAGTCTCTAGGACTTTCAGAAAAAAAGTTATTCAAAAATATCTTGTACTTTTTTTTATAGATTTGGTGGTTTCACCATTTCCGAAGGTCGTAGAAGTGCGGGGATGGTCCCAATGGATCGGGCATAGCCACTTTAGTGGAGATGAAACCAACTTCCAAGTCTCTATGACCTTCAGAAAAAAAGTTATTGAAGAATATCTTGAACTCCTGTAGGTTTTCATCCCTAACCCTAACCCTAATCACAACCAAAATATCAAACACTAATCACAACCCTAACCCTACCCCTTCCAAAGGTCGTAGAAGCTCGGGGGTGGTACCAATGGATCGGGCATAGCCACATTAGTGGAGATGGAACCAACTTCCAAGTCTCTATGACCTACAGAAAAAAAGTTATTGAAGAATATCTTGATCTCCAAAGGGTATTCATCCCTAACCCTAACCCTAATAGCAACCCTAACCCTAACCCTAATCACAACCCTAACCCTAACCCTAATTGCAACCCTAACCCTAACTGCAACCCTAACCCATATTAGGGATTAATTGGAATAACTCCGCGCTGCTTGCTCGAAACGTGCTGAAATTCGGTGTGGTTGTGTGGCAGGACACCCTTTATAAATCATGAAATGCACAAGTCTCTAGGACTTTCAGAAAAAAAGTTATTCAAAAATATCTTGTACTTTTTTTTATAGATTTGGTGGTTTCACCATTTCCGAAGGTCGTAGAAGTGCGGGGATGGTCCCAATGGATCGGGCATAGCCACTTTAGTGGAGATGGAACCAACTTCCAAGTCTCTATGACCTTCAGAAAAAAAGTTATTGAAGAATATCTTGAACTCCTGTAGGTTTTCATCCCTAACCCTAACCCTAATCACAACCAAAATATCAAACACTAATCACAACCCTAACCCTACCCCTTCCAAAGGTCGTAGAAGCTCGGGGGTGGTACCAATGGATCGGGCATAGCCACATTAGTGGACATGGAACCAACTTCCAAGTCTCTATGACCTACAGAAAAAAAGTTATTGAAGAATATCTTGATCTCCAATGGGTATTCATCCCTAACCCTAACCCTAATAGCAACCCTAACCCTAACCCTAATCACAACCCTAACCCTAACCCTAATTGCAACCCTAACCCTAACTGCAACCCTAACCCATATTAGGGATTAATTGGAATAACTCTGCGCTGCTTGCTCGAAACGTGCTGAAATTCAGTGTGGTTGCGTGGCAGGTCACCCTTTATAAATCTTGAAATGCACAAGTCTCTAGGACTTTCAGAAAAAAAGTTATTCAAAAATATCTTGTACTTTTTTTTATAGATTTGGTGGTTTCACCATTTCCGAAGGTCGTAGAAGTGCGGGGATGGTCCCAATGGATCGGGCATAGCCACTTTAGTGGAGATGGAACCAACTTCCAAGTCTCTATGACCTTCAGAAAAAAAGTTATTGAAGAATATCTTGAACTCCTGTAGGTTTTCATCCCTAACCCTAACCCTAATCACAACCAAAATATCAAACACTAATCACAACCCTAACCCTACCCCTTCCAAAGGTCATAGAAGCTCGGGGGTGGTACCAGTGGATCGGGCATAGCCACATTAGTGGAGATGGAACCAACTTCCAAGTCTCTATGACCTACAGAAAAAAAGTTATTGAAGAATATCTTGATCTCCAATGGGTATTCATCCCTAACCCTAACCCTAATAGCAACCCTAACCCTAACCCTAATCACAACCCTAACCCTAACCCTAATTGCAACCCTAACCCTAACTGCAACCCTAACCCATATTAGGGATTAATTGGAATAACTCTGCGCTGCTTGCTCGAAACGTGCTGAAATTCAGTGTGGTTGCGTGGCAGGTCACCCTTTATAAATCATGAAATGCACAAGTCTCTAGGACTTTCAGAAAAAAAGTTATTCAAAAATATCTTGTACTTTTTTTTATAGATTTGGTGGTTTCACCATTTCCGAAGGTCGTAGAAGTGCGGGGATGGTCCCAATGGATCGGGCATAGCCACTTTAGTGGAGATGGAACCAACTTCCAAGTCTCTATGACCTTCAGAAAAAAAGTTATTGAAGAATATCTTGAACTCCTGTAGGTTTTCATCCCTAACCCTAACCCTAATCACAACCAAAATATCAAACACTAATCACAACCCTAACCCTACCCCTTCCAAAGGTCGTAGAAGCTCGGGGGTGGTACCAATGGATCGGGCATAGCCACATTAGTGGACATGGAACCAACTTCCAAGTCTCTATGACCTACAGAAAAAAAGTTATTGAAGAATATCTTGATCTCCAAAGGGTATTCATCCCTAACCCTAACCCTAATAGCAACCCTAACCCTAACCCTAATCACAACCCTAACCCTAACCCTAATTGCAACCCTAACCCTAACTGCAACCCTAACCCATATTAGGGATTAATTGGAATAACTCCGCGCTGCTTGCTCGAAACGTGCTGAAATTCGGTGTGGTTGTGTGGCAGGACACCCTTTATAAATCATGAAATGCACAAGTCTCTAGGACTTTCAGAAAAAAAGTTATTCAAAAATATCTTGTACTTTTTTTTATAGATTTGGTGGTTTCACCATTTCCGAAGGTCGTAGAAGTGCGGGGATGGTCCCAATGGATCGGGCATAGCCACTTTAGTGGAGATGGAACCAACTTCCAAGTCTCTATGACCTTCAGAAAAAAAGTTATTGAAGAATATCTTGAACTCCTATAGGTTTTCATCCCTAACCCTAACCCTAATCACAACCAAAATATCAAACACTAATCACAACCCTAACCCTACCCCTTCCAAAGGTCGTAGAAGCTCGGGGGTGGTACCAATGGATCGGGCATAGCCACATTAGTGGACATGGAACCAACTTCCAAGTCTCTATGACCTACAGAAAAAAAGTTATTGAAGAATATCTTGATCTCCAATGGGTATTCATCCCTAACCCTAACCCTAATAGCAACCCTAACCCTAACCCTAATCACAACCCTAACCCTAACCCTAATTGCAACCCTAACCCTAACTGCAACCCTAACCCATATTAGGGATTAATTGGAATAACTCTGCGCTGCTTGCTCGAAACGTGCTGAAATTCAGTGTGGTTGCGTGGCAGGTCACCCTTTATAAATCTTGAAATGCACAAGTCTCTAGGACTTTCAGAAAAAAAGTTATTCAAAAATATCTTGTACTTTTTTTTATAGATTTGGTGGTTTCACCATTTCCGAAGGTCGTAGAAGTGCGGGGATGGTCCCAGTGGATCGGGCATAGCCACTTTAGTGGAGATGGAACCAACTTCCAAGTCTCTATGACCTTCAGAAAAAAAGTTATTGAAGAATATCTTGAACTCCTGTAGGTTTTCATCCCTAACCCTAACCCTAATCACAACCAAAATATCAAACACTAATCACAACCCTAACCCTACCCCTTCCAAAGGTCGTAGAAGCTCGGGGGTGGTACCAATGGATCGGGCATAGCCACATTAGTGGACATGGAACCAACTTCCAAGTCTCTATGACCTACAGAAAAAAAGTTATTGAAGAATATCTTGATCTCCAATGGGTATTCATCCCTAACCCTAACCCTAATAGCAACCCTAACCCTAACCCTAATCACAACCCTAACCCTAACCCTAATTGCAACCCTAACCCTAACTGCAACCCTAACCCATATTAGGGATTAATTGGAATAACTCCGCGCTGCTTGCTCGAAACGTGCTGAAATTCGGTGTGGTTGTGTGGCAGGCCACCCTTTATAAATCATGAAATGCACAAGTCTCTAGGACTTTCAGAAAAAAAGTTATTCAAAAATATCTTGTACTTTTTTTTATAGATTTGGTGGTTTCACCATTTCCGAAGGTCGTAGAAGTGCGGGGATGGTCCCAATGGATCGGGCATAGCCACTTTAGTGGATATGGAACCAACTTCCAAGTCTCTATGACCTTCAGAAAAAAAGTTATTGAAGAATATCTTGAACTCCTATAGGTTTTCATCCCTAACCCTAACCCTAATCACAACCAAAATATCAAACACTAATCACAACCCTAACCCTACCCCTTCCAAAGGTCGTAGAAGCTCGGGGGTGGTACCAGTGGATCGGGCATAGCCACATTAGTGGAGATGGAACCAACTTCCAAGTCTCTATGACCTACAGAAAAAAAGTTATTGAAGAATATCTTGATCTCCAATGGGTATTCATCCCTAACCCTAACCCTAATAGCAACCCTAACCCTAACCCTAATCACAACCCTAACCCTAACCCTAATTGCAACCCTAACCCTAACTGCAACCCTAACCCATATTAGGGATTAATTGGAATAACTCTGCACTGCTTGCTCGAAACGTGCTGAAATTCAGTGTGGTTGCGTGGCAGGTCACCCTTTATAAATCATGAAATGCACAAGTCTCTAGGACTTTCAGAAAAAAAGTTATTCAAAAATATCTTGTACTTTTTTTTATAGATTTGGTGGTTTCACCATTTCCGAAGGTCGTAGAAGTGCGGGGATGGTCCCAATGGATCGGGCATAGCCACTTTAGTGGAGATGGAACCAACTTCCAAGTCTCTATGACCTTCAGAAAAAAAGTTATTGAAGAATATCTTGAACTCCTGTAGGTTTTCATCCCTAACCCTAACCCTAATCACAACCAAAATATCAAACACTAATCACAACCCTAACTCTACCCCTTCCAAAGGTCGTAGAAGCTCGGGGGTGGTACCAATGGATCGGGCATAGCCACATTAGTGGACATGGAACCAACTTCCAAGTCTCTATGA
This sequence comes from Paralichthys olivaceus, assembly GCF_024713975.1. Classification (NCBI taxonomy): domain Eukaryota; kingdom Metazoa; phylum Chordata; class Actinopteri; order Pleuronectiformes; family Paralichthyidae; genus Paralichthys; species Paralichthys olivaceus. The sequence goes on along the minus strand of NC_091108.1, from coordinate 9,095,811 downwards.
CCTACAGAAAAAAAGTTATTGAAGAATATCTTGATCTCCAATGGGTATTCATCCCTAACCCTAACCCTAATAGCAACCCTAACCCTAACCCTAATCACAACCCTAACCCTAACCCTAATTGCAACCCTAACCCTAACTGCAACCCTAACCCATATTAGGGATTAATTGGAATAACTCTGCGCTGCTTGCTCGAAACGTGCTGAAATTCAGTGTGGTTGCGTGGCAGGTCACCCTTTATAAATCATGAAATGCACAAGTCTCTAGGACTTTCAGAAAAAAAGTTATTCAAAAATATCTTGTACTTTTTTTTATAGATTTGGTGGTTTCACCATTTCCGAAGGTCGTAGAAGTGCGGGGATGGTCCCAATGGATCGGGCATAGCCACTTTAGTGGAGATGGAACCAACTTCCAAGTCTCTATGACCTTCAGAAAAAAAGTTATTGAAGAATATCTTGAACTCCTGTAGGTTTTCATCCCTAACCCTAAACCTAATCACAACCAAAATATCAAACACTAATCACAACCCTAACCCTACCCCTTCCAAAGGTCGTAGAAGCTCGGGGGTGGTACCAATGGATCGGGCATAGCCACATTAGTGGACATGGAACCAACTTCCAAGTCTCTATGACCTACAGAAAAAAAGTTATTGAAGAATATCTTGATCTCCAATGGGTATTCATCCCTAACCCTAACCCTAATCACAACCCTAACCCTAACCCTAATTGCAACCCTAACCCTAACCCTAATTGCAACCCTAACCCATATTAGGAATTAATTGGAATAACTCCGCGCTGCTTGCTCGAAACGTGCTGAAATTCGGTGTGGTTGCGTGGCAGGCCACCCTTTATAAATCATGAAATGCACAAGTCTCTAGGACTTTCAGAAAAAAAGTTATTCAAAAATATCTTGTACTTTTTTTTATAGATTTGGTGGTTTCACCATTTCCGAAGGTCGTAGAAGTGCGGGGATGGTCCCAATGGATCGGGCATAGGCACTTTAGTGGAGATGGAACCAACTTCCAAGTCTCTATGACCTTCAGAAAAAAAGTTATTGAAGAATATCTTGAACTCCTATAGGTTTTCATCCCTAACCCTAACCCTAATCACAACCAAAAAATCAAACACTAATCACAACCCTAACCCTACCCCTTCCAAAGGTCGTAGAAGCTCGGGGGTGGTACCAATGGATCGGGCATAGCCACATTAGTGGACATGGAACCAACTTCCAAGTCTCTATGACCTACAGAAAAAAAGTTATTGAAGAATATCTTGATTTCCAATGGGTATTCATCCCTAACCCTAACCCTAATAGCAACCCTAACCCTAACCCTAATCACAACCCTAACCCTAACCCTAATTGCAACCCTAACCCTAACTGCAACCCTAACCCATATTAGGGATTAATTGGAATAACTCCGCGCTGCTTGCTCGAAACGTGCTGAAATACGGTGTGGTTGCTTGGCAGGCCACCCTTTATAAATCTTGAAATGCACAAGTCTCTAGGACTTTCAGAAAAAAAGTTATTCAAAAATATCTTTTACTTTTTTTTATAGATTTGGTGGTTTCACCATTTCCGAAGGTCGTAGAAGTGCGGGGATGGTCCCAATGGATCGGGCATAGTCACTTTAGTGGAGATGGAACCAACTTCCAAGTCTCTATGACCTTCAGAAAAAAAGTTATTGAAGAATATCTTGAACTCCTATAGGTTTTCATCCCTAACCCTAACCCTAATCACAACCAAAAAATCAAACACTAATCACAACCCTAACCCTACCCCTTCCAAAGGTCGTAGAAGCTCGGGGGTGGTACCAATGGATCGGGCATAGCCACATTAGTGGAGATGGAACCAACTTCCAAGTCTCTATGACCTACAGAAAAAAAGTTATTGAAGAATATCTTGATCTCCAATGGGTATTCATCCCTAACACTAACCCTAATAGCAACCCTAACCCTAACACTAATCACAACCCTAACCCTAACCCTAATTGCAACCCTAACCCTAACTGCAACCCTAACCCATATTAGGGATTAATTGGAATACCTCTGCGCTGCTTGCTCGAAACGTGCTGAAATTCAGTGTGGTTGCGTGGCAGGTCACCCTTTATAAATCTTGAAATGCACAAGTCTCTAGGACTTTCAGAAAAAAAGTTATTCAAAAATATCTTGTACTTTTTTTTATAGATTTGGTGGTTTCACCATTTCCGAAGGTCGTAGAAGTGCGGGGATGGTCCCAATGGATCGGGCATAGCCACTTTAGTGGAGATGGAACCAACTTCCAAGTCTCTATGACCTTCAGAAAAAAAGTTATTGAAGAATATCTTGAACTCCTGTAGGTTTTCATCCCTAACCCTAACCCTAATCACAACCAAAATATCAAACACTAATCACAACCCTAACCCTACCCCTTCCAAAGGTCGTAGAAGCTCGGGGGTGGTACCAATGGATCGGGCATAGCCACATTAGTGGACATGGAACCAACTTCCAAGTCTCTATGACCTACAGAAAAAAAGTTATTGAAGAATATCTTGATCTCCAAAGGGTATTCATCCCTAACCCTAACCCTAATAGCAACCCTAACCCTAACCCTAATCACAACCCTAACCCTAATTGCAACCCTAACCCATATTAGGAATTAATTCGAATAACTCCGCGCTGCTTGCTCGAAACGTGCTGAAATTCGGTGTGGTTGCGTGGCAGGCCACCCTTTATAGATCATGAAATGCACAAGTCTCTAGGACTTTCAGAAAAAAAGTTATTCAAAAATATCTTGTACTTTTTTTTATAGATTTGGTGGTTTCACCATTTCCGAAGGTCGTAGAAGTGCGGGGATGGTCCCAATGGATCGGGCATAGGCACTTTAGTGGAGATGGAACCAACTTCCAAGTCTCTATGACCTTCAGAAAAAAAGTTATTGAAGAATATCTTGAACTCCTATAGGTTTTCATCCCTAACCCTAACCCTAATCACAACCAAAAAATCAAACACTAATCACAACCCTAACCCTACCCCTTCCAAAGGTCGTAGAAGCTCGGGGGTGGTACCAATGGATCGGGCATAGCCACATTAGTGGACATGGAACCAACTTCCAAGTCTCTATGACCTACAGAAAAAAAGTTATTGAAGAATATCTTGATTTCCAATGGGTATTCATCCCTAACCCTAACCCTAATAGCAACCCTAACCCTAACCCTAATCACAACCCTAACCCTAACCCTAATTGCAACCCTAACCCTAACTGCAACCCTAACCCATATTAGGGATTAATTGGAATAACTCCGCGCTGCTTGCTCGAAACGTGCTGAAATACGGTGTGGTTGCTTGGCAGGCCACCCTTTATAAATCTTGAAATGCACAAGTCTCTAGGACTTTCAGAAAAAAAGTTATTCAAAAATATCTTTTACTTTTTTTTATAGATTTGGTGGTTTCACCATTTCCGAAGGTCGTAGAAGTGCGGGGATGGTCCCAATGGATCGGGCATAGTCACTTTAGTGGAGATGGAACCAACTTCCAAGTCTCTATGACCTTCAGAAAAAAAGTTATTGAAGAATATCTTGAACTCCTATAGGTTTTCATCCCTAACCCTAACCCTAATCACAACCAAAAAATCAAACACTAATCACAACCCTAACCCTACCCCTTCCAAAGGTCGTAGAAGCTCGGGGGTGGTACCAATGGATCGGGCATAGCCACATTAGTGGAGATGGAACCAACTTCCAAGTCTCTATGACCTACAGAAAAAAAGTTATTGAAGAATATCTTGATCTCCAATGGGTATTCATCCCTAACACTAACCCTAATAGCAACCCTAACCCTAACCCTAATCACAACCCTAACCCTAACCCTAATTGCAACCCTAACCCTAACTGCAACCCTAACCCATATTAGGGATTAATTGGAATACCTCTGCGCTGCTTGCTCGAAACGTGCTGAAATTCAGTGTGGTTGCGTGGCAGGTCACCCTTTATAAATCTTGAAATGCACAAGTCTCTAGGACTTTCAGAAAAAAAGTTATTCAAAAATATCTTGTACTTTTTTTTATAGATTTGGTGGTTTCACCATTTCCGAAGGTCGTAGAAGTGCGGGGATGGTCCCAATGGATCGGGCATAGCCACTTTAGTGGAGATGGAACCAACTTCCAAGTCTCTATGACCTTCAGAAAAAAAGTTATTGAAGAATATCTTGAACTCCTGTAGGTTTTCATCCCTAACCCTAACCCTAATCACAACCAAAATATCAAACACTAATCACAACCCTAACCCTACCCCTTCCAAAGGTCGTAGAAGCTCGGGGGTGGTACCAATGGATCGGGCATAGCCACATTAGTGGACATGGAACCAACTTCCAAGTCTCTATGACCTACAGAAAAAAAGTTATTGAAGAATATCTTGATCTCCAAAGGGTATTCATCCCTAACCCTAACCCTAATAGCAACCCTAACCCTAACCCTAATCACAACCCTAACCCTAATTGCAACCCTAACCCATATTAGGAATTAATTCGAATAACTCCGCGCTGCTTGCTCGAAACGTGCTGAAATTCGGTGTGGTTGCGTGGCAGGCCACCCTTTATAGATCATGAAATGCACAAGTCTCTAGGACTTTCAGAAAAAAAGTTATTCAAAAATATCTTGTACTTTTTTTTATAGATTTGGTGGTTTCACCATTTTCGAAGGTCGTAGAAGTGCGGGGATGGTCCCAATGGATCGGGCATAGCCACTTTAGTGGAGATGGAACCAACTTCCAAGTCTCTATGACCTTCAGAAAAAAAGTTATTGAAGAATATCTTGAACTCCTGTAGGTTTTCATCCCTAACCCTAACCCTAATCACAACCAAAATATCAAACACTAATCACAACCCTAACCCTACCCCTTCCAAAGGTCGTAGAAGCTCGGGGGTGGTACCAGTGGATCGGGCATAGCCACATTAGTGGAGATGGAACCAACTTCCAAGTATCTATGACCTACAGAAAAAAAGTTATTGAAGAATATCTTGATCTCCAATGGGTATTCATCCCTAACCCTAACCCTAATAGCAACCCTAACCCTAACCCTAATCACAACCCTAACCCTAACCCTAATTGCAACCCTAACCCTAACTGCAACCCTAACCCATATTAGGGATTAATTGGAATAACTCTGCGCTGCTTGCTCGAAACGTGCTGAAATTCAGTGTGGTTGCGTGGCAGGTCACCCTTTATAAATCATGAAATGCACAAGTCTCTAGGACTTTCAGAAAAAAAGTTATTCAAAAATATCTTGTACTTTTTTTTATAGATTTGGTGGTTTCACCATTTCCGAAGGTCGTAGAAGTGCGGGGATGGTCCCAATGGATCGGGCATAGCCACTTTAGTGGAGATGGAACCAACTTCCAAGTCTCTATGACCTTCAGAAAAAAAGTTATTGAAGAATATCTTGAACTCCTGTAGGTTTTCATCCCTAACCCTAACCCTAATCACAACCAAAATATCAAACACTAATCACAACCCTAACCCTACCCCTTCCAAAGGTCGTAGAAGCTCGGGGGTGGTACCAGTGGATCGGGCATAGCCACATTAGTGGAGATGGAACCAACTTCCAAGTCTCTATGACCTACAGAAAAAAAGTTATTGAAGAATATCTTGATCTCCAATGGGTATTCATCCCTAACCCTAACCCTAATAGCAACCCTAACCCTAACCCTAATCACAACCCTAACCCTAACCCTAATTGCAACCCTAACCCTAACTGCAACCCTAACCCATATTAGGGATTAATTGGAATAACTCTGCGCTGCTTGCTCGAAACGTGCTGAAATTCAGTGTGGTTGCGTGGCAGGTCACCCTTTATAAATCATGAAATGCACAAGTCTCTAGGACTTTCAGAAAAAAAGTTATTCAAAAATATCTTGTACTTTTTTTTATAGATTTGGTGGTTTCACCATTTCCGAAGGTCGTAGAAGTGCGGGGATGGTCCCAATGGATCGGGCATAGCCACTTTAGTGGAGATGGAACCAACTTCCAAGTCTCTATGACCTTCAGAAAAAAGGTTATTGAAGAATATCTTGAACTCCTGTAGGTTTTCATCCCTAACCCTAACCCTAATCACAACCAAAATATCAAACACTAATCACAACCCTAACCCTACCCCTTCCAAAGGTCGTAGAAGCTCGGGGGTGGTACCAATGGATCGGGCATAGCCACATTAGTGGACATGGAACCAACTTCCAAGTCTCTATGACCTACAGAAAAAAAGTTATTGAAGAATATCTTGATCTCCAATGGGTATTCATCCCTAACCCTAACCCTAATAGCAACCCTAACCCTAACCCTAATCACAACCCTAACCCTAACCCTAATTGCAACCCTAACCCATATTAGGAATTAATTGGAATAACTCCGCGCTGCTTGCTCGAAACGTGGTGAAATTCGGTGTGGTTGCGTGGCAGGCCACCCTTTATAGATCATGAAATGCACAAGTCTCTAGGACTTTCAGAAAAAAAGTTATTCAAAAATATCTTGTACTTTTTTTTATAGATTTGGTGGTTTCACCATTTCCGAAGGTCGTAGAAGTGCGGGGATGGTCCCAATGGATCGGGCATAGTCACTTTAGTGGAGATGGAACCAACTTCCAAGTCTCTATGACCTTCAGAAAAAAAGTTATTGAATAATATCTTGAACTCCTGTAGGTTTTCATCCCTAACCCTAACCCTAATCACAACCAAAATATCAAACACTAATCACAACCCTAACCCTACCCCTTCCAAAGGTCGTAGAAGCTCGGGGGTGGTACCAATGGATCGGGCATAGCCACATTAGTGGACATGGAACCAACTTCCAAGTCTCTATGACCTACAGAAAAAAAGTTATTGAAGAATATCTTGATCTCCAATGGGTATTCATCCCTAACCCTAACCCTAATAGCAACCCTAACCCTAACCCTAATCACAACCCTAACCCTAACCCTAATTGCAACCCTAACCCTAACTGCAACCCTAACCCATATTAGGGATTAATTGGAATAACTCTGCGCTGCTTGCTCGAAACGTGCTGAAATTCAGTGTGGTTGCGTGGCAGGTCACCCTTTATAAATCATGAAATGCACAAGTCTCTAGGACTTTCAGAAAAAAAGTTATTCAAAAATATCTTGTACTTTTTTTTATAGATTTGGTGGTTTCACCATTTCCGAAGGTCGTAGAAGTGCGGGGATGGTCCCAATGGATCGGGCATAGCCACTTTAGTGGAGATGGAACCAACTTCCAAGTCTCTATGACCTTCAGAAAAAAAGTTATTGAAGAATATCTTGAACTCCTGTAGGTTTTCATCCCTAACCCTAACCCTAATCACAACCAAAATATCAAACACTAATCACAACCCTAACCCTACCCCTTCCAAAGGTCGTAGAAGCTCGGGGGTGGTACCAATGGATCGGGCATAGCCACATTAGTGGACATGGAACCAACTTCCAAGTCTCTATGACCTACAGAAAAAAAGTTATTGAAGAATATCTTGATCTCCAATGGGTATTCATCCCTAACCCTAACCCTAATAGCAACCCTAACCCTAACCCTAATCACAACCCTAACCCTAACCCTAATTGCAACCCTAACCCTAACTGCAACCCTAACCCATATTAGGGATTAATTGGAATAACTCTGCGCTGCTTGCTCGAAACGTGCTGAAATTCAGTGTGGTTGCGTGGCAGGTCACCCTTTATAAATCATGAAATGCACAAGTCTCTAGGACTTTCAGAAAAAAAGTTATTCAAAAATATCTTGTACTTTTTTTTATAGATTTGGTGGTTTCACCATTTCCGAAGGTCGTAGAAGTGCGGGGATGGTCCCAATGGATCGGGCATAGCCACTTTAGTGGAGATGGAACCAACTTCCAAGTCTCTATGACCTTCAGAAAAAAGGTTATTGAAGAATATCTTGAACTCCTGTAGGTTTTCATCCCTAACCCTAACCCTAATCACAACCAAAATATCAAACACTAATCACAACCCTAACCCTACCCCTTCCAAAGGTCGTAGAAGCTCGGGGGTGGTACCAATGGATCGGGCATAGCCACATTAGTGGACATGGAACCAACTTCCAAGTCTCTATGACCTACAGAAAAAAAGTTATTGAAGAATATCTTGATCTCCAATGGGTATTCATCCCTAACCCTAACCCTAATAGCAACCCTAACCCTAACCCTAATCACAACCCTAACCCTAACCCTAATTGCAACCCTAACCCATATTAGGAATTAATTGGAATAACTCCGCGCTGCTTGCTCGAAACGTGGTGAAATTCGGTGTGGTTGCGTGGCAGGCCACCCTTTATAGATCATGAAATGCACAAGTCTCTAGGACTTTCAGAAAAAAAGTTATTCAAAAATATCTTGTACTTTTTTTTATAGATTTGGTGGTTTCACCATTTCCGAAGGTCGTAGAAGTGCGGGGATGGTCCCAATGGATCGGGCATAGTCACTTTAGTGGAGATGGAACCAACTTCCAAGTCTCTATGACCTTCAGAAAAAAAGTTATTGAATAATATCTTGAACTCCTGTAGGTTTTCATCCCTAACCCTAACCCTAATCACAACCAAAATATCAAACACTAATCACAACCCTAACCCTACCCCTTCCAAAGGTCGTAGAAGCTCGGGGGTGGTACCAATGGATCGGGCATAGCCACATTAGTGGACATGGAACCAACTTCCAAGTCTCTATGACCTACAGAAAAAAAGTTATTGAAGAATATCTTGATCTCCAATGGGTATTCATCCCTAACCCTAACCCTAATAGCAACCCTAACCCTAACCCTAATCACAACCCTAACCCTAACCCTAATTGCAACCCTAACCCTAACTGCAACCCTAACCCATATTAGGGATTAATTGGAATAACTCTGCGCTGCTTGCTCGAAACGTGCTGAAATTCAGTGTGGTTGCGTGGCAGGTCACCCTTTATAAATCATGAAATGCACAAGTCTCTAGGACTTTCAGAAAAAAAGTTATTCAAAAATATCTTGTACTTTTTTTTATAGATTTGGTGGTTTCACCATTTCCGAAGGTCGTAGAAGTGCGGGGATGGTCCCAATGGATCGGGCATAGCCACTTTAGTGGAGATGGAACCAACTTCCAAGTCTCTATGACCTTCAGAAAAAAAGTTATTGAAGAATATCTTGAACTCCTGTAGGTTTTCATCCCTAACCCTAACCCTAATCACAACCAAAATATCAAACACTAATCACAACCCTAACCCTACCCCTTCCAAAGGTCGTAGAAGCTCGGGGGTGGTACCAATGGATCGGGCATAGCCACATTAGTGGACATGGAACCAACTTCCAAGTCTCTATGACCTACAGAAAAAAAGTTATTGAAGAATATCTTGATCTCCAATGGGTATTCATCCCTAACCCTAACCCTAATAGCAACCCTAACCCTAACCCTAATCACAACCCTAACCCTAACCCTAATTGCAACCCTAACCCATATTAGGAATTAATTGGAATAACTCCGCGCTGCTTGCTCGAAACGTGGTGAAATTCGGTGTGGTTGCGTGGCAGGCCACCCTTTATAGATCATGAAATGCACAAGTCTCTAGGACTTTCAGAAAAAAAGTTATTCAAAAATATCTTGTACTTTTTTTTATAGATTTGGTGGTTTCACCATTTCCGAAGGTCGTAGAAGTGCGGGGATGGTCCCAATGGATCGGGCATAGTCACTTTAGTGGAGATGGAACCAACTTCCAAGTCTCTATGACCTTCAGAAAAAAAGTTATTGAATAATATCTTGAACTCCTGTAGGTTTTCATCCCTAACCCTAACCCTAATCACAACCAAAATATCAAACACTAATCACAACCCTAACCCTACCCCTTCCAAAGGTCGTAGAAGCTCGGGGGTGGTACCAATGGATCGGGCATAGCCACATTAGTGGACATGGAACCAACTTCCAAGTCTCTATGACCTACAGAAAAAAAGTTATTGAAGAATATCTTGATCTCCAATGGGTATTCATCCCTAACCCTAACCCTAATAGCAACCCTAACCCTAACCCTAATCACAACCCTAACCCTAACCCTAATTGCAACCCTAACCCTAACTGCAACCCTAACCCATATTAGGGATTCATTGGAATAACTCTGCGCTGCTTGCTCGAAACGTGCTGAAATTCAGTGTGGTTGCGTGGCAGGTCACCCTTTATAAATCATGAAATGCACAAGTCTCTAGGACTTTCAGAAAAAAAGTTATTCAAAAATATCTTGTACTTTTTTTTATAGATTTGGTGGTTTCACCATTTCCGAAGGTCGTAGAAGTGCGGGGATGGTCCCAATGGATCGGGCATAGCCACTTTAGTGGAGATGGAACCAACTTCCAAGTCTCTATGACCTTCAGAAAAAAAGTTATTGAAGAATATCTTGAACTCCTGTAGGTTTTCATCCCTAACCCTAACCCTAATCACAACCAAAATATCAAACACTAATCACAACCCTAACCCTACCCCTTCCAAAGGTCGTAGAAGCTCGGGGGTGGTACCAATGGATCGGGCATAGCCACATTAGTGGACATGGAACCAACTTCCAAGTCTCTATGACCTACAGAAAAAAAGTTATTGAAGAATATCTTGATCTCCAATGGGTATTCATCCCTAACCCTAACCCTAATCACAACCCTAACCCTAACCCTAATTGCAACCCTAACCCTAACCCTAATTGCAACCCTAACCCATATTAGGAATTAATTGGAATAACTCCGCGCTGCTTGCTCGAAACGTGCTGAAATTCGGTGTGGTTGCGTGGCAGGCCACCCTTTATAAATCATGAAATGCACAAGTCTCTAGGACTTTCAGAAAAAAAGTTATTCAAAAATATCTTGTACTTTTTTTTATAGATTTGGTGGTTTCACCATTTCCGAAGGTCGTAGAAGTGCGGGGATGGTCCCAATGGATCGGGCATAGGCACTTTAGTGGAGATGGAACCAACTTCCAAGTCTCTATGACCTTCAGAAAAAAAGTTATTGAAGAATATCTTGAACTCCTATAGGTTTTCATCCCTAACCCTAACCCTAATCACAACCAAAAAATCAAACACTAATCACAACCCTAACCCTACCCCTTCCAAAGGTCGTAGAAGCTCGGGGGTGGTACCAATGGATCGGGCATAGCCACATTAGTGGACATGGAACCAACTTCCAAGTCTCTATGACCTACAGAAAAAAAGTTATTGAAGAATATCTTGATTTCCAATGGGTATTCATCCCTAACCCTAACCCTAATAGCAACCCTAACCCTAACCCTAATCACAACCCTAACCCTAACCCTAATTGCAACCCTAACCCTAACCCTAATTGCAACCCTAACCCATATTAGGAATTAATTGGAATAACTCCGCGCTGCTTGCTCGAAACGTGCTGAAATTCGGTGTGGTTGCGTGGCAGGCCACCCTATATAAATCATGAAATGCACAAGTCTCTAGGACTTTCAGAAAAAAAGTTATTCAAAAATATCTTGTACTTTTTTTTATAGATTTGGTGGTTTCACCATTTCCGAAGGTCGTAGAAGTGCGGGGATGGTCCCAATGGATCGGGCATAGGCACTTTAGTGGAGATGGAACCAACTTCCAAGTCTCTATGACCTTCAGAAAAAAAGTTATTGAAGAATATCTTGAACTCCTATAGGTTTTCAACCCTAACCCTAACCCTAATCACAACCCTAACCCTAACCCTAATCACAACCCTAACCCTAACCCTAATTGCAACCCTAACCCTAACTGCAACCCTAACCCATATTAGGGATTAATTGGAATAACTCCGCGCTGCTTGCTCGAAACGTGCTGAAATTCGGTGTGGTTGCTTGGCAGGCGACCCTTTATAAATCTTGAAATGCACAAGTCTCTAGGACTTTCAGAAAAAAAGTTATTCAAAAATATCTTGTACTTTTTTTTATAGATTTGGTGGTTTCACCATTTCCGAAGGTCGTAGAAGTGCGGGGATGGTCCCAATGGATCGGGCATAGGCACTTTAGTGGAGATGGAACCAACTTCCAAGTCTCTATGACCTTCAGAAAAAAAGTTATTGAAGAATATCTTGAACTCCTATAGGTTTTCATCCCTAACCCTAACCCTAATCACAACCAAAAAATCAAACACTAATCACAACCCTAACCCTACCCCTTCCAAAGGTCGTAGAAGCTCGGGGGTGGTACCAATGGATCGGGCATAGCCACATTAGTGGAGATGGAACAAACTTCCAAGTCTCTATGACCTACAGAAAAAAAGTTATTCAAGAATATCTTGATCTCCAATGGGTATTCATCCCTAACCTTAATAGCAACCCTAACCCTAACCCTAATCACAACCCTAACCCTAACCCTAATTGCAACCCTAACCCTAACCCTAATTGCAACCCTAACCCATATTAGGAATTAATTGGAATAACTCCGCGCTGCTTGCTCGAAACGTGCTGAAATTCGGTGTGGTTGCGTGGCAGGCCACCCTATATAAATCATGAAATGCACAAGTCTCTAGGACTTTCAGAAAAAAAGTTATTCAAAAATATCTTGTACTTTTTTTTTATAGATTTGGTGGTTTCACCATTTCCGAAGGTCGTAGAAGTGCGGGGATGGTCCCAATGGATCGGGCATAGCCACTTTAGTGGAGATGGAACCAACTTCCAAGTCTCTATGACCTTCAGAAAAAAAGTTATTGAAGAATATCTTGAACTCCTATAGGTTTTCATCCCTAACCCTAACCCTAATCACAACCAAAATATCAAACACTAATCACAACCCTAACCCTACCCCTTCCAAAGGTCGTAGAAGCTCGGGGGTGGTACCAATGGATCGGGCATAGCCACATTAGTGGAGATGGAACCAACTTCCAAGTCTCTATGACCTACAGAAAAAAAGTTATTGAAGAATATCTTGATCTCCAATGGGTATTCATCCCTAACCCTAACCCTAATAGCAACCCTAACCCTAACCCTAATCACAACCCTAACCCTAACCCTAATCACAACCCTAACCCTAACCCTAATTGTAACCCTAACCCTAACTGCAACCCTAACCCATATTAGGGATTAATTGGAATAACTCCGCGCTGCTTGCTCGAAACGTGCTGAAATTCGGTGTGGTTGCTTGGCAGGCGACCCTTTATAAATCTTGAAATGCACAAGTCTCTAGGACTTTCAGAAAAAAAGTTATTCAAAAATATCTTGTACTTTTTTTTATAGATTTGGTGGTTTCACCATTTCCGAAGGTCGTAGAAGTGCGGGGATGGTCCCAATGGATCGGGCATAGGCACTTTAGTGGAGATGGAACCAACTTCCAAGTCTCTATGACCTTCAGAAAAAAAGTTATTGAAGAATATCTTGAACTCCTATAGGTTTTCATCCCTAACCCTAACCCTAATCACAACCAAAAAATCAAACACTAATCACAACCCTAACCCTACCCCTTCCAAAGGTCGTAGAAGCTCGGGGGTGGTACCAATGGATCGGGCATAGCCACATTAGTGGAGATGGAACAAACTTCCAAGTCTCTATGACCTACAGAAAAAAAGTTATTCAAGAATATCTTGATCTCCAATGGGTATTCATCCCTAACCCTAATAGCAACCCTAACCCTAACCCTAATCACAACCCTAACCCTAACCCTAATTGCAACCCTAACCCTAACCCTAATTGCAACCCTAACCCATATTAGGAATTAATTGGAATAACTCCGCGCTGCTTGCTCGAAACGTGCTGAAATTCGGTGTGGTTGCGTGGCAGGCCACCCTATATAAATCATGAAATGCACAAGTCTCTAGGACTTTCAGAAAAAAAGTTATTCAAAAATATCTTGTACTTTTTTTTTATAGATTTGGTGGTTTCACCATTTCCGAAGGTCGTAGAAGTGCGGGGATGGTCCCAATGGATCGGGCATAGCCACTTTAGTGGAGATGGAACCAACTTCCAAGTCTCTATGACCTTCAGAAAAAAAGTTATTGAAGAATATCTTGAACTCCTATAGGTTTTCATCCCTAACCCTAACCCTAATCACAACCAAAAAATCAAACACTAATCACAACCCTAACCCTACCCCTTCCAAAGGTCGTAGAAGCTCGGGGGTGGTACCAATGGATCGGGCATAGCCACATTAGTGGAGATGGAACCAACTTCCAAGTCTCTATGACCTACAGAAAAAAAGTTATTGAAGAATATCTTGATCTCCAATGGGTATTCATCCCTAACCCTAACCCTAATAGCAACCCTAACCCTAACCCTAATCACAACCCTAACCCTAACCCTAATCACAACCCTAACCCTAACCCTAATTGCAACCCTAACCCTAACTGCAACCCTAACCCATATTAGGGATTAATTGGAATAACTCTGCGCTGCTTGCTCGAAACGTGCTGAAATTCGGTGTGGTTGCTTGGCAGGCGACCCTTTATAAATCTTGAAATGCACAAGTCTCTAGGACTTTCAGAAAAAAAGTTATTCAAAAATATCTTGTACTTTTTTTTATAGATTTGGTGGTTTCACCATTTCCGAAGGTCGTAGAAGTGCGGGGATGGTCCCAATGGATCGGGCATAGGCACTTTAGTGGAGATGGAACCAACTTCCAAGTCTCTATGACCTTCAGAAAAAAAGTTATTGAAGAATATCTTGAACTCCTATAGGTTTTCATCCCTAACCCTAACCCTAATCACAACCAAAAAATCAAACACTAATCACAACCCTAACCCTACCCCTTCCAAAGGTCGTAGAAGCTCGGGGGTGGTACCAATGGATCGGGCATAGCCACATTAGTGGAGATGGAACAAACTTCCAAGTCTCTATGACCTACAGAAAAAAAGTTATTCAAGAATATCTTGATCTCCAATGGGTATTCATCCCTAACCCTAATAGCAACCCTAACCCTAACCCTAATCACAACCCTAACCCTAACCCTAATTGCAACCCTAACCCTAACCCTAATTGCAACCCTAACCCATATTAGGAATTAATTGGAATAACTCCGCGCTGCTTGCTCGAAACGTGCTGAAATTCGGTGTGGTTGCGTGGCAGGCCACCCTATATAAATCATGAAATGCACAAGTCTCTAGGACTTTCAGAAAAAAAGTTATTCAAAAATATCTTGTACTTTTTTTTTATAGATTTGGTGGTTTCACCATTTCCGAAGGTCGTAGAAGTGCGGGGATGGTCCCAATGGATCGGGCATAGCCACTTTAGTGGAGATGGAACCAACTTCCAAGTCTCTATGACCTTCAGAAAAAAAGTTATTGAAGAATATCTTGAACTCCTATAGGTTTTCATCCCTAACCCTAACCCTAATCACAACCAAAAAATCAAACACTAATCACAACCCTAACCCTACCCCTTCCAAAGGTCGTAGAAGCTCGGGGGTGGTACCAATGGATCGGGCATAGCCACATTAGTGGAGATGGAACCAACTTCCAAGTCTCTATGACCTACAGAAAAAAAGTTATTGAAGAATATCTTGATCTCCAATGGGTATTCATCCCTAACCCTAACCCTAATAGCAACCCTAACCCTAACCCTAATCACAACCCTAACCCTAACCCTAATCACAACCCTAACCCTAACCCTAATTGCAACCCTAACCCTAACTGCAACCCTAACCCATATTAGGGATTAATTGGAATAACTCCGCGCTGCTTGCTCGAAACGTGCTGAAATTCGGTGTGGTTGCTTGGCAGGCGACCCTTTATAAATCTTGAAATGCACAAGTCTCTAGGACTTTCAGAAAAAAAGTTATTCAAAAATATCTTGTACTTTTTTTTATAGATTTGGTGGTTTCACCATTTCCGAAGGTCGTAGAAGTGCGGGGATGGTCCCAATGGATCGGGCATAGGCACTTTAGTGGAGATGGAACCAACTTCCAAGTCTCTATGACCTTCAGAAAAAAAGTTATTGAAGAATATCTTGAACTCCTATAGGTTTTCATCCCTAACCCTAACCCTAATCACAACCAAAAAATCAAACACTAATCACAACCCTAACCCTACCCCTTCCAAAGGTCGTAGAAGCTCGGGGGTGGTACCAATGGATCGGGCATAGCCACATTAGTGGAGATGGAACAAACTTCCAAGTCTCTATGACCTACAGAAAAAAAGTTATTCAAGAATATCTTGATCTCCAATGGGTATTCATCCCTAACCCTAATAGCAACCCTAACCCTAACCCTAATCACAACCCTAACCCTAACCCTAATTGCAACCCTAACCCTAACCCTAATTGCAACCCTAACCCATATTAGGAATTAATTGGAATAACTCCGCGCTGCTTGCTCGAAACGTGCTGAAATTCGGTGTGGTTGCGTGGCAGGCCACCCTATATAAATCATGAAATGCACAAGTCTCTAGGACTTTCAGAAAAAAAGTTATTCAAAAATATCTTGTACTTTTTTTTTATAGATTTGGTGGTTTCACCATTTCCGAAGGTCGTAGAAGTGCGGGGATGGTCCCAATGGATCGGGCATAGCCACTTTAGTGGAGATGGAACCAACTTCCAAGTCTCTATGACCTTCAGAAAAAAAGTTATTGAAGAATATCTTGAACTCCTATAGGTTTTCATCCCTAACCCTAACCCTAATCACAACCAAAAAATCAAACACTAATCACAACCCTAACCCTACCCCTTCCAAAGGTCGTAGAAGCTCGGGGGTGGTACCAATGGATCGGGCATAGCCACATTAGTGGAGATGGAACCAACTTCCAAGTCTCTATGACCTACAGAAAAAAAGTTATTGAAGAATATCTTGATCTCCAATGGGTATTCATCCCTAACCCTAACCCTAATAGCAACCCTAACCCTAACCCTAATCACAACCCTAACCCTAACCCTAATCACAACCCTAACCCTAACCCTAATTGCAACCCTAACCCTAACTGCAACCCTAACCCATATTAGGGATTAATTGGAATAACTCCGCGCTGCTTGCTCGAAACGTGCTGAAATTCGGTGTGGTTGCTTGGCAGGCGACCCTTTATAAATCTTGAAATGCACAAGTCTCTAGGACTTTCAGAAAAAAAGTTATTCAAAAATATCTTGTACTTTTTTTTATAGATTTGGTGGTTTCACCATTTCCGAAGGTCGTAGAAGTGCGGGGATGGTCCCAATGGATCGGGCATAGGCACTTTAGTGGAGATGGAACCAACTTCCAAGTCTCTATGACCTTCAGAAAAAAAGTTATTGAAGAATATCTTGAACTCCTATAGGTTTTCATCCCTAACCCTAACCCTAATCACAACCAAAAAATCAAACACTAATCACAACCCTAACCCTACCCCTTCCAAAGGTCGTAGAAGCTCGGGGGTGGTACCAATGGATCGGGCATAGCCACATTAGTGGAGATGGAACCAACTTCCAAGTCTCTATGACCTACAGAAAAAAAGTTATTCAAGAATATCTTGATCTCCAATGGGTATTCATCCCTAACCCTAATAGCAACCCTAACCCTAACCCTAATCACAACCCTAACCCTAACCCTAATTGCAACCCTAACCCTAACCCTAATTGCAACCCTAACCCATATTAGGAATTAATTGGAATAACTCCGCGCTGCTTGCTCGAAACGTGCTGAAATTCGGTGTGGTTGCGTGGCAGGCCACCCTATATAAATCATGAAATGCACAAGTCTCTAGGACTTTCAGAAAAAAAGTTATTCAAAAATATCTTGTACTTTTTTTTTATAGATTTGGTGGTTTCACCATTTCCGAAGGTCGTAGAAGTGCGGGGATGGTCCCAATGGATCGGGCATAGCCACTTTAGTGGAGATGGAACCAACTTCCAAGTCTCTATGACCTTCAGAAAAAAAGTTATTGAAGAATATCTTGAACTCCTATAGGTTTTCATCCCTAACCCTAACCCTAATCACAACCAAAAAATCAAACACTAATCACAACCCTAACCCTACCCCTTCCAAAGGTCGTAGAAGCTCGGGGGTGGTACCAATGGATCGGGCATAGCCACATTAGTGGAGATGGAACCAACTTCCAAGTCTCTATGACCTACAGAAAAAAAGTTATTGAAGAATATCTTGATCTCCAATGGGTATTCATCCCTAACCCTAACCCTAATAGCAACCCTAACCCTAACCCTAATCACAACCCTAACCCTAACCCTAATCACAACCCTAACCCTAACCCTAATTGCAACCCTAACCCTAACTGCAACCCTAACCCATATTAGGGATTAATTGGAATAACTCCGCGCTGCTTGCTCGAAATGTGCTGAAATTCGGTGTGGTTGCTTGGCAGGCGACCCTTTATAAATCTTGAAATGCACAAGTCTCTAGGACTTTCAGAAAAAAAGTTATTCAAAAATATCTTGTACTTTTTTTTATAGATTTGGTGGTTTCACCATTTCCGAAGGTCGTAGAAGTGCGGGGATGGTCCCAATGGATCGGGCATAGGCACTTTAGTGGAGATGGAACCAACTTCCAAGTCTCTATGACCTTCAGAAAAAAAGTTATTGAAGAATATCTTGAACTCCTATAGGTTTTCATCCCTAACCCTAACCCTAATCACAACCAAAAAATCAAACACTAATCACAACCCTAACCCTACCCCTTCCAAAGGTCGTAGAAGCTCGGGGGTGGTACCAATGGATCGGGCATAGCCACATTAGTGGAGATGGAACCAACTTCCAAGTCTCTATGACCTACAGAAAAAAAGTTATTCAAGAATATCTTGATCTCCAATGGGTATTCATCCCTAACCCTAATAGCAACCCTAACCCTAACCCTAATCACAACCCTAACCCTAACCCTAATTGCAACCCTAACCCTAACCCTAATTGCAACCCTAACCCATATTAGGAATTAATTGGAATAACTCCGCGCTGCTTGCTCGAAACGTGCTGAAATTCGGTGTGGTTGCGTGGCAGGCCACCCTATATAAATCATGAAATGCACAAGTCTCTAGGACTTTCAGAAAAAAAGTTATTCAAAAATATCTTGTACTTTTTTTTTATAGATTTGGTGGTTTCACCATTTCCGAAGGTCGTAGAAGTGCGGGGATGGTCCCAATGGATCGGGCATAGCCACTTTAGTGGAGATGGAACCAACTTCCAAGTCTCTATGACCTTCAGAAAAAAAGTTATTGAAGAATATCTTGAACTCCTATAGGTTTTCATCCCTAACCCTAACCCTAATCACAACCAAAAAATCAAACACTAATCACAACCCTAACCCTACCCCTTCCAAAGGTCGTAGAAGCTCGGGGGTGGTACCAATGGATCGGGCATAGCCACATTAGTGGAGATGGAACCAACTTCCAAGTCTCTATGACCTACAGAAAAAAAGTTATTGAAGAATATCTTGATCTCCAATGGGTATTCATCCCTAACCCTAACCCTAATAGCAACCCTAACCCTAACCCTAATCACAACCCTAACCCTAACCCTAATCACAACCCTAACCCTAACCCTAATTGCAACCCTAACCCTAACTGCAACCCTAACCCATATTAGGGATTAATTGGAATAACTCCGCGCTGCTTGCTCGAAATGTGCTGAAATTCGGTGTGGTTGCTTGGCAGGCGACCCTTTATAAATCTTGAAATGCACAAGTCTCTAGGACTTTCAGAAAAAAAGTTATTCAAAAATATCTTGTACTTTTTTTTATAGATTTGGTGGTTTCACCATTTCCGAAGGTCGTAGAAGTGCGGGGATGGTCCCAATGGATCGGGCATAGGCACTTTAGTGGAGATGGAACCAACTTCCAAGTCTCTATGACCTTCAGAAAAAAAGTTATTGAAGAATATCTTGAACTCCTATAGGTTTTCATCCCTAACCCTAACCCTAATCACAACCAAAAAATCAAACACTAATCACAACCCTAACCCTACCCCTTCCAAAGGTCGTAGAAGCTCGGGGGTGGTACCAATGGATCGGGCATAGCCACATTAGTGGAGATGGAACCAACTTCCAAGTCTCTATGACCTACAGAAAAAAAGTTATTCAAGAATATCTTGATCTCCAATGGGTATTCATCCCTAACCCTAATAGCAACCCTAACCCTAACCCTAATCACAACCCTAACCCTAACCCTAATTGCAACCCTAACCCTAACCCTAATTGCAACCCTAACCCATATTAGGAATTAATTGGAATAACTCCGCGCTGCTTGCTCGAAACGTGCTGAAATTCGGTGTGGTTGCGTGGCAGGCCACCCTATATAAATCATGAAATGCACAAGTCTCTAGGACTTTCAGAAAAAAAGTTATTCCAAAATATCTTGTACTTTTTTTTTATAGATTTGGTGGTTTCACCATTTCCGAAGGTCGTAGAAGTGCGGGGATGGTCCCAATGGATCGGGCATAGCCACTTTAGTGGAGATGGAACCAACTTCCAAGTCTCTATGACCTTCAGAAAAAAAGTTATTGAAGAATATCTTGAACTCCTATAGGTTTTCATCCCTAACCCTAACCCTAATCACAACCAAAAAATCAAACACTAATCACAACCCTAACCCTACCCCTTCCAAAGGTCGTAGAAGCTCGGGGGTGGTACCAATGGATCGGGCATAGCCACATTAGTGGAGATGGAACCAACTTCCAAGTCTCTATGACCTACAGAAAAAAAGTTATTCAAGAATATCTTGATCTCCAATGGGTATTCATCCCTAACCCTAATAGCAACCCTAACCCTAACCCTAATCACAACCCTAACCCTAACCCTAATTGCAACCCTAACCCTAACCCTAATTGCAACCCTAACCCATATTAGGAATTAATTGGAATAACTCCGCGCTGCTTGCTCGAAACGTGCTGAAATTCGGTGTGGTTGCGTGGCAGGCCACCCTATATAAATCATGAAATGCACAAGTCTCTAGGACTTTCAGAAAAAAAGTTATTCAAAAATATCTTGTACTTTTTTTTATAGATTTGGTGGTTTCACCATTTCCGAAGGTCGTAGAAGTGCGGGGATGGTCCCAATGGATCGGGCATAGGCACTTTAGTGGAGATGGAACCAACTTCCAAGTCTCTATGACCTTCAGAAAAAAAGTTATTGAAGAATATCTTGAACTCCTATAGGTTTTCATCCCTAACCCTAACCCTAATCACAACCAAAAAATCAAACACTAATCACAACCCTAACCCTACCCCTTCCAAAGGTCGTAGAAGCTCGGGGGTGGTACCAATGGATCGGGCATAGCCACATTAGTGGAGATGGAACCAACTTCCAAGTCTCTATGACCTACAGAAAAAAAGTTATTCAAGAATATCTTGATCTCCAATGGGTATTCATCCCTAACCCTAATAGCAACCCTAACCCTAACCCTAATCACAACCCTAACCCTAACCCTAATTGCAACCCTAACCCTAACCCTAATTGCAACCCTAACCCATATTAGGAATTAATTGGAATAACTCCGCGCTGCTTGCTCGAAACGTGCTGAAATTCGGTGTGGTTGCGTGGCAGGCCACCCTATATAAATCATGAAATGCACAAGTCTCTAGGACTTTCAGAAAAAAAGTTATTCCAAAATATCTTGTACTTTTTTTTTATAGATTTGGTGGTTTCACCATTTCCGAAGGTCGTAGAAGTGCGGGGATGGTCCCAATGGATCGGGCATAGCCACTTTAGTGGAGATGGAACCAACTTCCAAGTCTCTATGACCTTCAGAAAAAAAGTTATTGAAGAATATCTTGAACTCCTATAGGTTTTCATCCCTAACCCTAACCCTAATCACAACCAAAAAATCAAACACTAATCACAACCCTAACCCTACCCCTTCCAAAGGTCGTAGAAGCTCGGGGGTGGTACCAATGGATCGGGCATAGCCACATTAGTGGAGATGGAACCAACTTCCAAGTCTCTATGACCTACAGAAAAAAAGTTATTGAAGAATATCTTGATCTCCAATGGGTATTCATCCCTAACCCTAACCCTAATAGCAACCCTAACCCTAACCCTAATCACAACCCTAACCCTAACCCTAATCACAACCCTAACCCTAACCCTAATTGCAACCCTAACCCTAACTGCAACCCTAACCCATATTAGGGATTAATTGGAATAACTCCGCGCTGCTTGCTCGAAACGTGCTGAAATTCGGTGTGGTTGCTTGGCAGGCGACCCTTTATAAATCTTGAAATGCACAAGTCTCTAGGACTTTCAGAAAAAAAGTTATTCAAAAATATCTTGTACTTTTTTTTATAGATTTGGTGGTTTCACCATTTCCGAAGGTCGTAGAAGTGCGGGGATGGTCCCAATGGATCGGGCATAGGCACTTTAGTGGAGATGGAACCAACTTCCAAGTCTCTATGACCTTCAGAAAAAAAGTTATTGAAGAATATCTTGAACTCCTATAGGTTTTCATCCCTAACCCTAACCCTAATCACAACCAAAAAATCAAACACTAATCACAACCCTAACCCTACCCCTTCCAAAGGTCGTAGAAGCTCGGGGGTGGTACCAATGGATCGGGCATAGCCACATTAGTGGAGATGGAACCAACTTCCAAGTCTCTATGACCTACAGAAAAAAAGTTATTCAAGAATATCTTGATCTCCAATGGGTATTCATCCCTAACCCTAATAGCAACCCTAACCCTAACCCTAATCACAACCCTAACCCTAACCCTAATTGCAACCCTAACCCTAACCCTAATTGCAACCCTAACCCATATTAGGAATTAATTGGAATAACTCCGCGCTGCTTGCTCGAAACGTGCTGAAATTCGGTGTGGTTGCGTGGCAGGGCACCCTATATAAATCATGAAATGCACAAGTCTCTAGGACTTTCAGAAAAAAAGTTATTCCAAAATATCTTGTACTTTTTTTTTATAGATTTGGTGGTTTCACCATTTCCGAAGGTCGTAGAAGTGCGGGGATGGTCCCAATGGATCGGGCATAGCCACTTTAGTGGAGATGGAACCAACTTCCAAGTCTCTATGACCTTCAGAAAAAAAGTTATTGAAGAATATCTTGAACTCCTATAGGTTTTCATCCCTAACCCTAACCCTAATCACAACCAAAAAATCAAACACTAATCACAACCCTAACCCTACCCCTTCCAAAGGTCGTAGAAGCTCGGGGGTGGTACCAATGGATCGGGCATAGCCACATTAGTGGAGATGGAACCAACTTCCAAGTCTCTATGACCTACAGAAAAAAAGTTATTGAAGAATATCTTGATCTCCAATGGGTATTCATCCCTAACCCTAACCCTAATAGCAACCCTAACCCTAACCCTAATCACAACCCTAACCCTAACCCTAATCACAACCCTAACCCTAACCCTAATTGCAACCCTAACCCTAACTGCAACCCTAACCCATATTAGGGATTAATTGGAATAACTCCGCGCTGCTTGCTCGAAACGTGCTGAAATTCGGTGTGGTTGCTTGGCAGGCGACCCTTTATAAATCTTGAAATGCACAAGTCTCTAGGACTTTCAGAAAAAAAGTTATTCAAAAATATCTTGTACTTTTTTTTATAGATTTGGTGGTTTCACCATTTCCGAAGGTCGTAGAAGTGCGGGGATGGTCCCAATGGATCGGGCATAGGCACTTTAGTGGAGATGGAACCAACTTCCAAGTCTCTATGACCTTCAGAAAAAAAGTTATTGAAGAATATCTTGAACTCCTATAGGTTTTCATCCCTAACCCTAACCCTAATCACAACCAAAAAATCAAACACTAATCACAACCCTAACCCTACCCCTTCCAAAGGTCGTAGAAGCTCGGGGGTGGTACCAATGGATCGGGCATAGCCACATTAGTGGAGATGGAACCAACTTCCAAGTCTCTATGACCTACAGAAAAAAAGTTATTCAAGAATATCTTGATCTCCAATGGGTATTCATCCCTAACCCTAATAGCAACCCTAACCCTAACCCTAATCACAACCCTAACCCTAACCCTAATTGCAACCCTAACCCTAACCCTAATTGCAACCCTAACCCATATTAGGAATTAATTGGAATAACTCCGCGCTGCTTGCTCGAAACGTGCTGAAATTCGGTGTGGTTGCGTGGCAGGCCACCCTATATAAATCATGAAATGCACAAGTCTCTAGGACTTTCAGAAAAAAAGTTATTCAAAAATATCTTGTACTTTTTTTTTATAGATTTGGTGGTTTCACCATTTCCGAAGGTCGTAGAAGTGCGGGGATGGTCCCAATGGATCGGGCATAGCCACTTTAGTGGAGATGGAACCAACTTCCAAGTCTCTATGACCTTCAGAAAAAAAGTTATTGAAGAATATCTTGAACTCCTATAGGTTTTCATCCCTAACCCTAACCCTAATCACAACCAAAAAATCAAACACTAATCACAACCCTAACCCTACCCCTTCCAAAGGTCGTAGAAGCTCGGGGGTGGTACCAATGGATCGGGCATAGCCACATTAGTGGAGATGGAACCAACTTCCAAGTCTCTATGACCTACAGAAAAAAAGTTATTGAAGAATATCTTGATCTCCAATGGGTATTCATCCCTAACCCTAACCCTAATAGCAACCCTAACCCTAACCCTAATCACAACCCTAACCCTAACCCTAATCACAACCCTAACCCTAACCCTAATTGCAACCCTAACCCTAATTGCAACCCTAACCCATATTAGGAATTAATTGGAATAACTCCGCGCTGCTTGCTCGAAACGTGCTGAAATTCGGTGTGGTTGCGTGGCAGGCCACCCTATATAAATCATGAAATGCACAAGTCTCTAGGACTTTCAGAAAAAAAGTTATTCCAAAATATCTTGTACTTTTTTTTTATAGATTTGGTGGTTTCACCATTTCCGAAGGTCGTAGAAGTGCGGGGATGGTCCCAATGGATCGGGCATAGCCACTTTAGTGGAGATGGAACCAACTTCCAAGTCTCTATGACCTTCAGAAAAAAAGTTATTGAAGAATATCTTGAACTCCTATAGGTTTTCATCCCTAACCCTAACCCTAATCACAACCAAAAAATCAAACACTAATCACAACCCTAACCCTACCCCTTCCAAAGGTCGTAGAAGCTCGGGGGTGGTACCAATGGATCGGGCATAGCCACATTAGTGGAGATGGAACCAACTTCCAAGTCTCTATGACCTACAGAAAAAAAGTTATTGAAGAATATCTTGATCTCCAATGGGTATTCATCCCTAACCCTAACCCTAATAGCAACCCTAACCCTAACCCTAATCACAACCCTAACCCTAACCCTAATCACAACCCTAACCCTAACCCTAATTGCAACCCTAACCCTAACTGCAACCCTAACCCATATTAGGGATTAATTGGAATAACTCCGCGCTGCTTGCTCGAAACGTGCTGAAATTCGGTGTGGTTGCTTGGCAGGCGACCCTTTATAAATCTTGAAATGCACAAGTCTCTAGGACTTTCAGAAAAAAAGTTATTCAAAAATATCTTGTACTTTTTTTTATAGATTTGGTGGTTTCACCATTTCCGAAGGTCGTAGAAGTGCGGGGATGGTCCCAATGGATCGGGCATAGGCACTTTAGTGGAGATGGAACCAACTTCCAAGTCTCTATGACCTTCAGAAAAAAAGTTATTGAAGAATATCTTGAACTCCTATAGGTTTTCATCCCTAACCCTAACCCTAATCACAACCAAAAAATCAAACACTAATCACAACCCTAACCCTACCCCTTCCAAAGGTCGTAGAAGCTCGGGGGTGGTACCAATGGATCGGGCATAGCCACATTAGTGGAGATGGAACCAACTTCCAAGTCTCTATGACCTACAGAAAAAAAGTTATTCAAGAATATCTTGATCTCCAATGGGTATTCATCCCTAACCCTAATAGCAACCCTAACCCTAACCCTAATCACAACCCTAACCCTAACCCTAATTGCAACCCTAACCCTAACCCTAATTGCAACCCTAACCCATATTAGGAATTAATTGGAATAACTCCGCGCTGCTTGCTCGAAACGTGCTGAAATTCGGTGTGGTTGCGTGGCAGGCCACCCTATATAAATCATGAAATGCACAAGTCTCTAGGACTTTCAGAAAAAAAGTTATTCAAAAATATCTTGTACTTTTTTTTTATAGATTTGGTGGTTTCACCATTTCCGAAGGTCGTAGAAGTGCGGGGATGGTCCCAATGGATCGGGCATAGCCACTTTAGTGGAGATGGAACCAACTTCCAAGTCTCTATGACCTTCAGAAAAAAAGTTATTGAAGAATATCTTGAACTCCTATAGGTTTTCATCCCTAACCCTAACCCTAATCACAACCAAAAAATCAAACACTAATCACAACCCTAACCCTACCCCTTCCAAAGGTCGTAGAAGCTCGGGGGTGGTACCAATGGATCGGGCATAGCCACATTAGTGGAGATGGAACCAACTTCCAAGTCTCTATGACCTACAGAAAAAAAGTTATTGAAGAATATCTTGATCTCCAATGGGTATTCATCCCTAACCCTAACCCTAATAGCAACCCTAACCCTAACCCTAATCACAACCCTAACCCTAACCCTAATCACAACCCTAACCCTAACCCTAATTGCAACCCTAACCCTAACTGCAACCCTAACCCATATTAGGGATTAATTGGAATAACTCCGCGCTGCTTGCTCGAAATGTGCTGAAATTCGGTGTGGTTGCTTGGCAGGCGACCCTTTATAAATCTTGAAATGCACAAGTCTCTAGGACTTTCAGAAAAAAAGTTATTCAAAAATATCTTGTACTTTTTTTTATAGATTTGGTGGTTTCACCATTTCCGAAGGTCGTAGAAGTGCGGGGATGGTCCCAATGGATCGGGCATAGGCACTTTAGTGGAGATGGAACCAACTTCCAAGTCTCTATGACCTTCAGAAAAAAAGTTATTGAAGAATATCTTGAACTCCTATAGGTTTTCATCCCTAACCCTAACCCTAATCACAACCAAAAAATCAAACACTAATCACAACCCTAACCCTACCCCTTCCAAAGGTCGTAGAAGCTCGGGGGTGGTACCAATGGATCGGGCATAGCCACATTAGTGGAGATGGAACCAACTTCCAAGTCTCTATGACCTACAGAAAAAAAGTTATTCAAGAATATCTTGATCTCCAATGGGTATTCATCCCTAACCCTAATAGCAACCCTAACCCTAACCCTAATCACAACCCTAACCCTAACCCTAATTGCAACCCTAACCCTAACCCTAATTGCAACCCTAACCCATATTAGGAATTAATTGGAATAACTCCGCGCTGCTTGCTCGAAACGTGCTGAAATTCGGTGTGGTTGCGTGGCAGGCCACCCTATATAAATCATGAAATGCACAAGTCTCTAGGACTTTCAGAAAAAAAGTTATTCCAAAATATCTTGTACTTTTTTTTTATAGATTTGGTGGTTTCACCATTTCCGAAGGTCGTAGAAGTGCGGGGATGGTCCCAATGGATCGGGCATAGCCACTTTAGTGGAGATGGAACCAACTTCCAAGTCTCTATGACCTTCAGAAAAAAAGTTATTGAAGAATATCTTGAACTCCTATAGGTTTTCATCCCTAACCCTAACCCTAATCACAACCAAAAAATCAAACACTAATCACAACCCTAACCCTACCCCTTCCAAAGGTCGTAGAAGCTCGGGGGTGGTACCAATGGATCGGGCATAGCCACATTAGTGGAGATGGAACCAACTTCCAAGTCTCTATGACCTACAGAAAAAAAGTTATTCAAGAATATCTTGATCTCCAATGGGTATTCATCCCTAACCCTAATAGCAACCCTAACCCTAACCCTAATCACAACCCTAACCCTAACCCTAATTGCAACCCTAACCCTAACCCTAATTGCAACCCTAACCCATATTAGGAATTAATTGGAATAACTCCGCGCTGCTTGCTCGAAACGTGCTGAAATTCGGTGTGGTTGCGTGGCAGGCCACCCTATATAAATCATGAAATGCACAAGTCTCTAGGACTTTCAGAAAAAAAGTTATTCAAAAATATCTTGTACTTTTTTTTATAGATTTGGTGGTTTCACCATTTCCGAAGGTCGTAGAAGTGCGGGGATGGTCCCAATGGATCGGGCATAGGCACTTTAGTGGAGATGGAACCAACTTCCAAGTCTCTATGACCTTCAGAAAAAAAGTTATTGAAGAATATCTTGAACTCCTATAGGTTTTCATCCCTAACCCTAACCCTAATCACAACCAAAAAATCAAACACTAATCACAACCCTAACCCTACCCCTTCCAAAGGTCGTAGAAGCTCGGGGGTGGTACCAATGGATCGGGCATAGCCACATTAGTGGAGATGGAACCAACTTCCAAGTCTCTATGACCTACAGAAAAAAAGTTATTCAAGAATATCTTGATCTCCAATGGGTATTCATCCCTAACCCTAATAGCAACCCTAACCCTAACCCTAATCACAACCCTAACCCTAACCCTAATTGCAACCCTAACCCTAACCCTAATTGCAACCCTAACCCATATTAGGAATTAATTGGAATAACTCCGCGCTGCTTGCTCGAAACGTGCTGAAATTCGGTGTGGTTGCGTGGCAGGCCACCCTATATAAATCATGAAATGCACAAGTCTCTAGGACTTTCAGAAAAAAAGTTATTCAAAAATATCTTGTACTTTTTTTTTATAGATTTGGTGGTTTCACCATTTCCGAAGGTCGTAGAAGTGCGGGGATGGTCCCAATGGATCGGGCATAGGCACTTTAGTGGAGATGGAACCAACTTCCAAGTCTCTATGACCTTCAGAAAAAAAGTTATTGAAGAATATCTTGAACTCCTATAGGTTTTCATCCCTAACCCTAACCCTAATCACAACCAAAAAATCAAACACTAATCACAACCCTAACCCTACCCCTTCCAAAGGTCGTAGAAGTTCGGGGGTGGTACCAATGGATCGGGCATAGCCACATTAGTGGAGATGGAACCAACTTCCAAGTCTCTATGACCTACAGAAAAAAAGTTATTCAAGAATATCTTGATCTCCAATGGGTATTCATCCCTAACCCTAATAGCAACCCTAACCCTAACCCTAATCACAACCCTAACCCTAACCCTAATTGCAACCCTAACCCTAACCCTAATTGCAACCCTAACCCATATTAGGAATTAATTGGAAT
This sequence comes from Paralichthys olivaceus, assembly GCF_024713975.1. Classification (NCBI taxonomy): domain Eukaryota; kingdom Metazoa; phylum Chordata; class Actinopteri; order Pleuronectiformes; family Paralichthyidae; genus Paralichthys; species Paralichthys olivaceus. Next base: position 9,066,811 of record NC_091108.1, on the reverse strand, counting down.
AACTCCGCGCTGCTTGCTCGAAACGTGCTGAAATTCGGTGTGGTTGCGTGGCAGGCCACCCTATATAAATCATGAAATGCACAAGTCTCTAGGACTTTCAGAAAAAAAGTTATTCAAAAATATCTTGTACTTTTTTTTATAGATTTGGTGGTTTCACCATTTCCGAAGGTCGTAGAAGTGCGGGGATGGTCCCAATGGATCGGGCATAGGCACTTTAGTGGAGATGGAACCAACTTCCAAGTCTCTATGACCTTCAGAAAAAAAGTTATTGAAGAATATCTTGAACTCCTATAGGTTTTCATCCCTAACCCTAACCCTAATCACAACCAAAAAATCAAACACTAATCACAACCCTAACCCTACCCCTTCCAAAGGTCGTAGAAGCTCGGGGGTGGTACCAATGGATCGGGCATAGCCACATTAGTGGAGATGGAACCAACTTCCAAGTCTCTATGACCTACAGAAAAAAAGTTATTCAAGAATATCTTGATCTCCAATGGGTATTCATCCCTAACCCTAATAGCAACCCTAACCCTAACCCTAATCACAACCCTAACCCTAACCCTAACCCTAATTGCAACCCTAACCCATATTAGGAATTAATTGGAATAACTCCGCGCTGCTTGCTCGAAACGTGCTGAAATTCGGTGTGGTTGCGTGGCAGGCCACCCTATATAAATCATGGAATGCACAAGTCTCTAGGACTTTCAGAAAAAAAGTTATTCAAAAATATCTTGTACTTTTTTTTTATAGATTTGGTGGTTTCACCATTTCCGAAGGTCGTAGAAGTGCGGGGATGGTCCCAATGGATCGGGCATAGGCACTTTAGTGGAGATGGAACCAACTTCCAAGTCTCTATGACCTTCAGAAAAAAAGTTATTGAAGAATATCTTGAACTCCTATAGGTTTTCATCCCTAACCCTAACCCTAATCACAACCAAAAAATCAAACACTAATCACAACCCTAACCCTACCCCTTCCAAAGGTCGTAGAAGCTCGGGGGTGGTACCAATGGATCGGGCATAGCCACATTAGTGGAGATGGAACCAACTTCCAAGTCTCTATGACCTACAGAAAAAAAGTTATTCAAGAATATCTTGATCTCCAATGGGTATTCATCCCTAACCCTAATAGCAACCCTAACCCTAACCCTAATCACAACCCTAACCCTAACCCTAATTGCAACCCTAACCCTAACCCTAATTGCAACCCTAACCCATATTAGGAATTAATTGGAATAACTCCGCGCTGCTTGCTCGAAACGTGCTGAAATTCGGTGTGGTTGCGTGGCAGGCCACCCTATATAAATCATGAAATGCACAAGTCTCTAGGACTTTCAGAAAAAAAGTTATTCAAAAATATCTTGTACTTTTTTTTTATAGATTTGGTGGTTTCACCATTTCCGAAGGTCGTAGAAGTGCGGGGATGGTCCCAATGGATCGGGCATAGCCACTTTAGTGGAGATGGAACCAACTTCCAAGTCTCTATGACCTTCAGAAAAAAAGTTATTGAAGAATATCTTGAACTCCTATAGGTTTTCATCCCTAACCCTAACCCTAATCACAACCAAAAAATCAAACACTAATCACAACCCTAACCCTACCCCTTCCAAAGGTCGTAGAAGCTCGGGGGTGGTACCAATGGATCGGGCATAGCCACATTAGTGGAGATGGAACCAACTTCCAAGTCTCTATGACCTACAGAAAAAAAGTTATTGAAGAATATCTTGATCTCCAATGGGTATTCATCCCTAACCCTAACCCTAATAGCAACCCTAACCCTAACCCTAATCACAACCCTAACCCTAACCCTAATTGCAACCCTAACCCTAACTGCAACCCTAACCCATATTAGGGATTAATTGGAATAACTCCGCGCTGCTTGCTCGAAACGTGCTGAAATTCGGTGTGGTTGCTTGGCAGGCGACCCTTTATAAATCATGAAATGCACAAGTCTCTAGGACTTTCAGAAAAAAAGTTATTCAAAAATATCTTGTACTTTTTTTTATAGATTTGGTGGTTTCACCATTTCCGAAGGTCGTAGAAGTGCGGGGATGGTCCCAATGGATCGGGCATAGGCACTTTAGTGGAGATGGAACCAACTTCCAAGTCTCTATGACCTACAGAAAAAAAGTTATTGAAGAATATCTTGATCTCCAATGGGTATTCATCCCTAACCCTAACCCTAATAGCAACCCTAACCCTAACCCTAATCACAACCCTAATCACAACCCTAACCCTAACCCTAATTGCAACCCTAACCCTAACTGCAACCCTAACCCATATTAGGGATTAATTGGAATAACTCCGCGCTGCTTGCTCGAAACGTGCTGAAATTCGGTGTGGTTGCTTGGCAGGCGACCCTTTATAAATCTTGAAATGCACAAGTCTCTAGGACTTTCAGAAAAAAAGTTATTCAAAAATATCTTGTACTTTTTTTTATAGATTTGGTGGTTTCACCATTTCCGAAGGTCGTAGAAGTGCGGGGATGGTCCCAATGGATCGGGCATAGTCACTTTAGTGGAGATGGAACCAACTTCCAAGTCTCTATGACCTTCAGAAAAAAAGTTATTGAATAATATCTTGAACTCCTGTAGGTTTTCATCCCTAACCCTAACCCTAATCACAACCAAAATATCAAACACTAATCACAACCCTAACCCTACCCCTTCCAAAGGTCGTAGAAGCTCGGGGGTGGTACCAATGGATCGGGCATAGCCACATTAGTGGACATGGAACCAACTTCCAAGTCTCTATGACCTACAGAAAAAAAGTTATTGAAGAATATCTTGATCTCCAATGGGTATTCATCCCTAACCCTAACCCTAATAGCAACCCTAACCCTAACCCTAATCACAACCCTAACCCTAACCCTAATTGCAACCCTAACCCTAACTGCAACCCTAACCCATATTAGGGATTAATTGGAATAACTCTGCGCTGCTTGCTCGAAACGTGCTGAAATTCAGTGTGGTTGCGTGGCAGGGCACCCTTTATAAATCATGAAATGCACAAGTCTCTAGGACTTTCAGAAAAAAAGTTATTCAAAAATATCTTGTACTTTTTTTTATAGATTTGGTGGTTTCACCATTTCCGAAGGTCGTAGAAGTGCGGGGATGGTCCCAATGGATCGGGCATAGCCACTTTAGTGGAGATGGAACCAACTTCCAAGTCTCTATGACCTTCAGAAAAAAAGTTATTGAAGAATATCTTGAACTCCTGTAGGTTTTCATCCCTAACCCTAACCCTAATCACAACCAAAATATCAAACACTAATCACAACCCTAACCCTACCCCTTCCAAAGGTCGTAGAAGCTCGGGGGTGGTACCAATGGATCGGGCATAGCCACATTAGTGGACATGGAACCAACTTCCAAGTCTCTATGACCTACAGAAAAAAAGTTATTGAAGAATATCTTGATCTCCAATGGGTATTCATCCCTAACCCTAACCCTAATCACAACCCTAACCCTAACCCTAATTGCAACCCTAACCCTAACCCTAATTGCAACCCTAACCCATATTAGGAATTAATTGGAATAACTCCGCGCTGCTTGCTCGAAACGTGCTGAAATTCGGTGTGGTTGCGTGGCAGGCCACCCTTTATAAATCATGAAATGCACAAGTCTCTAGGACTTTCAGAAAAAAAGTTATTCAAAAATATCTTGTACTTTTTTTTATAGATTTGGTGGTTTCACCATTTCCGAAGGTCGTAGAAGTGCGGGGATGGTCCCAATGGATCGGGCATAGCCTTTTTAGTGGAGATGGAACCAACTTCCAAGTCTCTATGACCTTCAGAAAAAAAGTTATTGAAGAATATCTTGAACTCCTATAGGTTTTCATCCCTAACCCTAACCCTAATCACAACCAAAAAATCAAACACTAATCACAACCCTAACCCTACCCCTTCCAAAGGTCGTAGAAGCTCGGGGGTGGTACCAATGGATCGGGCATAGCCACATTAGTGGACATGGAACCAACTTCCAAGTCTCTATGACCTACAGAAAAAAAGTTATTGAAGAATATCTTGATTTCCAATGGGTATTCATCCCTAACCCTAACCCTAATAGCAACCCTAACCCTAACCCTAATCACAACCCTAACCCTAACCCTAATTGCAACCCTAACCCTAACTGCAACCCTAACCCATATTAGGGATTAATTGGAATAACTCTGCGCTGCTTGCTCGAAACGTGCTGAAATTCAGTGTGGTTGCGTGGCAGGTCACCCTTTATAAATCATGAAATGCACAAGTCTCTAGGACTTTCAGAAAAAAAGTTATTCAAAAATATCTTGTACTTTTTTTTATAGATTTGGTGGTTTCACCATTTCCGAAGGTCGTAGAAGTGCGGGGATGGTCCCAATGGATCGGGCATAGGCACTTTAGTGGAGATGGAACCAACTTCCAAGTCTCTATGACCTTCAGAAAAAAAGTTATTGAAGAATATCTTGAACTCCTGTAGGTTTTCATCCCTAACCCTAACCCTAATCACAACCAAAATATCAAACACTAATCACAACCCTAACCCTACCCCTTCCAAAGGTCGTAGAAGCTCGGGGGTGGTACCAATGGATCGGGCATAGCCACATTAGTGGACATGGAACCAACTTCCAAGTCTCTATGACCTACAGAAAAAAAGTTATTGAAGAATATCTTGATCTCCAATGGGTATTCATCCCTAACCCTAACCCTAATCACAACCCTAACCCTAACCCTAATTGCAACCCTAACCCTAACCCTAATTGCAACCCTAACCCATATTAGGAATTAATTGGAATAACTCCGCGCTGCTTGCTCGAAACGTGCTGAAATTCGGTGTGGTTGCGTGGCAGGCCATCCTTTATAAATCATGAAATGCACAAGTCTCTAGGACTTTCAGAAAAAAAGTTATTCAAAAATATCTTGTACTTTTTTTTATAGATTTGGTGGTTTCACCATTTCCGAAGGTCGTAGAAGTGCGGGGATGGTCCCAATGGATCGGGCATAGGCACTTTAGTGGAGATGGAACCAACTTCCAAGTCTCTATGACCTTCAGAAAAAAAGTTATTGCAGAATATCTTGAACTCCTATAGGTTTTCATCCCTAACCCTAACCCTAATCACAACCAAAAAATCAAACACTAATCACAACCCTAACCCTACCCCTTCCAAAGGTCGTAGAAGCTCGGGGGTGGTACCAATGGATCGGGCATAGCCACATTAGTGGACATGGAACCAACTTCCAAGTCTCTATGACCTACAGAAAAAAAGTTATTGAAGAATATCTTGATTTCCAATGGGTATTCATCCCTAACCCTAACCCTAATAGCAACCCTAACCCTAACCCTAATCACAACCCTAACCCTAACCCTAATTGCAACCCTAACCCTAACTGCAACCCTAACCCATATTAGGGATTAATTGGAATAACTCCGCGCTGCTTGCTCGAAACGTGCTGAAATTCGGTGTGGTTGCTTGGCAGGCGACCCTTTATAAATCTTGAAATGCACAAGTCTCTAGGACTTTCAGAAAAAAAGTTATTCAAAAATATCTTGTACTTTTTTTTATAGATTTGGTGGTTTCACCATTTCCGAAGGTCGTAGAAGTGCGGGGATGGTCCCAATGGATCGGGCATAGGCACTTTAGTGGAGATGGAACCAACTTCCAAGTCTCTATGACCTTCAGAAAAAAAGTTATTGAAGAATATCTTGAACTCCTATAGGTTTTCATCCCTAACCCTAACCCTAATCACAACCAAAAAATCAAACACTAATCACAACCCTAACCCTACCCCTTCCAAAGGTCGTAGAAGCTCGGGGGTGGTACCAATGGATCGGGCATAGCCACATTAGTGGAGATGGAACAAACTTCCAAGTCTCTATGACCTACAGAAAAAAAGTTATTCAAGAATATCTTGATCTCCAATGGGTATTCATCCCTAACCCTAATAGCAACCCTAACCCTAACCCTAATCACAACCCTAACCCTAACCCTAATTGCAACCCTAACCCTAACCCTAATTGCAACCCTAACCCATATTAGGAATTAATTGGAATAACTCCGCGCTGCTTGCTCGAAACGTGCTGAAATTCGGTGTGGTTGCGTGGCAGGCCACCCTATATAAATCATGAAATGCACAAGTCTCTAGGACTTTCAGAAAAAAAGTTATTCAAAAATATCTTGTACTTTTTTTTTATAGATTTGGTGGTTTCACCATTTCCGAAGGTCGTAGAAGTGCGGGGATGGTCCCAATGGATCGGGCATAGCCACTTTAGTGGAGATGGAACCAACTTCCAAGTCTCTATGACCTTCAGAAAAAAAGTTATTGAAGAATATCTTGAACTCCTATAGGTTTTCATCCCTAACCCTAACCCTAATCACAACCAAAAAATCAAACACTAATCACAACCCTAACCCTACCCCTTCCAAAGGTCGTAGAAGCTTGGGGGTGGTACCAATGGATCGGGCATAGCCACATTAGTGGAGATGGAACCAACTTCCAAGTCTCTATGACCTACAGAAAAAAAGTTATTGAAGAATATCTTGATCTCCAATGGGTATTCATCCCTAACCCTAACCCTAATAGCAACCCTAACCCTAACCCTAATCACAACCCTAACCCTAACCCTAATCACAACCCTAACCCTAACCCTAATTGCAACCCTAACCCTAACTGCAACCCTAACCCATATTAGGGATTAATTGGAATAACTCCGCGCTGCTTGCTCGAAACGTGCTGAAATTCGGTGTGGTTGCTTGGCAGGCGACCCTTTATAAATCTTGAAATGCACAAGTCTCTAGGACTTTCAGAAAAAAAGTTATTCAAAAATATCTTGTACTTTTTTTTATAGATTTGGTGGTTTCACCATTTCCGAAGGTCGTAGAAGTGCGGGGATGGTCCCAATGGATCGGGCATAGGCACTTTAGTGGAGATGGAACCAACTTCCAAGTCTCTATGACCTTCAGAAAAAAAGTTATTGAAGAATATCTTGAACTCCTATAGGTTTTCATCCCTAACCCTAACCCTAATCACAACCAAAAAATCAAACACTAATCACAACCCTAACCCTACCCCTTCCAAAGGTCGTAGAAGCTCGGGGGTGGTACCAATGGATCGGGCATAGCCACATTAGTAGAGATGGAACCAACTTCCAAGTCTCTATGACCTACAGAAAAAAAGTTATTGAAGAATATCTTGATCTCCAATGGGTATTCATCCCTAACCCTAATAGCAACCCTAACCCTAACCCTAATCACAACCCTAACCCTAACCCTAATTGCAACCCTAACCCTAACCCTAATTGCAACCCTAACCCATATTAGGAATTAATTGGAATAACTCCGCGCTGCTTGCTCGAAACGTGCTGAAATTCGGTGTGGTTGTGTGGCAGGCCACCCTATATAAATCATGAAATGCACAAGTCTCTAGGACTTTCAGAAAAAAAGTTATTCAAAAATATCTTGTACTTTTTTTTTATAGATTTGGTGGTTTCACCATTTCCGAAGGTCGTAGAAGTGCGGGGATGGTCCCAATGGATCGGGCATAGCCACTTTAGTGGAGATGGAACCAACTTCCAAGTCTCTATGACCTTCAGAAAAAAAGTTATTGAAGAATATCTTGAACTCCTATAGGTTTTCATCCCTAACCCTAACCCTAATCACAACCAAAAAATCAAACACTAATCACAACCCTAACCCTACCCCTTCCAAAGGTCGTAGAAGCTCGGGGGTGGTACCAATGGATCGGGCATAGCCACATTAGTGGAGATGGAACCAACTTCCAAGTCTCTATGACCTACAGAAAAAAAGTTATTCAAGAATATCTTGATCTCCAATGGGTATTCATCCCTAACCCTAATAGCAACCCTAACCCTAACCCTAATCACAACCCTAACCCTAACCCTAATTGCAACCCTAACCCTAACCCTAATTGCAACCCTAACCCATATTAGGAATTAATTGGAATAACTCCGCGCTGCTTGCTCGAAACGTGCTGAAATTCGGTGTGGTTGCGTGGCAGGCCACCCTATATAAATCATGAAATGCACAAGTCTCTAGGACTTTCAGAAAAAAAGTTATTCAAAAATATCTTGTACTTTTTTTTTATAGATTTGGTGGTTTCACCATTTCCGAAGGTCGTAGAAGTGCGGGGATGGTCCCAATGGATCGGGCATAGCCACTTTAGTGGAGATGGAACCAACTTCCAAGTCTCTATGACCTTCAGAAAAAAAGTTATTGAAGAATATCTTGAACTCCTATAGGTTTTCATCCCTAACCCTAACCCTAATCACAACCAAAAAATCAAACACTAATCACAACCCTAACCCTACCCCTTCCAAAGGTCGTAGAAGCTCGGGGGTGGTACCAATGGATCGGGCATAGCCACATTAGTGGAGATGGAACCAACTTCCAAGTCTCTATGACCTACAGAAAAAAAGTTATTCAAGAATATCTTGATCTCCAATGGGTATTCATCCCTAACCCTAATAGCAACCCTAACCCTAACCCTAATCACAACCCTAACCCTAACCCTAATTGCAACCCTAACCCTAACCCTAATTGCAACCCTAACCCATATTAGGAATTAATTGGAATAACTCCGCGCTGCTTGCTCGAAACGTGCTGAAATTCGGTGTGGTTGCGTGGCAGGCCACCCTATATAAATCATGAAATGCACAAGTCTCTAGGACTTTCAGAAAAAAAGTTATTCAAAAATATCTTGTACTTTTTTTTTATAGATTTGGTGGTTTCACCATTTCCGAAGGTCGTAGAAGTGCGGGGATGGTCCCAATGGATCGGGCATAGCCACTTTAGTGGAGATGGAACCAACTTCCAAGTCTCTATGACCTTCAGAAAAAAAGTTATTGAAGAATATCTTGAACTCCTATAGGTTTTCATCCCTAACCCTAACCCTAATCACAACCAAAAAATCAAACACTAATCACAACCCTAACCCTACCCCTTCCAAAGGTCGTAGAAGCTCGGGGGTGGTACCAATGGATCGGGCATAGCCACATTAGTGGAGATGGAACCAACTTCCAAGTCTCTATGACCTACAGAAAAAAAGTTATTGAAGAATATCTTGATCTCCAATGGGTATTCATCCCTAACCCTAACCCTAATAGCAACCCTAACCCTAACCCTAATCACAACCCTAACCCTAACCCTAATTGCAACCCTAACCCTAACTGCAACCCTAACCCATATTAGGGATTAATTGGAATAACTCCGCGCTGCTTGCTCGAAACGTGCTGAAATTCGGTGTGGTTGCTTGGCAGGCCACCCTTTATAAATCTTGAAATGCACAAGTCTCTAGGACTTTCAGAAAAAAAGTTATTCAAAAATATCTTGTACTTTTTTTTATAGATTTGGTGGTTTCACCATTTCCGAAGGTCGTAGAAGTGCGGGGATGGTCCCAATGGATCGGGCATAGCCACTTTAGTGGAGATGGAACCAACTTCCAAGTCTCTATGACCTACAGAATAAAAGTTATTGAAGAATATCTTGATCTCCAATGGGTATTCATCCCTAACCCTAACCCTAATAGCAACCCTAACCCTAACCCTAATCACAACCCTAACCCTAACCCTAATTGCAACCCTAACCCTAACTGCAACCCTAACCCATATTAGGGATTAATTGGAATAACTCCGCGCTGCTTGCTCGAAACGTGCTGAAATTCGGTGTGGTTGCGTGGCAGGCCACCCTTTATAAATCATGAAATGCACAAGTCTCTAGGACTTTCAGAAAAAAAGTTATTCAAAAATATCTTGTACTTTTTTTTTATAGATTTGGTGGTTTCACCATTTCCGAAGGTCGTAGAAGTGCGGGGATGGTCCCAATGGATCGGGCATAGCCACTTTAGTGGAGATGGAACCAACTTCCAAGTCTCTATGACCTTCAGAAAAAAAGTTATTGAAGAATATCTTGAACTCCTATAGGTTTTCATCCCTAACCCTAACCCTAATCACAACCAAAAAATCAAACACTAATCACAACCCTAACCCTACCCCTTCCAAAGGTCGTAGAAGCTCGGGGGTGGTACCAATGGATCGGGCATAGCCACATTAGTGGAGATGGAACCAACTTCCAAGTCTCTATGACCTACAGAAAAAAAGTTATTGAAGAATATCTTGATCTCCAATGGGTATTCATCCCTAACCCTAACCCTAATAGCAACCCTAACCCTAACCCTAATCACAACCCTAACCCTAACCCTAATTGCAACCCTAACCCTAACTGCAACCCTAACCCATATTAGGGATTAATTGGAATAACTCCGCGCTGCTTGCTCGAAACGTGCTGAAATTCGGTGTGGTTGCTTGGCAGGCCACCCTTTATAAATCTTGAAATGCACAAGTCTCTAGGACTTTCAGAAAAAAAGTTATTCAAAAATATCTTGTACTTTTTTTTATAGATTTGGTGGTTTCACCATTTCCGAAGGTCGTAGAAGTGCGGGGATGGTCCCAATGGATCGGGCATAGCCACTTTAGTGGAGATGGAACCAACTTCCAAGTCTCTATGACCTACAGAATAAAAGTTATTGAAGAATATCTTGATCTCCAATGGGTATTCATCCCTAACCCTAACCCTAATAGCAACCCTAACCCTAACCCTAATCACAACCCTAACCCTAACCCTAATTGCAACCCTAACCCTAACTGCAACCCTAACCCATATTAGGGATTAATTGGAATAACTCCGCGCTGCTTGCTCGAAACGTGCTGAAATTCGGTGTGGTTGCGTGGCAGGCCACCCTTTATAAATCATGAAATGCACAAGTCTCTAGGACTTTCAGAAAAAAAGTTATTCAAAAATATCTTGTACTTTTTTTTTATAGATTTGGTGGTTTCACCATTTCCGAAGGTCGTAGAAGTGCGGGGATGGTCCCAATGGATCGGGCATAGCCACTTTAGTGGAGATGGAACCAACTTCCAAGTCTCTATGACCTTCAGAAAAAAAGTTATTGAAGAATATCTTGAACTCCTATAGGTTTTCATCCCTAACCCTAACCCTAATCACAACCAAAAAATCAAACACTAATCACAACCCTAACCCTACCCCTTCCAAAGGTCGTAGAAGCTCGGGGGTGGTACCAATGGATCGGGCATAGCCACATTAGTGGAGATGGAACCAACTTCCAAGTCTCTATGACCTACAGAAAAAAAGTTATTGAAGAATATCTTGATCTCCAATGGGTATTCATCCCTAACCCTAACCCTAATAGCAACCCTAACCCTAACCCTAATCACAACCCTAACCCTAACCCTAATTGCAACCCTAACCCTAACTGCAACCCTAACCCATATTAGGGATTAATTGGAATAACTCCGCGCTGCTTGCTCGAAACGTGCTGAAATTCGGTGTGGTTGCTTGGCAGGCCACCCTTTATAAATCTTGAAATGCACAAGTCTCTAGGACTTTCAGAAAAAAAGTTATTCAAAAATATCTTGTACTTTTTTTTATAGATTTGGTGGTTTCACCATTTCCGAAGGTCGTAGAAGTGCGGGGATGGTCCCAATGGATCGGGCATAGCCACTTTAGTGGAGATGGAACCAACTTCCAAGTCTCTATGACCTACAGAATAAAAGTTATTGAAGAATATCTTGATCTCCAATGGGTATTCATCCCTAACCCTAACCCTAATAGCAACCCTAACCCTAACCCTAATCACAACCCTAACCCTAACCCTAATTGCAACCCTAACCCTAACTGCAACCCTAACCCATATTAGGGATTAATTGGAATAACTCCGCGCTGCTTGCTCGAAACGTGCTGAAATTTGGTGTGGTTGCGTGGCAGGCCACCCTTTATAAATCATGAAATGCACAAGTCTCTAGGACTTTCAGAAAAAAAGTTATTCAAAAATATCTTGTACTTTTTTTTTATAGATTTGGTGGTTTCACCATTTCCGAAGGTCGTAGAAGTGCGGGGATGGTCCCAATGGATCGGGCATAGCCACTTTAGTGGAGATGGAACCAACTTCCAAGTCTCTATGACCTTCAGAAAAAAAGTTATTGAAGAATATCTTGAACTCCTATAGGTTTTCATCCCTAACCCTAACCCTAATCACAACCAAAAAATCAAACACTAATCACAACCCTAACCCTACCCCTTCCAAAGGTCGTAGAAGCTCGGGGGTGGTACCAATGGATCGGGCATAGCCACATTAGTGGAGATGGAACCAACTTCCAAGTCTCTATGACCTACAGAAAAAAAGTTATTGAAGAATATCTTGATCTCCAATGGGTATTCATCCCTAACCCTAACCCTAATAGCAACCCTAACCCTAACCCTAATCACAACCCTAACCCTAACCCTAATTGCAACCCTAACCCTAACTGCAACCCTAACCCATATTAGGGATTAATTGGAATAACTCCGCGCTGCTTGCTCGAAACGTGCTGAAATTCGGTGTGGTTGCGTGGCAGGCCACCCTTTATAAATCATGAAATGCACAAGTCTCTAGGACTTTCAGAAAAAAAGTTATTCAAAAATATCTTGTACTTTTTTTTTATAGATTTGGTGGTTTCACCATTTCCGAAGGTCGTAGAAGTGCGGGGATGGTCCCAATGGATCGGGCATAGCCACTTTAGTGGAGATGGAACCAACTTCCAAGTCTCTATGACCTTCAGAAAAAAAGTTATTGAAGAATATCTTGAACTCCTATAGGTTTTCATCCCTAACCCTAACCCTAATCACAACCAAAAAATCAAACACTAATCACAACCCTAACCCTACCCCTTCCAAAGGTCGTAGAAGCTCGGGGGTGGTACCAATGGATCGGGCATAGCCACATTAGTGGAGATGGAACCAACTTCCAAGTCTCTATGACCTACAGAAAAAAAGTTATTGAAGAATATCTTGATCTCCAATGGGTATTCATCCCTAACCCTAACCCTAATAGCAACCCTAACCCTAACCCTAATCACAACCCTAACCCTAACCCTAATTGCAACCCTAACCCTAACTGCAACCCTAACCCATATTAGGGATTAATTGGAATAACTCCGCGCTGCTTGCTCGAAACGTGCTGAAATTCGGTGTGGTTGCTTGGCAGGCCACCCTTTATAAATCTTGAAATGCACAAGTCTCTAGGACTTTCAGAAAAAAAGTTATTCAAAAATATCTTGTACTTTTTTTTATAGATTTGGTGGTTTCACCATTTCCGAAGGTCGTAGAAGTGCGGGGATGGTCCCAATGGATCGGGCATAGCCACTTTAGTGGAGATGGAACCAACTTCCAAGTCTCTATGACCTACAGAATAAAAGTTATTGAAGAATATCTTGATCTCCAATGGGTATTCATCCCTAACCCTAACCCTAATAGCAACCCTAACCCTAACCCTAATCACAACCCTAACCCTAACCCTAATTGCAACCCTAACCCTAACTGCAACCCTAACCCATATTAGGGATTAATTGGAATAACTCCGCGCTGCTTGCTCGAAACGTGCTGAAATTTGGTGTGGTTGCGTGGCAGGCCACCCTTTATAAATCATGAAATGCACAAGTCTCTAGGACTTTCAGAAAAAAAGTTATTCAAAAATATCTTGTACTTTTTTTTTATAGATTTGGTGGTTTCACCATTTCCGAAGGTCGTAGAAGTGCGGGGATGGTCCCAATGGATCGGGCATAGCCACTTTAGTGGAGATGGAACCAACTTCCAAGTCTCTATGACCTTCAGAAAAAAAGTTATTGAAGAATATCTTGAACTCCTATAGGTTTTCATCCCTAACCCTAACCCTAATCACAACCAAAAAATCAAACACTAATCACAACCCTAACCCTACCCCTTCCAAAGGTCGTAGAAGCTCGGGGGTGGTACCAATGGATCGGGCATAGCCACATTAGTGGAGATGGAACCAACTTCCAAGTCTCTATGACCTACAGAAAAAAAGTTATTGAAGAATATCTTGATCTCCAATGGGTATTCATCCCTAACCCTAACCCTAATAGCAACCCTAACCCTAACCCTAATCACAACCCTAACCCTAACCCTAATTGCAACCCTAACCCTAACTGCAACCCTAACCCATATTAGGGATTAATTGGAATAACTCCGCGCTGCTTGCTCGAAACGTGCTGAAATTCGGTGTGGTTGCGTGGCAGGCCACCCTTTATAAATCATGAAATGCACAAGTCTCTAGGACTTTCAGAAAAAAAGTTATTCAAAAATATCTTGTACTTTTTTTTTATAGATTTGGTGGTTTCACCATTTCCGAAGGTCGTAGAAGTGCGGGGATGGTCCCAATGGATCGGGCATAGCCACTTTAGTGGAGATGGAACCAACTTCCAAGTCTCTATGACCTTCAGAAAAAAAGTTATTGAAGAATATCTTGAACTCCTATAGGTTTTCATCCCTAACCCTAACCCTAATCACAACCAAAAAATCAAACACTAATCACAACCCTAACCCTACCCCTTCCAAAGGTCGTAGAAGCTCGGGGGTGGTACCAATGGATCGGGCATAGCCACATTAGTGGAGATGGAACCAACTTCCAAGTCTCTATGACCTACAGAAAAAAAGTTATTGAAGAATATCTTGATCTCCAATGGGTATTCATCCCTAACCCTAACCCTAATAGCAACCCTAACCCTAACCCTAATCACAACCCTAACCCTAACCCTAATTGCAACCCTAACCCTAACTGCAACCCTAACCCATATTAGGGATTAATTGGAATAACTCCGCGCTGCTTGCTCGAAACGTGCTGAAATTCGGTGTGGTTGCTTGGCAGGCCACCCTTTATAAATCTTGAAATGCACAAGTCTCTAGGACTTTCAGAAAAAAAGTTATTCAAAAATATCTTGTACTTTTTTTTATAGATTTGGTGGTTTCACCATTTCCGAAGGTCGTAGAAGTGCGGGGATGGTCCCAATGGATCGGGCATAGCCACTTTAGTGGAGATGGAACCAACTTCCAAGTCTCTATGACCTACAGAATAAAAGTTATTGAAGAATATCTTGATCTCCAATGGGTATTCATCCCTAACCCTAACCCTAATAGCAACCCTAACCCTAACCCTAATCACAACCCTAACCCTAACCCTAATTGCAACCCTAACCCTAACTGCAACCCTAACCCATATTAGGGATTAATTGGAATAACTCCGCGCTGCTTGCTCGAAACGTGCTGAAATCCGGTGTGGTTGCGTGGCAGGCCACCCTTTATAAATCATGAAATGCACAAGTCTCTAGGACTTTCAGAAAAAAAGTTATTCAAAAATATCTTGTACTTTTTTTTTATAGATTTGGTGGTTTCACCATTTCCGAAGGTCGTAGAAGTGCGGGGATGGTCCCAATGGATCGGGCATAGCCACTTTAGTGGAGATGGAACCAACTTCCAAGTCTCTATGACCTTCAGAAAAAAAGTTATTGAAGAATATCTTGAACTCCTATAGGTTTTCATCCCTAACCCTAACCCTAATCACAACCAAAAAATCAAACACTAATCACAACCCTAACCCTACCCCTTCCAAAGGTCGTAGAAGCTCGGGGGTGGTACCAATGGATCGGGCATAGCCACATTAGTGGAGATGGAACCAACTTCCAAGTCTCTATGACCTACAGAAAAAAAGTTATTGAAGAATATCTTGATCTCCAATGGGTATTCATCCCTAACCCTAACCCTAATAGCAACCCTAACCCTAACCCTAATCACAACCCTAACCCTAACCCTAATCACAACCCTAACCCTAACCCTAATTGCAACCCTAACCCTAACTGCAACCCTAACCCATATTAGGGATTAATTGGAATAACTCCGCGCTGCTTGCTCGAAACGTGCTGAAATTCGGTGTGGTTGCTTGGCAGGCCACCCTTTATAAATCTTGAAATGCACAAGTCTCTAGGACTTTCAGAAAAAAAGTTATTCAAAAATATCTTGTACTTTTTTTTATAGATTTGGTGGTTTCACCATTTCCGAAGGTCGTAGAAGTGCGGGGATGGTCCCAATGGATCGGGCATAGCCACTTTAGTGGAGATGGAACCAACTTCCAAGTCTCTATGACCTACAGAATAAAAGTTATTGAAGAATATCTTGATCTCCAATGGGTATTCATCCCTAACCCTAACCCTAATAGCAACCCTAACCCTAACCCTAATCACAACCCTAACCCTAACCCTAATTGCAACCCTAACCCTAACTGCAACCCTAACCCATATTAGGGATTAATTGGAATAACTCCGCGCTGCTTGCTCGAAACGTGCTGAAATCCGGTGTGGTTGCGTGGCAGGCCACCCTTTATAAATCATGAAATGCACAAGTCTCTAGGACTTTCAGAAAAAAAGTTATTCAAAAATATCTTGTACTTTTTTTTTATAGATTTGGTGGTTTCACCATTTCCGAAGGTCGTAGAAGTGCGGGGATGGTCCCAATGGATCGGGCATAGCCACTTTAGTGGAGATGGAACCAACTTCCAAGTCTCTATGACCTTCAGAAAAAAAGTTATTGAAGAATATCTTGAACTCCTATAGGTTTTCATCCCTAACCCTAACCCTAATCACAACCAAAAAATCAAACACTAATCACAACCCTAACCCTACCCCTTCCAAAGGTCGTAGAAGCTCGGGGGTGGTACCAATGGATCGGGCATAGCCACATTAGTGGAGATGGAACCAACTTCCAAGTCTCTATGACCTACAGAAAAAAAGTTATTGAAGAATATCTTGATCTCCAATGGGTATTCATCCCTAACCCTAACCCTAATAGCAACCCTAACCCTAACCCTAATCACAACCCTAACCCTAACCCTAATCACAACCCTAACCCTAACCCTAATTGCAACCCTAACCCTAACTGCAACCCTAACCCATATTAGGGATTAATTGGAATAACTCCGCGCTGCTTGCTCGAAACGTGCTGAAATTCGGTGTGGTTGCTTGGCAGGCGACCCTTTATAAATCTTGAAATGCACAAGTCTCTAGGACTTTCAGAAAAAAAGTTATTCAAAAATATCTTGTACTTTTTTTTATAGATTTGGTGGTTTCACCATTTCCGAAGGTCGTAGAAGTGCGGGGATGGTCCCAATGGATCGGGCATAGCCACTTTAGTGGAGATGGAACCAACTTCCAAGTCTCTATGACCTTCAGAAAAAAAGTTATTGAAGAATATCTTGATCTCCAATGGGTATTCATCCCTAACCCTAACCCTAATAGCAACCAAAAAATCAAACACTAATCACAACCCTAACCCTACCCCTTCCAAAGGTCGTAGAAGCTCGGGGGTGGTACCAATGGATCGGGCATAGCCACATTAGTGGAGATGGAACCAACTTCCAAGTCTCTATGACCTACAGAAAAAAAGTTATTGAAGAATATCTTGATCTCCAATGGGTATTCATCCCTAACCCTAACCCTAATAGCAACCCTAACCCTAACCCTAATCACAACCCTAACCCTAACCCTAATTGCAACCCTAACCCTAACTGCAACCCTAACCCATATTAGGGATTAATTGGAATAACTCCGCGCTGCTTGCTCGAAACGTGCTGAAATTCGGTGTGGTTGCTTGGCAGGCCACCCTTTATAAATCTTGAAATGCACAAGTCTCTAGGACTTTCAGAAAAAAAGTTATTCAAAAATATCTTGTACTTTTTTTTATAGATTTGGTGGTTTCACCATTTCCGAAGGTCGTAGAAGTGCGGGGATGGTCCCAATGGATCGGGCATAGCCACTTTAGTGGAGATGGAACCAACTTCCAAGTCTCTATGACCTTCAGAAAAAAAGTTATTGAAGAATATCTTGAACTCCTATAGGTTTTCATCCCTAACCCTAACCCTAATCACAACCAAAAAATCAAACACTAATCACAACCCTAACCCTACCCCTTCCAAAGGTCGTAGAAGCTCGGGGGTGGTACCAATGGATCGGGCATAGCCACATTAGTGGAGATGGAACCAACTTCCAAGTCTCTATGACCTACAGAAAAAAAGTTATTGAAGAATATCTTGATCTCCAATGGGTATTCATCCCTAACCCTAACCCTAATAGCAACCCTAACCCTAACCCTAATCACAACCCTAACCCTAACCCTAACCCTAATCACAACCCTAACCCTAACCCTAATTGCAACCCTAACCCTAACTGCAACCCTAACCCATATTAGGGATTAATTGGAATAACTCCGCGCTGCTTGCTCGAAACGTGCTGAAATTCGGTGTGGTTGCTTGGCAGGCCACCCTTTAAAAATCTTGAAATGCACAAGTCTCTAGGACTTTCAGAAAAAAAGTTATTCAAAAATATCTTGTACTTTTTTTTATAGATTTGGTGGTTTCACCATTTCCGAAGGTCGTAGAAGTGCGGGGATGGTCCCAATGGATCGGGCATAGCCACTTTAGTGGAGATGGAACCAACTTCCAAGTCTCTATGACCTACAGAATAAAAGTTATTGAAGAATATCTTGATCTCCAATGGGTATTCATCCCTAACCCTAACCCTAATAGCAACCCTAACCCTAACCCTAATCACAACCCTAACCCTAACCCTAATTGCAACCCTAACCCTAACTGCAACCCTAACCCATATTAGGGATTAATTGGAATAACTCCGCGCTGCTTGCTCGAAACGTGCTGAAATTCGGTGTGGTTGCGTGGCAGGCCACCCTTTATAAATCATGAAGTGCACAAGTCTCTAGGACTTTCAGAAAAAAAGTTATTCAAAAATATCTTGTACTTTTTTTTTATAGATTTGGTGGTTTCACCATTTCCGAAGGTCGTAGAAGTGCGGGGATGGTCCCAATGGATCGGGCATAGCCACTTTAGTGGAGATGGAACCAACTTCCAAGTCTCTATGACCTTCAGAAAAAAAGTTATTGAAGAATATCTTGATCTCCAATGGGTATTCATCCCTAACCCTAACCCTAATAGCAACCAAAAAATCAAACACTAATCACAACCCTAACCCTACCCCTTCCAAAGGTCGTAGAAGCTCGGGGGTGGTACCAATGGATCGGGCATAGCCACATTAGTGGAGATGGAACCAACTTCCAAGTCTCTATGACCTACAGAAAAAAAGTTATTGAAGAATATCTTGATCTCCAATGGGTATTCATCCCTAACCCTAACCCTAATAGCAACCCTAACCCTAACCCTAATCACAACCCTAACCCTAACCCTAATTGCAACCCTAACCCTAACTGCAACCCTAACCCATATTAGGGATTAATTGGAATAACTCCGCGCTGCTTGCTCGAAACGTGCTGAAATTCGGTGTGGTTGCTTGGCAGGCCACCCTTTATAAATCTTGAAATGCACAAGTCTCTAGGACTTTCAGAAAAAAAGTTATTCAAAAATATCTTGTACTTTTTTTTATAGATTTGGTGGTTTCACCATTTCCGAAGGTCGTAGAAGTGCGGGGATGGTCCCAATGGATCGGGCATAGGCACTTTAGTGGAGATGGAACCAACTTCCAAGTCTCTATGACCTTCAGAAAAAAAGTTATTGAAGAATATCTTGAACTCCTATAGGTTTTCATCCCTAACCCTAACCCTAATCACAACCAAAAAATCAAACACTAATCACAACCCTAACCCTACCCCTTCCAAAGGTCGTAGAAGCTCGGGGGTGGTACCAATGGATCGGGCATAGCCACATTAGTGGACATGGAACCAACTTCCAAGTCTCTATGACCTACAGAAAAAAAGTTATTGAAGAATATCTTGATTTCCAATGGGTATTCATCCCTAACCCTAACCCTAATAGCAACCCTAACCCTAACCCTAATCACAACCCTAACCCTAACCCTAATTGCAACCCTAACCCTAACTGCAACCCTAACCCATATTAGGGATTAATTGGAATAACTCCGCGCTGCTTGCTCGAAACGTGCTGAAATACGGTGTGGTTGCTTGGCAGGCCACCCTTTATAAATCTTGAAATGCACAAGTCTCTAGGACTTTCAGAAAAAAAGTTATTCAAAAATATCTTGTACTTTTTTTTATAGATTTGGTGGTTTCACCATTTCCGAAGGTCGTAGAAGTGCGGGGATGGTCCCAATGGATCGGGCATAGCCACTTTAGTGGAGCTGGAACCAACTTCCAAGTCTCTATGACCTTCAGAAAAAAAGTTATTGAAGAATATCTTGAACTCCTATAGGTTTTCATCCCTAACCCTAACCCTAATCACAACCAAAAAATCAAACACTAATCACAACCCTAACCCTACCCCTTCCAAAGGTCGTAGAAGCTCGGGGGTGGTACCAATGGATCGGGCATAGCCACATTAGTGGAGATGGAACCAACTTCCAAGTCTCTATGACCTACAGAAAAAAAGTTATTGAAGAATATCTTGATCTCCAATGGGTATTCATCCCTAACCCTAACCCTAATAGCAACCCTAACCCTAACCCTAATCACAACCCTAACCCTAACCCTAATCACAACCCTAACCCTAACCCTAATTGCAACCCTAACCCTAACTGCAACCCTAACCCATATTAGGGATTAATTGGAATAACTCCGCGCTGCTTGCTCGAAACGTGCTGAAATTCGGTGTGGTTGCTTGGCAGGCGACCCTTTATAAATCTTGAAATGCACAAGTCTCTAGGACTTTCAGAAAAAAAGTTATTCAAAAATATCTTGTACTTTTTTTTATAGATTTGGTGGTTTCACCATTTCCGAAGGTCGTAGAAGTGCGGGGATGGTCCCAATGGATCGGGCATAGGCACTTTAGTGGAGATGGAACCAACTTCCAAGTCTCTATGACCTTCAGAAAAAAAGTTATTGAAGAATATCTTGAACTCCTATAGGTTTTCATCCCTAACCCTAACCCTAATCACAACCAAAAAATCAAACACTAATCACAACCCTAACCCTACCCCTTCCAAAGGTCGTAGAAGCTCGGGGGTGGTACCAATGGATCGGGCATAGCCACATTAGTGGAGATGGAACCAACTTCCAAGTCTCTATGACCTACAGAAAAAAAGTTATTGAAGAATATCTTGATCTCCAATGGGTATTCATCCCTAACCCTAATAGCAACCCTAACCCTAACCCTAATCACAACCCTAATTGCAACCCTAACCCTAACCCTAATTGCAACCCTAACCCATATTAGGGATTAATTGGAATAACTCCGCGCTGCTTGCTCGAAACGTGCTGAAATTCGGTGTGGTTGCGTGGCAGGCCACCCTTTATAAATCATGAAATGCACAAGTCTCTAGGACTTTCAGAAAAAAAGTTATTCAAAAATATCTTGTACTTTTTTTTTATAGATTTGGTGGTTTCACCATTTCCGAAGGTCGTAGAAGTGCGGGGATGGTCCCAATGGATCGGGCATAGCCACTTTAGTGGAGATGGAACCAACTTCCAAGTCTCTATGACCTTCAGAAAAAAAGTTATTGAAGAATATCTTGAACTCCTATAGGTTTTCATCCCTAACCCTAACCCTAATCACAACCAAAAAATCAAACACTAATCACAACCCTAACCCTACCCCTTCCAAAGGTCGTAGAAGCTCGGGGGTGGTACCAATGGATCGGGCATAGCCACATTAGTGGACATGGAACCAACTTCCAAGTCTCTATGACCTACAGAAAAAAAGTTATTGAAGAATATCTTGATTTCCAATGGGTATTCATCCCTAACCCTAACCCTAATAGCAACCCTAACCCTAACCCTAATCACAACCCTAACCCTAACCCTAATTGCAACCCTAACCCTAACTGCAACCCTAACCCATATTAGGGATTAATTGGAATAACTCCGCGCTGCTTGCTCGAAACGTGCTGAAATACGGTGTGGTTGCTTGGCAGGCCACCCTTTATAAATCTTGAAATGCACAAGTCTCTAGGACTTTCAGAAAAAAAGTTATTCAAAAATATCTTGTACTTTTTTTTATAGATTTGGTGGTTTCACCATTTCCGAAGGTCGTAGAAGTGCGGGGATGGTCCCAATGGATCGGGCATAGCCACTTTAGTGGAGCTGGAACCAACTTCCAAGTCTCTATGACCTTCAGAAAAAAAGTTATTGAAGAATATCTTGAACTCCTATAGGTTTTCATCCCTAACCCTAACCCTAATCACAACCAAAAAATCAAACACTAATCACAACCCTAACCCTACCCCTTCCAAAGGTCGTAGAAGCTCGGGGGTGGTACCAATGGATCGGGCATAGCCACATTAGTGGAGATGGAACCAACTTCCAAGTCTCTATGACCTACATAAAAAAAGTTATTGAAGAATATCTTGATCTCCAATGGGTATTCATCCCTAACCCTAACCCTAATAGCAACCCTAACCCTAACCCTAATCACAACCCTAACCCTAACCCTAATCACAACCCTAACCCTAACCCTAATTGCAACCCTAACCCTAACTGCAACCCTAACCCATATTAGGGATTAATTGGAATAACTCCGCGCTGCTTGCTCGAAACGTGCTGAAATTCGGTGTGGTTGCTTGGCAGGCGACCCTTTATAAATCTTGAAATGCACAAGTCTCTAGGACTTTCAGAAAAAAAGTTATTCAAAAATATCTTGTACTTTTTTTTATAGATTTGGTGGTTTCACCATTTCCGAAGGTCGTAGAAGTGCGGGGATGGTCCCAATGGATCGGGCATAGGCACTTTAGTGGAGATGGAACCAACTTCCAAGTCTCTATGACCTTCAGAAAAAAAGTTATTGAAGAATATCTTGAACTCCTATAGGTTTTCATCCCTAACCCTAACCCTAATCACAACCAAAAAATCAAACACTAATCACAACCCTAACCCTACCCCTTCCAAAGGTCGTAGAAGCTCGGGGGTGGTACCAATGGATCGGGCATAGCCACATTAGTGGAGATGGAACCAACTTCCAAGTCTCTATGACCTACAGAAAAAAAGTTATTGAAGAATATCTTGATCTCCAATGGGTATTCATCCCTAACCCTAATAGCAACCCTAACCCTAACCCTAATCACAACCCTAATTGCAACCCTAACCCTAACCCTAATTGCAACCCTAACCCATATTAGGGATTAATTGGAATAACTCCGCGCTGCTTGCTCGAAACGTGCTGAAATTCGGTGTGGTTGCGTGGCAGGCCACCCTTTATAAATCATGAAATGCACAAGTCTCTAGGACTTTCAGAAAAAAAGTTATTCAAAAATATCTTGTACTTTTTTTTTATAGATTTGGTGGTTTCACCATTTCCGAAGGTCGTAGAAGTGCGGGGATGGTCCCAATGGATCGGGCATAGCCACTTTAGTGGAGATGGAACCAACTTCCAAGTCTCTATGACCTTCAGAAAAAAAGTTATTGAAGAATATCTTGAACTCCTATAGGTTTTCATCCCTAACCCTAACCCTAATCACAACCAAAAAATCAAACACTAATCACAACCCTAACCCTACCCCTTCCAAAGGTCGTAGAAGCTCGGGGGTGGTACCAATGGATCGGGCATAGCCACATTAGTGGAGATGGAACCAACTTCCAAGTCTCTATGACCTACAGAAAAAAAGTTATTGAAGAATATCTTGATCTCCAATGGGTATTCATCCCTAACCCTAACCCTAATAGCAACCCTAACCCTAACCCTAATCACAACCCTAACCCTAATCACAACCCTAACCCTAACCCTAATTGCAACCCTAACCCTAAATGCAACCCTAACCCATATTAGGGATTAATTGGAATAACTCCGCGCTGCTTGCTCGAAACGTGCTGAAATTCGGTGTGGTTGCTTGGCAGGCGACCCTTTATAAATCTTGAAATGCACAAGTCTCTAGGACTTTCAGAAAAAAAGTTATTCAAAAATATCTTGTACTTTTTTTTATAGATTTGGTGGTTTCACCATTTCCGAAGGTCGTAGAAGTGCGGGGATGGTCCCAATGGATCGGGCATAGCCACTTTAGTGGAGATGGAACCAACTTCCAAGTCTCTATGACCTACAGAATAAAAGTTATTGAAGAATATCTTGATCTCCAATGGGTATTCATCCCTAACCCTAACCCTAATAGCAACCCTAACCCTAACCCTAATCACAACCCTAACCCTAACCCTAATTGCAACCCTAACCCTAACTGCAACCCTAACCCATATTAGGGATTAATTGGAATAACTCCGCGCTGCTTGCTCGAAACGTGCTGAAATTCGGTGTGGTTGCGTGGCAGGCCACCCTTTATAAATCATGAAATGCACAAGTCTCTAGGACTTTCAGAAAAAAAGTTATTCAAAAATATCTTGTACTTTTTTTTTATAGATTTGGTGGTTTCACCATTTCCGAAGGTCGTAGAAGTGCGGGGATGGTCCCAATGGATCGGGCATAGCCACTTTAGTGGAGATGGAACCAACTTCCAAGTCTCTATGACCTTCAGAAAAAAAGTTATTGAAGAATATCTTGAACTCCTATAGGTTTTCATCCCTAACCCTAACCCTAATCACAACCAAAAAATCAAACACTAATCACAACCCTAACCCTACCCCTTCCAAAGGTCGTAGAAGCTCGGGGGTGGTACCAATGGATCGGGCATAGCCACATTAGTGGAGATGGAACCAACTTCCAAGTCTCTATGACCTACAGAAAAAAAGTTATTGAAGAATATCTTGATCTCCAATGGGTATTCATCCCTAACCCTAACCCTAATAGCAACCCTAACCCTAACCCTAATCACAACCCTAACCCTAACCCTAATCACAACCCTAACCCTAACCCTAATTGCAACCCTAACCCTAACTGCAACCCTAACCCATATTAGGGATTAATTGGAATAACTCCGCGCTGCTTGCTCGAAACGTGCTGAAATTCGGTGTGGTTGCTTGGCAGGCGACCCTTTATAAATCTTGAAATGCACAAGTCTCTAGGACTTTCAGAAAAAAAGTTATTCAAAAATATCTTGTACTTTTTTTTATAGATTTGGTGGTTTCACCATTTCCGAAGGTCGTAGAAGTGCGGGGATGGTCCCAATGGATCGGGCATAGCCACTTTAGTGGAGATGGAACCAACTTCCAAGTCTCTATGACCTTCAGAAAAAAAGTTATTGAAGAATATCTTGATCTCCAATGGGTATTCATCCCTAACCCTAACCCTAATAGCAACCAAAAAATCAAACACTAATCACAACCCTAACCCTACCCCTTCCAAAGGTCGTAGAAGCTCGGGGGTGGTACCAATGGATCGGGCATAGCCACATTAGTGGAGATGGAACCAACTTCCAAGTCTCTATGACCTACAGAAAAAAAGTTATTGAAGAATATCTTGATCTCCAATGGGTATTCATCCCTAACCCTAACCCTAATAGCAACCCTAACCCTAACCCTAATCACAACCCTAACCCTAACCCTAATTGCAACCCTAACCCTAACTGCAACCCTAACCCATATTAGGGATTAATTGGAATAACTCCGCGCTGCTTGCTCGAAACGTGCTGAAATTCGGTGTGGTTGCTTGGCAGGCCACCCTTTATAAATCTTGAAATGCACAAGTCTCTAGGACTTTCAGAAAAAAAGTTATTCAAAAATATCTTGTACTTTTTTTTATAGATTTGGTGGTTTCACCATTTCCGAAGGTCGTAGAAGTGCGGGGATGGTCCCAATGGATCGGGCATAGCCACTTTAGTGGAGATGGAACCAACTTCCAAGTCTCTATGACCTTCAGAAAAAAAGTTATTGAAGAATATCTTGAACTCCTATAGGTTTTCATCCCTAACCCTAACCCTAATCACAACCAAAAAATCAAACACTAATCACAACCCTAACCCTACCCCTTCCAAAGGTCGTAGAAGCTCGGGGGTGGTACCAATGGATCGGGCATAGCCACATTAGTGGAGATGGAACCAACTTCCAAGTCTCTATGACCTACAGAAAAAAAGTTATTGAAGAATATCTTGATTTCCAATGGGTATTCATCCCTAACCCTAACCCTAATAGCAACCCTAACCCTAACCCTAATCACAACCCTAACCCTAACCCTAATCACAACCCTAATTGCAACCCTAACCCTAACCCTAATTGCAACCCTAACCCTAACCCTAATCACAACCCTAATTGCAACCCTAACCCTAACCCTAATTGCAACCCTAACCCATATTAGGGATTAATTGGAATAACTCCGCGCTGCTTGCTCGAAACGTGCTGAAATTCGGTGTGGTTGCGTGGCAGGCCACCCTTTATAAATCATGAAATGCACAAGTCTCTAGGACTTTCAGAAAAAAAGTTATTCAAAAATATCTTGTACTTTTTTTTTATAGATTTGGTGGTTTCACCATTTCCGAAGGTCGTAGAAGTGCGGGGATGGTCCCAATGGATCGGGCATAGCCACTTTAGTGGAGATGGAACCAACTTCCAAGTCTCTATGACCTTCAGAAAAAAAGTTATTGAAGAATATCTTGAACTCCTATAGGTTTTCATCCCTAACCCTAACCCTAATCACAACCAAAAAATCAAACACTAATCACAACCCTAACCCTACCCCTTCCAAAGGTCGTAGAAGCTCGGGGGTGGTACCAATGGATCGGGCATAGCCACATTAGTGGAGATGGAACCAACTTCCAAGTCTCTATGACCTACAGAAAAAAAGTTATTGAAGAATATCTTGATCTCCAATGGGTATTCATCCCTAACCCTAACCCTAATAGCAACCCTAACCCTAACCCTAATCACAACCCTAACCCTAATCACAACCCTAACCCTAACCCTAATTGCAACCCTAACCCTAACTGCAACCCTAACCCATATTAGGGATTAATTGGAATAACTCCGCGCTGCTTGCTCGAAACGTGCTGAAATTCGGTGTGGTTGCTTGGCAGGCGACCCTTTATAAATCTTGAAATGCACAAGTCTCTAGGACTTTCAGAAAAAAAGTTATTCAAAAATATCTTGTACTTTTTTTTATAGATTTGGTGGTTTCACCATTTCCGAAGGTCGTAGAAGTGCGGGGATGGTCCCAATGGATCGGGCATAGGCACTTTAGTGGAGATGGAACCAACTTCCAAGTCTCTATGACCTTCAGAAAAAAAGTTATTGAAGAATATCTTGAACTCCTATAGGTTTTCATCCCTAACCCTAACCCTAATCACAACCAAAAAATCAAACACTAATCACAACCCTAACCCTACCCCTTCCAAAGGTCGTAGAAGCTCGGGGGTGGTACCAATGGATCGGGCATAGCCACATTAGTGGAGATGGAACCAACTTCCAAGTCTCTATGACCTACAGAAAAAAAGTTATTGAAGAATATCTTGATCTCCAATGGGTATTCATCCCTAACCCTAACCCTAATAGCAACCCTAACCCTAACCCTAATCACAACCCTAACCCTAACCCTAATTGCAACCCTAACCCTAACTGCAACCCTAACCCATATTAGGGATTAATTGGAATAACTCCGCGCTGCTTGCTCGAAACGTGCTGAAATTCGGTGTGGTTGCGTGGCAGGCCACCCTTTATAAATCATGAAATGCACAAGTCTCTAGGACTTTCAGAAAAAAAGTTATTCAAAAATATCTTGTACTTTTTTTTTATAGATTTGGTGGTTTCACCATTTCCGAAGGTCGTAGAAGTGCGGGGATGGTCCCAATGGATCGGGCATAGCCACTTTAGTGGAGATGGAACCAACTTCCAAGTCTCTATGACCTTCAGAAAAAAAGTTATTGAAGAATATCTTGAACTCCTATAGGTTTTCATCCCTAACCCTAACCCTAATCACAACCAAAAAATCAAACACTAATCACAACCCTAACCCTACCCCTTCCAAAGGTCGTAGAAGCTCGGGGGTGGTACCAATGGATCGGGCATAGCCACATTAGTGGAGATGGAACCAACTTCCAAGTCTCTATGACCTACAGAAAAAAAGTTATTGAAGAATATCTTGATCTCCAATGGGTATTCATCCCTAACCCTAACCCTAATAGCAACCCTAACCCTAACCCTAATCACAACCCTAACCCTAATCACAACCCTAACCCTAACCCTAATTGCAACCCTAACCCTAACTGCAACCCTAACCCATATTAGGGATTAATTGGAATAACTCCGCGCTGCTTGCTCGAAACGTGCTGAAATTCGGTGTGGTTGCTTGGCAGGCGACCCTTTATAAATCTTGAAATGCACAAGTCTCTAGGACTTTCAGAAAAAAAGTTATTCAAAAATATCTTGTACTTTTTTTTATAGATTTGGTGGTTTCACCATTTCCGAAGGTCGTAGAAGTGCGGGGATGGTCCCAATGGATCGGGCATAGGCACTTTAGTGGAGATGGAACCAACTTCCAAGTCTCTATGACCTTCAGAAAAAAAGTTATTGAAGAATATCTTGAACTCCTATAGGTTTTCATCCCTAACCCTAACCCTAATCACAACCAAAAAATCAAACACTAATCACAACCCTAACCCTACCCCTTCCAAAGGTCGTAGAAGCTCGGGGGTGGTACCAATGGATCGGGCATAGCCACATTAGTGGAGATGGAACCAACTTCCAAGTCTCTATGACCTACAGAAAAAAAGTTATTGAAGAATATCTTGATTTCCAATGGGTATTCATCCCTAACCCTAACCCTAATAGCAACCCTAACCCTAACCCTAATCACAACCCTAACCCTAACCCTAATCACAACCCTAATTGCAACCCTAACCCTAACCCTAATTGCAACCCTAACCCTAACCCTAATCACAACCCTAATTGCAACCCTAACCCTAACCCTAATTGCAACCCTAACCCATATTAGGGATTAATTGGAATAACTCCGCGCTGCTTGCTCGAAACGTGCTGAAATTCGGTGTGGTTGCGTGGCAGGCCACCCTTTATAAATCATGAAATGCACAAGTCTCTAGGACTTTCAGAAAAAAAGTTATTCAAAAATATCTTGTACTTTTTTTTTATAGATTTGGTGGTTTCACCATTTCCGAAGGTCGTAGAAGTGCGGGGATGGTCCCAATGGATCGGGCATAGCCACTTTAGTGGAGATGGAACCAACTTCCAAGTCTCTATGACCTTCAGAAAAAAAGTTATTGAAGAATATCTTGAACTCCTATAGGTTTTCATCCCTAACCCTAACCCTAATCACAACCAAAAAATCAAACACTAATCACAACCCTAACCCTACCCCTTCCAAAGGTCGTAGAAGCTCGGGGGTGGTACCAATGGATCGGGCATAGCCACATTAGTGGAGATGGAACCAACTTCCAAGTCTCTATGACCTACAGAAAAAAAGTTATTGAAGAATATCTTGATCTCCAATGGGTATTCATCCCTAACCCTAACCCTAATAGCAACCCTAACCCTAACCCTAATCACAACCCTAACCCTAATCACAACCCTAACCCTAACCCTAATTGCAACCCTAACCCTAACTGCAACCCTAACCCATATTAGGGATTAATTGGAATAACTCCGCGCTGCTTGCTCGAAACGTGCTGAAATTCGGTGTGGTTGCTTGGCAGGCGACCCTTTATAAATCTTGAAATGCACAAGTCTCTAGGACTTTCAGAAAAAAAGTTATTCAAAAATATCTTGTACTTTTTTTTATAGATTTGGTGGTTTCACCATTTCCGAAGGTCGTAGAAGTGCGGGGATGGTCCCAATGGATCGGGCATAGGCACTTTAGTGGAGATGGAACCAACTTCCAAGTCTCTATGACCTTCAGAAAAAAAGTTATTGAAGAATATCTTGAACTCCTATAGGTTTTCATCCCTAACCCTAACCCTAATCACAACCAAAAAATCAAACACTAATCACAACCCTAACCCTACCCCTTCCAAAGGTCGTAGAAGCTCGGGGGTGGTACCAATGGATCGGGCATAGCCACATTAGTGGAGATGGAACCAACTTCCAAGTCTCTATGACCTACAGAAAAAAAGTTATTGAAGAATATCTTGATCTCCAATGGGTATTCATCCCTAACCCTAACCCTAATAGCAACCCTAACCCTAACCCTAATCACAACCCTAACCCTAACCCTAATTGCAACCCTAACCCTAACTGCAACCCTAACCCATATTAGGGATTAATTGGAATAACTCCGCGCTGCTTGCTCGAAACGTGCTGAAATTCGGTGTGGTTGCGTGGCAGGCCACCCTTTATAAATCATGAAATGCACAAGTCTCTAGGACTTTCAGAAAAAAAGTTATTCAAAAATATCTTGTACTTTTTTTTTATAGATTTGGTGGTTTCACCATTTCCGAAGGTCGTAGAAGTGCGGGGATGGTCCCAATGGATCGGGCATAGCCACTTTAGTGGAGATGGAACCAACTTCCAAGTCTCTATGACCTTCAGAAAAAAAGTTATTGAAGAATATCTTGAACTCCTATAGGTTTTCATCCCTAACCCTAACCCTAATCACAACCAAAAAATCAAACACTAATCACAACCCTAACCCTACCCCTTCCAAAGGTCGTAGAAGCTCGGGGGTGGTACCAATGGATCGGGCATAGCCACATTAGTGGAGATGGAACCAACTTCCAAGTCTCTATGACCTACAGAAAAAAAGTTATTGAAGAATATCTTGATCTCCAATGGGTATTCATCCCTAACCCTAACCCTAATAGCAACCCTAACCCTAACCCTAATCACAACCCTAACCCTAATCACAACCCTAACCCTAACCCTAATTGCAACCCTAACCCTAACTGCAACCCTAACCCATATTAGGGATTAATTGGAATAACTCCGCGCTGCTTGCTCGAAACGTGCTGAAATTCGGTGTGGTTGCTTGGCAGGCGACCCTTTATAAATCTTGAAATGCACAAGTCTCTAGGACTTTCAGAAAAAAAGTTATTCAAAAATATCTTGTACTTTTTTTTATAGATTTGGTGGTTTCACCATTTCCGAAGGTCGTAGAAGTGCGGGGATGGTCCCAATGGATCGGGCATAGGCACTTTAGTGGAGATGGAACCAACTTCCAAGTCTCTATGACCTTCAGAAAAAAAGTTATTGAAGAATATCTTGAACTCCTATAGGTTTTCATCCCTAACCCTAACCCTAATCACAACCAAAAAATCAAACACTAATCACAACCCTAACCCTACCCCTTCCAAAGGTCGTAGAAGCTCGGGGGTGGTACCAATGGATCGGGCATAGCCACATTAGTGGAGATGGAACCAACTTCCAAGTCTCTATGACCTACAGAAAAAAAGTTATTGAAGAATATCTTGATCTCCAATGGGTATTCATCCCTAACCCTAACCCTAATAGCAACCCTAACCCTAACCCTAATCACAACCCTAACCCTAACCCTAATTGCAACCCTAACCCTAACTGCAACCCTAACCCATATTAGGGATTAATTGGAATAACTCCGCGCTGCTTGCTCGAAACGTGCTGAAATTCGGTGTGGTTGCGTGGCAGGCCACCCTTTATAAATCATGAAATGCACAAGTCTCTAGGACTTTCAGAAAAAAAGTTATTCAAAAATATCTTGTACTTTTTTTTTATAGATTTGGTGGTTTCACCATTTCCGAAGGTCGTAGAAGTGCGGGGATGGTCCCAATGGATCGGGCATAGCCACTTTAGTGGAGATGGAACCAACTTCCAAGTCTCTATGACCTTCAGAAAAAAAGTTATTGAAGAATATCTTGAACTCCTATAGGTTTTCATCCCTAACCCTAACCCTAATCACAACCAAAAAATCAAACACTAATCACAACCCTAACCCTACCCCTTCCAAAGGTCGTAGAAGCTCGGGGGTGGTACCAATGGATCGGGCATAGCCACATTAGTGGAGATGGAACCAACTTCCAAGTCTCTATGACCTACAGAAAAAAAGTTATTGAAGAATATCTTGATCTCCAATGGGTATTCATCCCTAACCCTAACCCTAATAGCAACCCTAACCCTAACCCTAATCACAACCCTAACCCTAATCACAACCCTAACCCTAACCCTAATTGCAACCCTAACCCTAACTGCAACCCTAACCCATATTAGGGATTAATTGGAATAACTCCGCGCTGCTTGCTCGAAACGTGCTGAAATTCGGTGTGGTTGCTTGGCAGGCGACCCTTTATAAATCTTGAAATGCACAAGTCTCTAGGACTTTCAGAAAAAAAGTTATTCAAAAATATCTTGTACTTTTTTTTATAGATTTGGTGGTTTCACCATTTCCGAAGGTCGTAGAAGTGCGGGGATGGTCCCAATGGATCGGGCATAGGCACTTTAGTGGAGATGGAACCAACTTCCAAGTCTCTATGACCTTCAGAAAAAAAGTTATTGAAGAATATCTTGAACTCCTATAGGTTTTCATCCCTAACCCTAACCCTAATCACAACCAAAAAATCAAACACTAATCACAACCCTAACCCTACCCCTTCCAAAGGTCGTAGAAGCTCGGGGGTGGTACCAATGGATCGGGCATAGCCACATTAGTGGAGATGGAACCAACTTCCAAGTCTCTATGACCTACAGAAAAAAAGTTATTGAAGAATATCTTGATCTCCAATGGGTATTCATCCCTAACCCTAACCCTAATAGCAACCCTAACCCTAACCCTAATCACAACCCTAACCCTAACCCTAATTGCAACCCTAACCCTAACTGCAACCCTAACCCATATTAGGGATTAATTGGAATAACTCCGCGCTGCTTGCTCGAAACGTGCTGAAATTCGGTGTGGTTGCTTGGCAGGCCACCCTTTATAAATCTTGAAATGCACAAGTCTCTAGGACTTTCAGAAAAAAAGTTATTCAAAAATATCTTGTACTTTTTTTTATAGATTTGGTGGTTTCACCATTTCCGAAGGTCGTAGAAGTGCGGGGATGGTCCCAATGGATCGGGCATAGCCACTTTAGTGGAGATGG
The DNA here is from genome assembly GCF_024713975.1 of Paralichthys olivaceus. Taxonomy (NCBI): domain Eukaryota; kingdom Metazoa; phylum Chordata; class Actinopteri; order Pleuronectiformes; family Paralichthyidae; genus Paralichthys; species Paralichthys olivaceus. The sequence continues at coordinate 9,034,131 of NC_091108.1, read as the reverse complement.
AACCAACTTCCAAGTCTCTATGACCTACAGAATAAAAGTTATTGAAGAATATCTTGATCTCCAATGGGTATTCATCCCTAACCCTAACCCTAATAGCAACCAAAAAATCAAACACTAATCACAACCCTAACCCTACCCCTTCCAAAGGTCGTAGAAGCTCGGGGGTGGTACCAATGGATCGGGCATAGCCACATTAGTGGAGATGGAACCAACTTCCAAGTCTCTATGACCTACAGAAAAAAAGTTATTGAAGAATATCTTGATCTCCAATGGGTATTCATCCCTAACCCTAACCCTAATAGCAACCCTAACCCTAACCCTAATCACAACCCTAACCCTAACCCTAATTGCAACACTAACCCTAACTGCAACCCTAACCCATATTAGGGATTAATTGGAATAACTCCGCGCTGCTTGCTCGAAACGTGCTGAAATTCGGTGTGGTTGCTTGGAAGGCCACCCTTTATAAATCTTGAAATGCACAAGTCTCTAGGACTTTCAGAAAAAAAGTTATTCAAAAATATCTTGTACTTTTTTTTATAGATTTGGTGGTTTCACCATTTCCGAAGGTCGTAGAAGTGCGGGGATGGTCCCAATGGATCGGGCATAGCCACTTTAGTGGAGATGGAACCAACTTCCAAGTCTCTATGACCTACAGAATAAAAGTTATTGAAGAATATCTTGATCTCCAATGGGTATTCATCCCTAACCCTAACCCTAATAGCAACCCTAACCCTAACCCTAATCACAACCCTAACCCTAACCCTAATTGCAACCCTAACCCTAACTGCAACCCTAACCCATATTAGGGATTAATTGGAATAACTCCGTGCTGCTTGCTCGAAACGTGCTGAAATTCGGTGTGGTTGTGTGGCAGGCCACCCTTTATAAATCATGAAATGCACAAGTCTCTAGGACTTTCAGAAAAAAAGTTATTCAAAAATATCTTGTACTTTTTTTTTATAGATTTGGTGGTTTCACCATTTCCGAAGGTCGTAGAAGTGCGGGCATGGTCCCAATGGATCGGGCATAGCCACTTTAGTGGAGATGGAACCAACTTCCAAGTCTCTATGACCTTCAGAAAAAAAGTTATTGAAGAATATCTTGAACTCCTATAGGTTTTCATCCCTAACCCTAACCCTAATCACAACCAAAAAATCAAACACTAATCACAACCCTAACCCTACCCCTTCCAAAGGTCGTAGAAGCTCGGGGGTGGTACCAATGGATCGGGCATAGCCACATTAGTGGAGATGGAACCAACTTCCAAGTCTCTATGACCTACAGAAAAAAAGTTATTGAAGAATATCTTGATCTCCAATGGGTATTCATCCCTAACCCTAACCCTAATAGCAACCCTAACCCTAACCCTAACCCTAATCACAACCCTAACCCTAACCCTAATTGCAACCCTAACCCTAACTGCAACCCTAACCCATATTAGGGATTAATTGGAATAACTCCGCGCTGCTTGCTCGAAACGTGCTGAAATTCGGTGTGGTTGCTTGGCAGGCCACCCTTTATAAATCTTGAAATGCACAAGTCTCTAGGACTTTCAGAAAAAAAGTTATTCAAAAATATCTTGTACTTTTTTTTATAGATTTGGTGGTTTCACCATTTCCGAAGGTCGTAGAAGTGCGGGGATGGTCCCAATGGATCGGGCATAGCCACTTTAGTGGAGATGGAACCAACTTCCAAGTCTCTATGACCTACAGAATAAAAGTTATTGAAGAATATCTTGATCTCCAATGGGTATTCATCCCTAACCCTAACCCTAATAGCAACCCTAACCCTAACCCTAATCACAACCCTAACCCTAACCCTAATTGCAACCCTAACCCTAACTGCAACCCTAACCCATATTAGGGATTAATTGGAATAACTCCGCGCTGCTTGCTCGAAACGTGCTGAAATTCGGTGTGGTTGCGTGGCAGGCCACCCTTTATAAATCATGAAATGCACAAGTCTCTAGGACTTTCAGAAAAAAAGTTATTCAAAAATATCTTGTACTTTTTTTTTATAGATTTGGTGGTTTCACCATTTCCAAAGGTCGTAGAAGTGCGGGGATGGTCCCAATGGATCGGGCATAGCCACTTTAGTGGAGATGGAACCAACTTCCAAGTCTCTATGACCTTCAGAAAAAAAGTTATTGAAGAATATCTTGATCTCCAATGGGTATTCATCCCTAACCCTAACCCTAATAGCAACCAAAAAATCAAACACTAATCACAACCCTAACCCTACCCCTTCCAAAGGTCGTAGAAGCTCGGGGGTGGTACCAATGGATCGGGCATAGCCACATTAGTGGAGATGGAACCAACTTCCAAGTCTCTATGACCTACAGAAAAAAAGTTATTGAAGAATATCTTGATCTCCAATGGGTATTCATCCCTAACCCTAACCCTAATAGCAACCCTAACCCTAACCCTAATCACAACCCTAACCCTAACCCTAATTGCAACCCTAACCCTAACTGCAACCCTAACCCATATTAGGGATTAATTGGAATAACTCCGCGCTGCTTGCTCGAAACGTGCTGAAATTCGGTGTGGTTGCTTGGCAGGCGACCCTTTATAAATCTTGAAATGCACAAGTCTCTAGGACTTTCAGAAAAAAAGTTATTCAAAAATATCTTGTACTTTTTTTTATAGATTTGGTGGTTTCACCATTTCCGAAGGTCGTAGAAGTGCGGGGATGGTCCCAATGGATCGGGCATAGGCACTTTAGTGGAGATGGAACCAACTTCCAAGTCTCTATGACCTTCAGAAAAAAAGTTATTGAAGAATATCTTGAACTCCTATAGGTTTTCATCCCTAACCCTAACCCTAATCACAACCAAAAAATCAAACACTAATCACAACCCTAACCCTACCCCTTCCAAAGGTCGTAGAAGCTCGGGGGTGGTACCAATGGATCGGGCATAGCCACATTAGTGGAGATGGAACCAACTTCCAAGTCTCTATGACCTACAGAAAAAAAGTTATTGAAGAATATCTTGATCTCCAATGGGTATTCATCCCTAACCCTAATAGCAACCCTAACCCTAACCCTAATCACAACCCTAATTGCAACCCTAACCCTAACCCTAATTGCAACCCTAACCCATATTAGGGATTAATTGGAATAACTCCGCGCTGCTTGCTCGAAACGTGCTGAAATTCGGTGTGGTTGCGTGGCAGGCCACCCTTTATAAATCATGAAATGCACAAGTCTCTAGGACTTTCAGAAAAAAAGTTATTCAAAAATATCTTGTACTTTTTTTTTATAGATTTGGTGGTTTCACCATTTCCGAAGGTCGTAGAAGTGCGGGGATGGTCCCAATGGATCGGGCATAGCCACTTTAGTGGAGATGGAACCAACTTCCAAGTCTCTATGACCTTCAGAAAAAAAGTTATTGAAGAATATCTTGAACTCCTATAGGTTTTCATCCCTAACCCTAACCCTAATCACAACCAAAAAATCAAACACTAATCACAACCCTAACCCTACCCCTTCCAAAGGTCGTAGAAGCTCGGGGGTGGTACCAATGGATCGGGCATAGCCACATTAGTGGAGATGGAACCAACTTCCAAGTCTCTATGACCTACAGAAAAAAAGTTATTGAAGAATATCTTGATCTCCAATGGGTATTCATCCCTAACCCTAACCCTAATAGCAACCCTAACCCTAACCCTAATCACAACCCTAACCCTAATCACAACCCTAACCCTAACCCTAATTGCAACCCTAACCCTAACTGCAACCCTAACCCATATTAGGGATTAATTGGAATAACTCCGCGCTGCTTGCTCGAAACGTGCTGAAATTCGGTGTGGTTGCTTGGCAGGCGACCCTTTATAAATCTTGAAATGCACAAGTCTCTAGGACTTTCAGAAAAAAAGTTATTCAAAAATATCTTGTACTTTTTTTTATAGATTTGGTGGTTTCACCATTTCCGAAGGTCGTAGAAGTGCGGGGATGGTCCCAATGGATCGGGCATAGCCACTTTAGTGGAGATGGAACCAACTTCCAAGTCTCTATGACCTACAGAATAAAAGTTATTGAAGAATATCTTGATCTCCAATGGGTATTCATCCCTAACCCTAACCCTAATAGCAACCCTAACCCTAACCCTAATCACAACCCTAACCCTAACCCTAATTGCAACCCTAACCCTAACTGCAACCCTAACCCATATTAGGGATTAATTGGAATAACTCCGCGCTGCTTGCTCGAAACGTGCTGAAATTCGGTGTGGTTGCGTGGCAGGCCACCCTTTATAAATCATGAAATGCACAAGTCTCTAGGACTTTCAGAAAAAAAGTTATTCAAAAATATCTTGTACTTTTTTTTTATAGATTTGGTGGTTTCACCATTTCCGAAGGTCGTAGAAGTGCGGGGATGGTCCCAATGGATCGGGCATAGCCACTTTAGTGGAGATGGAACCAACTTCCAAGTCTCTATGACCTTCAGAAAAAAAGTTATTGAAGAATATCTTGAACTCCTATAGGTTTTCATCCCTAACCCTAACCCTAATCACAACCAAAAAATCAAACACTAATCACAACCCTAACCCTACCCCTTCCAAAGGTCGTAGAAGCTCGGGGGTGGTACCAATGGATCGGGCATAGCCACATTAGTGGAGATGGAACCAACTTCCAAGTCTCTATGACCTACAGAAAAAAAGTTATTGAAGAATATCTTGATCTCCAATGGGTATTCATCCCTAACCCTAACCCTAATAGCAACCCTAACCCTAACCCTAATCACAACCCTAACCCTAACCCTAATTGCAACCCTAACCCTAACTGCAACCCTAACCCATATTAGGGATTAATTGGAATAACTCCGCGCTGCTTGCTCGAAACGTGCTGAAATTCGGTGTGGTTGCTTGGCAGGCGACCCTTTATAAATCTTGAAATGCACAAGTCTCTAGGACTTTCAGAAAAAAAGTTATTCAAAAATATCTTGTACTTTTTTTTATAGATTTGGTGGTTTCACCATTTCCGAAGGTCGTAGAAGTGCGGGGATGGTCCCAATGGATCGGGCATAGGCACTTTAGTGGAGATGGAACCAACTTCCAAGTCTCTATGACCTTCAGAAAAAAAGTTATTGAAGAATATCTTGAACTCCTATAGGTTTTCATCCCTAACCCTAACCCTAATCACAACCAAAAAATCAAACACTAATCACAACCCTAACCCTACCCCTTCCAAAGGTCGTAGAAGCTCGGGGGTGGTACCAATGGATCGGGCATAGCCACATTAGTGGAGATGGAACCAACTTCCAAGTCTCTATGACCTACAGAAAAAAAGTTATTGAAGAATATCTTGATCTCCAATGGGTATTCATCCCTAACCCTAATAGCAACCCTAACCCTAACCCTAATCACAACCCTAATTGCAACCCTAACCCTAACCCTAATTGCAACCCTAACCCATATTAGGGATTAATTGGAATAACTCCGCGCTGCTTGCTCGAAACGTGCTGAAATTCGGTGTGGTTGCGTGGCAGGCCACCCTTTATAAATCATGAAATGCACAAGTCTCTAGGACTTTCAGAAAAAAAGTTATTCAAAAATATCTTGTACTTTTTTTTTATAGATTTGGTGGTTTCACCATTTCCGAAGGTCGTAGAAGTGCGGGGATGGTCCCAATGGATCGGGCATAGCCACTTTAGTGGAGATGGAACCAACTTCCAAGTCTCTATGACCTTCAGAAAAAAAGTTATTGAAGAATATCTTGAACTCCTATAGGTTTTCATCCCTAACCCTAACCCTAATCACAACCAAAAAATCAAACACTAATCACAACCCTAACCCTACCCCTTCCAAAGGTCGTAGAAGCTCGGGGGTGGTACCAATGGATCGGGCATAGCCACATTAGTGGAGATGGAACCAACTTCCAAGTCTCTATGACCTACAGAAAAAAAGTTATTGAAGAATATCTTGATCTCCAATGGGTATTCATCCCTAACCCTAACCCTAATAGCAACCCTAACCCTAACCCTAATCACAACCCTAACCCTAATCACAACCCTAACCCTAACCCTAATTGCAACCCTAACCCTAACTGCAACCCTAACCCATATTAGGGATTAATTGGAATAACTCCGCGCTGCTTGCTCGAAACGTGCTGAAATTCGGTGTGGTTGCTTGGCAGGCGACCCTTTATAAATCTTGAAATGCACAAGTCTCTAGGACTTTCAGAAAAAAAGTTATTCAAAAATATCTTGTACTTTTTTTTATAGATTTGGTGGTTTCACCATTTCCGAAGGTCGTAGAAGTGCGGGGATGGTCCCAATGGATCGGGCATAGGCACTTTAGTGGAGATGGAACCAACTTCCAAGTCTCTATGACCTTCAGAAAAAAAGTTATTGAAGAATATCTTGAACTCCTATAGGTTTTCATCCCTAACCCTAACCCTAATCACAACCAAAAAATCAAACACTAATCACAACCCTAACCCTACCCCTTCCAAAGGTCGTAGAAGCTCGGGGGTGGTACCAATGGATCGGGCATAGCCACATTAGTGGAGATGGAACCAACTTCCAAGTCTCTATGACCTACAGAAAAAAAGTTATTGAAGAATATCTTGATCTCCAATGGGTATTCATCCCTAACCCTAACCCTAATAGCAACCCTAACCCTAACCCTAATCACAACCCTAACCCTAACCCTAATTGCAACCCTAACCCTAACTGCAACCCTAACCCATATTAGGGATTAATTGGAATAACTCCGCGCTGCTTGCTCGAAACGTGCTGAAATTCGGTGTGGTTGCTTGGCAGGCCACCCTTTATAAATCTTGAAATGCACAAGTCTCTAGGACTTTCAGAAAAAAAGTTATTCAAAAATATCTTGTACTTTTTTTTATAGATTTGGTGGTTTCACCATTTCCGAAGGTCGTAGAAGTGCGGGGATGGTCCCAATGGATCGGGCATAGCCACTTTAGTGGAGATGGAACCAACTTCCAAGTCTCTATGACCTACAGAATAAAAGTTATTGAAGAATATCTTGATCTCCAATGGGTATTCATCCCTAACCCTAACCCTAATAGCAACCAAAAAATCAAACACTAATCACAACCCTAACCCTACCCCTTCCAAAGGTCGTAGAAGCTCGGGGGTGGTACCAATGGATCGGGCATAGCCACATTAGTGGAGATGGAACCAACTTCCAAGTCTCTATGACCTACAGAAAAAAAGTTATTGAAGAATATCTTGATCTCCAATGGGTATTCATCCCTAACCCTAACCCTAATAGCAACCCTAACCCTAACCCTAATCACAACCCTAACCCTAACCCTAATTGCAACACTAACCCTAACTGCAACCCTAACCCATATTAGGGATTAATTGGAATAACTCCGCGCTGCTTGCTCGAAACGTGCTGAAATTCGGTGTGGTTGCTTGGAAGGCCACCCTTTATAAATCTTGAAATGCACAAGTCTCTAGGACTTTCAGAAAAAAAGTTATTCAAAAATATCTTGTACTTTTTTTTATAGATTTGGTGGTTTCACCATTTCCGAAGGTCGTAGAAGTGCGGGGATGGTCCCAATGGATCGGGCATAGCCACTTTAGTGGAGATGGAACCAACTTCCAAGTCTCTATGACCTACAGAATAAAAGTTATTGAAGAATATCTTGATCTCCAATGGGTATTCATCCCTAACCCTAACCCTAATAGCAACCCTAACCCTAACCCTAATCACAACCCTAACCCTAACCCTAATTGCAACCCTAACCCTAACTGCAACCCTAACCCATATTAGGGATTAATTGGAATAACTCCGTGCTGCTTGCTCGAAACGTGCTGAAATTCGGTGTGGTTGTGTGGCAGGCCACCCTTTATAAATCATGAAATGCACAAGTCTCTAGGACTTTCAGAAAAAAAGTTATTCAAAAATATCTTGTACTTTTTTTTTATAGATTTGGTGGTTTCACCATTTCCGAAGGTCGTAGAAGTGCGGGCATGGTCCCAATGGATCGGGCATAGCCACTTTAGTGGAGATGGAACCAACTTCCAAGTCTCTATGACCTTCAGAAAAAAAGTTATTGAAGAATATCTTGAACTCCTATAGGTTTTCATCCCTAACCCTAACCCTAATCACAACCAAAAAATCAAACACTAATCACAACCCTAACCCTACCCCTTCCAAAGGTCGTAGAAGCTCGGGGGTGGTACCAATGGATCGGGCATAGCCACATTAGTGGAGATGGAACCAACTTCCAAGTCTCTATGACCTACAGAAAAAAAGTTATTGAAGAATATCTTGATCTCCAATGGGTATTCATCCCTAACCCTAACCCTAATAGCAACCCTAACCCTAACCCTAACCCTAATCACAACCCTAACCCTAACCCTAATTGCAACCCTAACCCTAACTGCAACCCTAACCCATATTAGGGATTAATTGGAATAACTCCGCGCTGCTTGCTCGAAACGTGCTGAAATTCGGTGTGGTTGCTTGGCAGGCCACCCTTTATAAATCTTGAAATGCACAAGTCTCTAGGACTTTCAGAAAAAAAGTTATTCAAAAATATCTTGTACTTTTTTTTATAGATTTGGTGGTTTCACCATTTCCGAAGGTCGTAGAAGTGCGGGGATGGTCCCAATGGATCGGGCATAGCCACTTTAGTGGAGATGGAACCAACTTCCAAGTCTCTATGACCTACAGAATAAAAGTTATTGAAGAATATCTTGATCTCCAATGGGTATTCATCCCTAACCCTAACCCTAATAGCAACCCTAACCCTAACCCTAATCACAACCCTAACCCTAACCCTAATTGCAACCCTAACCCTAACTGCAACCCTAACCCATATTAGGGATTAATTGGAATAACTCCGCGCTGCTTGCTCGAAACGTGCTGAAATTCGGTGTGGTTGCGTGGCAGGCCACCCTTTATAAATCATGAAATGCACAAGTCTCTAGGACTTTCAGAAAAAAAGTTATTCAAAAATATCTTGTACTTTTTTTTTATAGATTTGGTGGTTTCACCATTTCCAAAGGTCGTAGAAGTGCGGGGATGGTCCCAATGGATCGGGCATAGCCACTTTAGTGGAGATGGAACCAACTTCCAAGTCTCTATGACCTTCAGAAAAAAAGTTATTGAAGAATATCTTGATCTCCAATGGGTATTCATCCCTAACCCTAACCCTAATAGCAACCAAAAAATCAAACACTAATCACAACCCTAACCCTACCCCTTCCAAAGGTCGTAGAAGCTCGGGGGTGGTACCAATGGATCGGGCATAGCCACATTAGTGGAGATGGAACCAACTTCCAAGTCTCTATGACCTACAGAAAAAAAGTTATTGAAGAATATCTTGATCTCCAATGGGTATTCATCCCTAACCCTAACCCTAATAGCAACCCTAACCCTAACCCTAATCACAACCCTAACCCTAACCCTAATTGCAACCCTAACCCTAACTGCAACCCTAACCCATATTAGGGATTAATTGGAATAACTCCGCGCTGCTTGCTCGAAACGTGCTGAAATTCGGTGTGGTTGCTTGGCAGGCGACCCTTTATAAATCTTGAAATGCACAAGTCTCTAGGACTTTCAGAAAAAAAGTTATTCAAAAATATCTTGTACTTTTTTTTATAGATTTGGTGGTTTCACCATTTCCGAAGGTCGTAGAAGTGCGGGGATGGTCCCAATGGATCGGGCATAGGCACTTTAGTGGAGATGGAACCAACTTCCAAGTCTCTATGACCTTCAGAAAAAAAGTTATTGAAGAATATCTTGAACTCCTATAGGTTTTCATCCCTAACCCTAACCCTAATCACAACCAAAAAATCAAACACTAATCACAACCCTAACCCTACCCCTTCCAAAGGTCGTAGAAGCTCGGGGGTGGTACCAATGGATCGGGCATAGCCACATTAGTGGAGATGGAACCAACTTCCAAGTCTCTATGACCTACAGAAAAAAAGTTATTGAAGAATATCTTGATCTCCAATGGGTATTCATCCCTAACCCTAATAGCAACCCTAACCCTAACCCTAATCACAACCCTAATTGCAACCCTAACCCTAACCCTAATTGCAACCCTAACCCATATTAGGGATTAATTGGAATAACTCCGCGCTGCTTGCTCGAAACGTGCTGAAATTCGGTGTGGTTGCGTGGCAGGCCACCCTTTATAAATCATGAAATGCACAAGTCTCTAGGACTTTCAGAAAAAAAGTTATTCAAAAATATCTTGTACTTTTTTTTTATAGATTTGGTGGTTTCACCATTTCCGAAGGTCGTAGAAGTGCGGGGATGGTCCCAATGGATCGGGCATAGCCACTTTAGTGGAGATGGAACCAACTTCCAAGTCTCTATGACCTTCAGAAAAAAAGTTATTGAAGAATATCTTGAACTCCTATAGGTTTTCATCCCTAACCCTAACCCTAATCACAACCAAAAAATCAAACACTAATCACAACCCTAACCCTACCCCTTCCAAAGGTCGTAGAAGCTCGGGGGTGGTACCAATGGATCGGGCATAGCCACATTAGTGGAGATGGAACCAACTTCCAAGTCTCTATGACCTACAGAAAAAAAGTTATTGAAGAATATCTTGATCTCCAATGGGTATTCATCCCTAACCCTAACCCTAATAGCAACCCTAACCCTAACCCTAATCACAACCCTAACCCTAATCACAACCCTAACCCTAACCCTAATTGCAACCCTAACCCTAACTGCAACCCTAACCCATATTAGGGATTAATTGGAATAACTCCGCGCTGCTTGCTCGAAACGTGCTGAAATTCGGTGTGGTTGCTTGGCAGGCGACCCTTTATAAATCTTGAAATGCACAAGTCTCTAGGACTTTCAGAAAAAAAGTTATTCAAAAATATCTTGTACTTTTTTTTATAGATTTGGTGGTTTCACCATTTCCGAAGGTCGTAGAAGTGCGGGGATGGTCCCAATGGATCGGGCATAGCCACTTTAGTGGAGATGGAACCAACTTCCAAGTCTCTATGACCTACAGAATAAAAGTTATTGAAGAATATCTTGATCTCCAATGGGTATTCATCCCTAACCCTAACCCTAATAGCAACCCTAACCCTAACCCTAATCACAACCCTAACCCTAACCCTAATTGCAACCCTAACCCTAACTGCAACCCTAACCCATATTAGGGATTAATTGGAATAACTCCGCGCTGCTTGCTCGAAACGTGCTGAAATTCGGTGTGGTTGCGTGGCAGGCCACCCTTTATAAATCATGAAATGCACAAGTCTCTAGGACTTTCAGAAAAAAAGTTATTCAAAAATATCTTGTACTTTTTTTTTATAGATTTGGTGGTTTCACCATTTCCGAAGGTCGTAGAAGTGCGGGGATGGTCCCAATGGATCGGGCATAGCCACTTTAGTGGAGATGGAACCAACTTCCAAGTCTCTATGACCTTCAGAAAAAAAGTTATTGAAGAATATCTTGAACTCCTATAGGTTTTCATCCCTAACCCTAACCCTAATCACAACCAAAAAATCAAACACTAATCACAACCCTAACCCTACCCCTTCCAAAGGTCGTAGAAGCTCGGGGGTGGTACCAATGGATCGGGCATAGCCACATTAGTGGAGATGGAACCAACTTCCAAGTCTCTATGACCTACAGAAAAAAAGTTATTGAAGAATATCTTGATCTCCAATGGGTATTCATCCCTAACCCTAACCCTAATAGCAACCCTAACCCTAACCCTAATCACAACCCTAACCCTAACCCTAATTGCAACCCTAACCCTAACTGCAACCCTAACCCATATTAGGGATTAATTGGAATAACTCCGCGCTGCTTGCTCGAAACGTGCTGAAATTCGGTGTGGTTGCTTGGCAGGCGACCCTTTATAAATCTTGAAATGCACAAGTCTCTAGGACTTTCAGAAAAAAAGTTATTCAAAAATATCTTGTACTTTTTTTTATAGATTTGGTGGTTTCACCATTTCCGAAGGTCGTAGAAGTGCGGGGATGGTCCCAATGGATCGGGCATAGGCACTTTAGTGGAGATGGAACCAACTTCCAAGTCTCTATGACCTTCAGAAAAAAAGTTATTGAAGAATATCTTGAACTCCTATAGGTTTTCATCCCTAACCCTAACCCTAATCACAACCAAAAAATCAAACACTAATCACAACCCTAACCCTACCCCTTCCAAAGGTCGTAGAAGCTCGGGGGTGGTACCAATGGATCGGGCATAGCCACATTAGTGGAGATGGAACCAACTTCCAAGTCTCTATGACCTACAGAAAAAAAGTTATTGAAGAATATCTTGATCTCCAATGGGTATTCATCCCTAACCCTAATAGCAACCCTAACCCTAACCCTAATCACAACCCTAATTGCAACCCTAACCCTAACCCTAATTGCAACCCTAACCCATATTAGGGATTAATTGGAATAACTCCGCGCTGCTTGCTCGAAACGTGCTGAAATTCGGTGTGGTTGCGTGGCAGGCCACCCTTTATAAATCATGAAATGCACAAGTCTCTAGGACTTTCAGAAAAAAAGTTATTCAAAAATATCTTGTACTTTTTTTTTATAGATTTGGTGGTTTCACCATTTCCGAAGGTCGTAGAAGTGCGGGGATGGTCCCAATGGATCGGGCATAGCCACTTTAGTGGAGATGGAACCAACTTCCAAGTCTCTATGACCTTCAGAAAAAAAGTTATTGAAGAATATCTTGAACTCCTATAGGTTTTCATCCCTAACCCTAACCCTAATCACAACCAAAAAATCAAACACTAATCACAACCCTAACCCTACCCCTTCCAAAGGTCGTAGAAGCTCGGGGGTGGTACCAATGGATCGGGCATAGCCACATTAGTGGAGATGGAACCAACTTCCAAGTCTCTATGACCTACAGAAAAAAAGTTATTGAAGAATATCTTGATCTCCAATGGGTATTCATCCCTAACCCTAACCCTAATAGCAACCCTAACCCTAACCCTAATCACAACCCTAACCCTAATCACAACCCTAACCCTAACCCTAATTGCAACCCTAACCCTAACTGCAACCCTAACCCATATTAGGGATTAATTGGAATAACTCCGCGCTGCTTGCTCGAAACGTGCTGAAATTCGGTGTGGTTGCTTGGCAGGCGACCCTTTATAAATCTTGAAATGCACAAGTCTCTAGGACTTTCAGAAAAAAAGTTATTCAAAAATATCTTGTACTTTTTTTTATAGATTTGGTGGTTTCACCATTTCCGAAGGTCGTAGAAGTGCGGGGATGGTCCCAATGGATCGGGCATAGGCACTTTAGTGGAGATGGAACCAACTTCCAAGTCTCTATGACCTTCAGAAAAAAAGTTATTGAAGAATATCTTGAACTCCTATAGGTTTTCATCCCTAACCCTAACCCTAATCACAACCAAAAAATCAAACACTAATCACAACCCTAACCCTACCCCTTCCAAAGGTCGTAGAAGCTCGGGGGTGGTACCAATGGATCGGGCATAGCCACATTAGTGGAGATGGAACCAACTTCCAAGTCTCTATGACCTACAGAAAAAAAGTTATTGAAGAATATCTTGATCTCCAATGGGTATTCATCCCTAACCCTAACCCTAATAGCAACCCTAACCCTAACCCTAATCACAACCCTAACCCTAACCCTAATTGCAACCCTAACCCTAACTGCAACCCTAACCCATATTAGGGATTAATTGGAATAACTCCGCGCTGCTTGCTCGAAACGTGCTGAAATTCGGTGTGGTTGCTTGGCAGGCCACCCTTTATAAATCTTGAAATGCACAAGTCTCTAGGACTTTCAGAAAAAAAGTTATTCAAAAATATCTTGTACTTTTTTTTATAGATTTGGTGGTTTCACCATTTCCGAAGGTCGTAGAAGTGCGGGGATGGTCCCAATGGATCGGGCATAGCCACTTTAGTGGAGATGGAACCAACTTCCAAGTCTCTATGACCTACAGAATAAAAGTTATTGAAGAATATCTTGATCTCCAATGGGTATTCATCCCTAACCCTAACCCTAATAGCAACCCTAACCCTAACCCTAATCACAACCCTAACCCTAACCCTAATTGCAACCCTAACCCTAACTGCAACCCTAACCCATATTAGGGATTAATTGGAATAACTCCGCGCTGCTTGCTCGAAACGTGCTGAAATTCGGTGTGGTTGCGTGGCAGGCCACCCTTTATAAATCATGAAATGCACAAGTCTCTAGGACTTTCAGAAAAAAAGTTATTCAAAAATATCTTGTACTTTTTTTTATAGATTTGGTGGTTTCACCATTTCCGAAGGTCGTAGAAGTGCGGGGATGGTCCCAATGGATCGGGCATAGCCACTTTAGTGGAGATGGAACCAACTTCCAAGTCTCTATGACCTACAGAATAAAAGTTATTGAAGAATATCTTGATCTCCAATGGGTATTCATCCCTAACCCTAACCCTAATAGCAACCAAAAAATCAAACACTAATCACAACCCTAACCCTACCCCTTCCAAAGGTCGTAGAAGCTCGGGGGTGGTACCAATGGATCGGGCATAGCCACATTAGTGGAGATGGAACCAACTTCCAAGTCTCTATGACCTACAGAAAAAAAGTTATTGAAGAATATCTTGATCTCCAATGGGTATTCATCCCTAACCCTAACCCTAATAGCAACCCTAACCCTAACCCTAATCACAACCCTAACCCTAACCCTAATTGCAACCCTAACCCTAACTGCAACCCTAACCCATATTAGGGATTAATTGGAATAACTCCGCGCTGCTTGCTCGAAACGTGCTGAAATTCGGTGTGGTTGCTTGGAAGGCCACCCTTTATAAATCTTGAAATGCACAAGTCTCTAGGACTTTCAGAAAAAAAGTTATTCAAAAATATCTTGTACTTTTTTTTATAGATTTGGTGGTTTCACCATTTCCGAAGGTCGTAGAAGTGCGGGGATGGTCCCAATGGATCGGGCATAGCCACTTTAGTGGAGATGGAACCAACTTCCAAGTCTCTATGACCTACAGAATAAAAGTTATTGAAGAATATCTTGATCTCCAATGGGTATTCATCCCTAACCCTAACCCTAATAGCAACCCTAACCCTAACCCTAATCACAACCCTAACCCTAACCCTAATTGCAACCCTAACCCTAACTGCAACCCTAACCCATATTAGGGATTAATTGGAATAACTCCGTGCTGCTTGCTCGAAACGTGCTGAAATTCGGTGTGGTTGTGTGGCAGGCCACCCTTTATAAATCATGAAATGCACAAGTCTCTAGGACTTTCAGAAAAAAAGTTATTCAAAAATATCTTGTACTTTTTTTTTATAGATTTGGTGGTTTCACCATTTCCGAAGGTCGTAGAAGTGCGGGCATGGTCCCAATGGATCGGGCATAGCCACTTTAGTGGAGATGGAACCAACTTCCAAGTCTCTATGACCTTCAGAAAAAAAGTTATTGAAGAATATCTTGAACTCCTATAGGTTTTCATCCCTAACCCTAACCCTAATCACAACCAAAAAATCAAACACTAATCACAACCCTAACCCTACCCCTTCCAAAGGTCGTAGAAGCTCGGGGGTGGTACCAATGGATCGGGCATAGCCACATTAGTGGAGATGGAACCAACTTCCAAGTCTCTATGACCTACAGAAAAAAAGTTATTGAAGAATATCTTGATCTCCAATGGGTATTCATCCCTAACCCTAACCCTAATAGCAACCCTAACCCTAACCCTAATCACAACCCTAACCCTAACCCTAATTGCAACCCTAACCCTAACTGCAACCCTAACCCATATTAGGGATTAATTGGAATAACTCCGCGCTGCTTGCTCGAAACGTGCTGAAATTCGGTGTGGTTGCTTGGCAGGCCACCCTTTATAAATCTTGAAATGCACAAGTCTCTAGGACTTTCAGAAAAAAAGTTATTCAAAAATATCTTGTACTTTTTTTTATAGATTTGGTGGTTTCACCATTTCCGAAGGTCGTAGAAGTGCGGGGATGGTCCCAATGGATCGGGCATAGCCACTTTAGTGGAGATGGAACCAACTTCCAAGTCTCTATGACCTACAGAATAAAAGTTATTGAAGAATATCTTGATCTCCAATGGGTATTCATCCCTAACCCTAACCCTAATAGCAACCCTAACCCTAACCCTAATCACAACCCTAACCCTAACCCTAATTGCAACCCTAACCCTAACTGCAACCCTAACCCATATTAGGGATTAATTGGAATAACTCCGCGCTGCTTGCTCGAAACGTGCTGAAATTCGGTGTGGTTGCGTGGCAGGCCACCCTTTATAAATCATGAAATGCACAAGTCTCTAGGACTTTCAGAAAAAAAGTTATTCAAAAATATCTTGTACTTTTTTTTTATAGATTTGGTGGTTTCACCATTTCCAAAGGTCGTAGAAGTGCGGGGATGGTCCCAATGGATCGGGCATAGCCACTTTAGTGGAGATGGAACCAACTTCCAAGTCTCTATGACCTTCAGAAAAAAAGTTATTGAAGAATATCTTGATCTCCAATGGGTATTCATCCCTAACCCTAACCCTAATAGCAACCAAAAAATCAAACACTAATCACAACCCTAACCCTACCCCTTCCAAAGGTCGTAGAAGCTCGGGGGTGGTACCAATGGATCGGGCATAGCCACATTAGTGGAGATGGAACCAACTTCCAAGTCTCTATGACCTACAGAAAAAAAGTTATTGAAGAATATCTTGATCTCCAATGGGTATTCATCCCTAACCCTAACCCTAATAGCAACCCTAACCCTAACCCTAATCACAACCCTAACCCTAACCCTAATTGCAACCCTAACCCTAACTGCAACCCTAACCCATATTAGGGATTAATTGGAATAACTCCGCGCTGCTTGCTCGAAACGTGCTGAAATTCGGTGTGGTTGCTTGGCAGGCCACCCTTTATAAATCTTGAAATGCACAAGTCTCTAGGACTTTCAGAAAAAAAGTTATTCAAAAATATCTTGTACTTTTTTTTATAGATTTGGTGGTTTCACCATTTCCGAAGGTCGTAGAAGTGCGGGGATGGTCCCAATGGATCGGGCATAGCCACTTTAGTGGAGATGGAACCAACTTCCAAGTCTCTATGACCTACACAATAAAAGTTATTGAAGAATATCTTGATCTCCAATGGGTATTCATCCCTAACCCTAACCCTAATAGCAACCCTAACCCTAACCCTAATCACAACCCTAACCCTAACCCTAATTGCAACCCTAACCCTAACTGCAACCCTAACCCATATTAGGGATTAATTGGAATAACTCCGCGCTGCTTGCTCGAAACGTGCTGAAATTCGGTGTGGTTGCGTGGCAGGCCACCCTATATAAATCTTGAAATGCACAAGTCTCTAGGACTTTCAGAAAAAAAGTTATTCAAAAATATCTTGTACTTTTTTTTATAGATTTGGTGGTTTCACCATTTCCGAAGGTTGTAGAAGTGCGGGGATGGTCCCAATGGATCGGGCATAGCCACTTTAGTGGAGATGGAACCAACTTCCAAGTCTCTATGACCTACAGAATAAAAGTTATTGAAGAATATCTTGATCTCCAATGGGTATTCATCCCTAACCCTAACCCTAATAGCAACCCTAACCCTAACCCTAATCACAACCCTAACCCTAACCCTAATTGCAACCCTAACCCTAACTGCAACCCTAACCCATATTAGGGATTAATTGGAATAACTCCGCGCTGCTTGCTCGAAACGTGCTGAAATTCGGTGTGGTTGCGTGGCAGGCCACCCTTTATAAATCATGAAATGCACAAGTCTCTAGGACTTTCAGAAAAAAAGTTATTCAAAAATATCTTGTACTTTTTTTTTATAGATTTGGTGGTTTCACCATTTCCAAAGGTCGTAGAAGTGCGGGGATGGTCCCAATGGATCGGGCATAGCCACTTTAGTGGAGATGGAACCAACTTCCAAGTCTCTATGACCTTCAGAAAAAAAGTTATTGAAGAATATCTTGATCTCCAATGGGTATTCATCCCTAACCCTAACCCTAATAGCAACCAAAAAATCAAACACTAATCACAACCCTAACCCTACCCCTTCCAAAGGTCGTAGAAGCTCGGGGGTGGTACCAATGGATCGGGCATAGCCACATTAGTGGAGATGGAACCAACTTCCAAGTCTCTATGACCTACAGAAAAAAAGTTATTGAAGAATATCTTGATCTCCAATGGGTATTCATCCCTAACCCTAACCCTAATAGCAACCCTAACCCTAACCCTAATCACAACCCTAACCCTAACCCTAATTGCAACCCTAACCCTAACTGCAACCCTAACCCATATTAGGGATTAATTGGAATAACTCCGCGCTGCTTGCTCGAAACGTGCTGAAATTCGGTGTGGTTGCTTGGCAGGCCACCCTTTATAAATCTTGAAATGCACAAGTCTCTAGGACTTTCAGAAAAAAAGTTATTCAAAAATATCTTGTACTTTTTTTTATAGATTTGGTGGTTTCACCATTTCCGAAGGTCGTAGAAGTGCGGGGATGGTCCCAATGGATCGGGCATAGCCACTTTAGTGGAGATGGAACCAACTTCCAAGTCTCTATGACCTACACAATAAAAGTTATTGAAGAATATCTTGATCTCCAATGGGTATTCATCCCTAACCCTAACCCTAATAGCAACCCTAACCCTAACCCTAATCACAACCCTAACCCTAACCCTAATTGCAACCCTAACCCTAACTGCAACCCTAACCCATATTAGGGATTAATTGGAATAACTCCGCGCTGCTTGCTCGAAACGTGCTGAAATTCGGTGTGGTTGCGTGGCAGGCCACCCTATATAAATCTTGAAATGCACAAGTCTCTAGGACTTTCAGAAAAAAAGTTATTCAAAAATATCTTGTACTTTTTTTTATAGATTTGGTGGTTTCACCATTTCCGAAGGTTGTAGAAGTGCGGGGATGGTCCCAATGGATCGGGCATAGCCACTTTAGTGGAGATGGAACCAACTTCCAAGTCTCTATGACCTACAGAATAAAAGTTATTGAAGAATATCTTGATCTCCAATGGGTATTCATCCCTAACCCTAACCCTAATAGCAACCCTAACCCTAACCCTAATCACAACCCTAACCCTAACCCTAATTGCAACCCTAACCCTAACTGCAACCCTAACCCATATTAGGGATTAATTGGAATAACTCCGCGCTGCTTGCTCGAAACGTGCTGAAATTCGGTGTGGTTGCGTGGCAGGCCACCCTTTATAAATCATGAAATGCACAAGTCTCTAGGACTTTCAGAAAAAAAGTTATTCAAAAATATCTTGTACTTTTTTTTTATAGATTTGGTGGTTTCACCATTTCCGAAGGTCGTAGAAGTGCGGGGATGGTCCCAATGGATCGGGCATAGCCACTTTAGTGGAGATGGAACCAACTTCCAAGTCTCTATGACCTTCAGAAAAAAAGTTATTGAAGAATATCTTGATCTCCAATGGGTATTCATCCCTAACCCTAACCCTAATAGCAACCCTAACCCTAACCCTAATCACAACCCTAACCCTAACCCTAATTGCAACCCTAACCCTAACTGCAACCCTAACCCATATTAGGGATTAATTGGAATAACTCCGCGCTGCTTGCTCGAAACGTGCTGAAATTCGGTGTGGTTGCGTGGCAGGCCACCCTTTATAAATCATGAAATGCACAAGTCTCTAGGACTTTCAGAAAAAAAGTTATTCAAAAATATCTTGTACTTTTTTTTTATAGATTTGGTGGTTTCACCATTTCCGAAGGTCGTAGAAGTGCGGGGATGGTCCCAATGGATCGGGCATAGCCACTTTAGTGGAGATGGAACCAACTTCCAAGTCTCTATGACCTTCAGAAAAAAAGTTATTGAAGAATATCTTGAACTCCTATAGGTTTTCATCCCTAACCCTAACCCTAATCACAACCAAAAAATCAAACACTAATCACAACCCTAACCCTACCCCTTCCAAAGGTCGTAGAAGCTCGGGGGTGGTACCAATGGATCGGGCATAGCCACATTAGTGGAGATGGAACCAACTTCCAAGTCTCTATGACCTACAGAAAAAAAGTTATTGAAGAATATCTTGATCTCCAATGGGTATTCATCCCTAACCCTAACCCTAATAGCAACCCTAACCCTAACCCTAATCACAACCCTAACCCTAACCCTAATCACAACCCTAACCCTAACCCTAATTGCAACCCTAACCCTAACTGCAACCCTAACCCATATTAGGGATTAATTGGAATA
Organism: Paralichthys olivaceus; assembly: GCF_024713975.1. NCBI lineage: Eukaryota > Metazoa > Chordata > Actinopteri > Pleuronectiformes > Paralichthyidae > Paralichthys > Paralichthys olivaceus. The sequence goes on along the minus strand of NC_091108.1, from coordinate 9,013,930 downwards.
ACTCCGCGCTGCTTGCTCGAAACGTGCTGAAATTCGGTGTGGTTGCTTGGCAGGCGACCCTTTATAAATCTTGAAATGCACAAGTCTCTAGGACTTTCAGAAAAAAAGTTATTCAAAAATATCTTGTACTTTTTTTTATAGATTTGGTGGTTTCACCATTTCCGAAGGTCGTAGAAGTGCGGGGATGGTCCCAATGGATCGGGCATAGGCACTTTAGTGGAGATGGAACCAACTTCCAAGTCTCTATGACCTTCAGAAAAAAAGTTATTGAAGAATATCTTGAACTCCTATAGGTTTTCATCCCTAACCCTAACCCTAATCACAACCAAAAAATCAAACACTAATCACAACCCTAACCCTACCCCTTCCAAAGGTCGTAGAAGCTCGGGGGTGGTACCAATGGATCGGGCATAGCCACATTAGTGGAGATGGAACCAACTTCCAAGTCTCTATGACCTACAGAAAAAAAGTTATTGAAGAATATCTTGATCTCCAATGGGTATTCATCCCTAACCCTAACCCTAATAGCAACCCTAACCCTAACCCTAATCACAACCCTAACCCTAATCACAACCCTAACCCTAACCCTAATTGCAACCCTAACCCTAACTGCAACCCTAACCCATATTAGGGATTAATTGGAATAACTCCGCGCTGCTTGCTCGAAACGTGCTGAAATTCGGTGTGGTTGCTTGGCAGGCGACCCTTTATAAATCTTGAAATGCACAAGTCTCTAGGACTTTCAGAAAAAAAGTTATTCAAAAATATCTTGTACTTTTTTTTATAGATTTGGTGGTTTCACCATTTCCGAAGGTCGTAGAAGTGCGGGGATGGTCCCAATGGATCGGGCATAGGCACTTTAGTGGAGATGGAACCAACTTCCAAGTCTCTATGACCTTCAGAAAAAAAGTTATTGAAGAATATCTTGAACTCCTATAGGTTTTCATCCCTAACCCTAACCCTAATCACAACCAAAAAATCAAACACTAATCACAACCCTAACCCTACCCCTTCCAAAGGTCGTAGAAGCTCGGGGGTGGTACCAATGGATCGGGCATAGCCACATTAGTGGAGATGGAACCAACTTCCAAGTCTCTATGACCTACAGAAAAAAAGTTATTGAAGAATATCTTGATCTCCAATGGGTATTCATCCCTAACCCTAACCCTAATAGCAACCCTAACCCTAACCCTAATCACAACCCTAACCCTAAAACTAATTGCAACCCTAACCCTAACTGCAACCCTAACCCATATTAGGGATTAATTGGAATAACTCCGCGCTGCTTGCTCGAAACGTGCTGAAATTCGGTGTGGTTGCTTGGCAGGCCACCCTTTATAAATCTTGAAATGCACAAGTCTCTAGGACTTTCAGAAAAAAAGTTATTCAAAAATATCTTGTACTTTTTTTTATAGATTTGGTGGTTTCACCATTTCCGAAGGTCGTAGAAGTGCGGGGATGGTCCCAATGGATCGGGCATAGGCACTTTAGTGGAGATGGAACCAACTTCCAAGTCTCTATGACCTACAGAATAAAAGTTATTGAAGAATATCTTGATCTCCAATGGGTATTCATCCCTAACCCTAACCCTAATAGCAACCCTAACCCTAACCCTAATCACAACCCTAACCCTAACCCTAATTGCAACCCTAACCCTAACTGCAACCCTAACCCATATTAGGGATTAATTGGAATAACTCCGCGCTGCTTGCTCGAAACGTGCTGAAATTCGGTGTGGTTGCGTGGCAGGCCACCCTTTATAAATCATGAAATGCACAAGTCTCTAGGACTTTCAGAAAAAAAGTTATTCAAAAATATCTTGTACTTTTTTTTTATAGATTTGGTGGTTTCACCATTTCCGAAGGTCGTAGAAGTGCGGGGATGGTCCCAATGGATCGGGCATAGCCACTTTAGTGGAGATGGAACCAACTTCCAAGTCTCTATGACCTTCAGAAAAAAAGTTATTGAAGAATATCTTGATCTCCAATGGGTATTCATCCCTAACCCTAACCCTAATAGCAACCAAAAAATCAAACACTAATCACAACCCTAACCCTACCCCTTCCAAAGGTCGTAGAAGCTCGGGGGTGGTACCAATGGATCGGGCATAGCCACATTAGTGGAGATGGAACCAACTTCCAAGTCTCTATGACCTACAGAAAAAAAGTTATTGAAGAATATCTTGATCTCCAATGGGTATTCATCCCTAACCCTAACCCTAATAGCAACCCTAACCCTAACCCTAATCACAACCCTAACCCTAACCCTAATTGCAACCCTAACCCTAACTGCAACCCTAACCCATATTAGGGATTAATTGGAATAACTCCGCGCTGCTTGCTCGAAACGTGCTGAAATTCGGTGTGGTTGCTTGGCAGGCCACCCTTTATAAATCTTGAAATGCACAAGTCTCTAGGACTTTCAGAAAAAAAGTTATTCAAAAATATCTTGTACTTTTTTTTATAGATTTGGTGGTTTCACCATTTCCGAAGGTCGTAGAAGTGCGGGGATGGTCCCAATGGATCGGGCATAGCCACTTTAGTGGAGATGGAACCAACTTCCAAGTCTCTATGACCTACAGAATAAAAGTTATTGAAGAATATCTTGATCTCCAATGGGTATTCATCCCTAACCCTAACCCTAATAGCAACCCTAACCCTAACCCTAATCACAACCCTAACCCTAACCCTAATTGCAACCCTAACCCTAACTGCAACCCTAACCCATATTAGGGATTAATTGGAATAACTCCGTGCTGCTTGCTCGAAACGTGCTGAAATTCGGTGTGGTTGCGTGGCAGGCCACCCTTTATAAATCATGAAATGCACTAGTCTCTAGGACTTTCAGAAAAAAAGTTATTCAAAAATATCTTGTACTTTTTTTTTATAGATTTGGTGGTTTCACCATTTCCGAAGGTCGTAGAAGTGCGGGCATGGTCCCAATGGATCGGGCATAGCCACTTTAGTGGAGATGGAACCAACTTCCAAGTCTCTATGACCTTCAGAAAAAAAGTTATTGAAGAATATCTTGAACTCCTATAGGTTTTCATCCCTAACCCTAACCCTAATCACAACCAAAAAATCAAACACTAATCACAACCCTAACCCTACCCCTTCCAAAGGTCGTAGAAGCTCGGGGGTGGTACCAATGGATCGGGCATAGCCACATTAGTGGAGATGGAACCAACTTCCAAGTCTCTATGACCTACAGAAAAAAAGTTATTGAAGAATATCTTGATCTCCAATGGGTATTCATCCCTAACCCTAACCCTAATAGCAACCCTAACCCTAACCCTAATCACAACCCTAACCCTAACCCTAATTGCAACCCTAACCCTAACTGCAACCCTAACCCATATTAGGGATTAATTGGAATAACTCCGCGCTGCTTGCTCGAAACGTGCTGAAATTCGGTGTGGTTGCTTGGCAGGCCACCCTTTATAAATCTTGAAATGCACAAGTCTCTAGGACTTTCAGAAAAAAAGTTATTCAAAAATATCTTGTACTTTTTTTTATAGATTTGGTGGTTTCACCATTTCCGAAGGTCGTAGAAGTGCGGGGATGGTCCCAATGGATCGGGCATAGCCACTTTAGTGGAGATGGAACCAACTTCCAAGTCTCTATGACCTACAGAATAAAAGTTATTGAAGAATATCTTGATCTCCAATGGGTATTCATCCCTAACCCTAACCCTAATAGCAACCCTAACCCTAACCCTAATCACAACCCTAACCCTAACCCTAATTGCAACCCTAACCCTAACTGCAACCCTAACCCATATTAGGGATTAATTGGAATAACTCCGCGCTGCTTGCTCGAAACGTGCTGAAATTCGGTGTGGTTGCGTGGCAGGCCACCCTTTATAAATCATGAAATGCACAAGTCTCTAGGACTTTCAGAAAAAAAGTTATTCAAAAATATCTTGTACTTTTTTTTTATAGATTTGGTGGTTTCACCATTTCCAAAGGTCGTAGAAGTGCGGGGATGGTCCCAATGGATCGGGCATAGCCACTTTAGTGGAGATGGAACCAACTTCCAAGTCTCTATGACCTTCAGAAAAAAAGTTATTGAAGAATATCTTGATCTCCAATGGGTATTCATCCCTAACCCTAACCCTAATAGCAACCAAAAAATCAAACACTAATCACAACCCTAACCCTACCCCTTCCAAAGGTCGTAGAAGCTCGGGGGTGGTACCAATGGATCGGGCATAGCCACATTAGTGGAGATGGAACCAACTTCCAAGTCTCTATGACCTACAGAAAAAAAGTTATTGAAGAATATCTTGATCTCCAATGGGTATTCATCCCTAACCCTAACCCTAATAGCAACCCTAACCCTAACCCTAATCACAACCCTAACCCTAACCCTAATTGCAACCCTAACCCTAACTGCAACCCTAACCCATATTAGGGATTAATTGGAATAACTCCGCGCTGCTTGCTCGAAACGTGCTGAAATTCGGTGTGGTTGCTTGGCAGGCCACCCTTTATAAATCTTGAAATGCACAAGTCTCTAGGACTTTCAGAAAAAAAGTTATTCAAAAATATCTTGTACTTTTTTTTATAGATTTGGTGGTTTCACCATTTCCGAAGGTCGTAGAAGTGCGGGGATGGTCCCAATGGATCGGGCATAGCCACTTTAGTGGAGATGGAACCAACTTCCAAGTCTCTATGACCTACAGAATAAAAGTTATTGAAGAATATCTTGATCTCCAATGGGTATTCATCCCTAACCCTAACCCTAATAGCAACCCTAACCCTAACCCTAATCACAACCCTAACCCTAACCCTAATTGCAACCCTAACCCTAACTGCAACCCTAACCCATATTAGGGATTAATTGGAATAACTCCGCGCTGCTTGCTCGAAACGTGCTGAAATTCGGTGTGGTTGCGTGAAAGGCCACCCTTTATAAATCATGAAATGCACAAGTCTCTAGGACTTTCAGAAAAAAAGTTATTCAAAAATATCTTGTACTTTTTTTTTATAGATTTGGTGGTTTCACCATTTCCGAAGGTCGTAGAAGTGCGGGGATGGTCCCAATGGATCGGGCATAGCCACTTTAGTGGAGATGGAACCAACTTCCAAGTCTCTATGACCTACAGAAAAAAAGTTATTGAAGAATATCTTGATCTCCAATGGGTATTCATCCCTAACCCTAACCCTAATAGCAACCCTAACCCTAACCCTAATCACAACCCTAACCCTAACCCTATTTGCAACCCTAACCCTAACTGCAACCCTAACCCATATTAGGGATTAATTGGAATAACTCCGCGCTGCTTGCTCAAAACGTGCTGAAATTCGGTGTGGTTGCGTGGCAGGCCACCCTTTATAAATCATGAAATGCACAAGTCTCTAGGACTTTCAGAAAAAAAGTTATTCAAAAATATCTTGTACTTTTTTTTTATAGATTTGGTGGTTTCACCATTTCCGAAGGTCGTAGAAGTGCGGAGATGGTCCCAATGGATCGGGCATAGGCACTTTAGTGGAGATGGAACCAACTTCCAAGTCTCTATGACCTTCAGAAAAAAAGTTATTGAAGAATATCTTGAACTCCTATAGGTTTTCATCCCTAACCCTAACCCTAATCACAACCAAAAAATCTAACCCTAATCACAACCCTAACCCTACCCCTTCCAAAGGTCATAGAAGCTCGGGGGTGGTACCAATGGATCGGGCATAGCCACTTTAGTGGAGATGGAACCAACTTCCAAGTCTCTATGACCTACAGAAAAAAAGTTATTGAAGAATATCTTGATCTCCAATGGGTATTCATCCCTAACCCTAACCCTAATAGCAACCCTAACCCTAACCCTAATCACAACCCTAACCCTAACCCTAATTGCAACCCTAACCCTAACTGCAACCCTAACCCATATTAGGGATTAATTGGAATAACTCCGCGCTGCTTGCTCAAAACGTGCTGAAATTCGGTGTGGTTGCGTGGCAGGCCACCCTTTATAAATCATGAAATGCACAAGTCTCTAGGACTTTCAGAAAAAAAGTTATTCAAAAATATCTTGTACTTTTTTTTATAGATTTGGTGGTTTCACCATTTCCGAAGGTCGTAGAAGTGCGGGGATGGTCCCAATGGATCGGGCATAGGCACTTTAGTGGAGATGGAACCAACTTCCAAGTCTCTATGACCTTCAGAAAAAAAGTTATTGAAGAATATCTTGAACTCCTATAGGTTTTCATCCCTAACCCTAACCCTAATCACAACCAAAAAATCAAACACTAATCACAACCCTAACCCTACCCCTTCCAAAGGTCGTAGAAGCTCGGGGGTGGTACCAATGGATCGGGCATAGCCACATTAGTGGAGATGGAACCAACTTCCAAGTCTCTATGACCTACAGAAAAAAAGTTATTGAAGAATATCTTGATCTCCAATGGGTATTCATCCCTAACCCTAATAGCAACCCTAACCCTAACCCTAATCACAACTCTAACCCTAACCCTAATTGCAACCCTAACCCTAACCCTAATTGCAACCCTAACCCATATTAGGAATTAATTGGAATAACTCTGCGCTGCTTGCTCGAAACGTGCTGAAATTCGGTGTGGTTGCGTGACAGGCCACCCTTTATAAATCATGAAATGCACAAGTCTCTAGGACTTTCAGAAAAAAAGTTATTCAAAAATATCTTGTACTTTTTTTTATAGATTTGGTGGTTTCACCATTTCCGAAGGTCGTAGAAGTGCGGGGATGGTCCCAATGGATCGGGCATAGGCACTTTAGTGGAGATGGAACCAACTTCCAAGTCTCTATGACCTTCAGAAAAAAAGTTATTGAAGAATATCTTGAACTCCTATAGGTTTTCATCCCTAACCCTAACCCTAATCACAACCAAAAAATCAAACACTAATCACAACCCTAACCCTACCCCTTCCAAAGGTCGTAGAAGCTCGGGGGTGGTACCAATGGATCGGGCATAGCCACATTAGTGGAGATGGAACCAACTTCCAAGTCTCTATGACCTACAGAAAAAAAGTTATTGAAGAATATCTTGATCTCCAATGGGTATTCATCCCTAACCCTAACCCTAATAGCAACCCTAACCCTAACCCTAATCACAACCCTAACCCTAACCCTAATTGCAACCCTAACCCATATTAGGAATTAATTGGAATAACTCCGCGCTGCTTGCTCGAAACGTGCTGAAATTCGGTGTGGTTGCGTGGCAGGCCACCCTTTATAAATCATGAAATGCACAAGTCTCTAGGACCTTCAGCAAAAAAGTTATTCAAAAATATCTTGTACTTTTTTTTATAGATTTGGTGGTTTCACCATTTCCGAAGGTCGTAGAAGTGCGGGGATGGTCCCAATGGATCGGGCATAGCCTTTTTAGTGGAGATGGAACCAACTTCCAAGTCTCTATGACCTTCAGAAAAAAAGTTATTGAAGAATATCTTGAACTCCTATAGGTTTTCATCCCTAACCCTAACCCTAATCACAACCAAAAAATCAAACACTAATCACAACCCTAACCCTACCCCTTCCAAAGGTCGTAGAAGCTCGGGTGTGGTACCAATGGATCGGGCATAGCCACATTAGTGGAGATGGAACCAACTTCCAAGTCTCTATGACCTACAGAAAAAAAGTTATTGAAGAATATCTTGATCTCCAATGGGTATTCATCCCTAACCCTAACCCTAATAGCAACCCTAACCCTAACCCTAATCACAACCCTAACCCTAACCCTGATTGCAACCCTAACCCTAACCCTAATTGCAACCCTAACCCATATTAGGAATTAATTGGAATAACTCCGCGCTGCTTGCTCGAAACGTGCTGAAATTCGGTGTGGTTGCGTGGCAGGCCACCCTTTATAAATCATGAAATGCACAAGTCTCTAGGACCTTCAGCAAAAAAGTTATTCAAAAATATCTTGTACTTTTTTTTATAGATTTGGTGGTTTCACCATTTCCGAAGGTCGTAGAAGTGCGGGGATGGTCCCAATGGATCGGGCATAGCCACTTTAGTGGAGATGGAACCAACTTCCAAGTCTCTATGACCTACAGAAAAAAAGTTATTGAAGAATATCTTGATCTCCAATGGGTATTCATCCCTAACCCTAATAGCAACCCTAACCCTAACCCTAATCACAACCCTAACCCTAACCCTAATTGCAACCCTAACCCTAACTGCAACCCTAACCCATATTAGGGATTAATTGGAATAACTCCGCGCTGCTTGCTCGAAACGTGCTGAAATTCGGTGTGGTTGCGTGGCAGGCCACCCTTTATAAATCATGAAATGCACAAGTCTCTAGGACTTTCAGAAAAAAAGTTATTCAAAAATATCTTGTACTTTTTTTTTATAGATTTGGTGGTTTCACCATTTCCGAAGGTCGTAGAAGTGCGGGGATGGTCCCAATGGATCGGGCATAGCCACTTTAGTGGAGATGGAACCAACTTCCAAGTCTCTATGACCTTCAGAAAAAAAGTTATTGAAGAATATCTTGAACTCCTATAGGTTTTCATCCCTAACCCTAACCCTAATCACAACCAAAAAATCAAACACTAATCACAACCCTAACCCTACCCCTTCCAAAGGTCGTAGAAGCTCGGGGGTGGTACCAATGGATCGGGCATAGCCACATTAGTGGAGATGGAACCAACTTCCAAGTCTCTATGACCTACAGAAAAAAAGTTATTGAAGAATATCTTGATCTCCAATGGGTATTCATCCCTAACCCTAATAGCAACCCTAACCCTAACCCTAATCACAACCCTAACCCTAACCCTAATTGCAACCCTAACCCTAACCCTAATTGCAACCCTAACCCATATTAGGAATTAATTGGAATAACTCCGCGCTGCTTGCTCGAAACGTGCTGAAGTTCGGTGTGGTTGCGTGGCAGGCCACCCTTTATAAATCATGAAATGCACAAGTCTCTAGGACTTTCAGAAAAAAAGTTATTCAAAAATATCTTGTACTTTTTTTTATAGATTTGGTGGTTTCACCATTTCCGAAGGTCGTAGAAGTGCGGGGATGGTCCCAATGGATCGGGCATAGGCACTTTAGTGGAGATGGAACCAACTTCCAAGTCTCTATGACCTTCAGAAAAAAAGTTATTGAAGAATATCTTGAACTCCTATAGGTTTTCATCCCTAACCCTAACCCTAATCACAACCAAAAAATCAAACACTAATCACAACCCTAACCCTACCCCTTCCAAAGGTCATAGAAGCTCGGGGGTGGTACCAATGGATCGGGCATAGCCACATTAGTGGAGATGGAACCAACTTCCAAGTCTCTATGACCTACAGAAAAAAAGTTATTGAAGAATATCTTGATCTCCAATGGGTATTCATCCCTAACCCTAACCCTAATAGCAACCCTAACCCTAACCCTAATCACAACCCTAACCCTAACCCTAATTGCAACCCTAACCCTAACCCTAATTGCAACCCTAACCCATATTAGGAATTAATTGGAATAACTCCGCGCTGCTTGCTCGAAACGTGCTGAAATTCGGTGTGGTTGCGTGGCAGGCCACCCTTTATAAATCATGAAATGCACAAGTCTCTAGGACTTTCAGAAAAAAAGTTATTCAAAAATATCTTGTACTTTTTTTTATAGATTTGGTGGTTTCACCATTTCCGAAGGTCGTAGAAGTGCGGGGATGGTCCCAATGGATCGGGCATAGGCACTTTAGTGGAGATGGAACCAACTTCCAAGTCTCTATGACCTTCAGAAAAAAAGTTATTGAAGAATATCTTGAACTCCTATAGGTTTTCATCCCTAACCCTAACCCTAATCACAACCAAAAAATCAAACACTAATCACAACCCTAACCCTACCCCTTCCAAAGGTCGTAGAAGCTCGGGGGTGGTACCAATGGATCGGGCATAGCCACATTAGTGGAGATGGAACCAACTTCCAAGTCTCTATGACCTACAGAAAAAAAGTTATTGAAGAATATCTTGATCTCCAATGGGTATTCATCCCTAACCCTAACCCTAATAGCAACCCTAACCCTAACCCTAATCACAACCCTAACCCTAACCCTAATTGCAACCCTAACCCTAACTGCAACCCTAACCCATATTAGGGATTAATTGGAATAACTCCGCGCTGCTTGCTCGAAACGTGCTGAAATTCGGTGTGGTTGCTTGGCAGGCCACCCTTTATAAATCTTGAAATGCACAAGTCTCTAGGACTTTCAGAAAAAAAGTTATTCAAAAATATCTTGTACTTTTTATTATAGATTTGGTGGTTTCACCATTTCCGAAGGTCGTAGAAGTGCGGGGATGGTCCCAATGGATCGGGCATAGCCACTTTAGTGGAGATGGAACCAACTTCCAAGTCTCTATGACCTTCAGAAAAAAAGTTATTGAAGAATATCTTGAACTCCTATAGGTTTTCATCCCTAACCCTAACCCTAATCACAACCAAAAAATCAAACACTAATCACAACCCTAACCCTACCCCTTCCAAAGGTCGTAGAAGCTCGGGGGTGGTACCAATGGATCGGGCATAGCCACATTAGTGGAGATGGAACCAACTTCCAAGTCTCTATGACCTACAGAAAAAAAGTTATTGAAGAATATCTTGATCTCCAATGGGTATTCATCCCTAACCCTAATAGCAACCCTAACCCTAACCCTAATCACAACCCTAACCCTAACCCTAATTGCAACCCTAACCCTAACCCTAATTGCAACCCTAACCCATATTAGGAATTAATTGGAATAACTCCGCGCTGCTTGCTCGAAACGTGCTGAAGTTCGGTGTGGTTGCGTGGCAGGCCACCCTTTATAAATCATGAAATGCACAAGTCTCTAGGACTTTCAGAAAAAAAGTTATTCAAAAATATCTTGTACTTTTTTTTATAGATTTGGTGGTTTCACCATTTCCGAAGGTCGTAGAAGTGCGGGGATGGTCCCAATGGATCGGGCATAGGCACTTTAGTGGAGATGGAACCAACTTCCAAGTCTCTATGACCTTCAGAAAAAAAGTTATTGAAGAATATCTTGAACTCCTATAGGTTTTCATCCCTAACCCTAACCCTAATCACAACCAAAAAATCAAACACTAATCACAACCCTAACCCTACCCCTTCCAAAGGTCATAGAAGCTCGGGGGTGGTACCAATGGATCGGGCATAGCCACATTAGTGGAGATGGAACCAACTTCCAAGTCTCTATGACCTACAGAAAAAAAGTTATTGAAGAATATCTTGATCTCCAATGGGTATTCATCCCTAACCCTAACCCTAATAGCAACCCTAACCCTAACCCTAATCACAACCCTAACCCTAACCCTAATTGCAACCCTAACCCTAACCCTAATTGCAACCCTAACCCATATTAGGAATTAATTGGAATAACTCCGCGCTGCTTGCTCGAAACGTGCTGAAATTCGGTGTGGTTGCGTGGCAGGCCACCCTTTATAAATCATGAAATGCACAAGTCTCTAGGACTTTCAGAAAAAAAGTTATTCAAAAATATCTTGTACTTTTTTTTATAGATTTGGTGGTTTCACCATTTCCGAAGGTCGTAGAAGTGCGGGGATGGTCCCAATGGATCGGGCATAGGCACTTTAGTGGAGATGGAACCAACTTCCAAGTCTCTATGACCTTCAGAAAAAAAGTTATTGAAGAATATCTTGAACTCCTATAGGTTTTCATCCCTAACCCTAACCCTAATCACAACCAAAAAATCAAACACTAATCACAACCCTAACCCTACCCCTTCCAAAGGTCGTAGAAGCTCGGGGGTGGTACCAATGGATCGGGCATAGCCACATTAGTGGAGATGGAACCAACTTCCAAGTCTCTATGACCTACAGAAAAAAAGTTATTGAAGAATATCTTGATCTCCAATGGGTATTCATCCCTAACCCTAACCCTAATAGCAACCCTAACCCTAACCCTAATCACAACCCTAACCCTAACCCTAATTGCAACCCTAACCCTAACTGCAACCCTAACCCATATTAGGGATTAATTGGAATAACTCCGCGCTGCTTGCTCGAAACGTGCTGAAATTCGGTGTGGTTGCTTGGCAGGCCACCCTTTATAAATCTTGAAATGCACAAGTCTCTAGGACTTTCAGAAAAAAAGTTATTCAAAAATATCTTGTACTTTTTATTATAGATTTGGTGGTTTCACCATTTCCGAAGGTCGTAGAAGTGCGGGGATGGTCCCAATGGATCGGGCATAGCCACTTTAGTGGAGATGGAACCAACTTCCAAGTCTCTATGACCTACAGAAAAAAAGTTATTGAAGAATATCTTGATCTCCAATGGGTATTCATCCCTAACCCTAACCCTAATAGCAACCCTAACCCTAACCCTAATCACAACCCTAACCCTAACCCTAATTGCAACCCTAACCCTAACTGCAACCCTAACCCATATTAGGGATTAATTGGAATAACTCCGCGCTGCTTGCTCAAAACGTGCTGAAATTCGGTGTGGTTGCGTGGCAGGCCACCCTTTATAAATCATGAAATGCACAAGTCTCTAGGACTTTCAGAAAAAAAGTTATTCAAAAATATCTTGTACTTTTTTTTTATAGATTTGGTGGTTTCACCATTTCCGAAGGTCGTAGAAGTGCGGAGATGGTCCCAATGGATCGGGCATAGGCACTTTAGTGGAGATGGAACCAACTTCCAAGTCTCTATGACCTTCAGAAAAAAAGTTATTGAAGAATATCTTGAACTCCTATAGGTTTTCATCCCTAACCCTAACCCTAATCACAACCAAAAAATCTAACCCTAATCACAACCCTAACCCTACCCCTTCCAAAGGTCGTAGAAGCTCGGGGGTGGTACCAATGGATCGGGCATAGCCACTTTAGTGGAGATGGAACCAACTTCCAAGTCTCTATGACCTACAGAAAAAAAGTTATTGAAGAATATCTTGATCTCCAATGGGTATTCATCCCTAACCCTAACCCTAATAGCAACCCTAACCCTAACCCTAATTGCAACCCTAACCCTAACTGCAACCCTAACCCATATTAGGGATTAATTGGAATAACTCCGCGCTGCTTGCTCAAAACGTGCTGAAATTCGGTGTGGTTGCGTGGCAGGCCACCCTTTATAAATCATGAAATGCACAAGTCTCTAGGACTTTCAGAAAAAAAGTTATTCAAAAATATCTTGTACTTTTTTTTATAGATTTGGTGGTTTCACCATTTCCGAAGGTCGTAGAAGTGCGGAGATGGTCCCAATGGATCGGGCATAGGCACTTTAGTGGAGATGGAACCAACTTCCAAGTCTCTATGACCTTCAGAAAAAAAGTTATTGAAGAATATCTTGAACTCCTATAGGTTTTCATCCCTAACCCTAACCCTAATCACAACCAAAAAATCTAACCCTAATCACAACCCTAACCCTACCCCTTCCAAAGGTCATAGAAGCTCGGGGGTGGTACCAATGGATCGGGCATAGCCACTTTAGTGGAGATGGAACCAACTTCCAAGTCTCTATGACCTACAGAAAAAAAGTTATTGAAGAATATCTTGATCTCCAATGGGTATTCATCCCTAACCCTAACCCTAATAGCAACCCTAACCCTAACCCTAATCACAACCCTAACCCTAACCCTAATTGCAACCCTAACCCTAACTGCAACCCTAACCCATATTAGGGATTAATTGGAATAACTCCGCGCTGCTTGCTCAAAACGTGCTGAAATTCGGTGTGGTTGCGTGGCAGGCCACCCTTTATAAATCATGAAATGCACAAGTCTCTAGGACTTTCAGAAAAAAAGTTATTCAAAAATATCTTGTACTTTTTTTTATAGATTTGGTGGTTTCACCATTTCCGAAGGTCGTAGAAGTGCGGGGATGGTCCCAATGGATCGGGCATAGCCACTTTAGTGGAGATGGAACCAACTTCCAAGTCTCTATGACCTTCAGAAAAAAAGTTATTGAAGAATATCTTGAACTCCTATAGGTTTTCATCCCTAACCCTAACCCTAATCACAACCAAAAAATCAAACACTAATCACAACCCTAACCCTACCCCTTCCAAAGGTCGTAGAAGCTCGGGGGTGGTACCAATGGATCGGGCATAGCCACATTAGTGGAGATGGAACCAACTTCCAAGTCTCTATGACCTACAGAAAAAAAGTTATTGAAGAATATCTTGATCTCCAATGGGTATTCATCCCTAACCCTAATAGCAACCCTAACCCTAACCCTAATCACAACTCTAACCCTAACCCTAATTGCAACCCTAACCCTAACCCTAATTGCAACCCTAACCCATATTAGGAATTAATTGGAATAACTCCGCGCTGCTTGCTCGAAACGTGCTGAAATTCGGTGTGGTTGCGTGACAGGCCACCCTTTATAAATCATGAAATGCACAAGTCTCTAGGACTTTCAGAAAAAAAGTTATTCAAAAATATCTTGTACTTTTTTTTATAGATTTGGTGGTTTCACCATTTCCGAAGGTCGTAGAAGTGCGGGGATGGTCCCAATGGATCGGGCATAGGCACTTTAGTGGAGATGGAACCAACTTCCAAGTCTCTATGACCTTCAGAAAAAAAGTTATTGAAGAATATCTTGAACTCCTATAGGTTTTCATCCCTAACCCTAACCCTAATCACAACCAAAAAATCAAACACTAATCACAACCCTAACCCTACCCCTTCCAAAGGTCGTAGAAGCTCGGGGGTGGTACCAATGGATCGGGCATAGCCACATTAGTGGAGATGGAACCAACTTCCAAGTCTCTATGACCTACAGAAAAAAAGTTATTGAAGAATATCTTGATCTCCAATGGGTATTCATCCCTAACCCTAACCCTAATAGCAACCCTAACCCTAACCCTAATCACAACCCTAACCCTAACCCTAATTGCAACCCTAACCCTAACCCTAATTGCAACCCTAACCCATATTAGGAATTAATTGGAATAACTCCGCGCTGCTTGCTCGAAACGTGCTGAAATTCGGTGTGGTTGCGTGGCAGGCCACCCTTTATAAATCATGAAATGCACAAGTCTCTAGGACCTTCAGCAAAAAAGTTATTCAAAAATATCTTGTACTTTTTTTTATAGATTTGGTGGTTTCACCATTTCCGAAGGTCGTAGAAGTGCGGGGATGGTCCCAATGGATCGGGCATAGCCTTTTTAGTGGAGATGGAACCAACTTCCAAGTCTCTATGACCTTCAGAAAAAAAGTTATTGAAGAATATCTTGAACTCCTATAGGTTTTCATCCCTAACCCTAACCCTAATAGCAACCCTAACCCTAACCCTAATCACAACCAAAAAATCAAACACTAATCACAACCCTAACCCTACCCCTTCCAAAGGTCGTAGAAGCTCGGGGGTGGTACCAATGGATCGGGCATAGCCACATTAGTGGAGATGGAACCAACTTCCAAGTCTCTATGACCTACAGAAAAAAAGTTATTGAAGAATATCTTGATCTCCAATGGGTATTCATCCCTAACCCTAACCCTAATAGCAACCCTAACCCTAACCCTAATCACAACTCTAACCCTAACCCTAATTGCAACCCTAACCCTAACCCTAATTGCAACCCTAACCCATATTAGGAATTAATTGGAATAACTCCGCGCTGCTTGCTCGAAACGTGCTGAAATTCGGTGTGGTTGCGTGGCAGGCCACCCTTTATAAATCATGAAATGCACAAGTCTCTAGGACCTTCAGAAAAAAAGTTATTCAAAAATATCTTGTACTTTTTTTTATAGATTTGGTGGTTTCACCATTTCCGAAGGTCGTAGAAGTGCGGGGATGGTCCCAATGGATCGGGCATAGCCTTTTTAGTGGAGATGGAACCAACTTCCAAGTCTCTATGACCTTCAGAAAAAAAGTTATTGAAGAATATCTTGAACTCCTATAGGTTTTCATCCCTAACCCTAACCCTAATCACAACCAAAAAATCAAACACTAATCACAACCCTAACCCTACCCCTTCCAAAGGTCGTAGAAGCTCGGGGGTGGTACCAATGGATCGGGCATAGCCACATTAGTGGAGATGGAACCAACTTCCAAGTCTCTATGACCTACAGAAAAAAAGTTATTGAAGAATATCTTGATCTCCAATGGGTATTCATCCCTAACCCTAATAGCAACCCTAACCCTAACCCTAATCACAACCCTAACCCTAACCCTAATTGCAACCCTAACCCTAACCCTAATTGCAACCCTAACCCATATTAGGAATTAATTGGAATAACTCCGCGCTGCTTGCTCGAAACGTGCTGAAATTTGGTGTGGTTGCGTGGCAGGCCACCCTTTATAAATCATGAAATGCACAAGTCTCTAGGACCTTCAGCAAAAAAGTTATTCAAAAATATCTTGTACTTTTTTTTATAGATTTGGTGGTTTCACCATTTCCAAAGGTCGTAGAAGTGCGGGGATGGTCCCAATGGATCGGGCATAGCCTTTTTAGTGGAGATGGAACCAACTTCCAAGTCTCTATGACCTTCAGAAAAAAAGTTATTGAAGAATATCTTGAACTCCTATAGGTTTTCATCCCTAACCCTAACCCTAATCACGACCAAAAAATCAAACACTAATCACAACCCTAACCCTACCCCTTCCAAAGGTCGTAGAAGCTCGGGGGTGGTACCAATGGATCGGGCATAGCCACATTAGTGGAGATGGAACCAACTTCCAAGTCTCTATGACCTACAGAAAAAAAGTTATTGAAGAATATCTTGATCTCCAATGGGTATTCATCCCTAACCCTAACCCTAATAGCAACCCTAACCCTAACCCTAATCACAACCCTAACCCTAACCCTAATTGCAACCCTAACCCTAACCCTAATTGCAACCCTAACCCATATTAGGAATTAATTGGAATAACTCCGCGCTGCTTGCTCGAAACGTGCTGAAATTCGGTGTGGTTGCGTGGCAGGCCACCCTTTATAAATCATGAAATGCACAAGTCTCTAGGACCTTCAGCAAAAAAGTTATTCAAAAATATCTTGTACTTTTTTTTATAGATTTGGTGGTTTCACCATTTCCGAAGGTCGTAGAAGTGCGGGGATGGTCCCAATGGATCGGGCATAGCCTTTTTAGTGGAGATGGAACCAACTTCCAAGTCTCTATGACCTTCAGAAAAAAAGTTATTGAAGAATATCTTGAACTCCTATAGGTTTTCATCCCTAACCCTAACCCTAATCACAACCAAAAAATCAAACACTAATCACAACCCTAACCCTACCCCTTCCAAAGGTCGTAGAAGCTCGGGGGTGGTACCAATGGATCGGGCATAGCCACATTAGTGGAGATGGAACCAACTTCCAAGTCTCTATGACCTACAGAAAAAAAGTTATTGAAGAATATCTTTATCTCCAATGGGTATTCATCCCTAACCCTAATAGCAACCCTAACCCTAACCCTAATCACAACCCTAACCCTAACCCTAATTGCAACCCTAACCCATATTAGGAATTAATTGGAATAACTCTGCGCTGCTTGCTCGAAACGTGCTGAAATTCGGTGTGGTTGCGTGGCAGGCCACCTTTTATAAATCATGAAATGCACAAGTCTCTAGGACTTTCAGAAAAAAAGTTATTCAAAAATATCTTGTACTTTTTTTTATAGATTTGGTGGTTTCACCATTTCCGAAGGTCGTAGAAGTGCGGGGATGGTCCCAATGGATCGGGCATAGCCTTTTTAGTGGAGATGGAACCAACTTCCAAGTCTCTATGACCTTCAGAAAAAAAGTTATTGAAGAATATCTTGAACTCCTATAGGTTTTCATCCCTAACCCTAACCCTAATCACAACCAAAAAATCAAACACTAATCACAACCCTAACCCTACCCCTTCCAAAGGTCGTAGAAGCTCGGGGGTGGTACCAATGGATCGGGCATAGCCACATTAGTGGAGATGGAACCAACTTCCAAGTCTCTATGACCTACAGAAAAAAAGTTATTGAAGAATATCTTGATCTCCAATGGGTATTCATCCCTAACCCTAACCCTAATAGCAACCCTAACCCTAACCCTAATCACAACCCTAACCCTAACCCTAATTGCAACCCTAACCCTAACCCTAATTGCAACCCTAACCCATATTAGGAATTAATTGGAATAACTCCGCGCTGCTTGCTCGAAACGTGCTGAAATTCGGTGTGGTTGCGTGGCAGGCCACCCTTTATAAATCATGAAATGCACAAGTCTCTAGGACCTTCAGAAAAAAAGTTATTCAAAAATATCTTGTACTTTTTTTTATAGATTTGGTGGTTTCACCATTTCCGAAGGTCGTAGAAGTGCGGGGATGGTCCCAATGGATCGGGCATAGCCTTTTTAGTGGAGATGGAACCAACTTCCAAGTCTCTATGACCTTCAGAAAAAAAGTTATTGAAGAATATCTTGAACTCCTATAGGTTTTCATCCCTAACCCTAACCCTAATCACAACCAAAAAATCAAACACTAATCACAACCCTAACCCTACCCCTTCCAAAGGTCGTAGAAGCTCGGGGGTGGTACCAATGGATCGGGCATAGCCACATTAGTGGAGATGGAACCAACTTCCAAGTCTCTATGACCTACAGAAAAAAAGTTATTGAAGAATATCTTGATCTCCAATGGGTATTCATCCCTAACCCTAACCCTAATAGCAACCCTAACCCTAACCCTAATCACAACCCTAACCCTAACCCTAATTGCAACCCTAACCCTAACCCTAATTGCAACCCTAACCCATATTAGGAATTAATTGGAATAACTCCGCGCTGCTTGCTCGAAACGTGCTGAAATTCGGTGTGGTTGCGTGGCAGGCCACCCTTTATAAATCATGAAATGCACAAGTCTCTAGGACCTTCAGCAAAAAAGTTATTCAAAAATATCTTGTACTTTTTTTTATAGATTTGGTGGTTTCACCATTTCCGAAGGTCGTAGAAGTGCGGGGATGGTCCCAATGGATCGGGCATAGCCTTTTTAGTGGAGATGGAACCAACTTCCAAGTCTCTATGACCTTCAGAAAAAAAGTTATTGAAGAATATCTTGAACTCCTATAGGTTTTCATCCCTAACCCTAACCCTAATAGCAACCCTAACCCTAACCCTAATCACAACCAAAAAATCAAACACTAATCACAACCCTAACCCTACCCCTTCCAAAGGTCGTAGAAGCTCGGGGGTGGTACCAATGGATCGGGCATAGCCACATTAGTGGAGATGGAACCAACTTCCAAGTCTCTATGACCTACAGAAAAAAAGTTATTGAAGAATATCTTTATCTCCAATGGGTATTCATCCCTAACCCTAATAGCAACCCTAACCCTAACCCTAATCACAACCCTAACCCTAACCCTAATTGCAACCCTAACCCATATTAGGAATTAATTGGAATAACTCTGCGCTGCTTGCTCGAAACGTGCTGAAATTCGGTGTGGTTGCGTGGCAGGCCACCTTTTATAAATCATGAAATGCACAAGTCTCTAGGACTTTCAGAAAAAAAGTTATTCAAAAATATCTTGTACTTTTTTTTATAGATTTGGTGGTTTCACCATTTCCGAAGGTCGTAGAAGTGCGGGGATGGTCCCAATGGATCGGGCATAGCCTTTTTAGTGGAGATGGAACCAACTTCCAAGTCTCTATGACCTTCAGAAAAAAAGTTATTGAAGAATATCTTGAACTCCTATAGGTTTTCATCCCTAACCCTAACCCTAATCACAACCAAAAAATCAAACACTAATCACAACCCTAACCCTACCCCTTCCAAAGGTCGTAGAAGCTCGGGGGTGGTACCAATGGATCGGGCATAGCCACATTAGTGGAGATGGAACCAACTTCCAAGTCTCTATGACCTACAGAAAAAAAGTTATTGAAGAATATCTTGATCTCCAATGGGTATTCATCCCTAACCCTAACCCTAATAGCAACCCTAACCCTAACCCTAATCACAACCCTAACCCTAACCCTAATTGCAACCCTAACCCTAACCCTAATTGCAACCCTAACCCATATTAGGAATTAATTGGAATAACTCCGCGCTGCTTGCTCGAAACGTGCTGAAATTCGGTGTGGTTGCGTGGCAGGCCACCCTTTATAAATCATGAAATGCACAAGTCTCTAGGACCTTCAGAAAAAAAGTTATTCAAAAATATCTTGTACTTTTTTTTATAGATTTGGTGGTTTCACCATTTCCGAAGGTCGTAGAAGTGCGGGGATGGTCCCAATGGATCGGGCATAGCCTTTTTAGTGGAGATGGAACCAACTTCCAAGTCTCTATGACCTTCAGAAAAAAAGTTATTGAAGAATATCTTGAACTCCTATAGGTTTTCATCCCTAACCCTAACCCTAATCACAACCAAAAAATCAAACACTAATCACAACCCTAACCCTACCCCTTCCAAAGGTCGTAGAAGCTCGGGGGTGGTACCAATGGATCGGGCATAGCCACATTAGTGGAGATGGAACCAACTTCCAAGTCTCTATGACCTACAGAAAAAAAGTTATTGAAGAATATCTTGATCTCCAATGGGTATTCATCCCTAACCCTAACCCTAATAGCAACCCTAACCCTAACCCTAATCACAACCCTAACCCTAACCCTAATTGCAACCCTAACCCTAACCCTAATTGCAACCCTAACCCATATTAGGAATTAATTGGAATAACTCCGCGCTGCTTGCTCGAAACGTGCTGAAATTCGGTGTGGTTGCGTGGCAGGCCACCCTTTATAAATCATGAAATGCACAAGTCTCTAGGACCTTCAGCAAAAAAGTTATTCAAAAATATCTTGTACTTTTTTTTATAGATTTGGTGGTTTCACCATTTCCGAAGGTCGTAGAAGTGCGGGGATGGTCCCAATGGATCGGGCATAGCCTTTTTAGTGGAGATGGAACCAACTTCCAAGTCTCTATGACCTTCAGAAAAAAAGTTATTGAAGAATATCTTGAACTCCTATAGGTTTTCATCCCTAACCCTAACCCTAATAGCAACCCTAACCCTAACCCTAATCACAACCAAAAAATCAAACACTAATCACAACCCTAACCCTACCCCTTCCAAAGGTCGTAGAAGCTCGGGGGTGGTACCAATGGATCGGGCATAGCCACATTAGTGGAGATGGAACCAACTTCCAAGTCTCTATGACCTACAGAAAAAAAGTTATTGAAGAATATCTTGATCTCCAATGGGTATTCATCCCTAACCCTAATAGCAACCCTAACCCTAACCCTAATCACAACCCTAACCCTAACCCTAATTGCAACCCTAACCCATATTAGGAATTAATTGGAATAACTCTGCGCTGCTTGCTCGAAACGTGCTGAAATTCGGTGTGGTTGCGTGGCAGGCCACCTTTTATAAATCATGAAATGCACAAGTCTCTAGGACTTTCAGAAAAAAAGTTATTCAAAAATATCTTGTACTTTTTTTTATAGATTTGGTGGTTTCACCATTTCCGAAGGTCGTAGAAGTGCGGGGATGGTCCCAATGGATCGGGCATAGCCTTTTTAGTGGAGATGGAACCAACTTCCAAGTCTCTATGACCTTCAGAAAAAAAGTTATTGAAGAATATCTTGAACTCCTATAGGTTTTCATCCCTAACCCTAACCCTAATCACAACCAAAAAATCAAACACTAATCACAACCCTAACCCTACCCCTTCCAAAGGTCGTAGAAGCTCGGGGGTGGTACCAATGGATCGGGCATAGCCACATTAGTGGAGATGGAACCAACTTCCAAGTCTCTATGACCTACAGAAAAAAAGTTATTGAAGAATATCTTGATCTCCAATGGGTATTCATCCCTAACCCTAACCCTAATAGCAACCCTAACCCTAACCCTAATCACAACCCTAACCCTAACCCTAATTGCAACCCTAACCCTAACCCTAATTGCAACCCTAACCCATATTAGGAATTAATTGGAATAACTCCGCGCTGCTTGCTCGAAACGTGCTGAAATTCGGTGTGGTTGCGTGGCAGGCCACCCTTTATAAATCATGAAATGCACAAGTCTCTAGGACCTTCAGCAAAAAAGTTATTCAAAAATATCTTGTACTTTTTTTTATAGATTTGGTGGTTTCACCATTTCCGAAGGTCGTAGAAGTGCGGGGATGGTCCCAATGGATCGGGCATAGCCTTTTTAGTGGAGATGGAACCAACTTCCAAGTCTCTATGACCTTCAGAAAAAAAGTTATTGAAGAATATCTTGAACTCCTATAGGTTTTCATCCCTAACCCTAACCCTAATAGCAACCCTAACCCTAACCCTAATCACAACCAAAAAATCAAACACTAATCACAACCCTAACCCTACCCCTTCCAAAGGTCGTAGAAGCTCGGGGGTGGTACCAATGGATCGGGCATAGCCACATTAGTGGAGATGGAACCAACTTCCAAGTCTCTATGACCTACAGAAAAAAAGTTATTGAAGAATATCTTTATCTCCAATGGGTATTCATCCCTAACCCTAATAGCAACCCTAACCCTAACCCTAATCACAACCCTAACCCTAACCCTAATTGCAACCCTAACCCATATTAGGAATTAATTGGAATAACTCTGCGCTGCTTGCTCGAAACGTGCTGAAATTCGGTGTGGTTGCGTGGCAGGCCACCTTTTATAAATCATGAAATGCACAAGTCTCTAGGACTTTCAGAAAAAAAGTTATTCAAAAATATCTTGTACTTTTTTTTATAGATTTGGTGGTTTCACCATTTCCGAAGGTCGTAGAAGTGCGGGGATGGTCCCAATGGATCGGGCATAGCCTTTTTAGTGGAGATGGAACCAACTTCCAAGTCTCTATGACCTTCAGAAAAAAAGTTATTGAAGAATATCTTGAACTCCTATAGGTTTTCATCCCTAACCCTAACCCTAATCACAACCAAAAAATCAAACACTAATCACAACCCTAACCCTACCCCTTCCAAAGGTCGTAGAAGCTCGGGGGTGGTACCAATGGATCGGGCATAGCCACATTAGTGGAGATGGAACCAACTTCCAAGTCTCTATGACCTACAGAAAAAAAGTTATTGAAGAATATCTTGATCTCCAATGGGTATTCATCCCTAACCCTAACCCTAATAGCAACCCTAACCCTAACCCTAATCACAACCCTAACCCTAACCCTAATTGCAACCCTAACCCTAACCCTAATTGCAACCCTAACCCATATTAGGAATTAATTGGAATAACTCCGCGCTGCTTGCTCGAAACGTGCTGAAATTCGGTGTGGTTGCGTGGCAGGCCACCCTTTATAAATCATGAAATGCACAAGTCTCTAGGACCTTCAGAAAAAAAGTTATTCAAAAATATCTTGTACTTTTTTTTATAGATTTGGTGGTTTCACCATTTCCGAAGGTCGTAGAAGTGCGGGGATGGTCCCAATGGATCGGGCATAGCCTTTTTAGTGGAGATGGAACCAACTTCCAAGTCTCTATGACCTTCAGAAAAAAAGTTATTGAAGAATATCTTGAACTCCTATAGGTTTTCATCCCTAACCCTAACCCTAATCACAACCAAAAAATCAAACACTAATCACAACCCTAACCCTACCCCTTCCAAAGGTCGTAGAAGCTCGGGGGTGGTACCAATGGATCGGGCATAGCCACATTAGTGGAGATGGAACCAACTTCCAAGTCTCTATGACCTACAGAAAAAAAGTTATTGAAGAATATCTTGATCTCCAATGGGTATTCATCCCTAACCCTAACCCTAATAGCAACCCTAACCCTAACCCTAATCACAACCCTAACCCTAACCCTAATTGCAACCCTAACCCTAACCCTAATTGCAACCCTAACCCATATTAGGAATTAATTGGAATAACTCTGCGCTGCTTGCTCGAAACGTGCTGAAATTCGGTGTGGTTGCGTGGCAGGCCACCCTTTATAAATCATGAAATGCACAAGTCTCTAGGACCTTCAGCAAAAAAGTTATTCAAAAATATCTTGTACTTTTTTTTATAGATTTGGTGGTTTCACCATTTCCGAAGGTCGTAGAAGTGCGGGGATGGTCCCAATGGATCGGGCATAGCCTTTTTAGTGGAGATGGAACCAACTTCCAAGTCTCTATGACCTTCAGAAAAAAAGTTATTGAAGAATATCTTGAACTCCTATAGGTTTTCATCCCTAACCCTAACCCTAATAGCAACCCTAACCCTAACCCTAATCACAACCAAAAAATCAAACACTAATCACAACCCTAACCCTACCCCTTCCAAAGGTCGTAGAAGCTCGGGGGTGGTACCAATGGATCGGGCATAGCCACATTAGTGGAGATGGAACCAACTTCCAAGTCTCTATGACCTACAGAAAAAAAGTTATTGAAGAATATCTTGATCTCCAATGGGTATTCATCCCTAACCCTAATAGCAACCCTAACCCTAACCCTAATCACAACCCTAACCCTAACCCTAATTGCAACCCTAACCCATATTAGGAATTAATTGGAATAACTCTGCGCTGCTTGCTCGAAACGTGCTGAAATTCGGTGTGGTTGCGTGGCAGGCCACCTTTTATAAATCATGAAATGCACAAGTCTCTAGGACTTTCAGAAAAAAAGTTATTCAAAAATATCTTGTACTTTTTTTTATAGATTTGGTGGTTTCACCATTTCCGAAGGTCGTAGAAGTGCGGGGATGGTCCCAATGGATCGGGCATAGCCTTTTTAGTGGAGATGGAACCAACTTCCAAATCTCTATGACCTTCAGAAAAAAAGTTATTGAAGAATATCTTGAACTCCTATAGGTTTTCATCCCTAACCCTAACCCTAATCACAACCAAAAAATCAAACACTAATCACAACCCTAACCCTACCCCTTCCAAAGGTCGTAGAAGCTCGGGGGTGGTACCAATGGATCGGGCATAGCCACATTAGTGGAGATGGAACCAACTTCCAAGTCTCTATGACCTACAGAAAAAAAGTTATTGAAGAATATCTTGATCTCCAATGGGTATTCATCCCTAACCCTAACCCTAATAGCAACCCTAACCCTAATCACAACCCTAACCCTAACCCTAATTGCAACCCTAACCCTAACCCTAATTGCAACCCTAACCCATATTAGGAATTAATTGGAATAACTCCGCGCTGCTTGCTCGAAACGTGCTGAAATTCGGTGTGGTTGCGTGGCAGGCCACCCTTTATAAATCATGAAATGCACAAGTCTCTAGGACCTTCAGAAAAAAAGTTATTCAAAAATATCTTGTACTTTTTTTTATAGATTTGGTGGTTTCACCATTTCCGAAGGTCGTAGAAGTGCGGGGATGGTCCCAATGGATCGGGCATAGCCTTTTTAGTGGAGATGGAACCAACTTCCAAGTCTCTATGACCTTCAGAAAAAAAGTTATTGAAGAATATCTTGAACTCCTATAGGTTTTCATCCCTAACCCTAACCCTAATCACAACCAAAAAATCAAACACTAATCACAACCCTAACCCTACCCCTTCCAAAGGTCGTAGAAGCTCGGGGGTGGTACCAATGGATCGGGCATAGCCACATTAGTGGAGATGGAACCAACTTCCAAGTCTCTATGACCTACAGAAAAAAAGTTATTGAAGAATATCTTGATCTCCAATGGGTATTCATCCCTAACCCTAACCCTAATAGCAACCCTAACCCTAACCCTAATCACAACCCTAACCCTAACCCTAATTGCAACCCTAACCCTAACCCTAATTGCAACCCTAACCCATATTAGGAATTAATTGGAATAACTCCGCGCTGCTTGCTCGAAACGTGCTGAAATTCGGTGTGGTTGCGTGGCAGGCCACCCTTTATAAATCATGAAATGCACAAGTCTCTAGGACCTTCAGCAAAAAAGTTATTCAAAAATATCTTGTACTTTTTTTTATAGATTTGGTGGTTTCACCATTTCCGAAGGTCGTAGAAGTGCGGGGATGGTCCCAATGGATCGGGCATAGCCTTTTTAGTGGAGATGGAACCAACTTCCAAGTCTCTATGACCTTCAGAAAAAAAGTTATTGAAGAATATCTTGAACTCCTATAGGTTTTCATCCCTAACCCTAACCCTAATAGCAACCCTAACCCTAACCCTAATCACAACCAAAAAATCAAACACTAATCACAACCCTAACCCTACCCCTTCCAAAGGTCGTAGAAGCTCGGGGGTGGTACCAATGGATCGGGCATAGCCACATTAGTGGAGATGGAACCAACTTCCAAGTCTCTATGACCTACAGAAAAAAAGTTATTGAAGAATATCTTGATCTCCAATGGGTATTCATCCCTAACCCTAATAGCAACCCTAACCCTAACCCTAATCACAACCCTAACCCTAACCCTAATTGCAACCCTAACCCATATTAGGAATTAATTGGAATAACTCTGCGCTGCTTGCTCGAAACGTGCTGAAATTCGGTGTGGTTGCGTGGCAGGCCACCTTTTATAAATCATGAAATGCACAAGTCTCTAGGACTTTCAGAAAAAAAGTTATTCAAAAATATCTTGTACTTTTTTTTATAGATTTGGTGGTTTCACCATTTCCGAAGGTCGTAGAAGTGCGGGGATGGTCCCAATGGATCGGGCATAGCCTTTTTAGTGGAGATGGAACCAACTTCCAAGTCTCTATGACCTTCAGAAAAAAAGTTATTGAAGAATATCTTGAACTCCTATAGGTTTTCATCCCTAACCCTAACCCTAATCACAACCAAAAAATCAAACACTAATCACAACCCTAACCCTACCCCTTCCAAAGGTCGTAGAAGCTCGGGGGTGGTACCAATGGATCGGGCATAGCCACATTAGTGGAGATGGAACCAACTTCCAAGTCTCTATGACCTACAGAAAAAAAGTTATTGAAGAATATCTTGATCTCCAATGGGTATTCATCCCTAACCCTAACCCTAATAGCAACCCTAACCCTAATCACAACCCTAACCCTAACCCTAATTGCAACCCTAACCCTAACCCTAATTGCAACCCTAACCCATATTAGGAATTAATTGGAATAACTCCGCGCTGCTTGCTCGAAACGTGCTGAAATTCGGTGTGGTTGCGTGGCAGGCCACCCTTTATAAATCATGAAATGCACAAGTCTCTAGGACCTTCAGCAAAAAAGTTATTCAAAAATATCTTGTACTTTTTTTTATAGATTTGGTGGTTTCACCATTTCCGAAGGTCGTAGAAGTGCGGGGATGGTCCCAATGGATCGGGCATAGCCTTTTTAGTGGAGATGGAACCAACTTCCAAGTCTCTATGACCTTCAGAAAAAAAGTTATTGAAGAATATCTTGAACTCCTATAGGTTTTCATCCCTAACCCTAACCCTAATAGCAACCCTAACCCTAACCCTAATCACAACCAAAAAATCAAACACTAATCACAACCCTAACCCTACCCCTTCCAAAGGTCGTAGAAGCTCGGGGGTGGTACCAATGGATCGGGCATAGCCACATTAGTGGAGATGGAACCAACTTCCAAGTCTCTATGACCTACAGAAAAAAAGTTATTGAAGAATATCTTGATCTCCAATGGGTATTCATCCCTAACCCTAATAGCAACCCTAACCCTAACCCTAATCACAACCCTAACCCTAACCCTAATTGCAACCCTAACCCATATTAGGAATTAATTGGAATAACTCTGCGCTGCTTGCTCGAAACGTGCTGAAATTCGGTGTGGTTGCGTGGCAGGCCACCTTTTATAAATCATGAAATGCACAAGTCTCTAGGACTTTCAGAAAAAAAGTTATTCAAAAATATCTTGTACTTTTTTTTATAGATTTGGTGGTTTCACCATTTCCGAAGGTCGTAGAAGTGCGGGGATGGTCCCAATGGATCGGGCATAGCCTTTTTAGTGGAGATGGAACCAACTTCCAAGTCTCTATGACCTTCAGAAAAAAAGTTATTGAAGAATATCTTGAACTCCTATAGGTTTTCATCCCTAACCCTAACCCTAATCACAACCAAAAAATCAAACACTAATCACAACCCTAACCCTACCCCTTCCAAAGGTCGTAGAAGCTCGGGGGTGGTACCAATGGATCGGGCATAGCCACATTAGTGGAGATGGAACCAACTTCCAAGTCTCTATGACCTACAGAAAAAAAGTTATTGAAGAATATCTTGATCTCCAATGGGTATTCATCCCTAACCCTAACCCTAATAGCAACCCTAACCCTAATCACAACCCTAACCCTAACCCTAATTGCAACCCTAACCCTAACCCTAATTGCAACCCTAACCCATATTAGGAATTAATTGGAATAACTCCGCGCTGCTTGCTCGAAACGTGCTGAAATTCGGTGTGGTTGCGTGGCAGGCCACCCTTTATAAATCATGAAATGCACAAGTCTCTAGGACCTTCAGCAAAAAAGTTATTCAAAAATATCTTGTACTTTTTTTTATAGATTTGGTGGTTTCACCATTTCCGAAGGTCGTAGAAGTGCGGGGATGGTCCCAATGGATCGGGCATAGCCTTTTTAGTGGAGATGGAACCAACTTCCAAGTCTCTATGACCTTCAGAAAAAAAGTTATTGAAGAATATCTTGAACTCCTATAGGTTTTCATCCCTAACCCTAACCCTAATAGCAACCCTAACCCTAACCCTAATCACAACCAAAAAATCAAACACTAATCACAACCCTAACCCTACCCCTTCCAAAGGTCGTAGAAGCTCGGGGGTGGTACCAATGGATCGGGCATAGCCACATTAGTGGAGATGGAACCAACTTCCAAGTCTCTATGACCTACAGAAAAAAAGTTATTGAAGAATATCTTGATCTCCAATGGGTATTCATCCCTAACCCTAATAGCAACCCTAACCCTAACCCTAATCACAACCCTAACCCTAACCCTAATTGCAACCCTAACCCATATTAGGAATTAATTGGAATAACTCTGCGCTGCTTGCTCGAAACGTGCTGAAATTCGGTGTGGTTGCGTGGCAGGCCACCTTTTATAAATCATGAAATGCACAAGTCTCTAGGACTTTCAGAAAAAAAGTTATTCAAAAATATCTTGTACTTTTTTTTATAGATTTGGTGGTTTCACCATTTCCGAAGGTCGTAGAAGTGCGGGGATGGTCCCAATGGATCGGGCATAGCCTTTTTAGTGGAGATGGAACCAACTTCCAAGTCTCTATGACCTTCAGAAAAAAAGTTATTGAAGAATATCTTGAACTCCTATAGGTTTTCATCCCTAACCCTAACCCTAATAGCAACCCTAACCCTAACCCTAATCACAACCAAAAAATCAAACACTAATCACAACCCTAACCCTACCCCTTCCAAAGGTCGTAGAAGCTCGGGGGTGGTACCAATGGATCGGGCATAGCCACATTAGTGGAGATGGAACCAACTTCCAAGTCTCTATGACCTACAGAAAAAAAGTTATTGAAGAATATCTTGATCTCCAATGGGTATTCATCCCTAACCCTAATAGCAACCCTAACCCTAACCCTAATCACAACCCTAACCCTAACCCTAATTGCAACCCTAACCCATATTAGGAATTAATTGGAATAACTCTGCGCTGCTTGCTCGAAACGTGCTGAAATTCGGTGTGGTTGCGTGGCAGGCCACCTTTTATAAATCATGAAATGCACAAGTCTCTAGGACTTTCAGAAAAAAAGTTATTCAAAAATATCTTGTACTTTTTTTTATAGATTTGGTGGTTTCACCATTTCCGAAGGTCGTAGAAGTGCGGGGATGGTCCCAATGGATCGGGCATAGCCTTTTTAGTGGAGATGGAACCAACTTCCAAGTCTCTATGACCTTCAGAAAAAAAGTTATTGAAGAATATCTTGAACTCCTATAGGTTTTCATCCCTAACCCTAACCCTAATCACAACCAAAAAATCAAACACTAATCACAACCCTAACCCTACCCCTTCCAAAGGTCGTAGAAGCTCGGGGGTGGTACCAATGGATCGGGCATAGCCACATTAGTGGAGATGGAACCAACTTCCAAGTCTCTATGACCTACAGAAAAAAAGTTATTGAAGAATATCTTGATCTCCAATGGGTATTCATCCCTAACCCTAACCCTAATAGCAACCCTAACCCTAATCACAACCCTAACCCTAACCCTAATTGCAACCCTAACCCTAACCCTAATTGCAACCCTAACCCATATTAGGAATTAATTGGAATAACTCCGCGCTGCTTGCTCGAAACGTGCTGAAATTCGGTGTGGTTGCGTGGCAGGCCACCCTTTATAAATCATGAAATGCACAAGTCTCTAGGACCTTCAGAAAAAAAGTTATTCAAAAATATCTTGTACTTTTTTTTATAGATTTGGTGGTTTCACCATTTCCGAAGGTCGTAGAAGTGCGGGGATGGTCCCAATGGATCGGGCATAGCCTTTTTAGTGGAGATGGAACCAACTTCCAAGTCTCT
This sequence comes from Paralichthys olivaceus, assembly GCF_024713975.1. Classification (NCBI taxonomy): domain Eukaryota; kingdom Metazoa; phylum Chordata; class Actinopteri; order Pleuronectiformes; family Paralichthyidae; genus Paralichthys; species Paralichthys olivaceus. The sequence goes on along the minus strand of NC_091108.1, from coordinate 8,983,666 downwards.
ATGACCTTCAGAAAAAAAGTTATTGAAGAATATCTTGAACTCCTATAGGTTTTCATCCCTAACCCTAACCCTAATCACAACCAAAAAATCAAACACTAATCACAACCCTAACCCTACCCCTTCCAAAGGTCGTAGAAGCTCGGGGGTGGTACCAATGGATCGGGCATAGCCACATTAGTGGAGATGGAACCAACTTCCAAGTCTCTATGACCTACAGAAAAAAAGTTATTGAAGAATATCTTGATCTCCAATGGGTATTCATCCCTAACCCTAACCCTAATAGCAACCCTAACCCTAACCCTAATCACAACCCTAACCCTAACCCTAATTGCAACCCTAACCCTAACCCTAATTGCAACCCTAACCCATATTAGGAATTAATTGGAATAACTCCGCGCTGCTTGCTCGAAACGTGCTGAAATTCGGTGTGGTTGCGTGGCAGGCCACCCTTTATAAATCATGAAATGCACAAGTCTCTAGGACCTTCAGCAAAAAAGTTATTCAAAAATATCTTGTACTTTTTTTTATAGATTTGGTGGTTTCACCATTTCCGAAGGTCGTAGAAGTGCGGGGATGGTCCCAATGGATCGGGCATAGCCTTTTTAGTGGAGATGGAACCAACTTCCAAGTCTCTATGACCTTCAGAAAAAAAGTTATTGAAGAATATCTTGAACTCCTATAGGTTTTCATCCCTAACCCTAACCCTAATAGCAACCCTAACCCTAACCCTAATCACAACCAAAAAATCAAACACTAATCACAACCCTAACCCTACCCCTTCCAAAGGTCGTAGAAGCTCGGGGGTGGTACCAATGGATCGGGCATAGCCACATTAGTGGAGATGGAACCAACTTCCAAGTCTCTATGACCTACAGAAAAAAAGTTATTGAAGAATATCTTGATCTCCAATGGGTATTCATCCCTAACCCTAACCCTAATAGCAACCCTAACCCTAACCCTAATCACAACCCTAACCCTAACCCTAATTGCAACCCTAACCCTAACCCTAATTGCAACCCTAACCCATATTAGGAATTAATTGGAATAACTCCGCGCTGCTTGCTCGAAACGTGCTGAAATTCGGTGTGGTTGCGTGGCAGGCCACCCTTTATAAATCATGAAATGCACAAGTCTCTAGGACCTTCAGCAAAAAAGTTATTCAAAAATATCTTGTACTTTTTTTTATAGATTTGGTGGTTTCACCATTTCCGAAGGTCGTAGAAGTGCGGGGATGGTCCCAATGGATCGGGCATAGCCTTTTTAGTGGAGATGGAACCAACTTCCAAGTCTCTATGACCTTCAGAAAAAAAGTTATTGAAGAATATCTTGAACTCCTATAGGTTTTCATCCCTAACCCTAACCCTAATAGCAACCCTAACCCTAACCCTAATCACAACCAAAAAATCAAACACTAATCACAACCCTAACCCTACCCCTTCCAAAGGTCGTAGAAGCTCGGGGGTGGTACCAATGGATCGGGCATAGCCACATTAGTGGAGATGGAACCAACTTCCAAGTCTCTATGACCTACAGAAAAAAAGTTATTGAAGAATATCTTGATCTCCAATGGGTATTCATCCCTAACCCTAATAGCAACCCTAACCCTAACCCTAATCACAACCCTAACCCTAACCCTAATTGCAACCCTAACCCATATTAGGAATTAATTGGAATAACTCTGCGCTGCTTGCTCGAAACGTGCTGAAATTCGGTGTGGTTGCGTGGCAGGCCACCTTTTATAAATCATGAAATGCACAAGTCTCTAGGACTTTCAGAAAAAAAGTTATTCAAAAATATCTTGTACTTTTTTTTATAGATTTGGTGGTTTCACCATTTCCGAAGGTCGTAGAAGTGCGGGGATGGTCCCAATGGATCGGGCATAGCCACTTTAGTGGAGATGGAACCAACTTCCAAGTCTCTATGACCTTCAGAAAAAAAGTTATTGAAGAATATCTTGAACTCCTATAGGTTTTCATCCCTAACCCTAACCCTAATCACAACCAAAAAATCAAACACTAATCACAACCCTAACCCTACCCCTTCCAAAGGTCGTAGAAGCTCGGGGGTGGTACCAATGGATCGGGCATAGCCACATTAGTGGAGATGGAACCAACTTCCAAGTCTCTATGACCTACAGAAAAAAAGTTATTGAAGAATATCTTGATCTCCAATGGGTATTCATCCCTAACCCTAACCCTAATAGCAACCCTAACCCTAACCCTAATCACAACCCTAACCCTAACCCTAATTGCAACCCTAACCCTAACCCTAATTGCAACCCTAACCCATATTAGGAATTAATTGGAATAACTCCGCGCTGCTTGCTCGAAACGTGCTGAAATTCGGTGTGGTTGCGTGGCAGGCCACCCTTTATAAATCATGAAATGCACAAGTCTCTAGGACCTTCAGAAAAAAAGTTATTCAAAAATATCTTGTACTTTTTTTTATAGATTTGGTGGTTTCACCATTTCCGAAGGTCGTAGAAGTGCGGGGATGGTCCCAATGGATCGGGCATAGCCTTTTTAGTGGAGATGGAACCAACTTCCAAGTCTCTATGACCTTCAGAAAAAAAGTTATTGAAGAATATCTTGAACTCCTATAGGTTTTCATCCCTAACCCTAACCCTAATCACAACCAAAAAATCAAACACTAATCACAACCCTAACCCTACCCCTTCCAAAGGTCGTAGAAGCTCGGGGGTGGTACCAATGGATCGGGCATAGCCACATTAGTGGAGATGGAACCAACTTCCAAGTCTCTATGACCTACAGAAAAAAAGTTATTGAAGAATATCTTGATCTCCAATGGGTATTCATCCCTAACCCTAATAGCAACCCTAACCCTAACCCTAATCACAACCCTAACCCTAACCCTAATTGCAACCCTAACCCTAACCCTAATTGCAACCCTAACCCATATTAGGAATTAATTGGAATAACTCCGCGCTGCTTGCTCGAAACGTGCTGAAATTCGGTGTGGTTGCGTGGCAGGCCACCCTTTATAAATCATGAAATGCACAAGTCTCTAGGACTTTCAGAAAAAAAGTTATTCAAAAATATCTTGTACTTTTTTTTATAGATTTGGTGGTTTCACCATTTCCGAAGGTCGTAGAAGTGCGGGGATGGTCCCAATGGATCGGGCATAGCCACTTTAGTGGAGATGGAACCAACTTCCAAGTCTCTATGACCTTCAGAAAAAAAGTTATTGAAGAATATCTTGAACTCCTATAGGTTTTCATCCCTAACCCTAACCCTAATCACAACCAAAAAATCAAACACTAATCACAACCCTAACCCTACCCCTTCCAAAGGTCGTAGAAGCTCGGGGGTGGTACCAATGGATCGGGCATAGCCACATTAGTGGAGATGGAACCAACTTCCAAGTCTCTATGACCTACAGAAAAAAAGTTATTGAAGAATATCTTGATCTCCAATGGGTATTCATCCCTAACCCTAACCCTAATAGCAACCCTAACCCTAACCCTAATCACAACCCTAACCCTAACCCTAATTGCAACCCTAACCCTAACTGCAACCCTAACCCTAACCCTAATTGCAACCCTAACCCATATTAGGGATTAATTGGAATAACTCCGCGCTGCTTGCTCGAAACGTGCTGAAATTCGGTGTGGTTGCGTGGCAGGCCACCCTTTATAAATCATGAAATGCACAAGTCTCTAGGACTTTCAGAAAAAAAGTTAATCAAAAATATCTTGTACTTTTTTTATAGATTTGGTGGTTTCACCATTTCCGAAGGTCGTAGAAGTGCGGGTATGGTCCCAATGGATCGGGCATAGGCACTTTAGTGGAGATGGAACCAACTTCCAAGTCTCTATGACCTTCAGAAAAAAAGTTATTGAAGAATATCTTGAACTCCTATAGGTTTTCATCCCTAACCCTAACCCTAATCACAACCAAAAAATCAAACACTAATCACAACCCTAACCCTACCCCTTCCAAAGGTCGTAGAAGCTCGGGGGTGGTACCAATGGATCGGGCATAGCCACATTAGTGGAGATGGAACCAACTTCCAAGTCTCTATGACCTACAGAAAAAAAGTTATTGAAGAATATCTTGATCTCCAATGGGTATTCATCCCTAACCCTAACCCTAATAGCAACCCTAACCCTAACCCTAATCACAACCCTAACCCTAACCCTAATTGCAACCCTAACCCATATTAGGAATTAATTGGAATAACTCCGCGCTGCTTGCTCGAAACGTGCTGAAATTCGGTGTGGTTGCGTGGCAGGCCACCCTTTATAAATCATGAAATGCACAAGTCTCTAGGACCTTCAGCAAAAAAGTTATTCAAAGATATCTTGTACTTTTTTTTATAGATTTGGTGGTTTCACCATTTCCGAAGGTCGTAGAAGTGCGGGGATGGTCTCAATGGATCGGGCATAGCCTTTTTAGTGGAGATGGAACCAACTTCCAAGTCTCTATGACCTTCAGAAAAAAAGTTATTGAAGAATATCTTGAACTCCTATAGGTTTTCATCCCTAACCCTAACCCTAATCACGACCAAAAAATCAAACACTAATCACAACCCTAACCCTACCCCTTCCAAAGGTCGTAGAAGCTCGGGGGTGGTACCAATGGATCGGGCATAGCCACATTAGTGGAGATGGAACCAACTTCCAAGTCTCTATGACCTACAGAAAAAAAGTTATTGAAGAATATCTTGATCTCCAATGGGTATTCATCCCTAACCCTAACCCTAATAGCAACCCTAACCCTAACCCTAATCACAACCCTAACCCTAACCCTAATTGCAACCCTAACCCATATTAGGAATTAATTGGAATAACTCCGCGCTGCTTGCTCGAAACGTGCTGAAATTCGGTGTGGTTGCGTGGCAGGCCACCCTTTATAAATCATGAAATGCACAAGTCTCTAGGACCTTCAGCAAAAAAGTTATTCAAAGATATCTTGTACTTTTTTTTATAGATTTGGTGGTTTCACCATTTCCGAAGGTCGTAGAAGTGCGGGGATGGTCTCAATGGATCGGGCATAGCCTTTTTAGTGGAGATGGAACCAACTTCCAAGTCTCTATGACCTTCAGAAAAAAAGTTATTGAAGAATATCTTGAACTCCTATAGGTTTTCATCCCTAACCCTAACCCTAATCACGACCAAAAAATCAAACACTAATCACAACCCTAACCCTACCCCTTCCAAAGGTCGTAGAAGCTCGGGGGTGGTACCAATGGATCGGGCATAGCCACATTAGTGGAGATGGAACCAACTTCCAAGTCTCTATGACCTACAGAAAAAAAGTTATTGAAGAATATCTTGATCTCCAATGGGTATTCATCCCTAACCCTAACCCTAATAGCAACCCTAACCCTAACCCTAATCACAACCCTAACCCTAACCCTAATTGCAACCCTAACCCTAACCCTAATTGCAACCCTAACCCATATTAGGAATTAATTGGAATAACTCCGCGCTGCTTGCTCGAAACGTGCTGAAATTCGGTGTGGTTGCGTGGCAGGCCACCCTTTATAAATCATGAAATGCACAAGTCTCTAGGACTTTCAGAAAAAAAGTTATTCAAAAATATCTTGTACTTTTTTTATAGATTTGGTGGTTTCACCATTTCCGAAGGTCGTAGAAGTGCGGGTATGGTCCCAATGGATCGGGCATAGGCACTTTAGTGGAGATGGAACCAACTTCCAAGTCTCTATGACCTTCAGAAAAAAAGTTATTGAAGAATATCTTGAACTCCTATAGGTTTTCATCCCTAACCCTAACCCTAATCACAACCAAAAAATCAAACACTAATCACAACCCTAACCCTACCCCTTCCAAAGGTCGTAGAAGCTCGGGGGTGGTACCAATGGATCGGGCATAGCCACATTAGTGGAGATGGAACCAACTTCCAAGTCTCTATGACCTACAGAAAAAAAGTTATTGAAGAATATCTTGATCTCCAATGGGTATTCATCCCTAACCCTAACCCTAATAGCAACCCTAACCCTAACCCTAATCACAACCCTAACCCTAACCCTAATTGCAACCCTAACCCTAACCCTAATTGCAACCCTAACCCATATTAGGAATTAATTGGAATAACTCCGCGCTGCTTGCTCGAAACGTGCTGAAATTCGGTGTGGTTGCGTGGCAGGCCACCCTTTATAAATCATGAAATGCACAAGTCTCTAGGACCTTCAGCAAAAAAGTTATTCAAAAATATCTTGTACTTTTTTTTATAGATTTGGTGGTTTCACCATTTCCAAAGGTCGTAGAAGTGCGGGGATGGTCCCAATGGATCGGGCATAGCCTTTTTAGTGGAGATGGAACCAACTTCCAAGTCTCTATGACCTTCAGAAAAAAAGTTATTGAAGAATATCTTGAACTCCTATAGGTTTTCATCCCTAACCCTAACCCTAATCACGACCAAAAAATCAAACACTAATCACAACCCTAACCCTACCCCTTCCAAAGGTCGTAGAAGCTCGGGGGTGGTACCAATGGATCGGGCATAGCCACATTAGTGGAGATGGAACCAACTTCCAAGTCTCTATGACCTACAGAAAAAAAGTTATTGAAGAATATCTTGATCTCCAATGGGTATTCATCCCTAACCCTAACCCTAATAGCAACCCTAACCCTAACCCTAATCACAACCCTAACCCTAACCCTAATTGCAACCCTAACCCTAACCCTAATTGCAACCCTAACCCATATTAGGAATTAATTGGAATAACTCCGCGCTGCTTGCTCGAAACGTGCTGAAATTCGGTGTGGTTGCGTGGCAGGCCACCCTTTATAAATCATGAAATGCACAAGTCTCTAGGACTTTCAGAAAAAAAGTTATTCAAAAATATCTTGTACTTTTTTTTATAGATTTGGTGGTTTCACCATTTCCGAAGGTCGTAGAAGTGCGGGGATGGTCCCAATGGATCGGGCATAGCCTTTTTAGTGGAGATGGAACCAACTTCCAAGTCTCTATGACCTTCAGAAAAAAAGTTATTGAAGAATATCTTGAACTCCTATAGGTTTTCATCCCTAACCCTAACCCTAATCACAACCAAAAAATCAAACACTAATCACAACCCTAACCCTACCCCTTCCAAAGGTCGTAGAAGCTCGGGGGTGGTACCAATGGATCGGGCATAGCCACATTAGTGGAGATGGAACCAACTTCCAAGTCTCTATGACCTACAGAAAAAAAGTTATTGAAGAATATCTTGATCTCCAATGGGTATTCATCCCTAACCCTAACCCTAATAGCAACCCTAACCCTAACCCTAATCACAACCCTAACCCTAACCCTAATTGCAACCCTAACCCTAACCCTAATTGCAACCCTAACCCATATTAGGAATTAATTGGAATAACTCCGCGCTGCTTGCTCGAAACGTGCTGAAATTCGGTGTGGTTGCGTGGCAGGCCACCCTTTATAAATCATGAAATGCACAAGTCTCTAGGACCTTCAGCAAAAAAGTTATTCAAAAATATCTTGTACTTTTTTTTATAGATTTGGTGGTTTCACCATTTCCGAAGGTCGTAGAAGTGCGGGGATGGTCCCAATGGATCGGGCATAGCCTTTTTAGTGGAGATGGAACCAACTTCCAAGTCTCTATGACCTTCAGAAAAAAAGTTATTGAAGAATATCTTGAACTCCTATAGGTTTTCATCCCTAACCCTAACCCTAATCACAACCAAAAAATCAAACACTAATCACAACCCTAACCCTACCCCTTCCAAAGGTCGTAGAAGCTCGGGGGTGGTACCAATGGATCGGGCATAGCCACATTAGTGGAGATGGAACCAACTTCCAAGTCTCTATGACCTACAGAAAAAAAGTTATTGAAGAATATCTTGATCTCCAATGGGTATTCATCCCTAACCCTAACCCTAATAGCAACCCTAACCCTAACCCTAATCACAACCCTAACCCTAACCCTAATTGCAACCCTAACCCTAACCCTAATTGCAACCCTAACCCATATTAGGAATTAATTGGAATAACTCCGCGCTGCTTGCTCGAAACGTGCTGAAATTCGGTGTGGTTGCGTGGCAGGCCACCCTTTATAAATCATGAAATGCACAAGTCTCTAGGACCTTCAGCAAAAAAGTTATTCAAAAATATCTTGTACTTTTTTTTATAGATTTGGTGGTTTCACCATTTCCGAAGGTCGTAGAAGTGCGGGGATGGTCCCAATGGATCGGGCATAGCCTTTTTAGTGGAGATGGAACCAACTTCCAAGTCTCTATGACCTTCAGAAAAAAAGTTATTGAAGAATATCTTGAACTCCTATAGGTTTTCATCCCTAACCCTAACCCTAATCACAACCAAAAAATCAAACACTAATCACAACCCTAACCCTACCCCTTCCAAAGGTCGTAGAAGCTCGGGGGTGGTACCAATGGATCGGGCATAGCCACATTAGTGGAGATGGAACCAACTTCCAAGTCTCTATGACCTACAGAAAAAAAGTTATTGAAGAATATCTTGATCTCCAATGGGTATTCATCCCTAACCCTAACCCTAATAGCAACCCTAACCCTAACCCTAATCACAACCCTAACCCTAACCCTAATTGCAACCCTAACCCTAACCCTAATTGCAACCCTAACCCATATTAGGAATTAATTGGAATAACTCCGCGCTGCTTGCTCGAAACGTGCTGAAATTCGGTGTGGTTGCGTGGCAGGCCACCCTTTATAAATCATGAAATGCACAAGTCTCTAGGACCTTCAGCAAAAAAGTTATTCAAAAATATCTTGTACTTTTTTTTATAGATTTGGTGGTTTCACCATTTCCGAAGGTCGTAGAAGTGCGGGGATGGTCCCAATGGATCGGGCATAGCCTTTTTAGTGGAGATGGAACCAACTTCCAAGTCTCTATGACCTTCAGAAAAAAAGTTATTGAAGAATATCTTGAACTCCTATAGGTTTTCATCCCTAACCCTAACCCTAATCACAACCAAAAAATCAAACACTAATCACAACCCTAACCCTACCCCTTCCAAAGGTCGTAGAAGCTCGGGGGTGGTACCAATGGATCGGGCATAGCCACATTAGTGGAGATGGAACCAACTTCCAAGTCTCTATGACCTACAGAAAAAAAGTTATTGAAGAATATCTTGATCTCCAATGGGTATTCATCCCTAACCCTAATAGCAACCCTAACCCTAACCCTAATCACAACCCTAACCCTAACCCTAATTGCAACCCTAACCCATATTAGGAATTAATTGGAATAACTCTGCGCTGCTTGCTCGAAACGTGCTGAAATTCGGTGTGGTTGCGTGGCAGGCCACCTTTTATAAATCATGAAATGCACAAGTCTCTAGGACTTTCAGAAAAAAAGTTATTCAAAAATATCTTGTACTTTTTTTTATAGATTTGGTGGTTTCACCATTTCCGAAGGTCGTAGAAGTGCGGGGATGGTCCCAATGGATCGGGCATAGCCTTTTTAGTGGAGATGGAACCAACTTCCAAGTCTCTATGACCTTCAGAAAAAAAGTTATTGAAGAATATCTTGAACTCCTATAGGTTTTCATCCCTAACCCTAACCCTAATCACAACCAAAAAATCAAACACTAATCACAACCCTAACCCTACCCCTTCCAAAGGTCGTAGAAGCTCGGGGGTGGTACCAATGGATCGGGCATAGCCACATTAGTGGAGATGGAACCAACTTCCAAGTCTCTATGACCTACAGAAAAAAAGTTATTGAAGAATATCTTGATCTCCAATGGGTATTCATCCCTAACCCTAACCCTAATAGCAACCCTAACCCTAACCCTAATCACAACCCTAACCCTAACCCTAATTGCAACCCTAACCCTAACCCTAATTGCAACCCTAACCCATATTAGGAATTAATTGGAATAACTCCGCGCTGCTTGCTCGAAACGTGCTGAAATTCGGTGTGGTTGCGTGGCAGGCCACCCTTTATAAATCATGAAATGCACAAGTCTCTAGGACCTTCAGAAAAAAAGTTATTCAAAAATATCTTGTACTTTTTTTTATAGATTTGGTGGTTTCACCATTTCCGAAGGTCGTAGAAGTGCGGGGATGGTCCCAATGGATCGGGCATAGCCTTTTTAGTGGAGATGGAACCAACTTCCAAGTCTCTATGACCTTCAGAAAAAAAGTTATTGAAGAATATCTTGAACTCCTATAGGTTTTCATCCCTAACCCTAACCCTAATCACAACCAAAAAATCAAACACTAATCACAACCCTAACCCTACCCCTTCCAAAGGTCGTAGAAGCTCGGGGGTGGTACCAATGGATCGGGCATAGCCACATTAGTGGAGATGGAACCAACTTCCAAGTCTCTATGACCTACAGAAAAAAAGTTATTGAAGAATATCTTGATCTCCAATGGGTATTCATCCCTAACCCTAACCCTAATAGCAACCCTAACCCTAACCCTAATCACAACCCTAACCCTAACCCTAATTGCAACCCTAACCCTAACCCTAATTGCAACCCTAACCCATATTAGGAATTAATTGGAATAACTCCGCGCTGCTTGCTCGAAACGTGCTGAAATTCGGTGTGGTTGCGTGGCAGGCCACCCTTTATAAATCATGAAATGCACAAGTCTCTAGGACCTTCAGCAAAAAAGTTATTCAAAAATATCTTGTACTTTTTTTTATAGATTTGGTGGTTTCACCATTTCCGAAGGTCGTAGAAGTGCGGGGATGGTCCCAATGGATCGGGCATAGCCTTTTTAGTGGAGATGGAACCAACTTCCAAGTCTCTATGACCTTCAGAAAAAAAGTTATTGAAGAATATCTTGAACTCCTATAGGTTTTCATCCCTAACCCTAACCCTAATCACAACCAAAAAATCAAACACTAATCACAACCCTAACCCTACCCCTTCCAAAGGTCGTAGAAGCTCGGGGGTGGTACCAATGGATCGGGCATAGCCACATTAGTGGAGATGGAACCAACTTCCAAGTCTCTATGACCTACAGAAAAAAAGTTATTGAAGAATATCTTGATCTCCAATGGGTATTCATCCCTAACCCTAATAGCAACCCTAACCCTAACCCTAATCACAACCCTAACCCTAACCCTAATTGCAACCCTAACCCATATTAGGAATTAATTGGAATAACTCTGCGCTGCTTGCTCGAAACGTGCTGAAATTCGGTGTGGTTGCGTGGCAGGCCACCTTTTATAAATCATGAAATGCACAAGTCTCTAGGACTTTCAGAAAAAAAGTTATTCAAAAATATCTTGTACTTTTTTTTATAGATTTGGTGGTTTCACCATTTCCGAAGGTCGTAGAAGTGCGGGGATGGTCCCAATGGATCGGGCATAGCCTTTTTAGTGGAGATGGAACCAACTTCCAAGTCTCTATGACCTTCAGAAAAAAAGTTATTGAAGAATATCTTGAACTCCTATAGGTTTTCATCCCTAACCCTAACCCTAATCACAACCAAAAAATCAAACACTAATCACAACCCTAACCCTACCCCTTCCAAAGGTCGTAGAAGCTCGGGGGTGGTACCAATGGATCGGGCATAGCCACATTAGTGGAGATGGAACCAACTTCCAAGTCTCTATGACCTACAGAAAAAAAGTTATTGAAGAATATCTTGATCTCCAATGGGTATTCATCCCTAACCCTAACCCTAATAGCAACCCTAACCCTAACCCTAATCACAACCCTAACCCTAACCCTAATTGCAACCCTAACCCTAACCCTAATTGCAACCCTAACCCATATTAGGAATTAATTGGAATAACTCCGCGCTGCTTGCTCGAAACGTGCTGAAATTCGGTGTGGTTGCGTGGCAGGCGACCCTTTATAAATCATGAAATGCACAAGTCTCTAGGACCTTCAGAAAAAAAGTTATTCAAAAATATCTTGTACTTTTTTTTATAGATTTGGTGGTTTCACCATTTCCGAAGGTCGTAGAAGTGCGGGGATGGTCCCAATGGATCGGGCATAGCCTTTTTAGTGGAGATGGAACCAACTTCCAAGTCTCTATGACCTTCAGAAAAAAAGTTATTGAAGAATATCTTGAACTCCTATAGGTTTTCATCCCTAACCCTAACCCTAATCACAACCAAAAAATCAAACACTAATCACAACCCTAACCCTACCCCTTCCAAAGGTCGTAGAAGCTCGGGGGTGGTACCAATGGATCGGGCATAGCCACATTAGTGGAGATGGAACCAACTTCCAAGTCTCTATGACCTACAGAAAAAAAGTTATTGAAGAATATCTTGATCTCCAATGGGTATTCATCCCTAACCCTAATAGCAACCCTAACCCTAACCCTAATCACAACCCTAACCCTAACCCTAATTGCAACCCTAACCCTAACCCTAATTGCAACCCTAACCCATATTAGGAATTAATTGGAATAACTCCGCGCTGCTTGCTCGAAACGTGCTGAAATTCGGTGTGGTTGCGTGGCAGGCCACCCTTTATAAATCATGAAATGCACAAGTCTCTAGGACTTTCAGAAAAAAAGTTATTCAAAAATATCTTGTACTTTTTTTTATAGATTTGGTGGTTTCACCATTTCCGAAGGTCGTAGAAGTGCGGGGATGGTCCCAATGGATCGGGCATAGCCACTTTAGTGGAGATGGAACCAACTTCCAAGTCTCTATGACCTTCAGAAAAAAAGTTATTGAAGAATATCTTGAACTCCTATAGGTTTTCATCCCTAACCCTAACCCTAATCACAACCAAAAAATCAAACACTAATCACAACCCTAACCCTACCCCTTCCAAAGGTCGTAGAAGCTCGGGGGTGGTACCAATGGATCGGGCATAGCCACATTAGTGGAGATGGAACCAACTTCCAAGTCTCTATGACCTACAGAAAAAAAGTTATTGAAGAATATCTTGATCTCCAATGGGTATTCATCCCTAACCCTAATAGCAACCCTAATCACAACCCTAACCCTAACCCTAATTGCAACCCTAACCCTAACCCTAATTGCAACCCTAACCCATATTAGGAATTAATTGGAATAACTCCGCGCTGCTTGCTCGAAACGTGCTGAAATTCGGTGTGGTTGCGTGGCAGGCCACCCTTTATAAATCATGAAATGCACAAGTCTCTAGGACTTTCAGAAAAAAAGTTATTCAAAAATATCTTGTACTTTTTTTTATAGATTTGGTGGTTTCACCATTTCCGAAGGTCGTAGAAGTGCGGGGATGGTCCCAATGGATCGGGCATAGCCACTTTAGTGGAGATGGAACCAACTTCCAAGTCTCTATGACCTTCAGAAAAAAAGTTATTGAAGAATATCTTGAACTCCTATAGGTTTTCATCCCTAACCCTAACCCTAATCACAACCAAAAAATCAAACACTAATCACAACCCTAACCCTACCCCTTCCAAAGGTCGTAGAAGCTCGGGGGTGGTACCAATGGATCGGGCATAGCCACATTAGTGGAGATGGAACCAACTTCCAAGTCTCTATGACCTACAGAAAAAAAGTTATTGAAGAATATCTTGATCTCCAATGGGTATTCATCCCTAACCCTAACCCTAATAGCAACCCTAACCCTAACCCTAATCACAACCCTAACCCTAACCCTAATTGCAACCCTAACCCTAACTGCAACCCTAACCCTAACCCTAATTGCAACCCTAACCCATATTAGGGATTAATTGGAATAACTCCGCGCTGCTTGCTCGAAACGTGCTGAAATTCGGTGTGGTTGCGTGGCAGGCCACCCTTTATAAATCATGAAATGCACAAGTCTCTAGGACTTTCAGAAAAAAAGTTAATCAAAAATATCTTGTACTTTTTTTATAGATTTGGTGGTTTCACCATTTCCGAAGGTCGTAGAAGTGCGGGTATGGTCCCAATGGATCGGGCATAGGCACTTTAGTGGAGATGGAACCAACTTCCAAGTCTCTATGACCTTCAGAAAAAAAGTTATTGAAGAATATCTTGAACTCCTATAGGTTTTCATCCCTAACCCTAACCCTAATCACAACCAAAAAATCAAACACTAATCACAACCCTAACCCTACCCCTTCCAAAGGTCGTAGAAGCTCGGGGGTGGTACCAATGGATCGGGCATAGCCACATTAGTGGAGATGGAACCAACTTCCAAGTCTCTATGACCTACAGAAAAAAAGTTATTGAAGAATATCTTGATCTCCAATGGGTATTCATCCCTAACCCTAACCCTAATAGCAACCCTAACCCTAACCCTAATCACAACCCTAACCCTAACCCTAATTGCAACCCTAACCCTAACCCTAATTGCAACCCTAACCCATATTAGGAATTAATTGGAATAACTCCGCGCTGCTTGCTCGAAACGTGCTGAAATTCGGTGTGGTTGCGTGGCAGGCCACCCTTTATAAATCATGAAATGCACAAGTCTCTAGGACCTTCAGCAAAAAAGTTATTCAAAAATATCTTGTACTTTTTTTTATAGATTTGGTGGTTTCACCATTTCCGAAGGTCGTAGAAGTGCGGGGATGGTCCCAATGGATCGGGCATAGCCTTTTTAGTGGAGATGGAACCAACTTCCAAGTCTCTATGACCTTCAGAAAAAAAGTTATTGAAGAATATCTTGAACTCCTATAGGTTTTCATCCCTAACCCTAACCCTAATCACGACCAAAAAATCAAACACTAATCACAACCCTAACCCTACCCCTTCCAAAGGTCGTAGAAGCTCGGGGGTGGTACCAATGGATCGGGCATAGCCACATTAGTGGAGATGGAACCAACTTCCAAGTCTCTATGACCTACAGAAAAAAAGTTATTGAAGAATATCTTGATCTCCAATGGGTATTCATCCCTAACCCTAACCCTAATAGCAACCCTAACCCTAACCCTAATCACAACCCTAACCCTAACCCTAATTGCAACCCTAACCCTAACCCTAATTGCAACCCTAACCCATATTAGGAATTAATTGGAATAACTCCGCGCTGCTTGCTCGAAACGTGCTGAAATTCGGTGTGGTTGCGTGGCAGGCCACCCTTTATAAATCATGAAATGCACAAGTCTCTAGGACTTTCAGAAAAAAAGTTATTCAAAAATATCTTGTACTTTTTTTATAGATTTGGTGGTTTCACCATTTCCGAAGGTCGTAGAAGTGCGGGTATGGTCCCAATGGATCGGGCATAGGCACTTTAGTGGAGATGGAACCAACTTCCAAGTCTCTATGACCTTCAGAAAAAAAGTTATTGAAGAATATCTTGAACTCCTATAGGTTTTCATCCCTAACCCTAACCCTAATCACAACCAAAAAATCAAACACTAATCACAACCCTAACCCTACCCCTTCCAAAGGTCGTAGAAGCTCGGGGGTGGTACCAATGGATCGGGCATAGCCACATTAGTGGAGATGGAACCAACTTCCAAGTCTCTATGACCTACAGAAAAAAAGTTATTGAAGAATATCTTGATCTCCAATGGGTATTCATCCCTAACCCTAACCCTAATAGCAACCCTAACCCTAACCCTAATCACAACCCTAACCCTAACCCTAATTGCAACCCTAACCCTA
Source organism: Paralichthys olivaceus (assembly GCF_024713975.1). NCBI lineage: Eukaryota > Metazoa > Chordata > Actinopteri > Pleuronectiformes > Paralichthyidae > Paralichthys > Paralichthys olivaceus. The sequence continues at coordinate 8,968,193 of NC_091108.1, read as the reverse complement.
ACCCTAATTGCAACCCTAACCCATATTAGGAATTAATTGGAATAACTCCGCGCTGCTTGCTCGAAACGTGCTGAAATTCGGTGTGGTTGCGTGGCAGGCCACCCTTTATAAATCATGAAATGCACAAGTCTCTAGGACCTTCAGCAAAAAAGTTATTCAAAAATATCTTGTACTTTTTTTTATAGATTTGGTGGTTTCACCATTTCCAAAGGTCGTAGAAGTGCGGGGATGGTCCCAATGGATCGGGCATAGCCTTTTTAGTGGAGATGGAACCAACTTCCAAGTCTCTATGACCTTCAGAAAAAAAGTTATTGAAGAATATCTTGAACTCCTATAGGTTTTCATCCCTAACCCTAACCCTAATCACGACCAAAAAATCAAACACTAATCACAACCCTAACCCTACCCCTTCCAAAGGTCGTAGAAGCTCGGGGGTGGTACCAATGGATCGGGCATAGCCACATTAGTGGAGATGGAACCAACTTCCAAGTCTCTATGACCTACAGAAAAAAAGTTATTGAAGAATATCTTGATCTCCAATGGGTATTCATCCCTAACCCTAACCCTAATAGCAACCCTAACCCTAACCCTAATCACAACCCTAACCCTAACCCTAATTGCAACCCTAACCCTAACCCTAATTGCAACCCTAACCCATATTAGGAATTAATTGGAATAACTCCGCGCTGCTTGCTCGAAACGTGCTGAAATTCGGTGTGGTTGCGTAGCAGGCCACCCTTTATAAATCATGAAATGCACAAGTCTCTAGGACTTTCAGAAAAAAAGTTATTCAAAAATATCTTGTACTTTTTTTTATAGATTTGGTGGTTTCACCATTTCCGAAGGTCGTAGAAGTGCGGGGATGGTCCCAATGGATCGGGCATAGCCTTTTTAGTGGAGATGGAACCAACTTCCAAGTCTCTATGACCTTCAGAAAAAAAGTTATTGAAGAATATCTTGAACTCCTATAGGTTTTCATCCCTAACCCTAACCCTAATCACAACCAAAAAATCAAACACTAATCACAACCCTAACCCTACCCCTTCCAAAGGTCGTAGAAGCTCGGGGGTGGTACCAATGGATCGGGCATAGCCACATTAGTGGAGATGGAACCAACTTCCAAGTCTCTATGACCTACAGAAAAAAAGTTATTGAAGAATATCTTGATCTCCAATGGGTATTCATCCCTAACCCTAACCCTAATAGCAACCCTAACCCTAACCCTAATCACAACCCTAACCCTAACCCTAATTGCAACCCTAACCCTAACCCTAATTGCAACCCTAACCCATATTAGGAATTAATTGGAATAACTCCGCGCTGCTTGCTCGAAACGTGCTGAAATTCGGTGTGGTTGCGTGGCAGGCCACCCTTTATAAATCATGAAATGCACAAGTCTCTAGGACCTTCAGCAAAAAAGTTATTCAAAAATATCTTGTACTTTTTTTTATAGATTTGGTGGTTTCACCATTTCCGAAGGTCGTAGAAGTGCGGGGATGGTCCCAATGGATCGGGCATAGCCTTTTTAGTGGAGATGGAACCAACTTCCAAGTCTCTATGACCTTCAGAAAAAAAGTTATTGAAGAATATCTTGAACTCCTATAGGTTTTCATCCCTAACCCTAACCCTAATCACAACCAAAAAATCAAACACTAATCACAACCCTAACCCTACCCCTTCCAAAGGTCGTAGAAGCTCGGGGGTGGTACCAATGGATCGAGCATAGCCACATTAGTGGAGATGGAACCAACTTCCAAGTCTCTATGACCTACAGAAAAAAAGTTATTGAAGAATATCTTGATCTCCAATGGGTATTCATCCCTAACCCTAATAGCAACCCTAACCCTAACCCTAATCACAACCCTAACCCTAACCCTAATTGCAACCCTAACCCATATTAGGAATTAATTGGAATAACTCCGCGCTGCTTGCTCGAAACGTGCTGAAATTCGGTGTGGTTGCGTGGCAGGCCACCCTTTATAAATCATGAAATGCACAAGTCTCTAGGACTTTCAGAAAAAAAGTTATTCAAAAATATCTTGTACTTTTTTTTATAGATTTGGTGGTTTCACCATTTCCGAAGGTCGTAGAAGTGCGGGGATGGTCCCAATGGATCGGGCATAGCCTTTTTAGTGGAGATGGAACCAACTTCCAAGTCTCTATGACCTTCAGAAAAAAAGTTATTGAAGAATATCTTGAACTCCTATAGGTTTTCATCCCTAACCCTAACCCTAATCACAACCAAAAAATCAAACACTAATCACAACCCTAACCCTACCCCTTCCAAAGGTCGTAGAAGCTCGGGGGTGGTACCAATGGATCGGGCATAGCCACATTAGTGGAGATGGAACCAACTTCCAAGTCTCTATGACCTACAGAAAAAAAGTTATTGAAGAATATCTTGATCTCCAATGGGTATTCATCCCTAACCCTAATAGCAACCCTAACCCTAACCCTAATCACAACCCTAACCCTAACCCTAATTGCAACCCTAACCCTAACCCTAATTGCAACCCTAACCCATATTAGGAATTAATTGGAATAACTCCGCGCTGCTTGCTCGAAACGTGCTGAAATTCGGTGTGGTTGCGTGGCAGGCCACCCTTTATAAATCATGAAATGCACAAGTCTCTAGGACTTTCAGAAAAAAAGTTATTCAAAAATATCTTGTACTTTTTTTTATAGATTTGGTGGTTTCACCATTTCCGAAGGTCGTAGAAGTGCGGGGATGGTCCCAATGGATCGGGCATAGCCTTTTTAGTGGAGATGGAACCAACTTCCAAGTCTCTATGACCTTCAGAAAAAAAGTTATTGAAGAATATCTTGAACTCCTATAGGTTTTCATCCCTAACCCTAACCCTAATCACAACCAAAAAATCAAACACTAATCACAACCCTAACCCTACCCCTTCCAAAGGTCGTAGAAGCTCGGGGGTGGTACCAATGGATCGGGCATAGCCACATTAGTGGAGATGGAACCAACTTCCAAGTCTCTATGACCTACAGAAAAAAAGTTATTGAAGAATATCTTGATCTCCAATGGGTATTCATCCCTAACCCTAACCCTAATAGCAACCCTAACCCTAACCCTAATCACAACCCTAACCCTAACCCTAATTGCAACCCTAACCCTAACTGCAACCCTAACCCATATTAGGGATTAATTGGAATAACTCCGCGCTGCTTGCTCGAAACGTGCTGAAATTCGGTGTGGTTGCGTGGCAGGCCACCCTTTATAAATCATGAAATGCACAAGTCTCTAGGACTTTCAGAAAAAAAGTTATTCAAAAATATCTTGTACTTTTTTTTATAGATTTGGTGGTTTCACCATTTCCGAAGGTCGTAGAAGTGCGGGGATGGTCCCAATGGATCGGGCATAGCCACTTTAGTGGAGATGGAACCAACTTCCAAGTCTCTATGACCTTCAGAAAAAAAGTTATTGAAGAATATCTTGAACTCCTATAGGTTTTCATCCCTAACCCTAACCCTAATCACAACCAAAAAATCAAACACTAATCACAACCCTAACCCTACCCCTTCCAAAGGTCGTAGAAGCTCGGGGGTGGTACCAATGGATCGGGCATAGCCACATTAGTGGAGATGGAACCAACTTCCAAGTCTCTATGACCTACAGAAAAAAAGTTATTGAAGAATATCTTGATCTCCAATGGGTATTCATCCCTAACCCTAACCCTAATAGCAACCCTAACCCTAACCCTAATCACAACCCTAACCCTAACCCTAATTGCAACCCTAACCCTAACTGCAACCCTAACCCTAACCCTAATTGCAACCCTAACCCATATTAGGGATTAATTGGAATAACTCCGCGCTGCTTGCTCGAAACGTGCTGAAATTCGGTGTGGTTGCGTGGCAGGCCACCCTTTATAAATCATGAAATGCACAAGTCTCTAGGACTTTCAGAAAAAAAGTTATTCAAAAATATCTTGTACTTTTTTTATAGATTTGGTGGTTTCACCATTTCCGAAGGTCATAGAAGTGCGGGTATGGTCCCAATGGATCGGGCATAGGCACTTTAGTGGAGATGGAACCAACTTCCAAGTCTCTATGACCTTCAGAAAAAAAGTTATTGAAGAATATCTTGAACTCCTATAGGTTTTCATCCCTAACCCTAACCCTAATCACGACCAAAAAATCAAACACTAATCACAACCCTAACCCTACCCCTTCCAAAGGTCGTAGAAGCTCGGGGGTGGTACCAATGGATCGGGCATAGCCACATTAGTGGAGATGGAACCAACTTCCAAGTCTCTATGACCTACAGAAAAAAAGTTATTGAAGAATATCTTGATCTCCAATGGGTATTCATCCCTAACCCTAACCCTAATAGCAACCCTAACCCTAACCCTAATCACAACCCTAACCCTAACCCTAATTGCAACCCTAACCCTAACCCTAATTGCAACCCTAACCCATATTAGGAATTAATTGGAATAACTCCGCGCTGCTTGCTCGAAACGTGCTGAAATTCGGTGTGGTTGCGTGGCAGGCCACCCTTTATAAATCATGAAATGCACAAGTCTCTAGGACCTTCAGCAAAAAAGTTATTCAAAAATATCTTGTACTTTTTTTTATAGATTTGGTGGTTTCACCATTTCCGAAGGTCGTAGAAGTGCGGGGATGGTCCCAATGGATCGGGCATAGCCTTTTTAGTGGAGATGGAACCAACTTCCAAGTCTCTATGACCTTCAGAAAAAAAGTTATTGAAGAATATCTTGAACTCCTATAGGTTTTCATCCCTAACCCTAACCCTAATCACAACCAAAAAATCAAACACTAATCACAACCCTAACCCTACCCCTTCCAAAGGTCGTAGAAGCTCGGGGGTGGTACCAATGGATCGGGCATAGCCACATTAGTGGAGATGGAACCAACTTCCAAGTCTCTATGACCTACAGAAAAAAAGTTATTGAAGAATATCTTGATCTCCAATGGGTATTCATCCCTAACCCTAACCCTAATAGCAACCCTAACCCTAACCCTAATCACAACCCTAACCCTAACCCTAATTGCAACCCTAACCCTAACTGCAACCCTAACCCATATTAGGGATTAATTGGAATAACTCCGCGCTGCTTGCTCGAAACGTGCTGAAATTCGGTGTGGTTGCGTGGCAGGCCACCCTTTATAAATCATGAAATGCACAAGTCTCTAGGACTTTCAGAAAAAAAGTTATTCAAAAATATCTTGTACTTTTTTTTATAGATTTGGTGGTTTCACCATTTCCGAAGGTCGTAGAAGTGCGGGGATGGTCCCAATGGATCGGGCATAGCCACTTTAGTGGAGATGGAACCAACTTCCAAGTCTCTATGACCTTCAGAAAAAAAGTTATTGAAGAATATCTTGAACTCCTATAGGTTTTCATCCCTAACCCTAACCCTAATCACAACCAAAAAATCAAACACTAATCACAACCCTAACCCTACCCCTTCCAAAGGTCGTAGAAGCTCGGGGGTGGTACCAATGGATCGGGCATAGCCACATTAGTGGAGATGGAACCAACTTCCAAGTCTCTATGACCTACAGAAAAAAAGTTATTGAAGAATATCTTGATCTCCAATGGGTATTCATCCCTAACCCTAACCCTAATAGCAACCCTAACCCTAACCCTAATCACAACCCTAACCCTAACCCTAATTGCAACCCTAACCCTAACTGCAACCCTAACCCTAACCCTAATTGCAACCCTAACCCATATTAGGGATTAATTGGAATAACTCCGCGCTGCTTGCTCGAAACGTGCTGAAATTCGGTGTGGTTGCGTGGCAGGCCACCCTTTATAAATCATGAAATGCACAAGTCTCTAGGACTTTCAGAAAAAAAGTTATTCAAAAATATCTTGTACTTTTTTTATAGATTTGGTGGTTTCACCATTTCCGAAGGTCATAGAAGTGCGGGTATGGTCCCAATGGATCGGGCATAGGCACTTTAGTGGAGATGGAACCAACTTCCAAGTCTCTATGACCTTCAGAAAAAAAGTTATTGAAGAATATCTTGAACTCCTATAGGTTTTCATCCCTAACCCTAACCCTAATCACGACCAAAAAATCAAACACTAATCACAACCCTAACCCTACCCCTTCCAAAGGTCGTAGAAGCTCGGGGGTGGTACCAATGGATCGGGCATAGCCACATTAGTGGAGATGGAACCAACTTCCAAGTCTCTATGACCTACAGAAAAAAAGTTATTGAAGAATATCTTGATCTCCAATGGGTATTCATCCCTAACCCTAACCCTAATAGCAACCCTAACCCTAACCCTAATCACAACCCTAACCCTAACCCTAATTGCAACCCTAACCCTAACCCTAATTGCAACCCTAACCCATATTAGGAATTAATTGGAATAACTCCGCGCTGCTTGCTCGAAACGTGCTGAAATTCGGTGTGGTTGCGTGGCAGGCCACCCTTTATAAATCATGAAATGCACAAGTCTCTAGGACCTTCAGCAAAAAAGTTATTCAAAAATATCTTGTACTTTTTTTTATAGATTTGGTGGTTTCACCATTTCCGAAGGTCGTAGAAGTGCGGGGATGGTCCCAATGGATCGGGCATAGCCTTTTTAGTGGAGATGGAACCAACTTCCAAGTCTCTATGACCTTCAGAAAAAAAGTTATTGAAGAATATCTTGAACTCCTATAGGTTTTCATCCCTAACCCTAACCCTAATCACGACCAAAAAATCAAACACTAATCACAACCCTAACCCTACCCCTTCCAAAGGTCGTAGAAGCTCGGGGGTGGTACCAATGGATCGGGCATAGCCACATTAGTGGAGATGGAACCAACTTCCAAGTCTCTATGACCTACAGAAAAAAAGTTATTGAAGAATATCTTGATCTCCAATGGGTATTCATCCCTAACCCTAACCCTAATAGCAACCCTAACCCTAACCCTAATCACAACCCTAACCCTAACCCTAATTGCAACCCTAACCCTAACCCTAATTGCAACCCTAACCCATATTAGGAATTAATTGGAATAACTCCGCGCTGCTTGCTCGAAACGTGCTGAAATTCGGTGTGGTTGCGTGGCAGGCCACCCTTTATAAATCATGAAATGCACAAGTCTCTAGGACTTTCAGAAAAAAAGTTATTCAAAAATATCTTGTACTTTTTTTATAGATTTGGTGGTTTCACCATTTCCGAAGGTCGTAGAAGTGCGGGTATGGTCCCAATGGATCGGGCATAGGCACTTTAGTGGAGATGGAACCAACTTACAAGTCTCTATGACCTTCAGAAAAAAAGTTATTGAAGAATATCTTGAACTCCTATAGGTTTTCATCCCTAACCCTAACCCTAATCACAACCAAAAAATCAAACACTAATCACAACCCTAACCCTACCCCTTCCAAAGGTCGTAGAAGCTCGGGGGTGGTACCAATGGATCGGGCATAGCCACATTAGTGGAGATGGAACCAACTTCCAAGTCTCTATGACCTACAGAAAAAAAGTTATTGAAGAATATCTTGATCTCCAATGGGTATTCATCCCTAACCCTAACCCTAATAGCAACCCTAACCCTAACCCTAATCACAACCCTAACCCTAACCCTAATTGCAACCCTAACCCTAACCCTAATTGCAACCCTAACCCATATTAGGAATTAATTGGAATAACTCCGTGCTGCTTGCTCGAAACGTGCTGAAATTCGGTGTGGTTGCGTGGCAGGCCACCCTTTATAAATCATGAAATGCACAAGTCTCTAGGACCTTCAGCAAAAAAGTTATTCAAAAATATCTTGTACTTTTTTTTATAGATTTGGTGGTTTCACCATTTCCAAAGGTCGTAGAAGTGCGGGGATGGTCCCAATGGATCGGGCATAGCCTTTTTAGTGGAGATGGAACCAACTTCCAAGTCTCTATGACCTTCAGAAAAAAAGTTATTGAAGAATATCTTGAACTCCTATAGGTTTTCATCCCTAACCCTAACCCTAATCACGACCAAAAAATCAAACACTAATCACAACCCTAACCCTACCCCTTCCAAAGGTCGTAGAAGCTCGGGGGTGGTACCAATGGATCGGGCATAGCCACATTAGTGGAGATGGAACCAACTTCCAAGTCTCTATGACCTACAGAAAAAAAGTTATTGAAGAATATCTTGATCTCCAATGGGTATTCATCCCTAACCCTAACCCTAATAGCAACCCTAACCCTAACCCTAATCACAACCCTAACCCTAACCCTAATTGCAACCCTAACCCTAACCCTAATTGCAACCCTAACCCATATTAGGAATTAATTGGAATAACTCCGCGCTGCTTGCTCGAAACGTGCTGAAATTCGGTGTGGTTGCGTGGCAGGCCACCCTTTATAAATCATGAAATGCACAAGTCTCTAGGACCTTCAGCAAAAAAGTTATTCAAAAATATCTTGTACTTTTTTTTATAGATTTGGTGGTTTCACCATTTCCGAAGGTCGTAGAAGTGCGGGGATGGTCCCAATGGATCGGGCATAGCCTTTTTAGTGGAGATGGAACCAACTTCCAAGTCTCTATGACCTTCAGAAAAAAAGTTATTGAAGAATATCTTGAACTCCTATAGGTTTTCATCCCTAACCCTAACCCTAATCACAACCAAAAAATCAAACACTAATCACAACCCTAACCCTACCCCTTCCAAAGGTCGTAGAAGCTCGGGGGTGGTACCAATGGATCGGGCATAGCCACATTAGTGGAGATGGAACCAACTTCCAAGTCTCTATGACCTACAGAAAAAAAGTTATTGAAGAATATCTTGATCTCCAATGGGTATTCATCCCTAACCCTAACCCTAATAGCAACCCTAACCCTAACCCTAATCACAACCCTAACCCTAACCCTAATTGCAACCCTAACCCTAACTGCAACCCTAACCCTAACCCTAATTGCAACCCTAACCCATATTAGGGATTAATTGGAATAACTCCGCGCTGCTTGCTCGAAACGTGCTGAAATTCGGTGTGGTTGCGTGGCAGGCCACCCTTTATAAATCATGAAATGCACAAGTCTCTAGGACTTTCAGAAAAAATGTTATTCAAAAATATCTTGTACTTTTTTTATAGATTTGGTGGTTTCACCATTTCCGAAGGTCGTAGAAGTGCGGGGATGGTCCCAATGGATCGGGCATAGGCACTTTAGTGGAGATGGAACCAACTTCCAAGTCTCTATGACCTTCAGAAAAAAAGTTATTGAAGAATATCTTGAACTCCTATAGGTTTTCATCCCTAACCCTAACCCTAATCACAACCAAAAAATCAAACACTAATCACAACCCTAACCCTACCCCTTCCAAAGGTCGTAGAAGCTCGGGGGTGGTACCAATGGATCGGGCATAGGCACATTAGCGGAGATGGAACCAACTTCCAAGTCTCTATGACCTACAGAAAAAAAGTTATTGAAGAATATCTTGATCTCCAATGGGTATTCATCCCTAACCCTAACCCTAATAGCAACCCTAACCCTAACCCTAATCACAACCCTAACCCTAACCCTAATTGCAACCCTAACCCTAACTGCAACCCTAACCCTAACCCTTATTGCAACCCTAACCCATATTAGGGATTAATTGGAATAACTCCGCGCTGCTTGCTCGAAACGTGCTGAAATTCGGTGTGGTTGCGTGGCAGGCCACCCTTTATAAATCATGAAATGCAAAAGTCTCTAGGACTTTCAGAAAAAAAGTTATTCAAAAATATCTTGTACTTTTTTTATAGATTTGGTGGTTTCACCATTTCCGAAGGTCGTAGAAGTGCGGGGATGGTCCCAATGGATCGGGCATAGGCACTTTAGTGGAGATGGAACCAACTTCCAAGTCTCTATGACCTTCAGAAAAAAAGTTATTGAAGAATATCTTGAACTCCTATAGGTTTTCATCCCTAACCCTAACCCTAATCACAACCAAAAAATCAAACACTAATCACAACCCTAACCCTACCCCTTCCAAAGGTCGTAGAAGCTCGGGGGTGGTACCAATGGATCGGGCATAGCCACATTAGTGGAGATGGAACCAACTTCCAAGTCTCTATGACCTACAGAAAAAAAGTTATTGAAGAATATCTTGATCTCCAATGGGTATTCATCCCTAACCCTAACCCTAATAGCAACCCTAACCCTAACCCTAATCACAACCCTAACCCTAACCCTAATTGCAACCCTAACCCTAACTGCAACCCTAACCCTAACCCTAATTGCAACCCTAACCCATATTAAGGATTAATTGGAATAACTCCGCGCTGCTTGCTCGAAACGTGCTGAAATTCGGTGTGGTTGCGTGGCAGGCCACCCTTTATAAATCATGAAATGCACAAGTCTCTAGGACTTTCAGAAAAAAAGTTATTCAAAAATATCTTGTACTTTTTTTATAGATTTGGTGGTTTCACCATTTCCGAAGGTCGTAGAAGTGCGGGGATGGTCCCAATGGATCGGGCATAGGCACTTTAGTGGAGATGGAACCAACTTCCAAGTCTCTATGACCTTCAGAAAAAAAGTTATTGAAGAATATCTTGAACTCCTATAGGTTTTCATCCCTAACCCTAACCCTAATCACAACCAAAAAATCAAACACTAATCACAACCCTAACCCTACCCCTTCCAAAGGTCGTAGAAGCTCGGGGGTGGTACCAATGGATCGGGCATAGCCACATTAGTGGAGATGGAACCAACTTCCAAGTCTCTATGACCTACAGAAAAAAAGTTATTGAAGAATATCTTGATCTCCAATGGGTATTCATCCCTAACCCTAACCCTAATAGCAACCCTAACCCTAATCACAACCCTAACCCTAACCCTAATTGCAACCCTAACCCTAACCCTAATTGCAACCCTAACCCATATTAGGGATTAATTGGAATAACTCCGCGCTGCTTGCTCGAAACGTGCTGAAATTCGGTGTGGTTGCGTGGCAGGCCACCCTTTATAAATCATGAAATGCAAAAGTCTCTAGGACTTTCAGAAAAAAAGTTATTCAAAAATATCTTGTACTTTTTTTTATAGATTTGGTGGTTTCACCATTTCCGAAGGTCGTAGAAGTGCGGGGATGGTCCCAATGGATCGGGCGTAGGCACTTTAGTGGAGATGGAACCAACTTCCAAGTCTCTATGACCTTCAGAAAAAAAGTTATTGAAGAATATCTTGAACTCCTATAGGTTTTCATCCCTAACCCTAACCCTAATCACAACCAAAAAATCAAACACTAATCACAACCCTAACCCTACCCCTTCCAAAGGTCGTAGAAGCTCGGGGGTGGTACCAATGGATCGGGCATAGCCACATTAGTGGAGATGGAACCAACTTCCAAGTCTCTATGACCTACAGAAAAAAAGTTATTGAAGAATATCTTGAACTCCTATAGGTTTTCATCCCTAACCCTAACCCTAATCACAACCAAAAAATCAAACACTAATCACAACCCTAACCCTACCCCTTCCAAAGGTCGTAGAAGCTCGGGGGTGGTACCAATGGATCGGGCATAGCCACATTAGTGGAGATGGAACCAACTTCCAAGTCTCTATGACCTACAGAAAAAAAGTTATTGAAGAATATCTTGATCTCCAATGGGTATTCATCCCTAACCCTAACCCTAATAGCAACCCTAACCCTAACCCTAATCACAACCCTAACCCTAACCCTAATTGCAACCCTAACCCTAACTGCAACCCTAACCCATATTAGGGATTAATTGGAATAACTCCGCGCTGCTCGCTCGAAACGTGCTGAAATTCGGTGTGGTTGCGTGGCAGGCCACCCTTTATAAATCATGAAATGCACAAGTCTCTAGGACTTTCAGAAAAAAAGTTATTCAAAAATATCTTGTACTTTTTTTTATAGATTTGGTGGTTTCACCATTTCCGAAGGTCGTAGAAGTGCGGGGATGGTCCCAATGGATCGGGCATAGCCACTTTAGTGGAGATGGAACCAACTTCCAAGTCTCTGTGACCTTTAGAAAAAAAGTTATTGAAGAATATCTTGAACTCCTATAGGTTTTCATCCCTCACCCTAACCCTAATCACATCCCAAAAACCAAACACTAATCACAACCCTAACGCTACCCCTTCCAAAGGTTGTAGAAGCTCAGGGGTGGTATCGATGGATCGGGCATACTCACATTAGTGGAGATGGAACCAACTTCCAAGTCTCTATGACCTTCAGAAAAAAAGTTATTGAAGAATATCTTGATCTCCAATGGGTTTTCAGCCCTAACCCTAATCACAACCCTAACCCTAACCCTAATCACAACCCTAACCCTAACCCTAATTGCAACCCTAACCCATATTCACCATAGGGTGAATAACTCCGCGCTGCTTGCTCGAAACGTGCTGAAAGTTGGTGTGGTTGTCTGGCAGGCTACCCTTTATTAGTCATGAAATTCCCAAGTCTCTATGACTTTCAGAATAAAAGTTATTCACAAATATCTTCTACTTTTTTTTTTAGATTTGGTGGTTTTACAATTTCCGAAGGTCGTAAAAGCTCGGGGGTGGTCCCAATGGATCGGGCATAGCCACATTAGTGGAGCTGGAACCAACAAGGTTTTCATCCCTCACCCTAACCCTAATCACAACCCAAAAAACAGACACTAATCACAACCCTAACCCTTTAACTTCATCTCTGATGACTGATGGTGCTAATTTGCTTCCTTTTTAGACTTCAGCTGATGACCATATACAACAACATAACAAATTTGAAAGAGCCAGAATATAAGTGTTACATGTCTGGTATTGATTCATTTAATGTACAAATAAAAAAAAATTCCATTGCTGTATTGTACAGCACAATACCAGTTCCTACAGCAACCAGGTGCTGAAACAAAAATACAGGTGTGCACCTGGGAGAGCTCACAAAATTATTTTGAGACGTGCCTAACTCATGTTAAATGTCTGGAGCTGCAATTGAATGTGCCAGCCCCATGCTGACCACCTCCCATGGGTAAAGCTGGTAAACAGGCCCTGTGTGAAAACTGAGAGGATGAAGTAATTTCCTCCTCATGTGCAGCTATGAAGTCTTGCAACTGTGTGGCACCGTCCCTCCCCGGCATTTCTGGAGACAATGATGTCATGGCTGTTACCTCAGCCCCACAGGCTAAGTGCTGTAAAGTACCAGTGAGGCCACAGGCAGGTGACTCTCAGCATCAGCCCCAGCTGGGCTGTAATAATATCCTGGCTTTTCATAAATACTCTCCCTCAAGACTAGTATTTCTCAGATTGAGACAATTATGTGCTTAAAGTCGCACTGTATTTATTTTCATGCTGTGACACATTCTCTTTTCGAGCGCTAATTGCAGCTCATAATAAATGTTACTGTGTGAATTAGTACGTCCACATTTTAAAAATGAATTTGAAATCAACATTAGCCTTTATGAGCACTCACAAAGGAGATTCATGGCCACTCTGAAACACTAAAACAAGGAATGAACTCTTCTCATCCTGTGCTTATCTTGATCAAAAGTGTGAAGCTCCATGACGTTCCCACTTTTTTAAGAAAGAGAAAAAAACAAGGAATTGAAAAACAAAAATGCTTTAGGGATAATTCAGGGTTTTGTTTCAGCTTTGGTGCTGTTTTTGTGCCCGTGGCCTTCATGTTGACTGGTAATACTCATAGAGTTATTATGTGAGATTGCTTTGGGAACACAAGCGTGAAACAAAGATACCAAATGTATTCTGAAGAGAAACGAAGGAAAACAGTGAAATCATTACTGAAATATACATAAAAGGCTCTCAAATGTTTTCGTGGTTACAACTTTGCTCTTGAGGAACTAGTATCACTTTTGCTTTTTACCTCCAAAATATACAATTTAGCCCAGCCACTTTTCTTCAATTCATCCATCCATTATCTATTCCATTTATGTTTAAAGGGTTACGGGGGGAGTTGGAGCCAATCCCAGATGACTTGGGATGTGAGGTTGAGTACACCCAGTTCACCAACGTATAACAGGGCCAACATACAGACACTAATTCAAGCTGACATTCACACCTATGGTCAATTTGAAGTGACCAATCAACCCAACCCCTATATGCCTTTGGACAGAAGGATCCAAGAAGCGACAGTGCTAACCACTGAACCACTGTGCCTTTCATATTTTCACTACCATGTTCCCCAACTTGAACATCCCCACACCGTTCATCCCTACCCTTGGATTCGACCCATTAGAGTGTAGCTGCAGCTCATACACTAGCTTCAAAAAGATCCTTGTTGCCAGACATGTCATCTGAGAGTTTCATTACTTTGACAAACCTTGATTTCTGAGGTTAGAAGTGCTTTACTTTGCAATGACTGCACAGGCGTGACCCTGCTAAAAACAAATCCAGTGCTGTGTTGAACTTTCACACTATAGCCTCGTCCAGGCTGGTCTGCTATTGCCATTATTTACAGTGGCTCCACTCTGCTTGAAGGGTGCAAAGTGCTTCTAATAAACGGTTTTGGGTTTCTTCATCTGCTCGCTCCCTGCCAGCCACCTCAGAAAAGACTATCAGACTACTGACAGTAAATGGGGGAGCTGGACCCTTCCTGAAGCAATAGCCGTGCATTGGATGGAGCCAGGGGAGGGGGAGTGGGTGACTGCCCAGTGAAACAGATGCATACATGTAAAGGAAGACAGACATACAGTATAAATTACAGGCAAGCCATGGCATCTACAAGTGAAACAGGAGAGCCATGAGGCCTTGTCAAAAGAGCTCTTACGTGAAGATGACAGGGCGATAATATTTCACAGGTAAAGACATGATAACACCCACTAGCTGAGAGGATGAGTGGGGGATGAGTGAGAGGTCCCAGGTCCTCGTTGGACCGCCCCCCGCCCCTTCACTCACGGCTGAGAGGAGATACCACAGGAGCAGGGAGGCTGTTATTCTCATGGCTGCCTGGTTCATCAGCAGATTCTTATCATGCCTACAACCTTAACTCCAATTCAGTGATACACACACCCCAAAATACCTGACAAATGCTTAAACTGTGACCAGTGGTGTCACACTAGGTCAGGTTTAATTAGTGAGGATGTCAGGGACGCGAATGAAGTAAGGGAAGGTGGCGCACAATCATGGCTGCCTAAAGAGTTGAAATGTTATCTCCCATGGTCTCTGCGCTGTCCTTGTCTCATATCTCCGTCATGCACTGCCATTACTGATGCATTTAACCAACAAAGAATATGAAACCCAATAGTCTGCTTGGTTTTATCTCCTCACAGCATCAGTTGGCTACGGAATTAGAGTGTTAATATTTGATAGCGGTGGCGTCATCTCCATTCATGAGAACTCTGAACTCCTCCTTTTTTTTTGTATTTTCACAGACCATCTTCAATTAGCTCCTCCCGATGCCACCTCTCTGACAGGGTTCAACAAGAGAAACCACACTTTTCTCACGTTTGTGTGATTAATGAGAATTTAAACTGAGCCGATAATTAGCTTAGCACAAACAATGGAAACAAGGGGAAACAGCTAACCTCTGCGTGTCATTTTTGCAATCCACTGTGACGTCACCCGTTGGTTTGTGAACTGGTGTCTTAACACCCTCAGTTTGTCATTTGGGCTGTATTAGCTGTCACATGGTATCCATGCCCTAATGCATACCCTGCCCCTATTTTACTGTAAATGCGACCATGATTTACAGAATTCACTTTATTAATCTAATGAGAAGTACTGTTATTTTCTCATAGACTTGCATACAGTGGAGTCGCCCACTGCTGGTCATTAGAGAAAATGCAGGTTTCAGGCACTTTTGCATTGGCTTTAGTTTCCAGAACCATAGTCTTTACGTCTTTTTATATTCAGTCTATGCATATAACACATTAATTATCGACTCCAAGAGGTTATGATAAATAATTATGCCTCAGGGAAGAGGTAAGTTACCTGTTACCAGAAAATGAGCAGTTCATAGTAGCTGTTTTTTATTAATATACAAAATCTGTATTGGACACATACAAAAATAGAAGAAAATTGGAGTAGTCCAGTAAATCAATATAAAAACAGTAAATGTAAAATTTTCTGTAGATGAATGTACAAGTATTTGCTTTTTACAGGTTTTATTTTGGCAATTTACTGTTTTCTTAAGCAGCTCAGTGATATTGTCCCAGCGATGGGGGAGGTAACGTGAGGAGGGTCTTGGTTTGAATGAGTCAGACGGGATGAAGTGTCCAGCCGTCCTCCCTTTTCGCCTGAGAGAAATGAAAAGGGACGGAGCCGCCTATCTGGCTCTGAATTAATCAGCCGCATCTCGCTGCTCAGTGAACTGTGGTTCATTAGCTTAAAGTGGTGGGAGATGAAATGGGGCGGGGGGGTGATAAGAGTGACGTGAAATTATCAGGGAGCTAATTTATTTCAACCAGACTGAACAATCATTACTGTGTTATTATTTCAGTAATACAGCAAAATTAGTTGATTTTAAGAAAAGTAAATAAAATCCCATATATATATATATATATGTATATATATGTATATATTGTTCAGTGTGTATTACATAATATGATTTGAGTGTATTTAATTAATCAGCAGATAATTGTACAGGAGAGAGTTAGGATGGGCATGCATGATAAAAGGAAGTTTTATTGAAAGTAATTTGATTTAAATATCTGGTCTTGCATTTTCTTATAACTTACCAGCTCGTTTTTTGTCTAGTCAAGCCATTTAAAATCAAACACTTATTGTAGGTGTAAGCAGGTTTCTTACCTGATCAAAACATCTGGGATCTCTGGCAGCTACTGAGGCACTTCCACTAATTATTTCAGATCTAAAAAAACTGCGTTACAATCAGTCCTCTGATACAACTGTAACCACAGCAGAAGCAATTCCATATGGGCTACCGGCCGCTCTATGGAGATTATACTGCCCTGGCATGTTAGCCCTGAACAATTCAACAAGGAGGTAAAGAAAATATTTGAGTTCCTGAGCAACGCACCCGTACAGAGAAAGCTGATAATTACTGAAAAGCACATAAAGTAACTTAATCGCTTTAATTTGTAACAAACGGCTCTTTTGCCCTCAGTGTTAAAATGTTCAAATCGGAGGTTCGGTATAGCTTTAATGTAATTTAGTTTTTTTTTTTTTCACTGTCTGAAATCCCTCCCTTGTTAATTCAGTCACTACTCCGTACCATACACACACTCAGGAATTTACAGATATTGTTAGCAGGAGTTTTCGATTTCATTCTCCATCAGTATTTACAGTTTAAGAATAGCACAATGTTTATTTATTGAATCTGATTTTCAGGAGAAATTATCTTATGTGCTATGGACACTATTCAACATTTAGAATTAGGACAATCAATTATGAAGGTAGGCAGCCATTTCAGACAGGACCACTATCTTTCATCACTGAATTTACAAAAGCCACCAATACAATCAATAAAGGTCACAGCTTCCCTCTATCACTTGTTTCATCTCTTTGTTTTCATTTATGTACAGTCATATGTGAAACCCTTGTCCATTGCCATTAAGAACTTGACGACTAATATTGGGAAAAAAAACTTCTGTATCAACAGTCAATTTAATAAAAATAAGACATAAAGAAGTAATCCAAAACATCAGTGAACATATTACAGTGATTGCACGAGAGGAACTAAATACAGTCTTAAGACAAATAAAAACGTACAATTGATAATTAAATTTACCAATAAATCCATTAAAAGTCAGAGTTAGAATGGTAATTATAATTACATATATTAAAACTAGAGATTATTTGTAAGTCTCATGTGAGTAAAGACTCATGTGAGATTTAATTTCCAAAATGTCCACATATAAAAATATAATTTAAGGAAATTATTAGAATAGTACTTATTCATATTATATTAATATGTGACTGTATGAGAAATATTACAGTAAGGCAACTTTTATATAGAAATAAGGATTTTTTTTGGTTTACTTAACTAACTAAACTTAACTAAATGACTTCCTGTTAATGCTTATAACATACAGTTTTATATTTATACATGATTTCATTACGTTCACTGATAGTTATATTTAGAGTTGATGGTATTTAAATCCAAGTCATTTTTCCTGGATATGTGCAATAACTTTTTTTAGTGAGCAGTGAACTAAATATTAATCCTATACAAATGTGTGTGTTACTGTATTTATATGAATACTACATATACATTTGGAGGATGTGATTAATTACCCTATAGAGCAATATTACAGCAAAGTTACTAAAATACCAAAAACAAAAAAAGTTTGACAAAGTTTAAAATGGAAAACCAAGGACAAAATTAAAATTGTTTATTTTCTTCTCATCGTGTTGGCACCCCACGCTCTTGTCAACCTTGTTCACCTTGTTCAGCCCGACATCCTGCACCCCTCCATCCCAAAAGAAGGAATGTGTAGATATAACTGATAAAGGAGGCGGTGAGTTGAGTGAGGAGAGGAGGGACAGCTTAAGCTGCTCCTTGTAATAAGCAGAGCTGTAAAACTGTGTCAGAAAAATGCTGCGCTCTCGTCCTTCTTCCCTCCCCTCCCTTTTTATTCTTTATGGGTTCGTAACCGTATTTGTTACTGGTTTGATGGGCTGGGGGAGCCGTCCGGGCCCTGGAGTAGAAGATATTATTCTTCGCTCGCCCCCTCGCCCTCCCAAAATAACAGCCTCCAGCCTACTGTTTTAAGTCTCTCACCAGAGGGAGTGAGGGGGAGGAGAGCAGAATGGGTGAGAGGAGGGGAGCGTGCAGAGGAGAGGAGCAGAAAGATGTCTCCAGAGCTCTCTCCTCTGAGCAGATCAAAGTGGACTATTCCTTCAACCCTGTGGCACCATAATGGTTTGGTGGAGTCAGAGTGAGATCCCTCGCTGCTCAAGATGTTGTAACATGGATGATTAGTGACAGTGTAATACTTTGAACACTCTCTGTACAAAGGGAGAACCCAGCTGAGCGAGAGGCTTTAAACTTTTTTGGGGGCAGGAGGGTGAAAATATGGGGGTTCCTCAGCCGCCAGAGAGAGTCGAGTACTGAGACGTAAAAGATATCACTTTTAATCCCCCCCTCTTTTTATACGCGCCAAGGGAATTAAGGACAACAAATAGAGTGTGGGAGGCGGCGTGCATGCCTGTCATACTTTCCCTTATTAGAAAAGGGAAGTCTGGAACATGTTTTTCAATGTCTCAATGACACGTTTTTACAGGGGAATGCAGTTATTTGAGCTGAATACTATTCACGATACATTAAATTCAAGAAGACAGTGGGGTCAGCAGAATTAGAATTTTAATCTTTGAGTAAAATCATGTGCCTATATCTTGAGACGTTTCTGCAATGATATAAATATGCCTGATTACTACACATCTTGTGTATTATCTGCAGAGGTTGAGAAGCCAAATACTGAAGCCAAGTAAAACTACTTACTTACATATAAAAACAAGCACTCACATACATAACTGCAACAGAAACTAAAGAGTAAACATTCGTAACTCATATAATCGTAACTTAAACATGAAGATATATGTTGTGCAGGATATAGAAGGGCTGTTAAAACATGTCTTATGTAAAGAAGAATATGAGGCACAGAGTTCACCTGATATTTTAAAGAAAACGTGTAACTACAAATTACTCATTTATGAAATGTAGACAAATACACAAATAAAACTTTATAACACAATAAGTTAATGTGCTGTAATGAGGAAAAATTTGAAATGTTCTTTGTGAATTTTTGTGATTTAACGTGATAAAGCAACATGTTGTCTTTGCAGAAATCATTTTTACTAAAACAGAAACATTTGGTATGTGGCCATCAAATAATGGGAACATGCCATCTTGTTTTTTTTTGTATCCAACATAATATAGAAGAACAACTTTTGCTCCAAAATGAGTCGACTTCATTAAAACTGCTCTAGCAAGTACAATTTACTCAAAAAAGTTACTTAAGTGCAAAAAACTGAGTAAAAACCTACTGGGTGGAAATTTAGCAGTAAAAAGGTCAGCCTTGATCAACCCACATGTCAGTTCAACTGGTGCCTGCTCCATGACTCTGTGCAGAGTCTTGTCAAAATCTCCAAATTCCCAGGTTGTGACTAAAGGAACATGCTTTTTCAGTGATTACTCGCTGAGAGCCTTATATAGCAAAAACAACACACTCTGCTCTTACTAATTTATGGAGCCACTGCAGCAGAGCACATTGAGCCGGCTGCGCTAGAAAACATCTACATACGTTCTGTGCGGACAAAGATAAACTTAGTTTGGCTTGTGAGGTTGAATTGCTCTGTTTCATTTGATGAGGAAAGTTGGAAGTCAGCTGCCGGAATCTGAAAACCACTTGAATATAATCTCTGAGTAAAGCGATCTCCATTTGTTCTGTCAGATCTGATGTGGAGGTGATTGTTTGTCTTCGTTCCCTCTGTACCTTTAGCTCGATTCACTCAACAAACCCCTTCCTTTCCTCACTCCATCACTTACGGAGCGGTATCAGGGGATCGCAGCTTACTGACAGGATAAATCGATCAGTCATTAGAGAAACTGAAGCAAGAAATCACTCTGATTCTTTTTTTGTTTTGCATTACACATGATTATGTAGCTGCTCTCATGGCAGTGAAAATGATTATTCTGGACTGAGCGTTTGAAGAGGTCACTTATGTTCCCCGAAAACAAACTCAACCAGTTTCCCTATTCTCACATCTCACACATCTCATTTTGTCTCCATTTACACAGCTTTCCTGCATGCGTGTTAGTCTGTTCATTAAAGCTGCTTCAATCAGTATTTGTTTATTCATATTGGATCAAATAACTGTGGATATGAAAGCCCAGTGATGAACCCACAGAGTACGATTACCCAACTCTGCGTTTCTCCTCAGCTCTGTGGAACATTTTTAGCATCTTCCACAATGCTGTTTATTTAGTTTTTCCCGCAACTTTACAATTTTGTTCAAACCTAATTTTTTTAAACTCATCAGTTCTTTTGCCAAAAATCTTTGACCACTTCACTGTAGGATAACCATCACCAAACTACAGATGAAGTATGCAACTATCGACACCATGGAACATTTTACAGCTAAAGAAACAGCTATTGTTTTCAGAGGTTGGTGGAGACCAAACAAGAGCAAGAAGGGCACTGAAAGTTGGTCTTGCATTTGTGAAGTGACTAAAAAGAAAATTAATATTGCTACATATGCAAGATTTGTAATTTGAAAATTTACATTGGCCAATTTCCACAAGTGGCTGAATAAACAGATATTGCAGTTTAAATTGTGATACTAAACCTTTTGAGAAAAGAAACAACATGGCCGAAAGAAGAATATTCTAAAAAGGGTTTGTGTTGAAAACAATTTGAATAGTATTATTTAATATTCATAATCATTCTATCATTTTTTTTATGTACAGGAAGTAATCAAACATGTAAATAAAACAACAACATTAAAAAAACAATCACCCAAGAATAATTCAACTGTAATTTTTGAACTTTCAAATATTTCTTGTATCAAGAAAAATACTCACCTCCTTAACTTGACTATTTGATTACAAAAACATGCCCAGTGTGTCTGTGCTGCAGACTGACACGGTCACTGAAAGGCTTAAAAATACAGGCTATGTAATCCACTTATCTTAAGTGGGCTTTGCCTGTGTCACCTGCCCGGCTTTAAAGAGGAGCAGGAAAGAGGGAGGGAAGGAAACGTTCACCTGGCCCCAGGCAGCCATGACAGAATGAACCACAGCACCCTGCTCCACAGCACATGAAGAGCACTCAGAGCTATTATCACATGTTGGATCACTTCACAGGTGGAGGTGTTTTTGTAGTCGCTTTATGATTGCAAAGCACAAAGCCGGATGTTGTGATATCGTATTTTGTGTGACACGCAGACAGTTGTGATGTGTGATGCCGCGTGTGTGTGCGCACTTGTTCAAAACATCTGCACCTACTCCCGTGAATTCCGCCTTTTTCGAGCCCCAGATACTTTTATGTAGTCTCAAAATATTCTAAATATTCCCCTAAAAAATAAACAGGTTTAAAATAAGACAAGAAATGAGCCTTTTATGGCTCAGAATAGTCTCGTCTCTTTCCCTGTGGCTTTCATGTTAGAGGAAGTGCAAAACAATCATATTGTTACATTGTTACATTTCCTTCTCTTGCTGTGAAAGCTTCACATTGATCTTTATGAGGTCACAGACAGGCCTCTGGTCTTCCCGTAGTTTCCACATTTATAAATAAATATAGCTTGTGCTACAGGTGTCTTTTTTATACAATTCACTGATGTGTTAAGTTACATACAGCATAATGCTATAAAAGGAGAGTGAGATGTTGCTACAGTATCTAAATGTCCTGAATTTCAGTGTGAGCATAAGAATCTTCTCTCTTGTTAAAACTTTGGATAGTGAACAGTTTGTGGAACTCTCTTCTTGGATTAAGTGTAACTTACATTTCCCTGATTGTACTGCGGTTTTGATAGTGTACTTATACGTATACAATGCCGATACTATATATCTCGCTTATTAACATAAACACATGTCCCTTAAGAACAGGGCTGGTGCTAAATGTCTTTTAAATGTAAAATGTTAAAAAGAACATATGCTCTTTGAGTTCAAGTTTGACACATGTTATACTGTAAATTCACATGCATATTTATTTGTTCTACACAATGATAAAACACTTTGATAATTATTGTAACTCATATTTTTGCGCACATGCTTCATAGGTTATATAACCATTGTTCCTACAGTGGCAAGTTTGCAAACTTGTGTCAATTAAAACTGCATCAGAACTACATTTATAATATATATATATATATATATATATATATATATATCTCTATTTAAAAACACATTCTATTTGTAATATCTTGCATCCTACCGGCAAATATACTATTCCTTTAAATTTTGCCGTGTAAGATAATGTTCACTACAAATTGTGGCCTGTTGGCATAAGAGGTATCTGCTGGGAACATGAAAAAGAATGAGAAACAAAGTAGATCTTGTTTTTGTTTTTATTGTCTTGTTAAAATCACAGGCCTTTAAAAAAGCTTAGTAGCAGAAGTGTTTTAAATAACATACTTGAAAAGCCAATGAGGAGTAAAACTGACAAGAGCAAGAGAGACAGACAGAAAAAAAAAAAAACCCAGAGAGAGAAACATAATTCACCCGAGATGTCATAATGTTGAGTCATGTAATTAAAGTTGCCAGAGAGAGGTGAGTGATGTGCTGAGCTCAGAAAAAAAATCCTTGATTATCTCCCAACAGTCACTGGCTCACTCTCACTGTCAGAACCAATCATCCATGGGGAGAAAACCAGCATTCTTCTCCTGCAGCTGGGATTAATGAACTGACAAAATCTGTTAGCGGCACATGATGGGGCATCTGCGAGGGGCAACCACAGATAATGGCACGAGAGACCCTCTAGGAGGTTAAATATTCTCAGTTCCCATCAGCTCAATTAGCAATTGACCTTTTTGTCTGGAACACATAATACGTCATAGAGATACTGTAGAAACATGCTTAATTCCTCAGGCGTGTGAGGCCTGATCTCCCCTCTTGTGGAAAGTCCCTACATGAAATTGGTCTTTTTGTCCTTTCACCCCTTGTGTTTAGCTGCTTTCAGACATGCATTGAACTCTGGATAATTCAGAGTTTTCCTGCCAACCCCCTAGTATAAACTATGGATAGTGTCCGAGTGAGCCCAGGTGAGAATAAGGGCCTTGTTACACATATGCGAATGTTTCGGTGGCGAGCCTTCGTCTCCTGCTCACTTCCAATCAACGTGAGCAAGGAGGCGAATCACAGTGTGGCTTCAATGGAGTTCAACTTTAGTGAAATTTGACCCAAAATGTTCGCTTGACATTTGTGTATGGATGCCTACACCCTTAACCAGGATTATGTACAGAGGATTTGTTGCGACTGAGTGGGCATGATGATGACATTTCTAACATAACACAACAAAAAAACAAAAGGAATAAAAAGATGGAAAAGTTGAAAAAGAAGTGGTATACACGTAGAAGACGCAGACGAAGATGTCAACTTGGAGAGACAACGAAATTTGAGAGCTTTGGGTGATAAGTTCCGACACTGGTGTCAATGTGTCGTAAATAAAAACATTAATTTCTGCGACAGAAATGGGACATGAAAGGCAAACCCCTGGAAACTGTCTGTACCCAAACATGCAGACATTCTCCGGAGTCCATATCTTAAAAAAGGCTTTTCCACTGCTCGCCCTCCGCCTACTATACCCCCCACACTGTTGCAGGGCCCAGCTGTTGCTGCTGCTGTCGATGACCCATTTGGTGGTAATCAGGTACAAGCCAGAAGGCCCACATCCTCTCCCTGATTAACACTTCTCAAATTCTAACACAGCTCTCGACTCCTCCTCTCCTAGAATATTCGACCACAGGCTCTCTGTGAACTGCCGACCCTCGTGAGAGATGAATATCCTGCTGTTGACGTGGAAAACGGCACCATCTTTGCTTCCCTGTCTTTCTCTCTTTCTGTCTTTATTCCCTTTGAAGAGAGAAAATAATGTGCCCTCCAAGCCTGCCCCCACAACTCCAGTACAACTGATGGCTTTCCATGGCACATTTGTTTATTTGACCAAGCCAGCAGTGGAAGTGTTCTCCTGTAATCAGCTGGGTTTCTGAAAGGTTCCTGGCCTGGGGTTCTCTACCTGTAGTGGAATCTGGACCATTCATACGCTCCATTACCAGAGATGTCAGGCCAAACGAAGTCAAGGCACAACACGCAGATTAATCCCTCACCGCCTGTTACAGGATATTTGGCGTAGACATTTTTGTCTGGCCAAAAGTCTGAGGAGCGGAGGGAAAATAACTCCCTTGAAGCAACCTTGTCCAATTAAGTTTTCCCCTTTGATTTCATGGTAAATGAGCCAGAATCTTTAAAGGTTCATTTTGAACATTAAGAGCTAAATTCAAAGGAAGCCTGTGGAGTTTTTGGGCTCTGGTGACGCTACATGAAGGTAAGCGTGCCCTCATTTTGTTTGTATTGTGATCCACCACCACAGAAACCCACATGTACGCATTTAGAGTTTCATGTTCAAGTTCTGCTAGTCCACTGGTTAACTGTTGATGGCAGCAACATGTCCACAATGCTACGTTACAGCCTGTTAACTTAATTTGGACTCACCTTGAAAAAGGGATAAACAAGAAGCCTCTTAATTTTACAGCCCAAATCCATATCCATGTGTTAGAGGAGTACTTGCAATTCCCTACTATCCTAAGAGCATCTCATACCTTGCTGTAAATACTTTTATACATCTATTATTCATATTTCTATCGATCAATATTGTGTGTTCCTGCGTGGTTGTGGACGGAGGCAGCCTTGTCCGGTACATTGATATAATGCTCATATTGTTAGTCAGGTTGGAATCGAGCCTGCGGTTCTGCGTGTTTCTCCTCTGCGTGAGTGTGTTTGTGTGATCTTATTATTAGGATGCTGCCTGCTACAGAAACTGGACGAAGCTTTGTGGTTAAATAATCAGAGGCGGTGGGGGGTCTCTTCCCTCCTCGGCTCAGGCTGTGAAGTTTACAACCTTTCCATCCTCCTTTAAATTATCAGTGATTTTCGTTTGATACATTGGACATGCGCGACCACATTTCCCTCCGGTGACATGCTTCTTTTCATTCAATCCCAAACACGGTCTTTGTGGCATGGCCCCCCACTGCCAGATTTACTTAGAAGTTTCTTTGAAGTGTTTCCCCCTCTGTCTTTGCTTTATTAAGCCATGATCCAGGGTGACAACATTTCCAACCTCACAGTCTTACAAACTCACAAAGCTTGTATCTTTCAAAAACGTCTCAAAGACAATGCAGAGCTTTCCTTCCTAAACGTTTGTCCTGACATTGCAGAAAACTTTAATGTGACAGATAAAATAATGAATAACCTTTTTTTAAATCCCACCAGCAGTATTCGATTACAAGGTGACAGTTTGATCATAGCTATATTTCAGGTTTGGCCTGGCATGAAAAGGAAGTGACCTAAATTCATCCCGAGCTGATTGGCAGATCTACTTTGATCCCATTCATCATGCACAGAGTGGAGGACACAGGTAAGTGTCCCACATGTACGTTATTTGTACCTCAACAGAGGCATGATTCAAATCTGCCAAACACTGAGAGTCGGGCAGAAATGGTCACCTCAGCGTGTACAGCAAAATGTACATGTACAGCAAAATTACAAGATGAGTTTTGTTATAATGTTTAATGGACTTATGGTTAAAATGCGTCATGATCTTGCAGAGCTGTGGAAGTTTCCAACATTGTCCTCTCAGCAGTGCAAAATTATTTTGAATATACATTATCTTGTAAGTGAAGTAAGAGTGTCCCATCAGTCTCATTAAGTTCAATCAAGCTGCACCAAATTAAACATGCTGATCGATATTAGTTCCCTAAATGTGCCAGACTTTGTTCAACCAGTTCCAGGAATTATTCCCTGCAGTGAAAATGTTGAAAAACACCCTCTTGCAATGTTAAAGATCCGTATCCACACCAACATTTAATGGGATGTTTCCTGTACCCCATCCTTCCACCAAGTTTCTTGGAAATCCGTCAGTTCTTGCTCACAAACAAACAAAGCAAGAAATAAATGGACAGGGATAAAAACATGACTTCCTTCATATTAATTGGTCATTTTCAAAGGCCTACATTCAATTTAATGTGTCTAGGATTTATTTTCTATGTTGTTTTCCTTGTTGATTCAAACCTTGCTCAGCCTTACTTTTCCCTTGAAGGATGAATGTAAGTAATTAGAAGTGCACTGAAAACAAGGCGTCTTTCTTTGTGTGAAGTGAGCCACAGAGAGGCAGAGAGTGAGAGAGCGAGAGGAGGAGAGACTGATTTTTACACTTTCTGCACAATTTCCTCTCTATTTCCTCCCCGAAGACCCTCGTCTGCAGAATGTGCAGAGTGTGCTTTCTGTGGACAGGAGGCTGTGGAACCTGCCAGAACAGAAAAAAAATGAAATAAAGGAGACAGAGCGAGAGAGAGAGGACAGAAATGCTCCTCCTCCCTCCTGCGCTGCAATACATAGAGATGAAGTTATTACCCAGAAAACCTGCCTTTTTTCTTTTTTCTCTCACTTTTTATCCCAGAGTTCCCGGAACACTGAGCTACTATTACGACCGGAATACTTGGACCGCACACCGGCTACCCTCTCTGACGTTTAGAGAGAAGAAAAAACAAATGATCCTCGCAGCAAAGTGCATGGGCCTTTATTTCTGCCCTGCATCACGCCTAATTGGTGTTCATGTGAGACGGCCAATGGTAGACGTGAGGCTGAGGTTGAGCCGTGGGTGTAAATATTAGAACAGTGGGATAAAGTTCCCAGCCGGCCCCCTAATAACCGATTCCAACTTTTGTCTTGGTTCCAGGTAATAATGGTGATAAACTGCAAAAAGATCCCTGTGAGTTTGAGCTCAGGTCAAATATGAAGCCCATAAGTGATTTTTCACGCAACAACCATTAAATATATTGACTGATAGTGGATTTTCTTCCTCGTTAATATGTTAATTTCTTGCCTTTCTAAGATGCTTGTACGCCTTTCTGCAAAATGCTTCATAAGGCATATGATTCAGATTTAGATTATTAAGATTGAATACAAGACAGTTTTATTTTATGTTGTGAAGTGTGGACCTCGTATCTTATTTATAGTATCATATTATGTGATCTTCCAAAAGCAGGATGTCATCATTGTTGTAGATCAAGTTTTTTTCAAGCTAGAGAAACTAGAATGGCACTCTGCAAAGTCCCCTTAACTTTTAGTCCCCCAAATGTGCCAGATTTTTTCATCTAGATCCATGAATTACTCCGTCAAGTCAAATTAGTTCCTGGAATCTCCCCCTGACCCAGATCCACACCAAAATTTTATTGAGTTATTCCCTGACCCACATCCTTCCACCGAGTTTTGGTGTAATGTGTCCAGTAGCTTTTGAGTAATACTGCTAACTAACAACAAACCAGACAACACACTGACATGGGTGAAAACCCTATGCATTATATTTAAACATCATGTGATTTACTCGCATGTACAAAGTTGTTCTTGTTATTAAACTTTTTCTAATTCTTGGAAAAATACGATTGCCCTTATAACTGTCAATAAGATAATATTTGCATTCACCAAAATAGCAGCATCTAACAGCCTTGCTCTTCTATCAGTGAGTCATCGTCCACTTTGGACGAAAAAAGCAGCGTAAACATCAACAAACCTTTCCAAGGGCAAAAGTTTTCACTGACTGATGCCTGAATTTGTCCTTTAAAGCCACGGTCAATGATACCTCTCACAGTGATTCTTCACAGTCGACAGGTGCCGAGAACGGCTGCAGTTGGCGACCATTTGGCTGCAGCAAATTGAAGCCGCAGTCTGAGGACCACGCAAGGCCTCTCCTAATATACAGCAGGAGAACCTGTGAAGCAGTGCTTGCACAATGGGTGTCAGAGCAGAGGAAGCTGGAGTCAAAGAAGGAAGGATACCCTCTTAAAAAGTAGGAAATGAGACTCCAGGATGCCAACTGCTCACCATCAAGGATCGGGTCAGACAGTGAGACACTTTACTCAATCGTCTATTTCACCGTCTGCAACGACAACACGGCTCATTTCAACACACATAGGATGCGACAGAAAACCACAGGAACGCCACATTTAGTCATAGATGAAAATAGTCTTAAAATAATCGACTGGGTGTTTTGTTTGTGCTTCAAGTTACGGCATGTGTGGTTTTTTTATTTGTATATATTTGTTTCTCAGACAACAAAACACAGACTGATGTGTTTTTACTTTTCAGTTTTCATGAGTCATCAACCGCTGCTGACACTGTCAATTAAAAAAAAAAAAAAAACTTTATATGTTTTTATATCAATCCTCACCGCAAATAATAACCTACTCTCATCTGATACAACTCTCACACAGACACACACACACGCATAGGGGTGTGGTGGGGAGTTCAGGAGCAAGGCCAAGTGCTGTGGAGAGGGAGAGGAAGGAGAGGGGAGATGGGTAGATAGACGGGAGTCATTAAGATAGCTATGGTGTCGTTGTAATTCATCAAGCCTGATAAGGCTGTGGGGCCGCTGCCAAGGAGCAAGGTGTGGCCCTCTCCATCTCCAATCACCGTCAGTGGTAGCGTCCCCCGCAGCCGCTGTTGTTTTTAGGCTGACTATTAATATCAGTGTTGACGAAAATGGAAATGAGGACTTACAGCTGGCAAATCTGGATCGTTGACTATCTGATGTGAGGATTTCATCATAGCCTTTGTGAATTAACTCCACAAAAGAGATAATGTTTTCTACCCAGTCTGTTTTATGCTTGGTTTGTTTGTAAGCAGGATTGAACAAAAACAACAGATTACCTCGAAACTTGGTGGAAGGATGCATGATGGGTCAGGGAATAAACCCAATACATATTGGTGCAGATCCATATCAGGGGGCGGATCCAAGGATTTCACTTTGGCTTTCTTTAATATTGTCGGCATTTTTCAATATTCTCCTCTATTTCTCAGTTGATGATTTATGGATCTTGATGAAAAAAATCTGGGATTTTTAGGAGACTGATATTTATGATTGTGTGCAGATCCAAAGAAAAAGCAGAGTGCATTGAATTATTGAGATAAAGCTGCCAGGACCTAAAAAATACACAAAATATATTTTTTAACTGTTTAAAGACACAATTATGTAAATGTGAGTATAATATAGTTTATTTAAATGAGATGAGTTGTGTGAAAGCCCCACATCAGCACTTTAAATTTTTTTCATCTGCTTTCTACAAGATATATTAGCAAAGTTTTATCACAACAAATAAATATCACCCTGTGTTTTCACCAGTGAATGACCAGGACCCCAGAGGTTTGTAAATAGAACTCAGAACATGCACCAAACTCAAAACCATCCAGGGAGTGTACAGAGATGTGTTCATCAACACTGTGATGGACATTTTGCAGTTGCACTTTTTCCACTCCTTCCATCGCTTGGGTAACAATACACAACCAATGCAAGGAATGAACTGTGTCTCTGCACGTTAACTCTCCACCCTTGACTGGGATTTTTTGGAAACCAACGTGGCTTCACTGCACCTGGAGCGAAATTTTCAGTTGCACAATCCATCAAGTGCATACACACACACACGTCCATACAGTCAAACCCATCAATAAATGAAACAGTAAGCACTGCCACTGAAAGAACGAGACTAAACTGAAGTGTTTTGCTCTTTAAATTAAGCAGGAAATGATGTGTGATCCATCGCTGTGCGTCTCCTGAGGTGATGATGGATGGATCCGTCAGCCATGTTATCTCCAAGTTAAATGACTCCACTTGATTGATCTCTAACAAAAGTTTCCCTCTTGTATCAATCATCCGTTTCCACCGTCATGCACCACATGACCAGGACACCCTGCCTCCAGAGTGACCTGTACAGTGAAAACCTGCACAAATGGTCATTTCTATGAGTGACCGAACGCCATCAAACAGGCCTTCTGTTCCAAATGGCATTGAGGCAAACACACCCAGGCCTGTTCTTAAATAAAAAGCTGCTTGTGACTGAAACCGAAGACCGAAGTGGTGGAATAGAAGCTCAGGAATGTTTCCATTTTCAACACCTTCTTGATAAGGTTTTGCAAACTATTTCGTATGGTTTGTGAAACATTGATGAAAGAGAGCATTATGTCGATATACAGGGGCTGTGCCGGGGGGTTGGGTGAACCGAGAGGTCCGAAAAATAAGTGGAGGAGAAAGTTAAGGCCTCCTGCTGCATTTAGGAGGTGTGAAGGGCCGTGCAGGTTCCAGTGTTCAGCATCTGTCCCCCTGAGCAACAAGGAAGGCTGTGTGGTGACCAGCTTACCTCACTGCACAAAGGAAGTCCTGTGTTTTTCATGCACACACACACAGTGAAACTCACACTGCAGCACATGACCCCTGAAGCTTTTCTCCTCGTCACAAGGCACACGTTTCCGAGCCCCGGCTTACAAATGCGTGTTTGCTGACAGCCTGCTGGTTTTCTGAGCTGCAGGGGAGAAGAGTGAAGAGCTTTAACCCTCATCTCTATCCCTCAGGCTGATAAAGTGCTCTGATAAGCTGTAAGGTGCTGGTGAAGAGTGGCTGGCCCTCAGCCCCCAGGGCTACAAGCTGAAAGAATGGTTTGTCTCGGGCAAAGCAAAGAACCATACAGAAAAAAGTATACGGAAAGTAGAAGAAAAAAGGGAGAATACGTCCAGAAGAAAGGAATTGGAATAATGATGGAGTGATCTGGGTGCAATGTATGTCTCTGTATATGCAGTTGTGCAGGTATGTGTGCATGTGTTTGTGAGAGCCTACCAGCTGTGGGCGTTGAGCGGGGGGGCAGGGTGTAGAGAAATGGGGGAGCCCTGCCATGTGTTTATGTTGACTAATGAGCTAATTACCCAACCCCTAATCTACCTCAACTTGTGTCATTTCACAGGAATGCCGCAGCAGTCAAACGCTTGCAGATTATGGGTCATTTCCTGACAGTTAAAGGCAAACTACTACAGCAGTAATTCCTCCGCACACCAGGCGTTAAACCACAAGTGCTGCAGCCTCTCCATTTGCCTTTATTGTCATAAAAACGCGACTACAGGTTCAAAATTTACGAACAAGTCGACCCCGACATCTTTCCATTTATTAGTCGGATGATTTGGTGTGTTTGTTTAAGCACGTATCCGTCTCTGTCATCTCTGCTTGGTATGTGTCAGCCCACAGTTTCGTCATTTGTACAAGTTAAGCATGTCATAAATTTTCAGGTTATTTTATCAACACCGGTCCGTACAAGGTAGATTTAGTGTTGTAATTAAGAACCAAAAATAATTGCACCTACTTGACTTCTATCAAAATGCATATTGTAGCCGTCCAATGAAAACCACGTAGTGATTTAGATTTTGTGTTTCTCTATTTTTTAAGTCATGAAAATGATTTTGTCATGATTTTGTCAAAGCTTTTATCCAAAACTCTCACTCTTTATGATCATGATAAATGCCATGGATGTTTCAGGTTTTTGAGAATTATAAAGAAGCTTCTCATTTAGCAAAAGAATACCATGCTACTGTAATGCTTCTACTATTGCTTCATCCATAATCAATCTATCTCTTTTTAAATTGCTACCTACACAGGTGGCAGCTGTCCAAAGTGAAGCATAAGTCATTTTTAAATATGATGAACCTCCTGAAAGTCCATTCTTAACCAGGAAGATGAAAGTCAAAGATTTTGAGGGCAAACAGGCAAAAGTTTTAAAGTACTTTACGAGAATGAAGTCAATCAAATCTGTGAGTCACAGTCAGCATGGGAGGTCTCCATCCCCTCCACCCACAGCGAGAAGGTGTGAGTGGGGATTTAGTGAACTCTCCCACCCCCCCAACCCACTTGTTCATCATCCCCCTCCCCTGGGGTGCACGCTGCTCCGCTCCCCCCAACAAGCTCCCATCCATCACTCCTAAGATTTCACTTTAATAGGTGGTCCCTCTTCCTCCTCTCACACAGCCTTATGGGAAAATGTGGCTAAAGAGAACAAGACAGGGAAAGGTGAAAATCAGGACTGGAGAAAAATGATGATTGATGAGGGTCATTTTTAATACTGATACATGACTGATATTACAACAATGAGCGTTGCTGACATTTTTATCTAGTTTTTAGTATTTTATTCAACCAGGATTTTTGATTAATTCTTTTAATTTAACAATACATACACTTTACGGCCCTTGTATTTGTTTTTCCAATTCTGTTGTCTTGCAGTTCAGTTGTTTATAAAGAGGGGGACAGTGTTATTATCTAAAATCAGGAAATCCAATTTCTACAAAACCATTTTTTTCAATTCTAGTATCCCCACTGTATCCGTGAGTAGGTATTTTCTAATGTGACATATTTGTATTTGTTATATTTGTCAGGATAGAGTCTTATCATCTGTGTGTGTGGATTAATTGTTTGTGCACTCTGGTTTGTGCTCCCACATGCCTTTGGGGAATTAATCCAGTATTTTTAATTGAACCAAAGGAAAGAGTCTAAAATTTCATACTGGCTCAAAAAATATTTATACATTTTTATACGTGGTGTCTGGTATTAACAACCACATACAGTTTATATATTTTTATAGTATACCTGTAGAATTTATCATAACAGTGGTTTGTTCGCAGTTGCGTCCACATCCACATTTCAAAGGACTGAACACGTAACTCCAGCACGCTGCCGAGGAGCCCAGGCCGGAGTTGTGCAGTAGCCCCCTTTATTCAAACAGAAGGCAGGTTGGTTGATATTTAAATGGCCTCTGTTTGTTTTTCTTCTGGTCCCGTGTGTGCATGTGAGCCCAGCATAAAGGGCCGCGTCCTTTTGAAGGGGATAGCACCAGGAAAGTGCGGGGGGAAGGAAACTTTGCTTTGGTGTTTTATATATCAGCGGAATGACTTCCCTCAAATAAAGACGTGTTCCATTCTGCCGCTCGGTCTGGAACAAGCAGCTCGTTTCCTGTCCTGAAAACTTGCAGCGTGTTCGAACAATGCAGCCGGCCAGGATAGAGGAGATGTCACGTCTCGAGGATCGGGCGCGATGCTTCTGTTTGACCGCAGGTTCGGGCATGAATCATGTGTTTACAGTATATGTGACATTTGAATGAACTAACACAATTGCACCATTTGGATTAATATAAATGCTGAAACAATAGATAGCGGCTTTTTCATCTGGAGCAAAAGGCGAAGATGAAAGCGTTTCCTCTGGGGCTGTAAAGTCTCTTTAAACTCACTTTTCAGCCATAAACGGTAGCCACACAATACATCGGATGAGGATTGAGACACTTGTGCTAATTAATGAATTCCCGTTGGATTAATCTTCCTCCAAATGTTCACATTTCTGCTAACTGCCATGTCCACACCGCGGACAAAGGCATCCCTTTGCCTCTCTCCGCTGGGAGCTCGCCATGCAGAGTTTCTCACTCACGCTGCCCCCTCATCAAATTACAGCCCTGCTCCCTCCTGTCATGTTGGCAAACAAAGGTCTTAAAGCACACTCCCAGAGTAATTGCCTCTAATCTCAGACATAATGTGGTCTTTCATGTCAACTGCTCGCAGAGAAAAGGGAGCTGTTGTTCTCTTTGCCGTCTTTCACCCCCTTGTGTTCTCCCACTTTCACTTTGAGGAGCCCGGTTTGAAAATGTTACAGCGATTTGATGAGTTTTCCATTTTTAGAAAGCAGAAGGCTTTTATTGTGACACAGTGTAAACATTTTAAGAAGATAAAAAATTTGCTCAGAACGACCTCCACCTCTGAACAGATGATGTGGCTACAATAAACGCATGAAAAGCAGTAAAGCCTGGAGAAACGTCTGGCAGTGCTGCGTAGTTCTCGGTGAGCTCCTCCACCTTTGGCCTGAATTCTCTCCGTGGTGAGCATCAGGCAGTCTGCAGCTGGAAGTGTTTCTGTGGTTTGGCCAGGTGTCTCTCTGCCCTGCCTGGGACAAGGCCTCAGCGGGGCCTGGGACTGGATTGTAGGAGCAGGCTGGAGGCGCTGAGTGAGCTGGCTGCCCCTCCGTGATCTGAAACGTCCCGCAGACCCACATGACTGGTGGTCAGCTGTAACTGATACAACACAAGAGCATGGCTGGAGGGGGAAAAGGTGAAAATGAAGATGTGTGTGTGTGTGTGTGTGTGTGTGTGTGTGTGTGTGTGTGTGTGTGTGAGCATGTGGGGAAGAGACAGGGAAACGTAGAGCTGTGGGGGGAAAAAGAAAGTAGAGGAAAGAGAAAGGAGAGAGGGGATAATGGAAATTTTGGACAAATTCTCCAGCTAAAGAGGCCCTTTGGTTAAAAAATATGGAACGCAAGCTTTAATATGGTTTCCAGGGGCTTTGGCAAGCAAAGATGAACATATCAAGTAAAAAAACATAGTATCTGATATCTGTACTGCGCTCGATGGAGAGCGAGTACAGGAGAGGAGAGCACATGGGTAAGAGGAGATGCAGTGTTTCTAAAACCATTCATTGGGTTTTTTTTAAGGGACCCAGCTGTGAGCCCTGGAGGTCCCGAGCTTTAACTGGGGCCGAGTCAGCACAGTGAAGCCGCGGCTGCAGCTTCAGAGCCTGGTTAGCCGTGACCTGATGTTCCAGGAGCCTCAGTGAATTGATGGGCCCCAGGAGAGTCATCGCCAGGCCCTCGAAACAATCACCCATTCATCCCTTCAGCCACAACAAGTGAGCGAACACCCTGCAGCCTTCGATGTTGACGAAAATTGTTTTAAAAATGCGTTCTTGTGATTACACTTTAAAGTGTTCAGGGATTTTATTTTACCCACACGTTTTTTTTTTTAATTTTAAATAAAATAATATGTTGCAAGACGCCGGTGTGTGAGCCCACTGGGTGTAAGTTATCCCACACCACCACCTTTGAAATTCTCAGGCGAGCGTCCATTGTGAAATTTTAAGAAGAACACCAAATAAGTGTATATTCCCCTGTGAATTTGGCGAGTATATTTTTGGATTATGTGGCTGAACCTGGCTCGAGCCCATCACGCCTCATCTGCCAGGACTACACTCTGCTCTTACATAAGACAGAGGAGCCTGGCCAGACATCTAGACTAGTCCTTATGTGGACAAAAAAAAAAGGGTGTGTTCATTGCGTCCCCTCGCCCAGATTCATCCACCGTAACTGTATCAACCGGCATTTCTCCAGCGTTTTCAAAGTCCCTTTAACCCTCGAAGATGAGAGGCCCGGGGGTCAGCTGCACATCAGTCACATTTTTCTGCGAGTTACTAGCCAGTTATTTATAGAGCAAGAACAAATATACAATGGAAGGAGGGTAGTGGTTTGAGTAGCAGGCAGGTTAAGCCCCAGGAACATCTGTCCTTTCAAAGGCATCTGCTCCTTGGTATGCCCAGAATCCACTCCAGGGGTGTCGGCGCTTCACTGGTAGTCAGAGAGCTGGCATGCTAGTCAAAACAGAGCTGGAGAAGGGGAGGTGAGGAACCTCATCCGAGTCCAATCTCCCGTATCACCAAGTACAGTGCAGGTTCCCAAAGTCACCTGACTGCCTGACAGTGCCCGGGTTGGTCATGCTGTGTAGGGCAGAGAAACATTTCTGAGAGGAGAAGAGACTGTGGAACTGTAGTGAGGAAACCTGATTTGTTGTTCATAGAAGTTTTCAGTAGGATTGTCAAGTTGG
The DNA here is from genome assembly GCF_024713975.1 of Paralichthys olivaceus. NCBI lineage: Eukaryota > Metazoa > Chordata > Actinopteri > Pleuronectiformes > Paralichthyidae > Paralichthys > Paralichthys olivaceus. Next base: position 8,932,169 of record NC_091108.1, on the reverse strand, counting down.
TTTGTAGCTGGAAGCGCATTTGATATTTTTCATAGTTTTTTTACCTAATTTTAATTTTGAATAATGTAATTTTACTTTATAATCATGACTTCCATCGTTATTCAACTTCAAACTCTTTGTGAGGAATTTTAAACCATTTGTAGAGTGTAGTATGTAGCCAATGGAGAACAGGTACAAATGTAATTTATTACTGGATTTATGTTTTTTTTGGTGATCAGTTTGCCTTTGTACTATTTTTATTTTCCTTCTGAAAGTCACATGACATCCTCTCAATGCTAGAACAGTACAAACCTATGTGTGTGTGTGTGTGTGTGTGTGTGTGTGTGTGTGTATATATGTGTGTGTGAGGCCAATGCAGTCTTTGTTTTGTCTGTCTGTGTCAGAGATGCTTCATTACACAGTCGTAAATTCAGCTGTGCTGACGCTCCCAGGCCGACCTCTCACTCTCTTTCTCTAATTCACTCTGACATGCATGGAAACACACACACACACATGTGTAAGGAAGATGTCAACATCTTTATTTACCCCTTGTTTTCTACTGACATTTTCTAAATAACTTGCATCTTACATTGTAAATTATTCAAAAATAATTTATTTTTCCTCATGTCTAAACACAACATGATACTTATAAATCAAACATTAGGTGAATCAGAAACTCATATTTTGTAAATATTTAAAAAAAATTATAAATGTATTTTTAACTTCACCACTTCATTTAAGTTGCTTCATGATTAATTTAATTCATAGTCTGGTTTTACATTTTCTATTAGTGTTTATGTTTTTATTTGATCAAATTAACATTGAATGAAAACAACTGTGTTTTCCTTAGCTGTGTAAAATATGTATTGTTGTTTCTCTATTTGTTCACTTCTGTGAATTAGGTGACAAAAAGTATAACTGTGCAAAAGTATTAATTGAATGAGATTTTTTTTTTTCCTTTTCCTGTGGCCCTGGTGTGTTTTACTTTCTCAGCCATGCGTTGCAGTACAAGTAAGGAAACTTTGAGGATGAACAGCAGACTAAATAAACTCACTGAAAGCAGCAATATCACATACTTGAACTGGCTGAGAGACGTATTATTTCTGGAACTGTTTTGAAACTTTTCATTTTCTGGGTAGAAGATTTATTCGCTCATTGTGTTTAGCAGTTTAGTTTATACTGGATTTATGTTTATGTTATACAAAGTAAACTTTTTTTGTAACAAACCGATTTATAGCACATACTGCAAAAATAAAACAAATAACTAGTTTCCAGTCTCATTGTCACATCCGTTATAAAGTTGTCTCCTTAGGCACAACACGCACTGTTCAAACTGTTAATTTTATAATTTTATAAATTCAACCTTTTTGATATAATCCTAAATATATCAGGCTCCATTTTAATGTGATGACAGATCAATTAGTGCATCAAAAAGCTTTAAAAAGCAGCTTACATCTAACCTAATCTCCAGTTTATGTGTGTATGGGCTCACCTCAGATCATGTTTATGACAGATTTTGGAGAAATCGGTGCCATAACGGAAATTAACGTTGGCAAAATGTATATTTCCATTTAAATATTAGCAACTTATACCTCTTCAAAGAATAACCTTAATTTTCACTCATTTCTTTGGTTATGATGAATTTAATTTGACTGATGAATCACAGTTTAACACATTCACATTCTTCATTATTTCTGAGCATTGTGGAGAGAGATCCTTGCAAAACATGTCCAATCACAGGAAAAAAGGTTTTTCAATTCAAAAATCAAATAAAGCTACATGTGAAATGGGCCCACAAGAGGTTAAAATACTTATTATAGTGCAACGAATCAAGAAAACAGACAAAAATAACTTTTGAAATTGTAGTAGAATCTGGCCCATTCGTTTTTTGACTGAATGCAAATTATTTCACCACTGTACAATTGTTAACAGTGAATTATTCTTGTGCAGCAAACTAACATCCATTTACATGAATTTTACAATAACAGACTCATTACATGCAAAGTACATCCTGTAACTCTTCTGTGGGGGGGGGGGGGGGGTCACACTTGCAATGCATGATGGGATGTCTGATTTTTTTTTGCGATTAAGTTCTTTTCGTTTGTTGACTTGCCTTTAACCATTAATGATTTGATTTTCCCAAAACATCACACTATTATAACATTTTAACAGTGTTGAGACACTATTATAATATATTATTTTACAACAATATGGATTTATAATTTCTTGGCTTCTATATTATCATTAAATAAAGTATCATGTGTTTAAAATTTGAGAAACAATAGGGGAGACAGCTAATAATTTAACCATAAGCAATGTTAAATATTATGTTTGCCTCTGTAGATATTTACAATGCACCATGAATCAACGTATCATGAAAAGAGAAAAGTTCAACAGAGTTGTCAAACGCCCGTGGTGGAAAGGAATCCCCCTGTAATTACATTTTAAGAGCAGAGGAAGCTGTAGGCCCGAACCCCGTCATTTAGTCGGCATTAAATAAACACGAGTCCCATCAGCGTCAGATATGGCCTCACACAGTCGCACTGTAAATGATGACTTTCATGGCCGTGAGCACAAAAATCTGGGGTCATGATCAGGGTATGTGAAGAGCAGTCATGCTATTGAATGATATATTAAATGTGGGTTAATCATTAAAGAGCCCAAAAATGCACGGTATTAAAGCTGTGCTGTATCATCAGTCCATGTTCATCCCTTCTAAAAATGTGGAACACTATCAATATAAGATGCCGATTATTCAGCATGAGGAAAGATCAGCAGGCAACATGTTGTTACTTGTCAGGGGCATAACACAGCACAACACCAGTAGACTGTGGATGATGACACTAAAGCTTTTCTTACAACAAACACAGTAACACAGGGACATCCATAGATTAAAAAAAATATCCTCACTCATAAAAAAGGAATGTTATATTTATTGAAAAGATAAATGTGTTGATCACAGGGAGGCATGCTTGTTTTCCAGACAACTGAAACGTGATATCCAGCACATGTGATGGAATTTCTATTCTTCATCTGCCCCGGCTCGCCTCTGATGCCGTGCCAATACCCTGAGTGTAATGAACTCCTAAGAACTTACGACGACGCGCATTACCGAGGATTTAGACTCGTTCAGTGACAATTGTGAGTTTGAGATCAAAAACAACAATTTGTTCTGCAATTATAAAACAATGCCAGATCGATTACTGTCTTAAGAGTTAGCTTTCAAGTCTTATTTGCTTTTTAAAAAGTGAAGGATATATTTTTTTGATTACATTTTTTCCCCTATTAATCATCATTATAATTTACTGTGATTTTCAATTATTAAAATAAAGTTTAAGATTATGAACATGTAACCAACAACTTCTACAGGATATGTGGTATATTGAAAAAACTCCAACCACTGCAATAATGAGTCCTATTATAGCATTATCTCTTTTTTATGTTTATATATTTTTCCAATGTTAAATTTTGATTTACAGCTCAGTCATTTGGACAGGCCTCTGATGAGTGCTGTCTCTCTGTTGTAGTGAGTGTGAGCAGTGCAAACGCTGTGACACAATAAAACAATGTTAAACACTGGATCTGCTCAGTGAATTAGACATGAAAAAGGTTTTGAGCCCAACAAAACATTTCTCGCCAACTTTTCCAGTCTTATCATAAATCATTCAATCGCCTGCCAGCTGTGGATAAAGAAGGAGTTTTAAAATATACAATGTTTGCTTTTTAAAGTATGGTTTCATAATTTAGGAATCTTAGTAGAAGTGACATAAACAACAAGTTCATTTAGACTTGTTTTCAATTTTCCACCCACTAATATGCCCCCAGAGGTCCCACGCTCAGGGTCTCAACTGTGCAACGCACCAAATATTTAGGGTAATAGCTGGTTACTGTGCTATCTCCACCACTACAAGCTGTCAGTCTCTGCTCCGGAGCTAATTAAAAAAGGCCCTGGCGCTTTATTTGTTTGCACACACTCCGAGGGCAGAGCAGGAACAGTCAGGCATGGGGGCATGACACACACGCCATGCCCCTTTAAATCACTCCCCTGTGCCAGAATGCTGACACCACACCAAGAATCCTGACAAAACATTTACAGCGTCCCCAGTGTGGGCGAGACACAAAGGGAAGTCATGATGGGGAAGATTTGTAGGCACAGTCCAACAACCGAGTTTACAGAAAAGTATACAAAGGCTGATCATTGTTCTATTGCTGCAACATTGCCCATAGTTTTGGTTGTTTTCATGAATTATGTCATGCCTAGCTTGTGCTCCTTTTCTTTATTAAGTACAGGAGAATTTCCTTAGTAGAAAATAATATAAAATCAAGTTAATTACTTACCATTTAGCCCCAGGCCTTCATCCCATTTACCCTCGAACCTGCTGTCCTCTCCTGCCTGCGTTTCTTTTTCCTCTTGTGCCACGGCCGCCGTCTTTCGTGCGTTTTGCTGCCTGCTGAAATCTGGACGTTTGGAGAAGTGACACAAAGATGGAGGTGGCATGGAATAAAAGACCTACATTTTAATTGTGTTGCAGTGGACCCTGAGGCCACCGACTGCTGCGGCCTCATGGCTCTCTGCTGCCACCTGTCTGTCTGAGGAGGATCGGGTGAGGAGCTGCGGTGTCTGAGGCTTGAACTGCAGAATGTGCTGAGTAATGTTTAGGATCATAGTGAAATAGCTTTGATGGTCTCGAGAAATCGAAATGTCATTTATTTCTTCTTTCATTGACATGAGGGACAGATATTAAGATCTTTTTATCATGTGTTCATTTTTAAAACTTTCATTGAAACTTAAGCACAAGACTAAACACACAAATTACAGCATGAAAATTCTAATGTAGTGTGACCAGACTTATTGGAGATCAATAATCGTATTGACTCCCTATAGGACGGCTTTAATATTCCTACAAATGAGTGTTTTGGAGAGTGAACTGGTGCTTTGCATGATTTGATAGCCCAACAGGAAGTCGTTGAAGGTCTAACATAAATAGCAATCAAAGCAAGAGTAAACCAAACAGCAGCTTTGTTTCAAAATATGCACCAATCAATTAGTGAATGGATTTCCTTCCAACGAACCGACCAAATCAAAGCGTCGCAGCAAACATGTTAGGGAGAAGCTCTCGTACAAAGCTTCATTGTAGTCTCAACTTTCTAGATGTTTATTTACTTAAAACATGATTGCTTTGTCTTTTCTTTTTATAAGGATTTTCATAATGCAAGCTCCACATATTTTTAAAGTAAGAACCCATCAGCTGTTTTTGATTTGGCATTTTATCTAATGGCTCTATCTTTTTGTCAATTGGGCAGATTATAAACAATAGCCGATCATCTCATGTTCCTGACTCCTCTTGAAAAAACCGTTCACTTCCCTCGCTGCATTTTTGCAGATTTTGCAGACAGCTTGTTGGACTCAGGTCCTGCTCACACAGCTGTCGTCCAGGCTACAAGCAGAGCTCCATCACCTGCATCCAGCTGCAAACCACAAACAGATTGAAGCTTTCCCCAGGAGGGGGGATTTTGCACAGTCAGGCCATCACTGGCACGGAAGATGGAGAGGCACAATAATAGGTGAAAGCAAAGTTATTGCTCATCAATATCGGACAGTTTGGAGAACTTAAAGCTTTTGTGCCAGTGGAGGTTGATGCAGCAGTAGCGTGGAAAGTTGCCTGAGCATATGACAACATCTCCCAAACCACTAAACATTGAAAACAGACCAACGGAGCAACATAATGTACTGATTTAGTCATTTGACAAATAGCTCTGGAATGAGCGCTCATGTCCAGTCGTTTGTAAGTGGTTGCCATATAAGTATTGGATAAAAGGAAACACAGGCTCTTATTTTTAAGAAGAGGAAATGAGAAAATGACAACAGACAAACTTATCACATATTGAGACCATGGTAAATGTGGTCAGAAATGTTCTGCGGACGGTGTCGTTGCTGTCTCTCCAAGCTCCTGTGGTCATCCCATTCAAGAGATTTTTATTGCATAGTGCAGCAGCTGTTGTGTTTTCCCCAAATGTACAGATGCTACGAGTTTGATTGTGTCAGTCAAGGAGATTTTCTTTTCACCCCTGTCCATTTTGGTTAGGTTTTGCAAGCAAGATAACGTGAAAACTACTTGATAGATTGACACATAACTTAGGGGAAAGATTCAGTATGGGACGAGGAAGAACCTACTAAATTTTGGTGTTGATACAGATCAGGGGGCGGATCCAGAAGTTTTAAGGAGACTATTGGGCATGTGCAAAGGTACACGCTCTACTGAACGCCATTCTATAGGTGAAAAAATTCCATGCACTCTTTTGATAGTACATGGGATATATTTTAATTTACTCTGAAAGTTGTCAGTTGGGCATGATGCAGTCTCTTCCATCCTGCGTCCTGGGCAGCAGCAGCAAAAAATCATATCAGAGAGTTTAGTTAATCAAAACCAAGTTCCCTCCGTGTGATTTTCCTGAAGCCTGCAAACTCCAAAGTAGAACTTTTGTCAGCGGCAGCAGCCTCGTCGAGGCAACAAGATTACTCACTATGGCAACACCAGGAAGTAGCATGTGCAAGCGGGAGAGAGAAATGATCCTGGTTAACTGAGGCAGATAATGACATTGCTATATTTATATTTGCCTTTTGGCGTTGGACGACGCAGCCATTCCCCTTCTAACCTCAGCCAGTCTAAACAGTGCCAATGTGACTCTCAACTCAAGTGTTGGAGTGAAGTTTCCAAACAGGGTCAATGGTGTCAAGTGATGTGAAGTGACTTGGAGTCCTCCAGAGTTTCTAATTGTTTGGAGAAGCTGAGCTGACTTGTTCAGCCAGTCAATGAACACAATGCAATAATGTGGTGGAGGAGGAAAGACGTGGAATTTAAAGCCAAAAGAAAGTGTTTCATAATGTTAGTGACTGAATAGTCTGTGTGGGGGAATTAATTCATGATATATTCCTTGATTGCAGTGTAGCAGCTCCAGAACATTAATGTCAGCCTGAGCTCATTGTTTATGTTTTAAAACATGTGCACTTTGAAAATCAAAAGATGGACAACTCAAGAGTTAATTTGTACGGTACCCTGTAAGTCCTGAAAGGCAAAAGCTAAAAAAAAAAAATAGTGGTATTCTGGATTTCCGGAGTTCTGTGAACTTGGCTGTGACATTGACATTTCCTTGGTTAAAACTCAGGATGAGTCATTCAGTGTGTTGTTGCAAAGACAGAACATGCAGAGCAAAAGGAGCAAACAGTACAGATGCAAGAGAACTGTGCCGTCCTGTTTCTACGAAAGGTTTGGCAGCACTCACAGTTTTGTCCCAGGGATATATTTGTACTTTAAAAGCATCACAACCACTGTTTGACTACTTTTATATTTCTCTTTATAAGTAGTTGGTATTTGTGGCAAAACAAGCATCAAAGTTAGGAGCCTCTTCATTTAAAATGTATTTAATTAGTTATTAATTCTGAAAGCATTTGCTAATTCCTCCTAATTATAAACAACATAATCTATGAATATGCACACCTGTGTAGGTTTGGACCACTTTTGGCATCACTCTTATTTTGGCAGATATAATACAACACAGTCTAACAGTGTTTTCATGCGGGATTCACTTGGATAAAGGGAGAATCAGTGCAGATTAGAATGGGTTATCAGGTCCTTCAGATAAAGGTTGGGATTTGTACATTAATCTGTTTTGTTGCTGCAAAACTAAAGCCCCCACTTGATTTATCCATCACTCCCAGCAAGGACTGCTGATAATGTCTGTCCCTCCCGGTCCTCAGGTCACACTCAGGTGGAGCTTCTGTTTGACGCCACAGGGCCACGATCCCCACTCCACAGATCTCCTTTTTTAAATCCCCTCTGTGACCCTCAGGTCCCAGACAGTGCGTTGTGTACTGCAGCTAGAGTTTGCTTCCGGTCCATCACTGTACGCTTCGTGCCAAAAAAGATGGCAACCATCAAAAGGGAGCGGAGAGCCCAAGGTGAGAAAGGGTAAAGAGATGTACAAACAATGGGAGCGAGTGAGAGATAAGGTGTCAGACAAACAGATAAGAGAACGCAGCGGAGTGAAAAACGTGTTATCGCTGGGAGCCTGTTCGTCACACACTCAGGTCAGAGGGGTGTGTTGGCAGAGTTAAGAGCAGGAGGCTAGTTTGAATATGTGTGAGGCCATAGGAAGTGCTGCGTGGAGAAGATAACAGTGTGTGGCTGTAAATGTGTGTGTGTGTGTGATGGAGGGGAGTGCAAGGCGGAGGGGGGGTAACAGTGTCCTCAGCCCTGCCCTGCTTTCCTCTATTCACTCCCAGCATCCTGTCTGTGTGCTGCTCCTTAATGGCTTTAATGAGCCACTGGTGAATCTCTCTCTTTCCTGCCTTCACACAACATGCCAGGCGAGAGAGTGAGAGGAAGAGAGAGAGAGGGGGGAGGGAGAGGGAGAAAAAGAAAGCAACAGAGAGAGAGAGAGAGGGAGAGTTGCAGGGTCAGAAAATCAACCTCAGTGGTGGTCACTAGTTCTCCTCTACAGGTCGACAAGGGAACAGACCACACATTAACATATCACGAGACGATGACTGAAATAATAACGTCACGGCTGAGACGATAAGGATGTGGAGTCCCACTTTGTTCATTGTAAAGTTTATAATTTCCTACAAAAATAATAGACAAAACTTAACCAGAAAATAAACAGTTTTTAATCATATTTTAATAATACAATATATGTTTTATTGCAAGACCAAATATCTTCCATCCATCCATTATCTATATATTATATAGATATTATCTTATCCTTTTTAGGGTATAGCAGGGAGGCTTGAACCAATCCCAGCTGACATTGGGAAAGAGGCGGGGCATACCCTAGACATATCGCCATTCCATCACCAGGCCCCAAATATTAGGAAAAGCAGATTATTACATTATCAGTTGAACAATTGGTGTGTTCATGAAAATCTTGTCCTCATTATGTAGATTTGAAAGAACAAAATAACTGGCATTTCTCTGAGAAGCATATTTGTTGTTTTAAATTCAACGTTAATTGAAAGTAAATGATAGATTTGCTATGTTCACATTCTTTTAACTGTAAATTTCCTTTGCAATTGCAGTTTTCAAGCTTAGAGTTAAATTTAAGTCAATAAATATGTAGAATAATCATACGCCAAAGAAAATTCTACTGAGGTACGGTGACATCACCTCCACCTGTGGATTCACATCAACACATTCAAAAGAAAAACAGACATGTGATACACCAGATAAACACCGTACAGGTTGATATGCGATTGCTCACTCATGTAGAATCGTATGAAACACTACTTAACACTCCCCTCAGTGTCTCCCCCTCTCCCCTTCCCCTCGCTGTGGCTGGCAGGATTTCAGAGCTCAGAGCTGTGTGATAGATGACAGGTGAGAGGGTCCCTCTGATCCCCCTGACACCCTGTAATCGAGTTTCGAACGCTGGATTAGAGGCTCCTTTTGAAAGGGGCTGAGGTCAGCTCTTGATTCTGCCTGATGCATAGCTTCAGAGAGCGAGGGGAGGCCAGACTTTGATTGCAGGAATGTGTCTGCATGTGAGACAGAGATAGAAGGGGCAGAGAATGAGGGAGACGGTTATAGTGCTTATAGAGGAGATTGTGTGGGGCCTTGAGGGCGCTCTTAGGTCAGGATCGAAAACAAAGCTTGTAAACAAAGTGGACTTGACCTAATCCCGGCCCCTGCCTCCTTAGTTACTGTTGCTGTGTCTATCGATGAACGTGGCAGATTTACCGATATGTCAACCAGCAAATCTTCAATTTAACACACAACTAAACCAAATTCTTCTCTTTTCAAGCCAACAACTATTAATTCTCATTCGGTTCAAAACCTTTGTCTCCAGTTGACTTTTTATGTTTTCAGTGGATTTTTTTGGGGAATTAGATTTGTGCTATTTACAGTTTAATCTTTTCATTATATTTTTGCTACGGTGTTTTCAGCCTTTCTTTCTCATGAAGCCTGTACACATGATTCTAGCGTTTGGAGAAATCCAAACCTTGACAGGCCCTCCTAGTTGCGGTAAAAACAAATATTGGACCATGCTTGGAATTGTCATCTGTCGCTGCCTGACCTTTTCTTCTCTCCAACCAAATCAAGACCTTGTATTGCTGCTGATGTTGCATTTAATTTGCTGTACATGCAGCACATCTGTAAAATTGTGAATGGAGTAAAAGACGAAATAGGTCATTCAGTAAATCTACTGCAGGAAAATGAGAGTTGGAGACCACAAAAGAAATAATAAGAGAAGGGATTTCATCATATGATCTCCTTCGCTGAACAGCTAATGTAACCCTGCTATTTCCCATCAATGCAAGGCACCAGATTTACTATTGGTTTTAGTATTAGAAAGTTTAAAATAGATTGTAACCTAGAAATAATCATAATACATAATTTGCAGTGTTTTCCTGTCGTTTATTGTTATTAGTTGGATTGTTAGCAATCAGGTGAGTCCTCCAAAAAACACATCGCCATAGGAGCAAGAGACCAGCAAAGTGTGGTGCAGCGAACCAGGGTCGTGTACAATGCGATGTTTACTGCCCCAACTCGTTCAATTGCCAAACTCATAGTGTGTAGTCCAACCTCCAACCCAGATGATAACGATGATTTCAGGAACATCTGCAATGGCCACAAAAATGGAAAACCATTGTACCAGTGACAACGAATGGGGGATTTAAGTCATGTCATGAGGCAGTGACAGCAAATATATAACACTGTCGTATGACAGCAGAAGTATACACCAAAATCCATCCACACGGCTCCTGCTTCTGTTTGCAGCCACAGCTGCGTAATAGAAGGAACAGTTGTCTTTTCATTCCTTACAAATCACCCATCATTTCTTTGGGAAGAAATGTGGTGGTGACAGCACCAAACAGATGGTGGGTAGTTTAACATTAGTCATAATAGTCGTGATGGTGATGATGATAACAATGATCGCTCGAGCAGCAGACGACGACGACGGCTGCAGATGCAGGTGCGGATACGAGGAGGAGGAAACGTGCTTCTGCCTGTATGTGTGTGTGTGTGTGTGCGTGTGTGTCTCCTCGCAAGAACCAGAGTTTCTTGGCAACGCTCAAAGGAAGGGTCCCGGTCATCGGACATCTCCTGCAGCAGGGAGTGGGCCCTGCAGCAGAGCCCCTAATCAGTGGGAACAAAGGGGGGAGGGCGTGTAACAGCTCCAAAATAGCATTGAGGAGTAGGAGGAGTGGAAGGATGTAGGGTGAATCTGATGCAATGCCTTGGTGGTGCAAATAGCAACTGAATAAGCAGTACACCTGGATAATATCTCTACTGTCTTACAGAAATAAATACCTTATGTACAGGAAGCAAAGAGTAAAGGAGGACAGAAAGGAGGAACTAGAAATCAGCAGGAGGATTCATGTTTTTAAGATGTTTACATGATGCAGTGAATCTGGGGAGTATTTGTGTGTATGTGTGCGAGCAGGCATGTGTTTGTGTGTGACCTCTTCAGCTGTTCATTATGAAGTGACACTCTGACAAACTGTTGCATCAACTTCCTGACCCCACAGATTGACTTTTCCTCTCAGACGCCACACAAGACGGTTGAAGAGTGAGCAGACGAGGATTATTTCGTCAGTCGGGACATGAATCTGCCTGGATTGTTGTCTCGAGCATGAATAATACGCGTGCACATTTTCAAGCAAATCAGTATGATGGCACGTGTAAACTATCTTTTGAGTTTTGAGCGTCTTTGTCTCCAGTGTCTCCTTTTCATGATAAGTCCCGGTTTGTACAGAGAAAGGCCCATCAAAAGCAGGAGATGATAAAGTGGACAATAAGCGGGGGCCACCAGTTCCCTGTCCTCTGGGGGCCACAGATTAGACCTCCTGCACTTCCTTTGGAAAACAGGCACCGGACCCAGAGGAAGCTCCTGTCAGCTGCGCTCCCTCACCTCCGTGGCCTTTCTCACTCTAATTCCTAACTCCCTTTCTCTGCCACTGTCTATCTCTCTCTCGTGCTCTTATTCTCTCTGTCTCAGAGATGAAACACAGGCCTCTCCACAACTTGCCACCGTACTCCACCCGGATACCACAGGCCAAGCCTCATCAGGCTACTGCAGCATGTCACACCAAGGCTGTTTTTTTTTCTACTTTTAGCCACCACATGCCTAGTGTTAACTACATTAAAAGAATATTTATGTATATTTTTGTGGATAACCTTTAACACTACATCATAAACCATACCATGTGTATCGGGTGAGGGGGCGTAACTACAGAGGAACACAAATCTGTGAATAGAACAGCAAAGCTCCCGCTGAGAGTATCCTGTGTTCTGCTGCCAGGGCCGGACAGTCACACAGTGGACGGTGGAGGGAGGGTCAGGTGGTCAGCAGTGATTGAGTATGGACACTCCCTCGACTCCGGTGCCAAATCACAGTTACAGTCTGACAGATAATCCTCCACCCTGCTACTGTCTCAAGGATGACCCAGACTGTCATGTTGGGACTAGGTTGTTCTTTGACCTTTAAACTAACAGAAATGTGGTTGGCCGTATCACGTAGAAATTGTTTGCAGAAATCTGTTGCAAGGTTATGTAACTTTTGAAGGTAGACTATCACAGCCCTGCTTCTAGAAATTTTCATTGTCAGTTTGATTCTGGATCAACTCTTGCCAGACTGGATTTATTTTCAGTACGCACTCCTCTACTGGGAATGGGAAAAGAGTTAATCCCTTTTTTAGTGGGTTTACCTGTGTTTAAAAAACCTGCATATACCCGTTAATTTTGGTGTAAAGAGGTATTAGCCTCCATCATGGATTAGTTGAATTTCTACAATTAAAATCCCAATTGTCAAATTGCAGGAAAAAACAATGTTTGCATCAAAAACTTGCATTCTACAGTATCCTGCTTCATATTATCATAACATCATACAATTACTTGCAGTGATTTTCCATTTGATAGACTTTGAAATTCATTCAGCTATTTTTCTGTTTGCATGGACGCATACTTTGTCTGATATAACTGATCACTTGAGGTGGCTAAAGCAGCTAACACAAGAAAAAGACAGAAATTGAGTTCATTTCAATTTCAGTGTGTCATTGTCATGATGTCCGTGTTGCCACAGAGGCGGCTGTAAAGCAAATGTTAAATTCCTGTTTCACTTTAAAACACAGGATAACATTTTTGTCCCCAGTTTCATAGTCTTGGCCTTTGGCACAAAGGTCAGACCATCATAGTTTCCATCATCTGTTTTGTTCAACTTTGACCTACCATCCTTGAAAGTGCACACTCACAGTTTTCTTGTGCATTGTAGGTTAAGTCACTGTCAAGTTTACCTTCAGATAATTGATGATACGGTTGAACTGATGTAGACAAACTAGTCCAAGCTGCAAAAACCAGCTATGTTGTAATAAACCATATGTTTCCTTTAAGCATGTGTACTGCAACCTTTTCTTTGTTAGATTCCCACAGTAATTTCAACCTTACTCATGAACAGACTTTCACTGAACCATGTGACTGTACTTGGAGCTGTATCCTGTCTGGTGCACACTATACGCCAGGAATCATGCCGAAGTCACAGACCCTAGTGATTGACATGTTTAGTGTCAGGTTTGTGGTTATTCTTCCACCCAGGGGTTGCATTCTGGTCTTTGTTGACATGACAGGCATCTCAGAACTCTGCACCACTGTAGGTCCTATTTCCAGCAGAACCGCCACAGGCAATTTGGATCTCCTGCTGGCCAAGAAGTGCTGCTTGGTGTGAGCGCACACATGGAAAGCCTAAGTAGGTAACTCAGTCAGGCTTCCCTGCAGGCACAGTGGCCACTGAAGGCTGGCACATTGTGCCTTCTTCACCACAAACACTGCCACAGGTAATGTTTTCCTGAAGTCACGCCAGTTAAGAATTTCCATGCATTGAGGAAAAAGACCCAGGCCTGACTCCTGAAACACAAGCAGTCTTTTCAGCCAAGACCGGCACTAATGTAGTCCGCCTATACAGACAACAAGCAGACCAAAGCTCTCCTGTCCTGGAACTAAAGGGGTGAGAGGATTAGGGCTTGCCACAACATTTAACGACACTGAATCCTGTTTAATTCAATCACGCGTGGTAAAAAGCAGGCTCGGACGACTCTGACCTAAACCTCCTGCTTTTGACCTCACCTTGCAATGTGTGGTTGTGTTCATGAGTGGGAGTGTGTGGGTGTGTCTGCTGAGTGAGACTCATGGCAGCTCTCCACACATCAGCGAGGGGAGAAGACAGGTTGATCTGGGAGTAAATTTCATCATGTTTTCCTCTGACAAATTTGACAAATTCACAGGAAAATCCAATCATTTGTAATCAACGTGCACCTCTGATGAGATTAAAGGTGAGACACTGGTCCATTCACAGCGGCACTTACTTAATGTCTGAATGCTGAACAACTCTATGTTAACATGAACATGAGTCATTTTATGTCTGAAGGAAAAGATTATTTTACAGTTTAATGTGTCAACACTATGAATTTTATTCCCTCATTTCTTACTGAAATGTTTTAAAATAACCCCTTCAAGTAAACTGAAAATCAACATTGACACCCACATTTTCTTTTGAAATAATTTCCAGTCTTTGACAAAATCAACGAACAACTGCAACTTGACAACTTTCTTTTAACATTTTGTGTAAGATGTGTCTGGCTATCATTCCTTCCTATTTATATGAGCTAAAAAGCCAGTTCTCAGCCAGACACCAGCACACCCTATCCCTCTGGAGGCAGGTTCTGTGATTTGACAAGGTCTGGGCCTCAATCTGGTCGGGCCCAAATGGAGCGAGCCACAGAGGAACGACGTGTGATAAATGGGTCTTATCTGGAGGTTGTGGCGTTGGGAAGCTGACTCTGTTTCCCTTCGATTGCATTAACAGGCAGGAAAATGGGACGCGGGGGGAATGGCTGGAATTCCGTAGAAAGAGGGGCAGACGCGCTTGTTCTCACTTGTTTTTAGCAAACGATAAAGAGACCAAGAGCAGGCATGCTCAACACTGTCTGGGCACATTTGAGGACTACCATGACTTTAGTGATTATAGCTGACAATGCAAAGTGCACAGTTCATTGTGACGAGAAAAAATTAAATGGAGTCAGTCCAAGTCGAGTTTATTCCATTTGCAGGGTTTTTTCTTCCTGCAAATGTAAGGTGGACAGTGTTGGTTCTGCAGTTTCCTGACTTTAGAACCTAAAATCACACACTTCTTAGATACTGGGTGATGCATGACTAAGGGCCAACGCATCACATTTGCCATTAGACTGCATATGACTGTTATTTCCCAGCACAGACCTGCAGTGTTACACAGTTTTGTCTAAAGGTGTCACAAGTGGGGATGTCACCATATGAAATTTTGATGCCAGGTTATATTGTCAGAGGAAATATCACAGTTTCACGATTATCCATACTATAGAAGGAAAAGACACACAACAAGCAATATATAGCTAATAAAATAACTAATGAACATAAAACGTGACTCACAAGAGGAGATTTCACCACGGGACACATGCTACGTGACTCGCGAGATGCTTGACACAATAGTTAGATATTACGGTTATTGTAAAATCGGTTAATCCTGACATCCCTAGTCACAAGGTTGTGTATCAGCAGCACTTCACTGTAGAGAGATTTGACATCTGTGCTGCCAACATCTCGCTCCAGCTCTCTGTTCTGTGGGGACTGTGGAGTTAACAAAAACTGCAGCCGTGTACCTGGAAAAGTTTTTAGACACAGATCATAACCTGCTGGAAGTGTTGATTTACAACATTTACACTTACACAAACAGAGGCACAGTTTAAACCTGCAGCCAGCAGCTCTAACATCAGGGAGAATGTGCACAGGAACACACATGTCACAAACTGAGATCAAGGCATCAGCATGTAATCACCTTGATTTTCAGCCTTATGTTTCACTGCACATTTGTTGAAGTCCACGATTTTCTATAAAACACTTGCGGGTTGCGCAGATAAATAAAACGAAAACACTGTTTGCCTCATTGCAACTTTATTGCCTCTCTCTGAGAAGAAATAACATTGTTTCAAGATTTGAGATCAGATAGAAAAACACAGATATAGTATGATATTGAGGAAGAGGGAGAAAAAGGAAGAGAGAGCGATTGTGATAAGAAGTAGGCAGTGGCCCAGACAAACATGGCGTGGCCCTTCCTTACTGACATCCTGAGGAGGAAGCTTTGGGGCTCCGGCCCCTTTGCTCCAATCCCTCGGAGACGAGCTCCTCCAGCAGGTCATCGATGTGAGCAAGGATCAACGCTTATAAACACTTTCTCTCAGATCAACACGTACGTGCCGTTTGCCTTTATGTCTGTCTAATTATCTCACTGTCTGTATCACACATATCACGCCTGCTTTTTTTTTTTTTTTTTTTTTGCTCCCACCATTGTGTCTTTTCCACAATCCATCCCATCATTTCCATCAACTTCCCCTCATTCCTTTCCTTTCCGCTCTCCACGTGGCTTATTTTCCACACCTGCTTGTCATGATTCTGAGTGTAAATCATACACCAAATCACTGCAGATATCTCCCAGATACACAGGAGAGCGAGCCGAGGGAAAATTCTGCTCCCAGCTGCATAAATCACCATTCAGACAGTCAAGCTAATTGCAGCTCAAATGGCTCCTAACGAAGCTCTAATTGAATAAGGTGGCTGGTGCGTTTAAGCAGCGCAGGAAGTCGAACTCTGGAAAGGATATCTCTGAGCGTGTGTGTTTAAGTGAGGCAGGCCTGCTGGCACCAGAGACGCAGCGGTAAATGGCTCAGTTTAGCATTACAGTGGCGGCTCCCTGCGGGTCTGTCCTCCACTGTAGCAGCAACCTGAGGAATTGCAGGCACTTGGAGAAAAGGCTGGAAAATAAAGAGTGAGACTAGAAAAGAACCAGGTTGTGCCAGTGAAATATGTACACCACAAACACCAGAGAGTAAGCTCTTTACACACACTCGCAAAAGCATTTTCTCTGCAAAATACATAGTGTGTTTGTCTTTAAATCTTAAATGTTTTTGATTTCTTTACTTTTTTTTGGTTTTGAAAGAAATGTGCAGTTGCCTTTCAAACGCTGAAGGTTTGACAGACATGTTTTGAACAAGGCGTCACCGTCAAAAACATAGTCCGGCCCCAAAAAACAATGTGCAAACCGCTTTTTTCAGTAAGTTGTGTGTGCATGACTGCCATGTGTTGTTATTCTCCCTTCATTTTGTTCTCACATCTATTCATCCTCTGTCGTGGTTATCTACGCCCCGCATGCCTGTCCAGCACAGCAGGGGTCCCCCGGGAGAACAAACCCACACCGGCGGGTATAAAGCAGTCCCACAGTCAAAGTCTCCCCACCTCCCCCTTCCCTCTCCTGCTCTGTCTGCCTTCTCTCGTCCGACCGTGTCCCTGCCTACATGCCCCGCCAGATTGCCTTATGACCTGGTTGCTGATAAGACCAGAGGCCCCCACGGTGCCCAGCCCCCGGTGCCAGCACTTCCCCCTCATACAAAGTCAGTCGAGCTATGTCACAGATGGTATAGGTGATCAAAAACAGCAGCCCTGCTCAGAAAAAAGAGCAGAACTACGAGACAATGGGGCTCCATCACATGGTTGCATGGCCTGTTTAACCCTGTGTTGAGCTCCTTGCATGAGTGTTAGTTTTCAGCAGAAGGTTTGTTCAGTCAGAATGAAATATCTCAACAAATTCATCTACAATCAATGAAGTCTTGTGAAGGTTTTCAAGGTTCCCAGCGGATGAATCTGCAATAATCCCCTGATTTTCCCTCTAGTGCCACTATGAGATTCATATTTGTAGTTCATATTGGATGCATTCCATAGAAGCTGGTTGACCCCCCCCCCCCCCCCCCGTCAGGATGATATGAATTTAAGTTTGATGATCCCTTAAAGCCAGGGTTGGTAATCCTGGAAAACTAGCAAGACCAGGCTACACTTTGAAAAATGCAACAATACAGCAGCCTTTTCATCAAAGTGACTCCTCCACCACCGACTGGACAACTGCTAGATGACATTTGTCTAGTTGACATTTCCATGACTCGTCCCCAAACATCTGGCCATTATATCTGCTTCAGTGGTGTCCGTCTTTCTGTCTTTCAAAGTCTCCGGTCATACTCAGTAGGTCCACGGATAAGTAGGCAGTCGGGTCAGTCAGTGACAGACACCAGCCAATCATTTCATTCGCAGTCATAGTGCAATTATCTTATCTGTTTCTTGTTCTTGTTGCTGATTTGGAAAGATGGTAAACATTATACATTAGCATGTTAAGATAATCACTGTTTGCATGCTAGCCTGCTGACATTAGCATGATTATAGAAACACACTATTTTTTTCTCTTTATAATCATTTGACCAGAGAAGAGGTCTCTGATTTGTTCAGTTGAGTAAAACTTATATTCCGCCTTCAGCCAAATACCGACACCTAAACATGGTGACACACAGTCACACAGATGCATATTTATATACAAGCCTTCACTCAATCAATCACTTAATAATTCACTTAAGAGCACATATTCAGAGAGAGGGTGTGTGTGCGCGCCGTCTGGCGTGGAGTGTAGTCCCTTTCACTATTTGTCTGGACGTTTGTAACAAGGCTCATCAATCTTCTTCAGGGACTGTTCGAGTTTGGATTAAAAACACCTGGGCCTCCGTGGGCTGACTCATGAGGTGGAAACACGCTCCTGCCCGGTGAGAGCACTGAGGAGCAGTCAGTCCAACACCACCTCAGACAGATAGAGATGATGTAGTCCTGGCTGGCGCTGTGGTCCAGCGGGAGAGCTGTCGGATACATTAACCTACTTTGCAGATCACCTCTGGCAAGACACCTCTGCCTATGAATGTCTTCTTTAAAATCCATAATTAATCTGCTGGAAAGAGCTGAGGTTATGAGCGCTCTATCATCCAGCCGCCTATATTAAAGTGTTGTACATTGTCTAAAGTTACCAATTCTGGTCACATATTTCTGACCTTAAACTGTAAACTCAGTTGTACATGCACACTCCCTCCTCTTCATTATAAGAGATAAGTGGTTGTTAGAGATGTCCATGAATTGAGACTTAGGCGGCAGGGCATTCATTATGATATATCCGCAACTGGGTATACTCACTAAATCATGTTGGAATGGGTTGTCAAATTTGAGTTTAATTGGAGGCTGGAGTAACTTGAGAGTGTTATTTATGTTTAAAATTCATTTAAGCCGCTGAAATTTGGTCAGTTCAAGTGAGGAAAAGTGAAAGAGAAGCATCACGAATAGATTCAAACAGCCTGGACCTGATAAGCTGGGCGTTATGGCCAAATGTTACTGTACATTTTGCTGATGATAAAAATCTCCATTGAGCTCAGCAAGTCCCCTAAAGGTCTTTTTTGTATTTAAACACATTGTTCTAATGCCTTAATAAATACTTAATTGTGGGTTTATGAATATTTTGGATATTGGTGTTCGCCCTGCAGGTGAAAAATGCAGCAGCCCCACTGATTGTTCAGCATCAGTCCAATACATGCACCTAGTCAGGATAAAGCTGTGACTCACTGTACAGAGCACCTCCTCCTGGTGGACAATTGAAAGAAAACAGCAAAAAGTCCCAGAAGTGAGAGGGATATTGGCTTCCTTTGTGGTCTATTTGCCTTCCTGAGCTGCTCCTGGCTCTCACAAAGATTAAGTCAACTAGAGAAACAAGAGAGGTGCGACCTGAGGTGGACTTAAAAGAGTGCCCATGTTGAAAGTTTGGCATAATTCACAGAGGAAGGAAGAGCGGGCAATCTGAGAGTGTTACATAAACACATTCCTGAACAACTTGAACTGGTGCGGACAATACATTTGTCTGAGGCGAAATTTGAATCAGTACCGGCAAAGAAAGATGATGAAGATATATTGAGTGTCAATGTGGGTCTGTGCACATATGATCATACGTGTGTGTGTGTGTGTGTATGTGTGTGTGTGTGTGGCTGAGAGAGGTGCTTTGACCCCGGTCAAGACACTTGACTTCTCGGCACCTCTGCCTACCCCAGCTGTATCAACACAGCCCTGCTCTCCTCGGGCAGGCAGGCAGTGGGCCGCTTGTGCTTAGGGAGCCTGGCTTCAGCCCATCACCCAGAGACTGAGTGTGTTTGTGTGAGTTTGGGTGGAGGGGATAGAGGGCGGTGGAAAAGGACCTGCACCCCTCGCTGCAGCTCCACTCAATGGAATTCAGATTATTCCTCGCCACCCCCACGCCCCCCACCAGCAACCATGCCCTGAGTAAACAAGCAGCCGGGGTCGGGGGCAAAGCAATCAGCACCGCTGCGTAGTTCTTAATGGATGGCTGTGCCGCTGACAGGTGGCTGTGTGGTGCCTCAGAATCAATATCAGAAGAGGCCCCCATGTGTGACATGTTGTCACGTAACAATACAGCAAAGATGATGCCACGTTGAAAAAGGTCTGTGATAAACTAGAAGAGGGCTTTAAATTATTTGTGGGTTAATCAGTTCTATTGTGTCCAAAATCCATCTTCATTAAAACTGCTTGGTATCCTTTTATTTTGTAAGACCTTTCCAATAATTTATCAATAATAAATATTTAAATTAGTAAAAACAATCTTATTAATTAAATGGAAATAAAGCATACTGGGTTTTCTGCACAAGTTATTAGAGAATTTGAATTTATTTTATTTATTATTGATTAAAATTTTATATAATTTATTGTGTTATCCTATTGTGAAGCACTTTGTAACTTTGTGAACAAATATTATTATTATTATTATTATTATTATCATATCTTACAACAATTAGTCAAACCTACATGTTTCAATGGTGATAAATTGTAAATGTACATATAGTTTATTTATTTTTTGAGCACCTACCTTCTGGAGAAGACTCGTATTCTGCTCACACTCCTGTGGGTCATATTACAGATCAAAATAGGGAAACACAATGTGATAATTTAGGTTGGAGGACTTGTTGACAGTAAACCTTGTGAACACATTTCATAAATGCTCAGTAAGAACAGACATTGAGTTACAAAAAGCTGTGAGGAACAGCAGTCATGCAGTCCAGAGGTGATGGCAGGGCATCGCCTCCGTATAGTTCACCCACTTATTAATCATCCAGTATTTACGTCACAGCTGACAGGTGAAGTGTTGCATAGCTGTAATTTACACGTCAGTAAACTCTGGAGCAAAGGTGAAGCATTGCATTGTTGGATATTTTAAGCGTGAAGTAATGAAGATGTTTTTTTGCAGAAATGTTGCACTTGCATTTGAACACACTGGAAAGTAAATAATAGACATGGAATGATTTGGAGCACAGTCACATTCCACCTCTGACCCACCGAGAGTCTTTTATTGACATCTTCGTTTCGTGCTTCACTCCAGACTCACTTCAGGAGCCGGAAGAGGATGTGGATATGGGTGGAGGGAGAGAGTGGAAGAGGAGGACTCTGGAAGCGGTGTGTTTGTCTAGACGTGTAATAAGAACACCAGAAATCTTGAGTGTTTGATATATCTTTGTCTTTTTGCTTGACGGTGAGGAAAGGCACAGGGGACATAAGTGCAGACGGACCGGTTTGGTTTACTGCTGAGACTTTAAATAGGGACAACAACATTCAACAATGTCCCAACACCTCACTTGACCTTGGCATCAGCTAAACCCTTTAACATTTTATATACAGATTCAAGACAATTTAAGACACTGTTTTTGACACAAATGGCACACCACAGGAAGACGGACTTTCCATGCAGCTCTGCTTGAGCAGCTGTTAAAGACATGAGGCATGTTTCATCTCTATCCACTGGGTCCCTTTTCAAAGGATTTAAGGATGTTGCATGCCCTCAGCAGTGACATTAAAAGAAAAAAAAAGTCTGCTACTTTGCTAATCCTCTCTGAACCTCTAATATCATTACTGTGGTAAATTCATCTTGGGGGAGGAGGAATGAATGGGCCTCTTTGTTTTATTATTATTATTTCTGGCACGGGGAGCCACACACGTCTGTGCAGCGCTGACCGAAGGTCTATACCCAGATGGCGATGGTGCTACAACTTATTGTACAACAAACACATCTTTCAGGCTCTTGAGCCAGCGTCGGCCTCAATATGGGCTGGGACAGGGGCCAAACAATGCATTACCTCTCACCGCCTAACCTCCACTGCTTCCATCTCGCACAGTTCGCCTGCTCTCTGAACAGGAGCATCCCAATCCCAGGGTTGATTTACTGTCAGAGGGTTGCTATGGGCTTCCTGCTCCAAGAGTACACAGAAGCTACAGTACAACACAGCACGTGGACAAATATCCTTGAACACAATCATGCAGTATTCGGGGAAAAGGGAACATTCAAGTATTTAATTGCTTATCAAATATTGCATTGCTTGCCACTGGATGACAAATGACTATTTAGAGTTGAAAGCATTGGTGGAGTCTTGAGTGCTTGGTTGTGTGGTTCTGTGCAGTCTGTGCTCTGACAGCTGGCTGGGGAAAAATTAACCTGGCAGAAACCTGCTCTCTGCAGAAAAAAGCAGTCAATAACAGGAACTCAATCAAACTGCCCTGGTTTCCGGTAAGCTATGCACTCTGGGCTGCTCGGTCTGACAGAGGCTGGCTCGCTGAAAGACTGGTTGGCTGCAGGTCGGCCCCCACCGCAGCGCACACAGAGCTCTCAGTTGGCCCCGCTGCACCGCACTCATTTGTACCTCAGCTGAGGTTTCGACTTTTATTCAGGTGGGCGAGTGAAAAAAATTTTTGCCTGACGCTGCAATGATTTGCCAAAGAAAGTACCGAGCCCCAGCCTCAAGTCAGGTTAATGCAACATAAAGGTTTGAGTTATCCTGTGCTTGCTTTTCAAAATGCACAGTGTGATTAAAAATAGAACATTTTTTGCTCCATGATGTCAGGGAAACACAATTAATTGGGAGGGACGACTTTTTAAAGTGATATTCCACCAACTGAGCTTTTTTTTTGAGAGTTAAAAAAGAAGTTTGTCCATCACAGAGGAGAACAGAGGTTGCGGTCAGCTTGGACTAGCTGCAATTATAACAGATTCCAATGGTAACAAGTTTCACAGCTGAAAGAAAACATCCACAGAAACTTGTCAAACCGCTCCTGCTACATAATCGTTTTTTCCACCGTTATGTTCAGTATTTTCCAAACTACATCGCAGCGTTACTTTAAGATCATTAGAGGCCGTCTCCTGCTCTTCTACGATCTCAACTACTGTGTGCTAATTCAATTCTTTTGGATTTTAAGTACAGTTTTCATCATTTTACTCAAGTAAAATGTTTGAGTACTGCGTAACCACTAGAAATGAATTGCGTTGGAGCTAACAATTCGTTTTTTAAACGAAATATTTAACCTAATATCGCAGACACATAAACACAGGTGTTCATTTCCACAGTCTGAATAATACATCATGAAAGCAAGATAGGGATTTATTGACACAGCTTGAAGGTAGAAACTGTTGATATTTCTAAGAAGACAACATGGGAGGTTCCCCCTGCCTTTAGCACTTACGCTAAACACAGACATCTTATACTGAAGCTTATCTCTACAATCATCCAACCTTTAAGACTTTTAAATGATGTTGCATTATGAAATGTGTGCATGTTTAAAGGTCTGTAAGATTATTTGTTTCACGCTGGATGTGGGGGTACAAATAGCTCCTAATGTCACAGCTGTAAACCTCCCCAGTGACAACCGGTGTTGGCAGGGTGGGCCCTGCACGTTTGGGCTGCACAGCTCCTGTCATCACCTCTACCTTGTTTAGTCTAAGTGTCACTGTCTATCAGCTCACCGTAACACAGAAATATTCCTCTTTTTCCCCTGCAAACAAAGGAGGAGACAGTGCAGTGAGAAATGATAAATGAGAGAAAGGTTTAACATTTAGCGTGGTGTGGAGATTTCTTTTTTTTTTTACCAAAATGAGAAGCAGTGTTTGATGATTCACAACAAGGTTAAGGCTCACAGGTGAACGTTTTACAAACTGTTCAAACCAGATGTTTCGTCCCTTCTTGGCTTCTCCTTCTCAGCCGAGATGTGGCTTCATTTCCTCCAGGATTCAGAGCATCAGATTCAGATTTTATTATTCGTTTTTTTGGAGTTGTACTTCAAGAACTGTGTTAATTAGCAACACATTTCTTTTAAAAGAAGGGTGATAATGAATCTAATTAATGACTGAAGTGTATACCACAACAAACCTGAACTGCAAGCATGTGCAAAGTAAGCTAAATGTGTGGTTCCATGATTTCACGCGGCCTCTCGCGATTATTTATTCTTTACAAGAACTTGATGACTTTATATGGAGTTGAACTAAGCTGATGGTAAGAGCTTCAGGTAACTTAGCAGCTGCCTCAGGTAGTGTGGTTCAGGCTTCAGGCTTATAGCGATGACCCATCATCCTCTCACCTCCCTTTATCAAGCTCCGTAAGTTGTTCTGTAGGGATGTCATGTAGGCGCCCTCCTCTGGCGGGAGTCCTCATCTACACTCAACAACACCTTCCTTATCAGAAAATGTTTTCAGTCTTGATTCCTGCTCCTGCAGTGAAGACACAGAATGTGTGAATGTTCAGTATAAACAGATTCAGCTTCCATCGTGGCCCCACACGATCACTAACATACACCCACAGACCACCACCCTCTCTATCTGTACACTTTCTCACACTCTGCCTTGCCCCTACCATGTTTAGAGCCACGGCTTCGGACTAATTGAATAAGCAGCGACCCTGTGGACCGCCTCTCTGAGGGATTAGGATATGATCTCAAAAGAGCGCTCCTCTGAAGGCAAACACAGCCAATTTAGAGCCATTTCATGCTCTGCGCTCGAGCACACGAGAGGCCGGCATGGAGGCCACACACACACATACACACACAAACACACATAAACACACACATACACACACACACACACACACTCAGTAATTCATGGACGTTCAGATCAAGCATGCATTAAGTTTTTCCCTTATGACACACAGCTGTTTTTATTTCTTTCTTTTTCAACCATTCATCATCAAAAAGTACCACCTGATTCCCACATGTTCATACAACAGCAATTAAACATATTTAACTCTTTCTGTTTTTTTGTGAGTCACCCAGCAATAACCCCTCGAACGCTTCTGGCTGTCCACCAAGGCTTTGTTTCAACAAATTAATTGTCTGAATCCTGTTTTTAATGATGCTTGCTTCCATTACATTTATTAAAAGTCCTCTCCGTGGGCTGCTCTTTGTAATTGGAAAAAGAAAAAAGATTTGATTCACAGATAAGAATCCCCGGATAATTGAAAAATTCTTGCAGGCGAATAATTCTCTGAGATTTGTTTTCTGTGCTCACATTTCATAATGAAAATAAAAAGTTCGCAAAACTTCTATTTGCAAATGTAATTATAATTTTCTTTATCAGTTCATCCATTCTCTTGGTGTCTTTTACCTGCCTGCTTTGGCTTTTCACTCCTGCTCTTGAATATGAAATTCATAACCTCACCTTAAACACCATTTCAAGGGGGCTCCAGGGTTCACAGGAAGCAAATCAAACAGTGTGTGTTTTATTACATGCCTCAGTAATCCAGGAAAGGGGAAGCACATGTCTGGGTGAAATACGATCGAATTGAGATTATCTGTGGATATTTTGCCCCATTTCAACCTTTCACATAAAATGAATCATATAAAAGTCTCTCCTTATTCAGCATATTGTATTTGTTGTGCAGAGTCTTCTTCTCTTTCTTCTCAGGCAGAAGTTTGCAGCCAGTGCAGTAGTTTATGTCTGTCTTTCTTTTTCCAGCTGCCTGTTAGGATTGTGGCTTCCCCCGTGGCGGTGTGTTTCTCCCCCCAGGCAGAAGGAGAAGTATGCCATTAGTTCACCAGACCTGCCATTGCTGTCAAAATACAAGTGGGGAGTAGATCTATTAGATACCTATATTTCCTGGTTGAACGGCCTCCATCCCTGCCTTCCCCCTTGGCACATTTAATAGAGAGACAAAACCCAGATGACTGGTTCTGAATCTATGAAAACATGCACTAAGTACACTGCTTTGAATGTAGATTCTAAAAGAAAATAATGAAAAAGCCACTGGAAGAAAAAAAAAGTTTCTTAAAGGACAATTCAATTGAGAAGACACAGTCTGCTGTCATGGTTTGCTACTTAACCAACTTTAGACTCTGTTAACTTTATTAGTATCTGTTTATGAACCATTTTTCTCGTTGAAATACATTTTGAATAGTTTTTCTTCCTCATAAACAAAGGGCGTCACTTCTTTCTTCTTGACAGTGCTACAGTTGCAAATCCTACGTGTCATCTCACCTCATCTATCTTTATCACCAGAGTCAAAAGCAGTTGGAAGCCGTCGATGCTATTTAGCGCCAGGCTTCGGTTCCACGATGAAGCGAGTCTGGATCCGTAAGTAACAGAGCGAACGGTGCAAGAAAGATTTGTAATAAAAGCCTGCTCAGGTAAATCACTTTTCAACCTGTCATCACTTGCGAGGGTAGTATTATTGGAAACAGACGGTGTGTATAACATGTGGATATTGGCTACTCATTTCACGGTCCCTTATGACCTGGGCACCAGTGAATTCCACACTTTTTTATGAATAATCTCTAAACCTGGTTTTGGCAGAGAGTTTGATGGCTTTTTTTTCTCCCCCAACTGTTCATTATCTCATGTGTCACTCTTTTATGTGAAAACTCACACAGAAACATCTTTAAGTCCACTGTCAGTAGTGGAAGAATTCAGATTGTAGTAAAAGTAAAATTATCACACTGTAAAAATATCAGCAACATCAACAACAGCAAGCTTGTGTGTGTATACTAACATTTGAATGTATTTCTATGTATTTTAAGCAACTCACTGAAAATCCCTGGGTTAATGATTGCTCACAATATAGCATTTGACTGGCTGTGTTGTTTTAAACCAGTGTTACTATTACTTTTATATTACTGTTTGGTTATAAAAATGTTCCTAAGTTATTTTGATCAACAATCTCAACCTTGACCTTTTCCTTAGAAATAAAGGAGTAAGTATAAACTACAGAATTTGACTTAAAGTATTTTGTTTCATTCCTCCACTGTCCATCTAGTTGAAACAAATAAATTATGAAGTAATTCTGAGGCTGGAATTTCACAGTTTAAACAAACCCCAAAAATAGTGTTCGCTAATAAAACAATCAAATCTAATGAACTGGCTTCAGGTGAAAACGTCAGGTTTGTGCTCACATGCAGGAAAATTAATTCAGCAGTTATTTGACTACCCCTTCTGTCTGGCCAAAGCCTTATCCACTAAGCTGAGTCTCAGGGCGGTCCACTGTTTGTGTGAGCTCTGAATCTGCAGGCTTTACAGGCTTTCCTCTTCCCCAGGCAGGGCGGAGAGGCTGCTGACTCCACAATCTCATCCCTATATCCCTCTATCCTTCTTCCTCCATCCCTCCATCCCCCAGTGTCCTGTTTACTCTCTGCAGCCCTGCGGCCGTGCCACCTCGGAGACACTCCAGACCACCAAGGCCCTGGCGGCCTCCTCGGATTGGCCGGCGACGGCCCTCACCATGGGACCAACGGGGAGAGGTGCTGGAGTGGGAGGGGGAGTGGCGCTGACGGTGGCTTAGTGGTGGGGATTTTCTATGCTGTGGAGGGTGAAGGTATGATTAAATGCGGCTATAGTCCTTGACATGCAAAATATATAGGGATGCTGCTGCATTGTGTGGCCTGGTGACCTCTTGTTGGGCTCCTCTGGAGTTTTGTATTTTTGAGCTTTTCAGTGGTTGACAACCATTACACAACCATGAAACCATTATGAAAAAGAGGTGGCATTTCCCTGTGACTATCTAGGGGAAATTTATGAAGACGTAGCACCTCTTAATTACACAGGGACTGAATATGAACAAATTCCTCTTGCAGACTGTACTCAAACAGTTTGTCTCAGCTGTGGTTGGCAAGAGGTTTTCATACCATCCTACTTAAATTTCCTTTATAGCCCTGAATGTAACAGGAGATGTTATTTTTGACACTCTTAAGAAATCGGGAGGGGAGGTCATATTAATAATGTTCTGGGATTCTCTCCAAAGCTTTAGTCGCCCTCTGTTGGGTAAAAGTTGCACTGTTCTCCTCTCCCAGTCAGCAGTAATGTGGTGTGCTCGTTTGCACAGAGCTATACAGCACTACCACCAAAGCAACCGCAGCAAGCTTCATCATAATATCTATTTTTGCATGGGTGGTCCCTTTTTTTTTTTTGCATTGTTGAACTCAGTGACAGCAAGCTCTTGTGAATGTGAAAAGAGAGTTTGGTGCAGTAAATAGAGTTCTGCTTAGGTCAGTCTGTCAGCAACTCATCAGAGCAAACTGCATTGGCCAAGTAGTGCATGGAGCTATCGAAGGGTTTTCTCAAAACACTCTTCCCGGCCTGACTTGTCTAGTCCCTAGTCTTGTCTGAGTTGTTTTCTCTGCGAGCTGCAGTTGTGGAAAGACGAGAGACTAAAGGGGATATTAGTTTTGTTTGGGAGGTGTTATCTATGAGGTGTTCAAAGCCAGACGTCCAGACTGATATGATGGTATAAAAAGCAACTGCTTAAGAAATAGAGGCAGAGAAGAGGGAAAATAGTCGGGTGTACAGGTGTGTGTGCATTAGCTGCAACATGGAGCCAGTCTGCAATCATTTTCTGCTGAGTTTCTGGAAAGTAAGCTTCTGCTCCGAGGCAATCAGCGTCGTGTTTTCCCCATGCGGATGTGCGCTGATGTGAGTGCTGCAGGTTGACGGCCTCTCCCTTACAGAATATGTGGGAGGAGGACTGCTGAGACAGCATGTAGGGGAAAGGTCCACGATCAAGTAAATAAAAAAAAATGTCCATCCATTTATGTACGTTATAGCAAGACTGACACCACCGAATGAAAAAGATACTTGTATTCTCTGGCTGAACAATCCTGACCCATATTAAACAACAATTCATTTTTAACTTCAGATTTTGTTTCCCGACTAAGACAGTGGAAAAAAAAAAAAAAAAAAAAAAACAAGTGGAAAAAGTGCAACTGAAACAAAACCTGGAACACCAAGGGAAAAGGGGAATTGTAGGCCCTGACTCCAAAGTGTGTTTTCATAGGGTCTTCAGGATTTTGACAGCCACAGGATACGTGGAGGCTATTGTTTGCCCCTCCAAGTGCTACCTCAGTGGTACAACTTCCTCCTCTCCCACCAACCTCCATGCCCACACACATACACCCACACACCCATCTGCTTAACAGTCACTCATCTCAGCTCTGTCTCATTTTCATACTCACATTGTATTCCTAATTCCTAATTGGTATAATTTTTGGGGTTAGGATTAGCAGGTACATCTCATTAGATGTACATTTTACTGTATAAATTAAATCAGCATCACTCACTTTGTCAGGAAAAGTTTCAAGTGAAGACAACATAGACATTTTTGAATGATGAGTCCATTTAAATATATTTTTTTAAACCCTTACTGCTAATCTTATTGAAATAAACCACTCACTAACCATTGAAATAAATAAAAACATAGTGTAAAAACTTAATGTAAAATATACTGTATATCATATATGGATTTAGTTTATGAAATTAGATTTTTTTTTATTACATTGTTGATCAACAATAATTCAAGATTTGTACATATTACTTCTATAAAATGCAAAAGTATGAAAAATCATAATGTCATCAAATCCTATTCAAAGACTAAGAAAAGCAACTTTACTTTAATTTAAAATATAATTGTTATTATAATTCTAAATTTTGCCTATTCCTAAACTAATAAAAAATATGTTGCTATTATATTGACTATATTAATTTCTTAAAGCTTCCATAACAGTGCACATGTGTTCATGCAGGTATTACATCATTGTCAATATGTATTAAACCTGTGTTCTAACGGTGTAAGATAAAACATATATTATTTGATAGGGCCACTCTTCTGGATGTTAGAGATAATTATGAATCAATTTGTTCTGGTCTGTTAAAATAAAAGGTCCGTTCACTGTTTTCAGGAACATCTACCTGATATTGTTCCCCAGCTGCAATAAATCCCCAGCCCCTGCCAGTAAGAGCATGAACATCATCCAAATACGCCGCTGAAAAGACACAGACACAGTAAATCTTTTTTGCCTGCGCTGCCGGCCGCACAACACATAAAATGTCTCCCTCAAAATGGGCTCTTTGTGTGGTCAAGTGAATATGGCCCGAAGAATGAGCCGCAGCTCTGTGGCTCTTTTCCTGTTTCCCCCGTCTAAAAGCAGACTGGACTGAAACGAAGGCAGATCCAAAAAAAATGCCAAACCAAGAATACCAGAAGCAAAGCAGGCAATGAATTTTCAGCTTTAATAAGGTCAGGTATCATATCTCCTACCTTGCTTGTGCTGCTTGTGTTATGCTGCTGGACAATGATATAAATAAAGCAATCTGGCTGCTGTGGTTGTATCACATTCCTAAAAGTATTTTGTGTTTCAAGAGTCAAGCTGTACTTTACATCTCAACAAGATGCATGCTCCTACGATATTCATTCACATGCGTCTTCTGCTTCACCTCAGTCTGACCCTTGTCTCACACTTACAGGGCTGTGTCATCCGTGTGTCCAATCCTCCTCTGCCGTCTTGGGCTCCATCGTGGGAAATGTTTCACACTGCAATAGCAGTGGCAGCACGGGTTGCTATTTGGGTGCCCTGTCCTATGTTTTTGTTGGCCATCAGAGCTGTTTTTTGGGAGTAAGACAGAGAACAGGCTAAGGGTCTTTCCCTCTTTCTCAGTACGTCCCTGCTGCAGAGAGACCAGCCCTCAGCTCATCGATCACTGTGCACCAGGAGGGAGGACAGACTCTGTGGGTGGGATGAGAGAACGTAACAGAGACATGTATAATATGGACATGTATGAAGGTTGTTCACGTCCAGCATTTGCTGTAATAAATGAAAGTTATGGAAGCATTGTGGGGTTAGTGTGAGTGTGTCGGCGCAGATAAAGGGGATCCAATAAAATATTACAGGGGCATGTTTTGAGCATGAAAAGTAGATGTTTGCATGGGTAAAGGGTCAAGAAGGAATTCATTTGTCTGGCTGGAAAGGTCTGACGTGATAAAACATGCACACAAGCAGCATGTACACCCACGCCTGCACACAAGCTTGTGTTAACACACTAACCTCAGTCACAGAAAACATGCTCCTTCAGTCTGTTTGAACAAGATGCTTGGCTCCATTTAGTTCCCTCAGCAATGACTCCTCAGCAAGAGCTAAAGCATAAAAGAGCGCAGTACACACACACATGGAGGCCTGATGGATTATGGCTCTCTGGGCCACCGAGGCCTCTCAGCAGGGCTGGCAGACTGAACAGAGACCCCGTGCAGGCCAAGGGGTGAGCCAGAGGGACGAGTAAATACAAAGCTGATGGAATGGGCCCCATTGTGGGACCGCCTGACCAGCAGAAGGGCCCAACCTGGAGATGATATGGAGCCAAGCATATGACCCGACAGCGGGGAACCTTCAAGATCATTAAAGGCTTCGCCGTGGCCATTTGATCAGTGTTGAAACCACCGACTGTAAACACTGGACACAGCAAGCTGCTGTGTTTCCCGCTCATCTGGAAATCAATCTGCGTGTGGGTGGATGATGGCTATTTTCATTTCAAATGTCATGTTGTACAGTCACTGAAGAAAATGTGCTGTACAGTAAAAATATGGCGCATGTATGAGCCGATCACTTAATTATCCATCTACATTAACCTCACATTATAGGACATCATGGAATACGGACAATCTATTATAAAGACATGGGATATTAATGCTCCTATGGTCAGCTGCAGGCTGTGCAAACAAGATTTAAAAACAGCACTGATATGCTATCACCTTTTAATTTGTCTCTGTAGATGATATCTATATTTCTAAGATGTCTACTAATGGGAGAACATAACTGGATAACTGGACATTGTTCTCATTGGTGGCGAACCTCAGCTGTGTTAAAAACAGATCACTCAACCCAGCGTGTTCCCAGCGCTGGACGTGACGACACGTGTTCTGCCATTAACTGAACATAAACGTGGTCTGGCCCCCCACCACAACCCAACGCAAATCAGAACCACCTGCCCCCGGCCCTGAGAAGTGGCCGGTCTTCTCCCCTGGACCTCCTTGAAGAGAAAGAGTGAGAGAGAGAGTGAGAGCGCCTCTTGTTTGGACAAACGTCAGGGCCAGCTCCGGGGCTCTTACATGAAACGAAAGAGTGGAGCAGAGAATCTCGCCCTTCACGTAGCCTCCTGTAACCCCCGGGCCTCGTCCCCTCCCTTCTGAGCGGAGCCCAATATTTTTTAATTACGTAGAGGAAACTCCTGTTACAAAGGACACTTTCTTAGTCGATCTGCAGGGAGGCCGTGAGGAGTTCTGGGGTCACCCTCCCCTCTTTTTCTCTCCCTCCGTCCTGTGTGTGGGCGGTAGGCGTATCGGCTAACAAACTGAGTGCATGCCACCCAGAGATTCGGGTCACCGGTGACAGCCTACCTTCCCAAAGCAAAGATGGCACCTGGTTTCTGAATGCATTCCCCCGTTTTTACATAAACACCAACACGGCAACAGCATCCCTTCCCTTTAGCTCCTATCCACACCAAACAAATCAACTTCAGCAGCAACTTACATTTTTCAAGTATTATAAAACTTATTTTTGTTGCAAGACAAAGACTTAGACGTGTCAGTTAGCATTTTTTCCCCCTCAGCTTCTTTGCTCTGGTGGTCTCTAACTGACAGGAACTCAGGCACTATTTGTTATCTTTAGGCCCAATAAGTCCATCTGGTTTTGGTTTGGCTCCTCAAGATCACCCCTGGAGATGTGGATGGAGGGGACTTAGGGTGAGGTGGTGGAGGGGCAGTTCTAACAGCCTTTTTTTTTTTTTCTCACCGTAAATTGAATTTCTCACCATTCCAACCTGGGCCTCGGACCAGGGATATAGAGCAAGAGCTTGTATTCGGCTTCCAACCCTAAGGCTCCTGAAAAGCTATGCAAAAAAAAAAAAAATAGTGAGTCAGAGGGGGGAGAAAAATCTTTGGGAGAAATCAGTATCACCTGTTTTGTCAATACGACTCCTATGTTCGCAGTAATGGCTATTAACGACTTGTTTGTGACCGAGGAATGTACGAACTCTGCCTGAACCAGTCCCGACATGAAACCTTTTGTGTCCGATGAAATGATGTGTGAAAATAAACAAACAGTAGACTAAACAAAGCTGCTGGACCTCAATGAGTAATCAGGATGGAAAGTATTTATGATCTGTGTGGGGTGTATTTGGGTGTGCACATGTTGTAAATATATTATTAAATGAATAAATGTACACTGCACAAAGAGGAATGTTTTTTTTTACATCTAACATCTGTAGCAAAGACTAATACATTGATGATGTACATGTACAGTAGCCATCATAAAAGTCTATATGTCAAGCTACCTGGCTAAATAGCCTGTAGCTACATCAAGCTAGTTGTACCTGCACTTTGCATGTTGTTTATTTCACGTATACAATCAATATCAGAAACTGTTCACCCACTTATTACTTTAAAGTCTTTGGGTTTGTCTTTACTATATCTGAGGTAAAAGTTTAAAAAGTAAATTTAGCACTTTCTTATTATTTGTGTATATGTAGGTTAATATTTGGTTTTATAATTGGCTTTAATGGCCTAAATAATTTTTAAAATGTTAACAGAAAGATCCATAAAATGTTGTTGTAGTAGCCCACAGGCAAATCTCACTGTAGTTGCTTGTTAGCTATCTCCCCAATTTTATTTATATCCATGATATAATAATTATTGGTTCTTTCAGTCATCTATTACCGTTATGTAACATATAACTTGCCGGTTTGAATTCATTACATATTCATCTTAACTTCTTTTGGAGTTGGCTTTTTTTTATATCAGATGTTCTGTATATATTCCTAAGGCGGGTTTCCATTTTTAGCAGCACTTCTCTATCCTTGTCCACTTTCTAAGAAAAATTCCACAAAAGGACCATGAGCTCGAGTTGATTTCAGACAGTTCGTCTCTCTCTGCCATCCATCTCTCTTGTCATCGTCTAGTGCATGCCATATAAATCAAAATGGAAGAGAAAAAAGGAAAAAATCCAAAACTGTGAATTATTTTGTCGGCCCTGACATTTTTATGTCCCTGACAGTCTCAAACTACTGGATGTAAAAGTGGTCGACTACTGGGTTTCTGTGCTTTTTGGTGGTACAGTTTGCTTTTCTGGTATTTCTGTACAATTAAATATATGTTTTAGATGGTACTCCCCCATAAAGTCTGCACGTATCCCTGACTAACCCTGTGGGTTTCTGTAAAATAAGATGTTACTGTCTTTTAAAAGATAGAGCAGCCTGAATGTTAAGGTATACTTTGTGGAAATGTAGCTTGAAATGTACATATGTTCCTAACAAACTCACATGGCTGTTTCCTCAATGTCATTCATTTACATTTTTTCCATTATGTGACCTCAGTAAAAATCCTTGATTTTTTTTTTCTCTTTTCACTTTTTCTTAGTATATCTGAATCAAAGCCCTATTTCATCATCATCGCCATCATCATCATCATCGCACACACTCAACTTGTTTTCTCAGGTGATCAAACAGAACTGCAAACACTCCCTCAGATGCTCTTCATTAGGCTCCTGGACTCAGCTCTACTTTTTGATTTTAATAATTTAATAACAAACAGGCATACTCCCCCTTTATTCTTAATATTTTTATTGAACAAATGTTTCCCAATCCTCTTATTTTCTCTTCGACTTACAGTATTATTAACACTCGGCTATAACTTTAAACTGAACCTTGACAAAACTTGAAAAAAAGTAAAACAAACTCTGATGAAACAATTTCAGTTTAATGGACGTGTACACACTTCACAAGTACATGCTGAATTTGAATTAACACTCTGTGGTGACAAGTTCTCTTACTATCGCTCTATGTTTAACATTTAATGTAGCATTCATCATGACAGTAAAATAACATCACATAAACACATCTAACAACAGTTTATGCACTTAGGCTACATTATAGGTAGGTAGTGTATTGCTTTCAGTTACTGAACCTTCACAGAAGGTATTTCAAAGATAACTTTGTTATGTGGAAAAAGCATCTAAGTTATAATTCTTTTCTATTTAATCTCACATAAACATAATACGACATGCAACAAAGAAGAAAATAAAATACTACATTTTGCTGATAAGACATAAACGGTGCTGGTGAAATATATTTTCTTTCTAAACACTAGGACGAAGCACGATGTAGAAGACATCAGTGGTACTACCATAGGTTCGGGTATGATGTATGTTAAAATAAATAACAGTATATAAAGTGCACATACTACAGCTCATGACACCAGCCACACAAATTTCATTCTGTCTTCACGTACAGTACACATCCACTAAGATATGACAACATCTGGGTTTTAATCTACAGTTCAGCGTCTATTTACAGCCCAAAAAATATATTCCTAACTGAGGGGAGATCATTACAGTCACTGAATCGACTGAATCACGCTGTAGCCTCCATACAGAGAAAGAGGATGAGGTATGTTTCTAAACATTTAGGTTTTTATCTACAGTATCAGCAGGACATGAAAACGGCAGCAAACAATGACAGCACAGTGTATTTGGCTATAAGTAAGTGAGGGTAAGTAGAGTATATAGTAGTATGTGCATGTTCAGCTTCCAAGACAAAAGGTGCTGCCCACAGTCAAGCTCATATATTTATGACAAACGTGTGTCTAATGAAGGAAGGTCAGATTAGCACCATTTTGATTTGACATCTACAACAGGATGAGAAAATAGAAAAAAATACCTACAGAGTCACGTAATGTAATAAAACCTCACCACACGTGTAAAAGTCAAAGGATTACCTCTCTGACACAGTCTCAACAATAACTGAACACTGTAATCTTCACAAAGGTCACATTTATTGCATGGAATCAGATTTATATTGAAAGATGCTCTTTCTATTTTCCCCAGTTTTTGTTTTTCTAGCATTGCTATGCACTACTAATCTTGTATATTGCTTCAAACATTCCAGGAAAATGCCGCAGGTGACTGATGTTCGGGTAACATACATGGAGGGTTGGTCCGAGTGGCCACAGCTGGAGCTGTCACATCAATGCAGAGCCCTGAGAAAAGGGACAGTTAGTTAGGGTGAGTACTGAGTCTCTGGTCTCTGCACAAAATTTTGGACATGCTTCCCCCTTGTGGTTGTTTGGTTGTGTGCAATATTTATATCTCTGAAGAAGAAGAATAAAGACTTTCAAGATAAAAATGTGACAAAAGTGTCAAAGAAAGAAAACAGCAGACCAACCTCAACTATCGGTCGTGGGCACACATGACGATCGCCGTGATCTGCACATAGTTTTCTGTGAAACAGAGAGGGTCAACAATAATAAACACATACAAATCATAGTTATTAGCCCAGTGACATATATTATATTACTCCCTTAACGTTTTTCTGTATCTATAATTTGTTTTCAAAATTGCATATTTTGCTTACTATGTCATTTCTACCACATAAGAAATATAAAAACCTTTATTGTACACTTTCATTTAAAAGAAGCATAAACATCATTCCCATACATTGTCCATAGCCACAGGTTCAAAGTAGATTCATGTTCATGATTCATCTTATTTATGATAAACAGGCCCAGACTGTGTTCTCTACCTTTGTATTAAGGCGATGATGAAGCACTGAGT
Source organism: Paralichthys olivaceus (assembly GCF_024713975.1). Taxonomy (NCBI): domain Eukaryota; kingdom Metazoa; phylum Chordata; class Actinopteri; order Pleuronectiformes; family Paralichthyidae; genus Paralichthys; species Paralichthys olivaceus. Next base: position 8,895,579 of record NC_091108.1, on the reverse strand, counting down.
CAGAAAGCCAAGGATGTCTCAATGCCTCAGACGCCCCCATCCTCCAACTGATGAGAAACACAGTGGCACATAAATAATCAATGCACAGACTGTATTCCAATTATAAGTATGACCAGATGTTAACATTATACATTGGATTGATACCTTTTATTTACAATAAGGAGCTTGGAGATGAAATCTTTGGCTTCTTCTGTCGTATCAACAAACTCTTGTTCCTCAAAGTTCCACTGACAGGCCAAGATGTTGTTGAGAGTCTGGTTGTCGTCATCACCGAGGAAGGGGCAGAGACCACTGAGACTGAAGGGACGAGACGTACTGTCATTAACATCAGTAAGAATTTAAAGTGAAAATGTAAATGTCTGTGTTTCAATGTTTACTTACAGCATGTATGTGATGACGCCGAGGCTCCACATGTCTGTGTTGAACGACACAAAGTCGTAGTTGATGACTTCCGGAGCGAGAAACTCCGGGGTGCCAAAATTCACTCGCAGCTTCTCCCTCGGTTTATATCTATGCAGAGATATAAAAACATTTTGCATGAGTTCCGCTGATAATGATACTGTAAATGCTATAGAAGGAAATAAAAACTTACATCCTGGCGAGGCCAAAGTCGATGATTTTGATCTTATTTGTAATTCGGCTCACACACAGAATATTTTCTGGCTGAAATTCAAAACAAAACAAGTATTTTAACAGAGCTTTGATAAAACCACAGGAGTCTTTTAATTCTGTGTGTTAATTCAATTCTTATAAACTGTGTTTTTTCTACCTTTAGGTCCAGGTGCAGGATGTACATTTTGTGCATGTGCTGCAGGCCCTCACAGATCTGCCTGATGAACCCCACAGCGTCCAGCTCCATTAAAGTGTAGTTTTCATCAATGATCCTGTCAAACAGCTCCCCTCCACCAACACTAAGGTAAAAAACCAAAAGACATAAAACACATTAAAACTCCAAGAATTTAAAGCTTATCAAATATTAAGTATACTTTAATCATGAGAAAAACTTTTAATGACTACATTTTTCATGTAAACTTAATTAACAATCAAATAAATAAGCAGAAATTCTGCTGGTGTCCCACTAAATCAGTACAATTAAAAGGATGTTCATTTGCGATAAAGTGATGAATGAGCTGATTTGAAATGAATAAACGAATGTGCTGAAAATATAAAAGAAGGAGGAGCATACTATTCAAGTACAAGGATGATGTCATTCCTTGACTCATAAGCTGCATAGAGCTGGATCAGGCTGGCATGGTCCAGATTATTCATGACCAGGATCTCATTCTTCACCACCTCCTACCAAAAACACAGGTGCAGACACACACACAGATGCAGAAGCAGACAAACACACACAAATGCAAACAAACACACAGAGACACAGGGAAGCCAGCATACACACACACACACACACACAGACACACACACGATGAGAGGTGTCAGCTGTTCTCTGCTATGAGACAATGCATCTTATCTTCTAGGTCAAACATTTCTCACCTAGGTGAGAAGTATTCCCTTTGCTACTGTTCCAAGTGTGGCCTTGTAGCATGTACTAAAAATGTGTAACTGAGCCCCTCTCCTGCTTTTTATATCATGTGTCGTGGCTCTTACTGTCACTGTACTTATCAAAATAGGACTCATTCATTATTCATGACAGTGTACGCTCGGTGCTGTACCTTTTCTTTCTGTGCCCTGGCTTTGATGACCTTCGCTGCCAAAGTGAGACCTGAAGAGTTTTCGACACATTTGTGCACTTGGCCAAAACGGCCCCTGGAGGAGGGATAGAGAAGAAAAAGAAAAATCTAATTTCCAAAATTGCCATCTCAAATCGTACAGCTGAGAAACAGTTGTGGAACAGGACAGAGTTTTATGTGGTTTCCCATGAGAAATCAAAAAGTGATCTTGCTTCAAACAGGGATTCCTAATCTGTTATTTCATTAAATCTGAGCTGGGCTCTGTCTCCTCTTTGAAGACTTGGATTAACACTTAGTGATTAGCTACCAGCTGGCACCGTGGATTCAGTTTCACATACCACTCAGTTCTGGAGTAAAAATAACCGCTGTGACTCTGAAGTTATGAACCAGGGGGAGAGAAGAGGAGAGGGGATGAAGAGGGGGTGGGTTACGCAATCGGGCTTTATGGAAATTGAAATTCATTCTCATCATCTTGGATTGTGTGATGGTTCAACTTGTCACGGTCGCTTTGATTTCTATGATTTCAGAAGTACAACACTCACCCTCCAAGGACCTCCTGCCAGTTGATGGTGTAGAAGTTGCTGATCTGGTTTGGCTTGGCCGATACAATGCGGTGATTAAAAGGAGCTGCTGGTGGAGGAGTGGTGTCTAAAGTCGGACGGGGAGGGGGGAGAAAAGATATAATCTGTATTAATAGGTTATGAGGAATGTGAGAACACAGGGGCTTCATTGTTGATCAGCTAAAGCATGTCTTCTGACAGGGTACATGTCTGCCATAATCACGTTAGCACATTGTGCACTAACGTGCTATGATAAACACGGTTGTTGCCTTGATATTAGAGAGGCGTGACTGTGCTTTGGCTCTATATATCTTCTACTTACGCTGCCTGACAACCCTAAAGACTTTAAATCACTTCTTACTGCTGTGCTGCACCAACCTGGCAGTCTCAGTTGGGCAAACTATGTAATAGTGACACTGTGTCTTAACTCAAACCAACTTTGGTATTTCTGTGCTATCACTTCTCAGGTGACATATACACAAAAAGCTTATATTGACTGATTTATCAGCCCGGTAGATTCATTAGTCTAGTTCTAGTATCGACTTATATGCAGTTTAAGAGTCTTTTAAGTATTTTAATTCAAACTACCAATGCAAATTTCGTCCACAGACACTGGATCTTTAAATGTCTCCAGCATGTAATTTTTGTGATACTTAATAGATTTCATCAATTCCTCACTGTGTTTTTTCTGGACTACTATAATTATAGCTATTTTTATTATTATTTAAACTTCCATCTTCCTGAGTCATGACTTACCAATAAAGTACCGCTCAGCATCGTCGTCCTCCTCCTCCTCTGCATCGTTTTCCTTCCTCTCCCTCTCCAGCCGCTGTTTGAGGTTTAACTGGATTTCAACTCCATCTGCCCTGAACACAGCCCAGCCCTCAGTCTCCAGCTTCTGTACGTCCTCCTCCCTGTCTCCTCTCTCCTCCTCCTCTAACACCTGGCTATTTGTGGGTTCCTCCACCAAAAAGTGCTCCTCAGTCACAAAGGTCTGGGCAGTTGAGCTGCTCCTCTCTGCTTTCTGGTCTTGCTCAGCTGGGGAAGCATCTCTGTGGTCATCAGGGCTAAAACAAATTGATGGTTTACATTATTATTATTATTATAATTCCAGGGGTTATTGTACATACTCTCCATTCTACTGTGTAACAGAGCTTGTTTGTCTTTATGGTTAATATTACATTACCTTGAAAGATGCCTTGGATAAAATTTTTGTTGATTTTGATGTATTAAAAACATCATAATAATTAACTACCACTACTACACTTACACTTTACCTTTGTCTTGATTTCTTTAAACAATACACACACATATATTAAATATGCAGTATGTATGTACTGTATAAAATATGTGTTTGTGTATCTACATGCATGAAATATCAGAAAATAGTAACATTATTGCTATCATGATTTCCAAAAACCTTAAGGTAAACCAACCCCTGTATGATATATTATGCTATTCTATGCTATGCTATGCTATAATATAATATAGTATAATATAAATATAATACAAGATAACATAATTTAATAATATATAATATCATATCATGTAGCATGTTTCACATTGTTGATTGGCACTATTTATTTTGAATTAATTAATGATAACCCTGTATTATATTGCTCCTGTTGATCAATCTATTGATTAGTTAATTAATAATTGCAGATGTTATATGAATTAAACATTAACTACCTTGTAGCAGTTGGTTCTTTTTCAGCAGGGATCTCTTCTTCTTCTGCAGCTGAAGCTTCCTCTTCCTTCTTTTCCTCTTCATCCTCTTTCACAGCCTCCTCCACATCAAGCTTGGGTTCCTGCTCTGTAACCACCGCCTCTTCCTCAGCTACCTTGTCACTCGTTGCCCCACATTTCTCGGCCACCTGGGAATCTTCTTGCAAGTAGTCCACTAAATTGCAAGTGGAAGCATCGAGTTGTTGATCTTTGGGGGAAACTCCGGCCTCCAGATCCAGATATCCGGGGGTGAGCTGGTGATCTGATTTCTCTACATTTTCCCTGTTGAGTTTCTGCACCTCTTCAAGAAGCAGAACTTGCTTCTTCAGGGAGATATTATCTGAAACAGAATTTACACTTACACTTTTACAACCTGCTAAATATTCATCATAGCTTCCTGTCATATTTAAGGCTGTGAAAGGTTAGAGGGTAAAGCGTGAGGTTGTCAAATATCTCACCCTGACCTTCTGAACTTTGTCACGATACCCATGCAAGTATAGCAGTACATTTAAAAGAATATCTCACAAAAGATGTTCATCCCATAGATGTTTTGTGAGCAAATGTATGCATTTATACTAACAACAAACATAGAACCTGGACTTTTAAGCACTAAAAGACAGCTTTTTTTTCTTGAAGTATATAACTGTACAACTATAAACTGCATGTGGATCTCAGCACCTGCTGTGTCAGGGGGCTTCATCCTCTTTTGAGCTTTGTGACTCTGTGGGCTCAAACAAGGCTTCTCTGTCCCGTCTTTAGCTTTATGGTCTTTCATCTGTGAAATACAGATATAAACAGTCAAAAGAAAATAACGGCACAATTTATTACATGATCTCATTTTAAAATAAATAACCTGACTTACAATGTTATATAATAAAAATAGTTTGATGTTCTTTATCCAAACATTGCTTCTTCTGTTCTTGTATGAAGTACATCATTCAGCCTGTTCATATAAATAACTTCACCTAAACTAGAATTAAAAGGCAAATATATTTTTTTTCTTTGCCTGCATATCACTGGTTTAGCTATGCAAACATTTCATATCATCACACTTTACTTGTCAAGGATACCTGCACGAAAACAGCTACAGCCCTTTAATCCAAAAACATGATGAACAATTGTGAACACAGAAATGAAAACAGCACATACACACATTTAACAAAGAGAAAAGACAAGTTCCTGTGTAAGAGCAGCTTGTTAAGCACAATACACCTACACATTTTCCACATTTGCGAGAGGCGAGGAAATGCTTTGGTCCGTGGAGCTTTATCTTGTGAGAAGGCTGCGGAGAACTGGGCTCACATGCAGGAGTTATCTGTTGATTCCCTTTACTGGTTTTATTAGAGGTAGTTTTCTAGTAAAAAGACAAGATGGCAACGTTTAGTGGGTTACATGGAAAGGAATAAAAATATCACATGTTAAATATGAATGTTGACAAAACACGGAACATAAAATATGAAGAAGTTAGGGTCACACAATATCAGAAATGAGCCAGAACTGTAAATGTAATTAATTAAATGAAAAGACAGAGACAGGTAGATTTGATGAAGTTAGGGCCAAATGAAAAAATGCACAAGACAAATGAATCAATAACTCGATGAAATGACACATAAAGTTATGAAAAGGACAAAGTAGAAGCAGCACCTCCCTTGTTTTCTCCTTACAGATTAGCACATTTATTGTACATCTCCATGCGCAGACTGACTCGTACGGCATGCCTTTGATTATTCATGGCAGATGGATAGACAGCAGCAGGGCAGGGAATTTATAGCTTATCACTTGTCACACTTGGCAATGGAATGCAATGCTGACCCTGAGCGGAAAATATTACAAGTGACCGTAGGCTGTTGTTCAAATTTCTCAGCTGAGGAAACACACTAAACACTCTGTGATCAGGTTATAGCAAATGGAAAAAGCTGTCTTGAACTGCCGGGGCCTGTCTCACATTTGTTCTCCGAATGCTGTCGTGAGGTAAACAGCACGGGGGGGTATTTTGGAGCTCAGCGTTTCCCCAGCGACAGCTATGTTTGCAAAAGTTCAAATCTCTGATCGGGAGAGCGGGGGGCACAGTAACAGACAGAAATTTCACACCTCAGAAGGTGGCGGAAGATGGAGTAACCACCTGACGAGGGCTCTGACGACAACAGAGATTCCTTGAAATGTGACTCACATGGAAGCCATCAGATTGGTATGTGGTCATCAATCATCAGAATATAATTTATGTCGTAAATTAAGGATCCACATTGTCCAAGTCATATCTTAATTCAACACAAATGCAGATTCAAATAAAAGAGGTGACTGCACTTTAATGAGCTGTGCAGAATGACGCAAGTATCTCTACAAGTATGTGATACCACTCTCGCATGACGTCACAATCACTCAGGTACTTTTGCACGTTGCTTGTAGGTCACAGAGGAAAAGAGATATGGCTCTTCACATCTAGAGTCATGCAAGTGATAGGAGTGTGGTTATGTCTGTAAGTGCAACAGAAGCCTCTGATACCAAGCAGCACTGATTGACCTTTATACAGTGTCGTGATCTGACATATGATGAGATTATTAAGGGAAAATCCTCAGGTTGGATTTATGTCTGTCACACGAAATGTTTTTCAGTCTCAAGTGTTTGGTATCTTGTCCAGTTTGAACAATCCAGACAAGGAAAAGTAGAAATTTTGGGCCTTGAAAACTGAAATTCTGCATCAGGACCTACCAGTGCAAAGTGCAGTGGAACAACAGTTACCTCACAACGATCATAATTATGTAAACACATATTCACTTTTTTACTTTTCTGAAGCTGCACCAGCGGTTCTCAAGCTCTGCATTCCGTGTTAAATGCAGATCTTTATTGGAGCCTTTAAATAAAAAATACTTCGACAGCATTATTAGCAGGAATCCCAATAAAATTTTATGAAGAGTTATTTTCCGCTGCAGAATCACATTGCACAGACTTCAGTCAATGCCCATGTTACAGCAGAGGGTCTAACGACTGGAAACTATAGATGATGAAGAGGTGGCACAGAATTTAAATGGACAGAGGTAGGGATACACAGACAGGCGGAACCAAATCCAGTTTGAGTGAGTCAGAGCGAGAAACAAGAGAGAAGGGGAGAAACACTGACTCATTACAATTTGTTGACACCTAACTCCCTGTGAGCTGAAGGGGTTAAATCCCTTTTAGACCACAAACACTGTAGCCCCAATCCAAAAACAGCATATTCTAAACTGGGCCACTCACATTTCACCCCTGGCCTCACCCTGGCCCTCTCATGCCCTGCCGGGAGGTCCCACATCGGGTCCCATGCCAAGATGGCCACGTTGCATTCAGCACAGGGGTACAAATCTGAGTTTGTTTGAGTCTGGACTTTATTTAAGCTGTGACATACTTATTGTGCAGAAACTTACATAATGCCATGAACATTTGTGTCCTTAATCACTTTGTCTTCAATCAGCAAATTGGCAATTACACTGAGGCCCATTACACCTGCCTGTTAAATGAAGCATTTAGCACATGAGCCAAGTCACATTCATGGGCAACATGGCTGATTTACTGCTATGATCATTTTCACATGTTCTGCCAAGAACAACAAGATCCTGGTAAAAATCTAAGTCAGCAAGTCAGAAGATATAGCATATTTGTCAACACGAGACGACTATAGTGATGGACGCACTGTGACAACTTTATTTACTTGGATTGAAAAATCATGTTAAATGCATACTTTAGAATCTGAACTGGAAGAATAATAAACTCTCAATCCAAAGCTACAATAACACAAGTTGGATCATATTTCTCTAAAACCCACTTTATACAACACCAATATAATTCAGCCTCTTTACATTAGACTGCACTGTTCAAAAATATTTTTGATTTACAGCATTTCAGGCTCTCAACCTCACCTTGTCCAGCTTCTTGGTTATTGCGTCTGTAGACGTTTTTTTCTTGGTAGCTTGCTTTCCTTTATTGTCTTTGGGCTTGCAGCCCTTCTGAGCTGTGGGGCCTTTCAGTATCAGCTCCATAATCTTTGAACTCTTCACCGTCTCCCCAATGAAGCCGATAACCTGCTGCATGCTGAGGACCAGTTTTTCCATCCCCTCCAGCTTCTGAGCCTGCTGCTCGGAGCGCTGGTTCACCACCGACATGATGGTGCTCATCTCCTGGCATATCTCCTTCACCTCTCTCCCCACGACCTGGGTCTGGCTCACCATCCTGGGCGGCAGATGGATCTCCTCCTTGTCAACCTTTAGATTCTCCATATCCTTTTCGATGCCGTCAATGTCCTGAGACATCCCATCCAGGCGGTTCAGCACCTTCTCTTGAATGTTGATGAGCTTGTCCATCTTGCTGCTCAGTGACTCAATCCGATTTTGGATGAGGTCAAAGCTTACGCCGCTGTCGTCTCCCTCTGTGTTCACTATCAAGGCACTCATGGCTTCCGGTGATACTAAAATCACGTTAAGACACCGACTTCAGACAAAAATAGGACTGGCAACGTCCGTGACAAAGAATAAATCGTAGCCAGCTCTACCCTTCGGTGCTCCACATTGGTGGGTAAACTAATTTAAATACAGAAACGTGACACCAAACAAAATAAAAAATCCAGCAAGAAAAGATTCAACAGCTATGAAGATTTTAAATCTCTAAAACTGTAAAACCCTGTGAATTAAGCTCTGAAAAGTATCATTGAAAAAAGTCTGTCTCTCAGGCTTCATCCCTGGTGCCTTCTTCTCTCCACAATAGCAATGGTATTAAGAATGGAGTGAGCCGGTGTCCCTAAATGTAAATGGACAGCTTACGTCAGCAGGGGTCAAGTGTTTGGGGTGGGGGCTTAGCAATGCTTGGGCAATGAGACATTTGAGAGCCTTCAAGTGTTAAGCCCACCACCGTCACTCGCCTTCTGGGTGTCAAAATGGTCACTGTGCACAGTCCTTCTTCAGCATGTAAGACAAGCGAGACAATGCTCATTGATTTAAAAAAATAATTTCCTCTTCAAATGACTTGCTGTAACAGGTGGACGTATCTGGTTCACATTCTTGAGTGGGCTGAGCAGGTGTCCAAAAAAGGAGACGGGTAAAGAGTGAGTTTCCAGGTGGGGTTTTTTTTAAGCAGAAGAACACGTTGAGATAGACTTAAAATAGAAGCTGTGTTGACAACATAAAAAAAATAAATAAATAAATGACCGTAATGGCATTGAGGAGACTAAAAGGACTGAGCTGCTGGTTACTTAGCAGCGCTGCTTGCGGTTCTGTCTGAGCACTAAAGTGAAAGAGGACCGTGTTGCAATGCAAATGCCCTCCTTATCTCCAGCTGTAATATGCACCCAGTGTCGAAACGTGAGGAACCCTGTGGTTCCAGGGAACCTTCTGCTGAAAGAAGAGATGGGTGACACTTATGATTTATATGACGCCTGCTCACTGATAAAAACATCACTGAAAACTTCCCTTAAAAGAGTACGGGCTCAATTTGAACTCACAGCCTCACAATTATTCAATGTTTCAATAACTGGAGGCTGCGACAGCCCCGCTGCCGGGTAATCAAGCTATTTCCTGACAAGTTCATCCTCACGTGCTTCCCAAACTCATTTAGCCGCCATAAATTCACAGATGATAGAGCCAAGGGGAGACTCCAGCTTTGCTCAAGCCACCATGAAATGCTTTTTGACAACAGAGCCACGGATTGCAAACTGAGCCACGGTGACCCCAGCCAAACTCACCCCAACCTGGGGGCTCGAGCCAAAAGCCATCTACGTCGTGGAAAGGCCCGTGGAAGGGCCTGAGGAGGGACGTGAACTTGACGGATAGAGCAGGGTTGAGCAGGGTAATGTGATGGAAGGGACGGAGTTTACTTGTCAGCTTAGGTTTCACGGCAAGTCATCGCACACAAGACTGCATGTCACTTTTTGTCTTATAAGAACCAAACTGCATTGTGCAAGAGCAGCCTGACCCCTTGAATTCTCATTTTCCTCTGGGTTCAGTCATGTAAGATGACTATAGGGGAAATAACAAGAGCCTCTGACGGGGCAGAAACAGATGGGAGTGGAAACCAGCCATCAATCAGCCACTGGGACGCTCACACCTGTCCCTGGATGCCAACAGATGACAGACAACGTAGGTCATTTGCAGCATGTCGTGTCAATTTATGCACATCGACCGGGGTGTGTTTTTTTCCACTTGAGCTGCAAGAAGAATGCTAAGTGATTGTTTACGAATGTCAAAAGAGAGAAAAAAACATATTTTCATGTCAAAGGTTAGCGGGTACGTTTGCAATGACACTATCAGACGGGCACTTCAGGGTTATGAAACGCTGCAGGGGATAAAAACAGACCTGTGACACAAAGCGAATACGGATTTTATCACAGCATCTTGACCAGCGCTCAAAGTGCTCTCTCACCTCCTCTGCCAAACCCATAGAGGCATGTGTGCACACAAGGTGGCAGCTGAGATATCACTGCCCTGTCTCACTGGTGCATGATTAGAGTGGTTAGATAATGTCACAGCAAAATGATGAGGATGCTTGGAGACAATGTCAAATGCATGTTATTCCCTGGAAAGCCTGTGAAAAATGTGACAAATAATTGAGTGTTTGTGTGCATGTGTCTGTCCTTGTTGAGTTTGTAGTACGGACTTTGCTTCTTCATCGTGTATCATTAGTTCACCTGATGATCAAAAGTATAAATCTGACTTAAAATCATTAATATAGTAAAGTTAGCACTGCAGTCAACAAGTATTTCCATTATCTATCATTTTGAAGATTTTTCTGTTAATTATAACTGAGATCTGATTTGTTAGTCTGTTTATCCAAAATCCTATTTTTATTCTCGTCTGACCAAATGTACCAAAAACCAAATGTGTGAGCATGAAATATGACTGAGAATTCACAATTTCAGAAGCTGGCCTGAGCCGATTTAAAGGTTCTTTTATCAAAAAACTAATTGATTAATTAAAACAATTAATTGATCATTAAACTACCTCAAGAAATTGAATTATTATTGAATTGTATTAGCTGGTTATACTAACAATAAATAAGAGAACACTTCAAATCAAGAAATAATAAGATCATTTTACATAAACAACTGTTTTAAGCTTTACACTTACACTAAAGCATTATTTTTTACACACCATATAAATGACAAATAAATGTTTGTATATCAACTGATAAAACAAAAAAGCAAAAACAGTCACAGCCACTCAGATGTAGTTTTGTTCAGTGTGACGTTTTCTTTCCTGAATAATCCATACATGTGTTATATGGTATATGTCTGAATAGAATGACCTCAGCAGTTTGTGTGGCGTCTGGGAGAAGGTGAACTTAAAAATGGAGCAGCACCTCCTGCAGAGAGAACACAATGTCCTGGGAAGCGGTGGGTCTGTGTGCTGTGGCTACTGTCCAGTCACCTCTCCAGTCTCCACTCGCACAACATGCCGCCTGCCAGCTCTGGCTATACTCTCTCTTGGAAACTTGGGGGCTTAAATGTGTGTGGCAGCCATGAAACTTTACTCCATGCTCTAACGTCTAGGACGTCTCTTCTGTTCTTTCCCTGTCATCTCAGCTTTTCTCTTGGCATGTGAGCACATTCTGCTGCTGCCCGTCAAAAGATGTTTTATTTTTTAGTATTACTGGTTTGTACAACATTAGACTATGTTGTGCTGATCCAGTACATTATACATCTGTCTAGAATTTTACAGTTGTTGAGAGATTTTCATCTGATTGGACATGATCAGATGAACTTAATAACATGAAACTATGTGGGCCTGGTCCAATTATTAACTTCTGTCACTTGCACTGATGGAAAATATGTATAGACATCAAACAGTTACTATTCAGATTAGCATCAAACATAGAAATCAAGCACTGCTGTCAATTAAGCCTTTAAAATATAAAGTAGTTAAATTACTTTCACATTGACCAACAGGGAAAGTAAAATGACATATTTTACATATATCTTCCCTTATGATACTTAAATCATGAATGCATCATTTTTATTTGCTTGTCATCATTCAAGGATAACCTTTGAAATGCCTGAAACACAACTGTTGTTCTCTGGTACAAACATTATTTATGATAATTTCTTCTACACACTTGAACACCGAAAGTCCATTCAAATTTTAAATGATCATCTCAATAGAGAAATTTATAGATGTATAAAGTGTTGCAATATATTTAATTCTTTCCAAAATATTCAAAGTTTTGTTGGAAATGTTTTACTTTCAAATTCATGTTTGAATTGAGTTTCTTTAAGCTCTAAAAGGATAACAAGCTATTTAGCAACTAAACAAATCAGCTTTGTGACATCGTATACATTTTATAAATGATGAACTTTGCATGTTTTGACATTAGTATGGTTGTCTAAGGCAGGGGATTTAAAAAGGTGACAGTGAGAGTAGTGTCAGAATAGCTGCCAGGGGGCAACAGATGGTCGTTTTTTCTGTCCAACATGCAGTTGGTTCTTAGATTACACAGATGACTAAGAAAACAACACACATTCACATTTGAGTTACTTCCTGGATTTGGGGTCAATGGTTTTTTGGCTTTTTTACTTAAACACTACAGAATAAAAACACTCAACTGATTAATCAGTGAATATCTGAAATATAATTGTATTCATATATAAAAGTTTTAAATGAAGATGACTACCTGGATCCTGCGTAACCAGTGTTAACCACAAGTAACCCCACTTGTACTTAAGTAATACTTTCAAGTGTGGTGCTTATTCTTTAGGCAAGATATTTCCAGATGCGCTATAATTACCAGTGTGGAAATATAAGAAGCGCCATACATTAAGGATGTTAGTGACAGAATGCAAAGAAAGCCTAGTCGCATACTCAAGGATCTCCTGCAGTAAATGTCAGTGTAGATCTCCTAAATGCCAAAAGAGGAATGGAAACAAGAGTGGGTGAGGGGGCTTCAGCTTGTCCCTGCAGCATACTATCACAGCATTAAAGATAACTGCAGAATGTGTGTATTTATAATCCAAGTGCAGTGAATACATTCATACCAAGGCAGAATTGTGCAAGTATAAATGTGCATTTCACAAAGTAAAACGCTGATTCATATCTTATGTTTATATATAAAAGGCCAACCCTATAACATGCACTCAAAACCATATATATTATATATATATATACAAAGTCTCTTTCCTCTGATCTGTGATGACTTGTTTTTCCAATCTCATGCTTGTGAAGAGTCCTGCAATGCTGCATCACAGCAGCCATTCCATTTATTAACCACTAGATAGCAGCAAAAGCAGGATATTGAGCCTCCATCATGCCTGTGTTACGATCCACCACTAGAGCTCACTGTTTCTTCACAGCTCGTTTTCAAATCTCCACTCATAAACGCCACCAACACCTTATCTCATGTTCTATCCTTCCTGCTGATGTCCATAGCTGAGACCCCTCATGCATCACAACTGTAACAGCCTCACCTGTCACTCCGATACTGAGAATTATGCTGCAAGGATAATCCCCATATGTTGAGCTAACTAATTCAATTAGATTTGACATTTAGAGAGAACATAGCATAGTGAGTGTAAAGTAAGCACTAAATTGCACAAATGAATTGCACTTTAAAGGCAACGCAAAGATGGCTTCGTGCACAGCTGAATCCTCATTAAGCTTCTTAATGAATAACTTATGAGACAAGCTTCTTTGTTGTCTGGGAGGAAAGTACAGTTATTCCACTATGACTAAAGCTTCACTGGGGCATCACAATGAGGACAGTTAATATTATCACAGATCACAGACAGACAGTACAAAACTGTTAATTATATCTATTAGTAACTGATCAAGGCATGAGGTACAGGTATAGTTGCTTTTTATGCAATATATCTATGACTGATGATCAATATGTAAATGAAATCCTTCCATAATTATATGTAAATGGTGAAAACTGAGTGGATTATCATCTTAAAGATTGCTCTGTCTACATCAATTAATATTAAAACATTTACATGTGACACCAACAACATTTTTGGGGCAATTCTTGGTCCATAAACCACAAAATGCGTGAAAATATAAAATCTTGAAACATCTACCACTGTAACAAGGTTAATAAATCTGCTGCAGTAAAACCTGTGTTGCTCAGCGAATGTCTGAGTATAATTCCTGAAGTCAGATCAGTACCTGAGACGCAGCTGGAGCAGATGCTCTGTGCCTCCTCCTGGAGCAGAGTAAATCACACAGCCTGTGCCAGAGGTAGGAGGCAACCAAACACATGCCTTTGACGAGCCACACATCCAAGCCTGTGACAAATTTCTCCATGGCTTTAACTTTACTCCTCATCCTTCTTCTGCAGTCTTTTTTTTCTTCTTCCTATCTTTAACCACACACCGGCCCTCGTGGAGCTTAGGGAGAAGAGAGTCGAGTGGAGGAGCGTTGGAGGAGATGACAGCTTCTTCTCTGGGTAAGGACCGCCCAAACATTAATACTATCCTCTGCAGCCTCTGTTAATTCAGTCAACACCCCCCCAACACTCAGAGCCACAGGACGAGCAGTGTGTCCTCATGACAAAGGAGTGACAGGTGCCAGAACTTCAGCTCACTCTGTCTTACCTCACATCTTCACACCCTTTTCATTTCTTTATTCCCACATTACTCTCTGTGAATAAACTATGTTAACAAGAGTCCACAGAAAACACAATTTATCTGAAACACAGCAGTGACATTGAAACCTGGGAGAATCGTGACAGGGGGGTTTAGTGTCCCTGTCAGCACAGACGGGATGTGGTGTAAATAAATAGCCTGTGCTATTGGATTACTGCTGCAAATGTCACACTAACTATCATGTGAGGGGTTACACTCAGTGATCTTGGCATTCTGAGTTTTACATCAACCATTATTGTTTGACAAACTTAGAATAAAAGCAACCAGTGTAAAAACAGCAATAATTCAACTTGAGAGTAATTAGTGTCAGTTCTAAATAAGGATTTCTGAAGAGAGCCACTTATTCTGCTTGTGCAACAATCACACTTTGAGAGGCATCATCTGGCAGCCAGTGGCATGTGCAGCATGTCTGGGATCCTCCACACTCTCCTGGCCTCACCACCGACACTGTCTAACACAGTAAGAGCTCACTTTCAGATGACTCGCTGCTCAAATGACAAAAACAAAGTAAAACCGGTCTTTGATTACTCTTAGTGTCTCAGTTGTGAATTACATAAATCGACTTTAGTTACAACTACAACATATAATGAGGTGAATCCCAGTCTCTGTGTTTTACACTATTTGTGGCACTTCTTGCTCATCACATAATTTGGCAATTGATAAAAGTGACATTTCCAACGCTATGTTGGTAGTGATGCAGTTTGCTGAGTAGGCACTACACATGGTGTCAGATTATGCTATTTTATACTGTGGGAAATAATTTGGTGTCTTTTGTTTACAGTCTATTAACGACCATATTGAATCATCATTAACTAGAATGGTACTCAGTTGAGTGCACACCACTGCCAGGTCCAACCTTAATTCAATCAAACTTCACCAAAATTAATTCATAGATATAAATCCTCTACACAGGCCTCATTGTTTTCATGAAGATCCATTAATGATCCTCTAGAAAATCAGTGAAAAGTATATCTCACAATCTTAAAGAGGGTGAAAAGAAATTCCTCCTGCTCCCTGTGATAAGTTTTGTGATAATGTAGAAAACAAATGTAAATTACTTTATTAAATTATTAATGTAAAGCCATATTTGTTTTTTATACTTTACTGTAAATATATCTCTACTGGGATATTCTCTGTTTATAATTTGAATTTCAAATCAGTTAATGCACTATGTTACAGCATTTCTACTCTTGCATTAGCACCCTCTAGTGGGCCTCCAGCAGAATCATAAGGTTGACTCAAAAAGCATATTAGTAGTTTTTTTTAACAGGCTAAGTACCTATTATGAGGAATTCATTAACTGCATGGATACCTCTGGCTCACACTTCATTTCCCAGAAGCAGCGCATGGTTTTCACCTTCTCTAAATAGGGGAGTAAGGCCAGCTTGGTCATGTTTCGGCTGCTGGCAAAATGATGAACTGACTTCAACTTGGCCTCTCTCCCTGAGGGAGACCCTTGGCCGACAGCCCTTTCCCTTGTGAGCCCTCACTCCGTCTTCTCAGCCTGGTCGACCTTTCTGGTGTGTTTCTCTTGGCTGGATGTTTAATCTGAGTGGAGAAGGAGAGAACGGCTGAGGAAGAGGGCAGCAAATCACCAATAAAGAAAATAGCAGCACTAAATCATGTCAGAATTTTGTTTAACTAAACAATGACGTTCCTTAATTTAGACTGTAAATCATTCACAGTACCAGGACATTGTACAACTATAGAATTGTATGAAGGACCTGGAGGGTAAAAAAAAGTAGCTCATTAAGTCATAGTAACTTTCCAGGAGGCTCCAGGTCTTAAAGTATCCTTCTTTCTTTTAATATTCTTATGTATTATATGATCTAATCTAATATTACACTATATTCTATCATTTTATAATATATTATATATGATGAATATATGTGCATTTATAATACATTCTTTCTTTTAATATTTTATTATATTATAATATATTATATACATGTTATTATCTTATCTTGTTTTGTCAACCAAGCCTTTTTTGGTTATTTCATCAACACTTCACCCATAATCTATCAGGGTGTTTTTAGTTGTTCATATAGTTGATTTCATGACCATATATGATTATATTTTCATTCATAAATATGAAACATATGATAATAATTATCTGTCATAAACAAGACATTTTCAAAATTCCTTATTTCATAACATCATCCCATGCTTGGAAATAGTGTGCTTTCAAGAGTAACTGTCATTTCTAAAGCATACGTGACATTAGAATAACTTTACATTTTTAAAGTTCACCAACAAATAGTTGAAATGCAGCTTAGAATATTCGTAAAATATAAATGTATTAAATATAGATTAAAATCTAATAAATACAGTGTAATATCACAGTGTGTCCGGCTATCATCGGCTATCTTTAAACTCAAGTGAGGAAGTTCTCACCTAAAGTGATACAAGTGTTTTTTTTCAATATACAACGTGAACAAATGCGGATGAATGTGACTTCATGCGCGGAGCTTGTGTCGCAAACGCACCACATGGTGTCTGACAGCCCCGTGTGTCCGTGAACGCACCCGGACCGGAACTGAATCATTGGTTTATTAGAAACAGTGAATTATTATAAGCTTCTAATTGACGTCACGATTAGCGAGTAAATAAAACATCGAAATGTGTGAATTCAACGTTTAAAATAGTTTCAACCATTTAACATTAAAACAGTGTTTGGTCACGTGGTTGGAAGTTTGGCGGGGACTGAACATGGCGCAGGCGGACGAGATGAGCTCTTCTGCCGCGGACTCGGTTCAATGTCCGGTTTGTTTTAAAGACTTTACACCGACAACGATCAACAAACACCTGGACGTGTGTCTGCTGGAAGGTGCTGCCGACAATACCCCGTCCACCATGGCTGACAACAGCGAGCCTCCTCTGAAGAGACCCCGGGTTAGTGCGGGGGCTGCACCGGCCAGTCCCGCTGTCAACAAACCGGGGGCTGGATCGTTTTCTCTGTTTCACACCAGCAAGTTGAAACCATCACAACAAAGTGATCGGACTGGTTTGTTTACCAGTAAACAAAGTGCTGTCAACAACAAGGGGCTGAAACGTGGCGCTGTGGATGAGGCTGACAGTGAACCAGCCGCAGGGACTGAGGCCGTGAGGAGCCAAACATCTGTGTCCGTGAAGGCAACACCTGCTCCATCGCTGCTGACCCTGAACAAGCCTTTAGCGGAGATTCTGAGGCCGAACACTCTGGATCAATACTTCGGTCAGAGCCAAGTTGTGGGAGAACAAACTCTCATCCGGTCACTGCTGGACTCCCAGGAGATTCCGTCCCTGATCCTGTGGGGGCCGCCGGGGTGTGGGAAGGTGTGGTGGTCCCTACATGATGCTCCATCCCCGTGATTTGATTTATTATGTGTGTCTGATATGATGCATTTGTTTGCAACAGCACACTCTCCCCTTGATAACCCAACACTGATATTATTATTACTATTCCAAATAGCTGCATCTGTAAGTTTTCTCAGTTAAAGGTCCAGTGTGTACGATTTAGGTGAAATGGATCTATTGGCAGAAATTAAATACAAAATAATCCTAGTGATGTTTTCACTCGTGTGTTTCATCTAAATTGTACAAATTGTGGTTTTCTTTACCCTCGAATGGACCTTTTCTATTTAAATACTTTCAATTTACGTCGGGAGAGGGTCCACTCTACAAAGCCGGCTGAAGGCTGCCGCAGGTTCTCTCCCATGTTTGGAAGGGAAGGGTGAGGTGAGGGGTTTTCAGCTGCAACATGCAACTTCACCACTGGATGTCACTAAATCTTACACACTGAACCTTTAAGACTATTCAAATTATCAATTTAACTCTTCATTATTATTTTTTCAGTGATTCAACCACTTGTTTGGACTTTTAATAATAATAATACTAAACTTTCTGTACAGCACTTAAAAGTGCTCCTGTTTTTGCTTTAAAAGTGATCTAAACTAGAGCTGCAGTAAGTTATAAGTTGATTGATTATCCCTCACTTCTCTTTGTCAGACCTGAGTATAGCGTGTTAATGACTTCTTAACTATGCCAGGGTACTTGCACAGATTGTTGTACAGCAGCTTGCCATACTTAGACGTTGTTAACATGCTTTACTCATACTTAACGTCTGTAACTCCCTCCCTCAGTTGTCTGACAGTGTTCAGGTTTCATCAGTGCATTGTTATTTTTGTGGCTGGGTCAAATGATTTATGGGTAATTAAATGTATAACTGACACAATGGAGATTAAAGCTACCATATATATATATATATAAACTATTATTATGATCCCACATTGATAAACAGGAATTTTTTTTGTTGCAATTTTACCCATTTATCTTCTAACTGGCAGTGCATAGGTTTTAAATATAATTACTCTGTGCTTGATTTTGTCTTTCAGACCACACTAGCTCACATCATTGCCAGCACCAGTAAAAAGAATGGCACAGCGCGTTTTGTCACTCTGTCTGCGACCAGCACTTCCACGAGTGAGGTCCGAGAGGTGATCAAGCAGGCGCAGAACGAGCTGCGACTGTGCAAGAGGAAGACCATCATGTTCATCGATGAAATTCACCGCTTCAATAAGTCCCAACAGGTGAATCACTGAGTATGCATGTTAGTTTGTAGTCTTTAGATTCAACTACTAAATGTTTAAAATGCACCCTGGATGCACCCTGGATTTTCTCACCCAGACCTTTCCCAGCATTCCCCTCCATTTAATTTTTTGCTCTTCTGCTTTACAGCCCCACCCTTCTGGTTTTTGTTAGGATTTTTGTTGAGGTGTCAATCAAAGTGAGCCGACAACACATCTGTAGGCTTAAGCCAAAAGAAAAAAGATGCTTGTGCGGTCCACAGGCATTCCTCTCGGTAGTTTATATTTAACCTCCATTTCTTTTCAGTCGTACAGTTTCCATTTAGTCTGTTTACATGATCATGTTTTACGATGTCATCCCTCTCGGTAAACCACAGTTTAATGTTCTCTGTAAGAATAAATATAAAGTTATAATTAGCTTACAGACTAACATGTCTACTAGCTGTCTTAGCAGCTCCACTATGAGAATGTGCTCAACACTTTATCCCCTCTCATACAGTACCCATTAATTCCTCTGTGTGTTTGTTGGAAATCAAATATTATGTGAGTCACTAAAAGAAGGTTCTACTTTGCTTCTGAAACCGGATTATGTTTGAAGCCATTGTTTTAAATGTAGTATTCAGGAACATTTAAAGCTTCAGGTCGTAAATATTCACAGATTTTAAACTGAGATTTGAGTTGTTTGAATAGTTTGCTTCCCTTACTTCCACTCACCATGAAAATACACATCATAGTGATGCAAGTGTGACATTGCATTCTCTAATGGAGGAAGCATAATGAAAATAGTAAAACAAATACTTACTTTTTATCGTCCCTTCAGAGATGGTGGTTATTTCTTCTCACATTAGTCTCTCTCTTCTTTCTTCACTTATGTTTGTGTATTTATAGGACACCTTCCTTCCTCACGTTGAGTGCGGGACAGTCACACTGATCGGAGCGACCACGGAGAATCCGTCCTTCCAGGTGAACGCAGCCCTGCTGAGCAGGTGCAGGGTGCTGGTCCTGGAGAGGCTGTCTGTGGAGGCGATGGGCTCGATCCTGGACCGGGCTGTGGCCACACTCAGTATCAGAGTCCTGGGACGAGATCTATCAAATCCTGAAGATCAAGACAAAACTGATGGACACGAGTAAGAGCTGAGTCCGCTGTGTCCCAGATTTCATGATCGGGAGCCACCCTACAAGTCTCCTCTTTTGTTCCTGGCTTACAGAGTTCAGTTCATTAATAAATGGGAGGGGTGGATATATCAGTTTGATATGTTGACAGAAAAGAATTTGTGTATGAGCTGCAGCTGTCAACTGCTGGCTGCAGATCATGTGTGATACTGATCGAATTGTTGTCATATTTAATATTTAAGATTCACTGAAATCTGATCCTGTAGCATATATTGAGATTAAAAATTAGCCAGCTAATTTGGATCTTAAACCAGAATGAAGCTGGCTCTCTTTTATCCGGGTTAAATTACCATGGTAACCAGCACTATGGAGGGAGAGGTGAAAGTAGCAGGATAAAACACATGGTAACAGTTTGACCTTATGAAAAATAAAGTATTAATTTCAACTTAATCCAGACATTGTTAAACTGAATTTTAAATTCAATCACTTTGCCTCTAATGATTGTTATATCAGAGCAATTTTCATAAACATAACCAATAACAAGCAGTAACCGGATTGTGCAGTTCTTTATTTCTCAGGTGTAATATGACAATTATGCATTGACCTTATTGTAAAATTACTACAAAACACTAATATTCATATTTTGGCAATATTTGTCATCATTGATTAATATTTCATTTCTCAGGTATTAATTATTATCAGAGGGAAGAGGCTACAGTAATATGTATTCACACTGACCCTAAATATGTTTTCACTTCCCAGGCCAAAGATATCCATTGAGCAAAAAGCTCTGGACACCATTGCTTACCTCTGTGATGGTGATGCAAGAACAGGACTCAACAGTCTGCAGCTCGCTGTGCAGGCTCAGGTGAGCTTTAACCGCTCAAGCCCGTCATCGCAGAGCGGTTCTCCTCAAGAAATAGTGGTGACGGAGGAGCATGTGAAGGAAGGTCTTCAGAGGTCCCACATTCTCTATGATAAAGCTGGTGAGCATGTATGTACTTATCATTTGCATGTTGCTGTAGTTACTTACCGAAGTAAACTATGAACCCCACACATTTGAGAAGTGAGAGTTGGGGCCAACCTACATTTATCAGAGCATCAACTGTAGCTACTTCCAAATTATTAAGTACACACATTAGGTTATTTGTTTTCTGTGTTAGTTTGTCTTTTGGTCAGCAGTATTACGCAAAAGTTACTGAATTTATTTCCAGTACATTTTGTGGAGGGGTGGGACATGAACTAAGGAACTCAACACATCTTGTAGCGGATTAACGGCCATTTCCAGGATTGTGTTACTCTTTAACATGGTCAGATAGAGGGCTGATGGAGTTATGAGCCTTCTGAGGACCATTCTAGTTCATGTCTGTGAATATAGAGGCATTATTAATGATTGCTGAAATGTGAGACACTCTCAGAGGAACATTAACACATGTTTTACAAATCCATATTTTCTAAATCCTCTCAGCAGCTTCACTGTAACACCTGTCATCAGTATTTTCACTTTATATAACTTCTGAATAACTGGAGTTTGAAGGCCTGATCATATTACCCTCCTGTTAGCTGTTGTGACTTCATTATCATGGAGCTTTCACGTGAAATCCATGAAATGATAAAAGATATAACTGTGTTTATAGCCGAGCTTGCGGTTGCTTAGGAGTGCTGCGTTATTTATTTTCAGTCTGTGTGTCTGTCTGTGTGACACTTGAAGGTCCGCTGTCCAAACTGTCCTGTTGCGTAACACTCAGCTGGCCCAAGAGATTGAGATTTACTGTTCCCAGTTCCAAGGGGTGATGACACTGCCTCTCAGTCTGACTAATGACCCTCCATTATGGTTTTATATTCTCTGCTATACATTTACACTTTAATCATTTGTCCTTGTGCGGCATTAGTTTATCAGATAATCTGTGTGTCATGTTCTTTGCACAGTGGTAAATGGTAAATGGCAACATAATCTGTTTTATTTCTCTTGCTTCACACATTGGTATTTTTTTTAAATGTTATTTACAAAACAGATTTAACATAACTGAACAGAAAACAAATGAAATAAATACAAAAACCAACACAACAGCAAAATCACAAAAAAGGATACTAAATCAGACTGATACATATATTTTCACAATCTTATCAAAAGGCCCAACAACCTAATTATGTAACAAAGGGAAAACAACTCATAACAAACAAAATAAATAAAATGATATTCTTTCTGGGTTGAATACGTTTCATTCAAGCCCTCAGCTTCACTAATCTTTCATTGATGTGTTCTGTTGTTTGTGTTACTCAAAGGTGAAGAGCATTACAACTGTATCTCGGCGTTGCACAAGTCGTTGAGAGGCTCCCAAGAGAATGCCTCTCTGTATTGGCTGGGCCGCATGCTGGAGGGCGGCGAGGATCCGCTCTACGTGGCTCGCAGGCTGGTCCGCTTTGCCAGCGAGGATGTTGGTACGTGGAATGACTGCATCACATCATCTCAAGTGTTTTGTCTCCCACAATATGTACGGATATCCTGCATGGAGGATTAGATTTGACTGATGGTGTTTGCAACCTTGCCTGGCTGCGCTCCTGGTTACATCACCCACGCTGTAGTTCACTTTGAGCCAGAGTAAACAGGGGCCTCTAGATTGTCCCTAAATCTCAGCTCATAATTAAAGATTACTGAGGGCTGTTGCGGTGAGATCCCTCAGCTGTGGGGGCTGTCGTAAATTCACAGGCATGTTGAGTCTGGCTCTTCTTTCAAAACTTGTTTTTATGCAGAGGCCTTCACTGTTCTATAATTTCACTCAATTCATTTATTGATTTGATATTCTGCTTTTATTTGGGTTTTGTTTTAAAACAAAATGTATGAATTGTTTGATTTTAATTATTGCAAATACAGTCACACATACAGTTTTGTATTGCACAGGGGGATTTGAAGATTATTTTCCTGTTCTGTCAATTGCTTATTAAATGTTCCTTAGAACTATATGGGTCAATTTCCCTGACCTGACAAATTGTGATTGAAATTACAGGAAAGTGAATCTTTGCTGACTAAGTAGGAATGAAAAGATTTGAACCAGAGAAAATACGATTAATAAATAAATGCATTTTGACTGGATGTTGTTCTCAGGTATGGCAGATCCCTCTGCTCTTCCTCAGGCTGTGTCCACCTTCCAGGCCTGTCACTTCATTGGGATGCCTGAATGTGAGGTAGGCTGACCTGACTGTTAATTATGGTTTTACACAGTTTTTCATCTAGACCCTATTTAACTGCCCTGACTCACACAATAGTTGTTTTTCACCAACTTATTTCTGCTGCTCATCAGGTGATCCTGGCTCAGTGTGTGGTGTATCTGGCACGAGCACCAAAGTCAGTGGAGATCTACAAAGCCTATAGTAATGTGAAGGCCTGTTTGAGGAACCACAAAGGGCCCC
Source organism: Paralichthys olivaceus (assembly GCF_024713975.1). NCBI lineage: Eukaryota > Metazoa > Chordata > Actinopteri > Pleuronectiformes > Paralichthyidae > Paralichthys > Paralichthys olivaceus. The sequence goes on along the minus strand of NC_091108.1, from coordinate 8,871,920 downwards.
TGCCTTCCGTCCCCCTGCACCTCCGCAACGCCCCCACAAGACTGATGAAGACACTGGGCTATGCTAAAGGCTACAAATACAACCCTGCATTCAGTGACCCTGTAGAGCAGGAGTACTTACCTGAGGGGCTGCAGGGCATCGACTTCTTCACCTGGACTCCCTCAGACTCATGAGTTTAAACATAATGTATCATCTAAATCCAACGCAGCTAATTGAAAAGAATGTTTTGACATTAATGATGGATATACATATAAACTGCTCAGTTTCAAAGGTAAAAGAAGAATTAACATCACAGCTGTTTAAATTGACATGTTCTGTCAAATTCAAATGTTTATATAATCTTTGTTTCAAATAAGTTTGAATTCTAAAGAATACACAAACCATTTACAATTTCATTTACAATCAAGAGTCCTTAATTCATCAAACAAACCATAATGGCACTCACTCGCCAAGGCCTAATTGTCCCCTTAAAAAAAACTTTTCAAAATTCAAATTCAAACTGCACCAAATTACGCACACTTATAAATAGCAGTTCATTAAATGCCATGAAGATCCATGAATAATTCTCTGAAAGATTAATGGAAGTGTTGAAAAATGCCACCGTTTCATGTTTATCCGTCCAGCAGTTTTTGCGTAATTTTGCATACCAACAAACATACAGAGCTAAAAACACAATCTACTTGTCAGAGATAATAACCACACTAAGATTACAAAATATGCCTTAGTATCCCCGTGATAGATTCACTCTGTAGATATGTTAAATATGTGTATGTTGCGATTTACTGTCTTTGTTAAAATTCCATTTGTTGTTTAAACTAATTAAAATGTCTTATGTTTTAACTGTAATATCCCCTTTGATTCAGTACAAGACAAATATAATATGTAAATGTAATTATACATTTTATTGTTCAGTCACTTCTTTAGTTTTGCGCTATCGTCTGCAAGGAAACAACACAACATTAAGTATGTGCATGTCACAAAGATCCTACACGATACTTAGTGTATGTCTCTATGTAAAGTGATATTTATGTGGTTCCCCTCACCTCACTGATCCAGGGGATGAACGAGGACACATGAGCAAAGACTGTGGGCCTCTGAGGAGTATTACATCAGCGTCCGTCCACAAAACTAGTCACTCCTTCAACGTACCACCTGCCTTCCCTGCCTTGACAGTTCAATGGGCCACGCGTGAAGAATCGCAACAAATGTTATTATATGTTACACAAAACATAACGCTGCCTTGTTGGCCCTTACATGACACGCTGACTTGCTCTCTCCTCCTGCACACACCATCGTCTCCACTGAGCCGCCCCACCAGCTGTTTTGTTTGCAGATGCTGTGATCCACCACAGGAAGCAGGGCCTGCTGTAGTGCAGTCGCCTGTGGACCTCCAGCTACAGAGGAATTGCACACACTTGTTGTAGTAACAGCTGAGAATTTAGATAACATTCTTCTTGTCCCTGACCATTAAAATGCACTGCACCCATCGTAAGCTGGGTGTTAGCAGACTTGGCAGCGGGTCTTACAGTGGAGACGACCCCAGCCTGTGACATGACACGGCTGGTGGTGGGCGAGAGCAGCACCGTGGTGCGGCAGGCAGGCCCATATCATTCCTATGTAACCCAATGAAACACAAAGAATTAAAACATGTCAGCAAGGAAATATTCAATGTTGTAAAACTAATATCATTGTTGTGTAAATTATACACTTGATTTATTTAACAATGACTCATTTACCAGTGTGTTATTTACTTTTATTTTGTTGAGACGTCATTTGATTTCACGCGCAATACAAGTGTTGCGAGAAGGCTTTACCCTCCTCGCCAGACGGTGTCGCTGGGAGCACTGCTGTCTACTTCCGGTCAGCGCCGCAGAAGAAGAAGTTGTAGTTTAAAAATGGCGCTACCCGGTGTTTTACTCGTGCGGCTGAGAGGACTGAGCAAAGTCCCCAAATGTGTTTATAAAGGAGGCACGACAGCGTCCAACTGGAGCGGAGACATGCGGTGGTACAAGACCAAATCCGGAAGCTTCGAGGAACCCGGTGCAGAGTATTTCCAGACTAAAGGAAGTAAGTGAAATGGCTGTTAGCTAAGTCAGCTAGCGGCTAACGTGTTTGACAGCCCTCTGCAGTGCTAACACTCAAGGGCATCCATCCTGAAAACACGCAGCGGTGAATAAAGCTCAGCTATCACAGCTGTGACACTCAAACAGTAAAACACCTCATTAAATCAAACATCTTCGAAAGGAGAAAGATTCACAGAACATTAAACCAGAATTTCTCAGTTTGGTTGCAAAACAAATCCTGACGTCACTTCTCCACAGGCACTGTTTGCCTGAGTGTATGTTGTTGGCCTTGCTGCGTGTCTGACCTTTCTTTTTGTTCTTTTTGTTCAGATCACCTCAACACAGATCTCCTCAAGGAGTTTCCAAACCCGAAAAGCCTCTTGAGTGACACCATCTCTCGGTCACTGGGAACCAGTGATCTGTCTCGGCACATCCAGTACAGCTACACTGAACAAGAAGGTGTCAAGGTGAGAATCAGTCATGATGATCCAGGTTGAGGGAGTGATAATGTCTCATGCTTGATTATAAGTTTTGTATCGTGTCTCTGTTTCTGTAGAAAGCGACTGTCACACTATTGTGGCCCCACAAGATCGAAGAGGAGGGTTTTGCCTCCAAGAGGATTGATGCGGAGCGATATGCTGCAGCGGCTGCTTGTCTCAAACTCAAAGTAAGACTTGCTGTGAAAGGTCCAGTGTGTAAGATTTGGGTGAAGGGAATGTTTGGGCAACATTTAATATAAATTAATCCTAGTGATGTTTTCACTAGTGTGTGATCATCTTAACTGTACAAATTATTATTTTCTTTACCCTGGAATGGGCCCTTTATATTTATATCCTTTATATTTACATCTTTTTGTGCACAGGAAATTGGTGTTATTGGACCAAACAATCAGCTCCCCAAGAAGCTGGCTGGTCGGGGAAGAGCAAGAGGAGGGATAGGCTCATCCCTTTATGATATTGAGGATGAACCTTGGACAGATAACATCCATGTGTCTAAATCTAAAGCAGGTGAACAAAAACAATACCTGCCCTTTGTAGAAGACTCCTCCGTGGATGAAGCTCTCTCCCTGTTTCCTCAACCTAAAGTTCTCCTAGCCCGGGTCATTCAGGTGGCCACATCGTCTAACAGAATCAGGGTTCGTAGCTATTGTTCCTGCCACAGTGAAAACTAGTCACTTTTAGCTTGCACTATGTATAGTAAATCAATATGTCATCTGTTATTGCAGGAGCTGATGAATTTCAGAACAACAGGAGGGAAGTGGAAGAAGTGTGAACTGACCCTGAAATGGCCAGAGGAGATGAAGTTCACAGCCTCTGCGAACAACAGAGTGACTGCCGAGAAGAAAGTTGCGGCTCTTGCGTGCATGAAGCTGAAGGTGGGAACGACTTTGCTGAAATACTTTACCCATTGCATGTCAGCTTTGTGCTCACATGTGTTATGTCACCTGGTTTAGGAGCTCCAGCTAATTGATAAAAACAACAATCCGCTGACTCATGCCAAGTACAACCATGAGATGGTAAGGGAAGCTGGGGAGAGGGACAGGCGACCCCTCCCACTGGAAATCCCCAAATACCTGGAGGTTAACATGAGGGAGTATCTTGAACAGGTGAGAAATATGGATGGAGCTTTTTTTTAAATCACATTTATATGTATTTGAACTGCATGGCCAAAATTTGAACATGTACCTTTGGTCTTGGGCTGGGGTTTTTTTCCCTTAATCTTGTTGTAGATCTCGTAAAGACATTTAATTGTTAAAATATATTAAGCATGATCATCTTTTCAGGAAGGTTCCAAAAAGGGGAAATTAAAATACAGTGATTTTTTTTTTTTATTTAACAGAAATATATAATTTATTTTCTCAAAACTTGAGCTATCTTGTGAACCCTCAGATTTCATTTAGGATCTCTTTGAGGGTCCCAACCCCCAAGTTAGGAACCACTGTCATAGGCCATGAGGTAATATTTAATTTTTCCCCCAAAGCATGAGTCTCTTTTTTTCCAACAGTACCCAGTGGCAACAGAAGTACAGAAACTATGGGAGGAAAAAGAGGCAAGAGGAGACCAGACAGTAAACCAGGAGGATTTCGACGATGACTTGGTGACAGACGCCATCACGGGCAGACTGTACAAACCTTTGTCCGAGCATGAGGCTCAGCAGCTCAACATCCACCTACAAGAGGAGTGGGAGCAGGTGAACCCTGGACTGAGTGTGGAGCTCCCGGTTGACAGCCACCGTCAGAGTGTGGTCTCAGCGGTGCGATCCTCTCGGGTGGTTGTGATTGCTGGTGAAACAGGATGTGGCAAAACAACAAGGATCCCCCGTTTCTTGCTGGAGGAGTGTGTGAGAGGTGGGGAGGGTGCGAACTGCAACATCCTCGTGACCCAGCCTCGTAGGATCAGCGCTGTGTCAGTGGCTCATCGTGTTGCTCATGAGATGGGCCCAGCTTTAAAATCCTGTGTGGGATATCAGGTAGAAACAAGTTTACACTGCGTTTTCTTTATGTATTATTGTCAGTTAGATGATATAAAGAGATGGATGGATAATCAAAAATTGTGGTTGGCAATTTTTTATTTTTTGACAATTTTTAAATGATGAGGATTTTATTTCACACTTTATTGCATTACATCCTGTATGCAATTAAAGTAAAACTACTTATTTATTATATATCCAAAAAACCTTGATTGTGGTAAAATGCTCGAATTTCACATTTACTTTTGAAAAAGCTGCTATTTTGGTTTTAGAATTGGAATAAGATGCAATACAAATTCACCCTTTTTTAATTGTGTTTTTAATACAGTCCAAAACAAAATATTTATCAGGGCAAATTAACTAAGGTCCTCATTATTCTCTAAGTAATATGCAGATGTTAAAATAAAAAGGTTATATTTTGACTGCATTGGTAATGTTATAATCTTTTTGCTCTTGAAATGAAATTATTTTTTTATGTGCTTGTGAATATTCATATTTGAGGATAAATGTGGTGACAGCTGTGTACAATAACAAAGCAATTAATACTCTTTGAACAAAGGTGAGACTCGAGAGCCGACCCCCTAAGCAGAGCGGAGGAGCGCTGCTCTTCCTCACTGTTGGCGTCTTGCTGAGGAAGCTGCAGTCGAACCCGTCCCTGAAGGGAATCAGCCATGTGGTGGTGGATGAGGTCCATGAGAGAGACGTCAACACCGACCTGCTGCTGGCCTTACTGCGCTCCTGCCTGAAAGAGAACCCCGACCTACGAGTGGTTCTCATGAGCGCTACCGGGGACAACCAGAGGCTGGCCGAGTACTTCGGAGGCAGTCCCATAGTGAAGGTGCCAGGGTTCATGCACCCTGTGAGGGACACATACCTGGAGGATGTGCTGAGACAGTTGGGACGTGGACTGCCAATCAGAGAGAGAAAGGAGACAGACAAGAAGGTAAGCATCAACTCTGAATGGATTTTTGTTTTTTACCTTCACATTCATCCCACTTTCCTGCTTTATGGTGCAAACGATTCTCTTGTGTCCTGTGTAAGATGAATTTGTATGTTATCATGTTTTAAGGGAGGAAGAGATGAAGTTGCGCCTGATATAGATTTAGTAGCTGATGTCATCGAACACATTGACAGACATGGAGAACCAGGTAATTAAGCTACTGCCTTTTTAACTTGTATAAGCTTTATAGCATTGTTATAGACGGTGGCCTTGGTTATGATTCTCAAAGCCCTTTTCCCATCATGCTTCAGGTGCAGTGCTGTGTTTCCTCCCTGGATGGCAGGACATCAATGCAGTTAGGGAGAAACTTGAGGAGAAGCACCACTTTTCCTGCGGCTCACAGATGATCCTGCCATGTAAGCACACGGACAAAGACTTGTCTTCTCTGTGTAAAAAGAGGATTTCTGCCTATGAACAGAAAACATTTATCATTTCTATCCTTTTTTCTTTTAGTGCACTCTAGTTTGTCAGTGGCCGATCAGCAGGCTGTGTTCCAGCACCCCCAAATGGGCCAGAGGAAGATTGTGCTCGCCACCAATATTGCTGAGACCTCCATCACCATAGATGACATTGTCCATGTGGTGGATGCAGGAACTCACAAAGAACAGAATTATGACCCACGGACGAAGGTTGGTATTATAGTATCTTCATTTAACAGTTTCTACATTTGCAAAAGTATAGATCTGCAATTTGTGATATTTTCTGCTGGAACTGTAGAAAAAATAACAACGGAGAAATGTTTTTTTTAGGTCTCCTGTTTGGACACAGTTTGGATATCCCGCTCTAATGTCACTCAAAGAAAAGGGCGAGCAGGGCGATGTCAGCCAGGACAGTCCTACCACCTGTTCCCACGAGAGCAACTGGAATCCATGACTTCATTCCCAATCCCAGAGATCCTGCGCACACCGCTGGAGAGTTTAGTGGTGCAGGCCAAAATTCACAGTCCTAACTGCAAGGTACTGATGTGGAACAATGGCTTTTGTATATTTATTTATTGCTATAATGTATTTGTCTCATACTGAATGATTCTCTGTTATGTTTGGAGGCTGAAGATTTCTTATCCCAAGTTTTGGACAGTCCAGAGCAAGAAGCTGTGAGAGATGCTGTCCGAAATTTACAAGACATAGGTGAGTGACTCGCAGCAACTGCTGCTCCGGATCATGTGATGATATTTTCACCATCCTGTCTTTCTAATTTGCAGGTTACATGCATTTCACTGCTGCATTAAATTGATGTCAATGCTTTTATTTTGGCAGGAGTTCTGGACAAGACGGAAACCCTGACACCTTTGGGAGAGCGTGTCTCCTGTATGTCATGTGACCCTCGGCTGGGCAAGATGCTGGTCCTGAGCGCCATGTTCAGATGTACTCTGCCAATGTTGTCTATAGCGGCATGTCTGACCAGGGACCCTTTCTACAACAGCCTGCAGAACAGAGCACTAGTCAACGAGGTGAGTTGTCCACACACCCACGTTTATTAATCATGTCATTTTTAAAACGCAACAGATTTGACTTCTTGGATATGTTTTATAATTGATATGATGATCTGTGCTCTGTTTGTCCAGGCCAAAAAATCTCTGACTGGCTCCAGCTACAGTGATTATTTGGTGTTCAGTAGAGCTGTGTTGGGCTGGAAGAGAGTTCAGCAGGAGGGCACGAGAGAGGAAAGAGAAGACTATCTGCAGGATTACACTCTGTCCAGGGCCAGCCTGCGATTCATCAACGGTTAGTGTGAAGCTTAGTGGGTCACTTTCTTTAACATACACATAGCATCTTTCAACATTTTGTTAATTCCTAAGATAATAATTCATGGATCTAAAAAATTAAATAAGAAATCAGGCATGTCAAGGGTACTGATATTAATGAGTGTGTGCAATTTGATGCAAACAAAATTTAAATGTGGTTTTATAAGGGGACTGTGTGGTCCTGGCTGAGCCAAACTAGCTTCCAACTGCAAAGACTTGAAGCTGTGTCACATTATTCTTTTTAATCTTTGGTAACTTTTTTGTGACTTAATCTTGTTCATAAACGGAGCAAGACTAATCCATATATAGAGATTTTATCACTGTAGATTCTACACCTCACATCTTCGTGAATGGGTTAAAGCGGTTAGTAGATGGGACTTGGATCGCTTGTATGAAGAACCGTTTTCAAGATAAGATTGACAGGACAAGGACCACAAATGTTCTAGTATGAGTCGTGCTTCACAAAATCATTCCTCCCCTTGTGTCATAGGTCTCATCTCTCAGTTCAGTGAGAACCTGCATGAGGCTGGGCTGGTTTCTAATGCCAGTGAATGTCAGAATCGCATGTCCTTCTACAATGAACACAGCAACAAGGATGAGATGCTGAAAGCTGTGCTGCTGGCTGGACTTTATCCCAACCTCATTCAGGTACGTGGCAACTTCTCAGAATGGAGTCTAATATATTTATCTTCTTAAATTGTGCTCCATCTTTTTGTGTCTTCATGTTGTGATATTGTTCCTGCTTGTGCCTCAGTTAATTACATCATGACTGCTGTTTTGTTTAGGTGAAGAAAGGTGTTGTGACCAAAGGAGGACGTTTTCGTCCTAACGGTGTGTTTTTCCGCACCTTGACTGGACCGGTGCATCTCCACCGCTCCTCAGTCAACAGGTCTGAGCATGATTGAAAATTCAGCTACAGCAGGTGTTGACTTAAATAGTATGTGTATATAAATCAAATGTCTTCCTGTATGTTCCTTTGACATTTTAGAGGGAAAGAAGAGTTCCCTAGTCGCTGGTTGACCTTCTTCTATGCAGTCAAGTCCAGCGGGACCGTTTTCATCAGGGACTCATCTGTAGTCCATCCACTCGCACTGCTGCTGCTCACAGACTGTGATATCGCAGAGACAGGTAGGACATGTCACTGTGGACAAAATGCAGTTTCACTTCAGTTTATTAAGCCTGACACTGTGTTGATGTTAGCTTATGTCTGCAGTGAAGAAGATGTTGTTTTACCTAAGTCAATCAGTCGTTTTCAGCTCACAATGAAGATATTAGGACATTTCTGTAAATTCATCAACTTGTGCACTTGAGTAAATCTCATTTGTTTTTTGTCTTTTGTCATTCTTTGTCTCTGGCAAGAAACATCACATTTCATTTCTTAACCCCTCAGACAAATCTCTGAATTGTTTGGTTGGTTTTTCCATCGAGGCTAATTGCTGCCAATGACCACAGAGCCTGAGCATTATTAGTCAGCTTGAAGAATGAATATGTGAAAGTCGTGTAATTAAATTCATCTCTGGACTGTGCATTCTAAAAGTATTTTCGCCTGAACACTGACGATACAAAATATAATCAGTTTTCTAGATTTCCAGTCTTAAATCATCCCCCTTCATAAATAAGATTTTTTTTTCCTCTTATGTCCCAGTGAACGGAGACAAAGTGGAGGTGTCATTTCCTGGTCGCTCTCTGGTGCACTGTGAGTTGTCAGTCGAGACGTGGGAGCTGCTGTGGGAGCTCCGCACCTCCATTCAGACCATGCTGTACCGAAATCTCAGCAATCCCAGCAACGCAATCACCAACTCTTCTCAAGATGGAAAGCTCATATCCTTACTCATCGGGCTGCTCAACAATACAGACTCAAACTCAAACTCTTTTGCTCAGAGTTACAACAGCGACAGTGAGGTGGATTGAAGACTACGAACTTTGTACACTTACACTTGCATTGGCTCCTCTGACTGGTACAGAGGCGGGATCATGGCATCTTTTTTTTGTTTTTGGTTAGTATGTATGGGAACATGAGCTTGTGCTTGATGTGCTGAACTGTTCTTAAAAAATACACTGTGGAATGTCGTTTGCTTCTTGAGGTAAATGATAAAACTTGAACTGACGTGGGAGGAATCCATGAGCATGGATTTTGGACTTAATTGTTCATGGTGAGTTATTTGCTTTCTGAAAAGCAGAGGTAGAATTTTTGTCTAATGAGTAAAGACAGAGTGTCTGGCCGAAGGTCATTTAACATGACTGTGTGAACTAAATATCTTATTTATTGTAATAAATATTCACATGTCAACATGAGGGAAATGATTGAATTTTTTTATTCTCTACACGGAATTTCTTAACTGCTGAAAAGTGTTTATCAACTTAAGAAAAATCTTTCATGAACTGTGTGTGGAAGCTTGTCAGACGTTTCAGTAGTTCCTCCATGACGTCCTGAGGCGTCGTGAGGACAATTCTGCAGAAAGAAGAAGAGTTACAGGCACAAGGTGTAAAATGTTCCAACACTATTGAACAGTTTATAACACTTGTTTAATCTGCAGTTTTATACCTGATGTGGAGAGTACCTTCCTTTTGTCCATACTCACAACCCGGACTGACAAACACACCAGCCTCCTCCAGGAGCATGGAGCAGTAGAAAGTATCTGGCTCCATTCCCACTTCCTAAATTATTGAAATGCATCGCATTTGATCACAGATATGTGACAGATTAATGAATTGCTCTGGTTTTGCAGTGTATTCTGTAAGACAGTATTGTAACCTTGGCTTTCTGAATGGCTTTAGGTGGAAGATGAAGTCTGGGGAAAACAAATAGTCCTCCCTCCACTGGCTGGCAGCAGAAACCGGGCAGGCTGTTCAAAACCGCACGTGCTTTCTTGAGATTACAAACCAGCGTGTTCCTGATATGTCGTTTCTCCTGCAGAAGAGTGAGTTGGAGGCAACAACAGAAACAGTAATCATTAGTCATTTTCAGGCAATTAAACATTCTGCTAAATAGTCCAGGAATATCTCAGCTCACCACATCATAAAGAGGGTATGATGGATCTCCTGGTTGTGGAGGGTTCGTCATCAGATCCAGCGCCATCTGACCCAGCACTGGGGCACAGCTGTCTTTGGAGAACATCGTGTAGATGTGTTCCATAACTGTAGGGTCCAGATTTACCAGCTCCACATATCCACCACGTAGACCACACCTGGGGAGAGACACAAACCCAAGTGGGGTGGTAACTATGTTTAGTACCTCTTCACAATCTTTTGACAGTATCACTTGGATCTTAGTTAAAGGTGTTCTCAGAGACACTTCCTGTAACACACTATAATGTAGCTGTAAGAAGACAGTTCTGCGCTCATGTTTGCCAATATGAAGAGTTTTATTTTACATTATAAACAGAACAGTTTGTATTTATGTTTACTTTTTATCTATATTTTTTATTTATTTATAATGTAAAGTAAGTAAGTTGAAATGTCAAATATAAAGCATCTTTCAGAATTGAGAATTTATTACATCACCTGATGTAACTGGATCAGTGTTTACTCCTAAATATCAATATCTGCTTCAGCCCTTCACACTCCCACTTATTATGCTGCATTCAACAACATAATAGTAATAAAACATTAATGAAACGTTTATGTTAAGGCTTCTGATTGTTCGTCTTCCCATCTTCTTCATCATCCTTTGAACCTGAGAGTGAAATTGTTTTCTCAAGGCAAGAATGAACTTTGTTCTAAGTTTTGTAACGATCACACGACACAAAGTATCAGAAAAGCTTCAGGTGCTGATCAGCACCAAGGACTCACTCGCCCATGTAGCCTTTGGACACTGAGTGGAAGGAAGCCAGTTCCACTGAGTCTGAAAGAGGAGGCCCCATTTCTGCCAGGACCCTCTTATAGGAGAGAAACTCACAGTTCTCCCCGTAAACACAGTCCTGATAAACCTGTGGAACAGAGCGTGTCTTCATTTACTCTGCACCTGTATTTACTGAATATATGAATTTTTCCATTATGCTTGGATAGATGATTATGCTTGTAAACATCCACCTCATCAGCCAGTAGGAAGAGCTTCTTCTCTAAAACAAACCGGATCACCTCCTGCATTGATTTCCTGCTTTGGACCTGACCTACAGGCAAACACAGGAAAACAACCATTTGACTGAATATATTCTTTGATTTAAAGTATACTTGGATGATCTCCATTCTTTTTTATTACCTGATGGATTTCCAGGGTTGATGACGTACAGAGCAACAGGATTGCACAGTCCCTTGGCAGATTCCAGCGCTCGATGCAGCTCCTCCACCTGCAGCTCCCAGCCCTGCTTCTCACTCAGGTAATAGGGAACAACAACTGCTCCCAGTCCCTCTATGGACAATGTGGTTGTGCAATGACACGGCACTGGAGTTAAAACACCGGTTCTGGTTGAAGACTCGCTGTTCACCAGGATCTTGAGCATATTCTTGTAGGCACAGGAAAAGACTGGGTGAGCATGAAGATCGTGATCATTTACAAGAGAAAGAGAATGGATGAAAAATAACTGTGTTTGTTGTAATAATATATGTAATAGTAATATTGGTTGTTACTGTGAGCGCCCACTGTGAGCCTGGACTGATGTATATGTTTTCAGGGTGGGACGGAGCCCCACCATCTCGTCTGGTTATGAATTCAGAGACTCTGTGGACTATTTCTGGAATACCCCTTGTCGCAGTATAGGAACCTATAGAGATAATACAGATTCTGATGAACTGTCACAAAATAGACAAAAAAACTGCAGCACAAATTGATGATATAATGATTATTCTCTTTTGAGAATTTTTTTTTTTTATTATATGCCAAATAATTTCTATTTTATACATCATTGTTTAGTGTATAAGTGTTACACTTTACAATAGACTTAAATTTATTTTGATGTATCTTGTATTTATTAATCATACAAATACATAAACATACCTACTGTATATTTACATTGAAGAAGTATTTTTTCACACAGATATTTGTGAGTCATTAGACTAGTCTGCAATATTGTAATGTGTATAATGTATATTGCTTTTTAGTGTCTCACCTTATCATATTATAAATGGAACCCAAAAGTAAAACTAAATCTATATTGAGGATTGTTTTCGGTTAATTACCCCAAAGATTCATTGGCCCTGAGACGGCAAATCTCAAAACACAAGGCGAAATCAAAAAACATGTTTTGACTGCATTTCCAGGACGGACAGACACTTTACCATTAGAAGTTCCTACCCTTGTGTATTTTTTAATTTGCTGTTGTGTTTTGCACTTCAGGGTCACCGTGCAATAACACAAAAACATCTCCTCACTTACTGGGCTTCTAACCATACAGGTTTTAAGATTTCTACCACCACCCCATCATTATGTGTTTGAGTGAAATCTCATTAGTGGTGTTCAAAACACTGAACAATGAAAAATTCAACAAGGCCTCCATCTATAAAAGTCTAAGATTATTTTTTTGTTTCAGATAACTTAAAGGAGCAGATCTTTATCGATTCGGGTTTTTGATATTACAACCATTTCCTTACCTACACTCCCTCCACAGCATTCCTGACGCAGCCTCTGAGCCCTCTGTCTGACGTCCACAGGCAGTTTGTCACTGTTCACAAGCTGAGGGTAAAGACACGCTGCAAGAACCTGCACAAAATGAAACACGTCAGAGAAAGACAGAAGTTGTAAGTTCAGATGATGCAGTTTTTTCACACAGCTTAAAAGTGCAGCCTGTGAAGGTCACTGATTACCTGTCGGACAAATGACAGAGGTTTCATTCCTGTCCCCTGAGGGTCGCCCCAGCAGACTTCTATCACATCTTTGTATGGCTTTCTCATTCCCTGTTATCACAACACATTTTGGAAAATTGACTGTAGCATCCACTTATTGTAGATTTATGTCAATATATTTTTTGTGTTTACCTGTTTGAGATCTTCTCTGATCCGGATTGCTTGTCTGACCAGGAGTGCGTACTCCAACTGCCTCATCTGCTTCACATTTGGACTGATCTCCTGCAGAACAGACATCTCTGCTGTTGGTCTCTAACCTCGGTCAGACCTGTGACTGATCTGAGCTGAGCTGTGTCTCGCTGGTCAACACAAAGAGGAAAGGATGCCTGGCTAAAGATAAACATGGGGTAATATGTGTCTTATTAACAGACTTCACTTTTGAGAACATCTTCTCTTGATGGTTTGTTGTTTTATATTATTGATTAACCATGTTTCGAATAGACAATAAAAACTGTTTCATTAATTATCAACTTTTTAGCCCTGGTCAAATACTGTATCTTCTTAACTTTAGTTGTGGATTACTCATATAGGCCCCATTAGGAGTAAAGCATTTCTTTTCACAAAAAGCTGGAGGGGTTTTAGTTTGAAAAGCTTACAGGAAGCGTCGTAAAAACAGTGAATTCAATAGAAATAAAAGTATAAATAAAAGGCTGCTTCAAATAAATTCGTGAGGTTAAAAATTCTGCCTTTGACATAAATAAAGTTTGCATGATGTTTTTTGATTCATAAATAGTAATTAGTAGGTGGTGTCATTTAATATTAATAGTACTTCCGTCTTTCTAACGCTTCTGTTGAGCTGGATGTTTCACGGTGATGTTTCCTGCCGGACATAAATAAGACACGGACTCCGGCTCTTCCTGTTGTGTTAACGTAGCTCGGTGCTGAGCTCGGGCAGAAATGGAGAAATTTGCGCGGCGAGGCGAAACACGCAACCTGCCCGCGAAGAAACGCGCCCTCCCCGAACACCGGTGGACCGAATAAACCGCTCAGAAGCAGCGGGCAGCAGTCCCACCCGCCGCGGGGCTTCAGTCACCCCCACCCCGCCTCTGGTGTCCGCGACATGGCTCTCAGCTCGGGCGGCTGGGCTCCTCCAGCCCCGGTCCCTGCCTCCTCGTCCCAGCAGGCTGCCTGCGGCGGGCTTGCGCCGACCGCCTGCTGCACTACCGTTCTGATGTCAGTCCGAGTGTCGGTGTGCCACTCCGGGATCCGGCCCCTGTGCCTCCCGGGGGCGGGCAGCGAGACTCTGCGCCTCCAGCTCAGCATGGACCCGAGCCGGGCCGGAGAGTTCCGCCTGGCGCTGCGAGATACGAGCGGAAACCGCAGTGTGGTGAGAGCTCGTTCATACACCTGTGTAGCAGAAGAGCATTCACCATGTTAGTGAGGAACCGCTGCTTGTGTTTGTGTTTTATAACAACACGGGCCTGTGCACAGCCTCGCATGGATCAGTCAGCCAGAGACATGCAGCTCCTCACGTTCAGATTCAGGCTTAAAATCACTTTAGATGTCCTTCTCTTTGTGTCTTTATCTTGACAACATCACCGCAGACTCTCCTCTGGATCCACTGCAGACCTTAACTCCCCCTGATGATTTCATTTTTCACTGCACTCATCTGACAATAACTCAGATTAATTCCTAACAAGTTTGTAAATGTTATAACCTGCAGCTTTAAACTGACTCTTTTCAGTTCAGAGAGCTTTTAGTTTCACTTTCATTTCCTTCCCATCGACACGTTCACACATCAGGGGAAAATCCTTCAACAGCGACTCTTTGGTTTCTCTGTCATCACCACTACAGAAAGCACAAACAAACACTTTGTTCGATCTTGAGTTTGTCCCATGTATCATGACCCACATAATATATGTACTGTGACAGTCGAGTCCACTCTCTTGAATCTTGTCAGAAGTCTTTGTAAAAGTCCCTTTAGAATTCTACACATGATTCATCTGCTGATCACATGGTGATCTAGAATCTCTTATCATGCTTTTCATACGTCATAATACAAGACTGGGCTTTTCCACAAAGGTATAGTGTTGACGTGATTCAGTCGTAAGAGACCAAATATGGTCTCAGTTACATTCTAATGCCGCACGTCCTTCATGCACACTGATCTTAATTACTGCATATTATCTGATTGTTAACATGAACTAGAGAATAAAGAGGGATAAAATGTATGATGTGGAGAGAAAGTAGATTAAGCATATACTGCATGAATGTCCATGACATAATTTTTACCTTATAAAACCTGATTTGGAAAATCTGAGATGAAAAACGCTATTTCCAGAGAATCTGTCCTCTGCTGCTGCTGTGTTCCTCTCTGCTGAGGGGCTGGTGGGTCTCAGGCGGTAGATTAGTGAACACACAGCAAACTCGGTCCCTCGTGCATTTGATAGATGCTTGTTAAATGCTTATAGTCGTTTAGTAAAAATGTAAATTGTGTTGCGCACAGTTAAATATGTTCCGTTACAAATCAAACTGAGAATTAGAATTAAAGCCCAAAAAGCTTTAATAAAGTAACCAGCTGGACATACATGAGTTGCTTGGTCAAAAACCACGGCTTGTGGAAAATCCCTGATAAGAATATTATGAAACCAGAAAAATGAAGGATAGACTTTCTTATTATGCGTTATGATTTTTGTTGTGGCAAATAAAACCTCCCTTTTGAGCTACAGAGAGCTGTAACATGATAACATAGAACAAAAGGACAATGACAAAGTTAACAATGTGCGGCAGTTGGTTTAACATGAAGTTTGGCCGCCCTGCACATCCACTTCACCTTTGTTGCCATCTCACCGCACAGTTTGCTCACATGAGGCTTAAACTTCATTTGAACCGCATATACATCATGGTGTATACATCATGGTGTATACATCATGGTGTATACATCATGGCGTATACTTCATGGTGTATACTTCATGGTGTATACATCATGGTGTATACATCATGGCGTATACTTCATGGTGTATACTTCATGGCGTATAGTTCATGGCGTATACTTCATGGTGTATATTTCATAGATTTCAGCCTGAGCTTGATGCATCATAACATGTTCCACTAACTAACAACATACCTGACAGATCATGACATATTTGTGTAGATGTAGAGGACACGTGATAGACAGTGCTTGATGTGTTACTGGGTTAATGGAAGCGGTTCATTCTAGTTTCTTCTGGTCTTTCCAGCTCAACATATGTACTTTTGACCCTTCAGTAAAGTATTGCTGGTTTTCTGCTGCTATTTTCTTTTTCTTTTACGAGCAGCTTTTATTGCATCTGATTCTTGTCTTCCACCACTTTATCTCAGTTTATTCTTGATTTGTCTCCCTTTAAGTGCACACAGAGCTTGTTCACTGTTTTAGAGAATACATTTACTGTGCGGTTCTAAAGTAGTTTCTTTAAATCCTGTTGTTTTCTCTGTATCTCAGGGTCTTTGTTTCCATTTCAGGACAAGTTCTTTGTTCTCTCTCAGTATTACAGCTGATTACTGACAGTGGCTGCATCGACCCCAGCTGTAGAGACGCATGATCGTTCTTGAAGTTGACCTTCTGTTGCACTCTGCCAGTCTGACCTCTTTAACTCTCGCAGGCCTTTGTTCATCAGATTCACTCTGCTTTGGAATCAACTTTTCATCTCATGCCAGACAGATTCCCTCCCTACAACTGAGATGCTTCTTGATTTGCATGGTTCTACTTTGATCCCAGCTTCTTTTAGCTTGTCTGCCTGAGCTGGCAGGCTTTTCATACACCGTCATTTCACAGTATGTATAGACACACACACACACACACACACACACACACACACACACACACACACACACACACTGTCTGGCTGGAGGCAAATCCCTCTTTGCTGTCTTTGTCTCACACACAACAGACTTCAGTGCCCTAATGTTTTGCTACATTGCCTCAGTGAAAGAACAGATTATACTCGACAATCCCTTCGCCTCCACTCTCTTTCATTTATGACAAGTCTTTCACTGTCAGAGCGAGGGTTCCACTTGCTTTCTGTAATATTTCAGGGAATTATTTCCCTTTTCTCACTTTATCACGGTCCTGCAAAGTGTTTTCGCGTTAACGGTTAAGAAAAGGTTACCATAGGTTTATCTGCAAATTCCAAGGAATGTCTTTTTTTCCAAGAGCCTGAATTTATTTTTGCTTTTTTCAGTGACACAAAATGTTAATAATAAAAAGAGCACTGTAGAGCTGTAAAGTCATTATATAGATGAATCCATCAGCAGATAATTAATTCATCAACAATTATTTAGAGTTTTCTTTTTTCTTTTTTAAGCAAAAGTGACAAACATTTGCAGCTTTTTCAAATGTAAGGATTTGCCTTTAAATGGAAGATTTTTTAGATTTCGGATGTTGGTCAGACTCAATCAATTTAAAGAATTCATTGTAAATATTTCCCTATTTTTCATTGGTTGAGTAAAATTGATAGAATCTTTTTCTTTCTTTTCTGTAAATTGAAATTATTGACATGACCTTGCAGTAATACGACAAGCCTTCTGAGATCTGTTTTTGTTGTTGACCCTCAGTTCATTGTAGAGTTTGACCTGCGCTCGGTGCAGTATGAGGTCAAGTCCCCTCGCTGCCATGAGATGCGTCTTGCGGCTCCACCACACGACTGCATCCGCTTCAACTTCCGCTGTGACCGGGAGGCGGAGGAGTGGGCCACTGTGGTGATGTCATCACTAAGAGAGGCACATAGAGGTGAGTCCGACAGATGCTTTCTTTATTCCTCAACCTGCTGTTGTTTTTGAAGATGTGGTTAAAGCACTACAACTGTTCAAGAGTAAAATAGCACTTAGATTAGACGGATGTGTCCATGTACTATATATACTTTATATACTTTAGTGTCCATATCTACATTTCACCTCTTTCAGGCCAAATATAAAATATGGTAAACCAACAAATGTCATTTGCCTCAAAGGAAAGGAATACAAATAGGAATGGCACTCAGTGAAGCTCAAGACCCAACAGTCCATTTAAATTCAATCAAGCTGCACCAGATGCGACTTATCTCGCAATGTTAAAGCATGTGAAAAACAAATGTCCTGGATCCGCTCCCTGATGTGGATCAACACCAAAATTTTATTGGTTCTTCTAGGACTAATATGACATCCTTCCACCAAGTTTCATAGTGTTCTGTCTTGTATTTTCTATGGAATGTTGGTCACAAGCAGACAAAATGCAGATGATTACTTGGTGGAGATAGTGAAGTAAATACAGGAAGAAATAAATAGAGATGTACGTGAGCAGGAACCATCATGGAAGTAAATGTTGGCTGGACGAATTGTGAAAATAAAGACATCAGATGAATTGGATGTTAATCTTATTAGTTCCTCACTGTCTGTTAAACATTTATGACACGAGGTTGTGGACAAACACGTTGTTCAGTTGCGGGTGAAAGCTAGTGAGTAAATGAAAGAGTTAAAAAAGTATGTCTGCTGAGTAGAGAAAGTTAATTGCTGCAAAACTATCAAGGTAGATTCTTCAAGCAACTGTGAACTGGGACTAAAGTTTGTAAAAAGAAATGAGAGGTTAAAGTATAATGTTTGTAAATTGCACATGAGCCGAAATTAATGAAATTATTCAATGAATTAAACGTAAGGAAATGTTTGATTGTGAGTCTGTGACCCGAGTACGACTGAGATGTGAAATCTTTTCTGTTTGTTTAAGGTGTTTTCTAATACGCACTTTGTGTCTTTATCAGAAAATGTAGCCAGAACAAATACTCATATCGTTTGATATTGTTGTCTCTTCTCTCATCTGACAGTTGCAAACATTAACATGTACGACTCAGAGGGAAGACAGAACCATACGGTAGCAACTATGGAGCAGTGGAGCTCTGCCTCACTGCCGCTAACTGGTGAGTGTTGCCGTGTTTCATCCCTCTCTCAACAAAACCGGTCCAAAACTGTCACCTCTGATCGCTGCCTCGTTGTTTGTAGAGGAGCTGTGCTTGGAGCTCACCAGGGCGATCGAAGCAGGCGACACTCAAGCCGCTTCCCAACATGTGTCCGCTCTGGCTCGACAGAAAGCGGTGCTGACGATTCAGCTGTCTGAAAAGAACTACGCTGACGGGGAGATTAGGTGAGTGGTGTTGTGCTACAGATTTAGTCAAAGTAACTATGACTTATGGGTCTTCCTGGTTGTGTAATCGACAACTCACTGTGCTGGATGTGTGTTGCAGTTTGTCTGTGGTCGTGGAGGACGTCTCGTCGTCCTGTTGCGTCACAGTGAAAGTGTTCCCCTACATGACGGTGGCTGCGCTCAAGCAACAGGTAAAAAAAACTGCATTGATAATGAGATTCAAAATATCATATAGTTGCTTTATCAGCTCCAGTGACCTCCTCCACTCTTCTTCTTCAGGTGTTTGTCGAGTACGGTTTCCATCCTCGCGTGCAGCGCTGGGTGATCGGTCAGTGTTTGTGCACTGAGCCGAGGTCGCTAGCGTCGTACGGGGTGCAGAAGGACGGGGACACGGCGTACCTCTACCTGATCTCCGCTCGACAGGCCCGTGTTACCCGCCAGCTGTTCCAGCAGGACCTGGAGAGCGCCCTCCTTGCCCCGCCTCTCCCCCCAGGCAATGGACCCACCTCCCAGGATTGGAGGGCTTATAGCACGCTGCCCTCGAGGCTACCACACAACAACCAGGGTCAGAATGATCTTTTTATACCTTTGACAAACAGCTAAAGCAGCAACATTATGTTTTATCAGTGATCTGTGAGTTTTATTGTTGGCATTTAAGTCTTAAAATATGATATACATGCTTCATTTGGTTCAGTACTTCCTACATCTGACGCATTTACATGTTAGATTTATATAAATAAACATAAAACATGAAAATCATTCATCAGATATTGATGTTAACAGACAATTTAGCCTTCTACATACAGTTCCATCTTAAAATGAATGTGAGCACAGAGCCAACACCAGGAAACGTGGCACTCTGTACAAAGGCCGTATGACTAATAGTAAATACTTCATTATTACACAAGAGAAATCACAGAACTTGTCTTATGTTGTTTTTGTCGTCTTTAGGCGGCACAGGCGGAGGAGGCGATAGACCAGGTGATATCAAAGATGTCCTCGATTTGGAGAATCTGCGCCTGAATGATCACAGCAACAAAGCCAGTAAAACACAGGTAACTGTATGACCAGTTTTAAAAACATAAATGATTTTGAAATCTTGTTTCATAACAAACATGAGGAGAATCGTCACAGATATTCTTCTCATTAATCTTAAACACACCCATACTACAAGATAAGAAAATGATGGTGCAGCACGCACTGCGGGATGTTAAGATTATTGTTCCAGAGGCAGCGACGCGCCACCTCATGTCTCTCATGTTGCCTCATGGGGAAGCAGATAATCAAAATGTCTGAGAGTGACAACTTGCTCTAATGTTAATGAATAAAAGCAGAGGGCTAAACGAGTCAGGGTGAGGAAATGATCTGAGAGACGTGGCCAACACAAGTTATTTATTCTTGAGGTAAGATTTCATAATGTCTGTCTAGCTGACGTTTGCCTTTGAATGTTTAGCGTTGCTTGGCAGCTCAGTCAGCTGCTCCAGTCTCCCTTAATAACCCCTCACACTAGCAGATGTCTGGGCCGAACACCGACACTGTAGATTTCACCTCTGAGGCTCAGGGCTCCTGTTGTCTGATCCCAGCTTTAGACTCTTTTCACTTTTCAACATACATACAAACAAACAAAAGTTTTCTATGAGCTGTAAGACTCATCATAAATAAGAAGAAAAGTAAAATGACCTTACCTCAACTTCTCTCCTCTCCACAGACAGAGTGGGCCTGTCCCTCATGCACTTTCATCAACAAACTGTCGCGTCCGGGCTGTGAGATCTGTGCCACAGCCCGACCCGACACACACATCCAGCAGGTACGGCACGATATCGCCACCATTCAATGCACTTGTGTTTCTCTGCTACACATTCCCCCTCAGTGACAGTCACCTCTTTTTTCTTTCTCTCACAAAGGAGAAAGGGAGGAGAGAGGACCGGGGGGAGTCTGGTTTGAGCAGCAGCTGACTGCCCATCATCACCCTCCTGTTGCATTGTCTCACTCACACACACATACATGCACACACACGCAGAGTGAGGATGCTGCATCCGCCACATACGTACATGTCAACAAAAATACTCACATGCAGACTGTCGAGTGCACTGAGAGTCGTCCGACAGCGAGATGGCTGCGGACGACGTTTGAGGCGCTGTAGCATGACACAGGCTCAGACCACGGTGGATGCTCAGAGGATGAACTGCAGCATCAAGCTTTGACCATTCATGATGATGATGATCCTGACATACATCTGAAATTGGCCAGAACTCTTTCTTATTTATTTTACAGGGTGGGTGTGTGTGTGTTTGTTTGTTTGTTTTTGTGTGTGTGTGTGTGTGTGTGCGCGCATGTGTGGTGCAAACAGCAAAGTCTGATTAAATATTTATTTTAGGGAAGAGAGAAGTGACTTCTCGTGTGATTGCATCTGAAGTCGAGAGGACGTCGTACTTTCAGTTTCTGCCGACTGAAGCGAGAGGAAATGTGGAGGTCTGCGGCAACTTCCCACTCTGTTCAGGTGTGTCATCTGTCGGTGCCAAAATGTTAGGAATTTAAAAGAAGAGCGATGAAAAATGAACAGAAGTAATGATGTTGCATTTACAGGGTTGTCAAGTGCTTTTATTTTTTATAACGGTGTATCAAGTGTATTATTTTTAACAAGAGCCGTCGAATAATTGATGTAGATTTTATCATTTTATCTAATTTTACCCGATTCCCTCTGGGCTGTGACAGCAATGGAATGATCTGTTTTCAGTACATAATACTGTAAAAACTTGCATTAGCTGAATAAACATAATGGAACTAAACAAATCTATCTATTGATCTGTTTTTCTCAGATTCACTGATCGATTGACAAATTGTTGTACATCAGGTTTTCCCAGGGAATGTCAGATATGGACACTGTTGGCTCCCTCAGCTTTTCTTCTGGTATCACATGCAGGATGATATTTTTGGCTTTTATTGAAATGTCTTCTTCTAGTTAAATGTTCACACGTATTCCAAAATGTCTATCTACTAGATGGATTAGCAAAAATAAACATTGTAGATATTCTTGGTTCCCAGATGATGATGGAGTTAACAGGATTTGGTCATCTCAGTGACTGAGCTCCCGGTATTTATCAACCCACTAAATCACTGAAGTTCAACCTCTTTGCTTTCACACTTTGCTTTGTAGCAGGTTCAAGTCTTAAATTGTATATTGGTACAATCCTTTATGCACTGTTTTCATATTTAGTAATGGTAAAATACTAACGTACTCAAAAAATAGGATTTAAACTTTTCTAAATTGTTTTTGAATTAAATTTTGGGGCATGCATCATTTTCTTCATTTTGAGGTTTAATGAAAGTGCAGTAAAATAAAGAACAGTATCATGGCTCCAAACATTTCACATTCCAGTCTTTTATTTTAGAATTCATAAATATAAAATAAACACGTTCCAAAGAAATTTATCAAAACAAGTATAAAAATATTAGATATAATGATGTTTGTTCAACAGGCTGTTCATTTACCAATTAGTGTATTCTGTTTCCCCCGTAGAATAAACATGTTGATTATTATATCATTATAATCCAGAAACAAAACACATTAAATGCAACAAAACATCAAAACAGTGCAGTGTTTTTCCTTATGTCACAAGCAAAAGACAGAAACCACATTCTATTTTTTTACAGAAGGCAACCCAGCACTAACTTATCTAAGGATCATCACCTGTTCACTTAATTATTGGCGAGATGTTGAAAAAGAAAAAAATTATTCTGTTTATCAAGAAAGCTTGGTTGTTCTCCAGTGTTTTAATAATTTAATATTTGGAGTTTGTAGGTGAAATATCAACAAATAACAACAAAAGAAAACAGGAGTCACTGCAGTCTTTCCAAGTCAGTGATAGATATTTATCTGCTTTTCAATCTCCAGTAGATTTAACTCCCAATCTTGCAGCTGAAGACAAACCTGAAAACACCTCAGAGGGGTTTCTTATAAAGTCCTACTTCATCAGTCTCTACTTCCAGAAGAGGATGTTCCAGAACAGCAGCCAGCAAGGATAGACCAGCAAGGCTATCAGTGGGTAGACCAGAGAGCCGTACAGGCAGTGGTCCAAGATGCCCTGCGAGATGACTGATAGGTAGAGCAACCAACCTTCCTGGAAGCTGACGGGCACTTCCTGCAGCTCGTGGAAGAAAAAAACAGAGAAGAGGAGCGTGCAGGCTGGGCTGAGGATGACCAAGATGAAGGCCGTCAGAACCCTGAGTGGAGGAGAAGAGGAGAGTTCAGTATTACTTCCATTGGACCAACACGTCTACATCTCACTAAGTATCCCTTTCTTACTTTGGGACGTGGGGTGTGACGAAGGTGGCCACAGGCACCAGGCTGAGAGCCAGGATGAAGCCCAGAGAGAAGTTGATGAGGGCGGTGCAGCCCAGCAGCACGGCCAGGTAAAGCACTGCGACCAGCTTCAGCACCTTCCAGCCCTGCTCCGTCCCCTCGCCCGACAGGAGTCTGGAAAGGAAAAAGTACAACATCTCACTTTCCAGCATCACGGTGATCTTGAGGTTGCTCACGTTTACCCTGAAGTAGCACATGGTCATTTACAGCTCCTAAAATAAGGGATAGGATTTTGAACTTGTGACATGATTTCAAATCTGTGGTTTGTATCACCCTAAATCTCTGTAAATGTGTAAAAATGTGTGGTTAAAAAAATGCATGACATTTGGATGGAATTAAATCAATGATGTTCTACAAATCTCTAAATTTGATTAATTTCTTATATCTTACACTGAGACTGTACTCACATGTTCACAAACACTTTACTATTCTTATTGTGTAACAGGATTTCACTCCATCTCACACTGCACAGTTGGCTCACAATTGTATCTCTGAACAAATAATACATTTTTTAAGACCAGGAAAAGAGCATTAAAGCCACACGAAAAGAACAAGAGGAACATGTCAGACGTCTGAGGGGTATTGAGGTGTTTAGTTATTACCTGTTTGTGTTATGAGGCAAAGCCAGCCCCGCTGTGTAAACAGCAATAGCGGTCAGGACCACGGCCTCGGTCTCAGACACCGGGAAGTGTTCGACAGCCATCTCCTGAAAACGGATCGGCAGCATGTACAGAGCTACTCCAGTCAGGTGGCTGATCACCAGAGGAGTCATCACAGACAGCACTCCTGGACTGGACTGGTGGGAGGAAACAGGTTTTATTCTAAGCGGGGATTTATCAGCTCTGGTGAAGTAAATATTTCAATATCTGCTTCTCACCTGCTCAATGTCAATGACGCCATCTTCTGTTCTCGGTGGTGGCGTCACAAGTTGAACCCACAGGTCTAAGGCCTGTAGCTTTGTCAAGGGAAATTGTGACAAGTAAAAAGTCCTACTTTTAACAAGTAATTGTACCTTTTCAAATTGTAATTGTAAAAGGATACACGAAGCAACAGAATGATGGCGAGCAGGCCGAAGGCAGGCATGTAGTAACCAATCGAGACAAAGTGAGAGAGTGACGGCATGAGGTAGAAGAAGTAGGATTGGTGCAGACGCTCCAGAAGGTTATTCAGCTTACGATACATTCCTTCCAGGAGTCTAAGGATGTTTAATATAAAAACAGCAGTTATCAGGTTAGAAAAACGTGTAAACCCACGTAAATACGTTAAAGCTAAATACTAGAAAAAGTCCATAAAAGCTCGCTCTGACCTGCCGATGGTGGTGGCGTCAGTCTTGTACTGGCGGAAGCTGTTGATGCCCTTGATGGTGGCAGCCTCAATGTGGTAGCGCAGGAACAAGCCGTGATCCCCCCAAGGTCGCCCACTGGCCTGCTTCATCACCATCAGCATCATGGTCTGGACTGCGTGGCTGTAGCCAGATACACTGTCCCAGTCGTTCCTCTGCAGCTACAGAAACAGATAAGAGCATAATGTGACCTGTCCAACACAGAGGTAATCAACCCGCCCTTCACCCAACACGAGAGAGAAGAGGAAATGTGCCGACCTTGCCCTGGATGGTGCACATGACTCCTATCTTCTGGCAGAAGGCATAGAAGAGGTTGGCTAAGTCCAGGTTGGGTAACTGGCCGTTGAGGCCTTCCAACACCAGATCCAAACTGGTGACGACGTCGCTGCTGAGCTCCAGGGACAGAGCAGCCTGGATTGAACCGCCGCGGCCCTGCAGCGGAGACCAGTCCATTCCTAGAGGATGTCAATCAAGAAATTTACTGTTCTTGTTATCAGCTCTAAAGAAAGAAGTTGAATGTTGCCAACTCCGACAGTAAATGAAGAATTGGTGTGGTTTGTGAGAGCAGGTGATCACCTGTAGTGTTGGTGTGGTGGTAGCCCTCCAGCCAGGCCTGCATACCAATCAGATCATGCTCATTCACCAGGAAGATTATGTCCTTGGCCAAGTAAATCTGATCTATTGAAGAGAACAGAAGGAAAACCAAAAAATGACCATTTATATTGTGTGAAGCCAACAACTGATGTCAACCTGCAGTGCTCGCACAAACTGAATGAACTAAAGATAAATAAACAAATAAATAAAATGCACCAAATGTCCAGTGTATGAATTTACAATGTTGCATTGGTTTGTGGACTATTTGTATGTCTATAACACAGACTGGATAAAGACAGTGGGTGCAATACTCACTTCTGAAGTACTGTGCTAAACCAAGCAGCAGTCCCACAGCCTGGTTGTTGTCATCACCCGGGCTGCAGCGAGCGCTCAACACCAGGGCTTCTGTCCGTGGAGCTCGAGGGGCCCGAAGGATCCCGTATACATTCGTGCCTTTCACCATCTATAATGAAAGGGAGCCACCAAATGTGCAAGAAACGTATTTAAAGATTAGTCCGTCACTTCACCAAGGTAAAAAAATAGAACAATGTCTTACGTCTCAAACTCACATATCTCTCTGTGTTTTCATCAGGAAAGGGAAGAGTGCGAGAGAAGCTTTGTGCAAACACTTCTAACCCTCTAGCCTGCATCGTCTTCACCAACCAATCAACAGGCATCCCCCTGCAGAGACACAAGTGATCACACTATAGCATGGCATCAAAAATCAGGACTGAGCATTAAACATTTCACAAATTACTTATTTGTAATAACCATGGACACTAGATTATATTCAAGTGTTAACATGTTACCCAGTTTTCTTCTTATGAGCAGCAAACTCTCTGCCGGTGGCCAGCGCCCTCTCCCCTGCTGGAAACCGCTCCTCCACCATGGTGGACCCCATGGCGTTCTCTGACATGTACGTCCGCAGAGTGAATGGCTCAAAAGCCAAACCCATGAACCAGGCCACGCCCGCCATGTAGCAGACCAAGCTGAGGAAGTGACATGGAAGTGACAGAAATCATATAAAGGTGTATACACACACAGGTGTACAGTGGCTGGGGTAATAAAATAAAAAATGGATATCATTCTCAGGTTTCCTGTCATGTAGTCCATCGTTTGTGAAAACCTGATCACGGCAGCGCCCCTTTGAAAATGCCTGTCTATTCGTGATCTTACGGTACAGGTCATTGGAGTGGAAAGTAATTTATTATTATTGACAATTGATGTGATTTCCACACAAGATGTTAACGATGAGTAAAATTAGATGGAATATTGTACGTATGTCTCATGAAAATTAAAGGTAGAGTTGGCTACATTTTCATTTTGGCCCTCGTAACTTGCTCATTTTAAATATTATTTTAAGAAAATCCTTGAGTGGTGACAGACATTTCACATGACTCTTGTTCATGGTGACTCTACTGTCTGTATGTCAACTTTCAGATGATTTTACTGTAGAATTAGGGAAACGAACAAGAGTGAGGTTAAATATCTGTTACCTATCAAGGATTTATTAATATGAATATTTTAATGTGGGCAGGTTATGAGTGTCATTATGAAAAAGTAGCCAACTTTAATTTTCTCAAAGATTGTACAGTAAAATCTTCTGAGACTTGACACACAGACAGTGGGGGTCACCATGAATAAGAGTGAGGTGAAATATCTGCGTCACCTGTATAATAATATTTTATATGAGCAGGTTCTGAGTGATATTATGAATGCGGCTGGTGTTACCGGGTTTCCACAAACACCGGACCCGATGACCTCAGTTGGTTTCAGGCTCCAGACTCACCAGATGGGGGTGTTGAGGCGGGTGAGCAGGCTGATCAGAGCCCGTCTTCTGTTCGGGTCGGACAGCAGCCCCATGATGTCGTCTGCGGTAACACGATCCTGAAGCCTGGGCACACTGGACCCTGAAGGCAACACACACACACTGTCACTGCAACATTTAAAATACGCAACTTAAATAGAAACATAGATCGTTTTATCATGAACGACCGCAAACATTGAAGATCAGGAGTTTGAATGAAATGTGAAGATCTGGTAATCAGTCATTGTTAAGGTTTTCTGCTGCAGCATCGATTGACAGCAGCGGTTAGCCTCTGTTAGCAGCGGTTAGCCTTCTGTTAGCTAGCAGGCTCACTTCACGGGACGGTAAAACAGCGGCCCTCTGCGAAACCGAGCAGGTTATTCACAGCACTGTGTGAAAACACTGATGTGGATTTGACACTGGACACAGTAAGTATGAAAACGTACCTGTTTACAAGCTACAGCCGGTTACATCCACCTGCCGGGGTGGAGCTCATTCACAGCAGCTAATAAAAGGTTTCAACTTCCTTGTTCCTGCGGGGAAAATAACGTGGCGGACTGACTTCCGGTCGAAAAGTAAAATACATTTCATATCCACATCAAATAAAAAATACGAAGCATAAAACAGGATGTTGACTTTACTGCTGTCAATCAATTACTTTATCATTTGTGTTATTTCAAAATTATATCAATATCAAAATAATTTGATTGTATCAAAAAAACTTGACAAGTTTAACACAAATTTGATAAATTCACGAGTTTGAGTTATAGATGAAAAATGCGTCTTTTTCTGACCTGCTTCATTTCTTGACATTTTTACTGAAAAGAAACAACATCACAACATATCGAAAGCGTTTAAGAGATAAATCATTTGCAAGTGGTGAGAAGATTGTTGTTGTTTTTCTTCTTTGCACGCTTGCTTTGAGGTTGGAAAGGGATCGAGTGTCTGAAAATAACCATACAAATTTGTCGCTTTCTGTACATGTTAGCAGTTGGTCAGATTAGGTTCAACAACTACTGCAATATATAAATTCAGCCACTCACAAATAAGCAACAATGACAGGGTACAGAGTTCACATATTTATTGTTGGCTTCCCCACTTATATACAAAAGTACAAAGTAACTGCTATGAATGCATAATAAAAACAAGACACTCTATCCAAAGTCTCGCATCACTCTCCAGTGAGCATCGACACTTCTTGGAGATGATTTCGCACCACCTCATCCAGCACCTTGCTCACACCTTTACAAGCCGTCATGGCCGCTTCCATCAGCGCCTCTAGGTGGTCCTGATGTAGTCTGGCGTCCATCTGAAGCAGAGCTATCTGTCCGCTCCTGGGAAGCAGTGCCAAGGCCAAAGAGCTCATCCCTCCACTTTCCTCTGCGTGGCAAAGGTCTGCAAGGGGCGTCTCGTCCACAAACCCGACTGTGCAGGCGCACACGTAGTCCCGCATGGGGATGCCTGCGTCGATCACAGCCAAAGTGGCAGCATTCACACACACGCTGTAGTTTCCTCCATCTGACTGAAGAATCTGTTTGAAGAAACGTTTTACTGATTCAAATCAAGAAGAAGCAAACGTAACCCAGTCAAATCCACGTTCCCCTGCTAGAGCTCTAATCACTGACCTTGACATAGATGTCGATCTGAGACCGCGGGTAAAGCTGGGTCATCACAGCGGCCTCGAACGTCTGTTTGAGGTGGAGGCTCATCTCAGTTGACTTGCGGTCTCCATGAGGTCTCCTCTTCCTCTCTGCCGTGCTGAATGTGGCCATGCTGTACTGGCAGTTGATAACGGCCCGGTCGTGAAGAGCCCGACTCCGGGAACCACGCATCTAGGGGCGACAAACAAACACAATCTAATAACGTATATATTTATATTCATGTACTATGCTTATATATAATGCCATGAGTGCTTTGATGGTTAAATGGTTGAAAATGGCTAAAATATGCAGGAGTTGTTGGCGACCAAAGTCCAAGAAATGCAATGAAAAACGTACATGAGAAGAAAAGAAATATTATAAAACAGGAAACACATCGGTCGGGCTCTGGTCAAAAGTATGTGGACACTCCAACATTATACCCATGTGTCATGCATGTTCAGCCTCCACTCTCCTGGAAAGAACTTTTACAAGGTTTAGGAGCCCAGACACAGAGATGTGCAAACATTCTACCATAACAACATTAGTGCGGAGGTGTTGGATGGAGAAAAGGTCAAAGGTCAGGGCTGTGCCTCTTCTTTAACTTCCCCACAGAGATGGAGGGACATGTCAGTGTTGTAACTTAATATAAGGAAGATAAGAAAGCCACACAAGTGTCCACATACTTTTGATCAGAGCAGTAAGTTAACGGGACGTTTATTTTGGCTCTAGTAAATGTACTCATTACTTCTGATCATAAAACGCTAAAAATCCAGATTTGCATTTTAATCCTCGGTTGTTTTCTGAGTCGGTTTTAAAAACAGAGGGTCAAACATTGACTGGATAAACCAGCTGATCATCTAAACACACAGAGTCGTCTCCCTGCATCGTGTTAAAGTAGGTCAATATTTATATTGTTCATTGGAACAGGCGCACCGAGCCCTTCATCCATGACACTCACTTCATGAGGACCGTACACCACAGCCAGAGCCTTCGTGTTCCCCTGCTCCAGATACGCTGAACCGTCCGCCTGAGCGAACACTCCCATGCGGGCCTGGACCTTCCGCAGCTCGGTGGCTTTCCGTCCGTCCAGACGGTAACCCTGGTCAGACAGCAGCTCCATGCCCGCCATGTTTCCTCTGCAGCAGCAGCAGCAGCAGCGACCCACGTGTCTGCCGCCAGGAGCTGGAGGAACTACGGCAAGAGCGAAGGTTCAAAAGGCAAAGTTCGGTCTAAAATATGGAAACTTTACTCTCCTCTTGTGAGGGTATATATGAGTATATAAAATATTGTAAATCAAGGTATAATGAATATATACAATGTAAATATAAATATATGTAAAATATACTATGTAAATATAGTGTAAATACAATTAACACAAAATACTGTAAATATATTGTTAAATGTAATAAAACGTTATCAAAAGTACAATAAAAATATACAGTAAATATAATGTGAATTAAAGTATAATGAATATATAAAATAGTGTAAATATAATGTAAATACAAGTAAATTTAACATAAAATACTGTAAAATATAATATAATGTAAATAAAAGTGTAATGAATATATATAATACTGTAAATAGAATGTAAAATGTTATATAATTAAAAAATACAATGCCCCTTTGACCAGAACCACCCAGAAATGTGTTTGCTTCCTTTTTGGCCAAAGTCACATCCTTCCACCAAGTTTCATGGAAATCTGTTCAGTAGTTTTTGCATAGTCCTGCTGACAAACAACAGAAACAAGTCCTATCACATTCATGAACTATAGTCCTTTGATTTAATCTCCAGTGGTGCAGTGCTAAATGTCACAAAGCAAGGAGAGCTGCATACCTTCAACACTTTTAAAAATAAAATTTATTAGCATCTCTAATGTGTATAAATAAAAACATATATGAAACAATGCATATACGTATAATGTAATGAGCTTAACAATAACAGGGTTACATGTGATATAAAGGAGCAGTCTTTATTTTAGACAGTGTATTGTGAGGAAAACTGTACCTTGAAATCAAGCCTTCAAATATGCAAACTTATAAGTTGCAAGTCTACATTCTTTGACAAGAATGAAACAACAATCTGTTTGGGGGGGTGGCAAAAGGGAAAATATGGCAAATTACAGTTTTGCATTCCTGTTTCTTAAGATTTTAAAAGATCTTTAATTTAATACATTATTAAATTCTGTCCCTTTTGTAAGGTACCACTAACAATGTTGAGGCACAAAGCCACAACACTATTCACAATGATCTCCTTAACGTAACAATACACTCAATAAAAACCCTAAAAAGGATTTCACTTCACTCTGTTCAATTTACTGAAGTCACATTGTTCCACAGACTCGTAACGATGGGTCTTTATAAGCAGACCTGAAATCTAGGGACAATATGACTATAATGTTCGACACAGCGACGAAAAAAAAAAGATACCAGATGACAAATTTTACATGTAACTCACAGATCCAAAAGGATCAAAAACAAACAACAGGATAAGCATTTCACTAATGTAACAACCTTTGTCATTTTCTGCAATGGCTTGCTGTGCCTGGGTCAGAATACAGAGAAGACAGTGAGCGGATGCTTTAGTGTGGAGGGGGGGGGGGGGTGATCTGAGGATTTGGCTCTCTAAGGCAAAAAGCAAAGAAAGGAAAGGACCTCTCTTCTTGTGTCACCCAGTATTTTCTATTTGGTCATGCTTTAAACACCCGATGTGTTCAAATGTCTTACAAAACTGACAGATATGCACATAAGGACGAACACTACGTCTGAAAGCTGGCCAGTACTTTACAAGAGCCAATGTAATGTGGACTTGTAACAGACCATTAAATATACACCGCTGACGACGAGAGGGGATCCCTTCAACCCACACATCTGTGTGCCAAACTGCCACAGACAAAGTCAGCTACAATGTGTGGACTATTATTGGCCATTATCTCAGTTTTTCCTCATAAATTCATATTTCAAAAGGGGATAACAACATCCAAGACTAACTGCTTCAAAGTAAAAAACAAAACAGTTGGTAGGTACAAAAAAAAGAAAAGTAAAAGAAACAAGTGGTGTGTCTGCTTTAATACGCAGGGGTACGTGACAGTGAGAGGTTATCGGCACCCAAGGATCATGGCGACCTCATTCAGCCCTGTGGAATGAAGGGACTATGTAGTAGATCTGAAAAAATGATGGTCTCTGCTCCTTCTCAAGTCTTTAGAAGAGTGCAAAGATCCCCTTATTTTTCCCTGATATATCCATGTTCCCGCATCCTAAAACTCTGCAAACTCTTTCGTGCATTTTTCCGTTAAAGAAACGCGGATTTCCTCCTCCTCGTAGTCGTCGAAGTTGCTCGTGTCCCCTGGGCCTCTGCACTTTGGTATGAACGGGGCTTCCACCTGCGAGAATAAGAAAAATACATATGTCAACATGCAGTATTTGTCAGGGACAGATTTCTCGGAGAAATCAAAACGCTCCAAAACTTTCAGGACTGTCAATATACAGCCAGAAAAGAGCAAGAACTGATTGTTATGCTAAAACACAGTGTGATGACAACTCAAATAGTCAGTGAGTTTTAAATGAAGTGCTCAACAGATGATCAGTTTGTGAAACAATGAATTTGGAGTCTGGGTCCAAAGATTTCTGTGAGTTTCCAAAACTGAAAATCATTACCACTCCTCCTTTCTTCACCTTCTGTTCGACAGCAAGTTTATCTCCCCAACTTTGAGTGTTGCCATTCTGAACAGTTACAACATGAACTCTTGAGCCTTTAGATACGGCCAGACAACAGTGTACTGTACGCTTTGGAGTCCAAGCCTTTAGAAGATGTTGTTTGCAACATGGCTTTGTCATGGCTTTTGTTTTGCACATGACAATAAACACTGACTTGAAGTGACACCGGATTATTTCCACCATTTTTAACAAACATTCAGCTGTAGCTCGTTTTGCAGTCAATTCCAAAACATATTTCATATTTACTTTACACCCAGTCCTTGTTTATATTTTGTATTACAACTAATTTTAAATAAATAATCACTTGACATTAAAAACCTTTCTCAAGTGAAACTCAGTCTTATCAATAAATGTTGGCATTATTTCTACTTTGAAGGCTAAATTACACTTCCCATGTTTGCTATGTTTCACCCAATGTACAGGAATCTACATTTGTTTGGCTAAAGGTTGACACGAGACAGATGTATGGCAACAGTATACTATTCCACCTCCCTCATCTCTGTATTTAGTAAACATGTCGTATGTTTGACTGGTAGAGAAAATGACAGTGGAGAGAGACAGACGAATAAAGAAGACGTTAGCTGTGACTTTGCAGGTGTTAAAATATAAGCAAAGTGATATGATCATTAACAACATAGATGGTGTCGTTCTATGAGTTTTGCATTCATCTTTCATTCATTAAGAAATTAATATTATGGAGAAATTTAAAATTCAATAGAAATCCGATCTAAAAATTGCCTTTAAAAACAAACCAGCAGAATAATATTACACTCTAACATTATTATAGAGCTTGTTGAAGCAGATATTTTTGAATCACTCTAAAGAATAAAGACAACAATAAATCGTAGAAGGACATAAATTATCATAAATGGTAACATGACGTAAAAATAAATAAATAAAACACAACTAGCTACTCAGCTCTAAGGAGTCATTTGACCAGAACTTTGGTTAAAGTAATTGTATGATAGTTCGGTGGCCGAGGTTAAACAGAACCAACAGATCAATAGGACTGACGCCTGAGCTAAACGTCTATTTTGATTGATCAAAACACCATGTTACTATTGTCCTCCCTGCAAAATGGCATGTGACATTAATTTCTGAAAGCCACTTGCGAAATGATTGTGAACATCCACACAAAACAAACAGTGTCCATACACCTGGAACCCATAACCATAAAAAAAGATGATGTACAGTCCTCAGACAAATTTATGTTGCAGCATCATAGCTGGGAATTTTACAACTTGCAAACAAATCAATGTGAGTGAATCAATATCTAATTAACTCTGAATTCCCTTTTGTAAGGGTAGCACAGTGTGGTGTCACTACAAAATGTATTCGGTGTCTTGCCTTTCTCTCGTAGATTGCGATCCAGTCTGTTGTGGCGAACCATTTGTGGCCCTTAATGTCATTGACTCCGTTCTTCAGGTTGCCGTAGCGTTTTGTCAGATCCACCTGCAGGAGGTTTCGCAACAGATCCTTTAAGTCGGAGCTGAAGTGGGAGGGGAATCGGACCTGGAAATAAGAAAGACGAGCTTATTAGACAGTTGCATTGTTTCCCTCATGTAGAAGTTATAAATAAAAACAACTGCCTGCTTACCTTTCCAGACACAATCTTCTCATAGATCTGAATAGGTTGATCAGCAAAGAATGGAGGGTAGCCAGCTGCCATTTCATAGATGAGAACTCCGAGGGCCCACCAGTCCACAGCTTTGTTATAGCCCTAAAAAGTCAAGACAGAAAACAGGAATATGAGGTTGCTTTTTAAAAAGGGACTTTCAAATGTGTCTTAAATGCCGAAAGGGTTGATAGTAACATTAGCTTTTTTTCTCCAATTAATTTAACAAAAAGCTCCATACTTTGCTGAGGATGATTTCTGGCGCCAGGTACTCCGGTGTCCCACACAACGTCCAGGTCCTGCCTTTTACCCTCTTGGCAAATCCAAAGTCTGTCACCTAGAAGTCAGGAGCACATATACTGAGCATGAGCACAGTGTGGACAGATGATACACAGAAGCATGATGCACTCATTCGTTATGTTCTGGTTCACCTGAATGTAGCCATGGTGGTCGATGAGAAGGTTCTCAGGTTTCAGATCTCTGTATATGAGATCTAGTGAATGGAGGTACTCAAACGTCAGCACTATTTGAGCGGCATAAAATCGTGCATGTGGTTCACTGGAAAAGAAAATAGCAGAAAAAAAAGGTGAAATCAAAGGAACACTGCACAATAACACACTGTGTATTGCATGTAATAAGTATATACTCTTATCTGAGTATATGATCTCTTACCTGAACCTTCCAATTCGTCTTAAATGTGAAAACATCTCTCCTCCTGGAACATACTCCATCACCATGTACAAATTGGAGTTGTCCTAGAAAAACAAAAAAACACTTAAATTGCTGAACATTTGACAGAAATTGTATTTCTTTTTAATTACTACATTATTAACAAAGCACACTTACCTTAAACGCATACTCAAGTTTGACAAGAAAGGGGAAGCTCACAGCCTGTAATATCCTCTTCTCGTTTAATGTGTGTTCTATTTGCTTGAGTTTCACCACCTGACAGATGAAAACAGATAAGATGATCAGACAAATCTCACTAACTAGAGCAACAGAGATAGAAAACACAGAGGCATGAGGGAAGCTTTTGAGTCCTTTATTTATATATTTTACTTGTGTTCTCTGGTAATCCCTTAATGCAACAAAAACAGGTTATGTGTCATTTTAGACCATTTGCTGAATATAATGGCAGCAGTCTTTTATTACCTCAGTTTTTTCCCTGTTTGACAGCAGGATTACACAAAAGCTAGTGAACCATTTTCCACAAAACTTGGTTGAGGGACGGGACATGTGTCAAGAAAGAGCCCATTAAAACTTGGCACAGCTCTGGACAAAGGGTTGGATCCAGTATTAATTTCTTCACTTTCTTTAACCTAGTGAGGTGCTTTTTAAATATTGTTTTACTAATTCCCCTGGGAATAATTCATGGATCTTGAAGAAGAAAAATATATCTAGGAGTGTGTGCAATCTGGTGCAGCTTGCTAAAATTTAAAGAGACTGTTGGTGGAGGTACTCCACTGAGTGCCATTCTAGTTTACCTGCATATTTATGATACAGGTTTCAACTGACCTTCTGCTTGTCCAGTATTTTCATGGCGAAGTATTGCTCTGCTCCTTTGTGTTTCACCAGCATGACTCTCCCAAACGAGCCAGTACCCAGGGTCTTTAATCTCTCAAAGTCATCTAGGCACGTTGTGCTCTGTGGAAATAACAATGCATTAGCCTCATGTGTGGACAGAGCTCCTGCAAATATTATGTTCAGCCCTGACTTATTCTCACCTGTGGTGGGCATTCCCATTTTCGTAAGAAATCTTCTTTGGCTTTGGCTAGAAACTCTTTCACTAAAAGAGAAAGATAGAGCATATTTAGATGCAGCTAGCCTACTGTTCTTCCTCGGCAATGTAATTTGGGTTTATTAGTATAAAAACACATTCAGATATTAGATGTGACTGGCAAAAAGACCAAATGCTATCATACTATGAGGGAAAAGGACAATATGCGGTAAATTGAAATTAAATTGCAAATCAATGCAGAAGAAAAAGGGACAACGTCAACTCTCATCTGGATATAAATTAAATATTAAGAATATCACATAATTTGTTCTAAAAGGAAAGAAAACACAAACACAAGACGACAAAGTTCAAGACAGGCAGACAAGTGATGCATGCCAAGACACTCAGTAGGTTTTTTGTTGTTTAGTAGCCTTGTTTAAAAGGGGAGGGGACCACAACACTTAAAAGTTACAGGGTAGATTTGTCTGAGCGTCTTGTGCATCACTTAATACGACTTGGTGGAAAGCTAATACACACAGCATAGAAATGGTAAGCAGAGACAAACCAATGTATGGGAAACACAGCAGACAGCAGATATCCAGATTGAGAGAATGTGGACAACAAAAACACTGACTCATTATCAAAGCACACATTAAAAAGCAAGCACAACTAGCAAGTTTTTCACAATGAGACCAATGCCGTTCTGCCATTCTGGTCATCTTTTGGAGGAATGAGCATACCAAAGGTCTCTACTGATCACCAAGGTTTTGCAGGAACAATCACCCACATGGATGGGGTGATACGGAAGAGAAGAGAGAAATATAGAGTTCATGTACATAACAAGTCAAAACACACCAACAAACATATGCAGTGAATCAGGGCAACAAGAATGAAAACAGAGTTGACATTCACCTGTGGGATTTAAAAACAGACTGACTGTCAAAGAACAGGAGGAAATGAAATGTCAAGTGGTGGAAAGTCAGTCGTGCATATCAGATCAGACTGAAAAGATAACAATCAAGAGAAAAAAACATTTACAATCTACTGTGTACTATAAATAGCCAGAGTTTCTGTTAACTTACAATGAAGATCTAATTCTGAAAACTGAGATAAAATAATTTAGAACAATTACCCCAACTTTCTATCAGTTGAGAGGCAGCTGAAAAGATAATATAAGTTTTAATAGTAGATAAACCACCAAGTTTACAACATAAACAGAGAAAAACTGAAAATCTTTACACTTTAGATTTTTTACCAATTTCTTGAACTATTACTGAAAATGTGAATTATAAATCAGATGTTGATTATTCTTTGTGATCAACTAACTGATATATCAGCTGTTTCAGTTCTGGTCTGATATTTTACAAGTCAAAAAATAGTTGCTAGAACAAAACTCCAATGTTGATTTAATATTCTCCATATGGATATAATATGATCTGTTTTCGTGCACACAAAGTTCTCGCCAATATTTTGTGCCCTGAGGGAAAAATAAATGTTCCTAAGCCAAACTTCCCTGAAAACAATGCCAAACCCTGACAAGAATAACTTATTAGCTTATAACTTTAGTTATGCAGCTCTGTTCTGTCAAAGTATCATGTGAATGGTGTCATGATGGCAGCTGTTTGATCTCCCCATGATCAAGTGTGACCAGGTTGGTGCGGTTCCAACTGGTCCAGCTAATGGCAGCTATAATAGAGTAAACACAGGTAGTCTAGTGTATAAACAGCGTTGCAGGTAACCAGGTCGTCTTCTCAGAGCTGCTACCCTCCAGACAAATCTGCAGCTCAGGGCATCGTGTCAGCTTAAACAGGTTTAACAGTTAGCCACAGCCCAAGATCTCAGAATCATTGTTGCATTCAAAAGAAATGCTTGACAGTGTTGCTGATATGATCATCTCTGTCTACCTGCACGTCTCCAGCAGGCACAGTTCACTGTACCTGCCTGGTCTCTCTCAACAGGTCAATAAACTTCAGAGGAATGTTTCACTGCATCATAAAGTGACTTTGCTTTAAAACAAACTAAGTGCGTAACTGAACACAGATGGATTCATACAGGGTTTTAAGAGTTTAAAACGTGTATGAAGGTAGTGGACACATTCAGTGAATAAATGACTAATTCTAACCGACTCTGCAAAAATCAACAAACACCATCAGCCTGTGATACACTGCATGGGATGATCAGCGATGACCAGCTGCACACATCAAAGTATTTAAGTGCAAAGTAACATTGGCCTAGGCCGAATTACGTCAAACCTTTCAAAGCTTGTAATACCCCTTATCCTCTGACGAAGGTTTGATGACAAGCTGCCCCAGTCAATGACAAGCTGAGTGTGAGAAGTGAGCCTTGGAGGACCTTCACCATAGCGACATTACAAATGGGGACTCTAAATAAACACAAGTGACACGATTCAAGTGTGTTCGTGTGAGTGTGCAGGTGTGCGTGCATATGCCAAGAAGACAGTAGTAGCTCCCAGTTTTATGAATGGAAAGAGGGCATTTGTCATTTCTTCACCATATTTGGTCAGGGTGCTGTGCTGAGCTTTGTTTATAAAGACAAGAATAACATGTGGCAGCGAAGCCCGGGGCAGAAACAGTCCCACACGTAAAAAATTTACTGGGTATTTATAACAATTACTCAAGGGTTTTGTGGTTCAGTATCAGAGATTTAAGTATGTGTCTAATGCCAGGGTAAGTGTGCTGGGAAGAGGCTGTAACACTAAATATAGTAAGAATCAAGACGTGATTGTGACACAACTGAAGATGTGATGAGGTGATGCTACACTGGAGATTTTTAGACATTATCCAAGGTCTTACATGGTGTGTGTGTGTTTGTGTGTAGGCCTGAGCAGCAGCACCACCACCACCAAGAGGCAATGCAATGACAGGGGCCTTCTGAGGGCTAATCCCCCCTCTTCATAGCTAAAGTTAGCAGGCTAGCTGGTCATCAAGCTCGATCCTTCCTGTGCTGCAGCTGCAAACAACCTTTTAGTTCACAAACGTGTGAAATCACCAATAATCGAGGGGGTCGATCGATGAGCATTGCATTAGCAGCCCTGTGATACGCGTTCAAAGACTGTTACCACAGTCTGTCAGTGCTCTCCCCTCCCCAACCCCCTTGAAGCCTCCAGAAAACCACAACATGCACGGGGGTCTTCTTGCTGCTAGCTAACTTTAGCTCGGCCTTCAATGGCTGAACGTGCATTTGAGTATAAACACACAAAATGGTTGTTTGTATCGTCAACTAACTAAAGAGCGAGTGTCTGCGGGTGGTGCTGGGATAACTGTGCTGGAGGGGGGCGGCCCTCCCCAGCTGCCGGATGGGACAGCGTTAACTGTGATAGCGGGGTTAGCTAGCTACTGTCACGGGAGGCTCGGTGAGAGTCCAATTAAACAATAATAATAAAACAAAAACACGACAAACGAAATAACTCGGACTCACCGCTCTCCAGCTCGTTGCCCTTCTTGGCGGTGGCAGCGTTCCCCATGGTGTGGAAGACACGGCGGTCGCTCCGGCGGAGGAGGAGAGATGGCGGTAGGCTACAAGCTAGCGGATGGTATCCCCCGAGCCCCCTTCTTCTTCTTCTTCTACTTTTTGGAGATTATTGGTAAACACAAATCGATAACAGATAAACGGGAGATCTGACGCGAGCGAGTGATGTCCCTTCCGGCCGGCAGCCCCCCC
Organism: Paralichthys olivaceus; assembly: GCF_024713975.1. Classification (NCBI taxonomy): domain Eukaryota; kingdom Metazoa; phylum Chordata; class Actinopteri; order Pleuronectiformes; family Paralichthyidae; genus Paralichthys; species Paralichthys olivaceus. The sequence goes on along the minus strand of NC_091108.1, from coordinate 8,832,299 downwards.
TCACTCTCCCTCTTTTCCGCTCCTCCTCTTGCTAACAGCGGCAGGGTAGCGTCCGTGTCTCCCTCCGTGTGACATGAAGCTAAAGCGGTCACTTGTTCCTCACTGAGCCGCTGCCGCTCTGCCCCCCTCCGCAGCACGTCCTCATCCCCGGCCCTCCCCAGGTTACGGTTCAGGTCTGGAGACGTCTCCGCGGTCCCGGCTCCTCTCCGACGCTGCTTCCGCGTTGTTTTCCAGCGTCGCGATGCGGGTTTGACATTTTGCAGGGAGTCGTCAGCGGGACTTTATTATCAGAGGCTGAAAGAAGCCCCAAAGAAACTCACTTCAGATCGTTTGTTGACAATAATCGAAGCAACATTTTTCAAGACAAATGTTCAACATTGGCTGAAACAAGTGTTTTTTTGCACTGAATCGTTTTGTCCAACCTGAAACCTGGAGAATAAAGATTCTCAGTCAACAATTGATAATGACAATGTTGTGAAATTTGGAATAAAAAAAAAAAAAGGAAATGTTTGACATCACACCATCATTTTGGCTGGAAATGTAACCAACAAATGAAGATTGGCCAATAAACACTTCTCAATATTTAAATATGAATTCAAAATCATAAAATACATGAACACAAAACAAGTGTTATTTATCCAAAATAGTATGTTACTCACTCATTAGACATCTGATTATTATTTTAGTTTTCTTATATATTTGTCTACAAGTTTATTTATTTGCGTTGTATTGTTATGAACTCAGTCGCTAAGTTGCACTTTTGTGCACATGACCATTTGGTAGTCTTGATTATATATTGATTACTTTGTTTTGGTCAGTTTTTTAACTCTAATTAAAGAAATTAGCCCTTAATTTGCACCCCAGTTTTTTTACTTGGCCCAGACAGCAACAGACTTTCCATTATGACCCAATATATTAGTTATTAACAGGATGTATAGTTTTAAATTGCTCCTATTAACTTTTATCCCATGATAATTACACTGTTTATTAGCTGCGTAGACAGAATACTTTCATTCTATGCATGATACACTTGCAAGTTTATGTATTTATATTGGGAAAGCAAAAATTGAATTGATAAAATTAATAAATTAACAAAAATAATTGTATTCAAGTTGCCTGAAATCACATCACAAGTAGGCTGCTCAGGTTCTTTGCTGAAGTAGAAGTGATTATGAAACAATGATTAAATATACTGTGACACACAAACAAATTAGGATTTTAATATTCAAATTATAGTTATCAATTGTGTTAATGTTACTTGTTAACTTTGAACAAACTTAAATTATTTATGTGTAACCAGTTAAAGCAATTTTTAAAGAATCCAACAGTTCCCATGACAAACCTCACAGGAATATATAATATATAATAGCGGAAGGTTGGCGGCCGTCTGCCTCTTTAAGTTGGTTAAACTTCTTTGTTTTTTTCAAAGTATCATTAGCTACAACTGCTAATCCTTTGAGAGTCTTGGGGTCGAGAGGTGGGGTAAACCCTGAACAGGCTGCCGGTGTATCGTATGGCCAACATTCAGAGACAAACAACCATTCACTCTCACATCAAATCTAGACTCTCTAATGAATCTTTTCAGTGTAGTGAAGTAAACATATAAAGTACTCAAATAAAGCACCTGAGAAATACCTCTGATATAAAGCAGTTGAGTAAATTAAATTAAATTCTAACACTGCTAATCTAACCGTTAATATCTATTTTTAAAAGTGTTTACTATTGCCAGTATGATTTAGCATTTTAATATTTAGACGTTATTAAATTTTTAACCACTCCTTGAAACTTTCATGTCTTGTGCATCTCATTTGCTTATTTATGCATCTTGAACTGTTTAGATATAATTCATCATAAAACAATCTGAAAATAAAATTCACCCTAAAGGACAAGAAAGAAGAACTCAGATCTTCCTAAGTAAAGCAATGCTTGCAAAAGAATTTGGAATCAATTAATTTCTATTTAAGTATATCTTGTAATTAAATTTAATGGTGTATGCCTTTCAGAAGTAGAGGTTTAAAGAAAAATGCTTAAAGTAAAATACTCAAAGTAAAGTTAGTAAAGTTCCCTCAAAACGTTTGCGCAGTGCTTGTAAAAGTAGTTAATTTCGATCACTGGTAATCTAGGGTGTTTTATGGCGCAAAGATGGCACTCCTCTATTAGGAGATTACATTTACACTTTCTAATAGCTTCACATACTGTATGTTATCACATGCAGTGCATAAAAGCATTTAAGCATATAAGTATGTTTTTACATTTGTCAAACATGAAGGATTTCATAAAAATACATTTAAAATAATCGGGAGTCAAAAGTAAATATTACTGGACTGTTAAACTGTAGCTCAAAATGCAGTTGTATAGAAGTCCTGCATCAATACTTCAATGAAGTGCAGACAGATGTTGGCCTTAAAGTATCCAAATTAAAGTACTTGAGGCTGAATGGCCTCTGTTAGTGCTAAGTTTTATCAACTGAGGGTTGGTGAATTCATGTTTAAGTTCCCAATAGACTACAGGTCATTGAAATAACCCATTTAAGATAAATCTTCACTTCTTTGATTGAATGAATCACTCAGAGTTGTTACATGCCTTTATCATATCTAAAATATAATAAAGAAATGGTTCAAATGACAGAATAGTAAGTTTTCATTTTCAAGGTTAACGGCAAGAATCACATGAATCCATGTAAAGTGAATTTTTCTAGATGATATTCACTTCCTCAAAATGTAGCCTCATTTAACTGCATGCAGTCGAAATTATATGAAGCATTAGCATTAAATCACCGTAGCAACCACTATGAGCCACCAGGTACAGCTATACAGCTAATTTAATACAGTTGTGTTTAAGCTTGCTTGATAGAGGTGGTGGAGTCTACATTTTGAGTTGTTTGTAATTTACTTCAATATTTGAGTAGGATCATAATTATACACTCTCATGTAAGTGTTAAAGGCAGCGTGGTTTGGATTATTCCCTGAAAGCAGTTATGAAACTAACACAAAACATTTTAGAGTAGTTATACCAAATATGAAAAATATGGGGCACAATTAATTGTAAATATGAACCAAAAACAAAAAACTTGATTCACAAAGGGCAAATCAAACTTTACTAACATTTATTTAAATAGCACCTAATACAAAAAGAGCTTTATGTAAGATATAAAAGGTACTTAGATAAGATGTAATGTTTACACAGGGCAAGACAAAAATATCTAAAAGTGAAATTACACTGATACTTAAACACAGTATAAACAAGTCCCCATAAAAAGTAATGAATATAAAATGTAATGTCAAAAGAGTTAAAATAAAAACAATCAGATAACAACACCATAGCTCCACCCATGTTGAATTAACAGCACATTAGCAATCATGGGAAAACATTTCAACATTTATTTAACAGTTAGAATAAAAAGTTGTTCCCACAGACTATGCTCCAACAATGTTGCAGGCAGATACCAGCAGATGTCTGTCAATATTTGCACTGATGGACAAATCTGACATAATGGTGGATGTAAGAATGTCAGTTGAAATGTTACTGACGTGGAAGTCTACCTCGTCGTGGTTGCTATAGCAACAGAATGTTCAACTGAGACCAACTGCTGCTGATGAAATACCACTTTTATTATTCTACTCTGTTACACCAGCGATGGAAATATACTTATTCTCTACATTTATGTAAGAGCTTTTATTTATTTTACCATCTTTTTCCTCTTCAATATCAGTCAGACAAAGATTCATAATTGAAAAAAGATTATTTCACCCCACAGCCGACAGAACAGTTATAATAGGATAAAGATTCTCACTTGAATTCTTTCTGAAACTGTATTTTAATAATATGACTTTTTTACAACCTTATTTAATTTGTGTAATATTGCTTGAAGTAAGTAGGATGTTAACAGTAAGTTTGTATGTATCAGACATTATTATTGTTGTCGTTATCACTAAAGTTAAATATCCAGTAAAATAATCTAAAGTGATTTGAACTGAAAATGAATGCTTTAAAGGTCCAGTGTGTAAGATTTGGGTGAAAGGGATCGATTGGCAGAATACAAGATAAATACAATATAAAATAATCCTAGTGATGTTTTCACCAGTGTTTCATCTAAATTGTAAAAATTGTTGTTTTTCAAATGGACCCTTTATATTGAAGTACTTTATATTTACATTGTGAGCGAGTCCTCTCTACCACCGTGTTTTTTTACAGTAGCCCATCTACCACAGGTTCTCCTTCATCTTTGGAAGGGGAAGATGAGGTGAGGGGTATTCAGCTGCAACATGCAACTTCACCACTAGAAATTCTACACACTGAACCTTTAACATTTGACTTATTTTACCCATCATTCATAAGTGTAAGTGTTCTTTTTCCCCTGTTAAAAGTTTTTTTTTGGTAGGTCTTCCTTACTCTCGTTGAGGGTTAAGGGCCGAGGATGTCCCACCTTGTTAAAGCCCTATGAGACAAATTGTGATTTGTGAATATGGGCTATACAAATAAAATTTGATTTGACTGATTGACAACTGTAAAGAATATTAAAAGTTAAGATTATTTATTTCTACCACTGCTTGCTGATAATGTGTAAGTGACTGTCAGAGTAATGTATAGCTAACTATGAGGCGGATGTGATGGCTAAGGTCACTGCACAGCCTCATGCAGATACTGTGGGTCTAATTATTATTACCATGTGGGAAGGGAGGTTCCTCCATCACTGACACACTCAGAGCCAGCTGTCATATTTTGATAAGGTGTCTGAAGATTGGTGTTTGATTACAGACACACTGCAGAGCCCGATCGCCTGTGTGACCTTTTCTTGCTTGGTACACTGTTGTTCAGACAGGTTTATGTGTGCAATCTTGAAAATGTAGCACTTCAGAGATTACAAACTGCTTTATAAACACAAAATGAAAAAAAGAATAACACATTAATGGTGCATAATAATCTCAAACATATAAACTAACCCATAAACACATAAATACACATATGCAGCCAAATTTCCCAAAATTGGATAAGGTACAATAGCAATATAAATATTAAAGACAAACAAACAAAATGACTATTCTCTAAATACACAAAATACTGGTTTGTACTCCCAACCCCGTGCTACCACCTGCTGGCATTTATGCTGTGAACAACATCTTTAGACTACACTTGAACTGTATGGTGTGTTATTCACCCATTTACATCAACAATTATTTCAGTAACAACTCTCCCGTCCTGCTTTTCTTGTCACAGCGTGATGAAAACTGTTGTATTGTTATCGATGGATGTGGATGTGCTCTCTTCAGGTGTTATTATACTGAAGTACACAAGAGGGCAGCAGATCTCTGTTACATAATCCGTGGAGAGAACGTGTGCCAGTTCTGTGGATGGTGATGTTTGAGCCTTGGACACAGTCACAGTGACTGGATGTAATTTCATAAGCGAAATCAATTGTTTTTCAGTTATGAATTCTCTGTTCAGATGTCCTCATTAGGATATTTTGGTATTTGGCTGATGCAGGCGTGCGGGTTGTCAACTGGGTTTCTCTTGTGATTAAAATGCACTTTTTGGGGCAAACACATGATGCCCCATTGTCTTGTTAGAGCTGTGGTATGTTCATGCAAAAAAAAAAAAATCTGAGAGTTTTATGTAACCCTAGTCATCCAAGAGGTTTTCCCTCAGCCAATAAAGTATAGTGCCTCCTTTTGTTTTTCATAAAAGAATATATGCAAGCCTGTGAGGAGGTATTTCTGTTATTGAATGGGACACTCATCTGTTTTCACTCTTTTATCTCCTCGTTTCTTTCTGTGTTCTTCCCAGCAAACAGCATGTCGTGTTCATCCCGACTGACCAGCTGCTCTCCATATTGGCTTTCTTATGCTCCTTGCAAACACACTGGGCTGTTCTTCAAAGGGAATGATTGATGTCCTTAAATGAATGAATGAAAAGCCATATCTTTCCTGTTTTCTGATCTTGCCTGTTTGGAGCTGTAACCATGGACTGCGCTGCATCATTTAAACCTGACGCATCCAACTTGATTTAATCGCAGCAACGATAATTGGGAACATTTTGTAGTTGTAGCCGAGAATCTAGCTGGTTAGCGTAAAACATGCTGTAACTTTAACGCAATTTTAAATCTTTATTTGTCGAGGCGATTGAAATATTGCATGGAGCGGCTGTATTTCAGACACACCCTGCTACACATTCACACAGGAGCTAGAACCACAGATTTCCTCTGTTGGCTACCGACCAACTCCACTCCAGTGGTTGGGGCTGAAGTGCTTTCCTCCGCAGCACATCAACTGAATTTATAGTGAGTGAGCTGTGTGATATTTGCAGTTATCCAGCTCCTGGTTGTCACTGGATCCCTAAATTGTCATCCTCACGCTGAGATTCAAACCAACCAAATTATGATGGAACATTTTTGGTATCATTTTTAAGATTACTGAGGCCTGAAGAGCACAACTGTTGGACTTAGGGCATGCATGGTGGGTGTGGCAGTGCCTGCATAAAGCTGTTGACTGCTGAACATGATGTATTGTGGTGTCGCTGATTTATAAAAGGAGAGAAAACTGATGTAATGCACAGAGGAGTCCAAAAGCCTGAGACCACTTATGGGAAAGTGGTCTCAGGCTTTTAGGAAAGTCTCATACTGGTCCCCATTGTATCTTCGTTAATTTGTTAATATTAGCACTGTTTTCAAGGTTGTGAGAAAAAAAAAAAAAAAAGAGCTTGAGTGAGCGAAAGAAGAGGTTACAGGTTGCAGATGGACAGTGATGATCTGGTTATCTCCTTCTTATCAGTCACCAGCTCCTATTAGGATGTTGCATGTGGTTCCAGGACATTACCCATTTCCTCCTCTGTATATCAAAGCCTCCAGGTCCCCCTCCCTCCCGCAGCCTAATTCATTCCAGATGAGCACAATGGGACATTTGATTTAGTGTGCAAGACACATGTATACAGCTGTGTCAGCTCGCCTCACACAGCTGGCGCGGAGCTTCAGTACAACTTTTAATCATGCATTTGTTTATGTAATTAAGATGGAAAAAGAAAAAAAACCCTCACAGCACCGAGAGGACTGTGTTGCCTCGTCCTCAGCTGCGGACCGATCAGATATTTCAGCGTGATGTAGGTCCTGTCTTTATCGCAGCTCACACTGCTAACAAATGCTCATGGTTTAATGACATGCAGGTGATACAAATCATGTGCAAACTGCAGAAGGTCTTCCAAATGTTGTCAACACTCGTGACAGCTTGCTCGCTGAATATATTTATGTTGCATATGTACTTTGGACCCCGCACAACAGGCTCAAATGACCCATTGCAAAGGCCTAACGTCTAATTGAAACTATCATGTAGTTCATTTTTTATCTGCTTTTATTAAGATGTTAAGAATTTGACTTGGAGCAAGAGCCATAAGTATGCAGGACATGCCTCATATCTTTGCTTCCCATTTTTTTCTTTGCTTTTAAGCAAGGTTCATATATTAGCTCCAAGCTGGGTGAGCACTGCACATGAAGAGGTATCATATACATATATACTATACATATGTCTGGGAATATTGACCCAAAAAACATAACTCCACTCCGTTTCAATTCTCTTCACCCAGTCTCCTTTGTGCCTCCATGCAGGGAATATCTACGCCTTTTTGTCCTGTGGCAGGCTCAGTGGTGCACTACAACATAAATGCCTATAATTTCACAACCGCAAGATAATGTATTCTTACCAACAGAGGACGGTCTAAAAGTGCTCAGACAGTTGCTCAGGCTGCTAATTTGGGAAAGATGCACAATATCCCTTTGAAGTTCTGCTTTAGTGCTCGCACTTCAAAATCCCCCCCCTAGAAAACAGCACATACCAGCTTCTCTGCGGTTCACTGTTTTAGCTGCTGAAAGGAAGGTAATGTTGCATTTTATTAAGAGGAAGGTCGGCTCATTAACAAAGCACTGCACGCACGAGGGAGTCGAAAAACGAAGTACAGCAGAAAAAAAGTGGTCCGAGTCACCTTGTGAGTGTCATATTTATATATTTTATTTCAAACAACTATTATTTTCCTCCTTGACAGACTGAACCATGTGTTTTTTTATTTATAATGTATTCAGCGTTCCCTCAGAAGATCTGTCTCCAGTTTTTTTTTTTAGTCATAGATAAGGTGATTCATGCTTTCTGCGGGGGGGGGGGGGGTGAAAATATTGGTTGAGGCAGCATTGAGACAGAGAAATCCAGTCAGTGTCTTTTCCACTGCAGCGTTTCAGAGATGGCAGAGATTATGGGAGGATAACACTGCACAACATGGCCGCTCCAAACCAGATCAAAGCAAAGACAATCAAAGCCAGAGTGAAAGCTACAGCAGTAAGCTCTTTTAAATGTCTGCCTCCCCCACCCTGCCCCAGCCGAGTGAGAGTGTTACCCTCAAGTCAACTGTTTCCATCCCCAATCTTTGCACTCCTGGGACCGACATAAGCCCCCTTCTGTAGGAACGCTGGACAGCGAGTCGTCCGGACATAAATCCTTCAAAGCAATGCAAACAGTGCAGTAAATGGCCTATGATGATATTAAACTTAAGCAGTGGTACTGTAAAACCTGTGTAATGCCAGAACTGATAAGACATGACACTGGTCATAATCATTTATGGCGCTGGTTTCGTGCTATATAACATCGTCATGACAAACGACTTGTCATGACTCATGTATGGTTTTAAATGAAAGCGTACGACCACAGGGCTTTGCACACAAGGGTCGAAGTTTTGAACCGCTTTCTCACAGACGCTAGGCGACGCAGTGTAATGCAGGCGGTAGAAATCCGTTGACACCCCCCCCAATACATCTTAAAAGTCAATCCTCCTTGACTTTTAAGCCTTTGACCTTTTACCTCCTTGACTTTTGTCCATATGTTTTTAGATTGATGAATGAAGCTTTTCCACCTCCCAGACAGCTATTGGTTTCAGTTCATTTCCAAATGCTGTGACACTCAACATCAAGAGACCTGCCTGAGAAAGGTAATCCATCATAACGGACTTTTATTCATCTTTATTCTTCGTCTGTATGTTGAGTTAATGGTCGCGTGGTAATGCACTTTAAAAGGCCGGATTGTTTCGAAAATGCTTTCAAGAGCTCAGAGAAAGCTCCAGTGACCAAAGGCTTGTAGGAATCTCAGCAACTATTCTCGTGCAAAAAGCTCCCGAATTCACATTTTCAGTCAAGTGAAGTGAATTTAAATTTTGAGAAATACGATCCAGTCATGCAGCTCACAGCTCGCAGACATTTTTAGCTCGTGATTTTGGTTTTCTGGTCTGCGTGTGGACTGCGTGGCTGAGTCTCTCTGTTCTCAACAAACCCTGTGTTTTAAAACCATGAGCAGCTGTTTCCAGCAAAAAACAAAAAACATAAAAAAAAATCAGACTATAGGCTAGTACACTGTTTGCCAGAAGGAAATGGCAAAGAGCTGATGTAAACTCTTACTGGTGAAGAAAATCCAACATCTAGAGATGAAAACCAAGATGTTTGTGGACAAAAACAATAGCTTGATGGGACTCAATACTCATCTAAGATGTATCAGGTTCATAAATAAACCTCCTCTTGGACGTCCGTGTTGCTGTGTGGAAGCTTCATTTGAACAGTGACTAGGCAGTTTGCTTACCTGATGGGTTAGCTCGAACAACATAGTGAGCACATAATGCATGGAGTTTTAAACCTTCAAAAGGTATTTTTGAATAATATTTTACTCCCTTAGTTATTACATGTCATTTATATGTTATAGAACACACACAGTGTCACTTTAGGGATGAGCTAGAATATATGCCTACATATACATATAAGCTGAACTATATTCTATATCTAAGTTTTATGAAAAGTATAAAACTTTCATAATGTAAAATAAAACAAAATAAACTATTTTAAGTTGCATTTTTTAATCCCTTACAGGGAAATAGTTTCTTTCAATCATTTATTCAGAGTTAGCTGGGTGGCTACAGTTCCAGGAGCTTACTCAAATTCTGAATATTAAGAGAAATGACAAGGTTATGTTTATGTTTGCATAAATATTTGTCTTTCAGGTTTGAAGTTTTCCAACTACTTTAACGTTTTAATTTATAAATTACAAAGAAAAATGGATAAACAATCTAATTCCAAATCTCTGCCAAGTCATTATCATCTTGAAAGTGAACGGTGTCTCCCAAGAAGGATAAAACATTCAGTTACTCATCTAAAATGCTGTTGTACGCTTTGGAAAATGGTTTGCAGCAGAATAGAATATGCACAGTTTGCAGAAAAATCGGCACAAAGCACAAAAACGCTGGTATGGTCCTGTAAAAAAACACTTAAGTTATGACTCTGCAGTCTTAGATGTTAGATCTCACCTCAGGGACAGAGGTGACTCAGAAGCACGTCTCAGGGACAGAGGGGATAAATGTAATGTTTCACCTGAACCCGCTGCAGGGGACGAACCTGTATCAATTAAAAGCATCATACTGATAACGACTGAGATCAAACACCCCACCTGACCCAGCTCTGCTCGTCAAATCCACAGACAGCAACTTCTGCAGAGCCTCTGTGAGAGCATGCTGAAGAGGAACTCTCGTTCTGATGATGTTTCATTGATCTGTTTGAAGTAGTTTTTGTACTTTTTTTGTGTCCTTAAAAACTGGTTGAGAGCCCATCATGGTGTTACTATAGCTTCCATTGTACCAAAATGTACAATTCAATTAGACCAGATACAGGAGACATTGCAAGAGAAAGGTCAGACTAAAAATTAATGTACACATGATTGTAGTCTTGTAGGCTGTTCTCTATATATCCTGTATATTCTTGCATCCTGGCAGCTGTTGCTTTCTTTTTGTTGTTTTCACCATAAGTCTTATAAATGAGTCTCTACGAAATGTGACAGTTCAGCTTCTAACTTTTGCATTGTTCCATTTTTTTTCCACTCCTTTGTTTTCCGAGCACTGATTAAATGACTTTCTGGCATCAGCGCAGCAGACTGCGGTCATGTTTCATGCAAATAAAACGACTGCTGCCTCTGCTCTAAATATTTAGCCATTGCAGACCTGCAGTTCATGCTCTGTGTCTGCCTTAACAAGATGTGACCGTGTCTGGACTTAAACTCAATTCACATTATTACACTTCTCAAATAGCTCTAAATTTCTCCTTGGACATGAGAGACAGTTTTGGCCTCAGGTACCAGTGTTCAACAGGGAATGGCTTGTTAAATAGCACAGAATCAGAGCTGTGGAGTCTGCAGAGGCGTCTCACACGTATTGCTCAAGACACTGCTGATTCCAGGGTAACTTTCTGATCTTTCAGTATTCAGCTTGACTCCAACTTTCCCTTTATAAATCAAGAATGTGGGAGTGGTATTCTCACCCCATCTTTTTTTCCAACTCTCCTGATAGCTCTGCTTCCTGTGTTCAACATCTTTTCTCTAGCCTAGGTCTGCCTGCTACCGTTGTAATTAAGACCCAGTATTATCAGACCGGGATCAGATGAAAGGCTCATGAAGCACTGCTGAATTCAGACGTATGCCAAGGGCCAGCTCAGTTACAGACTTAATTCATATTCCCTTTGTTCCTCTCCAATCTCACAGAGGTCTGGAGGCTGCTGGAGGACTAGTGGGTCTAGTGACAATATAACAGGTATTGAATAGACCATTTCCAGTGTCACCATGTGGCGACTAAAGGCTTCAAAGAGCCGACAATTTGCTATGAAATGAAACCAGGAATCAGTCTGGCCCACACGATACCGTGTATCTCCAGCACTGCAATGAGACATTTAGCACCCCCACATTAGAGACCCTTGAACGTCATTATTTTCCTGAAAATATGAGTCTGCCGTGGCAATCGTGTGAAAGAGTTATTTTCATTCATAGAATGTATAAGTCATGATGTGTTTCCTGAGCGTGGACCAGAGCGAGGGACATCATCCGTTTTGCTTCCCTTTCTTGGCTCAAACCCTCTAATAGGCTGTTTCAAGTCTATTTCTGTAAACATGGCAGAAATTATGCTACCTAGCCTTGCAAGTGAAAGGATTCTGTTTGTAAAAGCTTGTTTGGTATTCCAGTCATTCCCCACCGAGCCATCTGGTGGCGGTCTTTGCACTCTCCTAGTGGATCATTACTCTTAGTGATGTTGTTGCCCTATCACTTGTTACCTCATTAAAATGAGTGATAATAAACCCCACAGGCCACGTGCACTGAAATCATATTGATCTTCAAACACATGCATATCCCTGCCATCATATGCATGTATGCATATAAAACCACAAATAAGCTCTTATACAAACCCCTCCACTGTTAGAATATTTTATCTATATTTATGGCCCAGCACATTGCAGGTGCTCGATTCATACATACTATAGAGACGCAGAGAGCAGGCTGGGTTTTGAAAACACAGACCAGGAAGAATGTTTAATCAGCCAAGGTCATGGCCGTGTGTTGCCATGCACTGTTGTCGAAGGAGGTTCTGGGAGAATATAGGGACCATCTCTCATCTGTATTCTCTTCAGATGGCTTGCGTTAGTAGGATCATGCAGATATGGGATTTTTTCTCCCAGAATTAAAACCCAGATGTCATGCTACCAGACACACACGTCCTCGCCACAGTAAAATATTATTTATGGTGCTGCAGTCAGCATAACTAATGCCTCACACTCAGCAATCACTCACTGTGAACAATGCAAAAACAGTCTTCAATTTGAACTTGTTGGCAATAATCCAGTTCCACCCATGCACCTAAATCTATCTGCCCTCCTCACTCTGCTCACACACGCACGCACTCACATGTGAATGTTAAAAATTAAATAATTTCACAGAAACCAAAAGAAAACAGTGATGTTTCTTTGATTTTTTTCTCCCCACTGTGGTCCCAGTTATTTTTTCTGGATGCGAGTTTAAATGTCAGAAACACTGAGTAAAAAGACTTTTACTGCAGCGCTGCATAAACACAGCAGTTTAGCCTCTTTCTTTAATAAATCCTCTACTCAGTGAAGTGATGTGGAATGCACTGTGAAGTGTGAATAGTAAATGCAGTTAATTAATAATTTCATAGTAAGGTGAGAACTGAAATGCTGCATTCACGTAATATATGCGACACCAGATTATCTTTTCCCTTCACAGAGACACACACAGAGAAGATGAAGGTTATGCATCAGGAATTTGTCGCACAGAGATTTTTAACGCCTCGCTTCTGCGTCGTTTAATGTAAATATTGTAATAAATTCTATCATATCTACAGATAAATGTGACATGTTAATACGTGTTTGTTGTGAGGCAGAAATCCCAGATCCATCCTGAAGTGGCAATCGACTGTGCCTCAGATAGGAAGCAGCTGAGAGCCTTCTGCTGTTTTACATAGAGAAGAGAAGCTTTGATGTTCCCCAATGAATTGTGCAGCAACAACTGTCCCAACAGGAGAGATAAGATCCACATGTCACAGGTACAAGCCACACAACAATATGACAAGGGCCTTTCATGCAGTAATTGATTATGCTAAAGCACCAAGTAAATACGGGCAAGGCACCAAACAGCAGTTTAACATGTCTGTTCTTTTGCTTTGAAATAACCTGGAAGCTGCAGTGATTATTTCTGTGATTTCTTACAAAAATACCCCAACCTCCTTTAAAACCAACTGATGGGATTGCACAAGCTCCAGTGTGTATGTTGGATGAAAAAAACAACTAATGCAAAAGAGATGAGGATGTTTGTCATTCTAATGTCCGCCTTGGCATTTTTTGGCAAAACACGCGGTTCTTCAGGGAGCCTGCGAGTGAAACCTTTCTGACTCTGTGCCCACATCGTTGCATTCTCTGTTCTGTCATTATGAGTCCTCACAACGGAAAAGCAGCCTGAGCCGGTGCCAGCCATCTATACTTAGAGCGGAAGACATTAAATGGAGACATACCTGAAGTGACACAAACTTGGCAGTACTGAAATAGTTTCCAGATAGTTAATTAACCTCAGCGACTGGATACAGCAGCGCGTGCGTGGCTGGTCAGTCGCAGCCTGTGCTGGGATAAATACAACCAGTCATGTTGACATGCCACAGCTCATACATGTCATGTGTGCACGGCTAGCTTCAACATGTTGTTTAGAGCTGAGTTCACAGGGTATTTTCATCAAGGAGGGGGAGAAGGTGCGTAGCCATTATGTTATGAAAACATACTAGAATTCTCCCTGCCCATAATTAACTCAACTAGTTTCTAAAATTATATTTGTATAGAATAGTGATACAACCTATGTCCTTTTCTCTCATTTTTGATAACAATAATAAATATATATATTTAAAAGACCAGTCCACCAAAATTATAAAAAAAAAGCAAATTAGGGTAATTGTAAAGCAAAAATACTGACAATTCCTAGTTTTTTAAATGTTAATATTTGCAGGTTTTCTTAGTCTAATGTGACATATTATTAAATATGAATAAAGGTTTTAAGGTTTGGTCAGACAAAACCAAATTTGGAATTCTATTTTCCACTTCACACTGACTTTATTATGATCATCATTATTATATTTATAGTATTATTGTTGGATACATTTCGTGCTAATCCATACAATGACCTAGATGTATCTGATCTAAATCTGTATATGCAGCATGGTACTAAAATGGCCCATCAGTTTCAGTGGGGGTGTGCCCTACTAGTTTTATTAAGTTTAAAAAAATCAAAGCGATCAATTCATCATGAAGATAAGTGTTGGTTACAGTCTTAATTGAGATATTTTATCTCTACGATGAAAAGTGAATGAATACATTGTCGCAGTGCTCTGTTGGAGAGATAAGTAATGACAGCTAAACTGACATTTGAAGTGTAACAGTGGTTGTGTTGCATGAGGTCCAGATGTCACTCTGCTGGGATGTTATGGAGAGAAAATGTCGAGCTAGGAGGTGGCATCTCAAAGTAACTATTAAGTCCAGAAAGCCACATGAACATTTATGTGGATCACTCCTCTGGTTTTAATCATTTCCATATTTCTCATCACCATCGCACACACAGCTAAATTGAGTAGATTTTCAAAAGCCTCATCTCCAAATCAAAATGTCAGAGCGGGTGGGACTGAGAGTGAAACATGTGGTGGGCAACACCTTGCAGCTCCTAGGGAAAGAAAAAAAAAGTATTCACATTTGTTGAAAGAGACTGCATGTGTCAGAAAATGGAGGTAAAATTGGAGGGAAGAATCTCGGAACTGGAATCAGGGAATGATGACACTTGCATGGCTGCGATTACACAAATGAATAGAAAACAGGTGGAATTGACATGCACACATCAGAAACTCTCAATTTTGACAGTGTTGATTTTTTGAAGGCTATTTCCCAACCACCTTTTGTGTGTGGAATCCTTGGCTTTTGGTTGTGCATGGCACTTTTTCATATACCAGGCTCGTCATCTTAGCTGAAATGCAGAGGTTTTTGTCAGGTTATATCAGTGGAGAGTTCAGCACACAGCTCTGTTCACAACCTCACATGCATGCGCAAAGACATCTGTCCAGACAAACCAAAAGACAGCAAGATTTTGTCGCAATTTGTTGAGCAAACCCAGTCAGTTTGAAAAGGTATATTAGCGTGATATTGGTGCCAAAAACAATCATGGCCAACATGTTGAGTATCCCAAATTCTTTATATGTATAAGCCCCACAAAGGCGTCATACCCCCACGTCCATTCCCTGACGTGTCTCTGTCAAATTGCCCCCTGATATTTTGTTTTAACAGAGTTTAGGTGATTTAAGAAACCCTAACAGAAGAAGACATGCGGTTTGTATTCTCATGGCTGTCTCGGCTTAAATGTCTCCAGATTCCTCATGGAAGGGATTGTAGGGGGTGATTTGCTGACGTTATTTACATGGAGAGGGTTTCGCAGCCTCCTCGTTGGCCAGAACATCAGGATTTTGGAATTTTTTGGCAGTGACCTACATCTGGATTTCTGCACTAGCGGATGCCCCACCCCCTGACAGCCTCTTGCAGAACCACAAGGCTGTTTTTGCTCTTGCTCTGAGTCACACTGCAACCCACACAACAGTGAATCTAAGAGTTCCCTGTCACACCTATCACAGCGGAGTCCAGTCCAGTCCTAAAACAACACTTCCTAGCTGTCTCTGCAACAAAATATGAGACAGAGGAGGAAGAAACAGAAAGTGTCCTTAAGGCCTTATTCTTCATGCTGTGTGTGGAATAGTATGTGGAGCACCCAATCTGGTTTTCATCCTCGGTGCCCCACCCTGGCTTAAATACAATGGATTGGGAGCAGGCCTGTGACTTTTAACTCACTCTGCAGATTCTATGCTCTGCCGCCAGTCTGGCCAATCTGCAGCCCAGAAAATTCCCTTGATGTGTCCGCCAAAGCAGCTTTGAATCCAATCATAAGGCCATAGGTTCCCTTGTAATAGTACATCCATGGTCCTTCGCTCAGACACAAGGACGTTGCGTTTACGTTCAGCAATGTGGAAAAAGACAGAATGATTTTAGCCATGAATCTCAGATCCCCCAAGTGATGCACTGCAAGACGCAGATAGTTCAGTAAACCTTCTCAATAGTTAATCAGTGAACTCCCTGGTGAAACTCTGGCTGGGAAACAGTTAAAGTCTCGTTTTTTTTGTGTCAGTTGTTGAAATTCAACCATAATTTTAATATACAGTCGAATATATCATCTGGCGCATCGCCCGGGGTGTGTAATCAAATCTATATTTGTCTTAGTTATTTCCACTCTGTTACTGAAGTGCCGTTTTCCATAGTAGAACCAGAATGGAGACTTTAATTAAAGAAAGCTGTGGTGAATGAGTGAATGTCAGTCTTTAAAAACCCAGTTGTTCACCCGTCAAACTTTGAACCACTGTTCTACGGAGTTGAGTGTCTCCACAGTGGGTTTTGAATGATTTTCTTGTTGTAGCCACCGTACAAACAAAGGCACCCCTGTAGATTTATGTCTCATCCCTCTCTCTCATATTGGACTCTGAGGGTTTTAAGGCTGTAATTAAATTCCAATCCCCACTCTCACTTCTCCACCGACTGTCCCCATCTCTGTGGGAGGTTGAGAAGCTGGGTTTTACCGCCTGTTGTGGTTTGTTTGAGAGATCCAGAAATCTCTGGAAACCCCGGCCATTACAATAGAATTCACACATGTGGTGCAGAAAGAGAGAGGGAGGGGGGGAGAGAGAGAGAGAAAGAGAGAGAGAGGGAAAAGGCCTGTGCTGGTTCACAGACGGAAGACTGGTGCGACATCCGGTCTGGTCGAGCATTTGAGACACTGCAGAATGTGTGCATGTTTTACCCTCATCTCCACCTCTGCCTGTGAACTGCAGGATTTGAGTATTCTCATGTCGAAGTTAGGGAATGCCCTTCCAACACGATGCCGTTTCATGCATTGCGATGGTGCTTTTCGGGTGTTAAGATGCCCTTATGAATAACTCAATCATCGTACCTATCAAAGCTTCTCCTTACCAGATGGCCACCCACTGCCAGAGCACAGATTGATGGAGTCAGCCCATAGCATGGCCAGCAAACTGGAATCAGCTGCAGCAGCAGGCTGTCAGTTGGGACTCCTGACAGCGATATGAGGGGCTAGACTGAGCAAGTCCAGTCCAGCGGGGACCAGCGGGAGTGGAAGGATGAGTTCTGCACCACTGATCCAGAGTGACAGTGATGGACAGGTTCAGAGAGGAGAGCTGATGGCCAAGGTTTTTCTTCTGTCTGAACAGCGTTTGAAAAGATGGACATGGCGGTCACAGGGCTTCAGAGTCCAACACGGCATGTGTGTGCCTGAGTGTGTGTGGTGTGTGTGTACATGTATGATTGCCTGCTCCAGAGTGTTGATGTGGGTGTGCGTGCATGTCAAATGGTCAAGCAGAGCAATAAATGTGAAGAGTGACAGTGAAATCTGAGATCAAAACCTTGTTTATGTTCAATTTTAGGTTGATTTTAGATGATTTGATTTAGATTTCAATATATATAGTTATATATATAGTTATATATATAACTATATATATATATTTTTAATTGATCAGTTATTTAGGCCGATTAAATATCAGAAAATTGTAATTGTAATCCTTAAGTGGAATCTCCAGATGTCTTATTATGTCTGACCAACAGTCGATGTTCAGTTTTCTATCGCATTAGAGGAGTAAAGCAGAAAATCCTCACAAATGAGACGATGAAATAAGAGGATGTTTAGCATATGTGCTTGAAAAATGATTAAAACTAATAATCTATTATCAAAACTCTTGCCAAATATTTTCCTCTTGATAATCGACTAATTGTTTCAGCTCTGTAATTTCTGAAAAAAAAAATTCATATTAAACACCGTTTTGTTTAGTTTTTTTCCCCCAAGTCTGCTGAAGCTGCAATTACTTTATAAACTCCAGTAAGAGAGAGGGAACCATTAATTCTTTAGGGTTTTTGGAGTCAGCTCTGTCTTGTTAAAAACCTGAGTTATTTGTCACAAAACATGTTTCTCCAAAGCTCGTGCGTCGTCGAGAGTCAGGGTTCCCTCTGACAAGTAATTACGTCAAGAACAAACGTTCCCAACGGCAGCAATTAATGTTGAACTCATAATACACAATGATACCCCCAGGCCCTGGATCTAATATGAACACTGGCACCCCTTGTCGTGCCATTTACCCAGTTGCCTGCTCTGATGACTAACATACTTAAACAGGTTTTCTTATTAAGCTGCATGTGTGTGCATGTTTCACCCGTCCTCCATATTTCCTCTGTGTCCTTAATTCTCTAGACTGCAGTCATACAGATTATATATGTCATCATATCCAAGGACCGGTAATAGAACTTGTGTTTTTTCTATGGGAACACAGTTTTTCAGACACATACATTATCGATTGCTACAACTTCAGGATGCAGACTGGGTGTATATCCTCTTTATGATGAAATGAATCTTTTTTTGACTGTGGCTTCTCCTTCAAGATTTGCAGTTCCTCCAGGAAATACATTCAGCGCAGATCCCTCTTCACCCCCTCTGGAAATAAGCGAAAACACAAGCCCTCGCCTCCCCATTTTTCCTGGACGCCTTCAAGGTCTCCACTATATCTCACACACACCGCATCCAAGTTTGAATTATGTTTAACACAATTC
Organism: Paralichthys olivaceus; assembly: GCF_024713975.1. Lineage (NCBI taxonomy): Eukaryota > Metazoa > Chordata > Actinopteri > Pleuronectiformes > Paralichthyidae > Paralichthys > Paralichthys olivaceus. The sequence continues at coordinate 8,813,272 of NC_091108.1, read as the reverse complement.
AACCATGGTCAGGAGAGCTTTCAGAATCAATACACGATAGGCTCGGACAGAAAAATGACCAGTGCATCTGCCCGATGTGGAAGATTGACATGCAGCATTTGGAGTCTGCGGTTTGAGGGACGGCTTCCTCTTGTGCGTGAGGTGGTCAGAGACAGCTCTGGGTTTAGGCTTTAGGGGCTTTGTGAGGTTGTTAAAAATGTTCCTGCTCACTTTTCCAGCTGCAGCCTTTTAACGGTGCATTAAACGACAGTTACCCCCAAAAGGTCACAGGGGAAAACAAGAAATGCTATTTGAAAATCAAGGGAGGGTCAAGAACAATCATTTTGCAGTACTCTCTCTTTTTCTTTTCCTTACTGTTTTTTCATGTGCAGATGTGCAAATAGAAAAAACAGATGAGTCATGAGTCATTTTACTTTGGAAAAAGATAGTTCCCAACCCTTAAAATGCATCAGTAACACAAACTTACAAGGGTATTTAAGTGTTTATTTTAGTTTTGAACAGTTATAGTTTAAGCTTTTTATTTATTTATACCCTATCACTCGTAAGCATCTACAGCTTAAAAGCTCTGTAAGGCTGTATTTAGAGATTGGGGTTGTTTTGCTTATGTCGGCTTGCTAATGCTCACTGCGGCAATTCTAACATGATGATGTTTAGCAGGTATGTTTACCATGTCACCAGCTGAGTTTAGCGTGTTAGCAAACATTTGCAGATTAGAACTAAATTCAAAGCACATCTAAAACTGTTATTTTGTCCTAAGGCAAATTCGGCTTTTCAGTCCATCCAACAGTTGCTATGATATTTCACTAAAAACCACCGTGGCTGACCTCATAGTGGCATCAAGGGGAATAATGTCTGAACACACTTTTTCAATGCCTAAAACCAAAATGCTGCACTACATATCTAGTCGAGCCAGAATCCAATTTTTTTTAAATTAATACATTGAAAAGAAATCACACAGGTACAAAGAAAACCTGAGCTAGCCTTGATTACACCAAAGGTTCAGTGTGTAAGATTTAGGTGAAAGCATCTATTGGAAGAAATTCAACATAAAATAATCCTAGTGATGTACAATATGTGTGTTTCACCAATATTGTACAAATTGTTCTTTTTACCCTACAATAGGGCTTTATATTTAAATACTCTATATTTACATCAGGAGTGGGTCCTCTCTACGGAGGGCGCCATGTTTTTATTTTCTTTATTACAGTCGTCCAAACTGGACAAACTAAACACCTTTTGAGTTTTTAAGACAACTACCACAGTTTATCTTTCATGTTTGGAAGGGGAGGGTGGGGTGAGGGGTATTCAGCTGCAAGTGACACTTCACCACTAGATGTCACAAAATTCTACACAGTGAACCTTAAGTCACTATTTTCAAGCTTGTTCCTGTAGTTCAAATAAATATATTTTGATGAACTGACATCTCATTTATTCATTTCGTCACCCCTTAATTATTGAAAAGGTTGTTTTTCACCAACGTAAGGCTTCCCTGATGGATACATTTTTGTCAAGTATGGTTTCTGTCATTTTTAGGTACCTTTTCTTAGGAATTTAATATTAAATATAAATATAGATTTAATGCTAAATGATATTCAAAAATATCATAGACGACAGCTGAGATGGATTCACAATTGGTCAGCTACTTTGTATCAATTAGTAATTATGAATTTGAGCACGCAACTATCACATGTGGAGTTCCTCAAGGGTCCATTCTTGGGCCTCTTCTGGTCAGCATGTAAATAATCTATCTTTCTCAAATTATGGAATATTACATAGTTTCTTACTACAATGCAGATGACTCATAAATATATATAATAGTGTGACTACAGTCCCTTACATTCACTGAAGAGGTACATTGAACAAATCGATGAGTGGCTCTGACAGAATTTCCTGCAACTGAACACAGAAAAACTGTAATTCCTATTTTTGGCCACAAAGAATAAAGCTAATAATTCAGTGTTTATTTTGAGTCCATGATACTAAAAATCCACAAATCAAGCCAGAAATCTTACAGTTATGGACCCAAACCTAAATTTCAACAGTCACATAATATAATAATTGTAAAAATCCACCTCCTGTCACCTTAAAAAAAATGTAATTAATGGATCTGTCTAAAAGAGATACAGGAAAAGTGTTTATTTTCAGCAGGCTGTTGCAATGCATGTCTTCACAGGTCTTAGTAAAAAAATCGACCAGACAGCTGCAGCTCATCCTGAAGGCTGCTGCCAGAGTTCTCACCAACACCGAGAAAGTAGAGCACATTACTCTGCTCCTTAAATCACTGGATTTCAGTGCTTCCTGTGTGTCAGAGGATAGATTTCAAAATCCTATTACTTGTCTATAAAGCACTAAATGGTTCCGGGCCTAAATACATCTCTACTTGTTACCCCTCAGGCTATCTGGAACAGGTTGACTCCATGTTTCCAGAATTAAAACCAAGCAAGGTGAAGCAGCTTTTATTTTCTGTGCTCCCAGTACACCAGTGGAACAAGCCTCCTGAATACCCAAGGCCTGCTAAAACTGTCAGCTCATTTAAATCAGGTTGTAAAACACTATTGTTTCCTGTAGTTTACCAATAAATCACATGCATAACCTCTTTTTATTCTAATCTTTAACTATTTATTTTCTTGTTTTTGCTTTTATTATCTGTTAAATGCATTTCAGTGTCTTCTCAACATCTTATTCTTTATGTGTTTCAATGCCTCTGCAAAGCACTTTGAATTGTCTTGTGTCTGAATTGTGTTGTGTTAATAAACTTCACCATCCACGGGAATAAAAACCATGAACATAGTTCCATCAAGTGTGGTTAAACTGATTTACTGATTTATCTATTTGAATGAATACACTTTTAATTCATTTTTTAAATTAATTTCAATTAATCACTAACAATTGATCAATGGATAGCACATAAAAATAATATTTCCTTTTTTCTATGCAGGGCATAACGCCATTGATTTCTTAGAAAACAGCTCACTCTCAAGGTCATATACAGCATATGAATTTATATTTATAGAAATACATTTATTATTTATTTTATGGGTATACACCCAAAGAGAAAAACTATTAACATTGCTGCGTCTCTTATTTCTTCCACGACATTTCATTCACTCTCCCTGCACTCGAAAAACAGTCAAAAACCTTTCTCGATTTAGAAGCAACAAAGTGACGAGAGAAGGAGAAGAGGGCACACAACCAAGGCTCTGCATGACCACAGTGGGAGATTTCCCTTTATACACTTACTGAAGCGACCTTTTGGCTCAGGTAAAGTTGAATATGTGAGTTCTAGAAATTCAGCTTATCATTTATAATGCACCTCCTCAAAAAGTCTCTGGGAGTAAAAAAAAAAGTGCAACGCGCAACCAAGGTAGAAACAAGTGTTGTATTGTGCTCTCAATAGACTGAAATGTTAAAGACGAACGCAGGCATGGGGTGAAAACTTGGAGATTTCTCAGACTGCCTCGAGCTTTTCCAGTCTGATCTCTCACAGGCCTGAGAACAGAGCTGCAGTGACTTTCCATAAAATATCATGGTTTTCCTCCTTCCGAATTCTGAATCACTTTTCTATCTTACATTGAACAAATGTAAAAAAAAAAAAAGGAGAAGAGAAAGCTTTGCTTCTGAAAAACACAGGGGCAGATATTTGCCCTGTATTAATTTTTTATTTAGCATCAATACAATTGTAACATTTTTCAACACTTTTCCATCACTGGAAAGTCAGCTGCCTTCTCTCTACCAAGACCTCAGATTCACATTCAAGTCATTCACAAGCATGAACAGAGCTTTTCTCTGGCCAAGACTTTTAGTAGAAAAATAAAAACTAGCATATCTACATAGTGCGTGAGGTGTGGAAGGAATATTAAATGGCCTAAAAAACATACAGTTAGATTGCCAATATACATAAAGTGAAGGTGATATTGGCCTGTTGGACAAGCTAACATTTAAGTTGGCCCTATAAAACCATGTTAAACAGATGTAAATATATCATCTGAAATAATACTATTAAAAAAATATATTATCCTCTCTTGATATAAACGAATTTGACTAATATAAGAAACCATAACCATAAACTCACCAGCAACATCCATTTATTCAGACATTGCCAATATTAAAATGCTAGTGTTAGTAAGTGTCTTAAGCAAAGTGAAATCTGCCCGGTCATTATTGAATATTTCTGTGTCTTTATTGTTTGACAAAAGGAAGTGATGCACCTCATGTCCGGGGACTCAACTCTTTCAATCGGCTCAGAGACCTGAGGTTGCCAAACATCTGCTCCGCAGTTGACCGCAGACCCTGCTCAGCAAGGTGCCTTGCTTCAAGGCAATCTGATAGTAGGAGGTTGAACCAGCTGAGGAGCTTCCCTCTGAATTTTCATCTCAGCCTCTCAATGAGAGTGTCAGAGTGATTTTTCCAGACCGTCACAGTACAGCATATTCTTTGTAGTGTTGTGTGGTGAGTATGTAGACGACCATTTCTAATTTAAAAGATAACAAAATCTTCTTTCAAAATAAAGTGTAGACGGTGAAATCCTCCCCACAAAAACATTTTGTTCCCGTCGCTCTTTTGTTTCCATGTGTTTGTGGGTGGTTTGGAGTGTGTGCCTCCGTCTTAACCTCTAAACCAAATATTTTGAGGAAATATGAACCATTGTTGATGTAGTGTGTAGCAAAGGTCATTAAGTGTCTACAAGAGAGCAACAATAAAACATGTCACCATGTGTAGCGGCTCAGTGCATCACAGCTCTGCAGTTTTCAAGCTGCAGCCAAACTTTTATTCAACTTACTCTCTTTCTTTCTTCTTAGTTTTTTTTTTTAGACCTGCCGCTTTGAATTTCAAATCAATGGCCCAGGAAAACATTGCTCTGGGCATCTTTTGAATGCAACTTCAAGCATGACATTGATTATCTTAGCTTCATAATTATCTCCACATGCTACTGTACCGCTGCACTTCGCATTCAGCCCAGGCTCACTACATCTTCTCTGAGCGATAATGGCAACTGTAAGTTAATTAGCGGTGAGTAAAGGCCTTTTAAATAAAGCGTTACTCAAAGACATCCCGCTGTTTAATGCTATAAATTTCCTCAGTGATCCGACTGCGAGGTCAGCGACAACAAAAGAACCGCACACTGACATGGCTACTGTCAGTCTGATGGAAATGTTTCCACTGCCGCAGTAAAATATTCAGTTGTTCTGTTTAAATCTGAAGCAGAGTTGTACAGAACAAATCGCACCAGCAGTTCCTCATTTCATTGTTTTGTCTTTCGCTGTCCCTTTTTGTGATAAATTGGAAATGCAAAATCGCCACAGATGTGTTTGTGTAATGGTGGGGCTTTCATATAAATAATGGGTGTACAGTTTCAGACATATATGGAAAACATCTGTGTGAATGATCTGTAATTATCACTCTGAAATTCCACCGAATAAAACAAGAACAAGGCTTTTTCTTGAAGCATTTATATCCCATGCTATACATGATTCAATAAGAAAGGGGCTTTGCTGTCCAGGCTGTCTTTGACAATACCGTCTCTCTGAATGGTCATATCAAAAGGCACTTTGAAGTGGGACATACACTAGAAAAGACCATATTTCATGTTCATATGCGTTTCTCATGTTTGATGGAACGTCAGACACGTTTGGAGTTTATTCACATATTCGCTTTTTCTTTCCCTCCCGGTCCTGCATTTTTTTAAAATTACAATCATTACATTTTGACTCAAATGACCAAAAACTGTGGGACCAATTGCTTAAATATGGGGAAATTCCTCTCCTGAGCTTTTGACTAATAACAGTCATGTGTTGTGTTTGTGTCTCCGGGGAAGGCATTGCCATTTTTCTTTTTATAAAACCAGACACAACCCAACAAAAACACAGGCCTGTGCTGAGTGTTTACTGTATAATGGGTGTGACATGGTACCTTAGACCAGCGCTGAGGTCACTGCTGGTGTTTCCTACGAGGTATGACAGCTTTACAACTGCGGGGCTCAGACTCGGATTGTTTCTGACACTTTCGGCTGCTGCAGCTCTCCGTCTTTCTCCTTTGACGCTGTATCTCAAACACTTTTTTCTCTTTCATTTTCACACACACACACACACACACACACACACACACACACACACACACACACACACACACACACACACACACACACTTGACATAATGCATTCCCTAGCACCTTAACCTAACCATCTCAACTAAATGCCTAACCCTTAACCCAACCTAATTCTAACTCTAGAACCAAGTCTTAACCCTCAAAAAGCCAATTTTATTTGTGAGACCAAGCCAAAATGTCCTCACAACTTCAAAATGTCCTCACAATGATGGTATAAAACCAAAATTGGCCCTCATAACTATAGATAGACATGCCCAAACACACACACACCCAGGCAAGAAATGATATCAAGCCTTTCTCAGCCAGACTCAAAGAGGACTCTTGAGCATATTTTAAGCCCAAAGTCTAAATCTCTCATAATAGGCTTCTTTGTGGAAGTCATGGAGGAGGCCTGTATTTCTTGTGAAAAAGTGCCTCTGTTGCATGGAGCGAGTTGTGGTGATATTCTAACAAGCATTAAAACAACAAACTAGAAATATCACAAGGCTAAAATGAGGAAAAAAAGAAAAATGACAGCGCAGTTAAATTGAAATATACTTGCATCGGAAGATTATGCAGCAACCCGCTAATTTTAACAGCAGAGCAGGATCTTTACAGCAACGTGTTGTGGTTTCTATATTGGTGTGTGTGCAGCTTCTCCCTATGCTCACACAGCTTCATCCAGCCTATAACACAGCCTATAAGCGCCCCAGCCTGTATGAAAATGTGACAGGACCTGATTTCGTCTTGTCTTGCCGTTTCTGCTGGCAGCACTTCTCGGTCTTTACCGGGGCTTTAAACGCACACAGAGAAGTTGAGTCAGCCAAGGCGACGCTGCGTTGTTCGGTGGGACGGTGGCAGCCGAGCAGGAGCGATTCAGATGTTCTTTATCTTCCTGCTGCAGAGTGAAATGCAGAGGAATGTAAGCTGTACATTCACAGAGGCCCTGAGGAAATATAATACTCCTTCTCCATTGTGGCTGTGCTAATGTAATTATGCATAGTTCCTGCACCAGCTAGAGAAGAGATTACTATCCACGAATATAAACATTGTCTGTAGGAACACCATTTCATTTTTAATAATAACACTATATATGTTTTTAGGCAAGACCTCGGCGGAGCGGGTCAAAAAGATTTGTATTAATGCAGAACATAATGCTCATTCCGGGAAAAGTTTGGGATAAACATGGAGGAATAAATAAATCGCTTTTAAGTGCTCATGCTTACAAGAGTATGTACAGTATCAGCTACGCTCGCTCAGCACGTGCACACACACCGCATTTCGGCCACGGCTCTGTGATCTGATTTTGAATGCAGTATCTTGTTTGATGTTTTTTTGATGATGGACATGAAATAATGTCCAAATCACCAGAGGCCGGAACATCAAACAGATCCAAATGAAAACACGGTAATGTCTTCTCGGACTGAGCCTTATTGCACTTTTCATTTGCCTCTGCCCCACGGAAGCCGAGCTTTGACTGGGAGCAGATAAAAGATGAGCAGATAAATGAAGTGCTTTCATCTCCCAACAAACTCTGACAACTTTTTCATTTGCAGACGCAAACACCGCACGGGTAATGCGTCGCGAAGTAGCATAATCAGATGATCGCAGAAGGTAATGTCAGCAGCTCGAGAGGAGTCAAAGGTGGGGGGCAGAATCAGTGGAGAGGATGAATGGCCACAGATCACTACAACAGGATAAGGGGACCACAGCCCCCCCCCCCTCCCATCTTATTGGTTGAGAGGATGTGAGCATCTACACTGTATATTGTTCAATTTCAGACTCCAATGTTCTTTTAGATCATAGGCTGAGAGAGCTTATACAGAGCACAGGTGACTAAGTGATAATGAACCAATATATATGCATCACGCAAAACCGATCCTTATGCTTGGGAGAGGGAGCCCGGCTCATTCATTCATCACAATTTTGTCTGTTATGAAAATGCAGACGAGGAAACTTCACCCCTCCTCGCCGTGACATCACACTCACCCCGCAGGGCTCGTCAGTTGCGAGCTGCCATGTCGACTCTCCAGTGTCTGTAATAAGGAAGCGCTCATAGACAATGCCGGGCCCATTCTTGGTGAACCGTAAGCGGGTCGTCAACTTTTGCATTTAATTTGATTTATAGCTGAACGGAAGCCAAGTTTCCATATAATTTACAGACCCATTTGGTGTCTCCCCGGGCTTTTGGATGGCTCTGTGTAAACCGAGAGGCTGATGTTCAAACAACGAGGCGGGAGAGCCACAGTGGACTCAGAGCTTTGCCTTGGCCTCCACGTCAGTCTCCTGACAGCAAACTGGCACCCGGCTCAAACTAATAAAGTGCACCACCCAGATCCTCCGGTGACTGCATGTACTGTATATCTGCCGAGCTTCTGTGTGGTCAGTCGGAGACGAGCACTCCTGGAAAGCAGAGGGTGAAAGACGAAAATCTGCTAAAGTCTGTGACGCGAGTCTCCTTCAGCCTGTCTCCTTCCCGGATGATGTGCTGCACCTCAGCACTCCAAGTGATTTGGACACAGAGACTGATCAAAAATGATTATGGCCCATCCTGTTAAAGTCATAATTAATTACTGCCATAAAAGCCTGGTGATATTTTATTATGGTTGACAACTCCCATAAAAAGAAGTGAAAGCAACAATGAAGTGATGCTACTACAACAAGGGTAGATTACTGACAGGGCAACTGTCCAGAGGCCTCAAAGGGTTAACTACACATCAGTTTGGTCTACATAGCAAGAAAGTGCATCAGCTATGATCTGTAAATCATCCTCCATCTTGAGGCCCAGTCTTGTAGAGGGGCCTAATGTCAAGAACAGATTTTAAGACCTTATTGTTTTCGTAACATGCAAGAGAAAGTTATTTTTTCTTCTGCATATGTTTGTTTGTCTGTTATTTAGCAGGATTATGCAACAACTACTGAACAGATTATTTTAGGCTTGGTGGAAGGGTGCTGTATGGGTCAGGAAAGAACCTATTAATTTGGTCCAGGATTTTTCTTACCATTGCGAGATCTTTCTCGATTTTTAGAGAATATTTCATGGATCTTGATGAAAAAACAACCGGGCATGTTTAGGATGTATTCATGAGTGTGTTCAGTCGGGTGCAGATCCAAATGAAGATCTAGGGAATTTAAACGTGTTAGTGTAAAGAGACTGTTGGGCCTTGGTGTAAGTATGAACTCTGCTGAGAACTATTCTACTTTATATTGAGTTAATAGACTCTCAGAACACTGAGCAAATCTCAGGAAAGGTACATTAATCTATCATAGGAGAAAGAAGTAGTGAAACATTATTCATGTGGTAGCTGAATCTGCAGCCACACAGTTCAAATAAATGGTAAAATTCACTCATCACATTATATGGATTAAATTCACGTTCATGGTTTCAGACACTATCACAGGTTTGAATGAGGCGGGCACAGTTAGTTTACACAGTTTTGTCCTTATAGTCGTATTAATTTAGTTTTCTTACCATTTCCGCGGCACCACTCCTTCTTCCTGGTTTGGGCAAAAGATGAGGGTGTGGGTGGAGCCTGTTTAAATACAGAGGCCCAGTGAAATGGACAGGATCAAGTGTTGCATCAGCATGGGGGGCTTTCTTTGAGTGAAGTTTTAGTTGCCTATTTTGTTTTCCCCCTTCGCACCCAAATGGTCTGATCATCTGAACATTTGGTAGGTGTTTGAGTTCATGTCCTGGTTTGGTGACAGTGTTTTTTCAGTAGAGTTTTGTTTTGTTGACCTCTTTAAAGGACCAAGTTATGTCTTTAATTAGCCTTTTTTTTATTCCTGTGATTTTTGATATTTTTGGGCGTAATTCTGGACAGTTCCTTTAAGACCAGGTGAAGATTTTTACTTTGCACTGTTTGTTTTTAGTCTAAAAATCACTTTCACTCTCATAGAAAAGTGGCAAATACACAACACTGGCGTCAAAGAATCTTTTTAGTATTTTAGAATTGATTAATTAACTCGAAGTTTCAGCTCTCTAGCACTGGCTGGTTTTATTTCTGGGATCCTGATTAAATATTAAAACTGCCACAGTACAGTGAGGATCAGTGTGAGGACCCGAAAACAACGTATTGCTGCAGGGCCCAGATTAATACAGCCATGACTAACCAGTGATGCCTCTGCAGCCAAAGCCAGAATTAGCTTTGTTCCTCTGTGATACACTTCCAGTGTTCTGTCAAGTCTCTTCACACTTTTCCTCAGTTGCTTTGGCTCTATTGTAAGAAAATTTTGCAAAATACAGTTCTCAGATCTGTAATTCATTACTTGACAATGTAATGCATGAAGTCAAATGTTCAAATGGTCCAGTGATGCATTGCTTTAGGTCAATCCTTATATTTGAGACATTTTTATAAATGTAAAAGTTGAAGTCATATTGAAATCATATTCACAGAGACATGTGTTTGTCAGCTGAATCATATCTTCGCCTTCATTATTGAGGTATTGTGTAGACATTGTAGACTGTATATAAAGATTAACAACGTTAACCTCCATCTGTGCAGAAACATGTCCTGAATACAAACACTGCCATCTGACACTTGAAGTGGAGCAGCAGTAGCAAGATCCTGCCGATACAAGTGCTCAACCAATCATGAGTCAGTCAGAACTGTCAATCATACTGTTTCACTCCGTTTTTATAGCATCAAATAACTAATTAAAACCAAACTTAACCCAAAAAATAACACTTGATGGAAACATTTCGGCTTCACTTTTAGGGAACGTTCATGTCGTCCATCTTTATTTACAGTCTACACTCAGTATAAAATGGTGTGAATATGTGTAATACCTGAAACATTTACTTTCTATTAGAGTAAAATTTACTAAAATTACAGAATGTCCTATTTTTTCCTTTTCAAATGAAAGTATAATTAGTGACTTGTATTCGTAAAGAAGACTGACTGACAGTGGCCGGGACAGTCAGACAGTAACACAATATTTGTTTTGTATTTGTTGCAAATAACAAAAATGTACAATATCTTAAGTGTTATCTGTTAAAGGTTCAGTGTGTAAGATTTGGGAGAAAATTATAGCACAAATTCAATATCAAATAATCCTCATGATGTTTTCACTGGTGTGTTGCATCAAAATTGTATGAATTGTTATTTTCTTTACCCCAGAAAAGGCCCTTTATATTTAAATACTTTATATTTACATCGAGGGGGTCCTCTCTACGGAGGCCGCCATGTTTTTTATAGTAGTCCAAACAGGACAAAATAAACTCCTTTTGAGTTTTTATGACAACTGAAGGTTTCTACATGCTTTCTGTCATGTTTGGAAGGGGGGGTGAGCTGATGGGTATTCAGCTGCAACATGCAACTTCACCACTAGACGTCCCTACATTCTACACACTGTACCTTTAATCGTCATTTTTACCCCATGTTGAGATTTTGAAGACAAAATGAGAAAAATAATTGAGACATCTGCGAACAAGAAAAAATTTCACATTTATTTGATATCAAACAGGAGTTGATTTAAATATCAGCTGATGATGGGCTCTTACAAAAGAAATAAAATGAACCTAATCAGTGCTGCAACAACTTTTCACACTTTCCTACCACATTCGCCCCCCCCCATTTTTTTCTCTCTGAATACTTCAGTTAATAAATTAATTAGTGTCAAGGGATGAAATATGTCTGCAAACACTGCAATATCGCATCGACACGAACATAAGTCCTTAAAACCTGACAATTTCAAGTAAAATAAATTACACAAGAATCCAATTCACTCCAAATCTGTGCATGGCCCCGGTGTTAACAAATATACTACTGGCAAAAAACTCATCATTCATGAAAGCAAAAGCACTTCACAAGCAGAGACGTGAGCATGATTTTATATGGACTGATATCTCTCAAAACTTTTTTTTTTTTTTAAATGCAAACATACAACGAGTCAAGTGTGAGAGGAAAAAGCACATTTCCACCATTTTAATTAACCTTGTCTGAAGAATTGTATTAACATTGAAAGGGTATAACTACTGAATGGTTGTTGTTTCTTTTTTTTTCTTTTTTCCTTTTAACTTTTTACACTAGTGGTACAGCAAAATATATTTTCTTTAGCTGTTACTTTGACAACAGTTAAATGTGCAATAGAGAAAATATAAGGCCTGAGTCTGAATTAGTGGTTTCTTAACTTTACAGTCCTGACTGTGTATTGGAGCCACACTAGTTCTAGTTCTGTATTTTATGACTAAAAAGACCCTGGTTCAGCAAAGTCCCCCAGGAATATGTCAGGAGTTTCATAGTTCTTTGCTCTGAGTTTTTTTACATTTTTTTTTTTTTATCCCTTGTTCTTCAACTCTTCTTTCAGTACAACAGAAATGAGACAGACTTATCTGTGTGACAGCGGCCTGTGTGTTATTCTCTGCACCTCTTTAGTCCAACAGCAGAGTTTTCACAGACCACATTTGTCTGGAATCGCATGGACGTGTTTCGTGTGTTAATGAGATCTGTGTGCAAAAGTCATTTATTCATTCCTCTTCCCACCCAACAACATTTCACTTCCTGTTGTAACAGGAAGAGCGTGCGGAGTGCGGAGCCAGACTCGCCGGCTCTCTTGACATCAACCAAAAGTACCCATCTGTTGAAACCTGTGCAAACAAAGACGGCCTGCTTAGAGGCTGGTAATGAGCTGCATTTGTCCGTCGGTGGTTGCCTCTCCCTCCTGCGCACATTCTTCGTTGTTGGGCGAGATGATGCACCCGTCGCTGATGCCTCGGTTTATGTGGTAGTAGGACAGGGGCTGCGGTGCGTCGCCGAGCTCGGGCATGCTTTTATGATACGCGTCCTCGCTCTCGCTTCGAGGAGAGGGGGAGAGCTCATCGTCCTCCTCCTCTTCCTCTGGGGGGTATGGCGAAGCGGAGGGCGAGGGTGAGTCTCTCAGGTTTGGCATGCTGGTGTAAAGCGAGTCTCTATTGTTGTTGGGTGAATGGGATCCCGTGTCCTCCACTGCGGTAACAGTCTCGGAGCCATGGCCACCTTGCCCCTCCAGGCGCCTGGGGGCCTTCTGATTGCTGTAGAGCAGGGAGTGAGTCCTCTGAGGCAGGAGGGGGGCCTCCAGTGCCTCCTTGTGGTGGGGGTGCAGGAGCAGCTCCAGGGTGGCGTGGCCTCCTCTTCCACTTCCTCTCTGCGGGGATGAAGCCTCGGCATGGTCCGCCACGATGGCGTCATCCTCGCTGCCGCTCCCACCCCCACCTCGGTCCACTGTCACTCTGGTCTGGGGAGGCAAGGCTCTGTCCCTCGGGGCGTCGCGACCTTTGGGGGCCCCGCGGGGCCTGAGGTTGTTATGAACAATCTCAGAAATGATCATCTTCTCAAAGGCGACATCGTCCAGGTTGAGGGCCCCCAGGTCACCTGCAGCCCGAACAGCCACGGCCTCATAGTCGTCTTCTCGCAGGGAGTAGCTGTTGTTGAAATTGCCATTGAGGGGGAGGGTGTCCATGGCACTGATGTCCCTGCTGTTGCTCAGAGAGTGCTGTCCTGCAACGAAAGGCAAAGGGAACGCGTGAGGTAAAATGTATTTATTTTTGACAGAACAAAACAAAACCGTCTCCACTACACCATCCACACATACTTGATACTGCTCAGGACACTTCACTCTTGTGCTCTTTAATCTCTGCGTTAATTTTAATTTCATCCAGATACAGAAACTTAAAAAATCCCAAAAAGAAACCAATTAGCTCTCCAAAATGTCCATCCTCCTTCTGGCTGAATATGTATTTAGCCAATCTAAGAAATGATCCTGAACAATATTGGAGAAATGAGAACAAGCAATGACTCAAAACTTAAAAACAATACTATAGCATCATGTTGTAATGTAGCGTATGAGCAGGTAACAACACAGAAGCACACAGAAAGCAGCAAACAGGATGAGAGCAAAAGAAACAAATGGATGCAAGCTGATGAGGAAGTGACACAAACAATGAGAAAAACATTCCACCTGTTAAAAGACGGCAAGACAAGAGAGTAATGCTGAACACAGATGGCCGCCACCTCTCTGCACTGAGGCCCCACAAGCACAGCAACAACCCCCACACACCACGACAGACAGGCACGGTGCAATGACTCACTTTGCCACCACTCACATCAAGTGTGTCTGCTCAGGCTATCTGGCCTAAGAACAGCTGATGTGCAAAAAAAGTAAAACAGATGCTTTTTTTCAATTGCAGCAGAAACAACGAAATCACTGAAATAAGACAAAAGTGGAAGCTTGTAACATCCAGCCTGGATTCAGTCGATCCGAAGGATTGTCTGTCCTTGCAATTAACCATAATTCAGCCCGTGGGATGCTTTGCACAAATTGTCTGAGGTGGAAGGAGAATGACAGCGAAATGATGTGTTTAGCAGTTTGAGAGGGAGCTAAAGGACAAATCAAGGACGACTGAATCCTGGACCCAGCAGGTGAAAGGGTTCAGCAGCAAGCAGTCTTTTTTTTTTTTTTTTCAAAAAAGAACATTTCTGAGACACATATTTTTACACAGTGTATCAGTATTATGTGAGCAACACAAACCCACACCCACAACCACACACACACACACACACACTCAGAACAGTGTACACTAATTTTGTGCAGCCCAATGACTAAGTTCAAGTAGCAGTATGGAAGTGAAGGGGTCCAGTTATATGAGGGGTTTATTTACTGCGTAACACCGTGAGGCTTTCGAGTGCAAGGCTGACATTTTGTAGGGTGTCATCACAGTCGGTTTTCACACACAATAAAGACAAACTTTCGTCGTAGGTTTCAAACCAACGTGTCGAACAATGGATGATAGCAAGCGGAAAAAAACACCTCTGGAAACAGCATCAAAGACTTTTCTAAAAAGAGTGAAAGGAGCGCAGAGAGCAAAAGGGCATAAAAAAGAGGATGGGTGGGATTATTAGACGCTTCCCTGAATAGACCCCACGTCCAAATTTGCATTTGTTTATGCACTGGCAGTGATTTTATTTTAGACAGGTATTGTCTGCGGGGAGAGGAGGGGGGAAATGATGTGAACAGAATTCAACTGGACACGGCGACAGCTGCACTCTGGGAACGGCTCCAGCAGAGATTCATCCAAGATGTTCTCCTTACAGATTTTACTGCGTCGGATGAACATCTGCAGAGTATTAGTTAGTATTAATACACTCATAATAGGAGACACACACACGCAGACACACACACCCTTCCTTGTGCAGGAGCTGAATGTAATGACTATAGCAGAGGGCATTTTCAAAGAGCTTATGTTAAACTTGACGGCCTCTCTGCACGTATTTCATACTTGGTTGGTGATCTTCACACCAGGTTTTGACATTTGTGTGTCACACCGCTGCCTGCTCTGCACAAACTGGTTTCCATATGTTAAATCCTTAAATTTTCCATGTTTGTCACTGCTTCCTGATCTACTGTTAAATAAGTACAGGATGTATTTCCTTTTTTTTGCTCCTGTGTTTAAACACAGCTTGAGTACAGCAGGTTCCCCTCGGGGGTGGGGGGGGGAGAGAAGAGGTCTTTCTACAGGTAAAGGAGATGTTTGAGTCCACATTCAAAATTACCTGCTAATTAAATATGGGAAGTCTTAATTCATCTCCTGTGCTGCAATGTTAACATGCAATTATCCTAGAATGATTAAGCAGGTAAACATGTTAGGGTAATAAAGCACAAGCTGTCTGCACCACACACACACACACACACACACACACACACACACACACACACACACACTCCCACACACACTAGTGCGTCTGACTTGGCTGCCACTGAGCTCGTAAAAGAAAGAAAGAAAGAAAGAAAAGAAGTTAAAAAAACAATCCTGAAATGTCTTTGATTTTCTGTGCAGACATTGTTTGGTCCCAACCCTGCTTCATTATCTCTGAGTGTGAAGTGTTCTCATTGTGCTGTGAGCGAGCTCGCGACACCAGAACGTGATGACTGCGGCAGGTTGAAGCTAAATGTTACTGTGAATCCTCTCTTTACACACTTTCGCCATACTGTTTTTGTATATTCCCTTTTATCATCAGATGCCTGTGAATATCTGAGGGCTACGACTCTGCCCGCATTGCGTCATGTGGTTCTGTTTTTTTATTTTTTTTTAAATTGGGTTTCTTTTTGCTCTGCCAGAGAGAGTGAGAGAGAGAGTGAGAGAGAGAGAGAGAGAGAGAGAGAGAGAGAGAGAGAGAGAGAGAGAGAGAGAGAGAGGAACTAGGTCACCATAAACACTGACGTGATTTAAATCAAGCTCGCTCATATTTGAAGTGTAAAGATTTCAACAAGTATGATGCAAATATCAGACGTGAGGGGGAGAGGAATAAACGATCTGGACCAACGTGTGAAACTCATATTCGACAGAGAGGAATTCCCACACGTCTGCTCAGTGTAGCGCAGATAAGATAGCATTAACGTCTGAGACATTTATCTCCTCGTGTTTATGGAGGAGGAACTTGCATTGATATGAACGACTGAAAAAAATACAAAGCAGAAGATGTGAGTGAAGAGGAACAAATGATAAATCTGGTGTCATTATTCTCAAAATGTTCATTCACACTGTGTCACAGGCACAAACTTCACGTGTTGCATGTTTAGAATAAATCTGTAACACTTCAACAGTTTGGGGAAATAGGCTCATTCACCTTCTTGCAGAGAGTTACAGAAAAGATTGATGCCATTGAGGTTTCAACCAGGAGGTGGTTAGCTTAGCTTAGCATAAATTCTGGAAAGAGAGGGGAGTAGTCTCATGGGAACAATGTCCAGTGACTAGCTCCTCTAAAGCTCATGAATTAACATGCTAGATCAGACTCAAGTGTAAAAATGACAGATAACCTCCCACTACAAAGGAGGAATGGTATCAATCTTTTTCTCGGACTCCCCTCGACAAAGCAAATTAGTATATTTCCCAAAACAAATTAGAACAAACACAAATCTTTGCAGGAATAAAGGTGGAGGGTGGATGTGCACCTGGGGAGTGAAAGGCCGGTGGAGAGGGGGTGTTGCACACGACCGTTTCTGCCAGCAGGTTGTTATAAGGGTTAGTGTCGTGGGTTCGGAGGAGAGGGTTAGTTAGGAGGTAGTTGCCAGTCATCCCTGAAATAACAGGAAGATAGAGAAAAGGAGAAAAATCAGGAGTGAGAAAGGAAAAAAAAACAGTTGAGGAAAAAAAGAGCAGGAGGTTCTGCACTTCATGGTCTGTGGCGGCGGCGGCGGCGGCGGCGGCGGCGGCGGTGGTGGTGGTGCGCTCGTCGGTTGACATAAACAAATGCTGACATTCGCTGTCCGGATTCTAACACTGCTAAAGATTTATGACCGGCAATCTGTCTGACTTCTATTACGGACAAAGCAACCATAGAAATGTTGGTCAGAGCAAAAAAAACCATCATCCAAACAGTCCATCGATGTAACTGACAAACAACGTTACCGCGACGAGTGTTGACCAAAGCGCAGCAACACAATCAGCTGCAGTGTTTACGTGAAACAAATTCATCCAAACAAACTCGTCCAGTCGAGACACCAGACAAAACATGTCTAAGTGGCCCGCCATGAATAATACAGTATCCCTATCATCCCCAGCATGCTTGTGTAAATCCTCAAGAATGTAATAACTGCCCTCAGTCATTTGGACGGACTGCTGAGAAACCCTGCGCTGGCATGTGTGTGTGCGTTTAAAAAAAACATCTCTCAAGTAATTCATAACTACGGCCAAATCTGAGCTGGCACAGTCTGGAGCCTGAGCTTCATGATACTGGGAACTTTCCCAAAAACCCCTGCTCTGACCTCAGCCTGACTTTACTCATCGCTCCTCCTCCACCTTCACCCTGACGATCATGGCGGGGCGACGATGAGCCTCTCCAGTTCCGAATGTTATGATTTGAACTCCGGTTCTCGTCAGTAACGTTTTATGCCAGGCTACAATTCGCACCTCTTCACTCGTCTCTTATTTCTCTGCTTTCAGATGATCGCAGCGAGCAGGGGAGGAGCAGGAATATATGCTACGAACTTTGACGCACTGGCAGCATTTAATGCTATTTTTTGTTTTGTTTTTGATTGCTTAGCGCGAAGAGAAACGCAACATTGAATCAGGCCTTATCTCTTCCCTGTTTCCGAGCTGCCACGGAGCCATGTAGGCTGCGTTCATTGAAGTGTTTATAGTGAATTCACAGCCTCATCACAAAGAGAATAGCGTATGTGTTGCGTCTGGCGGTGGTGGTGGAAGAAAGGGTAGCTTACCCTGGTTGAGTGTGGAGGTGCTGTTTATGTCTCCTGAGATGAAGGAGGACTCCGACTGCTTCCTCACAGTGTCGTTCCACATCCGCCTGATGCGGCTCTGGGTGGAGAGAAAAGCAGCCATTGATCAGGACTCAACATGGTGCTGCTGTTATTCAAAGCTTTCTGGCCCCGAGGATTGAGTGGCTAAGTGGTTTGTGATTCAAGAAGCCTACACTTTTGTACGTGAGTCAGCCAGCCCACTGCTTGATGACATGGTCGTGCTGCAGCAAAACAAAAGAAAACCCTGTGTGCTATTGATCCCAAAAAATAAAATTAATAAATAAAAATGGATACACTGACAATCTCTTCAACTTGTAATTTGAGAGATGGGCTCTGAGCTTCTTTTTTTTCTTTCTCTCTCCATAGTAAGAGCAGAAGCCGCCACCAAATTCCCAGAAGTGCTCTTAAGATAGATCCAGAGAAGACCTTGACGTCCTGTTCAAAAGCCTTCTCTCATCTGTCTCCGTCTTCTGAAATAAGATCTACCTACCAGCCACAATCACGTTCATTGAAGAAGAAAAACTGTATAAAACTTTACCCTGACACTTTTTGACCAAGGGAACATTCAATCCCACCCTCTGATATATAACCTCTGCTGTCTAATAACTTGATAACCGAGCCTTAGCGTTACAATGTGAAGCCTTAAATCACTTTATTCAGTTCGGTTCAGTGTGATTTAATGAGATGTAGGTTATAACAAGGTAAAACATGTCAGCACAGCAATAAGAGCACGGTGACACTGTTCTGCACCATGGTTAGATTTCCACCTCAGTGACTAAACTGTGTATTTGACTGACTTGACAATGATAAAAATTAGAGCAAAAGGTTAAAAATGAACTGAAAACATTTGAGACTTTACTGAAGGATAACTGTAACTATATTCTACCTTTGTTTTTGTCAATGAATTTATTGAAAAGACCAACATCGTTTGTCTAAGGCTTGCAGCCCCAAGGCTGTATGTTCCGAGTTTCAAAGGTATAGATGCAGCTACTTTTAAAAAGGAAAAACAGCTTCGATAAACATCAGAGATTTTTTAACAAGCGTCAGTCAAACAGAGCCTTTATTTCCAGCCAAGTTCAACTGCAGATTAAAACCCATTAGATGCATTAGTGAGCATTTACAACCACCGTGATTTCTAAAATACACTGCAGAGCCCTGTTCATATCACAACGTGCGGCTTTGGACAATAATGACTCCATGGCACAAATATATGAGCTAAATTATATCAGGCTTCACAGAAAAGACTTGTTGACAGGATCAGTCCATTGGTGGTTTTAGTCTTTTCAAGAAGAGAGAAGATAAAATAAACTTATATCTTACAAAATATATGCATGAGAATAAAATCCACTGACACTTAACTCCTAAATCCTGGTTCATCCTAAACCCTGATACCTCTGATTCCCAGTGCAGGTACGTACCTGTGTGGCAGATGAGTAGCGGGCCGTGGATCGAGACGTGGCCGCCTTGGCTGCACTGTGGGGGCCCTCGGCTGGCAGCGCGCCGCAGCACTGGGACTGACGGAAACATTTGCTGTACTCTTTGCGGACCTGCGGAGGAATAAAGGATCAGAAACCGACTGCGCGCACACACACAGCCCCCCCCCCCCCCCCCAACACCACCCAGCAAGAGACGCAAATCCCAAATCTTTATCAAATGGCAGCCGACAGGAGTTTAAATGCCACATCTGTACGGACAGGGATAACAAACGCTGTCACAACATGTTGAAATATTATAGAGAGGAAGCACTTTGATACGGCTGTTTCTAAGGAGAAGGTATAAAATGTCATGAAATGCCTTGTGGAAAATTTCAACATGTTACAGTGAAAATGATCCACACCTGCAATATAAATCACATAAGGAAAGAAAGAGGAGATTCTCAGTCCCGCTGCGTTGGAATTTTATAAACGTAAAAGCTGCTGCTAATATTCAGCTCACTCAAAGAGGTTTGCTTTCACTGCTGTCTGTTTATTTGTTGGTTTGTTTGTAAGCAAGATCACACAAAAACTGGTTTTCATCATCAATTAATCTGCAGATTATATTCTAGATTCATTGACTCTATTTAAAAAAATTACAATCATAGTTTACTAAACCCAAAATCATATCTTCAAATGTCCAACAAAAAAATTATAATTATATTATTTATTTAGAAAAGAAAAAAGAAAAAGATTTAAGAATATTTTTAGTATTTTTGTATGAAAACCGACGTAAATGATTAAGCATTTATCAAAACAATTACCTGTAATGAACTTGAGATTTATTTACTAACTTATCTTTTCATCTCTCTCACAGATGATCATTACTAATCATACAAGTCTTTAATCTTTAACATGTGCTCAAATTGTAAAACATTATATTCTTGTTTTTATTTGATAACAATAGTCTCAACCAAAAAATATTCAGTTTACAGATAAAAACCACAAGTCAACACATTTAAAATACTGGAAGCTGTGACATTTACTAGCTCTTAATTGACTCTGAATCACAGAAAACAAAATCTTGCCTTTTTCTGGAGGAGGCAGTGGAAGATGAAGATGAACATCCCTTGCAGAGTGTTGAAGATGGTGAAGAGGTACGCCATCACGATGGAGGATTCGTTGAGGAAGAACAAGCCGAAGGACCAAGTGAGCCCCAGCAGACAAAGTAGGGCAAACGCTCCCAACACCCACGACCTGCGAGAGAAAGAGGAGGGATATTAACCAGTGAAGGAGAATCTGCTGGGGCGGAAGCTTTCTCTTCCTGGCCAACACCTTGTTAAAAATGAAGAAACACACTAATTTGCTTTAAATACAAAACTGTGTTGGTGAAGTGTATAAAAACAGATACAAAAGGTTTTGGATTAAAGTGCATTTGCGTTGAGAAATATTTCCTTGGGGTTAATGGCTAAAGAGACTGCAGAACAGCAGGTTTTCTCCTGGGCAGCTTCCAGGAACTAAGCCTCGTGGAAATAAGATAACTCAACAGTCAGTTTCGATGACAATGGCTGGTTGTTACTGATACACGAGAATGAAGTGAGCCGCCTCGAGAGAGAGAGACGGCGAGGAGAGAAGAAATGGGACAACAGCATGTCACCAAGAGAGGACACACAGAAAAATGAGCGGCAGGATTGAGAGTGACGGATGATTAGAGTCTCTCCTCAGTTTCTGTGTCACATTTCTTGTTTTTTTACAAGAAAACATTTTTAGGCTGAGTAACCAACTATTTCACTTTTTATAACATTTGACAGAATTAGGATTTGATGTAGAAACTAATTATCAGCAGTTAATGAATTTTGATGATTTATGATAATATGTAAAATCAAGCATGCGAATGCAAACAAATGTGGGTTTTTCTGTGAGCTAAAAACAAACCTGAAAGCCAAGTCCATGCCTTTTTTTTTCATTTATTTTTTTTTAGTTTGGACCAAAATCCTTGTGGCTGCCTAAAAATCAAACGCCCACAGAACATATGTTGGCCTGCTCTCAGACGCATTGTTGAAGAAGAATCCAGGCACAGACATGGTCAGGGACTCGTCTTTTTATCGAGCAAACACAGCCCACTGGAAGCGGGAAAATGGGGCCCCCTATATTCCTGTTTTTACCATCATTAAATCTACACGGCATGTGGTGGAATCCATCTTCCAAGAAAGCCTGTAAACGATGCCAGCACAGGAGTGAAAAGATACCAAAGGTCAGAAAGGCAGTTATGAGAAATAAAAATAAAACCATATAACCCTGGGTTGTGTAAATACTGACATCATAAAATGAGCTAAAAAGGCACCAACTATGGACCAAAGTTACACCTGAAGAGAAAAATATTGCTCTGGTCGGGTTTAAGAGAAAATCAAATAAACGTGTAGGTCCAAAGCAGCCATTGAAATCTCTGGAAGGAGGCAAAAGCAGTAATGGTGCATATTATTTTTCTTTTCACACATACGCAACCACCACACACACAGACACGCACACGCACACACACACACACACACACACACACACACACACACACACACAGATCCAGCAACCACAGAGCAGACATCTAATCTCCCGGAGTGACACCCCTCACCTGATACCTCCCAGCCTGGACGAGTCGGGTTTCATGGAGGTGGAGTGCTTCACCATCTTGTACATGGTCACCACCAGGAAGATGACATTGACCTGTCAAAACAGACGCGAATCAGGATTAACAGACTGCACTTAGAAAGGAATCTGATTTCTGCTGCTAACAGGAGCTAGAAAAAACATGCAGACCCTTTACTTGGATAAATAAAGCCACACTTTGAAAACGAAGTTAAAAAATCCAGGATTAGGAATTTTACTGCAACTGAAATTGATGTAGTCGATTGAAGCTCAGTTTTTTGTCCTAATCGATGAATCTTAGATTTTTTTCAATTTAACCCTCACAATGCTGTTTTTGTGTCAAACCATTAGGTTCAATTCTTTACTTTGAAGAAGACAGAACCAACAAAAAAATAAATAAAAATAAAAATCAGGATCTTGTGAATTAAATGTGGTTTCATAAGGACACTGTTGAAGCTGAGGTATGCATTCTACTGAGTGTCATTCTCATTTGTAAAGTAAAAAGCGCCGTCAAAAGGAGTGTGAAGTGCAGTGGTTCACTTTGAAATATTTTGGCTTTAAAAGAAAATGAGGTTAAGAGAAAGTACCTACAATTTGAACATGTGTAAAATCTATTTTCACCTCTGGTTGCTAACAAACAGTTGGTATGTTTCATAGTGACATGTGAGTATTGCTTAATCCACAGTGGTTTTGGCTCTTTATAGCATCAACACCAGCATACCTTTACTGAGAGGAATATGAAAATGTATTGCTTTGGTGCAGATCATAAAACACGCTGACTTCCAAAAAGAAAAACAACCGTGAGAGGTTATTGCTGTGGTCTACTTCACACAGCTCTGGCCTTCAACACAAGCTGCGCAGAATGTTTCTCTTTCCTCTCTCTTGTTTGACATTACGCTCCATCCCAAAGTACAAATTCTCATCGAATATGAGAATGTATATCTCTCTACGTCCAAACCGATCGTAGACGAAAAAGGCTCCAGAAAAACACAGAGGAAAGAGCGAAGCTGAGTGCCATATTTTAGAAAATAATTTTACAGAGGCCAGGAAAAACATTTAAGTGAGCCGAGCCATACATCCAGAGAGGTTTCCATGCTCTCAGGATGTCTCGCTGTAAGCACGGCAGGGTTCGTCGCCACCAAGGGAAAGGAAGGAGATGTGTTTCAGTTCGGTCCAGCACTACATTAAACCTTTCAAACGCAGCTCTGTAAATATTCACTGAATTAAGTATATCCAGATTTTCAAAAACATATATTCTGTTTCTGCTCCAAGTGAGCATTTGGTAGGGTCCTTTTAATCCAAAGTACATGAAGGAAAATAAAAGATGAAAAGTCTGACTTGGCAAGAAAATGAAGCATAATAATCTAGATGTAGTGTCCTCACTTTATCAGGCACTTCATTTTTAACTCACTCACAAATAAGCCGAAAGATCCCCCATTATTACCCAACATGGATGGATGTGAACAGAGAAGTGTCTTTAAATGGAAACAAAGAGCGTGAGAGGAAAGCAGAAGGAAACCAACGACAGCAGCGGGGAAAGATGGAAGAAAAAGGAGTGGCTAAGAAGACAGAAAGAGGCTTTTAGATCACAGCTTAGAGTAATGCCAAGTTTTGTCTCTCAGCCACTGGGGCCGATTTACGTCCGCATGAGTCGAGTGGCTGGAGATGCATTTAACACAGCTGCGAGTGATGACACAGATCCGATGAGACAGACAGAGGGACGGACGGCGAGGCGAGGAGGCAGGGAGGCACTCTGCAGAAAGCAAGAGGCAAACCGCATATGCCCCCCCAACCCGTCATGCCCGGTCTCGAAGGGGCCGTCCTCTACAATATTCAGGTCTCTCACTCCGCTGCCAAATACGGCGCAAGAAAACTCGCAGCGCTGACACAGCACCTCTCCAGGTTTTGCATGTATTTACAGCTCATGGACAGATTTACGTGTGTTACTGTTCGCAGCTGTATGGATATGCAGTGTGTGTTTGTACAGGGCTGTGTGCATGCATTCTGGCACGTGTTGTGTGTGTGTGTGTATGTCAATGTGCATTGTGAACACCCAGCGCACCACATGAAATATTAAAAGGTGAAGATGGAGATGTCCGTGTGCTGGGATTGGCTGGGGACGTGTCATGATCCTCAGCAGGGCTATGAGCTGTGGTAATGGTTGTCTGGCCCACCCACTCATTACTTCCATGTTCACCCCCCCTCACCATCACCCTTGTATTCCCACTGAGCAAATGACCTTCATGCCTGAGATGATCTCTCCTCCTGATTGCAGGAGGGGAGTATTATCTAGATGTACAGCAAGGCCCAAACAGCTTTAAGCTGTTGCCGCTCACCAATTCTGATTTCAGAGGATTTCATAGCTGAGTGGACACTGATGTCCTTCTGTCAGCTATAATGGGACCACTTTCCTTTCATGCAAATTGATCTTAGAAATCAGAGCCAAGAGGCTGCCAGCACAAAGAGAGAAAATCTATAAACTGTTTTCAAAGCTTTTCATTGAAAGGGATAAAGAAAAAAACTATATCACACATGCACAAAATTACAACTTACCACAATTATGAAGGTCACGGGCCCAATGAAGCTCCAGATGAAATGGTTATCAACCCTCAACCAGCATCTATAGGGAGCAGAAGGTGATATTCAGTCCATTAAATCATCTCACTGCCAAAACAGACTTGTGTCTCATCGATCAGGTGCAGCAGAGCCGGCTGGATGATAGGTCACAGCAGCAGAATAGAGACTCGTCTGACCACAGAGAAGAAAACCCGACCTTGACAGAGCGTTGGCCTCATGCCATGAGAAGCTGCAGTCGGAAAGGCAGTGGTTGTCGGACTCATGACTTCACAGTCTGCAAATGCTTACAAATGTGTGATGCCTGACTGTGTGTACCTAAGACTCTGAACTGTAAACAGTGTATTGTATACAGTTCACAAAATGAATTGCAACCCTGGTCTGTGTTTATCACCAGGAAACAGAAATGAAGTGAGGACCATAGGAATAAAATGAAGTTAGAAAAAAGTTACTTAAATCCCATAAATTAGAGGATTGCAGTCTTACAAATCATAAAGCTTGCTGCTTGGATGAAGACCAGCAGAGAAGTGCATAAACTTTTAACTAGCAATTATCCACTTGGAAAGAATAAAAATTCAGCAGGCCAGTGCATCTAGCCAGCATAGTCATTAATGTTGCAGCTTTGCTCACATCCACTTTTTTTTTTTATCAGTGACAGGGTGTAAATGTTCCAGGGGCAGAGGTGGATTACTCTTTGTGATATCACTATCATTAGAACACACATGCAAGCTGTGTGGGTGTGTCATGATGGGGAGAGGGGAGGATTAATGCCCCTGATTTTTCTTTCATCCCACAAAAGAAGAGCCTCTAGCAGAGATGCTATACTTACGCCCGCTGTGTGCCGTAGCTTCTGTAGTCAATGGCTGCTGAGATGCCCACCACCACAGCCGGGATGAGGTACCCGGAGACGTAGTAGTACTTCCTGCGAGAGAACTCGCTCTCGAACACCTCCACCAGCATGAGGTACAGCTGCACGCCCTCCAGACACATCCAGGCGAACGCAGCCAGGAAGCAGAAGTGGAGAATGCCAGCGATGATGGAGCAAACCAGCTGACAGTGAAACACACGCAGAGGTTACACACAAACATAAGCAGTTTGATTTTTACCAGTTACCAATAATGAATTTTTTACTGCTTGCTAATGGTTTAAAAGTTCAATGACCATGACATAAGCAAAGTCAGATGAGAGTATTTGTGTGATGAAGCAGTGGCTCTGCTTACAGCTGCTCTAATCAATATTTGAATATCAACAAAGGATCAAGTGACCTCTTGTAATATGAAAAGGGCTGTTTGAGATTCTGAGCATCCTTCAGCTCAGTATTTTGGTTTGACGACTTTATTGATCCGGTTTTATGGCACAGCAGGTTGCTGCTTTTGTAAATTAAAATAAACCTTTGATAAACTCGCCGTTTACTACCTGCTCAAGACAAAACAGCAGAGAGACCAGCTTGTGTAAAGAGAGCATCATTTAGCAGCTTGAGAGCCAAAAGATTTCTCACAAGAGTTGGTAGAGACAAAAATGGAGCTAAAACATGGATGGATAATGGTTTTACATTCAGTGGGTTGATGAAAATACAGCTTTCAATGAATGCCAGTGTTGCTATCTTTCTGCTGGGAGTGCAAATAAGTAAAATTATATTATTATTATTATATTTAAATATTAACAATGTAAGGTGATAGAAGAACATTTATATCTTATTATAGCCCAAACAACTTTTGTTTGTAAAATACTAGTATGAAGATATCATAAATGTTGCTGATCCCCCAAATATTCAGTAAACTGGTCTAAAAAATATGAACATAGTAAAAACGTCCCAGTTTCCCAAAGAAATACCCTTTTGGGTCCACTCATAAAATGCTCAATTTCCGTTCAAAATGTATTATTCCGTTTAAGTGAGATCCCAAAGTTTCCAAAGGCACAAATGATGTAGGAGAAGTGTGTCTAAAAATCATGCATAGAATATTTGTATTTGATAAAATGGTGCAGTCATAAAAAAACCCATCATCCTGAGTTTGAATATTTTACTCAGTATCATCGTCATATATCTTCGTGTTCACAGGCTGAAACAGAGAAGATTGGTGATTTAAGGCCATTAAAGGCAAACTGAAGGAGAAATTCAAGCATTTAAAGGTTAATCACAGCGGACGAGCCCATTCGTCAGCAGCATGAAATTTAAAACCCCCTGCGGTGTGATTTCCATGGTACCTTTGGTTCCGTCATGTTGATGCCCACGAGGAAGATAAGCTCGCCGATGAAGAGGTTCAGGCAGAGGTTTTTGTGGATGGTGTTGCGGTCACTTTGAAGACCACGGAAGAAGCAGAAGGTGAAGAGGCTGATGGCGAGACAGACGAGAGACACGGCGATGCCCATCCGAGTGATGACGGTGAGAAGCAGTTCGTGGACGCTCCCCTCCCCCTGCACAGAAACACACATCCAGGGAGTGACCTTCAACTCCACACTTCTCTTCATGATCAGCGGCATTAAAGCAGATGATGGATGGAATGGAAATTGGTGGTGCTATTATTGCTTCTTACACATATATGTATTACTGTTAATATTATCATTATAACGTGTATGACAGTGGTTGCTTGAATAAGCTTTTTATCTCCTCTCTCCCCCATCTCCCCAATTTCTCTCCTCTCGACTTAACCAGTCGAGTCAGACGGCCGCCCACCCTGAGTCGAGCTCAGTTGAAAGGTTTCTTCCTGTTGAAAGGCAGGTTTTTTCCTCTACATTGTCTCGTACCAGCTAAGTGGTCGCTCCTGGTGGGAACTGTTTCCCTCTATAATCTTGTAAGGTCCTGACCTTTACTCTGTATTGTGCCTCGAGATTATATATGTTATGATTTGGTGCTATATAAAGAAAACTGGACTGAATTAAGTTGAACGCTGACCTGACTGAAACGCTCATATGCACATTTGTACTTACACAGAATATCTTTCAAGCTGTTGAAATAGGGTCATAATTTATTATATGGTATACACTACGAACAATGACAAGCTTAATGCAATCTTAGTGTGAGAATCAGGGAGGAGAAGCCCACAGTCATTTTGAGCACAATTACAGCTGAAGCTAAGATGAAGCTTTAGTAACTTTAAAAAGTAAAATCAAGAAGCTCTATTTTTAGGGCTAAAGTCTTTGAGGTATGAAATTCCCTCTCTGTGAGGGTGACAGGATTATAATTAAAAGAGACATTTTTAAACAAAGGAGACTGTAACTTTGAAAGACAACATTTTCATCTGGCTAAACTACAGAGGCTTCATATTAGCTTCAGCTCAATCTCGGAGTCTGCTCTCCACGCAGATTGTTTACCTGCGGGCAACCCAGGCCTGCTCAAATATGATTGGCCAGACCTGAAACGGCTAGCAGAAGGCTTCTGGCCCCAAAATCGTATCCCTCACCAACAAATAAACTTAACGTTATGGTGTAGTTTTTGCATAGAAAAAAGTGGTGGATTCTGTCCCTCATCACTTACAATGAAAACACATGAGAAAGGGATCTCTTCATACTTAGAGTGAGCAAAATCTGTTTTAGTGTTCAAACAGGCACCTGACAGCTGATTTAAGACAGACGTGAAAAATTGTGCGTCTGTTCTTTAACTTGATCATACGTGATGACATCTGGCACTCCCAGCTAACATGCTTGGATCACACTACAACGCCCATGTTGCAGAAAGTGACATCAGTGACGTCCACATGTGGGTTCTGCTATTTAAGGTCAATTCCTGCTGTGCTGCAGAAGATCTAAAACTGAGCACGTTTCAAGATGGGCACCAGGCAAATGTGGAAAAAAAGCAGACTTGACCATAAAAAATATCGTTCAACGACATGGTGGCCCGAAAGTGAGGCAATTCTTCCTGTGATATTTGTAATTTTATTGAGGGCAGGAGTTGCATTTGAGGTGATGTGCAGGGAATTGGTGTGAGATTAAGCCCGGCCTCAGGGCTCTGGTTTCAAGCTGTGGTTAAGGTTGAGGTTAAAACAGATGACAGGGACAGAGTTCATGAGTTGGGACGTATTATTACACAAACCACAAACTTATCCTCCACATTTATTACTGGCTGGGTCCATGTTCCACATGCTATTTATCATGTAATTGGATTATAATTGCATTGCACGACCAAATGGTTCCTACACCACATCAAGAGTGGGGAAAACAAAAGTTAAAACTGGGGTTCTGCAGTAATATTTCCCATGATTCTCAGGGACATATGCATGGAAGGATATTAGACAAGGACCACAGGTAAAATATAATTACCTCTGATGATGGGATGGTGCTTCCTGTACTGATGCACAATCTCGCTCTTTTAAAGTGACAGCCTGCTTCTCCACCTCACACACTCCTACCCCCACCCTCACCTTCTTCTCCGGCAATAATCTAATTATCTCCACTGAAATGCCATTCTTGTTCTGGCCGTGTGTGCACAAATCTGTCAGCGAGATGGAAGAAGAGCAACTAACTGAGACGGGAGGGGGGAAAAAAAACCCTCTTGTAACCAAGAGGCGAGGGCCACTCACCACGTTCCCTCGATGGGCCATGAGGATGGCGAAGTTGGTCAAGTGACTGCAGGAGCAAGTGGTGTGGCTCTTGTTGGTTTCCAGCAGTTTACAGCCTTGCGTGGACCAATATCCCATCATGCTCCGCTCTGAGTAATTCCAGAAGGAACAGTTGGGATTGTAGTAGTGCTCCTTCTACAAAACACAAACACAGAGAAAAAAAACATGAAACATACATGAACATGCTCTGAAATATGCATGATGGTACACAAACATACCTTGTATATTTCATATCTCTAACTGTAAGTCACCGCATGTCAATATATGTGTTGTGCGCACTCAATACCAGTGTCTGTGCAATTGAAATTCTTGAGACGCAATGGATTGTCAGGAGAAAAGGGATGAAAGAGATCAAAATAAAATAAAATAAATTGGAATCACAACAGTCAATTTTTGAGAGGGATTACTGTGGTGATTTCAAAGCACGAAAGGAAACACAACACACTAGAAGCTCCACTTACTTCTCCAACTCTATATTAGTATTAATCTCCGACAATGACACACATGGATAATATGGATGCATAATATGGATGTTCTCTCTACAACAATAACACATTAAAAGCTCTGTGTAAATGTTTAATTGTAGCTCTATAGTGCAATAGCTCTGGGGGAGTCTCAGGAGGGGGCTTACATCCAGGTGCTCCAGCGTGAAGATCACGGGGTCGGCCACAAACACGCGGCTGGACTCCTTGGTGATGGAGGCTGAAAGGATGTGGGAGTTGACGGTGAGGGAAAGGTTGCGTTTGCTCAGATCCCCCATTCCCCTCAGCGTGGCGTTCTCTGTGCTGAGGAATTGACCCAGGTGTTTGTAGAGCACAAACACCAGCTTGGCCACACCTGCAATCGGCAATATTAAAGTTATTAGACCCACAGGGTTCAGTGCTCATTCGGTGGTATTATACAAATGAAACAAACATTAATGGGCTAATTGCAGCCTCTGCATCTGAGACCTAAGCTGTAACTAGAATTGCATTCATAAGCGCTCATACCGCTGCCAAGACCTAATACTCACATTAAATTCAATCAAGCTGCACAATTTCACACACTCATATTGTAGATATCGGTCCTTTAAATGTGACTTTTTTTCCCCACTAAGATCCATGAATTATTCTCTTGGATATCGGTGAAAAAAAAAAAAGCTGTCTCAACGTTAAAGAAAGTGAAAAAACATTCCTACATTTGCCCCCCGATCAGCATAAAAACTGAACGGCTTCTTCCCTGACCCATACCACATCCTTCAACCAAGTTTCATGGTATTCCGTCCAGTCGTTTTTTGTAAAGCTGTTAAATAACAGGCAAACAAATGCTGATGAAAACATGAGAGAAGTGTCTCTCTCCCAGTGAACACAGAGGGCAGCTTTGAGCAAAATCCAAACCATGAGTTTGAAGGAAATTCCTTCCGTGCACACAAACAGGATTGTGTCGAGGTACATATCTGGGGAAGGCTACAAAAAACTTCAGTTGCACTGAAGGTTTCTAGGAACACAGTGGGATCCATAATTCTTAAATTGAAACAGTCTGGAACAAACAGGACTTTTCCAAGAGCTAGCGTGCCTTCCTAAGAGAGGTGACTAAGAACCAAGAGGTCACTGTGACTGAGCTCCAGAGATCCTGTGAGGCTGCAGCACTCCACCGATCTGGGCTTTATATGGCCAGACGGAAGCTTCTCCTCAGTGAGGTTCACATGAAAGTCTGCTTGGAATTGGCAGAAAAGCATCTTAAGGACTCTCTGTGACTCTCAGGCAGTGAGAAACAAGATTGCCTGGTCTGATGAAACCAAGATTGAACTGTTTGGCCTCAATTCTTAGCGCCATGTCTGGAGGAAACTAGGCACAGCTAATCACCTGCCGCATCATCACATCATCGTGCTGTGGGGGTGTTTTTCAGAGGAAAGGAGAAGAGACGAGGTTAGGGTTGAGGAAAAGCTGAACGGAGAAAAGCACAGAGATATCCTTAATGAAAACCTCAGGACCTTAGACTGGGCTAAAAGTTCACCTTCAAACAGGACAATGACCCTGAGCACACAGCTGAGACAACGCAGAGGCTTAGGAAAACTCTGTGAATGTCCTGGAGTGGCCCTGCTGAAGCCCGACTTGAACTCAATCAAACATCTCAGCAGAGAAGTAAAAATGGCTGTCCACTGATCGTCCCCACCCGACCCGACAGATCAAGAGGATCTGCAGAGAAGAATGGCAGAAAATCTCCAAATCCGGGTGTGCAAAGCTGCTCGCATCATACCAAAGAAGACTGGAGGCTATAATTGCTGCCAAATGTGCTTTAACTGAGGACAGAGTAAAGGGTCTGAATACTTATGTCAGAGGGATATTTCAATTTTATTTCTTTTCAATAAATCTGCAAAAAGAATGCAAAAAAATTTGCTTTGTAATTAACAGGTATTGACTGCAGATTGATACTGTAAAAATAAATTTGAACCATTTTGGCAGAAGGATGCATCATAACTAAATTTGAAGGGATCAGAACATTTTCTAAATATACTGTAAACAGACAAGGATTTTTAACAATATGTTAATTGTATTTATTATTAACCTTCAGAGAGTGTTGAGCCTATTGAACTAAGCTAATTACCGCTCCCCTTAAAGGTCCAGTGTGTAAGATTTAGGTGAAAGGGAACTATTGGCAGAACTTAAATGTAGAATAATTTCATCTAAATTGTATGAATTGTAGTTTTCTTTACACCAGAAAAGACCCTTTATATTTAAATACTTTATATTTACATCGAGGGGACCCTCTCTACAGAGGTCGCCATGTTTTTTACATG
Source organism: Paralichthys olivaceus (assembly GCF_024713975.1). Lineage (NCBI taxonomy): Eukaryota > Metazoa > Chordata > Actinopteri > Pleuronectiformes > Paralichthyidae > Paralichthys > Paralichthys olivaceus. Next base: position 8,780,992 of record NC_091108.1, on the reverse strand, counting down.
AGTCCAGACTGAATAAACTAAACACCTTTTGAGTTTTTATGACAATAAAAGGCTACCACAGGTTATTTTTCATGTTTGGAAGGAGAAGGTGAGGTTCAGCTGCAACATGCGATTTCAACACTAGATATCACAAAATTCGACACACTGTACCTTTAAGCTCTAAACTTAAAGCACACTTTTGTGAGTGGTAATTTTCAAGTAATCAAGAAAGTGAATTTCACAAAATGTCATATTATTCTTTGAGAAACATCTAATTAAAATGCTCCCAGGAAGAAGCTAAAACAATTAGTAAACTCAACATCCACCAAAATATGAATATAACATCAGTGTCAATAACCCCAACAAACCAAAGAGGTAAAAAAAAATCCCAAATTAACTTTAATTACATGTGTTTGCAGCAGTTGTGTGGTTCTCACCATTTTTGCTGTTGACTTTGACCGTGTTGGAGGAAATCTGAAGAGACGCTCCACCTTTGCTCGTCTGTGGAAACCTGAAATCTTGCACTTGACCGTCGGTACTTAACACGTACACTTCCAACACTGAGAGGTGGAAGGTGAGGCGGAGAGAGGGAGGGAGAGATACAGAGATACAGAGAGATGTTACACATAGGCAACACTTCAAAAGTACTACATGGTGTTTAACACAACTCTGAATTTTAAGACCTGGTGGGGTGTGTGTGTGTGGTAATATTTGGTGTTTGTTGCACCAGAAACAGAATCCAGCATTACTGGCCCCTGTGAAGTGTCATTCACTTAAAAAACCATGTCATGCTGGTTGGTTGCCATTGTGGATGCCTCTGAGGCAAAAGAAAGAGAAGAAAATAATAAGGGTGGCGATACTGGATGAGCAAAAGCAGGCGCGAAGCTTACTGCAGCATGAATGTCAAATATTCACAGGATCAAAAATATCATTGAGCTTTTACTTTTACTTTTCTTCCCCCCGTGGGTTCAGATAACTCTTGGCTCGACAAGCAAATCTCTGAAAATCCTCCAAATTCCTGCAGCCACTCTCCCCGGTATGCCAGCTGCCGGGTGGTGCTCCCTTTGATGTGTGAAATTACTGAGGGGTCAGGAGGACACACGTATCAGCACACTCCCTCCCATCAGAAACAGCCTCACTTCCTCAGATAGATGGCTTCTGACAGACGGAGACGTGGAATTGTTCTCCGGTTGCGCTCCACCTCTGCTGAGTTTTCAGCTCTTCCTTTGCGCTTCCTCCCTCTTCACCCGTCGTTCACCCCTTGATGCTCGCCTGGAGGTGCCATTTGGGCTTTGACAAACTGCTAATTAGGAGCAACAATCATTTTCACGCCCCCCCAAAACTCTTCAAGGGAGGGCAGGTAAGCCGAGGTTGTGTGTTTCTTCATATAACTGCATTTATGTTGCTCCACTGGAATATTATCTCTACTGTGCAGATAAGCAAGAGCTCATAAAAGTGTCTGCCTGAATGCAGTGATTAAGTAGCAAATATACAGCAGATTACACAATATATTAATCAGTGCTTTTCTTTGAGACGGGGCAACTAGTACTTATCAGCTTAGCTAACTACCACTTAATGGGAAAGGCTTGGAGAGAACAGAGTGCTGCGTGAATGGGACAATGCCATTCAGTTGGGCTCTTTGTTTTCCCCCAGAAGGGCTGGACACTTCATCTTGCAGCGCACTTTCAATGAGGTGACTTTACTATGCGAGAAAAAGATTAAAAATCAATGAGGTATAAGACAAAAGGGTGAGTGGGAGACTATAACCATGGTAACAAAGTGTTATGAGAATGTGAAAATTCAGTGCACAAAGCTGACTAAAATTGTTGAGATTGTGTTGCCTGATAAACTGCACAGTGAGGGCACATTCGCTTGATTCTTTTAAGACGCATATTTAGCTATGATGTCAACCAGATGTGGCCGTTTTTAAATTATATTCCTCTAAAGGAGACGTTTTCCAGATCTGGGGAAACATTTTTTATCACTCAGTTTGAAACAATTTTACTGATTCGTGGTCCACAGCCAGGAAAAACAACATCATAAATTGTGACTGACAGATATGTTTATCTGTTTTATAGCTATCTGAGAGGAACTTACTGATATTCTCTGCAGGTACTTTTACGATCGCTGGCTCGATCAGGTTTTCCGCAAGGACAAAGGCCCCTTCCTCCAGGGTATCCAGTAGCATTGTAGCGGCGTGCGTCTGTTCCGTTGAATTCATGTCTTTCCAGGATTTCAGGGCTTCCGGCCTCAGGAGGTTGTCAACGGTGTCCACAATGGCCTGTATCCATGGAGACAAGTGAAGTGTCAGTGTGTCGTTTCCTCCCATTAGAACTTCAGTTTGACAACAAAGTGCGGGGACTAGGCAGCAAATGATAGCACGGGCATGCATGGCCAACAGTGACGGCAGCAACAGCAACTGAATCTGAAATATTGAGATCACTGCGAATGATGACATGAGGGTTCAAGGATGTCATGAGTAACTAAATTAAAAATGATGATACAAAATGCAGAATGTACATTTTAATATTCTGTTTATGAAAATCTGAGGAAGTCTCTCTTGGACCATTTTCTTTATTGAATAATGATCTAAAACTGCTTGAGGGGAAAAAGAAATACAAACCAAATGTTTTTTCTTTTTCCCTTTACCGAAGAAGGCTGTCTGCATTGCTGTATTCACAAATTGAGCGGCTATTTTCCAACATATAACAATTATCTCCATGAAGAACAGTCTCATTTCCATGACCGGATCTCCACTTAATGGCCTTGAATACGATTCTCATGGAGGCAAAGGGGGAATCATTATGGAATCCATGTCCTGAGTGGTAGTCTAGATTTGGGGGGAACAGGGGGTTTCTGTTTGTTTTCAGAGGCAATCCTTTCATTTCCTGCTTTCAGATAAGAAGTAAGTAAGTCAAACATTCCAGAAAACCCACACAAGTATCGTATGTTGATAAAACAAGAGTTCCCCCTTGACCCCGGCAGGGCGAGTTCATGACCGTTTGGCACAATTAAGCCACAACAAAATTTGCCAAAATCCCACGACAGGCAGACAGCTGTACAAAGATGCAGAGCGGCCCTTGGTGTGACAAATCAGACTGACAATTTAACCATAGGTGTCATTAACCACCACAAGGCCACCACAATAACTGTAATTAACCACAACAAGCCCCTGCTCACTGTACCAATTAGTCGCAGCTATGATTATCCCATCACTAATTGACCACGGACAGGATTATCCGTTTGCCTAGAAAAACAAGAAAGGGGATCAACAAAAGTCTGCAGCAATATGTGATTAACTGCAACATTTAACCACTGAGCTCACATTAACCACAGCGATGATGACACAGGGCTCTCAGCGTGTCTTCATATCTCCGGACTGTGCACAGAAATCTAACTTTGTGCCCCTGACCTTGCAGGCAAACTAGAAGCTTGTAAGCTGTGACTCCAATGGGATTTATATGTGTATGTGTGTGTGTGTGTGTGTGTGTGTGAGTATGCAGGATAGAGAGTGGTGGCGATTACAAGACCAGGGTCATTATAACCACACATGGTGTTCCTCTCCTGGTGAGCCATCCTCAAAGGATCCATGAAATCCAAAGGAGGAAGAGAAGGGCTGGAAGTCTCTTCTTTGTGCACAGAATGAATCTGTGTTCTCAATGAATCCTCTTTAATGCTCGCCTGGGTGGAGGTCACTTTACAAATCACAGGGGCACTAGCAAGAAGAGGACCCGTGACTCACTTTACATAGAGGGATGTTTCGTGCAGTGAAAGCTCGGGGGGGCACAGGGTGACATTAGAGGAAAAATCAGAGGAGCGCCAAAGTCTTTAGGATTCATCCTCTGGAAAGCACGAATGTCTGCACCAAGGTTCACAGCAATCCATCTAATGTCTGTTGAGAGACATGAGACATCTCCTCCTGACTCTTCCCTTCATGTCTTTCATCATGTCTTCAGAATCAGAATGGTGGACAAATATATTAATGGGCTGAGAAATTAATCCCACAGATAAAACACAACTGCAATGGAAGAGGAGATTTTCTCCCCTGCTATGGGGACAAGGGAGACTAAAAATTGTACGATGTAAGCAAGTGAAAATTGAGCACACTGCCACTTTGATCACACTTCTGGCTGACAGGGAGGTGCAATTACAACCGTGGGAAGGCAATTATTCACACAACGTATAAAGAGCTGACAAGAGAGACGAAGAGAGCGAGAAAAAGTGGGGGAGGAAGAAAGAAAGGAGAGAGAGAAATGAAAGAGAGATATAAGTGATAGCACACAGAGGAGGAGGGGAGGGGATGGGACAAAGACGGAGTGATTTTGACGGCGGCAACCCTCAGATGGACAGAATGACAGGAGGACAGACAGCCGAGTCAGATGAAGAAGCAGCCATATCTTGTACGAGCAGGATCACCAGGCACATACTGTAACAAAACAATCAAGGACATTGAGAGTGACAGTGCTGCATGCTGCTGGTCGGACATTAGGGATCGGGGAACAAAAAGCAACATGGAAAGCCTGGTAGTTATACCTTCATGTAAGCCCTGCACGTCTTCTCTCGTTTTTGAAGCTTTTCCATACAACAAGAGAGGATCGAGCACAGAGACAGATTGCAGAGAGGCAGTAAGAAAACAGGGAGCATTAAATCATACTACTTACCATAAAATTACAGATTTTATGAAAAAGAAGAAAAGCAGCAGGTCTGTGGACTACAACCTTAAAATGATGTGACAGCTCTTAATGCTTTTTGGGAGGAACTGTAGTTGAAATCTAAAAACTAATGTGAATCACATAATAGAGAAGGAGAGAGGAAAAATGCACAGAGGAGCCGAGGGAGAAAAAAGATGCTGAGACTCAATTCTGATGCTCCCCATTAGTGATGCTTTACAATATGTTGATAAGATAAGCAATGTGAGATGAGGTCATTTGTATTTCATGGCATGGATAGAATAATGTAGTACTAGCTCTTTTTTAAAAATCTCCCTCTGTCGGTCTCTTGGTATTAAATAAGTCGCCTTATTCTCCTAATTGAGACAAACCGGAGAAAATCACATTCTCTAGCTCTCCAACCGAGTAAGAAAACAAACAGATACAATGTTATTTTTATCCAGGTTACAACCTCCACATCGCAAATACCTCAAGAAAACACACAGAGGGAAAAAAAATGTTTCTTTAACCCAGTCAATATAGATCCCATGGACACCTCAATTTGGATTGCGGGAAATGGCTGCATGAAACTTTAACGACCATACCAATGTTTTTTAGCTCCTTAAATACAAATCTAGTTTTCAAATTGAGGCTTTAGTTTTTAAAATGTAAATTTTCCCTTGTTTTAGGCCCCCATTGGATTTTATTTATTTCCATAAAGCATGAAAGTAATTTGAGCTGTCTAACCCTTTGCATTTTCATGAGCATTAAGTTGTCTTTCTGCAGCAGACTGATTTTCTTCTTCATCTAAACGAGAAACCGGGTTGAGCAGGTAATTAAAAAAAAACAGATTTCCTGATTTGGACCATATCCATTCTACTATTTTTTGTTTGAAAATCTTGCTTCTCTGCTACAGATAATCCTGGCGTCCATACTACTGGTCTAAGAGCCGTTAAAAAGTTTTTGAGACGCTGGTGGCTATTCATCGAGTAAATCCTGCGTACACTGGCATGTGCAAGCCTTCCTGTGTCTTCAGGTGTGTTAGTATGGACAGGGATTAAAACTGGTATGAAGCTAAAATGCTCATGTGAACAGAAATTATTTCAGTTTGAAAACTAAACAAGATTTTTCAGAGTTAAGTTCCTCTTAATGAGCATATACGAGGTTTCATCTCTGAACAGGTTTATACAACTAACACATTTTAACTCAGAAGAAAAACTGAGCTCTGTCTGTTGCTACAATGGTTTCAAAATAAGATCAGTGCTGTGGGGAGAAATCTGACTTGGTGTCTGTGTATGTGGATGTTACAGTAAACAGGTTACTACAGAGTGTGTTAACACATCATCTGATTCCCTCCTAAGGCTGATTTCAATGAATAACAAGGATCCCAGTGTGAATTTAAACACTAATGTCAAGTCTGCCTAGAGTTGATGACAGACTGCACAAGGCAAAATAGTTTCTAGCTATTGCTAGTAAATTTACTTATCTCACAGAAATAAACAGAAACTATTAATTGAGCAGTAGAGCATTATCTTCAAATGCATAATATCATTTGAAGGTAAGAACATAAGGAACAAAAACGGCACAGACGACATATGCAAATTTGGTGCAAGTCACCTTGTTTGCAGGGAAAATAGAAAGTCTAGAAAGTCTGAATAACAATGCAGTTCTTTCAAACTGTCACTCATCTCTCCATGGGTTCGCCTGCAGCTGAGAGAGGTAGGTACGTCTCGGGCCTACTCTTTCCTCTTCAAGCTGCTGCAGCAGCTCCAGGAGAGAGCCGTTCCACACTTGTCAGCAATGAAGAGTTATTCTATGTGTTGGTGGGGGGCTCAGGGCCATTAGCTCATTTAAGGTGGGACTGCCAGGTGAGCCTGTGTTTTCAAAGCCAGGGTAATTACCAGGGAGCAGTAGAGGTATGAGCTTCCCCTCAGGGCTAGACCGGCCTCTCTAGCCCCCTCACCTGAGACTGTGTGTGTCCACCAGTGTGTGTGTATGCACGTTAGCGAGTGCAGGCAAGGGTTTGTGTTTGTGTGCGTTGGTAGGTGTCCCGCTAATGAATGTTCTGAGTCATGCTGACACTGAGCTGGGCCAAAAGGGGGACAAAGTGTAATGAGAGGTTACAATAGGCCAGACAGGAATTTCACAGTACCTTGTTGAAGCTGCGTCCAGCTGAGTCCTTCTCACTGGGCCTAAGCTCCTGCAGCTGAGCATCCAGGATGTCCACGAGCTGCTCCATCAGGCGCACCGAGGAGCTGACATCTCCGGCAAACACTGGGCCCTGTGTGTGGCGTGCCAGCTCATTGGCCAAATTAGCAGCATTTTCACCACTTCGAATCTAAAAACAGCAACAAGGAAAACATGGTGGGGGGGTGTGTGGTCAGTGAAGCGGGCCTGAGATGATGGCTCTGCGATGGGAAGCTGAAATAATGTATCCCACATACACCTCAGTCATAATTCACCGCAACAGCACAGCTTGTTCAGAGGGAAAAAGTCATTATGTGCAGAAATAATGTGAGAACAGGGTTTTGCATGTTTAGCAGGGGACACAATAGACAACTGGGATGCAGGCTTAAGAAGAAAAAAAAACAACACTACTTGGAAGTAATGATAAGATGCCAGTGTGTGTACTATCATCTGTGATCAGTGTAATCCAGCACTGATGATAAGTGCTCTAATTTTTGGCTGCACCCACTCACCACCAATCTGCCATGACCGAACCATGACCCAATTTCACACCACATACTAATTTTACACAGTACATAAGATACCAGTCTTCATTGTATGATGCCTCTGCAGTTAATATACAAGGAATCCACGCCCATTTTTTACGTAGAGGAAATGAAGATGCAGAGACAACAATCACAATGCGACTTCAGGATGCCACTGTCAATTAAACCCTACATACAGCGAGCTGATCGAGCATTCACTTCATATCATACAGATCATAATTACGAGTGGCTGAGTGGGAAGCCAATGTTTGTACAATTCGACCTCCAAGGTGCAATTCAGAGACGGATATATCTGGAATTTCTCACAGCTACAATATTTCCCACTTGGCAAGAAGAAAATACACAAACATGTGCGAACAAACCTGGGGCACAATGGCTCCAAAACTACAACCAACGGCAACTGAATTAACACAAAATCCAATATCAACACTAATTCAATCAGCTAAGCTAATTACACACAGTTTTATCTGGTTTCTCTTATTAATGAGCAAATATGCAAGAATTAAAAAAAATACCTCACTACGGATCCAATTACTTCTGTGTCACTATAATGGGTGTAAGAAACTTGGAATAATGCCTGAACAATACTAAACTGGAAAAACCACAATATGATACGGGAACAGCGTGAAAGGGTTTTTCTAAAACCTGAATAAATGTTTGGGGTTTTCTGTGTTTTTTACGCATTGTCGTTTTGGAGAGACCAATCAAACACTAAGCAGATTTGATCTGCATACAGATTTTTTTGAGCATACGAAATTCTATCACATTTTAAACAGAACATGATGAAAAACCATCTCAGAATTAGCAGCGCTGCATGGAATTAGGCTCCTTCATTCATCATTTCTGCATTTCTCTAAATGCCTATTGACAATACCCATGAACTCTGCATGAACCCGCTGCATTGAGGAGGTGTTTCTCCAGCGTTCTGCATGACGCTACAGTCTGTGCCTGCTACTAAAACTCTCTGCATTAGATTTGTACCTGCAGTACTGTGGACAGTAGCAGGAAATGACTGATTTTGTGAGTCAAGGTAACTAACTGCAGTACTTCACATTTACTCCTGAAGTTTAGACAGCTCCTTTCTTTCTGCTACCACACTGCATCACCACACTTTGTTTCAGTGACTGACCATTTCTCTGCTGGAATAATAAAAATACACCAAGGAAATGGGTCAAAAGCTGTGACACGGGCCTTTGTTTTGGCTGCATAACGCACTTGTTTCCTGCTATATTGTGTAAATGATACATTGCCGGCTCACCTTTTGTGCCACTTGAGTTACCCAGTGGGAAGTGCAGTTGCTGAGGTCCGGCCCTTTGGAGCACCAGGTCCCTGCCACAGTGCAGAGGAAGGAGGCGATGCCTGCAGTACCACAGAGTAAACACAGCCGTTGGAGGGAAGCCAAAGCCAGACTCACAAAAAGCTTTCTCCTGCTGAGTCGTCATTCAAACACACTCTGTCACTGGAAACTGACTGTTTGGCACCAGCAATAATATACAAACAATTTCAAAGCCTGAAAGTTTAGAGAAAAAAAAAAAAAAGGATACTAAAAGAATATCAGGTTCCAACAGAAACAGTAGGCACTGCTTTGTTATTGTCATTAAATAATTCACAACTGTAAACATTTCATATTTTCTCATACTTATCGTATCTAAATAAATAAGTTAAACTCCTAATGAGTAATTTTACACACATAATACGCTTAGATTTCTCTTCCTTTTTTTCACCCTCACAGAGAAAACACTGTCTTCTACTTTGCTTTCATCCTCCAGTATCCCTGCTTTGTGTTTTGACAGCGCTGTCACTCTGTGTGATAGGGTGTTAAGGTAACTTGTGAGAGATTCCTGTGTGAGTATCATTGTCAACTGAACTGTCATAACGACCATCAGCACAACGTCCTCACTGTTGATTTCCTATTCTCCTCCAGGAGGGATTTCAACTGCAACTGTGTTGTCCGGATTTGGTTAAGACAATTAGTCGACAGTGGATTTTTGGTGTTTTTATGGTATTTTAGAACTTCCCAAATGCCGTCAATCATTTTCATTAGTTCCTCTGATGCCGTGTTATGCTTTATTTTTCAGGATGAAATTGGTTTCAAAATTACCCACAGGAACAATCGACCCTGTGCCATTATATTTAAAAAAATTGCTTTTGACCTTAGGCTCTAATCATGCTATTGTGATGGCCCAAGAGATTCTCGTTTGGTATTTGACATGCCCTCTAGCTGAAGTGTCAAAGACTCAGTACATATAAGCAAAGATGGGAACAGCAAATTAAAACCCCTCAGTGAGAAAAAGTACAGTAGCAGCTACGTTCAGAATCTTTGAAGCTTTGTTTCTGATCATTTGTATGCTGTCAGTGTGCTTTTGACTGGAATACTTGATTGTTAATGGGGAAAAAAAAGGCTAAACCTGTTTACACCCTGCAGAGTAACACTAGATTATCCAAGATGGTTAAAAATAGCTAGAAAAAATAACAGTAAAAAAAACGATAGCCTTGTAACTTTTGGTTGTTGTTCAAAAATTGCTCTTTCAACTATATGGGAATATTTGAGGAAACAGTTTGTGCTGGTGTTGTGTTGGATTGCACCAAGATATGACTTCGGGTTATTATGTGTTGTGCACCTTTCAACACCACGGATGCTATGAACACATCATTTTTGTTTCCTGGTATGTTACGAAGGAGGGAGTATGTCTCCTTGTTATGGGAAATAATGAGTGCACTTAATAGGGATTTTCTTTTTATAAGCATTTGGACATCACTACAAAATGACGAATTCACCATATAGTGAACTATATAAAGATTAGTGAGTGATTTCAGACACAGCCTTTGTCTCTTCTTGAAAGAGCAGCCAGTATCAAACTAAAACTACAGCTAAAGCCAATAGTTGGTTAGCTAAGCACAGTCCCACCAGATGGTGGCCTACCTCTGGTCCCTTTGGGGCAGGGCCTCTCCACAGTGGTCCCAGTGTGGGTCTGGGGCCAGTCGATGGCCCTCCTCCTGGTCGCCTCGCAGAAGCGTCTGGGTGTTGGCGGCAGCTCGGGGACAGTGGGCTCAGCTGTACTCGATCCACGACCGTCCTCAAACGGATCTCTTCCATCTCTTGGATCTGCACCTGCCACTGTAGTGTCACCATGGCCCTTAAGTGTGGACGCAGCGGTGGTGGTGAAAACTGTGGTGGTCTTTGGCATGGATGATGCGACGGAGAAATCTTCAATGGTTGGCCCTTGAGTGAGAGAAGAATAAAGCTTTTAGAGCTCAAGTCATAAACGTCCTTGTCTTGAACTCATGCCCTGTTTTCGCTGTGGGGAAACTGCAACTACTTTGACTCCTGTGGCTTGTTATTTGTTACGAGAGCAACTGCTAGTCATAATACCTGGAAAGGAAAAGCTTCATGCTGCTTTCACTTGCAATTTCCCCTCTTTTCTGGTCTTTAGCTGTACAAAATCAAGGCAAACCTGCCAATGTGTCTCTATCTGTCTCTCTCTATTCTTAGTTTACTTCAGAAAAGCAGTGGTGCTCGGGCATTCTCTGACAGAGCAGTGATTTCTTCCCAACAGAGTCAGTACCTTGGGCTGATTAAATGTCAACAATCAAGACAAAGCCTGCCTGCATTTTACTTATTTTTCTGCCTAGTTCATCTCTCTCACTTTGATAAAGCTGGTGTGCAGAAGGAAAACTGCATCGCCCCAAACAGAAACCATACATCAGCGATAACACAACCCTGCTGTATTCAATTCGCACCGACCCTGCAAAGCAAATCTATGTTTGAATGAGCACAAGCTCATGATCAAGTGCATTTGTGTTTTCTCCATCGCTCAAGTGCGCTCAAGCTTCAAAACTCTGTGAGTGTAGATGGATGTCTGCTGAGAGAGCCTGGATAGAAGTAGGAAATGAAAGCAGAAATAGGAAATCTATACGTTTTATACAGTGTGAATTGCCAATATGAATAAAATGAAATGTCTACGTGGATATACAAGGCTACTTGTCTCCCGCATGAATGATCTTACATTTTTACTGACAACCACCTGATTGTATTTGGAGATAAAAGCACCTTCCCACAATGAGGTCTGCCGTTATGAAAGGCACTACAGTGTTGTCCTCAGCTTCCCCGGGTGCTTCTGGGAAAAATGCAATATCATGCTATCTGACACTCCATCATCAAACACATATCTCCATTTCCTGAGAGAGAATGGTGACAAAGTCCACATTTCACATTGCGCACTCATCAGTCATTCAGGGAAATCTTGGAGGTTTTTTTTATTCCAGTGAAACATCTGGGTTTATTACAGAGCTGATATGCGGTGGTGTGGGCAGGAGGCCTCGGCAGGGAGGGAACAAGGATCCTGTTATGGTCACTGAAGAAAAAATGCAAACCTTCAAACCAACCTGCACTGCAGCTGAATTGTGACATTTTACTCAGTGACCTTTTCCACTGGCAGGAAGCCCTGGCTAATTACCTACTTATTCTGTCATTGTGTTTCTTTCACCTACATTTTCACAGGTTGGCTCGGACAGCGTGGCTGCGAAAGTAAGAGCTAACACGTACGGGACTTGGGCGGATGATCAGAAAGCCTTGGTTAGCACCCACCATCTTTCTCTTTTTACTTTTTTTTGGAAGATATAGAATCAATTTAATTAAAAAGAAAAAGACAAATAACCCTGACCAGGCTACAACAACAGTACAACACTGCGACTACAAAAAGAAGGTTAAAAAATATTCCTGCAAATATATTACGTATTAGAGGTGAAGATTTTATATTGACTCTGGGAAAGTGACATGATTCATAGGCTGACTCTGTTAATTCAATATTTGTATATAATGCAATGCGAGGGTGAGTGGAATTGGTTTTCAGATTATTAAACTTCTCTGAGCAAACTTTTGCTTTTCCACATGCTAATATAAAAACCTAATGTGCTTGCATCACCTGATTAACCTGCTCCTGAGATCATAGTAATCCAGCTCAAGCACCTATACACATTTCCTCAAATTATCATAAATTCATAAATTATCACAATTTCATCACAAAAGTTTAGTTCAGTTTGGACGTTTGTTTTTCTTTCATGGTTCTTTATCCATCGAGGCATATTTGATTTGATTTTAACTGTATATATATATATGATTCAATCAATTTGGAGAAGGTGTTAAATATATATACAAACAGTATATATTTGTGTGTGTGTTTGTTTGCCAGAAGAATATAAATAAATGAATAAATGTTTAGGACGGATCACCAGGAAACTTGGAATGATGCGTTGTCATTAGGTTTTTGTTTTTTTTATTACTTTTCGCTAATACCGTGATTATTATTTATTACTGATTTTTGTGTACAATTTGGTGCAGTTTGATTTAAAAAAACATCCAATGGCCCTAAATAGTTATCTATTCTATATATCTCGATCACTATTTTAAAGGGTATTGAATTTACTTGTTGAACCAGAGCAAAGAATGAAACCGGAGATTTTAAAGCTTTTTTTTTAGTATTTACTTGTTTTCTAAATTGCTTCTTATGACTGATGGGAATTCCAACATGAAAACACAATTACCTGCAAAACTGTAAGTTGTGGTTTTTTCACACGAGAGAGAAGTTCTTTTTGTCTGTGTACTTGAGTCTTGGAAAATGTTGCATATCATGGGCTCATTAATGAGATTAATTGATAAGGAAATGAATCAACGCTTGCTGCCCTAATTCCCTTGATCACTCACAAACCCCAACGGAGAGAAGGGCTTAGAAACATTGAGACAACACACAGAATTTTAGTTTGTGAAAGAAGGACTGAGATATTTCGCACTGTGGGACAATTGGTCACTGTGTCTTGGATGTTCACGCTTTCAGGCAGAATGGTGGAATTATATCGTGTTAATTAGCAGACACTCAGATGTCGCCTGAGTGATTTTTTTTTCCTAATCAAAGACAAGATAAAATCTTTGTGCATGTTTATAGTCAGCGTGTCTCGGGCTCCACATCAGAGAGTGATTGTGACTAACATCAAGAACATCAAATACACAACATATCTTTTCAATACTACATCAAGTAATGTGCTTGTCAGATGCATCTGTGGGCTTATTTTGATGTCTCTGTACCATGCGCTACAATTTTCTTTTGATGGCGGAGAGAAAATTCCCCTCCAGTGAGAGTGTGTCCTCCGATAGCACTGTGAGAGGGCTGCACCAATTAGCTGCCATTTCTCTCAAGAGGCTGTGAAGTCACTCTTTATGGGCAATCTGACACCGAAGGCATACTGTCGCCATATGCTGAATAATACCTCCTTGTAAATAATGGAAGAGTTTGAGATTGAACACTTGACAAACGGCTGTCACGAGTCTAAACAGAGCACGTAAATTAAAACAGAGCTAAATAGGAACGAAAGCCATTATGGAGGATCATCAATCAAGACATGAAGATGAGGCAGGATTAGTTTTATCACTTTATTGCCCCCCGGAGTCATTTACATATCAACGAGGATGATGACAAAAAATATTAAACCATAATCAGATGATAACAAGCTTTGATATTCTGTTCGTCCTTGTTTTTATACATTACACTGCTACACTTTTTGAAAAAAAATCTCACATTACACATATCTACCTGTCAACACAAACTCTAGGATGAATGGATCATAAGCCACCTAATACCTAATATTAGGGACGTGTAATGACAGCTGGCAGCCAAATATAAGCTGTTTTAATTGGTTTAAATTCTGGAGATGAATCACCTACAAGGCTAATCCTCCCAGTACAATAACAAATAGTCATATTTAGTTGTAAGGAAATATGCAGCGCTCGGTTAAAAAGCAGGGATCCATTTCGACAGCATTTGAAATGACAAGAAAATGAGATGAATGGTGCAAGAAGAGTAAACACACCATATGGTACTGCAACTGTAAGGCTTGCAGCTGGTGTGCTGAGCAGAAAGAATGAAAACACGGAGAAACTGCTTCTTCTAAAAGTTCAGAAATATGCCAGTAAAACTTGTCTGTTTAATCCCTGAGTGTAAAAACATTGATTTATTGTTTTATGGTGGGTTATGTGGGTCACATGACTTCAAGATCGAGCAAGAAGGGAAATGGTGAGAACCGCATAACACAAGCTGTCTTTGAAAAATTGCTAAAATCTTTGTCTAAAATGAGATAATGCAGTAATTAAGACTACTAAAATATAAAAACTATAATGATGGGAGACAAAGACCGAGATAAAATAGAACCTTTTCCATACAAACAACACTGGCAACACAAGTTTGAGTTAATCTAATTTTGGATTGTGAAATGTCTTCGTCGGTCACCAAACTAAAGGTGTCCAGCTGCTCTGTTGTGTAGACGATAGACCTCAATACTTGCCTGTAATTATCAGACAACACAGATAATGTTCAATAATCAATCCTGAGAGAAATAATCCGCTGATTTAAAAAAAAACAAAGTCAACAATGTCAGATGGCAAAACACTAACAAGTCAGTTTGCTGGAGTAATTGGCCAGTGATGCAAAGTGCATTTACTCACATACCATGCTTATGTGTACTATGTACTATGCAATTAAAGTTTTGATGTACTTGTACTGCACTTTCTGAACTACATTTCTTCAACAGCTGGAGTTACTTTAACTTTACTGCACAATGTAGAAACCTCCATCTTTCTTAGTGACCCTTGTCTAATATTGAGCTATAAAAGTTTTATTTTCTTAAAACAAGTTAATACAAGTCAGCTGGTTATAGGACATTTGCCGTTTGATTTGAATCTACTTGTTTCTACGTTGGACTTTTACTTTTGGTGGCACTTAATGTACATTTTAATGATAATAGTTTTTCTGAAAGTTTGAGTTCAGGGTTTTACTGCAAGTTAATTGTCATTTTTACCCAATGGATGAGCAAATCTAAGAAACAGCTTCAAACCTTTAATCAGACTAACAGGCAATGCTAATGAGGCTTTATATACAGTACCTGTGCCGTGTGCCGTGCCCATGTGTCTTCATTGTGTCTTTATTCATTGAGTTTAACTCACTAACAAGACTGTCTCCGAGGAGAACTGAGTAAGAGCTACAGTTAGTCTTTTCTCCTCTGTACCTAGAGCCAGTGCTGGTAATTAATGACAGGGAAATAAATCCCACAAGACATGAATTTTACATAAGGCTGTTTATCTGCTTCATTCAAGCCTACATGACGGGAGCACACAGCTCGGCATGCAAGGCAAAGGGGCACGAGATGATTTTCTCTAGTTTCTGATCCAACGCTGAGGACTACTTGATCATTATTCCTGCTAAATGAAAAACACAAGTTGTTGTGAAATTGTTTGCAGGCCTCGCTGCTTTACTGACAGTTGTTCTTAAAAGAGCAGCAGACAGAAAAAACTCTCAGCCGGACATATCCTGTGTCTGTGTGGGGGTAATTCATGAGACCTGAAACTGAATACTGTGGAGCAGCCGACGTAGCGCAGTCACAACTAGACAGTCTGAGTCAGAGGGAGGTGGCAAAGCTGTAAAGACACGAGCATGAAGACAGGAAAATATATGTGCCGACAGAAACACGCTGTAAGCGAAAAGACCAAAACTCCCTGTCATACACGGCTGTAAAGTCCGCTTAAACAATTTCCTGCCATAATTCAGCAAGAGGGCCAATTAGAGCTCCTCCAAATCTTCTGCTTTGCTTCAGCCTTTATTTCTGTTGCTCAACATCATGCTTCAGAGGGTGGAACACAGGCTTAGTAAATGATACATCTATAAATGTCCCTCGTCTTGAATGCTAACCTGGAGGCGTCGTTCTGGGATATAAAAGCAAACCCAAGTGCAGCGAGGTGCACAGCTGGGTTTAGCCATAAAATGGCTGAGCAGAAAAAAAGAAAACATCAGCTTTGTGATGATAGATAGTGTATGTGTGGCATGCGGGATATGAAATAGCATTTTATCCCTGACATTTCACTCCAGAGTGGAGTCCACTTGTGCTCACTGCTAGATACCAGATTTTTGAAAGTGGCTCTGCCTTTCGGACAAAGCCATTAATTTTATGCCTCTCGTCTTTATGGTCTCAGATCAATTCCACCTCAAACGGAAATTAATTTTCTCCTTTCTCTCCTTGTTAGTCTGAAATGCTCTCTGCAATTACGACTCTTCTGATTGTTTCTTTTTCTGAATTCATTGGACTGAAATCCATTAATGTCTTTGCACATCACAGAGAATGCATTACCTTTGTCCCTCTATGTTTTTGCAGTTGTGAGCACCTAGGTGTGCTTTTTATTGGCATGTGCCTCTTTCAGAGAGACCTCTGAGGAGGCGGACTCTTTAAATATTGATCATTGCTGTTTTGTGTTCACAATGCATTAGCAGAGCAGAGACGTTTTCTTTAAACGCGTGTGAACTGTTTGGAACAATAAGCGGAGAGATCAATATGGGGAATGCTCTCAGCTAATCACTTCAAGCATGGCCAGAATTAAAAAAACCCACAGTGTGGCAAACCCTATATGCGAAGTAAAGGAATTGCAGACAACTTGCTAAGGTCAATTATGTTCTGCTTTGATCACTTTGCAAAAACTCTCCTAATATAAACTCCTAATCCTGCTGGCACCCCAGCGCCTCTCTGGGATGAGCATTACAACCAAGGTTGATGCTTCTGACAGAAAAGGACACTGACACTTCTCGTGTTACACTAGTTCTACAAAGCAGAGAAATATACTGGGTTTGGTGTTTGAGGTAACTTCACTCTGCGGTCGATGAATCTTAATGGGAACAATTAATTTCCTTTACGCCTCAAGTGCCCCTCAGTTTCAGAGAGGGAGACATTATTTCAGCACCATTAGATTACCCTGCAGAATAGGTTGTTTAATTCAACGCCATATCATGGGCAGCGATAAATCCTAATAGCTACACAGCAAAGAAGTTAAAGGTGTAGGTCTGAAAAAAACTAATAAAGAAGATCCAATTATTTTCAAGTGTCATTCACAAAAGGCCGGCGTGGCGCTGGTCGCAGCATCTCGAGATGCCTCCTCTCTCTCCTTCTTGAACTCGCAGCATTTGAAAATGTTCCAATAAAACATGGTTAATGATCCACGGTGACAAGTTCTGCTGCAAAGATTTATTTCTAAATTGGATCCTAATAAGAAAACAGTGGCAGGAAACAGGTACTTAGAATAAAGAGTAAAATGAACAACTGTTATATATTGTGTTGTGTTCCTGTTCGAGCAGCAACACTGTGCCTATGTGGTATTTATGTTTACCGAGCCATTACAGTAGCTGAGAGAGCATATTAAACCCTTCATTGAAAATGCTCTGTGATAGCCACTTCTCCCAGAGCCTCCTTTAAGACAAGGAGGGTAATTATGATAATTCAGCTGTTAATTACATTTACATACATCAGGACGTGAACAGTTGAGCTGGCAGTTTGCATGCATGGAGAACTCATTAGAATTGGAGTATTTTTCATATCTGCTCTAACGTACCCTTAATTGAAGCTTTGCCTGTTCTGTAAAACAGACACAAACTCTGAGCTCCCCCTTGGGTGTCGAGTTATTGCGGTTGGGAGATTCCAGGGAACGGCAGGAAAACAAACAGACGTGTTGACAAGAGGGCAGAGTTCAGGAGCACACAGACTCCATTGAGACATCAACACCGACCCCCCTTCAACAGCGCAGGTCAAGAATCAGATTTCCCCCCTGGCAAACCCCCTCCCGAATATTCAGAAGTTAAAAATCATAACCTAATCCGGACCAGTGCTCAGGGGCAACCCGAGCCTCTGAAATGACGCCAAGTCGGGTCACGCTCCTTGTTTCCCCACTTGATAAAGGAGACTTAGCCTGGCTCTGTGGGATAAGGTGGCTGCAGTCAGGTAATTAAGCCCATTATCAGCTTGATGTAAGGTCACTGTGTGATGACACGTATGTCACCTCTCAGCACTACACCGATTAATTTAAGCCACTAAACGCCTGACAAGATTCTTCACTGTAATTTATCTCCTACCTGTCATTCTCCTACTCTAATTCCCCATGTGCCATATAAGTCATTCACTCTTTATCCTGGTGGTTTTACAAATGTTTATCACACCACAATAGAACGGCGATTATCTCCTGATCATTTTCAAAAAATGGCTTCTGCGAGGTTGCTGAGGTAGCCATGGCAACACAACTCGAAATCCCACAGTAAGCATGAGCGGATAACCTCTGTCACACTGTGCACAATACTTCTCCAACGTATTCCCAGCATTAGGGGAAAGTTCGGGAGGGCAGTGTTCATAATGGTTTTGAATAAGGCCCGAGATTAAAGAATTTGATAGGGTCCAAGATTCAGCTGGAGTGAGTGCCTCTGCTTCCCTCATGGTAATAAAGAAGCTGATTTTTTTGCACTGCTGCAATGCCACTGGGACCTATCCCTCATTCCAAGGTGAATCTGTAATTTCTGTCTGCAAATGAGCCCTTTCCCCAAGACTAACACAACCCTCTTTCCTTTATCACACCTGAATTGCAACCAAAATTAAAAGGCAGCCATCTGTGACATCCCACGTTGCAGCCAAACAAGAGAAGAATAACACAAAGACAATGAGCTAAAGAAAATGGAGCAGCTCTCACCTTCGGCGGGATCCGGCGGCTTGAAGTCCAGGTCGTAGCGCAGGATGTAAAAGTTATTCCACACGTACAGCTGGTTGTCCCTGGGGTTGTAATCCACAGCGGTGATGTACTGGTACTGGTTGGGGAAGAGGATGTCGGTGTATTCGCCGTGGCTCAGCTTGGTGTTGTATGTGTAATCGATTTGGCTCCTGCTCGCCTCGCTCTCGTTCTCTTCGTAGGTTGAGCGCACCACGTGCAGCACGCCGCACACCATGAAGGCGTTCGAGGCAGAGCGCTTGTCGTATGCCGTATCCCACGTGGCCTCAAAGCGAAGCGTGTACGGGTTGAGCTGGCTCACCACAATGCGTCCATTGTTCTGTTCGGTGGCATAGATTACCCATAAACCCCTCTCATCTACTGCCAGGTCAATGTCTGTCTTGCCACCCCAGCGGTAGGGTGAGGTGTCGTGATAGTTGGCGTTGTTAACAATTGCTTCGCCACTTTTGATGCGTGTGCGCAGGTCGAACTTGACGATGTTGCGGGTGCGTTCCTTATTGAAGAAGATAGCGCCGTCGTAAGCTACGAAGCCTGTCCCATCCACACGGTGCGGCAGTTTATATGTGGTCGTCTGGCGACCATTTTTGAAGTCCTCCAGAGAGGCGTACTCGATTAGGGTGTCAGTGCGGTATGGTGTCCAGGGCATGAAGAAGACTTTGTCTCCAGCCTGCAGAGGGTCTTTGCACCACGACCCCGCCTGCTGCTCTGCCTCGAACAAGTAGGTGGCCTCTCCTACACCCTTCAGAGTCCCAGGACAAATGAAAACTAGTGACAGAAAGAGAGTGAAACAAAATACAATAAGGCCAAAAGTTAAACAAATACTGTGCATGACACATTTGACATGCATCATTCTCGCTGCTGTACAACTCAAGATCAGGGACTGTGAATTTGGAGGAATACTTTAACTAGTGCTTGTGTTACTACCGCTAATGAAAAGGGGGGGGGAAAGAAACCAAATGAATGTGTCATAGTGATTATTTCAGAATGATAAATGTGACGTTAAGAGAACTTGCATCTCAAGGGTCTGCTGCTACATCCTAACAGAGACGAAATAAAATGAGAACCGAAAAAAAAAATTCCTGCAAATGAAAGACATGGGAAATGGGAGAAGTAGAGTTCACAAGTTGTTTTTTTTTCTAATACCAGCATGTCCCTGTCGTCAAATGCCACATGAACAACTGGGAATATGGAGACACTGCACATGCATAATCACACGACTGAGGTCATAAACCAAAATGGTAAGGGAACCGACTTCACATCTTGTGATAAGAGTGAACAACAGGTTGTCAAATGGTGGTGGTGGCAGCAAAGCAGAGGGAAAATGAAAGTGGAGGTTTTGGGAATAGATCGAACAGTGCTGAAGGATTTTTGCTACTTCTGTGGCAAATAAACAAGAGTAACCACTGATGGGTGAGGGAGGCCATGGCAAGGTTCCCATTTTGATAGTTTTATAATAATTGGTTCTGGATAAAAAAGGAACACAGTGAATTGTTTTCTTTTCAAACTTTTTTTCTCAGTCTGTGCCAATCTCACTCAACCATCACTGCTATTTCACATCACGTGCTATGGGTGCAGTGGAAATTGGGCCAAGCAATCTACAAACTGAGCCAACTAAGAATATATACACACAACTAGTCATTCTTCAAGGGTTAATACAGTGCTAAGCAAGAGTCCCTGGAACAAATCAACACCGAACAGTTGGTGTTTTCTTTCACGTTGTTGGGAGGGGGTGGAAACTACATTGGATGAGCGTGGATGTCATTTGAAATTCTGTTTTGGAATTCATTTGGACTCCATGGGTGCAAACAATCCTCCTATGGGTTTAGCATTTGACAGGAGAGGCAATCAGGGGGGGGGGGGGGGGAGACGTGAGGGGAGCTGTACTCAACACCACAGAACAAGGAGCTGAAGGAGGGGGAGGGAGGGACCAGACCACTCATTTACCTTTTTGCTCCACTTCTATTTCAGGCATTGGAAAAGAAAGCGAAAAAAGAGTGCAAAAGGGAGAGAAAGGTTATCATGAGACAACTACCAGGTACAAAGAGGAGAATTAGTCGGAGGATATGACCGTGAGGTGAACTGCGGTGCTGCTTTGAGAAGAGGAGCTGGAGGAAAGAGAGGGATGTTTGTTAGTGAAATGGCCTCTCGTCCTAGGATCCAAAACAGGAGAGTTATAACTTGAGAAGAGCAAAGTGTCATGCTTCTCAGCGTGTTAAAACTTTTCATTCCTGCGGTCATTAACTGCCAACAAAATAATGCATCGACCACCCGAAAGCAGAATAAATCCCTCTAAAAATGCATCTGCTAAGTGGAGGGAGAGAGAGAAAAAAAAAATCTGAAAGTCCTGGTCATACTTCAATGGATTAGAGTTATTTTTGGCTTGTATTGACTGAGGGTGGAGTTTGTTCGAACTTCATAAACACAAATCCAAACTCGATTCCAAACTCGCTCGCCCACACACGATAAACATGACACGGTGCTAATATTACAGACCAGAACTCAACTTGAATGAGCCAACGAGAGCAACAGCACATTAGATGATGGATGAACAGTCGCTCTAATATGGAGGTTTTTTTTTTTTAGGCATGTTGAAGCTGCGTACACAGGGTGGAGGGAGAGGGGGGGATCTCTGAAAGATTGGAAGCTAAAAAAAAAACGAGAGCCAAGAGGTTAGTGGGGGGAAGGGAGGCAGGAGGTAAAAGGGAGGTCTGTTTGAAAGAAGAAAAAGAAGAGATGAATATTTCAGAAAATGTTTACAATTCATCAATTAAATACTAAGTGTTTTAACAGGCAGGGATGAAGGTTAGATTTGTACTCATAGACTCTAAAATACCCTTTTGAGGTAGACTAACTCAAATCCGATTCCAGAGACATAGTTTAAAGTAGTGCCGGCTTTAAACAACTCTACAGTGCGTTTAATTAAATCATCCAAAGACGAGAGCCGCTCCATGACCGTGTGCAGAGATTTGGTTAATCTGAGAAAAAGATGCAGAATCATCTCACAGTTTAAGGATTTTAACTCCAATATCCTCTGTAATATGTTTCCACATGATATTACTGAATGTTCTGTACTGATGTGAGACCAATAATGCACTTCTTTCTCTATAATCTCCATTTTTATCTCAGCAAAACACTATAAATCTGTAGTTAATGCAATTAGAACCATTCAGAGAGTAAATTCACCCAAATTACACAGATCCCAGTTCCCCCTGGTCATCACTAGACACGCATATAGTTTTGGTTTTAAGAAATATCTAAGATTTCTTTCTTTCTTTCTTTCACCAAGCAAATACAATAGATGTTAAAAGAATGTTGTTTGAGGTGCTCACAGCAGAGAAAACTAACATTTTTACAGGGATCACATCTTCTGCAGAGTATAGTTCCAGTGGAAACTGCTCGCAGCGAAGTCTGTAGAGCAACACAAGCTCGGTTTCTGGAGAGAGATTTTACTGATGCTTTTTTAAAAATGTCGTGTTTTTTCATGCTGTTAGCACCACGAGCAAAAATGCACAAACTAGCGTTGTAATGATGTGGAGGCACAAATCTCAGTTTGATGAATCTGAAAATTCTTGGGCTGAGTGCAGACACCGGCTCGGAGAGAGCACACTGACAAGACACACGTTTCATTGTAAGCCATTAGAGAAGTAACATTAATTTAGTACAAGAAGATTTGTTTGCCAATCGGAAACCAAACCAAAACTGTAAAGGCATTTATCTTAAAACTTAAAAGCAAAACTAACTGAGAGGTTAGATTCCTCAAGCGGTAAGAAATGTTTTTTTTTATAATTGGGGTGAACTGACCCTTTAAATGACTGCAACGCGTTATTTTTCAACATAATTTCTAATTAACAATGCTAAAGTGTTCTTCCAAATACTCCCACGAGTTGAAGTGTCATCTGTAAAACAAAGGTATTCAGTGTATTTGCAGAGGCTGCAGTTATAGCACATATCTGTCTATTCTACAGACACTTCATTAACAGACAGTGAGAGTTCAGTGTGTGATTAGGATGGCGATACTTACTATAGGGAACACACTCATACTGGACCTCTAAGTACTTGTAGGTGCCAGGGCATGGATCAGGAAAGACATCAGAGCCAGTGACAACCACACACTGCGTACGGTTGTTGCACCTAGAAAAGATTGACCAGAGATTTCATCATGACTACCCACAGCAAGGGTGCTCGACAAAGACAACATTAATAACACACAGGGCGGGAAAAGTTCATCGTTATGGCTACAATGAAATTGATGAAATCCCGGCCGGGCCTGTCACATATGCATTCTAGTTTAAACCTTGGTAAACAGAGAGAGGAATGAAAATATTAAGGCAGCGTAAATGGATGTGCGTGGGAATGATAATGATTAACCGAATGAGAGAGCAGCTACAGGCATGTTAGGAATTAGCGATGGTATTTCCTTTAACAGCGTCCTTATGCCGCTATTGAAAGGGAAGACATTCATTAAAACACACTACAGGTGGCGGTGGCATGACTGGACTGGAATGAGTGACCTCCGCTGAAACGGAGCAGCTCCGCTGCATGTACACGACAGAAGCGGTGTGAATGGGTCGTTTCAATGAAGTCATTAGTCTTTTCCTGTATGAAATGATTTCCCTCAGCAATTGAGCAGTCTGATATTTGAACTGGAAAGTCACAGCGTGTGCATGTGTGTGTCTGCAGATGTTTCAGGGTGCATAAAAAAAGTTCAAGTAAAGAGGGAGAGGGGGGGAAGGAAAGCAGAGGACTGAGTTTGTGTAAATACTGTATACGGTGAAATTGGCTTCACTTCAATCAAGCTCTCTCAAGGCCGAGGGATTGAGGATAAAGTCAGCAGAAGCAAACAAGAAAAAAACTGGCACCAAAATAGGACATTCAACAATTTGCAAGCTTGAGATAAATATTTCAGAAGGTCAGTAGCAGTCATGCAAGTTGGACATATATTTTAACATCGGACATGACATTCAAAGAAACATTAGTAATTTAAGAGGCTTTCTGTGGCTGCCAAATGGGTTCGTGCTTCACAACAACAACATTGAACCTCGTCTGCGTACTTTGCGTAACCATGCAGGTTTTTAAGGTAAAGAATAAAAAGGGAAATGTACTGTATGTGCATTAAGCAGAGCTACATTCAAAATCCTGCTTTGCATTTTAGTGACAAAAACCCATCCTTTGCAACTAATGGATTATTTCCCATTAAATATGAATAAAAAGGTGCAGAGCCCATTATGAAGTTAACAAATAGCATTAGCATCATCAGTGATGGTTTAAGCATCACTGACAATAGGGTGTCAGCTGCACTTAAGAGATTCTCCGTTATGGCTTCACTACAGTCAGAGCTGCTGCGAGGGAGGCGGGTCACTGCATGAACATGTGAACCGACTGACACCAGATGAGAGCATCGCTTAAAATGCACGGAGAGAGATGCTATTTCATTATTTGATTTAATATTTTTAGAGTTTATACGTCTGACGGACACTAGTCCCCAGTCATGGAAAATACATTTACTCAAGTACTGTACTCATGAATAATTTTGAGATACCTGTCGCTCACTTTAATATTTCATTTTATCCCAGTTTGTGCTTCTACTCACGTCATTTCTGACGACAACAATGTTCTCTGCCCCACTACATCTCCCTGACAGTTATAGTTACATTTAACATACAAGCCATTGTATTGACTACATTGTCATGGAGTACCCAAGTGTATTGTAAGTATATAAAATTAGCTTCACACCTCGCAATACAATATTAAAGTACTGCTTCCAGGCATCTGTAACAATAATCCAATAAGGAATTGCATAGAATAATATACTTTGAAGCGGTAGCAGTACAGTATGTATAGTAAACTTTAGTACAGTACCCTTATAGTTTGACTTCAGTAATTTTATTTTTACATAGTATTTCCTTTTACTTAAACCTGAATTAACTCAACCTTTGGGCTCTTGGGGGAAGCATAACAAGCTGTGAACATAACGGCAAAGTGCTGTGTTGTTGTTACGGCTAACGTGTTAGTTTGGAGTTAGTGCTCGGTTGGAAGTGTCACTTTTGATTACACCACGTCATTTGATCTGCAGTAAATAAAAAGGATCTGAATACTCTGCAGATTTCTTCAAGATTCAAGCTGTAATGATTCACTCTGGCGTTTATTCTACTGTAATTTTCAGATGCTCCTGCCTTGGAGAAAACGGAGATGTTGTTGCTAAGCGTTTTAACACGCTGCCTCTGTTTTAAACTGCTGCTGAAATCACCGGGTGTAATCTCTACTGCACTGAGCACAATCTCAGATTCCTTCTCTTTTTTCATTTAAAAGCTGCATCTATAAACCGGTTGAAGAAGTATTCTGTTAGTTTCACTGGGTCAGGGGACAGGTTTCCATCGATATAAGGAAATGCAAGTGAGCAGAGCAATCTTATTTGGAGTTTACTGTGGGTGAATAGTTTGTGTACTGACACAAAACATTGAGGCTAGCAGAGAGAGAGACAGGTCTGACATAGAGTCCATTTACAGTCCATGTCTGAGGGCGGGGGACCACCTGAATATTAAACAGGACCAGTGACTTCAGTTGCCATCAGTTCCTCCATGCATTTTTAATCCAGCCACATTTTTGTCAACAACCAAATATTTTACTTGACAAAACACTTTGATGTAGACATTGTAGAAAATCAAGCAGCCTGATTCCAGACTGGTTGTTTTTGATGTGGAGAAACTGATTAATATTTTTTTTGTCGCAATTTCAAAACCAACAAAACTGCCACTCTGTGCGGCAGACTCCCCACTGTGCCTATCTCAGCCAATCTTGGTTAATATGTTTGTTTACTGTATCTGCCTGCAGTGCTTTTGAATTTGTTAATCTTCAAGATGTTGGCCGGGCATTGTGGTGCACTTTAAAGAAACTCCTTGTTTTAGTTTACTGCAGCCTGAAGGAAGAGTGATTGGGGTCTCCCAAAACTTTGTGACTGCTTTAACATCCCTGGTTATCACATCAACCCTAATTACGGTCAGGAATCCGCTTCCTCTGATCTGATTCATTAGAATAATTCCAATGATTAAGGGCTTGTGCTGTAGCTTGTGGTGCAGAGTCTTCTCAAAGCTTTTCGCTCGCACACTGCCTCCAGGGAATCTTCTGTGGAGATAAGTTTGAAGTGCGGCTTCAGCAAGTGAGAGTCAGTCTTGTCAACAGACGCGGTGCACAACGTAGCAGGTTGCAGTAGAACTGAAGGACACGGACACAGTCAGCGATGTGTTGCTGTATGAGTGCACTGGGACTGGGCTGTAAATTTAGAAAGACAGGGAGAGACAGCGGGGCTCGATCTTTTTTTCCGTGAGCTATTCTGTGGTGCTGCACCTCGTCATGGGAGTAAAGAAG
Source organism: Paralichthys olivaceus (assembly GCF_024713975.1). Lineage (NCBI taxonomy): Eukaryota > Metazoa > Chordata > Actinopteri > Pleuronectiformes > Paralichthyidae > Paralichthys > Paralichthys olivaceus. The sequence continues at coordinate 8,754,689 of NC_091108.1, read as the reverse complement.
TGAATCAAGGAGGGAAAACCCCACAGGAGTATGATGGTGGGTGATGATGCTCAGAAGTTAGCTGAAAGGCTGGGGCTATGTTAGGACAGAGCAGTGCATTAGAAGATGAACTGCACTGGTTACTATTCATGAATAGTTCATCCAGTGCCCTTCAAACACACACAGACACACACACACCTCTAGGGGCATGCAGCAGTCGAGCTGAAGTGTTGCTGTGCTGTCGTTTGACAGCGAGGCAGCATCCTGTGAGATGGTAACCGGCATAAAAGGCACGATGATGGGCATTGCTCACTACCTGAGGCAAAGTCACTTCAATTGCAGTACAAGTGTTTGAACAAAGTAAGCCCAATATTCCAGATAGGGAATTAAGAGGGTGTCTTTGTGACTCGTGTCTCTGAGCTACGCTGATTATGACTCAAACAGCAGCAACAACATGAAGCTGGTGCGAAGAGCGCTGCCACACAGACGTCAATTCCTGCCTGTCAAGAATTAATCTGTGCCCTAGTTTTCTGAATTTCAAAATGCCACCTACATAATCTAGTCAATGAAAGAAAAAAAAACGTGAAAAGGTGCGAGATGTTGATTAATTGTCCGGCGTGTGGGTGGATACAAGAGCAGGGTGATGATTTAAACATTTCTCTTTGTGTGCAGAAATGTTGGTCGCAGAGAGAAAAAAAACATACTTCTGCTCCTCAGCTCCTGGTCATGGTTTTGAAATATGATCCCTCCTCTCCCCAGTGTTTTACCTTTGTGATATAATCTTGTAGGCATCAGGGAGGTAGCAGTTGACGTTCTCCATCTGAAATGGGTCAGCGTCACAGATCTTGTCATCAGTGCGGCCGTAGTTGGCCGTCTCGATCATGATGACATCACTCCCCGGGCAGCGGAGATCAATTGCATATCCTTCACATGAGAGCTCTCTCCTGACCAACCCAAAGGGCAAGGCTGCACGGCTGAACCCTGACGTACACAGAGACGGAGAAAAATCTTGAGGCACATAAATAAAAAATTAATGAGTTAAAGGGTCACTGCTTCAAGACAATAAGGCCACACATCGTGCAGAAAAAATACACTGGTAAAAAGTAAATAGGCAGCAGCAGTCCAATGTTTACCACAGTTTTAAACAGACGGGCCATTACACGCAATACAGGAATGGTGAAAGACGAAACAATTCATCTCTCCATCTCTCTGTGGTCTTGGATGTTGGCTAAGACATCGAAATTGTAAGTCACTGGAGACCAGTGGTAACCTCATAAATTCTTGAGCAAATAGAAAAGCTACAGAGCACCAGGAAGGTCTCCACCTAGAGAACATCCACAGAGGGGCCAAACCTATGTGGACTGAGAATAGTTTGTTCTACAGTCATACATGCCCTTTCCTTTGCTTCTTTTTGCTTTACTCGCTCTGTAAAGTGAGATAGAAAAAAAAAGAATCCTGGCAGAATGGAGTGTAATATAATCTATTTTACAGTGTCGGCGATCGAAGAGGGGACTGGTCTGGAGTCCACACGGGAAAAATCTATACACGGAGCGCAGCAGATGGGAGTGCAGCCAAATAGCTCTACTTTGGGGGAAAATTACTTATTTCACACAAATCTGACCCCTAAGCAATAAAATGTCTTGTCACAGATAGATGTGGAGATTCGAAGAGAGAAAAATGTCATTAAAACCCCCAAAAGAATGAAGGAAGGAGAAATCCATTATCTGAGGTTAAAGCGATCTAAACATAAAAAAGGAGCACTGAAAATCTGGGAAAACAATTAGTGAAAATCTAAGTACAACATGCAAATGTGTTCCATTTTAGAAGTGCAAGGAGAGCGCGGCATGAACCGTCAATAATCGCCATAGTTTGGAGCAATAGTGGGTCCCTGAGGGGGCAGTAACCATTTGTATTTTCTGCACTGCTCTCTCCTAATTAGCCCTCCTTTCAGCCTGTTACCTTTTCCATGCTCCCATTGGCTCCCGAGCATTGTGATGTTCGAACACTTACCACCCTGGGTTCACTTTGCCCCCTCACTCTAATTATGCTCACACTTTTGACAGCCGGGGTCTTACGCAATTAGCATTGTTTGAACTGCTTGGAGCTGAAGTGATTCCGACTTGAAATCCGTACCCTGAAACCCCCCGACCCACATGTGTGCTAGTCATTTCAGCCCGCTGTGCCTGGCTCACTTGTATGATATTCCATGTCAGTCTGCACGTCAAAAACAGAAGACACAGAGAGCTGCAAAATACAATGTTGAAGTCATCGCCTATTAGGAGTAACGTCTGCACACACTAGTCCTGGTGGCAGTATCACAAAATAGGAAACTAATGGTATAAATTCTCTGGCACTCGGCCACAAGACATTTCATTATAATACCGTGATCTATCTAATGGCCAGTAGATTCTGCTTAGCTGGAGTGTTTATCACCTCATTAGGAGACGTCGGTGTAGCCGCACCATAAGTGGAGGGCTGTGGGGTCACTCCATCTATTCCAATAACCTGTACAATTACCTGCACCTTTCAGAAAACCTGTCCAGGGTGGTGGATGATAAAACACAGAGTGAAGTCGCCGGCTTTACTGCGAAGACTAATGATTGTTCCGCCTGCCATTCCTCATGGAGGGAGTGACGGGTTTATCACGGCAGCTACAGAGAGCAGACAGAAAGAATGCATTTCATGGAGTTTTAAAATTCTGAGCAGAGAGACCGTCATTGGGCTAAAACACTCCCTTACACACACACACACACGCCATCTGCCTCCATTACCTCCTTCTCTGGCTGTCCACTCCCAACTCTGCCCATCTATCAGCTCACTATGGCATGATGGCATGCTACTGTCAACACAGACCAAGCGATTGATTAGGATTGTGCCTCACTGGCCTCCTCCTCCCTTGCCTGCATAGATCTCTCTGGTCATAGGCTAACACTACATCAATTAGGGGGAGTATCTAGACTGTACTGGCGGCCTTAAGAACAAATTGCTTCTTCTCCAAACTGCATATAGTCTCTGTCTCATTAATGACTTTCTTGTCAGCTTGTAATTGTGCAAGTAATGACAAATCTGTCTAGAAATTTCAAATACATATATATATAAAGGAGTATTTTTATGCTGTGCAGGAGGAAGAGGAGGGGAGCTGAATTCAAGGGAATGTACTTTGGTCGGCTTAACTGGATATTGCTTGAGATCTTAGGATTGAAGCACAGCTAGGGAGGAAATACCTTGCGACAACAAAAGGTTTCTGGATGTAGGTGTTGATTTTCTGGGTTTAGACAAGTTTTGCGAGAGATCTCGGAAAGAGGGGATGATTGTTTGTGTGCACAAGTGTTAGTGTCTTAAGGAAGTATGAAAAGCTTTTCATCTCACGTTCTGTGCTTTGTTTGACTGCTCAACTTTGCAGCAGTTGAATTCTGCGACAGAAGGGCACCAGCTGCAGGGAAAACAGTGTCAAAAAAACTGGAGGGGGATAAAAAGTCCACAACAAGATGCATGTGTATGAATTTGAGAAAGAAAGAAAATGAGCTGCACTCTCAGTGTCTGTACCTCAGATTAACATGAAATTACACAATCACTGAGGGAACTGAATAATGCGTTATTGAGAGCATTTAGTCAAATTGCCATGGTAACCACTTTGACTCAGTCATAATTGGCTGTGATCCCTATTCCTGGCCTTGTTGACACAGAGCCTTATCATGTATTCTGGTCAGTGAGTGACTGCGAGGAAAGTAGCTTTTCAGATTCCTCCCCCTGACCTGCCTGCTAAGCTGTCTATTGAGCTCAAGAGAGCAAAGCAGAGGCCGGGATCACTTCTCAATATGTTGCATTCTGGGAGTTTTTCTTCTGCTACCGTTGGCAGCCTTTAATTCACTCCCAACCACCACACCCCCACCCCTCCAATCCCTCATCATACATATTTTGTTTTCTATCAACACCCTTGAAATTGGAAGTGGCACTGTGGCTCAGATGGACACATCTGAAAACATTCAAGAGTTACACTTGGTGCCTTTTAAAAACCCTGGAGATGAAACAAAAAAATAATGGAGGGGTTTTTTTTGTGTTGAGATATTTGTCATTTTGTGGCTGTGCCAGACCAGTACACATATATTGGGGTTAATCTCTGCTGGGCTGTGTCCTGATCAACCTTTAACCCTAACAATTCTAAAGGACATAAAATGGTGGGAGGAAAAAAAAAAGTGGAGGAATGTTTGATCAGTGTTAAAAAGAAAAAATCTGGGCCAGTTTTGGAGGGTAGACAGAGTGGAGAGGGCTGGAACAGACAGAGAGCAAAGGCGTTGGTTGACGCTTGTCATCCTCCATTAAGGTTCCTTTGATTGGCCTTTGTGGTTCTGAAAACGGCAAACAGCTGCATGCAAATGGCCCTGTTTGCCCAAGGCTGGCCCCCATTGTTCTGGGCTTGGGTTTGACAGGGACGCTTTCTCTGCAGCATAAAGGAGGGTGTAGCCTTTAGTCAAATAAGAGTGCCCCCACCGTGGTCACAGCAGGAGTACTTCAAGATTGTTTGTCTTTTTATGTTGTTTTATTCCTTATATTACTGGTAGCCAACATCTTCGGAAGAAAGAGAAGATCTTAGAGTCAAGCTTTTCCTCCAACAGCAGGGGATGCCTCCATAATCCAATATCCGGACTGACAGAGAGGCCATATAGCATGTTCTGCTCAGGTGGAGTAAAGATTTTCAATGGGAATTTATGAAGTGGAAAAAAAGAAAAGAAAAACCATATATAATTCCAACTATAAGGAACTGCTTCATAATTTTTTCCCCCAGTCTCTTTGTTCTTTACCGCAGTATTTTCTAATCTGTTCCATGACACACTTTGATTACTGGCCAAAGGAAAAAAATGCCTAAATAATAAAATTCAAGAGACCATTGTGGTGAGGGATTTCATGTGGAAAATAAGACAATAGGACTCTTAAAATGTCTATGCACATATCTCTAAGATGACGAACTGAGCTGGATTAATTCACAGCACGCACAGTCTACAGTTCCACATCCCTAAATTTGTAAGGCGTTCAGTGCTGCAGCCTTAAAAAATGTGTGACACGTGCACTACCTGACTGCCCATCAGACGTGAGACACACAGGAGCAAGGTGGAAGATGAGAAAGGACATTTGGGATTCACAAAATAACACCAGCTATTCAAACACAGACAACACCCGAGAGCTCCTCACTATGCCACAACGGCTCATATTTCATATCAACTGTCGAAGCGCGGCGAAACACTGAAAATCTACTTGGACATATGGCACCATTTCCCATGACACTTTAGTCCCTGCTCTGGTCTACCTTGCTGGGAAGTGTTTCTAAAGACAGTGTCAGACATAACCACAAACCCCAGGGCTACACCCGCCTTTCCCAGACAGCTGCTATCAGAGACTCTTGATTCCGATATAAGGATGCTAAAATAGAAACTGGCACTATAGGGCCGAGTCCATTTGTGGTTAGACAAAGCGCTCTAAGTCGTATCCATTTTCTCTTTCTGGTGATGTATGAATTCAGTGTTGCCACCTCAAATTCCAAAGCCATCATTTGTATTCATGGCAGAGGACTGTTCTGTAATTTATCTCCCGTTTATTTCATTTATTCAAAAAATGAAAGACAGTGGGCGGAGGGAATCACATGTGACAGGTTGAAGCATGTCTTGTTGAACGGGTTTAAGAGGAAACATTTGTCATATTGCTGAGACTGAGTGTGATAGACCCTGCTGCTGCCACTTAACTCCTCAGGTGGGTCCGTTGAGAGGAAGTGAGATTCTATCATGCCAGATGCAGGCATGTAATGTTTTCTCTTTTTGTAAAGCAGCGTGAATTTGAAGGGAAAATAACCTTTTTCTACCTTAGTCTCATAATTGCAGTTTCTTTAATACATTCCCCTAAAAGGTGAGTGGTTGGATTTAGTAGTTCTATTACATGTATATTTGTAAATGTTGTTCAATTTCCACTATTTCAAATAACCTATTCTTTTTTACTTTTAGTATATTTGTACTTATATGTTTGCACTGTAAAGGAGTGGCACTATAATTTCATTAGACCCTGTTCAATGACAATAAAGGCATTCTTCTTCTTCTTCTTCTTCTCACTAATAAGTGCAATACCTGGCATTTTAAGAGTTTTTTTTGGAAGTGGTGTCATTTATGTTTTTTTTACTCTGGAGCAAAGGTTAAGAGAATTCATAGATTAAAATGTAGGCATATTTGCTCTAAAGGTCGTCAGTTGGTGAGGATTTTGGACTTTAGCCTCAGCCTTTTCGCATCTAATCAAATATGCAGCCTTCATAGGAATATCAAATATCAAACCGTCTCATGAATCTTTAGCATCAGTATTAGCTTGCACTCAAACGCCACAGTAGTAACAGCACATATTATTCCAAAATTCCACAGTTGTCGTTAGGGAATGAGAAGGTTTTCTTTCCTTCTGTTTGAAATTTGTTTCAAAAATGACTGGTAGTAAATCTGCCATCTTTATCCCTGTAAACTGCAAACTTTATGTGCACCGCTGGCATGAAAGGCTTTACAGGTGTAGATAGATTTTATATCAATATCAATTTTACTATATCTCTCACTTAAGTAGCGGATTTATTTCCCAAAATGTTAAAGTACATCTTTTAGACTCAGACTAAATGTTAAGTATGTAGTCCCCTATAGATTAGCCACTACCAACATATGGCATTAAGGCTACTTGTCGGGCTTACCATGCCACTCTCATTAAAGGACAAGTTTTCAAAAAAATATCAAAGATCAATATTTATTTGGAAAGATTTAAAATTCTTGTTTCTTGAATAAACTGAGGTGGCGAGTTCAAAGTAAGCACGACCCATTCGCCACGATTATGAGGTAAAGGATTGAGAATTGATGAAAAAAATACCAGAGTTTGCTGCAAACACTTAAACGAAGCGTAGGGAAATATTTGCAAAGCACAGACCGTCCTGTTTTGCTGCGAAAATCACAGTCTGAAGTTGCACATTTCTCAAAAACATTTAAGTTTTGGCCAAACTGCTGCACAGTAAACACAGTGAAACATTTTGTCTCTCCACAAACAACCACTCAGCTGCACAAGACTGCAGATGAAGAATTCATCCCATGGGAGAAAGAACCAAAGGGAAAAAGAAAACAGACTGTGTCTTAATTCAGCCACAAGAATCAAGGTTTTATCCTGCGTCAATTGGTTGGATGATCCTTGACCCTGTGGGCGCACATCAAAGAAAGCCAGCACGGAACGAGAGGAGCATTATTATATTACTAATAAGTATAATCCTCTACGTGTAAAGGAGGTGGGTGCTTAATATATAAGTCATGACAGGAATAATTCAGTTAAAGAGAAATTACTCGATGTAATGTCTTCTTTTGTTTGGACACATCACTCGGATTAAAGCAGAGTATAATTCAACAACTTGTATAGTCTACTTAGAAAACAACCCTTTCATAGTGATACAAATAACTGTCACAGAGGCTAAACATTTGAAAGAAAAAGAAATGTTCGACTTGGAAGATGAAACAAACATATAGGCTCCTGGGGGAGTCCCATTTTGACAGAATTAGATCATTGCTTGTGTATAACATACTGTTGCTTCTCTTTTTTTGCAGGAGGGTTGATGAAACATGCAGAAAGAGGTGAGTTAAAGCAACTCTCTCATGTGCAGCAGGGGCATAGTTTCACAGGTTTGATCCACCCTGAGTGATGCTTAACCCCCCATAAAGCCTATATTTTACCCCTGCACCGAAACCCCATCTCGATTTTCCGCTCAAGAAAACGTCTCAGACTAAGTCAGGTGGCTCCCCAAGGGTGGGGATGAAGAGGAAAAGAGGAGGAGGATGAAGGGGAGAAAAGAGGAGAAGGATGTGGGTGCGTCTCCATCACATGCCTGTGCCTCTGTTCTTGTTTGCTGGGGCAAAGCCTCCCCATTTCACCCTCCTAATCAACCCCGCATCTCCTCCACCCAACCCTGCCCAAACAGAGCTGAGCTCAGGCTTACTCAGTGCGTCACATAGACAGGGTGTCAGGAAAAGCTGCAGCTGGAACATGGATTACATGAATAATGAGCTGGAGACTCAGGATGACCAGGAACAGAGATCGAGGCCTTGAGACGATAATGAATAGACAATTCTGATAAGGGGGTTTATCTTCGTGCAAGGCCAGCAGTAACCTTTAACACGATTGTGCTATCACTTTCACCAGGCACAAATCTATGCTGGTGCTTTCGTGCCTCGAAACCTGTTCTAAACAAACCCACTTGTGCCGAAGTGGTTGGAGTGATACAGATGTGGTTCTTCTTTATGCAGATGAAGTGGGTCAGCACAGTTTTGACACGACAAGAGAAACCCAAAAAATTATAATTTTGTTTTTCCTCTTTCATTCTGACATACTTTTTTCATCTAGTGCGCATTTCGATGAACATTAAAATAAAAATGTTTCATGCAATTAAGGCAGAATCCTTGCTGGCTTACATTAACGGGTGATTCTTATCAGGGATGTCTTCAGGATACATCCTGAACTCCTGCTAACAATGTCCATCCTTCTGCAACCCATTTAAAAAGAATTCATGCACCAGGGCCTGACTTTTAAATCGAGATAATCCAATTAAAAACATTTCTTGGTCGCAACTTCAGGAAAATAAAGGTTCTATTGATACAGGGGGAGACTTTCCAGAGACTGCAAGGAATAAGTCGCATAACAGGAGAAGCTGAGTGAGCTTTACCACCGACAAATGAATCTGCATTCATGTGATTACTGTTGCCTGTGTGAGCCAGTGTCATTTATTTTTATAGGTTTTTAGTGAACAGGTGGTGGAATTCATAACCTCACATTAAAGAAATCCGTGACTTTATTTTCAAAAGATTCTCATCAAATAGCCATTGAACTGGATTGAATTACTCGGAACTTGACTTTCATGAGGCTTTTATTTGTTTCTCTGTTATTTATCATATGTTTTTGAATTGGCCAAAAAAAGTCATACATTTACACAGGTGGAAGAATTAAGTCAACAAACTTTACTGCACTTTTCCCCTTTTGTACTTTTGTCGCACAGTTGGAGTGTACTTTGCTGCTCCTCTACAGTGGTAGGCACAGTTGCAATGCTACCGAGAAATAGCTGACAGATGCCTGCATGAGGCTGTCTCCATCGAGCATGTAACCTCCCCTTGCAGGCCGCAGTGGTCCGTGGAGAGTCCCTCATTCATGCAAAGATTTTGCCTCTCATTAAATACACATGTACATACTGTATAGTCTGACAGGGGGAAGCATTTTGATCTGTTATACAGCTCTGTCTGGAGTGTCTTGGAGATTTACCAGGAAGGCTGGTGAAAAAAAGCATCCAGGCACATTCCTTCCAGTAGCCTGCCGCTATCTCTGGAGCACTGACCCCTTTGATTGACTCGAGTGTGATGACCTTGCCCCATTCCCTTCCACCAGCATTCCGGTCAATGCGAGCAGAAAACAGGAGTGCTGATAAGAGATGCACAGATGGAGAGATGTTGATGACAGACAGTTTCCTGCCCCTCATCTTCGACGAGACCATTGTGCCTCACACACCCAGTGGGAAAATACGGTACAGGGGGGTGGGGGGGGGCAGATGCCGATAGTGTAAGACAAACAAAAGCGTTCTTTGTGCTTCGCTATTTCACTGACTTTCCTCTTTCTGCATACTTATTTAATTTCCTGCACGGAAGGAGAGGGATTCCTTATCTTGGTCTGTTTATACCTGCAAATCGCCTGGTGGCCTTTTGTTTGCAGGTGACCCACCCTGAGGTGACATTTAATTCCTGGACAAAAAATGTGTGGTCATGCTCTATGGCACAGACTCAGCCTGAGGAGATTACTAATACAGTGAATGCAACAGACCTGCATTCATTGCCTGTGGCAAGAGCTGGCCTGCAGGCACAGAGAGAGAGAGAGAGAGAGAGAGAGAGAGAGAGAGAGAGAGAGAGAGAGAGAGAGAGAGAGAGAGAGAGAGAGAGAGAGAGACCCAGCACACATCATTACACTGATTTGGATCGTATATGAGCACTCGCCATGCAAAAGTGGGTGAAATGAACAAGAAACCATTGGCAGACGAAACAAAGTGGAACCAGTTTTACTTTATATTTACACGTCAGTCCCTCTCTGTCCGTTTCTTTCTCCTGCCTAATGAACAGACATATCTGTGCACACGGTAAAATGCACACAAATCAAAGAAAGCGCACAAAAGCCCATTTACCAAATGCATCATCATTACTTTAGTGATTGTCATCCATTGTCCACTCTCAGCATTAGTTTTGACACCAGCATTTATGGCAAAAAGGATAAACCAGCGGCAACAAACCTCTTTTTTTAACCATTTTTACAATATATAAATAAACCACCTGAGACTTTTTGTTCAAATGGCATTCGTATCCGAAATCAAGCTCTCTGTTGCTTAAAAATACATGTCACAACGAGAGAGGGAATAGCAGGAGTGGCTCTGCTAAATATAAAACAGGGCTAGGGCAAAACCTAGTGTATGGCTTGACTGTGTAAGTTTAATGTGTGATACAAAGGATGTCGTCGAAAAAACTGTCGCAAAGTACTTTCAATGGAAATGAGCTAAAGCTGGCTCAAAAAGTCGCTAGAAGTCGCTAGATGACGTAACAAGCTAATAAGAATATTCATGACTTCAAATCGGCTTTGCATTCTGCCTGGTGTCAGCCAGTTTCAGCCCTTTATCTGTTTGCTCCTCTCCTGTACTCTGTGCTCAAATATACATCATATTAATACAAGCAAATTCCCAATAAAGCTGTTCTTATTTACACGTTTTCTGTTTCTGTAATATGAAGTATGAAAATAACAGGCTAGACATCCCTTCCCAAGCTGCTGCTCTGCACGGCTACAATCCTGATTTTATAACCACAACGTCATCTGAGAAAATCCCCATGCACATAAATTTAAAGAGAGTGGCTGGACTGGGATTTCACTTATGTGTACTTGTAAAATGACCACTCACAGAGACAGTTACAAGCTCATTCCCTTCCATGTCAGCTGCCATGTGGTCAATTGAATAAGATGCATTAAAAAGTGAGCCTCCTGAGGGGAAAGCTGCATCTCGTGCTTGCTAGGCAATACTGGCGACTGTTTTCTATGAAAAGTGGACGTATTTTATCAAAAGACATATGTTTCTGGGTGTTTTTTTGGAAAACAGTTCAGCCGTGTCGATCCTTTCCTCCCGTTCACTTCGTACGAACATTTGCTTCCTGTGGCAAAGTAAATCTGCAGCGTGACTTTGCGTAAATAGCAACAATGGTTTTTTGGTTGACCACACTTGGACGTCATTGGCTGTTATTGTAAATGAGGACCCTGATATTAACTCTGTTGAACCAGCCAGTACTTTATGATGTTGGACATGAAAATTATAAACTGTTAAACGAACTATCAACCACACAAACTGAATTCTGCATGCGTCACATCTTGCACTGCCTGCGTTCAGCAAGCGATGATGAGGTATTCGGGAGATTATCGTGCCATAGCAGTTGACTGGTCGACCAATCATGCAACTGTATCACAAAGTTAAAAAGCATTCAGCTGATCAATGGTGAAACTTTATCCATCAGTCAGTCCCGAACATTTGAGTTTCAAAGTCTGGCTTCACTCTTGCCTCAGGTACTAACAATCTTCTTTGATCACCTCAGCGCAGCATCCACTTGGTGTTAAATATTACATGCCTGCTTTTGTTTTTGCGTGTTTGTTTAGCTCTTGTGCTTTTTGGTCAAATTAAATTAGCTCTGGCATTCCCTTCAAGCTATTTTTAAGTTCTGGGTGAACACTTAACTGCACAAAAATTTCACAGGTTCTTGTTGACCCTGTAAATACTTGTGACTCTGCTGCAAACCAGATTAATATTGTTGGCTTCACCTTCCCACACACAAGGAAAGGAAGAGGGAAAAAAACCTCAACATCGTTCTAAAGTGTAGACTTGATTTTATTTGAAACCCTCCTGCTTCCTCTCAAGATTAAATGCATTACTTTGTTATGACAGCTGAACCCTCCTGTGAAGCAGTGACTTACACCGAGCAAATCCAAAAGTTTAGATTGTGAGGCAAACTACTCTGTGGTTGTAAGCTGGACTCATCTATTATTTGAATTAGGCTGCCTGGAGAAAGAAAACAAGTGCAGACAGCATTTAAGAAAGGAAAGAGTGAGGTAGGCATCTGGTCTTGTGTTTATACAACTTGTTACCATAAGGGGTGTGAATTGAACGGCTCTGAGATGCTGCGGGCGAGTGAGATTTAAAGCATGCTTAACAAATGAAATCAAACTGTCAGAAAACTCCTAGTCCATTAAATTAAGTAATTGTTCGTCAACTGGACATATAACAGCGACTTTTACAATCACGCCCAAACACACACTGAAGCACAAGTCTCTATCCTAAAGGGAAACAGGTTTTCTGATGTGCGCAAGTTGGATGGAAACATTTCTTGCTGCTTTTGCTTTACCAAAAAATGCACTCAGGAAATCGCTATTGCAATAAATCTAGGATGAGCCTATCAAGGGTGATATTGTATTTCATTTCCTCTGAGTGATATACTGATCCTGGAGATTCATGGGACCGGCTCATTTCAATATCATGTTCTCAAAACTTTCCAGGTCCTCGGATGTTATTAAAAGAGCATATTGTTACGAGACGATATACAGAAATATATCTGCTGCACCGCATTAACACAAATTGAAAGGCTGCACGCTAACTGCAGGGATTGTGACAAAACCGTATTAGTAAATAAGCAGAAGAGAAATCTAATGGTTTGTCCGTCTCCATGTGGCTTTCAATCTGTAGCAAAGTCTATTCAATCCAGATGATGAACCCCCTGCCTTATTTGTCGGAATACTTCCAGTTCGGCAGAATTTCCATGCAAGACTGATGTATCAGATGCTTTCCCTTCCTTTGTGCTTGTTCTCAGCAAACAGTTTGACCAGTCATCTGTGAATCTCCCATGGTTTAGCTGATAATTCATGATCTCCCTGCCATGGACCCGCAGCATTCAATATGAATTATAAAATGGCAAGCCAAGCATATCAATGGATGACAGACTGGATGTGTATGGCCCAGGGCCAGAGAGGAGTTAGAGCACAATAGCCCCCCCCCACCCATTCATTCAACCCCAGGACTGGAAATACCAGTGTGGCACAAGGGAGGGTCTTCCATCAGCACAATGTATGGCATTTCTTGAGACAAATGTGTTGTTAACCTTCGCAACCTTTTCGGAGGGAAACACAGGCATGCTGGTATGTTCGAGCATGGAACATTTCACAATCAAACAAAAATTAGTAAGAAACCTACAATGCGATGTGGAGCAGCAGGAAAAGGAGACGAGAAAATCTTTTCAGGAATCTCACGCTGCTTTTTGCTTTTTCCTCAACGTGATTCTTGTGTCGACTGACTAGATAATTAATAAAAACTGCATTTTAATGTCTTTTATTCACAGTCTTCTCATGCTGGAACACTTGGTGGTGCCTAAACAAACACAGGCTCTTTACCCTGATCCCCGTCGCTGCAGATATGACACAGCCATCAAACACAAGCTGCTTAATCTTTTACATTTCCCCTTTTGTGCAATATTTAGATATGAGGAGCGAGGTGCTCACCATTCTTTTAACACAACAGCCAACTGAAAGTGTTGACATTGACTGCATGATAAAATGCCCCCTAAATCTGGCTCTCTTTACTTTAAAGGATCACGATAACAGCTCTCATTCAGTCACAGCAGGTATGCGTCCGTGCACTTGGCCCGCCTTTGTGGACACTGCCTTTGAATCCGGTCATCTGCTTTCAGATCTGCAGACTGGGCGGTCTGAGACATCTAAAACAAACCTGATACCTGCGTGAGCGACTTTTTTCTAGCAGGAGAATAATTTTATACGATATGTTATATAACGGCACAAGGATGTGGAAGAAATGGAGTAAAAATAATGAGGGTAATGTGGTGCATATATGTAGAACATGTCAGTGTGATGCCTCTACTGCTTCTTTGTATTAATGTAAAGTGTTAAAGATATATTATATCCTTACGTTGTTCATTAAAACAAACACATTCTACAAATGAGAAGCTCACAGGAAATGAAGCATGCATGTAATCCAGCATTACTGTTTTGAATTTCAATCCTGCATTTAGTGTTTACTCTCCCAAACGTCCTGTACAGCTGCTGCTGCTGTTGCTTTCCATTAAATGTGCTAAACTGGTGATACACAGGGTGACTTTAATAATGCAGCAGTCATGATATAAATGAAATATATTTGTCACTGGAAGTAGCGCTAACTGTGACAGTTAATTAACACAAATAAATGCATCAACAAAACTAGTAAACAGTATTTTTCGAATCTCCGATGCCTCAGCAAGGTATCTAACAGTGCCATGCTGTCAGGTCGAGCATAATGACCCTTTAAAGCAAAAAATAGACATCAATTAGATTAGATTAACGTGGAAATGACATCTCTCCTTACATCCGATCTCAGATTCTATCTCTCCTGCTGAATATGATATTGCCTGTTTGCATTTATTTTGCAATTTACTTCTGACTTGACAGCAGGCCATTGTCTCTGAAAGCTCTGACAAGTGATTAGCTATAGCTCGCTGCAGACAAGTGTGCTTGTCAGGCTTCCTTTGTATTATATTATTCCATGTATTAAGTACAGTGTGGAAACTTTACTCATTAAAAAAAGTACTTTCTTCTTAGCAGGTGAATAACCAAATCAGGTTGTGATTTCTCATCTGCAAGATCTGCAGTAGTCGTGAGAAGTTTGAGTCGTGCAGCAGCTTTAAATGATAGTTAAGAGCGTAAAAGTGAGCGAGAGAATGGGCGCATGATGGTGAGGCTGGCGACTGAAGAGTTACCAGTATGGCTGTGAATACCACTGAAATATATGTCGAGTTTAGGCGGCTTGTCAGTAAATAAATCCTACAACTCCTCGAGACCAAAACCAAGCACCCCATACCCTCACTGCTGTCAGGCGCCCTCGTCCGCAACACTGCTCATATATGCCATGGCTACAGAATAATTGCCCTCACATACTACAGTCCATCATCAACAACTGCTGTCAAATAAGGCGGTGACAACATGCCAAGAAGTTACAGTGAATTCATTCATTTCCTCACTGCTATGTTTTAACCCCTTACATGAAAGTTACATTGAATAATATATTGTATCATATATATTATAAACTTTGCACGATTGTCACACACTCGTCTGTTTCACCTCTGTGAAATACTCTTGCCAGTAACACTGTCCTGGTCCTAGTCACAGTTATAAAATAACCTGGTATGCCTGGATTTAATTACTCCACTCCAGTCTGATAATCCACGCCTTCTGCGTAGTTATCACATTAATCTATTCCTCTCAGCTAATTAAGGCGAAGGATTTCTTAGAAAAGATCGCTAGGAGGTTTGAGGAGAATTTTGAGATCACACAGGAGCGTCATTATTAGTTAATGGTAAATATTTAGAAGATTGTGATGGATATTTTTTTTTCAGTTTAAAAGAATAATTCTAATCACTCTATGGCCAGGAAATGTGCAGAAAGCTGAAGGTGCGTGTGTGTGTGCAGCTCTCCTTGCCGATGTGTAAAAGTAATCACACGTCACTGATATCCAACTTAATTGTGCCCTGCTGCTGCGCCATGTGCAGCAAGAAATCTGATTGCAGCTGCTCATGTAATTGGAAAAAAAATGTTAATTAACTTTAATACCACTTGCAAAAATGTTTTTTTCTGGCCGCTTGGAGACATTCAGACCAAATTACTGATCTTTTATCAACCTTTTAAAATCAATAATGTGAACCTGTTAGCAAACACTTGTTTACACATCCAGTAGTTATGGAGCAACGTTGTTATTCATATTGAAGCATGTTTCTGACCAAAATTCAGTCTCCTATTTGCCCTCTTTCTGGTCTCTCCCAACTCCTGAGGAAAATTCATATGTATATCAAATTAACTCATGAATCCTTCATTAGTTCTTCATTCATTATTTCAAGTCAACAGACCTCAAGTTTGAGCAGCTTATCTTAGCAGTTCTAAGGTCATCTAAAAAATGAAATGAGGTAAGTTGAATTAACTTGAAATCCACACGACTTACAAATTATATTAAGTTAATGAGAAAAGATGACTTGAATCCACTAAGTCCTTGTATTAAGTTTTTTGCAGCTCAGGAGTTCATTCAATTCCATTTGGCACAAATCGATCAAGTTTGTCAAAACAGAGACTCGACTGGAGTTCATTCTTACCACTGAAGGGAAAGTCAATACCAGGAGAGGGAAAGAACACTTTCTTTTTAGCTCTGTCAATTAGCATTTCAAAGCGTGAGGAATGTTTTAGGGAAGAAAATGATAACCTGATTATACTCTTTCCTGGTGAGGGACAGAAGGTAATTATCAAGTAAGGAGCTTTCCATGCGGGGACTCGGATGGAAACACAGATCATAAGCACTGCGGTGCAGACCCTCAGGGCTGGACAGGCTGAAGGTGAGTTTCATGTGGATAGAACCAGATATTGTTTTTAGACTGACACACACGCATGCACGCACGCACACACACACACGCACACACACTCACACACGCACATTCCTTTATTGATGGATGGGCAAATATGCATTCTTAGTCCTGAGAGCCCTCACATCAACTGAAACCCTAAACCTGGACTTTCTGCATACCAACGCAGTATTCATCTTAAAGAAATCCAACAAGACTATTCAACTCAGTTTCTAAGCCACGGTGAATCAGAGGGCTATTCTTCAAATGCCACAGTAAGATTCTTCTATATTATCTAAAATTGCTAATCTACAAAAAAAATGCATCTCAGCTTGAAAGAATGCTGCGATAGCCTGTTCCATGGCAATCTGTCTTTGTTAACAAATTGTACACTGCATCCAGACCTAAAATAAAACTGGAGGAGAAATCTATCACAGAACAAAACAGCAAGAGAGAGCAAAAAGACAAAACTCCAATTGAAAAGAAGCCCCCCCACCCCCTCCCCAAAATGATGTGCTTCAACATCTATCTGTAATCAATGCTTGGCACACTAGCATGTGATTTTGGGTTACTTTGTTTCTCTGGTACAATGGGACTGAAAGGGGAAAAATGTAATAATCATCATTAAGCAGACATACCAACATCAGCGGTTTTGATGGGCCCTTAACAGACGGGAGTGTTTTGTGACAATACTTGTAATTATAGCCAAATGTACTAATCCAAAGTGAGGGAGGGAAACAAAAAAGAGCCCTGGGATGTCGTGGCAGACAATTAAAAGCGCCGGCAAGTTATTTCCCAGGGCCTCAGTCTGGAACTGAATCAAGTGCCCTGCCTTTGATGGTTTCAGGTGCTGGCTGATCAGAAGGATCAGATTTAGGCGCAAATAAAAAATGCATCAATTCTCTGTAGCTGCAGTGCTTTTAAGTGCACTGAGGCAATCTGTAAGAAACCTCACTTTGCAGAAAAGCTGCAGCGAAGTTTCTCTAGAGTGAGGATGGGGAACATAACACCTGGCCTCTGGGCCATACAGAGCCTGCAATACAGTGTGATCCAGCCCACAAGGTAAATCATAAATATAAAAAAAACCCAGTGTGAAAACAATTATATTTTTCTGTGATAAAATAAAATTATGATTAGGTGATTATTGTTTGTTCAAGACAAACCAATGTACCTAGTTTGCAGGGATCTTCTTGGAGGAATGACAGAGACCACATGCAGCTAAAACTGGAGGAGTTGCAAGAATGTGCTTGGATAAAAGTATCACTCCTCTGTAGAGTTTGACGCCAACAAACAGCTTTCACAGAACCACATTCTGACAATGAGGATGGGACGAATTTTGAGAAGAAGTTTTGTGTTTAGAGAGCTAATATATAAGAAGCTGAAGGCTAATTTAGTAGGGAAATTTGAAGGAGTGCTTTGTTGTTACTCCGGAGCTGCTTGCATGAGACAAAGTAAAATTGTTTCAAAGTGTTCGTCTTGAAGAACCATCTCAAAGTGAATTATTGATATGGCAAGATATTGAAAAAAGACAAAAGAGCACCACAAGAACTCTTCAGTTTTTTTCTCTTGCCTGTGATGAACAGAACAGCCAGAACAAAAAAACACCAAACCAGCCAAATTTACTATTAACTAGTTACAGCCACCACATAGGTTAGAGAGGTTAGGGTCATCAATGTGCATAAAAGGTAAGTTTTGCCTTCAGAAAATGCTCTACAGTTTAAATTGCAGATAGAAAGGGTTCCCGTTCCTGCTTTAGAGGAAGGATTCTAAAACAATGAGTGTTGCTTTGCAAATAAAGAAATTTGTCATTGGATCGCCAAGAACAATAGTCTCAGCACAGTGTTTGAAATGAAGCTTGGCGAAAGTTTGGATCTTGCGCATGCTTCCTAAATCCCAAGCACGGTTCCTGCCATCTCTAAACTTCACTGGCTTATTCTCACTTTTATCCAATCACAACCTGACATGCACGCCTTGAGCCAATCTCCTGTAAACTGTCAAACTTTTAAATGCTCTCCCCCCTGTCATTCAGCCGTCAGTTCAGCGCTGTGATCGCTGCACGAGCCACCTCCACCCCTGCACCACCTGACCAGAACATCTGCATCTCCTATCGCACCCTCCAGATGCCTCTGGTGAAACGTCTTAACTCAGTGCTGCATTCTTCATCACCACCACCAGTGGTAGTTGTGGAAGTCTCCTTCATTTTCAAGGAACTTAATTCATAGGGCTTCTTCTGTGGTTTTCTGCTTCCTGCCAGGGTATATGTGCAGACTTCTATTCCTCTTGTTGATAATAAATTGAATTTTATTCTAATTCACTGATTCTCATTTGTTTTCCTCTGAAGTTTCTCCTGATGGAAATACCTTTTTTAAAACTCCAAGGGTAAAAAAACCAAAGATGAAGAACTCGGCAGCCTTGCCACATAACAGCTCTTCACTTCTTTTGTGGCGACGACAATATTTGCTAATAAATTCAAAGCATTTATAAAGCTGAATGATAAGTGGCTTCCTCAAAAGTTGACCAAAATTACATGGAAACTACTTCTGCCAAGCAACTCCATGGTAACTTACCTTGAGAACAGTGAAAGCAAACGAGAAGGAGCAATAGGCAGTGAAACACTGGACACCTCCACAGTGCGGAGGCCATTGTGTGCTGCGTGCAAACAATCCTGGAGCCTGTTGGCTAATAATAGTCGTTCAGTGTGTTGCAGAGGGCGAGCAGAACTCTGGAGCGATGTCAACGATCAGTCGTTCTCGGAGAAGCATCACCAGTCATCTTCTCATCTGGAAGAAAGAGAGGAGAGGGTGTAAAAATGGAGAAAATGGATGCACATCATAAGCATCATCGTAGCTGAAGCTTTGTTTAAAAGTCTAAAAATTTTGAAACAGATCAAAACTGTCATAATACTTCCACAATCTCATTGGATGGTAAAACTGTGATATTCATTTGTCAATATCAATGTATTTTCAATCATTAATGTGTTTTTATTTCCCAGTCAATACTAGAACATATGACATTATATAAAATGATTCTATATTACTTTGTAAATACTTGCTCAGCCTGTGGTGATGCTGGTTTCAGGTTTTCTTTCTGAAACTGCAAAAGTGACCTGCAGTTTTTGAGCTGTTGCAATTTAAGACCAACTGCAGGACTGATTATTTTGGTCAAATCATGTTTGAGTGATCGTGACGGAGGTAAAAAAAAAAAAGTGGTTGGCTAGGTTACTGAGCTCAAGATAATAATAACCCTGAAATTCAAGTCAGCAGTGTTGAAACATTTTGGTTAAAATAAAACAAAACAAAAAAAAACAAAGTATGAACCAAACCACGGCTCAAAAATCAAGGTCTGAACAGAACCCTGGATTTGGAGAATCATTAGACCCCTGCTGCTGCTGATTCAGTTTTTCCTCTGGCTGTGTGCACTGTAATAAAATAAATCATGTGTAAATCGGAACACCATGAGAACAAAAATGTCTGGCTGCTGTTTGATTGACTAAACAAAAGCATTTTTCAGACAAATATCAAAATTCTACTCCTCAAAGGTTTATGAGGGCACCAAAAACAAAGCAGATAGCGTGCCTGCTCCTCGGCACTTATTCTGCACTCTGCAGCGTGTTACAACTGAGTGTTTACACTGCCTCATTCTTCCACTCTTCCCCGTTCCACCTTCCCCATTTACTCCCAGATCCCCGCGGGAGAAAGCTTGTCGCTCCAGCAACACGTTCACACAGGACGCCATTAGAGACACCGCTGCTTTGTGAGCTACTTTTGTCTCCTTCCTTATCAAGGGATGGCAAAACAGTCCTTTGTCTGCGAAAGCTGCAAAAGGTTAGAGCCTGGGACAGACTAGCAAACCAGACAGATAAGCTGCTTAACAAAGTCAAACACCGAGGAGGGATGTGTTGTGTCATATGTGAAATGCCACACACAAACACACACACACAAACACACATAAGACTCTCATATGCATCCCTGCACAAACATATAGCCAAGGACATGCACACTCTTGACGGCATGGACACACACATGCAGAGAAAGGGGGGCGCACAAGCACATAAGGCACACGCACACACACATTCACACACAGATATGTTGCATCTTGTTTAGTCCCTTGTGGTTGCCATCCAGGCTCTCCTCAATACACACACACACACACACACACATATTCCCACTGTACACAGGATCAGTCACTTGGTAGCCACCGCTATGCAGAGGAGAGTGAATGTTTCCCGTTTCTGAATGCAGCTCTCGTCAGCCACCCTGATTATTTTATAATGAACCTAAATTTGAGCAGCAGAGCAGTCAGCTCTGATCGCTCTCCAGGCCTCACTAATGTGCTTGGATATTTTTGGCAACATGAAAACCCACAAAACATGGGAAGCTTCCACATTAGCATGCTGAGTAATAATTTAAGTCACTATTGGATTCATTCTATACGTAACCAGTGCCTGGCCGGGACATAACATTTGAATAAAAGCCCACTGGATCTCCACCTAGTCTGAAGCAGCCTGAGAGTATTTATTTTCATTTGAGGTCACTCTGGTCGAGCAGTCGTGCAGCACAGTTTGTGCCAAGGAAACACACATACAGCCTATTTATAATTTATCACTTAAACTTGGGTGGCTTTATAGGAATTGTGGTTTTATTTGTCTTCCAGTTGTTTATCTGCCAGTGGCGCCTGACCAGATCAGATAAGAGGGAACTGAAGGGGGGGAACTTTCATAGTATCCTCCATGGGAAGCCTCACACCACATCCACGGAGGCTGCACATGCCTCTTAAGTCTCGTAACAAGACTTTCACAAGTTCAATATTGGGCAGAGCACCAAATCTCTAGAGACACATATGACTTCTTCCTCAGCCATTTATCATCTCCAAAAACGAGGCCCGGGGCCATGGGGTAACCGTAATGGTGGTTGACAGGAGGAGATTGGAAACTGTTGGGGGCACATCCCCTGGCCCCTCTGGCATGCTGGGCCTTCTGAGCCACCCAGCCCCCTCAGACACCAGGGGGCGAGAGCCTGCCAGGCCTCGCAGATGAAGTCTTGCCCTCACCACCCCAGGGTTCTTTCTCCTGATCAGCCGTCGCCCCGCTGAGTAACACGTTTTCTTTCTATCCTAAGCCGGTGGAGGACACAGCCGTGCTCATCTTTCTAAAAACACTGTTTTGTTTGGGGGACTTTCTGCACTGAATTGGTCCAGACTAAAGATAACGGGATTAGGCGATTAAGATGAAGATGCTTTGCACAAGAACTGACACACAAATCATAATTTCCCATCAGGGGACAAGTGGGAAGATGATTGTTGGGGGGAACTAAGATGTTCCCAGGCAGAAAAATGATTTGAAGAGGTAAGTGAGGGATTGTTAACCCCTCAGAGATATCTACACTGAGCCCCCACCCTCCTCAAGCCTGGGAATCGAGGTTACTTGAAACTCGTCCAGCGATTTTCACATAACGATCATCATGTTCCACTGACGCAGACGTGTACAAAAAAGGGTACACAGTTATGACTGTCACCACCTACACTAAATCTAATGTGGTCCAACATGTAACATACATGAGAAGACCGCAGACAATTCAAAGGTTTTTCCTTTCCGTCCTCTTCCCAAAAAAATCCATGTACATATATATCGCTCTTTCTTTTCCCTATTAACAGTACGTCTTCCTGGAAACAAGGCGAGAAGAAAAATCTACCAATGAAATGAAAAATGATGTGCAAACATTTACGACATCTGTTTTTCTTTTGTCTCCAACGCATACATGGTGGAAACCCAAGGAGAGAAATCTATCATCAGTTAAGATAATGGAGAAAATCACAGTCCACAGCAAATTTTTCACATCAGCCTGATAGAAATAATAAGCAAGCATTTAGAAGAGGACGGAAAGCAATTAAAACATAATTAAAATAAATGGATAGAAGGAGACAGCCCACATGTCTTCACATGAAATACAAGGCTGAGTGCAACAGCGGGCAGAATGAATGTGGGGCTCCTTTGACAAAGCTTGTGTCTGCCCAACTCAGGCTGGAGAGGAGTCCGGTGAAAGAGAGAGTGGGAGACGGGGGGAGTTGGGGAGTTTGTAAGCCGAGTGGGACTAAATAGATGGGAGAGGGAGAGCAGAGGAGGAGAAGAATGGAAGGGGGAGAAAGGAAGGGGCGGTAGGGTCACCGTTGGAGGATTGACAGCCTGTGAGTATGGCCTGACCTCCTGGGTTCGCCTCCAAGTTTTCTCCACAGGCTTAGAGAAGACAAAAATAAAGCCCAGGAATGTTAATTTATTTTCAATTGTCAACGCAGAGAGAGGAGAGAGATAAAGAGCGCATACATACATATCAAGTAAGACTGAAACAAAACTAATGCGCAAGTCCAAGTGTTTGCTGAAAACCCACAAGTGAAATAGAGATGTGGCTCTGTTGAGCTGCATCTTGCCAACACAATGATTCGTCTTTGAATAGCCACCAATTTGGAGAACTTTCTGCTCCGCCTCCATGCCCTACATTCGGCACAAAAAAAGACTAACATGTGAGAGGGAGAGTTTCAAACATCAGAAAATGGTTGATGGGTAAGAAGTGGGAGACGGGAACTACAGGAACTAAGAAAATACAGCCTCCAGACACTTCTTCTGTCCTCCGTGCACCCTGATGTTCCCAAGGAAGTCTTTTGTCATGACAGTCCTGTCAGGGCTGTGCTTTCACGCCCTTCAGGGACATGATGTCATTTCCTTGGCTCCACCAGTGATGTATAGGAGTTGCCATCAACTGCCAGAAACAGCGATGGGCCGACACCAAATGCAGCAAACAGACAGTGTTTCATCAACGCAGAGCTGATGTACGACTATCAAGATTAAAGATGGCGTAAACTGAGCTTTACAACCGTAAACACTGGAACCAAGTCGATTTTTCAAATGTTTCATCTAAAACTATTCATCAATAAGATTTAAAGATCGAAAGAAGGTCATTTCCTTTTAAGGCACAAAATCCACTGTGTTCAAATGTGAACAGTTCTTTGTTTCCTTGCTCTTCTGTGATAGTAAAATCGATATTGGACTGTTGGTTGGGCACATGTGACAACTGAGTACACAAATGTTTGATTTGATGGACATTTTAAAATATTTTTAGACATTTGATTGATTCATGTGTGATCAGAAGTAAAAGCAGTTTTGACTTTTAAGAAATAAATATAAACCTGAAGCAAAAAATGCATTGTTCCATTAATTGCAGCCCTGCAACACTGGAATTAAGGATTAATATATTTCTAAAAGACGACTTTGGTTAAAAAAACAGAAAAAAACAAACTTCATTCATTTCACAAGGTCAAAAGCGACATCTTCAAATTTGAAATGTGCACCACCTAAATGAATACGTTTTTCTCACAGTGAATCAAGAAAAACTGTTTATATTCACATTTGGAAGCAGAACAAGGCTGTAACCATTAACCATTTTGCTTGTTAGCTTTCAACATGAACAATTGATAATCAAAATAATTACTGATTACTGATCGAGTTTTCGGTAATCAACTGATCAGTTGAGCCGCAGTTTGCTGGAATTTCTTAAGGCTTTCTGCTGATTTTTAGGATAACATAGCTTTGGATTACTTCCTATGAGCCGGTTTGAGCTACTACATCAGACTTACTGCTTGATTCAATACAAATATATTTTACGAAAGCCATTTTCTCAGATATAGCATATATCACAGAATTGCTCTCACATACTCGAAATTCTACAGTATGTTTAGGCGACGGGTGTTGCAGAGGTAAAGTTTGCAGGAGGCTGGATAGAAACATCATCAACACCTCAACTCGCTCGCTTTGAATTCTCTGGACAATGACCAGCTTCGTCAACAGTTGGACCAGTTGCATCAGACAATCAAACAGTAACATTTGCCTTCACACGTGTAGCTCCTCAGATGAGTTCAGGGTTGCAGTGCGTAAATGAAAACGCCAACAGGTCCTTTTTGAGGAGGGTTGATAGATTAAAAGAACTTCTTGTGTTTAGGCCTGGATCAGAATGAGTTCTTGTAACATTTGAATATGCAAAAGTCAATTCAAGGCACATCAATTGACTCATTTATGTCTTGTTTATTTTTTGTTTTGTTTTTTATGGCTCTGGCTTAAAAGGAGACCTTGGTAAAAAAAAACATGCTTTTAAGTTGAAATGTTCTTAAGTGCAGCCCAAAAGGCCCGAACAGAAAAAAAAACCCCGAAAAGGTGCAAAGCTATTTTGTTGAGAACACACAACAGTTGGTGTGTTCAGCGGCTCCTGGCCAAATGATTGAGGCAAGAGATAAGATAGTGCCAGCGGGCAGATGGACACAGAGAAACAGAGAGGGGTGAGCAGAGAGGCTCAGTTAAGTGAAAAAAACAAAGAACAAAGAAGACCCCTGCTGAACAACCAGGTTAGTGTCAAGCTAAATGAAGCGGCTGAGGTGTGCAGGCTTCAAAAGGAGCTGTGCTGAGCAGCAGACGATTGGAAAAAAAATCGTAAAAGCAAATGTTTATGAAGAGGTTTGTAGGTGAAATCACATTCATGAAATCTGCCTTAAAAGACTTCACAAACTGATGATCAATTGAGTTTTTCAATTTCGGATTTTAGTTTCATTTTACACTGACAGCTGTTTTGGTCCGAGCAACAGTCCGAAACTCAAAGAAGTTGACAAACCCAAAGCAGGCAGTTGTATGGTTTGCTTGGAGCTGCACATGATGAAACAGACTACATTTTTAATCAGAGTTAAGTGCAGTCGTAAGAGCAGAGCTACATCCAACAGCCCAGTAAACATGTTTCTGATTATTGGGGTTTTTTTGTGTGTGATTTAAGGGGAAAATACAATTATGCATATGAGCCAGTGTGCGCAGCTTATTTCATCATAATTACTGTTAGAAATGCTGCAAATGTTTGGCATTTTGATTCAAGTGACTAAAACCTGCTCAAAGTTGTTAAAGATTAATTTTCCGCCAGTTAATCAACTAATAATTCCAGCTGATTTTATTGTAATAAACAATAGCTTGTTGTGGATATGCACTGTAGTCTGCAATAAATGAAACTGCACAGAATCTGCGGAGATAAGGGGAGAGCGGTTAATATGTCATTCAATAATATTCAAGCTGCATGCTTGAGCTGAGCAGAGTTGCCGTTTGTGCTTGGCATTGAAATGAATGGGCTGACCTCAGAGCAGTTGGTTGAGCACTGGGGTCACCGGAGAGGAGCAGCGAGCAGCTCAACACTGACACAGAAAAGCGTGGATTTCTTCTTTCTATCGGTCTCTTCATAAATTTACTGAAAGCCGCACTTCTCGCCTCTGCTGCGCATAATTCTAGCACTCCCCTGCACGCTCTTTGTCCACAAACACGCCCACGCACGCACTGCTCACCTCCAGCTCACATCGTTAAAGCACTTTTTTCTTTTTTACAAGGAGAAAAACCACAATTGGCCGGGCAACATTTACCCCACATTAACTCACAACACACACACACGCTCGCGCACAACAAATGTGTTGATGTTCACACCTTCTGGGCGGAAACTGTATCGACACCATATTAAATTTTTACTCACTGTATAGCCGCTTTCAGAGGGCACAGGCTTTCCGTACATAAAGTAACTGCTAATACGTAACATCTGGGATGTTAATGAACAACATGCCCACGAGGAGCAATCTGTTTAATCAAGTCTCCGGCGTTACAGGAATCCATTCATGTGCTGCCATCACAACAAAAAAAGATGTTTCGTAATAATCAAACATAATTTCCACAACTGACAGCAAGTTGTTTAAACAAAGAGAAAAACAGCAGAAGGAATGTTGCATCTGGACCACAGTGATCTCAGGTTGTGAAAGCCAGAAAGTCTTTTTCCTTTTCCCCCCTGAAGGAAATGACACATTATTTGTAAACTATCTCAGGGTTGTCATTTGTGACGGACTGGCTGTGGTTTTTTTATCAGAGGATATTTCTGATGGGAAGCAGGAGGTCTCGGATGTGGTCCCGTCACTGACATGGCAAGATTCAGCTGGGGCTAAAATTTACATGGCCCCAATTTTCAATTACATCTGTTCACATCCCCCTCCCTAAAAACTAATCCCATCCAAATAGGGCTCATGACATAATAGGCAAAGTGCCACATTTGTTGCCAAAAGCAAAGACTTTTCACTCAGAAATATATGCAAATTGAGCAAACACCATTAATCCGAGTGAGGGGTAAGTAGTAGACACCGAGAAACAAATTTAAATTGTATATTCAACCCAGTGTAGATTTGTTTTTTAGGAGTGGGGAGGGACATGAAGTCTGAGGTGCTGCTTCCTCTTTTTATGTTTGTATCAGTGTAGAACATAACACCCCATAATATTGTAAAATTGTCGAAACTGTAAAAATGCCAAATAGACTCTGATTCGGCTTTCAACATGTGAGGATCGGCTGCTATTTATTTTAACGTGAATATCTTAAGTGAATTTTTTGGGGGTTTTGGACAAAGGCCATCTGAGAACGTCAGTGTGGGCTCAAGGAAATTGGGAGATTTCATAATGGTCTGACATTTTATTGGCAGAATGATTACGCCATGGACATAAATTAGACCATTCCTAAAGTTCACTCAAATTATCTTTGGATAAAACTCACGTATCACTAACTCTTGTGTATTCACATCTGCCAGTAATATAAGCATCTCCATTCCCTCCTTGTATTTCAGCCACACAGCTGTTACATTACCAGTCAATGTGTCTTGTGTCAAAGTAGGAAATTATTTTTATAGGAGGAACATGAGCTGTTAACCAGATAATTTTCATCATCTAACGTCTGTCCTGACGTCCTGATTCACTCCTCATGCTCGCTGTATTTTCCGATTGATTTTATTTGAATGCAGTGACTGAAAGAGACAAGTTCATGGTTTCCTTCATATACACTGATATCTTCCTCCTGCTGGTTTCACCTTCATAAAGTGGCTTCATTTAACTTCACATTACCAATGTATGATCAATGGGCTGCTTTCCAACTACGGACAGTTTGTGTGGTCTCTATTCATTCAGTGTCCGAGGTGACGGACTTGCATTAATTCGCCTTGTTTCTGGGCTGTAATGTGCCTCAGAGGCAGAGGCTGTCGAGTTTTTGGTTGAGTGTTGCATTTCTTTACAAATCATCAGGGGACAATTTGTTAAATGACATAAGCACATGTTTGGTAGGTGACGCCATAAAACACAACGGTCACAGACACAAAGGCACGCATCACTTTGCATTAGGACTGAACTCTGGACGCTGCAACAGCACGATGAACTACAGACTCTGAAGGGGGGGGTTACTATGAAGTAACCCCCCCCTTCATAAAACTCAAACTATAAACTTATTATTATTGCATGACCAGTGTGAAGATACTCACTTAATTGGAAACTCAGTTTAATGTTAGGGCAATAAAAAAAATTTCAATTAATTTCATTAGTAGGAATATGACATTCAATATATATCAATATATAGCTTACATGCGTATACTGAAGAGGTTTAACTCATAATTAAATGTATTGCTGTTTATCAAGTGTTTGTCATTCTCTGATCATAAAGTTTAAACCCAAGCCCTTCCATCAGACTTTAAACTAAAAAGAAATATTAATGTGACATTTATCGTGATAATTATCGTTATCAAGAATGTAAACATTTTCTATCTTGTACTGTCGCCCAGTCCTAGTTTATATCATGATATAGTGTGTAAGTAAGTGTAAGTGTGTTGGATTCACAATTTAATATATTAATCTTTGTTCAATATTAATATTTGAGAATTTATGACAACTAGATCTATTTGAAGACAAAACCTTAGAATCTGGACCTTTTCACTAGTTTGTAACTTTAGTTAGACCAAAAAATAATAATAATAGATTAAAACATAAATAATAAAGAAAGTGACTTGAAGTCAATAGGTTGTGTTCTGGTTTATATGTATAAAATCTGAAAAAAGATTTCTTCACGTTCACTGGAATCTATAAATGATAAAACTGAATGAATGTATTATTATCAGTAACTACTTGCTACTTCCCACTCACACAATACATGACCAACACAACACAAAATTGTAAAATACTGATTAAGACAAACACCCTAAGAAGAGTGTCACCATAAATAACATGTGGTAGAGTGAGTATAATAATTAGTGATACTATATGATTAACAAACAGTGGGTAATTCTTGAGGAATGTGATTTTCCTTGACAACTTAAGTCTCTGGTGGTGTGAGGGATTCAGGAGGTGGAAATTGACTCCACACTCCACCCTGCAGGATTCCTAGCAATGTTTAATGATGCTCAAATCTGGCGAAGGGGGAAACCTCACCAGGAATCTGATTTAATTTGTGAAACCACAGCAACACCAGAGTAGTGGGCCTGTTCAAAAATTGCCTCATATATACCTCAGCCATTACACTATTGTGTGAAGTAATCATCAAACCTAATGAGTCCCGTGAGGGGGCTGCCAATGCTATTAAGGACCCACCACCACGTTTAACAGTCGGGCAGCAGACGTCTACTGGTGTTCTCGGCAGGTAAAACCATCAGGATCCAGGAGAGAGTGAGAAAGGCATTTTATTCGTTTTCCATTTCTCAGTCACCTACTCTGGTTTGTGACTCAGCCCTGGATATAAGTGTTCCTAAGGGCACCTGCATTATCAATTCCTGCTTTTTGATCAAAAATATATTTGGCTGAGATGTTTTACAGGGTTTCTTCTCAGTTTTATTGTGTTTACCTGCTCATCCTCACAGGTTTGTGTGAATATGCACCACTGAGCCACTGAGTCACATCCACTGTATTTTTGGAACTTTTGACACTTTTTCAATTAATCTAAATGTGTCTGTGGCACAGAATAACAATTACTCATTATTACTCATGCTGAGTTACTGGATTTGAAAGGTTGTGATTTAAAGCAGTTTTCATTGGTTGGTTTCTTTTGGTCTCTGCCGCCTCTTGAGGGATAAGTCTAGAGCTGCTTTCAGACAAGAACTGAAGTCCAGATATTCTCCAGTAATTATCGAAAGGACTGTATGTGAGAATGTAAATGTCCGAGTCAGTTAGAGGGCTGGCAGGAAAACTCCAGAGAAGGTCTGATGTCCACAGAATTCACACTGAGCGGGAATGTTGGTGACGTTTCTAACATGGACACAGAACAAAAAAAAACAAAAAAAGAAAGCAAATATCTCAGGATGAAAAAGAGGAGAAAGACAACAGAGATTTGAGAGCTGTTGGGCAGTGGGTTTTCTTAGAGCTCTGAGAATTTGCCGATATGCTGATGTTATGCAGTGTTATATTAAAAAGCTGATTTACGCAGCTGTAAAATTATTTATATTTGTCCAAATATCAAAAAAAGCATATTAGTACCTACAACCTGCTATCGTGAAATAATTACCAGCACTATGACTGACATGCTGTCGTGATTTTTCAGAAAGTTCCCTCTCATTTTGATATTTTTAGTTTCTGTGGCCAAGACACAAGTAATACATTTATTATTTGAGGAATAAAACTAATGTGGTGATAAGACTCTTTTGAAGCTGACCCACAACTGATAATTTAACCAGATATCATTAATTCCAAAGGCAAATGAAAATTTGTTCAATTTCATTAAGTCAAAAAGAGAAAAGAAGGTGTGATTGATGAAATTTTAGCAGTTTGTATGTGTGTGTCTGTGTGTGTGTGTGTGTGTGTGTGTGTGTGTGTTCTCCAAGCCCCAGAGCGCCTGATTATTTCAACTATTTCAACTCAAATTGTGTTATAATTCAACTGATCTGAAACATCATTAACATGCTTAACAACACTAATTAAAGGCTGATTATTCTGAATTATTGCTCTGATTAGAAAAATCTTTCTGTATGATACAGTATTTCACAACAGCTTTGAATATCAAGCTAATATCTCTCAGCCACTTTGCCCAGTTTAACCATTTGGCTGTGGTGATTTGGAAATAAGGCATGGACTTAATATGCACACACATGCTGCAGGCCTGGATGGGTTTCATGCTTGTTTTCAATTCAAAGTGCTTTTTTTTCCTGACTATCGGTTTCTATTAATTTGTCCACCCACTCTGTCTGTTCCTCTGGAAACTAAAAACACTGGCATCAATCTGCAGCATTTCCAGTGGGAAATGGCAGCTGGCTGGACTTGTTTTTCTTGTTCCTTTGCACATAATTACTTTTTTTGTTCTGTTCCTGTCCTCACTGACACAGTCTCATGGTTATTATTTTAGAGTTACTACCCATGATTCGGCTGTAAACCACTTCGTTTTCATTTTCAAAAATGGACCACTGCACTGGTGGGCCTGAAATGTCTTCTTCCTTCACAGCAGACACACTTATCCACCCTGTGAACAAGAAAAATGACTCTACGCGAATGCAACCTGAGCTGTAACAAGCTAGAATAATCAAAACTTACTCCATAATGTCACAACATATCTCTTAACAACTAAACCATTTCCCAAAAAAGTCCAATCTCAGGAGGCAGAACTCGCCAGATTTCTTTCTGTCAATACAACAATTCTGTGAGATTTTGCCAAAGATACAAACAGTTTTCAGAATCAAATGTGGTGATCCTTAGCCAAAAATGTCTCCATTTCTAAATAAATGTTAAAATGGAACCAAAATGAAGCCTAAAGGACAATTCAGGCACACCAAATTATACGCTTTACCCTTATTTCCATGAGTTGGTTCAGCTCGCTCCATTGTAATGCAAACTGGAGGGGCATACGAGCGCATAGAGAATGGATTGGAACAATGATGAAAGTGCCCGCTGTAAGAATCAGGACAGCTGTCAGGGTGTACATTTAGCAGTTAAGGGGAGAGGTTTTAATGAAATGCAGCTATGTGTGCAGCAGACAGAGACACAGACACTCGTTCCGTCTGCAGCGTGTTATACAGTTTGTCACTCAGGGTCAGAGGGGCAGCTCAAACCTCCATTTCTCCCTTTAGAAACAGACTGGGCTTGTGGCTGCGTGGTTTCTTCCTCCAGGAAACAGGGGCGAGTCTAGGTTTTTTATTTTACAATGAGGGGGCTCAGGGGGGGACCAAGTCCAGGGGGCCTGCGAAGGTTGTCTTCAGTCCTTCACAACTTCTATTATTATAATATATATATATATAACTGAATGTGTTGATAGCAAGAAGAGCGACGTGTGGTCTGTGGTGAGTTGTGTCTCTCCTCTGATTCCACATCACAAATCAAACAGCTATTGACAGCCCTATAATCCTTAAGTGTTGGACACTGTCAGATTGACAGGAGCCAGGTGTTTCCCCCTGGTACCCCCCAGGAGCCGATCATACTTAAGAGAGGGTTAGTGCCACCACATGCCACCCCTACAGAACACCCCTGCCTTGGGCCAAGAATATAACAAAAACAGAGGCTCAGGGTTGGGCTGGGCCAGGGGGCGGGCAATAAATATGATTTGTTCAGAATTTACATTTTCGAAGCTTTTTGAAACAACTGTTTTGACAGAATTAACTTGTACAATTTTGAAAATATATTCGAACAGGAATTGGCTTAAATATGCACCTTACAGATTTGGGAATTGTGCATGAATGTTAGCATGTATATTTGGCCCCTCTGTGTAAACTGTGGCCCTAATATGGCCCCTGATTTATAAAAATCCTGTTATTTTTACATTTACCTAATCGATCATTTAATCTACCTATTGTTTTATTAGTCCGACCAACAGTCCAAAACTCAAATGTTCAGTTTAAAGGTTCAGTGTGTAGAATTTAGTGACATCTAGAGGTGAAGTTGCATGTTGCAGCTGAATAGTCCTCATCTCCCCCTCCCCTTCCAAACATAAAAGAGAATCTGTTGTGAACTTCAGTTTTCATGAAAAGTTTTTTAGTTTGTCCAGTTTGGACAACAGTAAAAAACATGGCAGCCTTCACAAAGAGGACCCCCCTTCATGTAGATATAAAGTATTTAAATATAAAGAGTCACATTCTTTGGTAAAGAAAACAACAATTCATACAATTTAGATGAAACACACCAGTGAAAACATCACTAGGATTATTTTATATTCAATTTCTGCCAAAAATCCCTTTCACCTAAATCTTACACACTGGACCTTTAAGGCATAAAAAATGAATTAAATAAAATCCACCCACAAACCAGAGAACAGATGATGTTTTATCTGAAAAAAAATTACCTAAACAATTAATTAATTGTCAAAACAGTTCCACGTTAATTTTCTTTCAATTTACTCATCAATAAATCAACTAATCATTTCAGCTTTAGTGGCGACAAAGTTTAATTGCTCGCTCAAACTTATTCTGTTCCTTCACCTGACAGCTTCACCTCACATCACATCCTGACTTTAAACATTTGTTTCTACAAAATATTTAAAAATAAAAAAAAAGGCTAAGCCAGAGTGCCGTGTGTGCTCATACAACAAATACACAGCCACCACAGCACTTCTCAGGGCTTTAGAAACACAGAGGCTTCTGTAGATGCATTGCTTTTCTCTGCTGCCAACTTTCCCTTGTGCTGTGGCTTAACCCAACAGTGGTGTAAAGGATGCATGCTTCTTTTATTTTATTTTCAGCCCCCTGCCTCCTTTTTTCCTTCTCCTCCAGTACATCATTCCTTTGGGTGTTTGTGCAGTGTCCCTTAGTTACCGGATAAGAGACCCACCAGCTCAGAGAGTTAAAAGCCTGCCCTGTCCCACTCATACAAACAAGACCATCAATAATTCACCCTCATCGGGAAGCATTATCTAACGGCCTTATGAAAATTTAAAGTTTGTGGGTGACAATACAGAACCATGAAGAAAGTGCTCCACTCCAGGTGGCAACAGATACTATGTTTAAGTGGAGGCAGAGGGAGACTCGTCTGCAAGGCTGATTTCACCAGTGCACATAAAAGACAGACGCCTCGCTGAAACAAGTGATAGTCAATGAGAAGACACATCTGCACTCCACCGTGTGTGTGTGTGTGTGTGTGTGAGTGTGTGTCTGTGTGCAACTGTGCAGCACAGAGGTGGAAGCGTTTGCTTGGCTGTATCAACGCCCAGGCTCATTCTCATTGACAGTGAAATCCCTCTAAGCCTGGATCAATTACACCCAGCTCTGCTGTAATTAAAATGTCCCAACAAAGGTCTTAGGAGCACAGGACAGAAACCTACCCATTGAAAATAAACTCAGTCCAATCTATAGCACCATCTCCAGGAAAATAGCTTAAGATTAGATTCGTCTTTCTGCAGCAATAAGCACAAAATGTGTCCGAGCATGGCTGCCTTGCTCACAAATAATTTTTTTAATCCCCTAATAAGATCAAGATATTATTTTAGATAATGTGCAAAGTGCACGGGCTCACAAAAAATACAATTATAACCGCCATCAATGCAAGTACATTTATAAAGCGTTAGCCATTCTAAAACACAAAAGAAAACCTGTGCTTGTTTTTGTAGACCTTAACTACTACGAAAACTAATTATTTGTTCTCTTAAGTACCTCTGATGGTTGATTATGCTCTGCTGAGGAATGACAGAATGCTTATGGGTCTCCTAATTAAAACTCAGCAGTGAAGTGATTAGCAATCACAACTGCACTCTTCAAATATCAAGATCTGATTTGCTTGGCTGATCAACAACCGTCCTTCTCTCGCTGCATCTCACAGGGTCTGCAGTCCCTCTCTCTGTGTGTGTGTGTGTGTGTGTGTGTGTGTGTGTGTGTGTGTGTGTGTTAATAAGGCCCCTGAAATGGGGGGAAATCAGCACAACTCTGCAAGAAAAGGCTCAGCTGAATTTTCTTTATCTCATAATTTCTGCCTTTTTTGCCAGGATGTCATTTCTGTTTATTTTAATGCTGAGTGCCAGCAATCATGAAACAAGATTACACACCACCACTGATGAACGCTTAAATGTTTTTGGTTGTACATGATAATTCGTCATGGTATGAACCCTGAGTTTAAAATATCAGTAACATTACTTATGGCAGCCACAGAAATGAAAGTTGAAAGCTGCTCCCTCATTGCATCGAGGAGGGACTGTTCCACAGACACAGAGAGAGCAAGATGGCTGACTGCACTGACACATTTTGAAAGCATGCCTCGCCATCCTAGGTAATAGATTCTCTTTGCCGTGCGACTCCCACCGCTTCTCATCTTCTGTGACAACGCCTGCCAATCCAAGCCCGGGGAATGTTCAAGGGCTTTGACAATATCTCCTCACCTTGAAAACACATTGGCTTCATCACAAGACACCAAGTAGGCATCAAAAAAAGCCATTAGACAAGGCACACAAAGAACTGGAAGGCTACAAGTGCACAGCTCCCTAAAGATCGGCTTTAAAAGTATTCTTTCTATACGTTACGACAACAACAACAAATGCCAGCAATACCGTGGGAGGTGACATTTAAATGTTGGAGAGAAAACGGCACTGCAAGAGAGGAGCACTAAATGTGGAGGGCTGTTGTGATCATTTATAAGAATCTGCAGCAAAGCTGAGGTAAGTGAATGAACTTAAAAATATATATTTAATTTAGCCTTTCAATGCACTAAGTAACTAGTTTCTCAGGGAGCAAATGTGCTGGTGCTGTTCATGTAAAAGCTCTTAGAGTTCAAGCTCAGTCTGTCACATTCAGACTTAATGTACGTGACTTATTTGGATATGGGTGTCAGTGAGTACCTGTTCCAATTCCCCTCTTTGCTGTGCAAAATGAAAAATAACAACGTTACATGAAATCAGAAAAGTGATTTACATTTTTATACGATTCATGAGGACAGGGATGGGTTTCTCTGCAGTGAAGCATGGCCCCAGCCTCCATTTGTAGGATAATTATACGATACTATTTAGGAATTTGAAGAGGAGAGAAGCATCTCCAAGCTGAAGACTGATGACCTGTCAGATACACCTAATACCAACACAAAGCCCTCAGCCTTTAATCTGCACACTTCCTGTGACCTGTACTGTGACAGAACCAAAT
This sequence comes from Paralichthys olivaceus, assembly GCF_024713975.1. Lineage (NCBI taxonomy): Eukaryota > Metazoa > Chordata > Actinopteri > Pleuronectiformes > Paralichthyidae > Paralichthys > Paralichthys olivaceus. The sequence goes on along the minus strand of NC_091108.1, from coordinate 8,719,341 downwards.
AAAGCACACTATCTCCGAATCCCCCCGAGACAGAGCAGTGTCCTCATATGCTAATGTCCGCCAGTGTTGGAGGAGAAGCTTCTAGGGCGGCCCAGACAACTCACAGGTCAGTGCTAATCTTCTGATATATGCAGCCTAAAGACGCAGGACACATCCATCACACGCTGCCGACGGCTCCCCAACTGGGAGAGATCTGAACGCACCAAAGGGTTAACACACACCCCAAAGAGACCTCTGATGATCCATCACTCAAGAAACCAGCCTCCCTTTGAGTGAAGCGTCCTTTAACAACACCATTGGTAGCTTTCTTAGCGAAGGCTCGGCGGCGAGCGCGCATACAGCCAGCGTGACTGCTCGACCGGAGCTCCGAGCCTCTGTTGATCATTAAACATCCATTTTGAACCAGTGGGGGAAAGTTAACTGTCATTTTAAAAACAGAAGGTGGTGGTATGGAGGGGAATTTTTTGCTCCCTCAGATGTATTTTTTCAGTGAAAAGGAGCGAGACCATATATCCATCCATCGGGTTAACTACCCTAACGCATAATCATTCGTTTCAGTCATCTGTCTCTTTATTTTTGAGGCGAGCCACAAAATAGCTACGATGGGTTTTTGGACTTAAATGAGAAACTCACCCCAAAGTACTTTGTTAAATAAACAAAATGCCCTTCCTTTTTTTAATCCACTCCTCTCTTGGCCCTTGTCCCTCCTTTTTCTTCCTCTTCCTCTGGTTAACGGGCCAAATGACAACAACAAGAGTGCAGCTTCCAGCCAGCGTCAGTATGTTCTGTGGAGGCCTTTTCTCAGCTTCAGTGGGAAATGTCAGGTTTGGTGTCAGCCCCTCAGAATCAGATACTCTAGACTATTTTGTAGCAGCACTTACCCAGAAAGAAACTCATCCTGGAAGGAGCACCGATGCCAATTTCTCCACGGATAGTGGCCTTAACAGAGCAGAATGCATGTACCTCTCCTCTTCAGCAGCCTTTTAATAATCTGAACAACCAGGCTCGCCTCAGCACACCACAGCATGGTCTCCACTCCACTCTCCACTTTTCCTTGACTCGACAAACTTACTGCACTTGCTTTTTTTTCTTCCTTTTTTCCATTTTAATCGCCCCTGCTCTGCCCTCTTACTCATACACGATGCAAAGATCCCGGTTACCTGGGCTTCTGTCAGAAGGCGTTGTAAGAAACACAGGAAACCATCGACTGATGTCAGGTCAGCACAACAGGAAAAAAAAAAAAAAAAGAATTACGCCATTCATCTGAAAATGCACTTAACATCAGAATATTTCTAACAGATGTAAAGAGTATTTCTCTGCTAAGACCAACCCAATCAGAACTGTCCTGTGTACCATTATTCATCCCTCTCTCTCTCCATCACCCCCCCCTCTCTCTGTCCATTTGTTTGTCCAACTTTTTCACAGCGAGCGTGTCAGAGGAATTGAACAAGACAGCTGTCAAACCCACCCTTCTTGAGTGAAGATGGCAGGTGAGGTCCTGTTTTTTTTCCCCCTCTCTCTCTACCTCTCTCTCCTTCTCCTTCCTGCTCTCTTCGGCTCAGATCTAAATACTGCTCTCCCACCCTCTTTCCCTAAGTTTCGTGATGTTATTTTGACGGAACAAAGGGAAGAAAGAGGGGAAGGAGCGAGCTCTCATCTCTGGCAGGTTGGGGAGCAGTTGGCTTGTGTTATTACCCAGGAGCGGGATGACCATGAAGGGGCCACCGACCCCTACTGCGCTCCCATTGGCATTTACATTCCCTGTCTCTGTGTAATAACATCTCACAAGCTGCACTTTCTTTCACTATTAACCTATGCTGATCCTATTTTCAAAGTGAGGGCACGGGCGAAAAATAAAAAAGTGCTTCTCTTTTTTTTGTTTCTCTCATTAGAAATGTGTGCAAGGGTTTCTTTTTTTTCCATCAAACTAAAGATTGCGGAGAACATTAGGCCACGCATCACAAGTAGAAGAAAGAAGAGATCCATCAAAATAAACAGCGTCTTGCCGCATTCTTTCTCTGACAAACAACAGCTGCACAAAATGGGAAATAAATATTATCTCTGCGACAGAAAAACAATCAGACACAACTAGGTAGTCGGAGTCTCTCACAAAGACTGGAATCCTCTGCGTCTTTACATATACACTCACTGAATGTGGAATTTAAGCATTTAATTTTTTTGCGAGAAACAACTCGAAAACAAATTCTTTTTTAAGCATTTTAGATGAGGAGTGCTGCGGTCGAAATTACCAGTCAAAATGTGTAAACAGATTTCCTTTTTTCAGCAACTTATTTATGCTTTTTCTTTTTCCTCACCACAGACGCTCGAGAGATGCAGACCGTGGTTGATGTTTTATGCTCACCCCGGGAAAAACTGTTGGGGGGGAAATGTTTTAAACGGACGAAAATCTTTTTTAACATGACCACGTCTGAATGGCGTCCAACATTTCCACTAAACACACAGCTTCTGGTGTTAGATTATGGCCAACAAATTCTCCCCATCCACACTAAATCTGCTTCCAACACAAACACTTGCTTCTCACACACACACACACACACACACACTATTAACTGCAGTGTCCAGCAATCCTGTGACTAGTATCCACCAGCAGCAGCAGCAGCAGCAGCAGCAGCAGCTCCCCATCAGAACAAAACTGCTTAGAGGAAGGGGGCTGGTAGCTCAAGTTCTCCCTATTGAAATGCAGACACTTTGATATGGAAATTGGCAGTTACAAAAACCCGCTAGAATTCACACTAGCATGCATTGAAACCATTTGCGCAATGTGAGATGTGATGGCACTTCCTCCCAAGACAACACAGACAAATGGACCAAACCAGCACTTCTGGGGTTGCGGGCGAGAGATAGAGCAGAGGTAGAGAGAGAGAGAGGGTGGAGGCAACAGAACATTTGCGACCCCCCCCCCCCCCCCCCCCCCCACCTCCTTCTCTTTCTCTCTCACTTTGAATTCCTACCATCCAACCGTCCCAGCATTTGTGTGGAGAAGCTGCCTGAGCTGAAATTCAGGGTTTTTCAAAGACCAACATCTAAATTCACTCCCAAAAAAAACCATCCTATTATAAACTGCAGGCAGGAGAGGAAGTGACCTTTCCTCCTCTGGAACCACTGATGGGTATGTCAGGGTGAAAAAGATTTTAAAAAAGCACATTCACCATCATCCCAGCCGAGGAGCACTTTTTGGTCTTCTGTCTTCTGACACAGAATATTAGGAGCCGCTGTTAAAAATATGGCAGCGAGACAAATTTGTCACGACCTGCATACTACGCCTTATATAATGCTGCAGTTCTCTGTCATTACAATTGTGCGTTTGTTTTCAATACCAAAAACTGCAGCTGAAAAGTCATCATCTGTACCTCCCTGCGTGAAGGCTGTTATATAAGTACATGTCAAAGATGCTCTCAGTTTCCAAACTTGTCAGTATATGACTTATATAATGTTGCAGCACTAACCTGACTTGGCTTTGACAGTATGGATTATGTGCAAATGTTATTTTAACCTAATATTTCAGTCCGACACGAGCCCAGCTCTCCTGGGCCTCCTTTTTTTTAGCTGATGTGTATGTGGCCCTATTTCTAAAAGCCTCACGTGAGAGTGAGATATGGCTCCCTCAGCCTGTAAAAACTGTGTGTGTGTGTGTGTGTATGTGTGTGTGTGTGTGTGTGTATGTGTGTGTGTGTGTGTGTGTATGTGTGTGTGTGTGTGTGTGTGTGTGTGTGTGTGTGTGTGTCCCATCATCACACATGGCTGGCTTAGGTCTGTGAATTATACATGCTCTGTGAAATGATCTTATTTTATAGCCGCAAAATGGAGAGCTAAATGGAGACAGTAACTGACGTGCAGCTACTTAGCTCCTGGTGTCCCGGGCTGGGTGGAGATGTTTGTGTGAGTTCTTGATTTCTTGCACCGTGTTATCACGCTGATTATCATCGTTGAATTGCTCACAAATCAACTCCCATTTGGTTTTACAGGCTTTAAATTCATATCCAGGACCTGCTTTCTCATCATGCACAACTTCAATAAATAATAATCCCATTTGTGTCCTTTTTAAACATCTTAAATCTTAAGAATAGTGACTACATTTTACCATGTGGATGGAAATGCACTATTTGGTAGGCTTCTAATTTAAATTGCATACAGATACATTAACTCAAATCTACATTGGAGTGATCTTTGAGGCCATGCAACTTCATTTTAATTAAAAGTCTGCAGGCTACACACTCAGAAATTATGTTATACACTACAGGGCTGTGTATTGATTCCCTCGCTACAGTTTTAAACTGCTGGAGGAGTCCGTGGGCCCGCTCCCTGACATTTGCCTCATCCTATCTCGGGAGTGTAAATAAATGGTATCGATTCTGCAGAGGAATAAGCCAGCATCTCTGGAAACACTCAAAACATCCGCTTTTTAAAGGCTACTTACAGTGGTGCGCCGTGCCAAAATATGGATGCCGCCTCGTAGTGTGAATTTTAGATCAACACCAGGAGCCCCCCTCCTCTGGTCTCCTCTCCTCTTTCAGAAGAGGCCCCCAGAAACTAAGCGGCTGGTCGCACAAAGACGGCTGGGGCTCGGCTGCATGCTCCACTTTCTTCACTGCGCACGGATGGCGGGATTTCCCGTGGCAGGTATATGTACTTCTTCCAGCCGGCACGTCCGACGCCGAGCCGATAGCTCCATGTCGAGGTGGATCTGTTCAAAAGTAAAGATCGGTACCTCCTCCTCCTGCTTTCGGTTGTGTGTGCGTGCGCCCGGGCTCCTTCCGACGGGAGCGATACGCGCAGACTGCATAAAAACACAGGATCACTTCAAGGAGACGAGATGCGCCCCTGCGAAAAAAAATCTAACTCCGAGCACGTCTCCCACACACACACACACTGACAAGTCTGTCTGAGTCTCCAGCGGCCTGGCTCACACTGAGCTGTAGCAGGACTTGTCTAGTCGGTCCTTTTTCCGCGGTGCGCTCCTGGTCGTTCCCTCCGCGCCTCATCCACACTCCGTGCAGACAGTCGGAGCTACAGCCGGGACTGGAGGCGAACGAGGCGGTGAGAAGCGGCGCACAGGTCCCCTGCTCTGCAGCAGCTGGCTGTGGAGTCGCGCGCAAAACCTGGAGCGGATCTCCGGCAGGGTGCGGACCGGAGTCCCGTGTACTAATTATGACGGCTCACGATTAAAGGGAGAGTTCACCCAAAAATGAACATTCACCCCTTATCTACTTACAGCTATGATGAAGGAGGGTTTGAGTCCAAAAAAACACTTTTGGACTCTCAGGGGTGAACAGTTCAGCAGCCAAATCCAAAACAATTGAAGTAAATGACGACAACTTCTTAAAATGTAAAAAAAAACCAACATAACGACACATAACATAGCCCTGATATTCAAATTCAACTCGAAACAAGGTCATTTACATCATGTTTTAAGCCTAAATGTCTGCTAACGGAAGTAGCAACACTACAGCAGCAATAGGTTGTTTGTGCATGTGTGTGTGTGTGTGTGTGTGTGTGTGTGTGTGTGTGTGTGAACGCGGCTCCAGAGGATATCAGAGGAAATTTAGGCTAAAAACATTGTGTAAATGTTTTCACCAGTGTATAATCATCAAAGTTGTACTAATTTTTGTTTTCTTTACCCTAGAATGAACCCTTTATATTGAAATACTTTATATGTACATCAGGAGCGGGTCCTCTCTACGGAGGCCGCCATGTTTTCTACAGCCAAACTAAACACCTTTTGAGTTTTTATGACAACTGAAGTTCACCACAGGTTCTTGTTCATGTTTGGAAGGGGAGGGTGAGATGAGGGGTATGCAGCAGCAACATGCAACTTCACTACTATTTGATTCTAAACACTGAACCTTTAGCTCGTGTTTTCACCTCTCATGCACGTGTTACAGCCCAAACAAGTGCTGCTGTATTTCAGCCAAGCTCCTGGACTTTAACAATCCAAGTTAGATCATCGTTAAATCAGGATCCCCTGCTGATTAATCAAGAGAAGAGTGCAGAGAGTGCGGGAGCGCTCATTAGCAAAAACATGCTTCTGAAAGCAGCTCATATAAATGACACACTTATTCTAATTCTCTTTTAAATTCAGTAGTGCAGCCAGTAGTTTGTATCTGGATAATTATTGTTATGTAATAAAGAGAACAAACAAGACACAGTACTGGGGCAGAGAGAAGATCTGTTTTAATTGGGTGACTCCAAAGTCTGCAAAATGCAAAATGCCTCATAATGATGTGAAACTCATCTTTTATTACTTTTTTGAAACAAGAGGTACTTTGTTAAACAAGACCATGTTATCACAGAGGGAACCTTGAAACGTATTCTATAACATTACAAACAATAGTCGAAGAATTGGTTTAGCATCCAATCATTCCAGTAGTTCACTCATCTCTGAAAGCCCTGCGAACTTTGTTGCAACTATTTTCGTAAGTGATTAATGATTTATTCATATTTTGTCATTGTGAAAGTGAAAAAGCAACTATCGTCCTGTTCCAGCTTTTTAATTGTGAGGATTTCCTAATGTCTTCTAGTCTTATTTGACAATAAACTGAATACTTTTGGATCTTCGCACAAAACAGAAGATGTCACATTGAGCTTTAGACGTGCACTTTCTATGAACACTATGAATCTATTGGTCAAAAACCCTTTAATGAATAATGACAGTAAGAATGAAGAACAAATAAGTGGTGGGGTATAATGTTACAAGGGCTACAATATGTGCAGAAGGAATTCATGCAGATGTATGTCAGTGACTTAGGTGTGTGATATGTACATCATGGAAAGAGCCAATGAATGGTGTACAGTGGGATGAGTCTGGCTATGTCATGTACAGTATAACCGCCAAGCAAGTATGTAATATGTTCAGTGTAATATAAATCCTGGGAAAGGAAAAAGGCAGGGATTAACCTCAACCTTGTAAAAAAATAAATAAATCCAGAAGTCCTATAATCAGACACATGCACCTAAACTCCCAGTATAATCAGTTCCTCAGAGCAGATGCTGACACACGCTATGGGTAAACATCCATCCATATGTTCGTGGCAAGATATTGCAATATTCAACGCCTCCCTTTGAATTTTTTTCTTGTCGACATGGAAAAGCATCTGCAGCAGGATTTAAACTGCAGAGCTTTACAATGCTTCACTGAAACCCTGGATAATACTGCAAATAACATAGTCCTGGATATATTTAAATACGGTTAATTTAATTTACAGTCCTATATTAACATATCACATGTCAAAACCTCTCTTGTAAATATATATATATATATATATGACTTTATATTTCACATATTAAAGAACCTTCAGAGAGTCTTTTTCCCAAAGTAGATTTGTGTTTTTCCTCGTGTTCCAAGCAGCAGGTTTCTTTTAATCTCTGTGTGGTATGAAAATCAATAGACAAACTCTTAAAACTTGTTTGAGCTAAATGCAACTTTTTTTTTTAAACAGAGACTGCGTACACAACTCGAGTAAGTGTTTTTTTCTCCTTTCTTTTCACTGATGGTTTATGCAGCGTGGTTTACAAATTGAATAGCTTGTATACACTATTTGCACAAAATGGGCTATAACATTAAAAAAAACAATAATCCATTGATTTCACATTTTGCTCAAAACTGAGCCTTATTTCTTCTTATGACCTTTTAAGTGCTGTGATTATGCCCTGAAACAAACTGCATTATTCATCCATGAAGCTGGATTATGTTGACTAGTGGATATTTGTGAGACAAAAGGAAATAAACCATAAACTGCTAAATGTCCTCTTGGAAAATTCTAAGATTGTGACAGAGCTAAAGAGACTGTGCGTGTGTGTTGAGGCCAGTATGAAGTCACTATCTTGTGATTCAAGTGCTCATAAGAATATTCAGAGAATGACACACAGATTTTTCAAACCACATGGTTTTTATCTTTGCTCGTTGTGTTTTTACTGAACAAAAACAACACTGTTATGCAAATATCTTCGTATAATGTATCGCCACAGTTTCCACAGAATCTTGGCTTTAAGTGAGAAAAATTATCTAGATGCAAAAAGGAATTTTCTGTTGTCCTGACCCTGTCTCCTTCTTTCTTTTAAAGCCCACCAGGGCTTCTTTGTTGGTTACAATGGAAAGGGGACAAAGTGAATCCTGATTTCACGGTTGTGAATGGAGACCCGAGTGGTGACTGACTCGAAACCTCCCCAAAAAAAACTAAAAACTAAAACTGAGATTACTGGCAAAGATACGGCTTCTGATGATAAAATAACACTTCAAAGCTGCAAAAAAAACCTCAGGATTTTTAGCGTAAGGTGCAAAACATTGGCATCAAATTGTAATTTGTGAACAAATATGATATAATCTTAATGACTAAGTGGACGACAACATGTTTGTGTAAAGATCTCTAATTATTCAGTCATGATTTGTTGACTACTGACAGCTGCGGGCTACATATTTCCATCTTGCAAATAGAGGATAAAAAAATAAACGAAGAAATGAATGTATTTCACAATGTTCTGATTTATTTGTCACCACGCAAAGGCTATCATTAGAAATCATTAGACCTGGGATATGCCACAGCCACACAGCACACTAATGCTTCATGAGATGTGTAATGTCAACCTGTGCTGCGCTACCAGCTGTGTCCTTATTGTGAGCAGAGGGATCTCAGCACAGCCACCTTTCTGCTCCGGAAACATGCCATATTTGATGAGCTGTCTGAGCTCCATCATTAAACCTCTAAATATCCTGCAAAGTTTCTGTTGTCATTTGTCGACAATCAATGTACTGGAAGGAAAATGATCTGCTCAGCTGGAAGCAGGTTTATGGCAACATTTGCCTCCGGTTTTTAAGTTCAGCCCCATGCAGCTTTCTTTTGAACATGATATTTTACTGTTAGAAGGAGCTTTCATTCTTCCCCAACACAATTCCTATTTTTAGATCCTTACTTTTCAGCACTGTAATAAAAAAACAAATTCAGGCAAAGGACATATTTGTATGAGAAAAGTCGATATAAGAACAAACACTTTGGAAATATTAATGTCTTTAAATATCACTTCACTTTTCATCCCTTCATGAGCCAAAGTACATAGCCAGGTCAGTGGTTTGCGTTACACGTGGCTTCAATAAAAAACAGTCCCCTGGCCGCACAGGGGAAATGTGAATTTGGGTCAAATTCACCAGGTGGAAAGGGAGAGGATCAGAGTGCAGAGCTCGCCTGTTTTCTGTGGCATAGTTTTACATAATAAAGAATATCCAAGTAGAAAGAAAACAGATGTAATGATGCTGATCCACTGGCACATATTCTTATTTAGAATAAGAAGAACAATGTTTATGTATGGCCTACAACTGAAAGTGTACACTCTCTGTTTTACTTGAACTAACCCAGGAGAGCCTGGCTCACTGGTGTTTTATTCTTTGTGGTCAGTGCAGTATATATGTAAATACACACAGCCGGCCCTTGTCTCTGTTTTTTCTTCTTTCTCTTTTTTTCTCCCCCTTCTGTTTTTCTGGACTGATGAAGTTCTCAGAAAATGCTTGGCTTTGCTCTTTCGCAGCAGCCTGTCATTCCTGCCTGTGTTCGCCGTGCAATCAAAACCCTGCAGTGACAGCACGAACCGACTAAAAGTGATATGCAGTTTTGCTGCTGACTCATGTAGAGAGTATAGATAAATTTTACTGTGTGAGATCAGACTTTATTGAAAGACGAAACTTCATGCTGTAAATTCTAGGTCTTTATGAAGCTACGGTTTAAGCCATGTTGAATTTATAGCAGTAGCGTTCCCTTGTTTCTGTTCCCTCATGCTTAAATCCCACATTTCACCATTGTGCTTGATTTTTTTATTTGTGTTAATTAGCACAAGGAAGAATAAATATCTATGCATATACATTACATTACCTATACAATTGACAATGATTGCTATGTTTTTCTCTGCGATACAGCTTAATGTAAAAGAAAAAGAAACATCCCATACTGGTTTATCCTGTTCAGCAGCACATACAACCTATGTATGGTTGAGGTTTATTGTGTTGTGACTGAGGATTTGTGTTAGCTTCATTAGTTATTCATTTATTACAGTGTCTAATACATTGCAATGCTTCACACATTGATTTGATATATTCATGCTGCTGGTTCTCTGCGACAGAAACTCCAGACAACGACAGGCCACATGCATTAAAATGCAGCGTCATTTCCATTTCTTGTGGACCCAAACTTCAAATGTTACAATGGATTATGGGAGTGATAATTAGATTTTTTTTTTTTGATGGCAGAGGGTTTTTTTGTGGGTTCTGCAGCCACAGCGACCCCACAGACAGACACGGTCTCAGCATTCAAATTCCTTCACCTCTCTACATGTTGCCTTTGATTTTGTCCTCTCGTGCTTTGTGTGTGTTCCTGCACCAAATGTGCCATTCAGATTACGGACAAAAATCTCATGTAATAACGTGTGGTGTTTCAACAAACATTCATGCGGTAAATAAGAGGGTAGCTGGAAATGCTGTGGTAAATACTGTAAGTCCTGAGTCATTATTAGGTGGTTTTTCTCATTAAGATCAAAAGCCGCAAATTCAAAGGCAATCTCAGACCTTAAAGGGGAGAAGCCATTTATTGGAGAAAAAAAAAAAATCAAAAGAACTAGACCGGGTTTCTTGAGGATTTTCTCGGGGATTTGATGAATGCCCGTACGCAGACAAACAACTTCACTGTTTTTTCCTGCATCAAGAGGGAGCCAATTGTTGGCTGCATCCATTTCCCAGCCTGTTGGTTAGAGCAGTTTTCTATAGTTTTGTAATCATAGGGAAGCATGAAAAAGGGTGGGAAGTATCATGATTTTTAGTCATGTAATGGCAGTTCCCATGAAGGAACAGGCTCGATTACAAGGCTCAGCCACAAGTGTACTCCACCACATTCGTGATAAGACGATGCCTTAATTCAATGAGGACCAGGAGGATTCGTTTGCATCAGCTATTCAAAGCTCCATTACTTAGATTGTTTGTACAGTGCCATTTACATTCTGAGTTATTGCAAGCTATAATTTCAAATATATTTACTAAATCAGGCTGCACCATGCAAACTAAAACTGTGCCAAGGAAAAATCTCTAACATCCAACATCCAATCAGAGGCAGTCAACACATACAATGTAAATTCCAAATATAGCAAATTTAGGAAACGAGCAAAAACGATAATTACCAACCAATTAGATGATCACTTTTACATACACTGAGAGAGATATGTTTTTAAGTTACTGTTACTGCAGTTTAAAATCAGCAGAAAACATCCAGTTATTGTTATGCTAAGCTAGCTGACAGAGATTCTGCCTTATAATTAGCAAAGCACTTTGTAATTTCAGGTATATTGAGTTATTTATTATAAAGTAATGTAAATATTCCGTCGATATCTGTCATTACTATCACAACATACTAATCACGTGTTAGGTCACATGTGGCGACCATTTTTTCCTTCTCCTGACTTAATAGGAAACAAAATGTATAAATGTGTTAGCAGCTAATTCTAGTTTAAGTTAACATTAGCTATGCAACAGTTGGCGTTACTTGTTGTAAATGTCTAGGCTACTTTAGGAAAATGTCAATTAATTATCTTTATGTAAGAACTAGTTGTTGTTTGGTGTAACCTGTTTTAATTAAGTTATTTATGAATCGTAAATACTGACATTAGCATATTTGCAGGCTTAGTTTGAACTTACGAAGACTTGGCACAACCACAATCCACGTTTGTTTGTGAGACAATTAACTAATGGATATACTGCATGCAAAATGTTTAAATCTAATATCACGAGCATGGAAAATTAGGTATATCGCACATCTAAATAACTAAATATAAACACAAATTTTTTAGTCTTTGAACATTTCCCTTAAAACAATGTGAACAGCCACAGTTTGGTAGCCACAGTATATGCTAGTTGTAGTATAAATAGCTTACTCAATTATTAATTTAGGCCTTTAAAGTTCCTTTGGAGGACGCTTTAAGTTTCAGGAACATATGATATTTTCTCTCTTCTAGAAGTTATGCAGTCCCCCATTTTGTCCCCCATGAGACTTGTGTCGACTGCAGACTTTGCTGACAGAAGGTATATCAAGCATAAAATCTGACAAGCAACATGGATCCAGACTTGTCTCCTCTCTGGATCTCTTTGGCTCAGAAAACCTTGCTTTTCCTCTGTCCTTAGGACGGCTGTGAAAATGCTCTTATATGGGTAAAAAGCACCGAACAAATAAATGCAATGTACGAGAGTCGCCTCTTTCCAACTTTGTGATTTGCTCCAAAAATATCAGCACGTCTCAGCCCAAAAACAAGCTTATCTGAAAAAGGCATCTCAATCCATGCAAGAGCATTTTAAAGCACTCGGAACATTTGTTTAACGCAGTTTCCTATGGTGAATGTTTATCTTAGGGTGTAGTTATAAGCGTTGTTGTTGTGCAGCGAGTCTACCCTCCTCCACATATAGGCTCTAACACCGAAAAATGGAAACAGATGCTCATTGTTTCAGTGTGAAAAGGCAGCGAAAAAAGGGACTGGAAGAAAAAAAAAAGATTTACAGCATTTAATGATTCCACTCAAAGGTAGCTGATGGTAAAGTTTTCTTCACACTGTTGTGTTGTTCACTCGCCAAGTCAAACCTTTTTTTTAAGAAAAAATACACACAGTGGAATAAATCTATACACCACTAAAAGCATCTTATAAATAATTGCTCTGGCAGAAAATACTGTAGTGGAATAAAGCAGTAAATTTGTTGAAATAACAACATAAAGAGGGTGGTTAACTTTGTAGGGAAAAAAAAGAAATGGGTCATCTTTGCGTGCCAGCAAAAGGAATCCTGTCAGTCAGACAGGAGTTCTGGGACTGCCTCTATTTATAGTAGCTCCAGCTCAGACGCATACCATACAGTTTAGCTCTGACACAAACACAGACGCAATAAATAATGAATCCGCCAAACAGGAAGATATTATCCTCTCAAGGGTTGGTTGGAAGTAATTAATTTGCAAAGCAGCTCACAAGGAAAATTGGGTGAAATAAACCCTTAAAGCAAAAACACTGAATGGAGGTGGGATTTCTATCTACTTTCTAGGATAACCTCTGTTGGGCTTGCTTCACAGTTCTCATGAAGTACTTTGGATTTCTGTCCAAAAAGCCGAAGCATAGAACAAATGGGGCTTTACTTCATATTTTGAGATAAATCTGTGACTCCTATTACTCTTGATAAAACACCTTGTCATTATAATCAAGATTAAATGATATTAGGTGTGGCTTGTGTGGTTGTACCCTTGGCACAACAACACATGTGTTTTCACTTATTATGCCCAATTAGATCTCTTGTCAGAGCAGGGTGGGCATGCAAAGACTCTATGGCCATGTCAGACATCATGCCCTCATTTACCCCTTCACTTCTACTTATGTAACAGATACTCAGTTGTTTTTTCTCTGGTGAGAACAGAGATTTTGGACATTTTTAAACCATCATCACTGGCCGGTGTAATGTCAGTGTTTAGTGTACAAACCACATTTATTACACTTGTTTCCCTTGCAGAAATATTTTGAGGTAGCCTTGCCTTGCCTGAAAAAACACTATCTTAATCTATATTCATGCACTTAATATTACTATCGTGGTTAGCATAGTTGCCTCACAGAAAAAAGGTTCCATATTTGATCCTGGCGGCCGGCACTGGGGACTTCTCCCTGTCTGTGTAGGATATCTCCCACACGATTAACTGTAAATTGTCTATAGGTGTGAATGGTTGTTTATCCATCCATCCATCATTCCATCCCTCCATCCCTCCATCCATCCACCCACCCATCCATCCATCCCTCCATCCATCCACCCACCCATCCATCCATCATTCCATCCACCCACCCTTCCACCCACCCATCCATCCATCCACCCACCCTTCCACCCACCCATCCATCCATCCACCCACCCTTCCACCCACCCATCCATCCATCCATCCATCCTTCCATCCACCCACCCACCCATCCATCCATCCATCCATCCATCCCTGTCTCCATCCATCCTGTGTATCACTCTTGCCCAATGTCAGCTGGGGTTAGGTCCAACCCATCTGCGACCCTCAAAGGATAAGATGGATGGAGGGACATTTTTCCTCCATTTTTTCTGCAATGAGTCAACATAACTACCGCGACAAAGGCCTATTACCGATAAAGCATCATGCAACTTTGACCTGAGAAGACTCAGCAACCAAAAATAGTGTCATCAGAGGCAGTAACATTAAGACAGCAAATGTTTTTTAGGACATATTCACAACTGTCACAAACATTTTCCACCTTTGTTGCTCCAAAGTGCATCCATCCAATCAATAAGTGAGATAATTGTTTAATCTAGAACAGCATGAAACATCACTGTCATCCCCGACTTTGACAACCTTTGTGTGAAAAGTACCTTCATGCTGAAGTGAATGTGTTGACGTGACTCATTTCTTGCCTGCCACTCAGTGGTTACAAGCCATCAGCTCTGCCCTGCTCCTTTCTGCACAACGTAGCTCAAATGATAATGATAGCATTTCACAGCCACAGGTATGTCAGCTTGCAGAGAGTGGCCAAAAAGAGGCTATTGTAGCACAGGTTTCAGGCGGTGTGTGCTCTAAGTGCAGGCTCTTGTTATCTGAAATGCAACAAATTGATGGAAAATACAGGTACTGTGTGCTACCTGGTGTGAGCAGAGGCAGAAGTATAGTATGATATTGATTTTATAGCTCCATTATTAATGGCATATGTCTGAGGTAAATACACACTGACAAGTGAACATGGTTGGTGCAGTATATATTAACCATGTTTCTAAGAAAGTTATGCTTCCAATACAACTGCAACAACAAATATGCTTTGTTGGAAAAGAAGTCACTGGCTGGATTTTTTTTTTTTTTTTTTTAATGAATGAAGTGCTACATTCTAAGGTGACAGCAGGGGGTGGTTAGTATGGGGTATGGCCCAGTGGGGTAGGACAGGGTTAGCCAACAGAGCGTACACATGTCAAACCAGAGACAAGGGTTGGAATACAGAGTCTTGATTAAGGTTTAGGTAACTTTGAATGAGGTTAGGGAAAGTAAATAAACACGTTGTGTCCAAAATCGCTGTAAACTCTATCACACTTAGCCCATCCTTCCATAAACGTCATAACCATAAAATAAATTGAATAATACTACAAGTGGATATCTTGGATATTTTGACCCAAAGCATTTTACTGATATGTATCAACATATTCGTGATTTGCCCAATACATAAACAAAAAACATATCCTCATTATGTTAAAAAACGTAATCTGTTCGCAATAACGTTTCCTACAATACCTCTTTGCTGTCATGTTATTCACTTATGCTCATGTAGCTACTCTCATAGCATAGCACTTGAACATTTTTGCATGTTACAAAAGTTAGAATTGAAGTCTATATCTGAGCAACAAGCAGAACGTGCCAAAATGTTTTTGCTCTCATGTATTTTTTGATGTAGGCCTTAGAATAGGATTGTTTCCATTCCATTCTCCAAACCATGCCATGTGTGGGGGTCTGTGGATGCACTACTGTGGCAGTAGACAGAAACAAGGCTTCATGACAGATACTTTACACATGCCAGACTGTTAGACGATAGAAGACTGTGAGACAACGATAAAATGTTCATATTAAAAGCATTTACCCCTCTTCGGGCGCCAGACTGTCTGACACTGGCTCAAATTGATTCTTAATTGGGTTTGTATGGACTTTAGATCTACTGTTGATGAGCACAGTGAAGAGTGGACATCTCCTGCTTCGACTCGCGCTCTGCAGAAATGTGATAACACAACGGACCTGGCCCGGGGAGGAAAATGACTTCTGATAGTTCTCGACCCCATTAAAAAGAAAAAATAATTATGAAAGAGATAATCTGCACATCTTGAAAACAGATTTACAAGAATGATCCATCATCTAGACATGGCAGAACAAAGCTACTGACTCAAAGGGTTGTCATTACTCATCACAAGTCACAACCAGTTGGCATTAACCAGCTGTGTAGCTGAATGTCTTTTTGGGAGACTTTTTTTGGGGGGGTGGCAATAAATCACTCAGAGTTGCTGTGGAATGTAAGCCAGTCCTCTGGAACAGCTTGGTCTTGGTAGAGGTGATTTTCTGTTTCTAGGCTGACATTCCTCATTATCTATTTTGGCTTGCCTTGCGTGCACACTGGGTCATGGAAAAGATATGGTTAAAAACTGAGCAGTGAGTGGGAGAGGGGCCTGAATTCTCCGCTATGCCCTCCTACTGCCACCCTCTCCCCTGAAGCTCAGCATGCCTCTATTTGAAGGGGAAGGGGGTAGAGGGTATACCCCTACCTTCGCCTCGCTTATGATTTTTTTTTCTACCACGGTCACAGAAGTGGCTTGTTACCAGAGCGAACAGACATGGTGGAGAGCCACGCTGCAAATCTTTATTCAAGCTGAGGGGAGGATCTGCTGTGGATTAAGCCTTGTCCACAGCCGGGTCTGGTCTTAATTTTACTGCTTTTGTGCAGTCAGACTGCAGGGGTGCTTCTGATTACTGTCTGTACCTTTGAAGGCTCACTCCAAAACTAATGATAATAATAATAGCAATAAAAATAAAAAATATAATTATAATAATAACAATAAGAAATAAAACAAAAATAATGATAATAGGTTTTTGCACGACTTTATAAATCATTAAATATATGAGTTGTGACACATATATGACACATTTGATACTGTAGGCTATACAGTTTCTAAATAATACAAAAAATACAATGGGACTGAATGGGTCCCCATAGAGTAATGCAAAATATAACTTATAACCTGTATATTCTTAATGATGAGCTTAACTTGGTCAGTGTGTAATGATAATATTATTCAAATCTATCATTATTATTATTATTATGCAATGTACTAGTGATTGTTGCAACATTGCAAGTCTAAGAAGGAAATCCTTACTTTAGGTGTAATAAACAGTCAAAAGTACAGCCCTAAATGGAAGCAGGAAATGGTGGAGCAGGTGTATAACTCAGTCACTTGCTTTCTGAAGTGTTTACAGTGCAATCTCCCCCTGTAGGTGTCATAAACTGGCCAAAGCACACTGTGCTGTGCAGCCTGCTGGGGTGGTCCTGCACCAGCCCCATCCCAGGGTGGGCTCACGTCATCCTGCAGGCCCAGTGTGCTCGTCAATGTCGCTTTGCCTCTTCTATTCTGGTCACAGGGTGAAGAGGAGTAAGTGGCTGAGTGTTTGGGTGGGAGTAAAAAAAAAAAGAACCTGTTGCAAGCGAAGCTATGTTCCAAGCACATGGTGGTCTCTTCCTTTTCAAAGCAGGAGCAGAAGAATTTACAAGGTGATGCCGCAAAGTGCTTCCGTTTGAGGGGTGGGATTCACAAACTGATTTTGCACAAGTGTTATGTGTGAGCCACAAAAAGCCTCAGTGGAGCGTCTGGTTATCAGGAGGAAGTGGCTACAAGGACGTTGCAGAATCTAAAGCTTATCTCCGTCCTGAATCTAGAAGAACAGTTTACCACACTATTGTTTTGTCTTTGTCTGTTTTAAAATGCCTTGGTCATTAATCATTAAATCAGACCAACCACGATTGTTTCCAGTAAAGCAAGATTTGGGTGTTTTCCCAGCAGTGGGATTATTGTTATATTAATCTGTGTTAAGCCATTTTCATCTGTGCTAAACAAAGAAGCGAAGAGACGCCAAGGCAAATGTCCAAATGGTTCTGTTTAAAGACTTCCATTATGATTATTTCAGTTTTTAATGCAACACATTTTCAAACATGAGAATATTATGATATAAATATACCTGATTAATTTCTATGCAAATAACAGTAGTAAAACTGCCAAGATAGTGCTGTCTCCACAGTCTGTTCCACATTAAAACTAACAAGTTATTTGGTTTTCTTTCTACTCTGCAGACAGAACATTCCTAAGTTATGTGATAACCAAAACTCTACTGCGTGATGTGACCGCTGCTTTCTTTATATGCCATAAATAAAAAGATTAGGATCTATTTGTTCCTTTACATCCCTAGTTTGGTTCCTCGAGATTCTTAGATCCTTTTTTAGAGTCAAATTCGGCTTTTTTTCAATGCATTTTATTGCATTCCTACTATGACCAAATTCCTCTTGTGTTTTAATGGGTTACGATCCGCAGTATTTTCACTGAGAAAAAACTGCTGCTGCCAGATTTGTGGCCTGTTGTGGTCTAAAAGAACAGCACCACGGGGAACTTCAGAAAAACTCACTCACATTTCAGTTTCTAAAATACAGTCTGGCCTGAGGGCGGAGGACAGCATCTCCCAGCCCAATATTTCAAATCAGAGATGGATTGGTACTCTGTTCTGGAAAGAAGGGGGAATCACCTCCCATGGAATAAAGCACTAAATAACACGGAGCCCCACGTACGATAGGCTGGCTGCGTGTTAGTGGGTGCACATGGTTACCGGCTGACACTCCAGTAACCCCTTGACAGGTGCTAAAGTCTTATGTCTCTGAAGGGCAGCTTAAGAGTTTTCTGCCTTTTTACAAGCCCAGCCTTGGTTTGTTCACCCCACACATGGCAATGTTTTACAGTGCTTAAGCAAATGGCGAGACATTACTGCAATCCATACCGCAACAGTGTCAACGGAGTGAACAGAGCCGCGTTGGATGTTTGGATATATATAATCATTTACAGAATATTGTACAGTACACTATATTGTATTATATATATATGGGGTGGGGGGAAGTTTTACGTTAAGCCAATGTTTATTTATGTTGTGGCAAACTAGTAATAAAACTTAAAGGACACTGTGAGCTGAAGTTGATCTCGTCCATTATTTGTGCATTTCACCTTTATTCATTGAAGAACATGAGCATGAAATGGGGAGAGAGAATGAGGAAGACATGCAGCAAAGGACTGACTCACTGCGGGAGGGCTGAAACCTCCGGATGCGATCTAGTCAATCCTGAAATTAATTGAAAAACGGCTTGTTAAAGTAGTGTACATGTAGAAAAATAGCCTTCTTTGTGTTCTAGCCTGGAGTTAGATGGAATGATCGATACCACTCTTGTGCACAGCAGGCTAAACATGTAGCTGGAACCTGCAGCGGCTTAATTTAGCTTAGCATAAATGCTGGAAATAGGGAGAAAAACTAACCTGGGTCTGTCTGACTGTAAGAAAATCAACACATTTCAGAGTGTTGTGGTTTTATCTGAGGTTATGAGACAGACAATTTTTCGGAAATTAGAAAAGTTTATTCGAAAGGATAAAACAACATAGCACGTCTTACAGTGGCCGGTTGACTTTGTTACAGATACATCAAGCTAGCTGTTTCCCCCTGTTTCCAGTCTCTGTGTTAAGCTAAGCTAACAGTTTCTTGGCTGTAGCTTCATATTTAATGAACAGATGTTAGTGGTATCAACTCTGTCATCTAACTCTCTGCAAGAAAGCCAATGTGTGCATTCCTCAGAATGCTAAAAAGCAAATCCATGTCAAGCTGAGCTGTGTTTACAGTCGGCTTTTGGCTCTATTCAGCTTCACTTTTTATTTTGTATATTTTCACAACATAATCAGACGCTGGAAGAAGCTGTGAACCCCTGAAAGCATGTTTTCACACAACACATACGGCACAATGGAAATAACCAAAAAGAATGATTGTGACTCTTTTCATTCTATATCAACCCACTAAAATGTTTCATTGTACACTAAATGTGAACAGAAAAAACTAAATATAACATTTTAAAAATGTTTTGTTGACTCCAAGAGTTATAAACTGTGGATCATTGAATATTCATGTGTGTATTCATCAACTTGTTTGATCTCAAAGTGTTTCTGTACAGACTCCTCTAGTGTACTTGTTATACAGTACATGTACATAACATGTTAGTGAAGCTAGCAGTATCTGGTATACATTGGCATACATTGATTAGTTCCTGCATGGGAACCATTTCGGCTTCTAATGTTGCTCATTGGAAATATGCTAATGAGATCCGTCACGATTGCTGATTCCCTTTGAACTTTTTATTTCGTCACGGGCTGACTGAAATCACAGAGGTAGAGAGCAGGAGGTTTTCTGCCGCGAGCCCACAGCCCCTCTTCCACCATCTGCCGGACCTCATTTCATTTGAATAATAAATGATAGACTTTTTTTTAGACTTTTTTTTCCTCTGCTACACAGTGAGGGAGAGGCGTTTCGGCTCCTCACATGTTTTTGCAGTTCAAGGAAAATAATGGCCACCGGCCACGATGGGGGATTGTTGTCTCACTGTAAAGCCCTGCCCAGGATCTACAGGCCACACCAGCCCGCAGACGATCATGAAGCCAGCAGCAACAGCAGCAGCACACACAATTTACACTGTGGTTCAAAGCTGAAATGTAATTCTTCAAAGCTTCACAGTGAACAGATCGGATTCTTCTTTTATTTTGAGAAACTGCACATGAATTGAAAAGCTTCGACATCCTGTTTTTCTTCTGAGAACAAAAAGATACTGAAAAGTATTTTCATGCTGGGCCAATTCCCTCAAATGAAAAAGTACAGTCCCTAAGAACAGGACTAGAAATAGATTTTATCAGCATGATACGCTCATATGGTTACATTCTTGCCCTTGATGGCTACAGGATAAGAAGAGGAGCCTATTCAATAGTTCATGACAATTTATAGACTAGTCATCCGTTGTAGATGATATGTAATGTACCTGTGGCTGTAAAACTGATGCTGGAGGCTTTAACTTTTCTTTTGCTTGCACAGATAAGGTTCCTTGCTGTCAATTTACAGAGTTCCCAGCTGCAGAGGTGCTGGAGCAGATCTAATTCAAACTTTTTGAAACCTCTAAGACACACAGCAGTGCCCCAAATAGCAATAAAGCCACTGGCCTCTGCCCTATGGTTACTTCCCATCTCCACACTTTATAACCCCAGCTCTCAGTGTTTGGATTGAAACATGTGCTCACCAATGGATTCAAATAGAGTCAATAGGAGCCTCTTTCCCCTTCAGCAGTCAGCATGTGGATTTCAAATAGCAAAGCAGTGTGATTAGCATGCACATATACTTGGTTAGAATTCAGTCCATTAAATTTCCACTTCATATGAAACAGATTTGAGATATAAATAACAGGATGCTAATCCTCCTTTTGCCAAAGACAAAACAAATGATTCCTGAACCTTTGGCATGTAGATTTTCTTTGGGGAAAATATTCTACAGAACTGTAAAAGCTGCAATATTTATTAAAAATAAAGTCAGAGGCCATTCTGTCAAAGATAATATGGAGCGAGAGCGTAAATCTAGTCCCCTGCTGTGCCCCTCCACTGGCTTTTACAATGATTGACCTCTGCAGGTTTTCAGTAGCCTGGAAACAGGGAATGCCCTTGACACAGAAGGTATGAGAGAAGAAAGAAAAACTAGCTGAAACCCGAGGGATCAGCGGGGGCAGTGAAGCAGGTTGTTCCATTTCCCCTTCGTTTAAAAACTATTGCCAAGCTCTGCGTAGGCTTGGACCCATGTGCCTGGCCAGGAACAATGAGAGCCAGCAAGAATTAATGAAACAATTATCGGCAAACCTTGCAATTAACCAGCTCTCCAAATTCTTACTCTGCATGAGTTCCTGAAAGAATATCAGTTTGGGTTAAATATACATAGGTGCCATAATAGAAAAATACAGACGCTAATAGCCTCAGAGGGTCTCTGGGGCTCCGGGGACACAGGGATGGGCCTCCCCTGCCTTTTCTTGTTTCCCTTTCTGATCAAAACTATTAGTAGTGATAATAGCTAAGCATGCATCCCAGCTGCTGCCCTGCACCAGAATTTCAATTAGCTGGGTGTTTTAAATCTTTCATTATCATAGCTAAAGTGTGATCACTGGTCTATACCAGGGGACACCCCTGACGATAACGTGGTGCTAATCGCTGGGGAAAGCACAAGCCCTACTGTGCAGACATTCTGTGTTGTCACCTTTGATCAAGTGCGGGCGGATGCGTGAGGGATAATGGCGCTAACATGAAACAGCAGGGGTTGTGGCAGATTGCAGCATTTGGTAGCATTTTGAATCATTCCTGATCCTGAAACTGGGTTTCAATGTAATGTGACACCGTGGTGCAGCATGTCTGGGTACCTGTGAAGTGTAATTTCATGGTGAGCGCGGCTTGTTAGTTCGACTGGTCAATGTTCCAACACAGTGTGCAATGCTACACATCCATCTGGTCCTGAGAACTGAGATGCGTTTACAATATTACATATGATAATTGACTTTCAATTGAGTTTTGATCATATCATACACTTAAGCTACAGATGTATGCACATATGTAAGTGATATGTGTATGTTTGAGGAAAACAAATGCACCTAAAATGCTTTATTTACTTCTACCATGTCCTTCAGACAAAGCAGCTATAGCAGTGGATACATACACCAGTAAACAAACTGTTCAGGTGATTTAGTCTTAACAATATTTCAGTTTTGTATTTCGTCTTGCTTTACTGTTTTCGATTAATCTGAAGCTCTGTACTGTGCAGCCAGGTTCATGGTCTCTGTGTACAAACACAAATCGCGAGTCTTGGCACACATTTGTCTGACGGTCCAGAATTATAGTAGGCAGACTGGATCCGGGCAAGAGGAAAGAGAGAGAGGGAGAGCGTGAGGGCCCCCGGCAAGCTGCCCTGGCTTTGTTTACAACAAAAAGCCATTGTTTGATGTGGTCGCGCAGCCGGCTCCAAAGCTCCTGCTCCCACAGGATGTGCTCTGGGTAAAATGCCAGACGGAGGCCACTGCTGGATGACTTCGACCTCGCCATACTGGGACTCGGAGCAAAGTTGTCCCGAGGCCTCTAGAGACTCAGGGAAATGTATAAAACAATGACTGTTTGAAGCATTTTTTTTTTTTTGTATCTACTAGAGGAGAAATGTGCGAGGGACACTGTCTCTCTGTGTATCGATGGAGTTCACATGTGTTTGTTTTTACAGAGAAAAGTTGTGAAAGTAATATTTTAAAATACTTACTAAGTAAAATTCTGCATTCAAAAGTTACTTAGGTAAAACAAGTATTAGCAAAAAACATGTAAAGTAATGGCTCTGTCATTGTTATATGTATTAATGTTATAATTATTATTGATATATAAACATGAACTCACTGTTATTTTATGTATTATAGCCGACTGCAGTGGAGCTAATTCAGATGGCTTAATCTACTGTATAACAAAGCATTGCATTACATAGGCTTTTAAAAGTGTCTCCTACAAAGAAACTAGAAACTACAGCTATCAAATAAATGTAGTTTAGTAAAAAATATAAAGTGCTATATTTTACTTTGATATGTGCATAAAATTAAATATCTCAAAATCATAAATGTACTTTGTTAGAAATATGTGAAAAAAACCTAATTTTGCAAATCAGTGGTGACATTTCCATTCCACATATTTTGTATTCACAGTGCACACTCCCCAGAAACGTAATTCAATTCTTTTTTATTTTCCACTCACTGGAAGATTTCTCTTTCAGTCACGCTCTGCCTGACGCTTCCTTTCTCTCCCAAATCATCAGCCCAACCGAGCCACATGCCACCAGTTTACAGAGAGCCCTCATTGTGTTTATGATACAACTATTCAATCGAAACAAATGTGGGCCGTGTAAAGGATGTGCCGTCAAAGGAAACTGCAAGCATACCCAAAGCTTTATTAATCTTTCATCATGCACAGTGTCCTTAAAGCAGTGTCCGCGTGAAGGTCAAGCTTGAAATCACATAACGAACAATGAGAAAATGGCTCCCAAAAGACCAAAATTACGATATACACAAAAGACACTGGCATTTTTATTTGAGATGCTGAAGTAGCACAAAAAAAGGAGGTGAAGGGTAATCATGCAGCCTACACAGGTGAAGCATTTCAAGCCAAAGCTCTTAAAATGTCTTCCAGCTCTTCTTTGTGGATGTATATTTTGAGTTTAAATCCTTTAAGAGCTGTGTCTTGTTGTTTGTGTATATTTCTGCCAGTGAAGTGAAGTGGAGAAAGGGCTTCTGTTGCATAAATAAGGAAGGACAGGTAAGGAAAGGAGAGTCTCCTAAAACGCCAATCAAGATCTGGCATGGCATACGGGCCTCAGACTGTAACAGTAGCTGGTGTATGGTGATAATCTGTGCCTAAAGCGAGACTGGGCAAGCAAAGAAACATGTGTTGGTGAGCCAAGCTCAAATCCCCTCTGACCTTGCCCCTTTCCTGCCGCAGGATGTCATGAAAGGGAGTGTTGATGCCTCTACTGCCCCCCAGAGGAGCTGGCTTCATAGACAGGAACTGGGAAGCATCTTCAAGGCTAATCTTCAAATACATCACTAATGGCTCATATGTTGCTCTAACTCCTCTTTGGCTGATGAGGCCTGAGTGATTAAACCCAGACTTCAACACCGTCACATTGTGAGTTACTTCTCTTGGAGAAAGGATCCACAGAAGAGGTTCAACATACTGTAAGTCACAGCTATTTTATGCAGGATCCTTTCCTTTAATTTTTCATGTCAGTTGACGCACAGACCGAGCACTAAACCCCTGAAAAAAAGATTACCTGTAAAGTCCTTGAGGAATCCCAGGAAACAGTCCTAAGTGGACAGTTCAGAAATGAAATATGTTCTCTGCCCTTCCTCTTAAGATGTGATGTTTCTGGCAGAATTGGGGGAAATGTAGCACCGGCGATGATAGAGGAAATAAAAATCACTGACACAAAGAGCGCCTGAGTACGGTGTCCTTTCTTTCCTTCTTTCTCACAACACACACGTTTGTCTGGATAGTTTGTGGCCAGATGTTTCATCTTTTAGCAGCAGTCATGGCTGGAATTAATAGACACTTAAACACACACAGCTGTGAATTTTTTTTTTCTACTGCGGCAACGAGAAAAACTGTTGTGGCCGAGTTATTTCATCTCACTGAGAACAAGGCAGCAGACAGACAGTGCCGTATGCAAAGTCAATAGAGTAACCAAATTGTTCTGTATAAAGCTGGTGACCATGCATTTGTTTTTCGTACGATTATTAAAGAAATATATTGCACATGTGAATCCACGCTGACTGACATCTGATTGACATTTCGTGTGGAGAAAATTGGATTAATAGAAATGTAAGCAGTGTGTTCAAGTCTGTATACAAACACAAAGGCTTCTGTTTGAAACTGTTGCATGCAAATGATTGATTTGCTTTTTGTTGACAAAATGCATGATTTTCTTTCTCTCCAGTGATATGCAGCAGCGCTCTTTAATACTTCTTCCTGCACCATGATGAGTCAGTCTAAATCTATATACTGAATATAAATAAGATTGCTCCTGCAGCGCTCTGTAGCGTCGATCTGCATCTTCTCTCTCAGCGGCAGCAGACGCTTCACACTGGAGTAACAGAAATCTGGAAGCCTGAACTGTCAGTGACCTGAGCAGCGAGCGGCTCCTGCTGAATGTGTGTGTGTGTGTGTGTTTACATCAGACTTGTAAGTCTCACCAGGATCCTGTTTTGCCACATGCTGTCAGGACAGCTGGCTCTGAACTTGTCATGACAACACGTACCATCAACAAGCTTTTCGCTTCATGATCAATACACAATCGGCTGCTGTGCAAAACGCAGCACCACGCTGCCTGAGCAAGCGAGCTTCAGTCAACACCTACCGCACAACCATCAGCCCTCGACACCTCTCCCCATTAAATCCAATCCCAAATTAAACGGTTCAATCATATTCAGTTAGGAAATCATAACTACAGAAAGGGATGTTGATATAAAAATACTCTGTCGACATTTTATTAACTACGTCTGTACAATCTGCTGCAATTCTAAAACTGTAAGAAGCTCATAATATTTAGTTTATGTTGATGGAAATGTGTAAATTCAATATATTCTTATTTATATGAATACAAAGATTCCAAGAGTTAAATATTTTCTTTAACTCTCAGCAGGTAGTTCATTATTTCACCTGATTTCCTGAACAGTCACAAACCACTGCTCCCTCACCAGAGGGCAGGTTTTTGACTAATGATATTCCCAAATCTCTGCGTGCTGTGCAGACCTGTGCATCAAGCAGGTGGACTCGTTGATTTAACTCATCAGGAGACATGTTCAAGAGACAAAAACGAACATTAACTTGCCACATACAAGAATAAATGAAACAACCATGAGAACGTATCTAAGCAACACGTGTATATGGTTTCCTACCCGCAGTCGGGAGCTCGTTTATTTGCTGTAAGCAAGCGATTTTCTTCTTCTTTGCTTAGTCTCCTCAATGTTTCATAGATACATCATAGCACACATGTTGCTTTAATATCGTCCCAGAAAAGCTTCAGTTGAATGAAACTCCAGAAACAGGAGGATTGTTGACGACCTGTTTGCCACAGAGCTGTTTGGTGGTTCTCTCTCTGCTTTTATTTTGGGTGTTGTGAAGTGGATTACATTCTTCCAACATTCAGGAATGAAATTTATGTATGTAAATATGTCTCCAAGAACAAGACTGGTTTTATCCCCCTGCGCATCAACATAGTTGCACAAGCAGGGTGTTTTTTCACCCAGCTGTGTGTGTGTGTGTGTGTGTGTGTGTGTGTGTGTGTGTGTGTGTGTGTGTGTGTGTGTGTGTGTTTGTGTGTGTGTGTGTGTGTGTGTGTGTGTGTGTGTGTGGGAGTTGATTGGTCAAAGGTCAAACTAAAATATGGTCTGAAAAACAAAATTTTCAAGATATCTCCACAGATAATAGAGCTAGAGAAACTTTGCATGATATCATATTATTCAACAAATCAGTCAACAAATCGAAATTGTCCAACAAGGCATTTTTCAGGGTAACATTAAACACGACCTAAAGCTTATATAGGTAGAAGAATAGGTCATTTGTAATCATATGGTGTAGTCATGTGTGGTAATATATTAACTTTTGCAACCAAAGACATGATCTATATCTTATTTAGATTAACTGTCATCATATAAGATACATTACATCATAAATGCATCATTATGAAATAGCATGAGTGTATTATTATATAAAAAGATTAGCTTGCCTGATTGTGCATCATTCATTCCACACTGTATGCTCATCTTTCTCCGCTAGATGAATTTAGTTTTTTAAGTATTTTTCTTGAAGGTTTCTAACAATAACATATTTTGGGGTAATGATCATAAACTTCAGACAGCACCAACACCAACACCGACAAAAATAATAAGCCATAAATAAATAATAATAAATTAAAAATAAGAAATAATGAATTATTAATATTTTTCCTCTTTGTCGTTCTTTCAGTAACTAATTATATGTGGTCTGTAAAAAGGTAATCGCAGGTGTCACCGAACAATAGCGGGCTTCTCTCTAGCCAATATATATTATCCTGCTTGGATGTATTTGACAGCTTCTTTGCTTTTAAAAGTGCGATTAGACTAATTATATAGGACCAGCTTTCAGCTGAAACTGAGGAAAACATTGAATATCAATCAGGCTTATAGAATCATACCTCTCTGCAAAACCAGAAACTTTGAAAGAGAAAAAAGTCACTTTCATATGAAATTTGTCTGAGTGATGCTTACATCACTTTGCAGTCAGAGTAAACCAATGTCAAGCAGCAGAGAAATACAACATAAAAAGAATTGATGATACACAAATCTCAGTGGAACCGCATCCATATCAAAGCAAATGATTATATGGGCAAAGCCTTGTCCGATTGCAATAGCAGCGAGAGAGGTGATGAAAGTACGGTTTACCATGTGATGCTACCTACGTCTCTTTGAAAACGCATTGAAACATTGCATGTGATATATGAGGTCGATAGCTTTCACCTTTAAGTGGTGTCAAAAAATGTGAGAGAGGATTCTGGGAGTCAAACAGGACGCTATGGCATCAGTCAGGTAGCAAATTAACTCCCACTGGGCTGACAGTGTTGGGCAAGACTGCAATGTGAAGGTGTATAGTGAGGTAGGTAAGTAGACAGGTTGTGGTTGAACAGTCTTTTACGCAAAGCATGTTCTCCTAAAGTGAGCAAAAGTATTGCTGGTCTGTGCAAAGTAAAGGACAATTTAAATGTTAGGTCACTTCATATTTTCTATTGTTCACTTATTCTTCCATATTGTGGTTATTGCACAGCCGTGTGAGGCAACACGTATAAGACTTATTTAAAAAAAGAGCAGAAAATGCTTATAAACAAGGTCGGTGTAAGAGAGCCGCCCCTCTGTCAATATGTGTTAAAAATTAAAGAATTAGTTGGCTTGTACATTATGGGGTTATGTGTGCACAGTGATTTCAATTATATATGATATGACAATGACTATTGATTAATAACTTGTGAAAACAATGAATGGGGAAGATTATATAAGTTTAATTTTTTTCGTGCTCCATTTTACTTGGAATATGTTTTGTAAAATATTTTTGGAATGACACAGAATAAACAAAATAAATGAAATAAACGCAACTTAAAATAATGAAATAAATCAAGTCTCATCTTAAAAATGGTTAGCATGGAGTTTAACATTTCAGGTTGAACTGGAGAGAATATTCACATGAAGTTAAGAAAAGAAAACTATTCTTTTCAATTTAGGAACTAGAAATAATCGGATTTGCTCCACCTTCAAAAAATAGGAATCAAACGGAGCACATTCTTTGCATGGAGTTAAAGCCGAATATTTTATATGGTTGACCACCTTTTTATGTTGATCCAATGTTTTTTTCTCTGTGTAAAAGCTGGTCGAATTCTCTAAACGTTGAGGAAAGTGTCTTTGGTGCTTCCCATCTTATCTCCTTTGGGAAGCTCTGGATCATTCTTTACAAAAGGAAAGGAGGTAATGCCAACATTTAGAGTGATGCAACACCGTAGTTGCACGAAGGCAGACCCATTTAAATGTAAAAACAACTGAGCAGCTGTTATATACTTGTGGCACGATCCAAAACTTAAGAAAATCCTTGCACGATTGGCTGAGCTCCAAGCCATAAATACAGGTTTCTCCTCTTTCATATCTGTCCAGTTAGAAGTAATGTTGAAGAGAAGGCATATTGAATTTCTTGCTCAAACCATCATCATCAATAACAAAATACTATATGCATGAATGCTGTTTCACTGGCCCCTTCTCTTTTGGACAGGGAACCTGACTTGAATTGTAGTGTGTTATCTTTTGGTTGGTTTAAAAAAAAAAAAAAAAGGCTTAGTGTAAGTGCAGTCAGATTCTCTTTGCACCACAGCTCTCTTTTACCAACTCCTTATGAATTCCCCTTTACATCTTTCATTGATTTCATGAGTTATTTCCATTATAGTTAAGGGATAATGGTTGGAAAAGGAGATTTGAGACTTTTTGACCTTAGCCCTGGAATAAAAGGAAGAAATCATCCTTTGTTTCCATCGCAATGGTTATTAGTCCTTTGCTCTCTATCTTTATTAACTGGAAGTAAATCAAAAAGAGGACACGGCACTAAGGCACATTTTAATTGAATTGAAAAGAAGAAGAAAATGAGACTAAGTGAGGTAAGTGCTGCATGTCAATGTCCTCATAGAATCAGTTGCTTTTGACTGTCATCTTGCTCTATGATATTAGGGATTAGCAAATCAAATTTATTCAAATTATTTCACTCAGATATTATTACATTTGTCACATTTTAAGAGGAAGTGCATCTCATGTTTCTACATCTCCTGTCCTGCAGTGACCACAGACGTTTGTTGGTAACCATGCTGTGTCGTAACTTCTCAGGAGATACTGTGTGATTTGTATCAAAGGGTCAGGGTTTAATTCATCCAGTGTTCCACATACTCAGTATAGGTTTTCTCTCACTGGTGGTTTGAAAGCAGTGCTGGTGAAAGGTTAATGGATTTTACTTGATCAAGAGCCGCTGACAGATGAAACTCTTGGGGTAGTCAGATTTGTAGTGCTTGAAATCTCAGTGCGTCATAGGGGACTCAATGAGAGATGTAAGAAAAATGTAAACGTCCTTTATATTGCTAATAATCAGTGGGTAACAGCCTGATCTTGCCCTACGTGTATTGGTTGGTGTTTTTATGTTATGGGGCATGAGCTGGAGGTAGAGGCAGTAGATTCTGCCACTCCTGCATTAGATCTGGACCCCACAACCCCACAGACAGTCACCCCAACACTGCCAGAGGATCCAGGGGTTCTGCTCTGTAACCAGGCCCAATGCTCCAGCCAGAGCATTTGAGTTTTAATTTGACCATGTGTTTGGCCGATTTGAGCTGTGACTGATTACTGCCATTTGTGTTTGCTGGTGAGTTTTAGCAAGTTTACAGTCAGCTACCTGTGGTTGGTCTGGCTGTGCATCACACAGAAAATAATTAAAATCAGTGGATCGGCTGAGCGACCCTGTTCTCGCTAGAGCTCCACAGAGAAGTGGTAGAGAGGAGATGTAAAACTCAATTGGAATGGGTTATGGTACTTAAAGCCTTAAATACTTCTTCTTATTGATGTCAAAAAATCGAATGAAACACAGGTTAAGTGTAAAATGTGGGCGCTTTAAATAGAGCTGGAGATAAGCCCCCTCTCTCTTGAGTAAAGAGATGTGCAGTGCTGTTGCCTTTTTTACTTCAGATCTATTACTGACATACATACTGTATGTATGCATATATATGATATAAAGTTTACCTCCTACACATCTTTTGAGAAATGGTGATAATACAGAGCAGTAAAACAGAAATCAGTAAAACATGCAAATATTTTAAACTTCCTTTTCTGGGGTAGGCGATGCTTAATTAGTGTGTAGCATGTAAACGTGGTCAGTTTGATGATTTTGTAAAAAGAAAATGAGCCTTTTACTCAGGGCATTGTGTTCCACGGGGAAGGAATGCTGCAGAAACACTTTCACCGGGTTGCTGCTCGCACAAATGCTGCGGTAATTATTAGCGTCTAATTTATCTCCCCTTACGTGTTATAGGGGGAATAAGCCCCTCGGCTCCAGATCAAAAGGAAGCCACCTGATTGAAGAAGAACTGGAGCAGGGTCTGTCTCAGCTCAGGGCTGCTGTGTTTCACCATCTATATCCTGGTGACGTCAGGGCCAGATGCTTTTATATTGGTGTGTAACAATTCTTTCATTGTGATAAGAAAGTCAAGTGGGTTTTGACTATTATTATTTTTATTCTCCATCTTTCTGGACTTTGTTTAGATTGTTGGGTGAAATGTGCTGTATAGTTTTTCTGAATGCTATGGGAATTCTTATTGTTTGAGTTTTTCCATCTCCCCGTGATCTAATGTGATCAATGGATTCTTCAATTTCTCATTTCTCATGTTGTTTTTTTATTATCAGTTTAAATTCTGTTGTGTTTGGTTCAAACTATTTTTTAATCTAACGTGGCCGATCATGAGTCCATGTTTATTGAAAATTCATTCAATGTAATTTACAGGGCTCGGGTTATGTTATTATCTTGTACAGTTGGATGATTATTATCGACAACAGTGAATGCACTAATGAGAGAGGGGCTTGTTTCAGAAATGGCGTAGTCGACTGCACTAGTCCCAAGAGCTGAACTATATGTGGACCACCCCAAAGAGTCCCTTTTCATCTTGCCTATAATTAATTAATAACGTACTGTATACAGACCTGAGGAGAGAAAGAGATGCACTTGTTCTTTCAACATTTTGTTCACAAGCTGATCATGTTCTGGCATTTAAATGTCCCAACAACAGGATGGTGGCGCATAGGCCTGGTCTGGTTTTTAATTTCTATGTGACAGCCTGGTATAGACAGATTGATTAGACAGATTTTTTATGGTCTGGGGATCTTTGAAGCAACTATTTGGGGGGAGACATTTTTCTGTTTTAACATGCCCAGTGAACCCCAAGCTCAAAAAAGTAAAAACATTTTTGCGTTTGCTGAGAAAGAGTTGGCCCTGACCTCTTCCTACCTTCCAGCACATCTGGGGTGGAACTGAAACCTGCCTGCAGGCCAGAAACATATAGTCCAACATCACTCACTAATGCTCTGGAGGCTGAAAGGGAGCAAATCCCTGCAGCCAGGCTCAAACGCAAGGATGGAGGGATGAAGGGATGCTTCGTAAGTTTAGCTGAGCATTGGTCGAGGCGAGGCTAATTTTTGTAAACTATGCTGTTGGGTACATTAACCATAATCAGCTCATCATAACAGATTTGACTTGTTTCACATGGTTTCTCAGCAGCATATCCAACAAAAAGTAATGCAGTGCTTCATAGTATAACAAAAACAGCAGGTGTGGTGTCAGATGCAAGTGTTTTCTGCAGAAGAAACGCGTGGTGAATTGTTTAGAACAGCTCGCGCATTGAATTTTGAAGCTTGTACTAAACAATCTGGTAGAATTCAACATATTGATCCACGCATAATAGACAGACGGAATAATCTCAGTATTAGAGGCAGATAACAGTCGTAAATGTGCCAGTGCGGTTGTAGAGAGGTTCACATAGCAAACAAAGGGAAAGTTGT
Source organism: Paralichthys olivaceus (assembly GCF_024713975.1). Taxonomy (NCBI): domain Eukaryota; kingdom Metazoa; phylum Chordata; class Actinopteri; order Pleuronectiformes; family Paralichthyidae; genus Paralichthys; species Paralichthys olivaceus. The sequence goes on along the minus strand of NC_091108.1, from coordinate 8,687,013 downwards.
TAGTGTTCATTGGCCCGGCAGCTCTGCAGAGGCCTAAGGATAAGCCTTAAGCCAGAGCACAGCAGATAGCCAGGGGTGAGGTGAAAGCTCAGACAATGCGGTGGTTGGGCTCTGAGGCAAGCATCCTGCAGCAAAGGCAGACTACACCAGATAATGTGTCAAACAGCAGTATGCTGGTGTTGCAAACAACAAGATCCTTATTCACACTGTCAGGGGAGGCTTCATGGAAAGAATGAGAAACTGCATGGAGAAGAGTCTGAGAGGGGGAAAGAATAGCAGAGCGGGGAATGAAAATCTCTTGAGTGCGATCTGAAGAATAGGTTAGTAAAGGTGTGATGCTGCTGGCGGAGAGAATAAATGCAGATTTCTCTCTGTCATTCCCTCTGATGGAATTGGAAGGGCTGGCCGGATAATATAATTGGTTCCAGGAGCGGTGAGTGATGCAGGGAGGGACTTAAACGTACCCCAAGAAACCTGACAGTACATGCCGGAGAAAGAAAAGAAAAAAGGAAAACAAAATAAATGCAAGTTGACAGGCAAAGTGGGGGACAGTTAGGCTTAGTGTTATTACCATGACAAAGAGAAAAGAGCACAGTGTCTACTCCCTGCATGGAGGGTGAAGAGGTTTAAGGACAGAGCAGCAGGAGATGAGGAAGTGACACACTGAGCATGTGTGTGTGAGTCTCTATGCACTTGTATTAGCCTGGGGATGTGTGTGCGTGTGAATCTGTGTGTGCTCCCTGTCGCTCTCCGTCTCCCTCTGTCATGTGTATGTATGTAATCATACCTCTTGCAAGGCGTAGCACTTTGTCTGCTCTGATATTTATACTCCCCAACTAGAACATAACTAGGGAGGCTCGCGGAGGAATTTCACCACTTCTAACGACAGAAATGATTAAGTATGTTTGTTACATGCTCACGCAGAGCCCGAAGTGGTGTTACAGATTGAATCAGCTGCAATAGAGACGACTATCAAAGACTGATAAGTCCTAAGGGGCCCTTCGGGCATGCAGGAGACTGATTACTCCTCTGCAGGGCAAGAAGTGACATCATCCCTGGCTGGAAGCTGTTAGGAGGAGGGCTAGTAGAGCGCATGCTTCATATACCATCTTCCAATGCCTCACACATTACTCCGAGCATTAACAAGGATCGTGGTTCGTGTCTACACACAGTCGGCTGTGCCGCTTTATATCAGCAGACCACATCAAACAGAAGAGGACAGGGTTAATCTCTCCTCATGTAAATGCCCAGAGGTTTGTGCAGAGATGCAACTTTTCGGTCTGCGAGCAATCCTCCCTGCCATATATGATGACACGGCCAGCTGAAGCCCTCTTTCACATTCCCCCTATTCAATATTGAACATAGCATAATTCATTAATCAACAGCAAAGGAAATAATTGGATGAATCTGCATCAGAGTGCAGCCAGTGAAGAGTTTCATTCCAAGATTAGATTTCCACACGGAATAAAACGTTGCTGTTGACAACTGCTGCGGAAATTACTGACAACACAGCAACAGGATTCAACCATTTGTTGTATTTTTCAGGGTTTTGAACTCAAAGTAGACAATTAGAATATGACGTGAGTGGTTTTTAAATTTAAATATAATTTCACATTTAGATAAATGAAGAGATATGAGAACAACTGCAAATATTAAGCGGTTGATTAAAGACTTAATTAAAAAGTATGTTCTGTTAAATATTTTATTAGTTTTTATTATTTTTATTTCATGAGAGCTTTGGATTGTGGTGGCTATGTAGCAAAATGTGGTTTAAGAGGTTATCAGACACGTCAAAATTCCCTCAAGCCAATTACTCAGAAATACACCATGCGTCTGTCTTCATGACATTATCTTTATCCTCAAGTGGTTGTCTCTGGTTTCTTATCGAGGACCCAACAGAAACAAGCCCTGGACGTTACTGTATCATCTTTGACATTTTGCAGATTCGATATGTGTCTTAATTTGTGATTTATGTATAAAGTAGCTTTGGTGAACTATCCACTGTGCTCAATGTGTTTAACAGTAACATTTAACTTTAAGTCTGTCAAGTTGATATTTCTAACCAGGCAGGATATTTGAAGTGTTTATTAATTAATTTACAATATTGGTCTTTTAAATGTAATATTAATTAAGAACAAATTCCTACTATCACAACTTCATTTTCACCTCCAGGTGATATAATTGTTCACAAATACATTAATTAACACATACATTTGCTTACAGCTATTATTAAGGACAAACCCACTCACATACACACAAACCATGGTCCAATCACTGCTCTGGATACATGGCTCAACTCTTTAACATATAGTGAATGCTATAGGAAAATTAGGAATGTGTTGAGGTAAATGGGAAAATTATCAATTATTTGCCACTGGCAAAAAAAGAGAGAAAGAAATATATCAAATAAATAAAATGCAAAACCTTTAAATTGGTTATTTATTACTTTTTTGGTCTGAAAAACCTTTTACTAAATTTGATCTGAACCTGTTTTGTCAAATTGACAAAAATATAAAAATGTGTCAATATTAGCAGAGAGCGGCCACTTGTGCAGGGCACTCTCTTCCAGGGTTATCTATTATGTTAACTAATGTGGTGCATCCAGGACGGCTCGCTTGTCCCCATCTGATAGCACTTTGCAGCCCTGCATTAAAACGTTATTACATTTTCAAAATCAAAATTGCACGGTTATCAACAGCTGTGACAAACACACACGGGTAATTCATTTTGTCAATTTCTGGACCCAATTATCTGATTAGGCATTATGTGTTCTTGTCTGACTCTGTTGTGTGCATGCTGCAGAATTAGACTCACCAATATGTGATATTTTCGCCCACCGGCACAGATTTTTTCTGCTGATATTTTCACCTGTATGGATTTTCTTGTCCTGGGTATTAGCAGAAGCAGAAGGTCCTTCCACGACATATTGCCACAGACAGACAGTTCGGTTTTTCCTAAACTCTCATTTTTGAGCACCACACACTGTGACAAAATCCACACCAGTAATCCACCGCTAAGTGATCTGCAGAAAGTAATTAAGAACAGCAGCAGCATGTTTTAACAGAAACCCTGCCCAGTTTGACTTTTCCAGATTGACCCATCAATATGAATTTCAGTGTATACAATAAACTGAGCACTGTTTCTGCACTGATTATACAGTAAACACCAAGAGTTACATGACACCCATTAGAAGAGTTATGTTACTCTGAATATGACAGGTGGTGACAACATGCGGCGATATGGATTTTAACATCGGGGTCTGCACTCACAGCGGGTAACAGACCACCACAGTTGTCTTAACAAGATACCTGACACTAATATCAGTCAACTGAGAGATGTTGTGTTGCACTGATCATGTTTCAGCCCCTTGGTGCCAAAGTGAAGACCCCGCCTTGCTAAACAAAGTTAAGCTGCATAGTGCACATTGCATGAGTATCACAACACAGTTGACACCATAGGCTGTATGGTTTACACCCAGTGACAGTTGTATCTCTGAGTGCCCCAATGTTTGCCCAAACAAAGGATGATGGAGGGACAAACTAGAGGGTGTGAACTGACAAATGCTTTGTCAGTATCAGCATGGCATGTAACACGGAGGTGGCACAGTGTGAATTATACAAGCAGTGAGACATTTGGGAAGATAAGCCGGTCAGGAATTATGTTGCAGAGTCCCGCGGAGCCTCGACTTAAGTGTCAAAAGATATTTCAGTTACAATTTTTGTGTTTTTGTTAAAGCTATTATAAATTCTAATTTATATTATCGCTCTGGCTTCTGATTAGATTTTCTTTAAAAAAATTCAGATGAAACCCAGTGTGGACAACAAAATTGAATATTGCAATATTTTTACATAACTCCTTGATATCATGAATTAAACATATTCCCGGTGTGGCTATTTACATATTTATTTATTTATATATATAATTATAGATTTATGTACATATTTCCTTTTAATTTTAGTGTAGATATACAGTTTATCCTTACTCAAATAAGCAGATTTGCAGATTCCCATTTTTCAGTTTTAATAAATGTAACTACTGCTATTAATACCAGGGCTAATACAGCAGTGTGAAAGAAGTCTTCCAGGGGGGTTTGAAGTGTTTAACTCTTTTACCTGTGAGAGAACAAAGGTTATTTTTGGAAGGTTTTATTATAATATAAATGTTAACTATGACAAAGGAATCAGAAAAAAGAAAAAAAAAGACATTTCAACGTCTTATGTCTCATCACGCGAAGGTTAACCTTCATCTGTGGCTAAAAGGAGGTTATGACAGAAATCTGCACCACCGCTGATAATTAAACGAAGCTGGCAAAATTACAAAAATGCAAAAACTTGACGTAAAAGAGAGAAAAGCTACATTCTTGTGGCTTTCCTGTCTATTTCTATTAGCTGTGATCTGTGACTAACTTTGAACAAGAACAGAGAGGCGGCTTGTGACCCTGAGTGACAGGGAGCCGTCTGACTGCAGCCTATATCTAAAAAAAGTATAAAATCTCAGATCTCTCTCCTGAAAGCTTTTCCTAAATTTAGGTTTGGCGGTCATTCCTTCACCCTGTAATCAATTTGAAATCATCAGGCACATCCAACCCTCTGACCAACACCTGAATGGTGAACGCCTCTTGCAGCAGCAGCAGTTTGATTGAAATCCAGTTTGAGAGAGGCTGAGAGGAACACTTCACTTGCTTTGCCAACTTTTCTTGTCACTTCTCACCCACATAACAACAGCGTAGAGACAGTGAGAACATCAGCAGCAGCTGTGGTCGTGTTTCTGAAACATGCACATTAACACTTTTGAATGAGCGTCGTACATTTCTGGCCATGAAGATTTTTTTCGTGTGATCGTGAGAGGAAAAAGCACAGTCTCTCTCTCTCTATGCTACCTTTCTCTGTATTGTTGCCAATGAATGGGATTTCCATGGAGTCCAAGGTTTCTTGTGTTTGACTCTCGGCCATTGTGCTAACTGCAGGAATATAGTAGGTGAAAAAAAAACACAAAAAGAAATGTGCACATTCGGAACCTTTAGTTTCCTCAACAAAAGAGCAAACATGTTTTCATACAATCAGACTTAACACAGAGACTTAACACAGAGACATAAACACTGCGGCTGCAGAGAGATCATGACAAACTGAACTCCTGTCACAGGCTGGCCCTTGAATAAAATGCATATGTACATTTAAAACATTTTACTGAGGGTTTCCTTTCATTGTATTTCATAGAGAATGTATATGTAATAAAAACACATTCCTAGGGGATGAATAAAGTTTTAGAAAAGCTCCTATAGCAGCTTTTTTGTTGTTTTATTAATTCATCCTTGAACACACATTCAATGATCTGTTCAGCAAATCTCCACTTCATTTTTCTACTTTTGCTCACATTCAAAAAACACCTGCATCTACTCCTCACTTCCGTTTCTATTCACTGTTTCAACTGCATGTCAGTATCTCACTGTACAAAGTGTGTGGGTGCAGCCCTTAAAGTGTTTCAGATAATGGATGGATGGACGGATTGTCCATCAGGTCTTGAAAACCTTCCTGATGACAATTCTGAATCGTGTAAAAGAAGGTTTTAAAAGATCCTACATTTTCTGCTAATGGTTGGATAATAACACCATTACTGAATGTCTTATTTGCTGCCAGCCATTTCATGAACAAATAATTATTAAATTAGAACTAACAATCCTATTCATTTGATCAATTTATTGATAATCTCTTTGAATATTCATTTAGTCTTAATGCCAGAAAACAGACATTTTGTTGACGTGCTCTATTACCTGCTACCTCTTCTGTCCGCCCCCCTTCAAACGTTTTTTGGTAGCTTTTCCTCGCTCTTCTCGAGGGTTAAGGGCAGAGTCGGTCGCAACTTATGAAGCCCTACGAGACCAATAGTGATTTGTGAATAAGGGCTGTAAATATAAACCTTGACTGATTTTATGGGTTAATGAAATATCCATCTGAATTTCCCTGAGTCCAAGCGGACATCTCGTCAAATGTCTTGTTTTGTCTGTTCCAACAGTCCGAAGCTCAAAGATGTTTAGTTCATAATCATATAAAGCAGAGAAAGGGAGAGCAGCTGGGATATTGGAGAAGACTATTGGAACAGACTCCTAACGATTAATCAGTTATGAGAAATGCTGCCAATTCATTTCTTATTGATCAACCAATCATTGCAGCTCTAAATGAAATAATTCAGTGATGGAGAATTAATACATATTGTATATCCATTAAGAGTTTTAACACTGAGACATTTCCAATACTAGCAGAGGATGTCAAACAAAGGCAGCAGTTGGGGTTCTGCTTGACAGCGATTCTCTGTTTCTGGTGCTTCACAAATTAGATACACTGGAGGCCTGATTTTTTTCTCCTATGGAAATGACCCACATGGTGTAATTTAGGAAAAACGCAGTAGACGCCATGAATGCTGCACCTTCCCCCATAATCCCTCTTGCTGTAGATTTCCAGTATTGTCTGCACTGATTCACAGCAATGGTGATATTCAGAGCTGCTGTGCTGTTCGTTGACTAATGGAGGTTTTCCGATAATCCACTGAAGAAGACACTTTAAGAGCTCAGTTGGAATAAAACTGGCTCTCTAAACTCTTTTTTTTTACATCTCCGCTGAAATCCAAGGATACTTATCTTTTCAAGAGATATCCTGCGTCTTATATTGACTACCATTTCACCTGCTTGTCATAAATCTAAAAGAGAGACTTTTTGATTTAAAGACGGAGAAGTGGTTAATGGAAGGAGCAGATCTCGCTCTAAGCATGTCTCATTATTGTGTGGTTCTTTATTTAGCAGGAGATAAATCCAGCAAGGTTTGTGCTCAGGCTAATAACTATTTTAAGTCCCAATAAAATCCAAACATCTGATATAACTTAGATAGAGGCTTGGCACGGGGGAGCTTACACAAAATGCTGGAACCCTTTTGTCAGAGTCTTCCTACAAAATCCAAACAGACATTCATAATCACCTTTCCCTCATTTTATTTATTTATGTCTTATTAGTGTTTGTGCATGGCACAAACGCTAAATCACTCATTCTGCAGGCAGTGATTTACCAAATGTAAATACGGCAAGAGAGCAATTTCCACTGCTCTGCCAACGTCTTCATCAATCAGACCTTTTATTACCTGGATTTGATAATAGCGCAAATGTGGAAATACTTTTCGCTTTTTTGGCACATCTCCATCACATTTGGCTACTCTGTCTTTTAAAGCAAATAAACATGTGTTCCACTAAGTTTTCTAATTACTTCAATAGCAGAATTTGGAGCACATTAACCTTGAGAATAACAGATTGAGATTTTTTTTTGGAGAGAACTCAAAACACAAGGTTTGAAGTAAATTCTTTGCACATGGTGAAGAGCACTGGGATTTTGAACTGAACAAAGTCGTCTTTGATAACCACAGATCTAAGATCATTTTTCACACTTGCTGGCTATTGAATTAGGTGATTAAATTCCCTTTACTTCGATATTTCAGGTCGGTTTAACAGCCAATCTGCTGTCAAGGTTTAGGTTTCAACATTTACTTGTTGGCATTAGCAGCAAATTCAGTTGTAAGTTTTTTTTAAAAATTCGTTTTAAATGAAAGTATCTTTTAAGATGCACTTTACTACAAAAAAGACATGAAACATGAGCAGCTGCCAGTCATTTTTTGCACACTACAAATGTAACCTTCAATGCTTCTGTGCTATAAGTGTGCATTTAATGAAGATAAGCACATCTGCCACTAACTCAACCTCCACAAACCAATTGAAATCCTCCTCTTTTGTCTTGTGACTGTGAATAGATCGTAAACAACCCCCCTCACGAACCACAGGTATTCTGCAACAGGGCACACTTTGTCCTAGTGGGAGGTCGCACACACATTATCAGCCCTAATCCTCTTATTTCCTTTCTTCTTTTAAAAATTTGTCTTTTCCTCTCGACCTCATCAGAGGAGCCAGTATTTCTCTACTACACGTCGTCTGGCAGCTGCACGCAAGCTCGCACTTCATTTTGCGGGGGCTCCATGAACCTCAAGGTCCGGAGAAACACAAATAACACATGCCGCAGAAAATAAAGACAATCCGTTCCCATGTGCTACTCATCTGTACTATAGGCTGAATCATAAAAAAGAGAAAGATCTGGCTGATGGAGAATGCTTTGAAGGTTTTAGTCATACCCCAATGTGCTGGTTTTCTTCTCATGCGCCTCGTCAAGGTTTCTCCCTTGTGCGTATGGATCCTAGTTGCTGGGAGAGGATCTGCTACAAAGAGAATTGCAGATCAACCACAGCTTGACAGTGGATGAATACAGCCAAGCACAAAGAGCCTAAACAGCGTTGCCTGCACCTCAACATGAGTGAGAAGCTAATTTGATTTAGCATGCAATGGATGGAAAATACGATCGCACTTAACTATTTGTAAATGTTCTTCTTGTTTCATCTGCATTATCTACAAAAAAAAGACAATACTTTGCTTTTTCGTAACTGGGGCACATCCTTACTGAATGCAATAGTAAGGAACCGTTACGAGAATATCATTAGACGCGTTACAACATTCATGAAAGTGAATGTACAGACTGTGAATCAGAGGCACGTGGCTGTGGTTTGCAGAAAAAAGCAGGCAGAGCCGATGCTTTGCAGGAATAAGCGGCACAGAGGGTGCTGCTGTGATTGCCCTTGCTAAGCACGATGGCACCAGTGTCTCATAAACAGACGACCCTCCTGCGCTTTTCATGCATTGGACATCCCACAAGCCTCCAGTCAACAATGGTTCTGAGGGTAAAAAAGCAGCTCATTAATGGCCCGGGATTGAGGGAGACTTGCAGGGATTGGACAAGCGAACGGGCGGACCACAAACAAGCATATAACAGCACAGTGAAGCATTCACATACAGGAACTCACACTTAAAATTATATATTTCTTCTTTTCCAAACACATCTGTGTCAGTTTCAGCAACTACAATGACTTTTTGAAGGCAAAACAAAAATCTATTTTTGTCACTTCACATTTGTTTACACAGGAAGAAACTCGGACTGATGGATTGGCCTCATTTCTGTCCCACAATGTGCAAAAAATTTCAAAATTAAAGCTAAAATACTATAATAAGACTCAAATTATTCCATGACTGTGTGTATGGATATGATTAGACCATTATTTTCGGTGTAGTTGGAACCCGCTGGATGTCTCCAGTCAGGTGCAGGCTGCATTAACACTGAGCAGATGTTCTTGTCAGTTCAAACTCCACATGTGCAAAGTCTTTGTGAATGAAAGAGGCAATTTAACAGCCAGAACTCAGATACTATGAATGAGTCTAACATTTTGAATTCCTACACTTACAGATGACATTTTGTGTTTGACTTGAATTAATTAATGTCATTAATTAAATAATTTACAAGGGCAAAATATTCAGTTAAATCTTTACTGACTTAACAAAGCAAACACACATACACCTATTTCCTAACATATTTTTGTTAACTTTTACTTTTAATTATTACATTTTTTTTAAAGATTTTGAAAACAAATAAATGTATTATATATGTATGTTTTATATGCAAGTATGTATAAATGTATTACTTTAGATGAAGCTTCCAAGTGGTGAAAAGTAGACTCAACTTTACATTAATGCATAAATACGGTAGTTCTAATCCAGTTATATCATGTATCTCACAGGGGTCATTCTGTTCAAGTAGTACTTTGACTTCAGGTACTTTTGGTAATTTTTCTGTTGAATATTTTACATTAGAAACATTTTGAATTCAGGACTTTTGCAAAAATTAGGGAATATTTTGTGGAAAATAGGAAATACTTTGTGGGTAACTGAATGTGTGCCAATTACAAAAAATAAAATGTCACTACTATACTACTACTACTAATATAATAATAATAAAGCCTGTTTCAATTCTTTAACTTTTAAGGAAAATTAATAAATAATTAAAAAAGCTATTTTAGTTTGGATTATTGATACATTCAGTTGTTGATAGTGAGAGAGGACTTTTACAACATGTTAGTTATAACATGGTGTCTGGGAGACAATTACATACTGTAAATGACTACACTGAAAGACTGTAAGTACACACACGCATACAAGTTTATGCAACTGCCAATACAACTTACAAATTACAGTGTGTGGAAGAGGATGTCACATTTCACTCTGTGTATTTGCCTTCGAGATGTGTTTTTCTTTAAACCACTGAGTGTGTAACAGACGGATGTAAGCAATCGTAGATTTTGAGGCAAACTGCAGAGAGAAGATACTGGAAAAAATATAAGGGCAAATAATAATTTAAAGAAACTACATCATTTATAAAACTATAGCAATGGAGAGTTTGTACACTGAAAACAACAAGTGAGGAGAAAATGCATTTTTCAGCACAAAACACATCAGCTTGGACAGAGCCCGTACTGAGCTTCAGTAAAGGGAGTGTGACACGGTGCTAGCTGGATGTATACTTCATAAAATAGCCAGAGTGTGAGAGGAATCTAGGCCAGAGCCATATTTCTGTTTACCACTATTTACACCCTGCGTGCACTCTGAGGGGCTTGTGGGAAAAAACAGGTGCAGTATCTGCAAAAATCTCCTGTTCCACCTTAGACAAAATTAGCATTGTTTTTGTCTTCTCTGAGCTCCAGATAAAATCAGTTCCTGCTCCATCCCACTTTAATCACTCACATAAACAGTTTTTAATCAAATCTGCAAAACTTCAGTGAGTTTTTTTCCCCTTCAGATGCTTTGTTACCCTTCGCCTCCATTTTCTGATTTCCTCTGCATGTCAGATGTTTGGCTCTATTCTTCTCCGTCTGCTTGCCTCTTTTATTCTCCTTCTTTTCATTTTTCTTGTATTCTCTTTCTGTCCTCTCTTGACGATGCTACGAATCAGTAATCATGCCGGAAAACATTAAGAAAAAAAAAAAAACTGAAAGAAAAAAAACATCACAATGTGGAGTAGTGTTGTCCCTTTTCCCCTTCTCCTCAGCAAATAAAAGTAAAAGTGAGGAAGAAGAGGTGGATACCTAGAGCACAGAAGACATTACCAGGAAAATGAAGGGCCTATTTCACAGACATGGATTAAACTAATCCTGGTCTAATACACTGAAAAAGAGAACTTGGGCTGTCTGTCTGTGAAACCAATCCTTAAATCTCATTGAATTTAAAATGTCTGATGTTTCTGCCTTATGCTCGGCTGTATCAGTATGGGAGACCTATGAGTTTGCGCTTTATTAACAGCACGGTTTCTATGTTGACTTATATAAAATGTTTATTATCTGAAGAGCTAAATATTTGCGTGAGACAACAAACTGAATGCTCTTGAATTTGCTGCACATTTTCTCTGAATCTCCCACAGAATTCAGCCGGCGAACATTCTCCCCGTCTGACTCCTCTCCTCTTTCTCACCACTTTCATTTGCTTAATGTATTAATCTATTCTCTTTTATCCATTTCAGATTATATCAGGCCTTTGCTGTATCTCTGCAGAGGCAGTCTGTACAGTGAAGTGTCGCCACAGTGTGATTTCTGGCAGCAGATGGTCAGCGCATTGTTAAATCTCGACGTTTCTGTCCAATGCGTTTTTCTTTTACGTTTAACAGACACTTCCACGCTGAGGGAATTACAGATAGTTGCAAAATCGTCATCTATCATCTCCATCTCTGCTTTTACACTGAAAATATTTCCAGGCTACACTCACAATGCGAATGTTACAATTGCGTTAATCATTCATGATTACATGATCTCAAATGCAGTTTGCTCCATAAACTCAGCTGACTGTGTGTGTAGCTGATGTCGAGTCTGGCACTATGTAAAATATTTAGGTGCACGAGCCCTTTATAATAATAATATGACCATTTGCACTAGATACTGCAGTAAATATTACGGCAGAGAAATGATCAATGTTGACTGCTGTGCTGGATATGAATAATGTTTGCTTTGCTGCCATCGTATTGAGCCATGCCAGCGATTCTGAGCTCCTATGTCCTTGACTCCAGTGTTGCCTTCATGCTGCATATAGGATTCTTTGATGTGAGAACATTGCCCCCTGCTGATCCACAGCTGATTTTTTTATGTGCACTATGAGAAGCCCCTACAAGCTGACTGACAGAAGACTTGTGGGGTGGGGGGGGGGGGGGTCACTCAAATGCTGCAGAAGGACCACTCTTTGCTCTGACAACCTTTTTTCAGAGGGTCCGTCTACTCTTGTCTCACTCGGTGAGTTATTTCCCTGTGAGTTTCATCTGCAGCAGCAAAAATGCCGTGTTCTGGATATGTTGTTGATATTTGTTTGGACTTCACAAGCTCAAGTGGTTTGGAGGATTCACACAGGATAAAGTTTGAAGTCGTCTAAATAATTCACATGAATCCTAAGTAAATATTTATCCCAAGCCGTAAACATGCTAATTGATTCAGAGCATCCGAGCAACACTTATTCTCACTGCAGCAGTAGAGCACAAGAAAACCTGCAGCTGATCTCCAACTCCACACTCCTCCATGTTTCTCCATAGCATTAAATATTGATAATTAAATAAAAAAAACAATCAAAGTTAAAGTTAGAGACAAAAACATCCGTAATGTTACTTATTCAGTTTAAAACTTCTCTCAGCTCAGCTTTGTTACCAGGTTTTGAGTCAAACAAATCCTGATTGGTTAATGAAAGAACATGACATCACCTTTCCCGATGGAGGCCCTAAAATGTTATGTTTAGTTTTGCTTTAGATTTGAAATTCATTGGTTAATTAATCAACAAACGATTACTAGGCAACTAGGTTTGTTGATCATTATTCAATTATTCATGTAATTTTTTTAAACAAAAAAATACCAAACTTTACCAAGTTCAATTTCGTTTTAAATGTGATAGTTACTTGAATACAAGTCGGCACTAGATTGTTTTTGGACAAAACAAACTTTTCAAAAACATCTCCTTGGGGTTTATGACATTGTGTTTAAACATTTTTAACTATTTAAGTAATAAAAGTAATTAAGTAATTAAACAATTATCTTTTAATTGTGAACATATTCTGTTGGTTAATCAATTGTTAAAATAAGTTATTTGAAACCCTATTTTTCCAAATCTGTGTTTCTGACAACATTTTCAGTTGACGTACACACTGCTGAACAATTATAAGGTGCAGGACCATCTATGGTCTTTTCATTACTCATAAACTTTAGATTATTTTCTTGATTAACTGATTAATTTTTTGTTAAGCATAAGCAGCAAAACTTTCAGCAACTTCCTGATTATATCCTGACTGATTGATCAACTAACTAATTGTTGCCTCTTTGGCTGTCATTGGTTGAACTGGTGGAAAAAACTCTTGATGTGTTTACAGCATCAATGATGAGCACATTATTACAACTCACCTCAAATAAACAAAACTATTTGTTCATGTTGGGCCCCCCATCTCAGTTCTTAGTTGATGATTGAGAAAACTGATTTTGACGGACTGTAATGACACAAACAAAAGGGATGGAGAGCGAACACTGGCAAGAAATGAAAAAAGAAGGTTGTGCTTTACTGTAAATGATGTGTTTCCTTATGAAGCGGCAGGCAGCAGCTGTCAGAGATAAAGTTCATGAGCTGGAGAATGTGTCATAGCTCTACATACCGAGAGGATCCCGTTTCATCTGCCAGCCAGGAAAGCAAATATTTCATGATGAAATTCTCATGTCTGGTTGTTGAGTCATCCAACATAATGGTTGGAAGATGGTAAAATTACCTGGTGGGAGAAATTGGTATTCTAATCGCAGCTCTGCTTCCAACTGATGACAATTTGTATTCACGCCGTGTCTGCTGTGTGAGAAGAAAGCCTTCAATTAGCAGTCAATTCCATTCACTATTTCCTATCATGCCAACGCTATTTACATTCGCTGTCAGCACCCACGGCAGCTCCCTGGCCGACAGTTGCAGGAATCCATCCTGGTGAGAACCCTGCTGCGAACAAAGTGCAAAAACAAGTGTTTTGTAGTAATCGCAGTCATGGGCTTCTCAAGCCTGATGCTCCCTGCCTCATGGCTGCAGATGTGAGGAGCCATAAGTTGAAGTGTCATCCTTTCAGTCTTAACCCCGGATGAGAAAGCGAGACTCCAGCAAAGACATGAAACACCTCCAATGCTTTGATTTGCAGCTTCATGCTGGCGGGGGTCTGCGCAGGCCCTCAGCGTGATGCTTGTCCCCCCACCAGGTGTTCCTAGTGGAGACCAGCCTCTGATTGATTTTTGCTCTGTTACCTACATGACACCGTTAGATCCACAACAAATGCATTCAGAACAATACACTCACCGCTTCCTGGATTAATGTGGTAGAATAACATGGTCTGCACGCAAGTCTGTGGAGGCTATGATAATATTAGCTTTGTATTTGTGTCGGTGGCATCCTGCTATTATTGCGAACTGACAAGCATTGCCATGAGAAATTATTTTTTGAGGATAATAAAGCATCAGCAGTCGGCCTCATATCTTGCAGCTCAATAACCAAACTCATACTGGGAGGCTGAGGAGCATCTCAATTCCTTTGTGTGTTTGTAAATTGGCCCAGTGTGGCCATTTTCATTCAATGTCATTATTATCAGTATTGTGCTGTGGCAGTAAGAGGGAGCAGGCACATAAAGGAACATATTTTCAAAGCCAGGAGCAGGCCAGTGGGAGTCCCTTTTCAATGGAAGAGAGCTAAAGGCCAGACTGCAGAGACCCCACTTCTACTCAGCTCCTGTGTCTTGCTGGGTTTGCCCAATAGCGCTCCAGGTCAGCTGGATTTCTGGAAGACCCCTGCAGGAATTGACAAACTCAAACAAAACAAAATGTAATCCTGTTTTATAAAATGTGGTGCAATCTCCAAAACAAAAGAGCACAATGGTCTGAGGGCTAACCTGTAGATATAAAAATACAATCGAATGAGATATTTTTGTGTAAATAATTTGAACAGAAACTTGAAACAGAAAATGATAACATGATGAGATCACATCATTAAGCTAAAAGTTCATCAACAATCCGGTTGTGATACTGGCCGACAGAAACAGAAAAGAATTGTGTGTAAATTGAAATAAGTGAAAAGATGAGTAAAAATAATCCATTAATAAAAGTGATACAAGTACTTTTCATACTTTACGTACTGTAAAAATTGCTTTGTAGGATTTTTAACTGAACACAAACTATTTAAAGTTATTATAAACTTAACAAAGTAACTTTATAAATGTTGGCGTTTGGAATTGGCCAAAATTGTTGAAAATTGGTAAATTGGTTTGATTTACAGAGATTGTATAACTTTTCCTCTTTACAGTGTATTTACATTACAATATACCTGCTGTTTCTTAAATAACTATGTAAGACTTGTAATATAGTTTTTACAGTGGAACTGTGGTGCTGGTGGTGACTTCCCCCACCAGTGAGCATCTAACAGCTAAACATCCTGTACTGGTGCCAAGATCAAGAAAAATCAGTCTGACAGTTTGTCTAATAGCCAAACAACCCACTGTCAGTCCCTATGACAATTTTATTTATTTCCTGCTGTGAAAGTAAAATTGATTTAGATTTTTGTGATTTTTTGAGGATTCTCCCTAAATCAAGAGTTTGACACATCATCTCTTTGTGTTCAGTGATTTTGCATGAAGTGACAAAACGCTTTTATTCTGCTCAGTAGAATATTTACACGTCTTAAGTATTTCCCTCTGAATTGCAGTAGAATAGAAATAAAAAGTAGCAGTTATTTTCACTTGTCTTCTTTCCAGACATGGACTACAACTACAGAGATGCACATAACTAAAGAAACATTCAAAATAACTGCAAAGACACACAAAACACCTGTAGGGACAGTCAAAATGACCTAAGACACAGAAAACAACCACAAAGAGACACATAAGACAAACTCAAAAGGACCATAGAGACACAGAACAACCACAAAGACACACAATACGACTAAAGAGACGTGCAAAACAACTGCAAACAGTCACAAAACACCTTCAGAGACATGTAAAACAACTGCAAACAGACACAAAACACCTTCAGAGACATGTAAAACAACTGCAAACAGACACACAACTACTGAAACATGTAAAATGTCCACAAGGGGACACAAATGAGAGATGCAAACTACCAAAGAGTGATTAAAAAACTACGTACTGACACATGTAAAACAACTATTTAACAGCTAAATGAACATGCAAAATAACTGCAAAGACATACAAAACAACCACAAAACACCTGCAGGGACACACAAAATGACAACAGAGACATGCAAAACAACTACAAATGGACGTAATATAACTACTGAGACATGCACAACAGACACAAAATGACTACTGGGACACGTGAAATGAGCTAAGACGCACAAAACAATGACAACGACGTGCAAGAATGACCAAATATGGACACAAATGCAAACTACCATAAAGATAAACAACTTCAGAGACATACAAACAACTACAGAGACATGGAAAATGACCACAGCAACTACTCTGACATGCAAAATGACTAAAAGGGGCCACAAAATAGAGACACCAACACAAAATGACAGCAGATGCATGTGAAACAACTTCACACACTAAAGAACAAGCACGAATGGACACCAAATGACAACAGACATGCTACACGTCCTGTTCTAGAGGTGTGAGGGGAGGTGGGGGGGGCTTTTACCTGTCTTTACATCCTGGGGGTTCTCATAACCTGGGGGGGGAGTCCCTGGTCCAAACACAGGAAGTTGTTGCTGTCCCCTGCACCAATCAGCTGTGAGGTTACTCGGGACGCCCTGCCCCAACAACACAGGCAGCAGCAGCGGCTCTGATCGCTGGTAACACAGCGCCGCATCCTCCGGTTTGGTGATCTGGTTCATTGTGGGTTTTATTCGTCTATTCAAAGTGTGTGTGTGTCTGTGTGTGTGTGTCCGGATCCCTCCAAACCTCTCCGAGATGATGTGACAGCACGGTCACGTCAACCCGCCGCTGTTAGCCACCGTTAGCAAGGCGCTAGCTGACTTAGCGAGCATATGTGAAATCGTGAAAAGTTTGAAAACAGAAGAGTAACGTGATGTCGACGAGCTGCCGAACAGTTTAGTGTGAGAGGTGTGGAGCGAATTAAGCGATCCACAGTCCGATGAGTTTATATCCGTCAGCGCTGTTGCGTGGTTGAAATTCAAGCTAGCAGGCGCACGCTCGGTTAGCTTAGCCGCTGCCTACAAGACAACAGCCACCAAACTGGACAAAACATTGGATCTAGTCGGGTTTAAGTCGGGCTCGGCGGGTTCGCTGACCCCCCAGAAGAAGATGAAGAAGAGGAAGGAGCTGAACGCGCTGATCGGGCTCGGGGACAGCAAGAGGAAGAAGACCAAGAAGGGCTCCGGTCACCGGCTCCTCCGCACCGAGCCGCCGGACTCCGAGTCCGAGTCGAGCTCGGACGACGACGAGTTCAACAACATGAGCGAAGGAGACAACTTTGGGAAGTGAGTGTCCGCTTAAATACCACGATTGTGGAATACATCAACATGTAGTTTCTAAAGACTGAAAATATCCAACATCAATCAAAAGTCAATCAGAGTTGTGATGAGTATTCACCTGATATACTCATATTGGTATTTGATTATTTTCTTTGTCATGTACGAATACATGATAGTAAACAGAAGTTAACTGTGTTTTGGATGCTACTGACATAAATGACTAAGGGTTCTGGGAAGATATAATTTTCTGGCATTTTAGATAAAACAATTAATTATTTCATAGAGCAAGTAATTATGGCCCAACAGTCCCCTTTTGAATCCACATTTAAATTCTTTAGGTCCATTTAATTTTTAATTGGATCTGCACCAAAGTGTAAATGCTTAGAAATACCAGTCCCCTAAACATAACTGATTCTGAAAGAAGATGTTGAAAAAACACATATTTCAACAAAATAAATCCTGGACCTGCCCACTAATCCGGATCCACACCAAAATTGTATTGGTTCTTCTTCTTCGGGTCCTGCCCCAGTCTGCCACTCAATTTCCTGGAAATCTGTTCAGTAGTTTTTGCGTAATCCTGCTAATTAACAAACCGACAAAAACAGAAGAAAACATAATCCCATTGGGATTGTAATAAATGTTAGTTGTTGCCCTAAATTAAAATAAATCAGTTGGCACATTTTACAAATTAAAAAGATTGTCAGGTCTAGTGTCTGAATTAAGACTAATCTGTTCTACGTGCATCTTGAGTATTATAAGATGATACAGTATGTTGTAGCCCATGTTTTAAAACACCAGTGTGGATCAGTCTTACTCAATTCCCTTGACAGAGCATGCAGTCTTCTGAAAATATCTCCTTCATTAATAATGAAAGACGCTGTGTAGTTGCAATGTCTAACGTTACCATGTTCCTTCTTTCCACAGAAGAAGCTACACGCAGTGCTGCAATGTGTGCTACCCCTTGTTTCTGTTCATCATATTAGCTGCATGTGTCATGGCCTGTGCCGGGCTCATATGGATGCAGATTGCCCTGAAAGAGGATCTGGACTCACTGAAAGAAAAGCTGCACAGCAGTAAGACATGTTTATCATCATACACCAACACTTACTTTGTGATGGTCATAAAAAGCTCAGTGCCCTTTGGACACTTGAACCTGTTATATCCCAGGTACACACAGTCATGCATTCCTCTGTTTTTAACATTGCTATGTTTTTGTAACAGTGGAGTCCAGCCAGAAGGTGTCATCAACTGAAATACCAAAACTCAGCGAGGACCTGAAAAACAAGCAGAGGAAGCTTGATGACATTGAGAACGGGGACAAGGGGTTGAGCAAACTCTGGTCTAATCTAACAGAAATGAACAGAAAGGTCAGTTTTCAGTGTTGCCTCGAGGGGTTTTGAAGCCGCCTTTACATTCCCACTGTCACAGTGTATGAGCTACATGCACTTTTCTGCTGACAGTCCCTGTTAAATAGATAACACCATGCAGTTGTAATACAAAGAATAATGATTCCAAATGTATTAATATGTTGTATTTTTTACACTAACTTGCAACATGGTGCTGTGCTAGTGAATGGAAACCAGTGCATATTCCAAATAACATTATGCAGTAAACAGTAGGGTACTTTTTTGTCTCACTACAGAAACCGATTTCTCCATAAATTGGGTTGAGAATTAAATAATCCGAGTGTGTAATCAGTTGTAGTCTGAAGTTACGGGTGGAGCTCGTAATACAATGACTGGCTGTATAACTGTTACACAAGGGTTCCATTTCACATATATTTTTAAAGAGAGGTGTCACACAGGTTTTGAGTTTTTAAACACCAGAGTCAACTCAGTTAGTGTCCATTTTCATTGGTTGAACTGAATGGTCCAGCGTTGGCATATTCCCTCAGATGCATCCTTTAGAAACCTGTGACATAATATATCTCATTAGCACAGCCATCTAGGAGGCAGTCATTGTGTTGCTTAGTGAATGTGACATGCATCTGTGTTATTAGGGTAGACTGAATTCCAAAATTGGTAATGATCTCTATGATTTGCTTGAAGAATAGATTGCTGATGTTAAAGAGCAATCCTGATATGCAATTGTCTGATTGCTCTCCCCTCGGAGGTGTCACTGAATATTTTGTATCATTTTACTCTTGCAGATCAGTTTGCTGGACTCTGCCGTAAACCATTTAAAGGCCAACTTGAAATCGGCCGCTGATTTGATCAGCCTTCCTACAACTGTTGAAGAGCTTCAAAAGGTAAAGACAAAGCAAAATCAATTCAAAAGAGAAAGCTTTTGATTTCATACCTGACCTCACAAAGTGTTTTTCTTTTCCAGAGTGTTGCTACAATCGGCAGCACGCTAACAAGTGTCCAGCACGATGTGAAGACGATGCAGTCAGCTCTCGAAAATCAGAGGAGTGATGATGACTCCAAGAAGACAACGGTAAATACAAGCCAGTCATAATTGAATTGTTTTATTATTGTACTGAACACTTGTTCCATCCCCCTGTTTCTGTTGACATATAAACAATGTTTGCGCTTGGCTGAGGTGGAATAGTTACAGCGCGAATAAAAGCCAAATGTTAGATAGTAAATCATAAAATGCAATATGCATGGGACTTAAATGTCCTCAAGGGTTCACTGGCAGTCTTTTAATTATTATTACTTGTTGTGCTCTCTTCTTCTACTATAAAACCTCTGGAGAATTAGTGCCATCAACTGTTTATCCTGATGAACTAACTCTTAATGTTTGCATAACGGTTGTGGGTGGAAATACATGTTTCTTCTCGGATTTTTTTGAAATTCTGTGAAATTGTTCGGTATATCTGGAAAAATTCGACTAGATTTTGTCACCCCAAACTATTTTTTTTTTAATAATACCAGCCGCGACAGCAGGGCTAGTATTGTTTACACCTGCTGAGTCTATGGGTGGTAAAATGGTGTCCTGGATTTAGAACTATGACAGGGGGCACTTTGGACTTTAGCAGGTGTTTTATATGTCTGTAGACAGATTTTGTCTCAGAGATCATCCCAGTTGTGCATGATACAATCACAAAACTCTAGTGTGTTCAAATGAAGATTGAGTTTAAAGTGTAGTCCAGCATTCGAAAGATGAGTAGTGTTTTGTTTAGATCTGTTTTTCTTTAGATGTGTTTATCAGCTCACATCACATTGTGCCCATTCTATCATTCGTTTATATCCCAGAATGTATCAACGTTTGTGAGTGGAGGCAGTCTGTGAAAACAGCCTGAACGTTTCAGAGAGATTTGTCAGACTGCGTGTGAAACTACTGAGAAGTCAATACAGTGTTTTGGGCAGCTGACAAACATCACAGAGGAACACAAACTATGTTGCTTTGTAAGTAGCATCGGGCTCCATGCTCTGGATCTCACAAGAGCATACTGGATGGATTTTTCATGAGTCTGTTAAAGCTGAATTTAAGTTATGTTGTTTGACAGCTTGTCTTTCTTTATTTTCCTCTCCATGTTTTCTGCAGATATATCTCGAGGCTATTTATCTCCCCATTCATCATTCATGTTTGAACGTATGGAGTGGGGTGTGGAAGGAAAACAAAACAGTACACTGTACTGAAGCAAACAAGCTGAATAACTTGATCTACTGGTCTTTAATTAAGTACTTACGTAATGTTTATCTCACTCAGAATTGAGGCAAATCCACTTACATACGGCAAAGATGACTCTGTTGATGATGGGGTTCATTGCGTAACTGTTTCATGCATCCAAACCAAAAGCAGCAGTGAACTTTGCCACTTCTAGATTTGTCGTGTTTTCACTGTTCTTGTCAGGCTGACATTGAAGGAGTCACTGGGTTAAGAGGGTCCTGTCATCTCTTAGATCGATGCATTGGGTTTTTATTCATAATACATGAAACAAGTGACACACTATTTTTGGAAGCTGAGAGGCTTTAGTTTTTTGAGTAAAACTAGGGCAACTATGTGAGAACTCTGTGGAATGTTTCTGATTTTTAATAAGCAAAACAGGATGGGGAAAAGAGGAGGACCAAATAATTAAACTCTTGTATATTTATATATATTTTAAACAGTGAACTCAATTATTATGGGATGTTGGGGTGAATCACTTGAAGGCTGAGCTCTCTGGAGTCTCATTTCTTAAGGTTAGGAGGTACAGTGTCAAATTGAATTTCTAACAAGGATTCACTCCTAATTGTTTTCCAGTCTAATCAGTCTAGAACATGACACTTGATCCTTTATTTAATTTATCATTATCGCACTTGTCTTAGAAGCAGGAAATCCCATCAAACAGTAAACTTTTGGTGGATAAACTTTTTTTTTTTTTTAATTGTCATAGGACCTAAGAGACCTGAGGAAAGAAGTGGGCGAGGCTAACAAGACGGAGGAGCAGCACCACATGTGGACTGCTGAACAGATCCATGTCCTGCTGTCTACAGTGGCAGATCTTCGTCAGAGAGTGGACTCATTGGAGAACGGGCCAAAACAAAGCGTGAGTCAAGGCTTACTCTATGCATTTTAAGAATTGAGCTTTTGTGGCACTGTGTTCAAGCCTGAGAGGAAAAAAACGTCCACCTCTTTTACAGTTAAAGGATGATGACGCAGCAATTCAACCTGAAAACACGAGTGAAACTCCAGCAACTGAGACGGTGAAGGAACCCACTACGACCAAAGCAACACCTGGAGAAGTGCAGGGTACAGTGCTAAATAAAGCAGGATGTCACTTGATTTGTCCATGTTGCAATTTTATATTTTCTTATCACATGTTATCTTATTCACAGAGATATCCACACCACTGACGGAGCTGCACACAAGCAGACGTCCACGCTTCTTAACTCCAAAACGCTCCAAGAGACATGCCCTCAAAAACAAGACAAGGTGCCCAAAGAGGGTGTCCCTGCCTGGTGTCAGCTCTCTGAAAGGTGCACGCTACTACTACTGCACACTATTTTATCTCGACATTCGTCAAAGCAACAATGTGACATTTTGAGAAAAGCTTTTTTGCTCTCTTGCCAAGAGTTTGATAACAAGTTAGATACCTGTACTGTAAACAGAAAGCTATGATATAAAGTCTGCAAGGTTGTGTGTTAACTGCTCAGTGACGACCAGAGTTTTATAAGATTAGATCTTCAAGATATTGCTGCCAAACAGTAGACAAGGGTTCCACTTTCAATCCTCATCCTCACCACAGGAGCATGAGGGATATCTACCATTCAGTTGTGTCTCAGGCACAACCAGAGCTCCAGTCAGCAGATTGATGAGCTTGGTTTTTTCTCTACATGAAAACCATCTCATCGCTCGGACACAGAGACCGACAGAATTAGACACTATACGTGGCTGCAGGGGGCGCCGTTGCTCAGTAAAAGTTATATAGTGTTGCTTTAAATGTACTGCACAGGTATGAGGGGGACAGATATACAAATATATGCATTTCCCAAATATATCCAACTATTATTCAAACTGCTACAAGTTGAATTGTTTATATAATTGTGCAGCCTCCTCGTCGACAACCTGCTTTCTTTTCATTCTAAATAAAAATAACTGTTTTTATTCACAGATTTGGAGGACATCTTCCAGCAGGCAGGCGTTGGACAAAGTTTACACGGATTAACTTATCAGGATCTGAATAAAGTATTCGGATCATCAACTCCTGATGCTCATACCTTGGACTGCTTTGACAATGACAGGGACCAGAGATACTCCCTGATGGAGCTGACAGCTGCTGTAGGTCTGTGAGCACTTTGTCACAGACCGCAGTGAACAGTATTGAAGCCCAGTGGGGTCAGGGGTGTTCGGAGTTCTTGACCCGCTTCTGTAATTGCTGCACTTTTGTGAACTGAATATTTATCATACTGATTGTGGAACAGTGGCGCTGGCATGCCCCCCCCCCCCTTCAATCCATCTCAGCACGATCTTGGCCACAGAAACATTATCTTAACATTTAAAGACTACTCCATATGCAGAATATTCAGCTTTTATTTCAGCAAATCTATTGGTTTGATTTAATTACCCATGAAAAGAAAGTGTGATTTATTTTGAATCCTTTTTTCCATTCTGTTCCCAAACTTGCTGTTACCTGGGCCTGTGTTTTGTTCTTTTTAACTATGTCTCATCTTGATGTAATGATGCGTTTAGGTTCTTGAGGCTGTAAATGTCAGTGGGTCCCCACCCATCACCTGGTACAACTCACACCAACCTTATTTATAGAACCCCGGATAGACTTTTATGAATGTTTACAAATGACTACTAGAAATTGACTTTTTGTGAGGGTGGGTTTTGTTTTTAGACAATTTCCTAACTTATCTGAAACACACAGTCGAGAATAAGACTAAAGGCTTTTGTATACTCTTTTCTAAGCAGAATCTCAACTTTCTGATTTCTTCTTTCTGTTTAGTGTTTTTCCTCATTTATCCTCAGTTAGTTGTGATTGTGTGTTTAGTCCAATTGTTGTTGTTTTTTTGCTTGTTGTAGTTGTCAGTTCTTTAATGATTTGAAGGGCTATGAACACTTCGAATCACCTGGAAAGAATTTTGAAGTGGTAACTCACGAGGCATATGTAGCAATAACAAAAGACGTTGATGTTGCTTGATAGAATTTGCATTAGACAGACGACACACCTATCTCACGATGTGTAACAGGTAGTATATTAAGCACTGATTATCAATCTTTACTTGATTCATTTATTCCATTTTTATGGACCTAACAAAAGGTGTATTATTTACATGACAAGTTTGTTGTAATCAAACATTGTTGTACTCTGTAAAAATGGTGAAAACGTATTCTCTGCCGATTATCTTTTGAAAGGGGTAAATTGATTTTACAGTCTCAGCATTGTACATTAAAAAAGTTAATTCTGTTGTGCTTTGCATGTTGCTTATAATGTAACATGGACAGATAATTTAAACTTAACATAAGCAACAAATTGTTTTTGCAGGACAATGGTTGGTTGAGCTGAAAATGTTAAGTAGCTTTTGCCATCGTGACTTTGGGTTCATGCTGCTACTGACATGAAAGATTTTATGAATGTGTTTTTTGTGTGATCACCAGTTAATAAACACAAAGTTTAAAGGTTTGTGGTTTATCTCGTGTTTTGAGACACAAAGTGAGAAGCCTTATCTTGTGGAAGTTCATGTTTTACCAGAATCACCTCATCATTATTAAACCCAGATTGAAATATACAAAAAAGACGACACGGGTATCCATTAACAAACATATTTACAGATTTATAACTTTTACAAGAAAATACCTTTCAAATACTTTGAAAATATTGTTTCACAGAACTTTATGCCAGTGCCCCCTTAGCCCTCCAGTCACGGGACAGTAGCCCCAGCAGCTCCTCTTCATCCTCCTCTTCCTCTACAGTCATGTCATCAGTCTCCATTTGTTCCTCCCTCCTTGACAGAGGTTGGTTTTTCACTACATCTCGCTTGTCCCTCAGCAGCTCAACCCTCTTGTAACACTCAATTTGTTCATCGATTTCGTCGATCTGACGCTCAAGGCGTCCCTCCTCGTCATCCTCAGCTACAATGGCGTCTGATTTAGTGTTCACCTGTCTAATCTCCTTCTGAAACTCTTCCCACTCCTTGTCCATCTGATCTTGGGGCGCCTCCACTTTGCGCACTTTGGCATCTCTCACCGGGTCGTCGAAGAAGCCCTCCGGCAGCGCCTCGGCTGTGTTGTCCTTCTTGTCTGCGCTCTTCTCCGTCACTTCTGGTTTGAGGATGGACCCAGAGTGGGAGATGGTGGGTGTGGATGGGATGGAGCTGTCAAAGAAGTCCGCTGGCAGCCCTGCAGCTTCCGCCTTTGGAGGAGGAGGGTTTGAGGTCCCTGCTTGAGCTGCCTCTCCAGCATCCGTTTCATCATCATCATCATCATCATAGACTCCAGCCAAGAGACTCAAACCTGCAGACTTGTGAGCAGAACCAGCTGCCTTCTCTCCGGGTCGCTCAAAGAAATCCCCGGGCAGCCCTGACGCAGACTGCCCCGCGACCGCCGCTGGTTTCGCTTTCTTCCCGTTGACGTCCTCGCTGTCCGGCGCTTTCCTCTTCACCGGCTGGTTCTGTGGAGCCGCTGGTTGACTCTTCGCCCCCTTCAGCTCAGCTACCTTCTCTTTATGCTGTTTCCCGAGAACATGAGCCGGCCACAGCAGCTCGGACTTCACCTGCACCCCGCACAGCACGCAGCTGAGGTGGCCCAGACTGTTGTACTTAGCGAACGGAGACTCGACGCGCTTCTTATCCGTCGTCTGCCTCTGTTTTTCTCGCATCAAGCGCCGCAGCTCCTCTTGATTCACCACTTTCTTCCCCTTCTTGGGCGGTGCCATTATCAGCACAGGTAGCGCACGGTGGAGCTAGCTGGCTGCTAGCTGCTCGTTGACGGTGAAACAAAAAAAAACCGCGTCGCGTAAAGATGACGCCACCAGATTGCGACTGCGCCAACTCGCGTCGGTTCGGTCTCGGGACAATCTCGCGATATCAGCCAGCTAGCGGGGTCGTTAGCTCCGCAGGTTCATCGGAGCGTCTGAATTTGTCCACAAAGCAAATTGAATCGATGCTATTTGAAAAACCGATGACGGAGATGACGATGTAGTCGTTCGCTGGTTGTTCTCATTTATAACCGCGTTTTCATTCAGTGCGTGTCTTTTGTTTTGTTTAGCATTATCCTCTGTTTTCATCGCCGCACCCATCGTATTCATTTTTCATTGTGGGCTTGCTAGCTTGAGAACTGCTGGCGGCTAACGCTGGCTGTGGGAGCCGGGCAGCAGGTGTAACGGCATTCAACGCGCTTCACTCAACGCTGGATTTAACTCACATTGGCTTCTATTGCTGATGCAGACTAGCTCTCGTTGTATTTACCCAGCAGCCGTGTAGCTCAGTGATTAGTGAACCGGGTAGCGCGCGTCCAGTGATCATGACAGGTGAGAAGATACGCGCCCTGCGGAAGGACCACAACAACAAACCCAACAAAAACGACGAGAGGAGGGACGCGCACGACGAGACCTCCAACGAGACCATCCCCAACGGCACCAGCAACCTGTTCAAGTCCAACAGGGCTTTCCAGAAGTCCGTCAAATCCTCCGCGCTGCAGCAGCAGCAGCAGCTCAATGCGAACAACATCAACGGCAACGCGTCGCCCATCGGCACCGTGGTCAATGACAACAACAAGAACCCCATCATCCTCACGAAAGAGGAGCTGGAGTTCCCCGTGCACGAGTGCGTGTTCAAGGCAGACGTGCGCCGACTCTCCTCTCTCATCAGGACCAACAGCATCTCTCAGAAGGATGTGCACGGTGAGAGTTGTGCCCTCGCTGCTTTTCTGAGTAAATTGTTGGAAAGCACAACATAACATCTTTACCTGTGTGTGTGTGTGTGTGTGTGGGATTAGGTGTTTGTATGGATGTGTACTCATTGTCTTTCTCCTCTCTTAGGGAACACGCCTCTCCACCTGGCTCTGATGCTGGGCCACAAAGGTAAATCTGAACATTAGTGTGATCAAATGTATTGAACTTAGTGGGCAATAAAACCATGTCAAAAATGATTGCAATATCATTTTAATCAATAGCAATATAGCAAAAGTGCTATATATAGATTGATTTAATGCTTTTTGTACTGTGCAAGCAGATTGATGAGATATGACACATGATTGATCTACATCTGCTTCGTAAAAGTGTAATAAAATAAGGAATAACCACAATCTTCACTCAGGAGCACAAATCAGTCTTTAAACTTAAAAAAGTATATGAACGTGACATTTATTGTGATAATTATCAATACTGACTGATGATTTTTGCTCATGTCGAACCCTCCCTAGACCTTGTCCTTTTTCATACAACCAAAAAGAACCAGGCACTTCTCAGGTGACAAACTACCAGCCTCAATTTGAGCCCAGAAAAATGCTCTGAGCCGCTGTGTTCCAGGGCCTTGTGTCTGTGTGGCATAACAGTTTTAGACACCCTCATTAAAAGGCCATTTTTAAGCACAGTCAGTTCTGCTATTCTTGAAATAGCATCCACACCCCTGCAGCACTCAGCGTGTCTTTTCTGACCTCTGCAGAGGAATAACATAGAATTGGTTTAATGGTGGTTAGAGAAACTTGTATATATTGCAGATTACATGCAGTGCAGTCAGAAGATTTACCTTTTTCTTAATCAGATAGAGGTTCAGTGCTCATGCAGTAAGACATGGTTCAGTGCTGTGGTGTCCTGCCGTTATTTTGATTAGATTAGCTACTTTACTCCTCAGCTGATTTATTCGGCAAATTTATCCTTTATTGATTAGATCAGAAAGAAAAGTTGGCTGCAACTAAGTAGTGGATGCTTATACTGATTTATCAGCCCCTTGGTAGTGTGGCTTAATTTGTTAGGACTAACTTCAAACTACTACCTTCATATGTTCATCCATTTGTAGCCTGTATAGTCATTTCCATCTTGACTATGCACAGTGGACATACAGCATATCTAGACTGGCATTCATAAACAATTACTTACTCTTTGTTTGTTATTATTATTTTATTTGTATTATACACACACTCTAAAAGCTGAAAATAAATAAATGCACAAAGAACTCACACGGGCAAATAGGAAAAGCATCAACGCCTGGATCCGTCTTCCAGAAAGAAGTCATAGCTGCCAGTAGCTGATGCTGACTGTAATGAATCATCTAAGTGAACAGGAGTTCTAGGTTTATTATCACTTAAAGTTTATTCATCTGTTAAATCGAGCACATCTTTTATCCAGACTGTGTTACAAAGTTAAATATTAAAAGCTCGACATTTACTCCTTGTTGTGTTCTTTTTTAAAATAAAGGTTGTTTGCTCAAAATAAGAAAAATTAAAAAATGGTGAGTGTGCACAGAATATCAGTGATCATTTTCAAATCTTTCTTTCAGAATGTGCCCTCCTCCTGCTGGCCCACAATGCACCTGTAAAGATAAAGAACGCACAGGGATGGAGTCCTCTGGCAGAAGCCATCAGCTATGGTGACAGGCAAATGAGTAAGTGATGTCAACAGTGCTCCTGCGGTTTTCATACTGCGACATGTTTCTACTATCTCAGTGGGAAACCTGCAGTGATGTATCCTCATTGTTCGGACAGTTAGCCGATGGAGTTTCTGCTGTGATACAGAGACAGATTCGGTTGAACTGGTCATAACTGAACCAGTGAAGTAGCAGAGAACATCTTTCGATGGCCTGATAAAGAGTTAGAATATTTTATTGTATTGGCTTCATACAATTCTGCAACAGGGCGGAATACTGTTGGAGGTCACAGTATGTGTGTGAATGTCTGAAGGACCCTTCATGAGCCATTTAATGAAGTATGTATATACAAAGATGCAGCTGCTATCTGATCAGTGCAGCTAAAAAGCCAAAGGCGGTATTTTCTCTGAGCAGTCATCATCCAGATGGTTGGAACGTAGCCTGAATAATGGCTTAGTGTTAGGAAGCCCTGAGCTTACAGCCTGATCACCAAACAGCTTTTAAATCTGACATCCAGTGAAAACAGTCAAATGACATGTGAAAGGCACCAGCTAATACCTTTGAGATGAATTCACTTTTCTGACCCTTTTCAGGCTTTAAAAATGTTTTTTTAAATTTACTAACAATAGATAAAGACCAGCTAAGTGTCCAATAAATCATATATCAGTTTTTGTGACTAAGCTGAGATCACTAGTTTGAGTGGTTTGGCTGTATAGATAACGAAGCTGTGAACTATCAGCATCTTCTTATGTTTCCTCTGATGGAAGCTGTGAGGCCCAGCAGTTTGAGAAATGACCCCCAGCCTTGTTAGTATGCGTCTCGGCTCTCCGCGCCTGCTGTGGTAGGCTGGCTTGGGACAGAGACCAGGAGTTTTGCTTTGAGAAGGTCACATCACTCACATGGGTGAAGGGGAACCAGTGAAGCAGAGAGGGGGAGGGGGTGCTGGCTGCATCCACACCATCCGCAAGGACATGCAAAGAAAGTCAAACCCGAGCGACAGTGGGGTTTAGGTCTTTGGTCAAATAAAATGCAGCACACAGCTGGTTATCACCTTGTGAGAGGGGACACATATAGAATGATGTGTCTCAATATGTCAGTTGCGTGCGTAACAGCTGTTCATGAAACACTGCAGTCTCGTCAGCAGTCATCACCTTTCGCTCTTACACATGTGCACAATGCGTCAGCAGCTCGCTCACTGTGTGTGTGTGCGCGTGCAATGACGAACTCCCTCGCACAGCGAGTGTCTTGTCAGCACTTCTTTCTCCTCAGTCACGTCCAGTATTTCCACCCTGGTCATAACGATCAGGATTCATCCTCAGTACGCTGATTTATTGTGGCTTTCAGTTCATATCGTTTAGTGGTCGCCAGTCATTTTATGAGAAGTAGCTGCTCTTGAAGAGAGCTGATCCAATCACTGCCACTGAAGCATTACAAACATACAGAAATGAGATGAAGCGGAGTAGTGATGCTCCCTCACATATTAAACCGTAAATCTCCATAACCATCACTGCGCCTGTTTTAACTGGGGACTAGTTAAATTCCCATTGACCGGTTGTGAACTGAATAAATAAAACTCAAATCTCTCTCTCTCTTTCTCTTCCTCTCTCAACAAGTTGTCTTCCAAAAAACATGGAAATCGAATGTAACCTATTCAGAATTTGATATTTTAGAGATTCAAAGATATGAACATGATTTTAACCTTTGTTTCTACTTTTGAAATACTCTTGTGCCAAGTTTTAATTAATGTGTTTATTTATGATATATTGGGTGTCCTTGAGTGTCAAGAAAGGCACAGTAATTCAAAATTATTTATATGCATTATTATATTCTTACTCCCAGTTGCCAGTTTATTAAGTACACTTATACAAGCTGATTCAATCCAATGCTACTGCTTCTTCTATGTATCTACATTTAGAATGTCTGTAAAGTTCAGGTTTTGTTGACACTGTCATATAGATGTTGCTTAGATTATATGTTTTAGCCTTGACTGCATATTCAAGAATATATATGCGTTTTCTTCCCAACGATTTAAAAAAAAATATATTCTGTCTTGGTATTTCTTATTATATTTATATTATAATATTTAATAGGAGCAATTTATGAGTGCTATAATGAAAAACTTTCCTTAATTTTGTGTAATTTGTGTAACAAAACAAGAAAAAAGTGATAGAAAAAAAACAACTACCAATACATCTACAAAAGAAAACTGCTCTAGGGCTTAAACATAAGTCAACCAAACAGAACTTAACGTATTGACTGCTCCTCTGACCAAGAGACACCATTTTAGCACCTAACTGCAGGTTTATGGCAACCAGTCCATAGATTATTGTAGGGGACAAAACACAGTGTACAGCAGAATGGTGCAATCCAAACATCCAGACTCCTCCACTTAAGCTGTTGTGATGCAGCAGCTCAGTCTCTGCCAGGTTACTGGGAGGGTGGTGGTAATTTAACAAAGCAGTTTTAACCTTAATGAATTTAACCAATTTAACACAACTCAATTTAGAAAAATAAAGTTGGGCTGAGGCAAAGTGACTGTCTTGTGTTTTAATGGTAAACAAACTCAGAGCATCACCTTTAATGTGCAGCATCATATTGGTTTGAGCGTAACTGACTGTTTCGTTCTCCCCTCTTTCTTTAGTCACTGCAATACTGCGGAAGTTAAAACAGCAATCCAGGGAGAGTGTGGAGGATAAGAGGCCGAAATTACTGAAAGCTCTGAGGGAGGTGAGGATCACAGCTGACGTTGCATTCACAGAATAAAGACACATCTGCAAATGACATCATTCTGCATCAGTTAACTTTTACACGCAAAGTTAGTTTGAAAGTGTCTGCAGACTTTGATTTGCACTCTCCTTAGCAGACATATTGATCACTGAAATCCTCAGCAGTTTGTCAGTTTAGTCTGTTAATTTGAAACGTGTGTCTGTTTTCTGTAGCTTGGAGACTTTTATCTGGAGCTGCACTGGGATTTTCAGAGCTGGGGTGAGCTTTTATATTTCACACAAACAAAATTACCACCAACTTTAATTTGATATCACTTTGCTGACACGTTGTCAAGTCTTTTTTCAATGGAAAAAAACGTGTAATGTCAGCCACACTACAATTTATTCTCACTCATTCATCTATATTGCAGTGCCTCTGTTGTCCCGGATGCTGCCATCTGATGCTTGTAAAATCTACAAGCAGGGCATCAACATAAGGTAAGACATCAAATACTTCAGTATATTAAGTTCGTTGATGTGACTAATGATGGAATCTCGATTCACTGAGTCTTTGAGGCAGCAAATGTTCGATATCCAGGTCGAGGACTTGTTTTAGATCTAAAAAGTAGGACATAACAATCTTCACAGCTCTCATCGCCCTCTCATCTCCCCTCTCTCTTTTAATTTAGACTCGACACCACTCTCATCGACTTCACTGATATGAAATGTCAGCGTGGAGATCTTAGTTTCATCTTCAACGGCGATGCGGCACCCTCCCAGTCCTTTGTTGTTCTGGACAACGAAGCGAAAGTGTACCAAAGAATACACCACGAGGTGAGTGAGTGGTGTCGCTACACTTCTGTTTCACAGTGTGTCATCAGGTGTTTAATATGAACAGAGAGACCTGACTCTCCTTTGTTTTATTCTCTCCAAGGAGTCAGAGATGGAGACTGAAGAAGAGGTGGATATTCTGATGAGCAGCGATGTCTACTCTGCAACTCTTTCAACAAAGTCTATCACTTTCTCCCGCAGTCAGATCGGCTGGCTCTTCAGAGAGGATAAAACGGTAAGGCTTATGACATTATTATGCTGGACACAGAATGTAAACACAAACTACATGATGAAAAAACGGTTATATAAAGTTAAACATTTTCTGCATGTGACAATGACGTATGAGAAGAGTCACAGTAAATTGTAATCCAGAGTTTTTTTCTTTCCCGTCTCAGACTGTTTCATTAAATCCTATTTAGAGCCCTGGAGTGATAATCTATATTCAGTTTTCACAACAATCAATCAATCATTAAAGAATAATGGAAATATAAGTGTCTAGTCTTTTTCTCCTCTTTAAATAATCCTACAGATCCAGGCTTTTTCCATGACCCTTGGAGGAATCCGCACATTCAGAGTTCCCCAAAGAAAACAAAGTGTCAATGATTATTTCACTATATGGCTTTTGTAGCACTTACTGTAGTCAACTTATTTTGACATTTGAAATGTTTTGGGACATCGGATCCGGACAGTTTCCAGACTTTGTCTTTCACATATGAGGAACGCAGCAGGAAATTGGTCAGATTCACGTCAGACGTGTTCACAACAAGAAAATGTCCTCCACATCGTTTAACTGCCATATTCTCACATGGGCTCACTTGGACATTCTCCAGACATCTTACAAGGGGGCTGGCAGGAAAAAGTTTCACAAAATGTCCAGCCAACTGGCTCGCACGTTTGCATTCTTACTCACAGCCCCTCTGATGATTCTGATAGGGATGGAAGAAGGATGGAGAAAATGAAACACTAAATACTGAAATGTCCTTCTTTTCTGTGCAGGAGAGAGTTGGAAACTTCGTAGCTGACTTTTATGCCGTAAACGGTCTCGTGCTGGAGTCAAGAAAACGGCGGGAGCACCTCAGTGAGGAAGACATCCTGAGGAACAAAGCCATCATGGAGAGCTTAAGTAAAGGTGGCAGCATCAGTGAACAGAACTTTGAGGTGAGATGAAAGAAAGCCCACGTCCCACCGTGATTCACTAATGATAAATGATGAAGGCGGAAGGATGATTGTGATTATGCCAGTGACTGATGATTTCTTGTCCCCAGCCTGTGAGGAGGCAGTCGCTCACAGCTCCAGCCCCAAACACAATTTCTTGGGAAGAGTACATCACAGCAGAGCACGGAAAGTAAGCATCTGGTGTTTTCTATGATTTAATTAGACCTTACCGTGATTAGGAATTTATTCAGGGCAGCTACAAGAAAAATTGTATTAACTCTGAATTTGAAATTCAAAAGCAATGTCTTTGTGTTTGTCTGCGTTTCTTCCCACCTCCAGGCCACCTCATCTTGGTAGAGAGCTTATGTGCAAGGAAAGCAAGAAGAACTTCAAAGCTACTGTAGCCATGAGCCAGGAATTCCCTCTAGGCATCGAGTCGTAAGTACATCCCTACCTCCTCAGATCTATTTACAAAGCTTTCTGCACGCATTGATCCTGGGTGAATACACTTGCATACACTGGGGAGTTTAGAAAAAGGCTAGTGTGGAGATGAAATAATTCAGATCATATAATTGGGCCAGGTACACATGAGGACTTTACTTGAGTGAGTCCCCAATGAGAACCCCTGCAAAATCAACTGCTCCACCATGCGATGACAACATGTCTGTGTTTTTAAATGAATATTCAACCCAACAAAGCCATGATGTTTGCTGTGCTCAGGCTGTTGCGTCCCCTGGGTGGAACGAGGAGTAAAGGACAGTATCGCACAACAACCAATAAATTGATGGTGTCAGAGCAGATGTGACAAATAAGTCAGAATCACAGAATGTGGGGGAAGAAGGAACAAAGGAAGTTGCCAAAGAAATCAAATAAATACAACAAAACTAGGCCTGACTGTTTACTACCTCTTAAACAAAACCACAAACAAAAGGCTGAAGCTGATTATCTCACTTCAGTGAAATCAATACAAAGGTGGCAACAAAGTGACGAGTGTTTCTTAACAAAAAAGAGTCGCTACATGAGTGAGTGTATAGGAAACTACAACATCTATCATTGTACTTTAACAAGTTTGCTCTAATAACAACACAACAAATGCTCAGAGTGCTGCACACAGACTGAGGTCACAGAGAACAAAGAGAACAAGACTCAGGTGTGCTCTTTTGTAGACCCCCCCCCCTCACTGCTGGTTGGACAATCTCTGATTAGAAGAGGAAGTAACCTCTCCCACCTCACCTGTAGAGAAAACAGGGAGAGGAGCAGAGACACACACACACACACTATGCCTACTTCCTGGCACGTAAAAGAGGAAAGAAATAAAACATATATTATTATTTCTCTTCCCTATTCACTGTGTCATGTACTTTGTTCAATTAGTTCTAGGGGATTTCATGTTCCCAAGAATTAGTGCAGTGGCACTCATTCTTAATGGCATTTCCTTGATCTACTGTGGTTCAGATTGTGCATCAGTGCTTTTGGCCAAATTCATAAATTTAAATGTCAACACCTGACATATACAGGATTGTCAATGCTGACATCAACAGATCCAGTTTCCCTGAAGGACGGAGCATTCACATGAGAGAAAGCACAAACTACCAAATCCAGAAACAGCTACAAAAACATATCCAACAAGAGTTTGTGCACTGGACCACATCTTGTCTGTTGTGCCTCGGGAGAGTAATGGGCACAATTTGAATAAACAATCAGACTTTATGTAACCTAATGTAATTCAACATGTATTAGATGTTAGGGTCTAGCAGGGGGCCTGGACCACTGCAGTAAAAACTCATCCTGAAAATATTTATGCACTTAAATTTTACATTTCTTTCATTAACACCCTTTTTCTTAAGCTACTTGCAAATCATTTGTGTATTGATTTTATGCAGCCAGAATGGTCTCCTGAATGTCAATAAGTGTTCATGTGAGAGACGAACAAGAGCTGAGAAAAAAGGCATGGTTTGCTGAGTAGATGAGCTCAGCTTCAAGCAGGATGTGGTTTACAGTATAATGGGTTACAGGCAGTGCTGTAAAACGTTATCAGGACATAATGTAGTAAATTGCTTTATCTCCTCTACTGAATGAACCTTTATAAAACTTCATCCTTTAAAGTCGCTAATGGTTTTTTAATATGATTTGTTTCCCCTTTGTATCCTGAGCTTTTAGAAATGTTGTTACCAAAAAGAGACCAATGCAGCCATTGTACGAATGTTGTTTTCTTTAGAATCAGATCCTCAAGTCTGAAAAACGTGTTAATGTGCAGACTCTTTTCCAGCTGCTCTGGGTTATAGAGTTTTAGTGTGAGATTGCTGACTTAACTAAAAACTTCAGCATTAATTATGAAGCTATAAATATTCAGTACCCTTATTAAAGCTCATTTTAAACTGTAGCAATTATTCAGTTAATGAATTAACCCATGAATCAACTATT
Organism: Paralichthys olivaceus; assembly: GCF_024713975.1. NCBI lineage: Eukaryota > Metazoa > Chordata > Actinopteri > Pleuronectiformes > Paralichthyidae > Paralichthys > Paralichthys olivaceus. The sequence goes on along the minus strand of NC_091108.1, from coordinate 8,651,546 downwards.
TTGATCAATTAATCATTTACGTTATTAAATGTATGAATGTTTTTTAAACAGTATTTTTTCTTTACTCAAGATCTCCTAGATAATCTCCTTTGTGTTGTCTGAGCTTTTATGGCTAAAATGAACTGCTGACTCACTGGCTCTCCGCTGCCTCCAGGTTATTAAACGTGTTGGAGGTCATCGCCCCGTTCAAGCACTTCAACAAACTCCGAGAGTTTGTTCAGATGAAACTTCCGCCTGGGTTTCCAGTCAAACTTGGTGAGTATGAACTGATCCACTACTGTGTTCGGTGTGTTTGTGAGCTTCAAGAGAACCATCAAAATCTAATTTGTCTTCTTCTCTGCTTCCTTTTTCTCACAGACATCCCTGTCTTCCCCACGATCACAGCCACCGTTACCTTTCAGGAATTTCGCTACGACGAATTCGAAGAGTCAATCTTCTCCATCCCTGCTCAATACAAAGAGGATCCCAGTCGCTTCCCAGACCTCTGACCAGTACAGCACCCCTGACACGAACAGGAAGTGACCAGCGAGTAAATATGTTTTGGGGAGGTGGGAAACACAAAAAAAGGAATCCCGTATTGTTGAGCTGGTCTTATTAATCAGTTACTGTCATCAGCTACTTATTCATTTCTGTCGATGGATCCAAAGCAAACCGATGCAAGCAGATGTTACAGAGCGCCATCTCACGTGTGTTTAAAAATGCGTAACAGCAGTCGTTTTAGCTTTCATTGTACTCGCTGTTACATCTGCTGCTCAGCGCTGCTGCTGTCTCCTGTGAACATCGTCAGAGAACCGGACTCCTCATCGTCATTATTTCAATATCTGCTCATGTTTCATATCCATGGACTTGACGGACTCAATTCTGATTTATGACACTGCACTGACACTGTCAACTGTAAATAGTACACGCCTCATCTGAGAGAATCAAAAATATAGCTATAACCTCAAACTGAGCTTAATATTGATTTACGTAATATGAATTATACATATGAATATATATAAAATGATATAGATAGAAACTCAAAGGAGTAACACTGTGTAGCAATACGTTTCCAGTACATACGAATGTTTTTAACCAGCTGGGACAAAGTTTAGCATAAAAAAACCCACATTCTTTACAGTCCAGTATCCAAGCCTTTTCCCTGCGCAGGACGCAACCTCCTGTGTTTTCAGGTTAGCTCATATTACCTCTCGGCTGTCTCCATGTCCGTCATGTTCGTATGACTTCTGTGCTCAAGTGTGAATGGATTATTGTAACGTATCGAAGGTTCTTGTGTGTGTGTTCGTGTGCGGGAGAGAACCCAGATGGGATATCAGGTAAAACTGTTCTTTGTTTAATACAGCACTGATATTAAGTATATTTAAGGCATGCTAATGGCTGTGTCGGCCGACTGGATCACATGCATCTTTAAGATATATTCTCTGAACGTTTCTTATATTACCTGCAGACTTCTTGGTATTTAGATAAAGGAAAAATTGTAACACTAACACTCTGAAAAACCTTTTAGTGCTTATAAAATCTCTCCTTAAAGGTCGTCTATAATTTCTTTTTTTGTTTTACATCCAAGGAGAGTAAACTAAGCTGTGAAGTTGATATTGCTGGATATCCCAAAAATGCCCAGATGGGAAATAATCTGATCCACTGAGTTGTCTCTGGCTTCAGCTAATATGTACTGCAACCATACCTACTTCACATCCCTTTAAATAAAGCACCAGCATCATGTTTCAACTGACTTTGTGCAAGTATGATGAAAAGACACTTAATGAAGCTTCATTGTAAAGACAAGTAATTTTGTTAGCTTCACCAACTTTCACACTTGGATATCTGTCCCCTAAATATGCCAGATTTTTTTCATCAAGATCCATGAATTGCTCTGTGGAAAATCATTAAATTTCATAAAATGCTCAAGACTGATGCATTTAATACGACAGACCTGCATTAAACCCGACCTTCACGAGAATGTTTTTGGAGGTGTTGATTTAACTTTATAATAGTAGTTCTCTGGTGAACTGTGTTACAGTATTTACAGGTGTTTCCTCTGGGTTTTTCAAAGATAACCATCTGTACTAACAGGAAAATCAAATGTTAATACATGACAAGTACAAACTAGATCATGGTTTTTAAAAACACTGGTATTTTTTTTTTTCTAAGAAAATGTACTTTTATCATTTAATATTTTGATAATGTGACAGGGGTTAGGACAAACCCAGACCCGCTTTAGATGTCAGGTATTTATATAACTGAGTCGTCCACTAATCAAAAGATCATTGGTTCGATTCCCTGGCTTCTCCAGTCTGGGTGGGCGAAACACTGAACCCCTGAATTTCCCTCCACGTCTAAGCCTAAAAAGGCACAATTAACACTATATAAAACAGTATACAGACGATACTGCCCATATGACGCACCCCAGATTGTGGTTAAAGTGGTGAAATCAAAGTCTCTGTTCTCCAAATAGGCTTTATTATAAAAACAAATCCCTGATAAAACATCAACACTTTCAAATGACAATAAGCAAATGTTTCCAAACATATGGGGGAACAAGGCCTGAGCGTCACAGCACGTCACTGAACAAAACAAGTCAAGATACAACATATGAAGAAGAGTCTCAACACAAGCTCAAGAAAGCAAAGCAAGCCTACTTCCAGTTTAACTAACTGCATCCGTCGAGGCCAAACACCCGCGGGTACTTAAAAGCAACGTGACAACGCAGGAGAAAGACCGACAGTCCGTCAGTGAATATTTCAAACAAACTTCATGTTTTAGATAAACGCCAGTGAGGAGATAACAAGTAGCACGTTCACAGCCAAAACAGAGGGATTATGTGGGGGGAAAAAAGCAGGACGGACTGATCAGTCACTGACATCCATGTCTTCTTCACGATGGTCGTCAGCACCGTTAACTTTGGCCCGTTTGACGGACCTCGCTGTGCCGTTACCTTCCACTGACCGAGGAGACAGAGCGGAGTCGTCTGAATCCTTCCTGTCCTCCCTTTCCTTCTCGCTGTCATAGCCTTGCTCTTCTTCGTCGTAATCCCTGGTGATCTGTGACAGGAAACCCATGGAAGTATTAACATCTCCACAGTGGTTTACTTCCAACCAGCAAAAATCACGGTGCATTAGAATCAAAGATCCTATAACCAACCTTAACATCTCCTTTGTCACCATCTGATTTCCTCTCCCACTCTCTTTCTTTGTCTTTACTTCTCTTTTTCTTGCTGGAGGAGTGATCGTGCTCCTCACGACTACGATCTTTATCACTTTTGCGATCTCTGTCCTTTTCCTTGTCCCTTTTCTTCTCCTTTTTGTGTCTGTAGAAGGAGGAGAGGAAAAGCTTAACTCTAGTTCAGTTAATTTGTTGTGGAACAAAGATACACACGAATGCCTAAACCAGACCCATCAGTCTGCATGACTTCATCTTTATTCCTCTTGGTTTATTTGTATAATCTCAGTGTGAACATAAACTGGGTCATGGCTAAAACATTTGCAAATATTTTCTCCTTGGTCAAGATCGAATGAACAGAACTACAGATGTAAAACCAAACCAAACAATCACACACTTTGTTTTAACTGAAAAAGACCAGCGTTAAATTAGCATTTACTTTCAAATAAACCTAATGGAAAGAAAATCCACATCGCACACTGACCTCCGAGGAGATGGAGACCTGGAGCTCTTCCGCTTAGGAGACTTTTTTAGAGTTCGACTGTTGCTGCGACTTCTCCTGTGTCTCCTGAGTAGCACAAGAAATGAACAGAGGTCAACACTGTATTCCAACTTGGAAGCAGAGGAGCTGTTTCACTAAATTGGGCTGGAGGACATGAAGAACCAGGTCTGCTCTCACCGGCTCGCACTGCGTGACCTCCTGGCTGTACTGTAGCTTTTTGGTGGTGTTTTGTTACTTCTTCGCCCAGTGTCATCTTTCTTTCTATCTCTGAAAATAAATGAATGTTTACATTTTTCTGACAGGGGGTTAATCTTGAAAACAGAGCTCAAGTTCAGCCTTTTACACAGTTTATCCACCTGGATTTGCTTTGTGATCGCCTGCTTCTGTCTCTGGAGCGGGTGCGTCTCCTGTGTGGGCTCTTGGAGCGCCTCCTGCTTCTGGAGTTTGATCTGCGCTTTGATCTGCTTCGCCTGCAAACAGACATTGAAACCATTTAACATTCTCGCATGCTTGAAAAGTTTCCCCTTTCAACTGTTTACATCATTAATAAAAGATTTCACCTGTGCCTTGAACGGGATCTGGACCACCTCCTCCTGGACCTCGACCGGGACCGAGAGTGCTTCTTCTTGCTCTCCTTATCTGCAGGACAAAGAACATTGTTTTCAAAGATTTTCAAGGAGAAAAAAAACCAGTAACCTTAATCGTGACTGCAAAAATCCAGTGTAGTCAAAACAGACACATTCAGAATGCTAAGCCGACACCCCAGCAAGAGAGTCATCCCAACTTTATTTCCACTCACTTCCAGGTTCAATAGCAGCAGAAATAAGTGACTGAGCTTCTCTCACTCTCTTCATAGCCTCTTCGATTTCTTTATTAGATGTATCAGCCTTCAGGCCTGAATTCAGGTTTAAGCCTGCAGCCAGAGGGTTGAGTCTAAACACAGGAATATTCATTACTGCAAACATCAATGTTTACTTCAGCATTTCAACAAGGAAGATTCTTTATACAAACGTACTTTGGATCTGTCATGAACCTTATCAGCTGATCAGCCGCCTGTGAAGAGACAGGGCCAACATGAGGGGGTGTATTATCCAATGTACTGCGTATTAATGTATGCAGATCTTTAGGAAAAAATACTGATCACTGTCTCACCTGAGGATTCATATTAGATCCTGCGAAGCCAAATGCAGCCATTGCGTCCATGGTCGGACCAAAAGGGTTCCCTCCCATCTGGAGGAAAAATGAAAGACGTTTTTGGAGGTGATTTTGTTTTGTAAGCTTCTTTTTCAGATGTTGAAATCTCACAAGTGTTCTTGTCACACTGGTATAAATAATGATACTGACAGATGTGGTCATGGTTCACTGTTTCTGTACCAAACCATCATCACACAAAAGATTTATATTCTGCACAAATAACAAGTGACAGTAAAAACTGAGCTCTCCCTTTTTTTGTATTGACCTTCATTTTTCATTAACCTGTTGAAATGCTCATGTCTCTCTGTTTGTTTTCTCAACTGTTGTCATTTGAATATATTTTTAGGCTTGGACAGGTAAAACTATCCCAAAGTTGGGGTTAATTTTTATATTTCAAAGAACAGTTTTTCTTTCTTAATCATTCTATCATGAGACATCTCACAAACCCCTTCTGTGACAAATAGGAAGGGTCCAGAGTCCCAGGTTGGGATTCACAAAGACAAGCAGTAAATCAGGAATTACAGAGGATGGCTCTTTTTTTTTTAACTACCCAAATTGCTGATTTATTATTTATCTGTTGCTCAACTAAAAGATTATCGAATCATCTGTACATTTGATTTTCCAATGGTCACAGAAGTATTAAGTAAGAGTATAAAGTCTTACAGGTTGATTGGCCATGGGGTTGGGCGTTGGAAGAAGTCCTCCTCCTGGCAGAATTCCTGCGATGGCATTTGCTGGCGCCAACAGCGACAAAGCTTTAGCCTCATCTGGAATAGATCCTAACAGGAAAATAAAATCAGGCATTAGGGGAGAACACATTAAACCGCAGAGACACAATTTGAAGACAAAGAAAAACAAGTCTTGGCACTGCATTTCTTCAAATTAGGATCAACATGGTTACCTTACAGATCAGAGAAGAGTTCCCTAATTCAACAAAATCATTGCAGTGACAAATTATTGCTGGAATAAATCACACTAGTCCAATGAACACTGCCAAGAATATATCACCTGAACGTGTTTTTTAAGTCATGAACCAAACGTTAGCAAGCACTGCTGCTTCTCCAGTTGGGTGTGCCCTCAATTTTCATTTAGACGTTTACTGAAACAAGCGACTCACGCTGGCGGCTTCGCTACTAAAAGCACAGAGAAAAATCGAGATACACACAACAAAGAGAAATTTAGGGATTTGGGGGGAAAAAACACTATACAAGCTATCAGTGTCTACTTACCAAAACACATTTCAGAGGATAAAGTGTGTGATTCACTAAATGGCAAACAGAATTAAGGGTAAGTAGTGTCCCCTTTTACATCATCCTTACCTGCTGTCACTGCATCAATTAACCAAACATGGACCGAGGATGACTGGTTTGATTAATCTGCTCTAACAGTTCAAGATTTTTTTTTAATTTGTAATATGCTTCTGATGTTATTTCAAAATGACCCAAAATTAACAAATAAAAACACCACACAATCATCTCATAGCAGAAATTGCTCATTCACATAGATACAGACACAATAATGACAACATATAAACAAAGAGGCACACTGGAGAGAGAAATAGCTGCAGGAGACAAAACTGTTGGATGGTATTTTCAGCGGGGCCTGGTATACAGGACTGGCTGAGCCAGGAAAAAGAACTGTAAAACACAACAACAAAAGAAGAAGACCACTGTTAAAGAGAAAATGGTACCAACATTGTGTCATGTCGGGTGGGTGGGTATCTTGAACAACTTATGACGAGATGGGTTTAAACCGTTACATTACTGTTTCCCTTTTTAAATCCCTACCTTCACTCGTGGCGCTGACTTGTGTTTTTTACACAACTGATTATAAACACAGTCTTTTTTTGCCTTTTGCAACCAGACCCATATAAGTGATTGTTCTTCTGTTTTTATTTCAGAAGTAAATTCAAACATTTAAAAAAAAAAATAAGGATGGGTGTATCGTCTTTTTAAGTTACTGCAGATTAAAATACTTGCAAACACCCAAACTGTCCTAAATAATCAGTCTGTGGATATCTTGTCGGTGGCTTGAAGCCAATTCAATGCCAGCAAATATATAGTTTCATTTTTTATTTTTTAAAAAAGATCAGTTATTTCTGAAAAATATAAAAGCTGTAGTATTTTTTTGCAAGTGATACTGCATGTATAACAGAAGGTGATAGGGGACTATTTTCAGTGGCAGATTAATACAAATTTGGTGCACAAGCACCAATATTTACAGCAGCTGGATAGTGCCTGTGGCTTAAACCCAAAATAAACTGTAGTGCCAGCATTTATCATCACCCAGTGTGGTTCACCGACATGAGTTTTAGGACAATTGTGTTTTTGTCTTTTCATAGAATTTGATGACATTAAAGCGTGAAGAATATTTCTAGCCTCATCTGTTCAGGAACAAAGCTTCAGCCATAAATTTAATTCATGGCTCAGCAACATTCAGAAGTGTTGTATAGTAGTGCAGAATAAGCACAGTTCCAGGCTAAGTCTTTGACCTTTATACTCAAACTAAACCACCTAGAAAAGATAAATTATAGAGAAGAAGAGACAAAAGAGAGGGAAAAGAAAGAATAGAGGACACAGAAGGAGAGGGTGGGGCTTGAATGCTCGTTGGCCTTTGCAAATGTCTACAATCCCCTGTTGGCGGGCAGAGGACCACTTTCATCAGGGGGCTGCTTTTGCCTTCTTCACTACAAAAATCACTCACACACACACATACATACATACATACACACACACAAATAACAGAGAGAAGTTTAACAGGATAGTCCAATATGGGGGGGATAAAATACATGTGGTTAAAAATGTAAATAACTTTACTTCTGAACTTTGAGGTGTCCGCAGCGCCCACAGTTTGAGAATTCTCAACTGCTAGTCTATAAAGAAAACTTTGGTATTCTGTTTTCTATGTGCAAAACAAACCATTGTTTTACAGCATGTGCCACCGCAGGATACCAAAAATCTGCAAATGTCTGCTTGTAACACCCCCAAACAACGGGAGGGAGGAGCATTACCAGTATTATTCACATTATCTCAAATATAAGAGTCAAGTTGACTTGTACACTTCAAAAATGGCGCAGATGAGATTGTTTTTACTTTTCTACATTTTCACAAGTCAGGAGTCATGCCATTCAATCAACAAGGACCACTCGTACGTGAGAGTTATTACAAGACAAACCTTCAGCGAACGGGACCACAATCAACGCTCTGTCCACAAACACGGTGTTGGTCAGATGTTGAGAAACCCCGACAGACTCCGGCTCCTGGAACTTGACAAAGCACACCCGTGACGTCACCGGCATCTGAGAATCACTGTTGAGGAAGTCAAAAGTGTTAAATGAAATAGGTAAACGCTGCAAACAAGGCACTTTAACAACACAATGTTGTCCAATCACATCCATGTGGTTTGTGTGTGAGAAGTGAAAATGCATTGTGTGTCCTTAATATGATGATATCCACACCCAGTACAGACATATAGATGTGGTTATTCTAACCAGAAGAAAGGCAACGATAAAAAACCTTCACTCATATTCAAAAAGACAACTAGCTGTGTGACCTATGAGCTTCGCATATCATGAACACAGGGAGCACGATTCATTGCTGCACTGTATCTTCCCTGGAGCATTGCAAATTCAATTCACCATGGCATCATGCTATGGCCACTCGTTATTTCATTTATTGGTTTGTGATTAATGTCCATGTAAATAAAAGGGTCAGAATATTTTGGGATGACTTTTCACTTGAGATTTCTAACAGCTGTTTATTGGTGATGTCAAAATAAAGTGTGTATCTGGAGAAATTAGATCCAGATTGGTAAATGATTGTGTTACAGCAGCAGGTCAATAAAACAGATAATTACAAGAACTCAAAATTGAATGTAATAAACATACAATGCCCTAAAGACTGAACATACGTCCTGAGTAATCGAAACACAATAAAGTACTGGAATACACAGCAAAATACTAAATATACAGTAACATACTAAATATAATAGAACAACGGATAAGCCTGTAAACAAGAGACTAAATACTGGAGGTGTGTGCACGTGTGTAAATAACGATCAAGTGAGAGTATCATGGATTTCAACGTAGCTAACGTCGGTGCTGTTACTGTTAGCATCTGGTTAGCATGGGCCCGAGTCCCGCTTCAAATGTTGAGCTAGCCACCAAGCTAACGTGTGAGCTAATCTAACCTCTCACATCAGTGGACGAACAAACCAGCACGAGGTCAACTCACTCTGGAGGAAACAGCTTGAGCTCCTCGATGGTCCCCAGGAAACCGAACAGCGTCCTCATCTGCTCCGATGTTGTGCTCGGCGACACGTTCGTCACCTGCACAACCTTCGTGGTGTAACTCATCTTAAACACTGAACCGCTAAAAAAAAAAAAAAAAACAAGTAAACAACGACACCGGCGTCAACGAGTCGACTTTAAACGAAGCGACGAGAGTCCCGCGCCGGTCGAATCTACGTGTTTGTGGGCAGTTAGCTCGCTAGATGCTAAACCTCAACTGCTACAACCGACTGTTGCTCTTCGCCGCCATATTGAGTTCGTCCCGAGCAGAGTGCGCATGCGCGGTGGAGATGCGCTCCTGTAAACAGTGAAGTCCAAAAACTGAATTAAAACTTTGTCAGTTCTGTTGATTAAGAAACAACTCCAGACAGATTTCTTTTAATACATTCATGAAATCATTTTAAAAAATGTCTTTATTTTGTCTTATTTTTAAACCTTTTACTCGTTTAATGTTTCTTTGTTTTATTGCTAACGAGTCCTTAATGATCTGTCTTATTTCACGTCTTTGATTTTATTGTAAAGCACTTTGAGCTGCATTTTATGAATGAGAGGTTCTGTGTTAATACAATAAAATATTAAATTATTATCATGTTAATGAACAACCAACAGAGGTCGCCCTTCCTTCTTCCACTCATAAACAAAGAGGCCAGACTGCTGAACTAAACTAAGCATGTGATAGTAAAACCCCAAAACAGTGAACTCATCTTTATAGTATTCATTCAATATGGAAAAATTATGCTGTTGCCATTAGTTCTATTATATAGTATGAACATAATATTAATAAATTGTTATCTCAGTTTTAAGAGAGTACTTTAGGTAGGTAAGTTTGAGGTATTTCTACTTTACTTCTGCTTCTTCTATTTACTTATATTCCTCTATGTTTCTGAGGGAAATGTTGCACGTTTAACTCCACCACTCGAATAACAGCTGTGGGAAATTAAGATTTTGCTAACAAACCATATGAAGTAATCAACAGTTGAAACAATAAGTTTTGAAAGATATTTGGTGAATATATTGTGATAATTATCCTGTTACTGTAAAAAGGCCAAATATTTAATAACCCCAGGCTCATAAATGTTTGCTGCTTTAAAAAAAACTTTCTTTATTTGTTTTTAATATTTTTTGGGTTTGAGCATTTGTTGTTTAACAAACCAAACAATGAATCATACAATTGGAAAAAAGAAAAGAAATCAGCAGATGAATCCAGATTTGCCGAGGCGGACGTTGGAGACAAAATGCACTTTGTGTTTTATTGTCTATTACATCACAGTTTTATTGGCTTTTTCATAAAATATCTGCCAAATTCCCTGATTTGTTGCTATTGCCTGTTTTAAATTCCCTGTGGAAGCAAAGATAACTCGACTGATATTTTCTCAGCCTCACTCTGCACCACTGATCCTTCAGTTTAATTTAAGAGAAGAGAGAAAAAGCTTTAAGCTGCATGTTGCTGTTTAAAGTCAGTCTACATGTGTTAGCTGGGGGGGAGCCACACCACAACCCTGCCACTGACGAAACTCTCTCTGCTAATGGTGTTCTTTCCCAGGAGGAACAATGCAGCGTTTGTCTCCAGGCGACGTGGAACATAATCCCTACACCTGGATTAGGCCTGTAGCTGCACCGAGACAAGCAAGTTAAGGCATTTTGTGTTCTAACCAAAGAATTGGTCACATTTCATGCAGTGTAACAGTCATTTCACAACAACATATAATTATAGCAGCAAAGGCTCACTGCCTTTACTGTTTCACAATATCTTTTCAGACTATGACTCAGAAAATACTTATTTAATCTAAAACGAGGAGGTATTTTTGTCCTGAAAAAGAGAGTGTGGTTTTTTTTAACAATGTGCTTTTATAATTTTATATTTTTATTTATTTTCATTCAATTTTTTCTACATATGTGTACTTATGCAACTGCAATAAGGAAATGTCCCCTCTGTGGGATGAATAAAAAGTCTGAATCTGAAATCTGAATTAATCCCAGTGGATCTGTTGTTAAATTCATAACTTTAAAAATCTAAATATGAGCAAATGAACACACATGCAGCCTGTGTCCTGTTAAATATAACTTTAATTCTAACATATGCATACTGAACATTAATTCTCATCCAGTTCTGTAGTTTTTAGTATTTGCTTCATGCTGATTTGTTGCCCTACATAAACATTCTGATAAATTCTGCACTTAGCATGACTCAGCATAACTATAACTTAAAGCACCAATTCTGAACAATTGTCACAATTTAAAAGAAAAACACACATGCAGTCTGTATCCTGTTAAAAATAACTTCTAACATATACATACTGAACGTTAATTCATGTCCAATTCTGTAGTTTTAGGATTTGCTCCATGCTGATTTATTGCCCTACACATACATCAACATTCCGATATACTGTATACTGCACATCTACTTAGTATGACTCAGCATAAGTATAACTTAAAGCACAACTTCTGAACAAGTGTCTCAATTTAAAAGAAAAATATCACATGCACCATTGCAACACCTTCTCTCAACCATGGTTCGCTGTGATAAATGTTCTCGCTATAAATCCGGTTTCAGGGGCCATTGAGTCATCCAGCAAAGGATATTGGCACAATGGGATTCTTGTTCACGGTGCAACATGATTGGCCGGGAGTTAAGTTTTACGTCGCAGATTGCAGCGACTGTGAGGGGGACCAGACAAATAAATACCCACAATCCACGGGAGGGGGATCAGAGACTTTCCAGTTCAGAAGTGAGCAGAGGTTTTTCTCAAGAGCTTTGCTTTGTGTGCTGTCACAGCCGGAGGGAAACATGGTCAGCCGGTGAGTTTCTCATTGATTACCTTCATTTTAGTGTCATTTTTTAAAAGTTTCATATTGATCATCAAAAGATAAGAACTTGGCTCAACACATTTCAAAACTGCGAAAATTCTAATTTAGCAAAGAACTATGATAGTTTGTTGAGAAATTTCTGCGACTTGACCCTGTGACCCTGAGGGGTTCTGATGAAGCTCATGGAGGATTTGAAAGTTCACACTGAACTCTGCGACCGCGAACTGATCCAGATTATAATGCTTTGAATCAACAGACTCGTAGCTTGCTGGTATTTTCTTCAAGTTTAACTCACTTGGCTGCGTTGTTTGTTGACGTCTTTACTTTCTGACGACAGATTCGAGCACCCAGCTGGTGGATACAAGAAGATTTTTGAGACGTGTGAGGAGCTGGCTGAGCCTCTTCCAGCAACTGTCACAGGTTTGTTTGCTTCTTTTAGACAGAAAATACAAATATTTGACATTTGCATAAAAATTGCACTGTTCAGGGAATGGATTTTTGTAGTATGAGTTTTTCTGTTATATCCAAAAATAATCTCTCATTCCTGTTTATACTGTTTTTGTTTACAGGCAGGATTCCTTCATATCTGAAGGGAAGTCTTCTCCGTTTGGGACCTGGACTCTTCGAGGTTGGAGATGAACCGTTCTATCACCTCTTTGATGGCCAGGCCCTCATGCACAAATTCGACTTCAAGAACGGACAAGTGACCTACTTCCGAAAGTAAGACTTAAAGGACAATAGCTCTGCACTGTCAAGATTTACCAGTTTAGCTCATTAGTATTTTGGAGATATTTTGCGTTCTAAAGCAACTGTTGGTTTCAGTGCTGCATCAAAATCAATCTGCGGAGACTTGACTTTTGATGAAAGCATCTGCCATTTGAGTAAATGTAAATCTAAAGTCATATATGTTGTGCTTTTGGAGTGAAAATATAAAATTTTCAGTCTCTCCTCTGTGTCAGGTTTGTCAGAACAGATGCGTACGTGCGAGCCATCACAGAGAAGCGTGTGGTGATCACTGAGTTTGGTACATTTGCGTATCCCGATCCCTGCAAGAACATTTTCTCCAGGTGGGTCAATGCAGAACTCATGTATTTCCCTCTGGGTTCTTTTCTCCTTTGCACTATTGACAACCATGTGTCTGCTTCTAAAATATCCAGACTTTTTTCCAGACCATGTGTCAGCTTTCATTAAACTCTTGACCCTTTCTGTGAAATGTAAATTTCCTTTTTCAGGTTTTTCTCTTACTTCAAGGGTGTTGAGGTCACAGACAACTGCCTGGTGAACGTCTACCCTGTTGGTGAGGACTTTTATGCTGTGACTGAAACCAACTACATCACTAAAGTAAACACGGACACCTTGCAGACGCTGAAGAAGGTACATCAATACAAAAATATCACTGAATTCTTGTAAAAAAGGATCTGATGGGCATTTATCAATATTATCCATATTAAAGCACTGTAAAAATGTTGCTATTTTTCTGTGCAGGTTGATATGTGCAACTATGTCAACATTAATGGAGTGACGGCCCACCCTCACATTGAGAAAGATGGCACGGTGTACAACATTGGAAACTGCATGGGGAAAGGAGCAACACTGGCCTACAACATCGTCAAGACCCCACCAACACAGAAAGGTCGGCATGGGTGTCACAGGGATGCAAAGAATTAAAAAGAGATTCAAATACGTTGTTGAATCCAGAATACTAACCACCTTCTTTTCGTAATTGAATTCTTCAGACAGTATTGGAATATACCAACTGTTCTATTAGTATTAATGTCAAATACAGATTAATGTAAATTAAGCTTAAAACTAGAACGATCGATAGAACACATTCCTTCACCAACAGTCTCCTGATTGAACCACATGTAATTTGACTAAAACCAGATTTTTGTTTGCGCATTAAATTGCACACACTCTGAATATCAGTCACTTCATAAAGATCCATGGAGAAATGTAAAACAAAAAGTAAGTCTCTGCTTTCTTTCTCAGATAAGTCTGATCCCATCGAGAAGTCCAAGGTGGTGGTGCAGTTCCCCAGTGCCGAGAGGTTCAAGCCCTCCTACGTGCACAGGTGTGTGGTTTTGTCAGTAAATCCGTTTGACGTGTCGTCGATGTTGCCATCGAAACTTTTAATGTTGTCTCCTCGTCAATTTCAGCTTCGGCATGTCAGAAAACTACTTTGTCTTTGTGGAGACGCCGGTGAAGATCAACCTGCTGAAGTTCCTGAGCGCCTGGAGCATCCGAGGCTCCAACTACATGGACTGCTTCGAGTCCAATGAGAGCCAAGGAGTAAGAACGAGGAGTCGATCAACGTCTTTAATGGTTTGACCATTTATTTTATTGTCAGCCCACCTCCTAAAACTATTTATGATGTACTCTTTGTAGACCTTGTTCCACATTGCCAGGAAAAACCCGGGCGAGTACATCGACCACAAGTTCAAAGGGGCGGCCATCGGCATGTTTCATCACATCAACACCTACGAGGACCAAGGATTCATAGTTTTTGACCTGTGTGCTTGGAAAGGGTGAGTGACTCACTTCTCATGAATCAAATTTATTGCACTTTTCTTACTCACCATCAATTCTCTCTTGCAGATTTGAGTTTGTTTACAACTACCTGTGGCTGGCCAACCTGAGAGCCAACTGGGAGGAGGTGAAGAAGGCGGCCATGATGGCGCCCCAGCCAGAAGTCCGCAGATATGTTATTCCCCTCGATGTCCACAAGGTGAGTCATGTGCATCACTCATCCCAAATTGCTTCTCAGAGAGGTGGAGTCTTTTCTTCTTATGTTTTCATGGTGTTGATGTAGGAGGAGCAAGGTAAGAACCTGGTCAGTCTGCCGTACACCACAGCCACAGCCACGATGCACGCTGACGGGACCATCTGGCTGGAGCCTGAGGTGCTGTTCTCCGGGCCTCGCCAAGGTGCAGACACAACCATCGCACTTTATTTACTGAATCACTGTGGACACATACATTTTTAATTGATGCAGCAAAATATCTTCATCATTTAACCATTTAAAAATATTTTTTATAGCGTTTGAGTTCCCTCAGATCAATTACGGCAAAAATGGAGGGAAGAACTACACGTTCGCTTATGGCTTGGGTCTCAACCATTTCATACCAGACAGGGTATGTTCACAAAAGGCCTTCAGTTGTAAAGAGTGTGTCAATCAAACTGCTCCAGTGACTGATTCATTTTCCGCGTGTGCAGATCTGCAAGTTGAACGTGAAGTCCAGGGAGACCTGGGTTTGGCAGGAGCCAGACTCCTACCCCTCAGAGCCCCTGTTCGTCCAGACTCCTGATGGGGTGGATGAGGATGATGGTAGCACAAGCAGCATAAACACAGTATCTTTATTTCCACAAGACTGCGACAAAACACATCTAATGATAATCTCCGTGCTGTGTCGACAGGCGTGCTGTTGACCATCGTGGCGGCTCCCGGCTCCCAGAGACCGGCGTATCTCCTCATCCTCAACGCCAAGGATATGTCTGAGGTCGCCAGGGCAGAGGTGGAGTGTGACATCCCCGTCACCTTTCATGGGATGTACAAACCCTAATGTGCCGCAACACTCAGGACGTCCTCAGAGTCGAGATGATGATGTCCCAGCTTGAACAGCGCCCAATAGCTCAGCTGGTTGGGAGGGCATGTACGGAGGCATGTGTCCTCAGCGGCTGCAGGTTCGATGCCGACCTGGCCCTTTGCTGTGTCTCACCCCCGCTCTTTCAAACTTAATTCTGTCATATTGAATAAAGGCAAGAAGTCCTGTCCTTCAAATGTCAATATTGTTTTAATAAAATAAATGGATCTGTTCTCATGTTGTGTCACTAACATTTAATGTTTGAGAAATAAAATAATCAATATTAATAAACTTCACTGTTCTGTATTGATCTGTCATATGGAGTCTTTATTAGCTACTTAAAGTAGCAGTGGTGCTGTTCATCTCAGGTCTGGCCCTGTGAAAGTGAATAATTACAGGATATCAAGTTCCAAGTTCCTGATCTAAATTCTTTATACAGTATAACAAGCAAACCTTTCTTCAGATGCTCCAACAGACACTTCAGCAAATGCAAGCGGTGCCGTAAATCCTTCAGCCTAAATTCTTCAGATGTTTGCAGAGATTTAATATGTCGCCACACGAAATCTCATTACGGACACATTTGAACATGCAGCCTTTCCATGCCTGTCCTCATTGTGTTGCTCAAAGTCTGTGTTGAATCTAATCTAAAAAAAGTAAGAGCATGCAGATCTCGCTGTGCCGCAAAGCTGATTAACGGTGAGAGAGAAAGAAAATGTTGCAAACTATTCTTATATTATGTGCACATAAATGAATGTGGCCCTTGTGTACAATGTCATAAACCCACCACCCTTCAAATTCATTCATACATTAACAAAGTGTCCATTTGGTTTAATCTTGCGTCGACAGCATCACACTAGGATTTACCTTCAGATATTTGTTCAAAATCATAAACTCCTGTCTCAGATGTTTCTTAACAGGCAATTTGACTCACATGTTTCGTCCCCAGCTGATGCAAGACAAGGAAACAAAGCATCAAACAATGCTAATATGGCTTTGGCTTGCTCGCTACATCAGTCGAACGGAGAGCCCTGATTACACGGTCACGTTTCCTGTGCCACTGCCAGATTTTAGGATTTCAATAATGAAATGCCCAGAAAAATATTTTGCAATCGTGTGCTCTGTAATCTCGATTCTTAGTAATCCCTTAGACCCTTCACAACCACAAACTGTTTTCCCCCCTTTTTAAATGACAACTGCTTGTTTTTTAATTAAACAAAACCAATTTTTCTTAGTGTTTATTTATTTATTTTTTTTACATGAGGGCTTTACAGCCTTCGGAAAAGAACGAGAAAAAAAAGGATTACAGGAAATATTCATTTTCAGAATAAACTTAAGATGAAAAACAAAGCAAAGGGAAGGCCCAACGGAAAACTTGATAGCTCAGTTTGAACTATCACACCATAAAGAGAAGTCGCTCACACTCTGAAATTCTGATGGGACAGAGGTTTGCATAGCCAAGCTTCAACCAGTGTAATATAGTTATATACTTACTGTCCTAAATACACAATGGATTTTACACACGTGTGAAATGTGAAGGTAAAAGATAAAACACAGGTAACAGAGATAAAGAAAAGCCACACCAACACATATACAAAAGAAAGCAATTATGTTTGTAACTATTCTGCTACAGTGAATTGAAACAAAGCGACAAAAACATAATTGTAGTGTAACAAGAAAAATGTGACAAAGGGATGTGGATTCAAACTAACAGTACAAAGTTTTTCTTAAAGAAATAGTTTGACATTTTTGCAAATACACTTAATTGCTCTTTTTTCTTACAATAAATATGTAGCTAAAAGAAAACGATGAACTCAGTTTGAAGCTGGGGGAACGCGGCTATAACCTGGTTCTGTACAAAGGTCAATATCAAAATGAAGTATTTTAACAGGACCACTACAACTCAGTTATTAACATGCCATATGTTATGTGTTGAACGTGTAAATGAAAAATGTAAAAATGAGAATTCGTCCTATTATAGGTTTTTGTGTGTGTAACGACACACAACTCCATGTAAAACCCAAACTTTAAAAACACACAATTTTGTGAACATTACTCTCTGTGTAAAGATTAATAAACAGTTTTCATGTTTGTCGGTTGGCATATTTTCATAGTCACTTCTCGCTAGTTCTTGCTCTAGCTTCTCTTCCCAGTCTTAATAGTAAGCTAGGCTAATTGTTGCTAATACCATAATCTCCGCATAGACAAGAGAATGCGTCAATCTTATCCAGCTCTTGATAAGTAAGTCAAGGAGCCGATTTTATGAAATGTCAAACGTTTCCTTTAACGTCAAGCAAACCTCTGTCCCTTTACTAACATAAAAACACAAGAATCAAAACTGAAGCAGATCAAAGCACAGGCTCACGCTACTGAATCACAGATTTCATGATATACACCGTCGGGCTTACTTCAATGTGGTGAGTGACTACTGACAGCTTTGACATGTTTTATCAGCTATATAACTTTTGCATCTCAAGAAACAAAGGAATGAAGTATTGATAGTGCAAGGTTGTAAGGTACATATATTAATATATTGTTTTAGATACTGTCCTATATGTAAAGTGCAAATCTCTGGATCAGATGAAACGTGTGTGTGCAAGCAATTTTCTAATTTGGACTCAATGATCCAACCTGCCCATGCACGAATGAGCCCTTTACACTGGCTGCCAGCTACTTTACACACCACCTGGTGACACATTCACATTACACATCATCATTTCATTCCTTCGGCTCAAAGCTTTTTTTAAAAGTCTGATTATTTGAAGAAGCCAAACACGAATAAGTGGTCTTGACCTCCATTATGAATGAATGTGTACTTATAGACTTTGGGTGATTTCTGTAAAGTGCGTGCATTCTTTTTTTGTAATCCTCCTTTTTTCTTCTGTTGTGTATTAACACATTCCCAGTGTGGGGTCTGTTGGAGATCAACATGTTGAAGTCTAACTGTTGCCACGGAAACCTTCAACTTTAATCCAACAGATTTCTAATGACACCTCTAAGCGTTTTGGTCAATAATTAAGTTAACCTTCATGTCCATTAACATTGTGATTAACTGGGAATGAAGGTGAAATGGTGTCAGCTGAGGAGAAACACCACTGAGGCCGGCTCAAGTGGAAATGCAGTCATAAACCCCCTCCCCAATCACACACGCCAAAAGAAAATCCCATGTGCTCACCATCAACGCAGGCTGCAGCTTCGACACAATAAACACACAAACACAATCATGCAGGGTCGACTTGAAACAGTTTCTCACTGACTTGTGTAACTGATGTTCTTAAGACCAGCTTATTCTGACTTGGGGGACATGGAAGGCCAACATTGGGTGAGTAAAATTGGAAATTTTCAAAGTGCAATATAACAGCCAACCTATTTTTTCCCCCAATTCCTCAGGCTCTATAAAGAGGGCAGTTGTAGGGTTTGTGTGCGGGGTCGGGCCGTGTTTGATGTAAGCGTGGGGGAAGAGGGGGTGAAGAATCAGTTGGTCTCGTAGGTGGAGAGCAGGGCAGCATCCACAGGCTCCATGCAGGAGGGGCAGGTGAAGGATCTCATCAGCCAGTCATCTATACAGTCCATGTGGTAGATGTGCATACATGGCAGGAACCGGATGGGGTCCCCGTATACAAAGTCCAGCATACAGATCACGCACCTGAGAAGAGAGGAAGTGAAGGGGTTAAACACACCAAATCACACATTTTCTACATTATTGTGATATTTCATATAACATCACAGCAGTCGGCAGTAGTTGTATAAAAAGATACATGACATTTATGAAGAACTGAAAAGTTTAAATAGATAGTTAAACAACAGAAAGTGACGAAACAATATTGATAGTTTTTTGATTGATTGAATGTTCTCTGGTTCCAGACTCTCAAAGTGTCGATTAGCTGCCTCTCTGTTTAATGTAAATGTGACAAAACAAACAAATGTAAAAACAAGTCTATAACAATTTATAGAGTATAGAGTAAAATATGAATATATATTCACAATATGTATCTGATTGTTATACAGCTTGAATAGAACTGAACCAGCTGCTTGCTTCTCCTCTGCCAGTATACCCACATTGCTAATAATTATAATAATACCATCATTCTTTCCTACAGCTGGCAGAGATTCAAATTACAGTGACATTAGAATAGAAAAAGTTGTCAACAATCACAGTTTCAAAGTATCAACATTATTGCTTAAAGACGTGTTTTTACATGATACAAGAGATGTCATACGTGAAATACACCGACAACTTCACCACTAGATGTCACTAAATTCTACACACTGAACCTTTAATCCAATTAATTTTAAGGCAATGTGTAATTCTGCAGAACAGAGATGAACCTTTGGGGATTTAATTAATGTCAGGAGAGGATTTTCTATTTCTTAATTTAATTAGTCTGTTGTTGATTTATCAGCTGATCATTTCAGCACACTACAAATAATGACAGCTTTGCTTGCACATATGCAACAAATGCTTTTTTTCCCCTGTGGATGACCTCAGATGCAGTAATTGGATACACTCACTCTCTGATCTTTTTCTCAGAACCGTCTTTTCCTCCATCATAGACGCCCTTCGGGAGGTGCTGGATGAGGCCAATGCGCTGAGCTATGCGAATCTGCTCCTCCTCTGTCAGCTGTGTGGCCAGACGGGCCTGGCTGGGTGTGGGATGGTACATGGGCATATGAGCCTGCTCCTGGTGACACACAAAGAAACAGCAACCAGAAATAAACGTGATTATCATCTCAATATCATCTCGCTTACAAAGAGGTGGAGTGAAAGATAAGAGCATCTGTCTGGTCTGAACGGCTGTTCTGTGCAAGTGACACAAACCAAATATGTGTTTAGGAAGAAAACCTGCTGTATCTTGACATGTAGATTTTAATCTTACGCAATCCTCGCTGACAGTTCGTCCCATATGTTTCAGAAACATGCATCAATGAGCTCGTACTTCAGCATGTGTGTGTTTACAGCCTCTGACCTGGTACGGCGGAGGTGGTTCAAGGTCCGGGTCCATCCCGTCCCCGAAACTCGCTCTGTCTGACTGGGATTCATGAAGCAGAGAGATGTCGTCTGAAGTGGGAGACTTGAGACAGTTGCCCATGTCTTCGTGTCTCCGCTCCCGTCCTCCTACGACCGACGTCAAACAAAAAACAACAAACAAAAAACAACCCGATCTTGTCGCTGCTAAAGTTGCTCTCGTTGGCTAATGTTAGATTTGTCTTTCTACTACTCCAGAAACCACAAATTTAAGATCAGAAGACACAATACACATGGTCGTAAACCTGCTGTGTACACGTTGAACGATGAAGCAAAACGTCCAAACTAGTTTCTCTCCATGTTTACACGGACAAACAAAACAAAGAACTCCTTTGCTAACGACAGCTAGCAGCCGAGCTAGCTACTTTTTCGTCCTACTTCCGTGACGAGAATCGCTCACTACTTCGTCAGAAACGTAATTTCAGTTAAATGTCCACTTCAGCAGAAACAGTAGTTCATGGACTGTGTGGTCTGGCAGAGGAACCGAGGCGACATGTCTTCTTTTTAACTTCCTGAGTAGATGTTCTCAGTTTGTCTCCTCGCTTAGCTGCTCTCTCCTTCTTCACCCGACATGTTATCGGTCCGTTGTATATGACGTCAGTGGGGTGATGCTGCGCCGTTGATTGGATGATTTCTGTTACGTGGGTCCCAGACAGGACCAAGTCCCGCCCATTTTAATGACGATAATAACAACAACAAACGAATTACTGGTTTATGATCAATAATAAATTCAACCATTTTTCTAAAATATATATATAATATTTACATATGTTTTTATTTCTTTAATTGTATTTATTTGAAACTCTGGATGTGCAGTACATGGACTTATTGTTAAAATAAATGTTGATTTAAAGGTCCAGTGTGTAAGATTGAGGTGAAAGGGAACTATTGGCAGGAATTTAACTAGAATAATCCTCATGATGTTTTCACTAGTTCATTTCATCTAAATTGTGTGAATTGGAGTTTTCTTTACCCCAGAAAAGGCCCTTTATATTAAAATACTTTATATTTACATCGAGGGGACCCTCTCTACAGAGGTCGCCATGTTTTTTACATTAGTAAAATGTAACAAACCAAACCTTTTGAGTTTTTATGACAACTAAAGGCTACCACAGTTTCTTTTTCATGTTTGGAAGGGGAGGGTGAGGTGAGGGGTGATAAGCTGCAACATGCAACTTCAACACTAGATATCACAAGATTCTACACACTGTACCTTTAAGAAAGACAGATAAATGAAAAACATCAGTGAGAAATGAAAGTAAATAAAATTAATAAAAACAATTTGAAGAATACACATCAGAAGGTCGGAAGTTCGATCCCCAGTCTTCCTATCTGCAAGCCAAAGTGTGCCTGGGCAAGATGCTGAACCCCGAATTGCCCCAGAGAACAACAAAAAGTGCTGCTAATAGATGCACTGTATGAATGTGTGTGTGAATGGGTGAATGGCAAACTGTAGTGTAAAGCGCTTTGAGTGGTCATCAAGACTAGAAAAGCGCTATATATAAATACAACCATTTACATTTAATTTCATAAAAATAAAACAAAATTAAGGAAAATTAAGATTCTGTGTCTGTGTGTGTGTATAAATCATCAAACCTGCAACAAAAGTCTAGTGTATACAGCTATCAAATACCACACTACCAAACGTTTTAAAAATCTGAGAAAAAAATCACTTTCAATAGCAGTGGCAACTTGAGGACACCTTTATTTGTATATACAGCTATTGTACACATAAAAACCCACAAATTATTTGCATTCCAGGAATTTATGATACAAGTCTCCATGTTTTTGGTTAAGTGAGTTTCACAGAATCGGCCCTCTTTAGGCAAACAAAACAAATACACAAATCTTAAAATGAACATTTTCCAACGATTCCCTTACCTTTAAAGCTCATCAGCTGATACTGTTTATTATATTTTTTTCTCTAAATGTTACAAACAGCATAACGTCTCTGTACATTATTAGTAAGCAATAGAGTAATGTTGACTTGTGAAGCAAAATGTGTGATGTGTGTCTACAGTGTTTCCACAGTCATTGTCCGAGATGGTTCATACAATATTCACAAGAAAGAAAAAAGATAAAAATAGATGACAGGTTTGATTTGATGTTAAATGACAGAAAATCAAATGTTAAATATAAATGTTTGATATTTCTTTTTTTTAAAGGTGCAGACTGGTAAAATAAAAGTAACAGGCTGTTTTGAAGGATGATGAGGAAACTTTAAAGGTATTCAGTTTGGTGGAGGCATGATTTAACAATAACACTGGGAGAAATAACAAATAAGTATATTTTCTATGTTATTCTATGACTTTATTTATATCTCACAAATTATTATGTTCAATACCAAAAAAGAAAAATGACGGGGAGAATCAGGCAGTTTTACCCCCCTGCACATTCATTCACACTGTAAAAAAATCCAGCATTATTGAGTATTAGTATCCACATTGTCTGGTAGAGTATCCGATCGTCTCTGCGTGATGGCTTATCGTGTTGATCTGGTCTACTAAATGGCAATGGTGGGATGATCACAAACTATTTACAAAACAACTTATTTATAAGAAAATGTAGTTACATATTCACACACCCCACAGATCAATACTGTTCAGAGCAACACTGAATCATTTAGAAACATCTTCAGAAATGAAAATACCTTATATTGACACAAAGGACATAATTTGATCCATTTATTTTGTTTATTTTCTGCATCCCACGACTATTTGAGATGTATTATTACTCTCTATCATCAAGTACAAGTCAGGAAATAGACCTTATTTATTGTCAGTGTTCTGTGTGAATTGGCAACTACAGTTTCAGGAAGTATTGTTCTTCGTTGTTTTGGGTTCACATTTGTCCAAACATCCAGAGGGCCCTTGGCCTCAATGCACTGATGCAGAAAGAGTTACATTGACCTTCACTCTGTACACTGTCGCACTCCAACACCCCCACTGGGATTCCCCCTCCTCTTCCACATTGTGCCTCCCATCCCTAGCACCTGTCGTCCTCCTCTGTGTCACTGAGAGGATCGCAGCCCGCCACCGAGGCCGTCTGTGCCAAACGCTTCCGAAAGTGTCCGTTGGGGACCTGCCAGCCAGTCCGCAAACGCGGGCGGGCTGAGCTGATGGTGTTTGAGCGTCCCAGGCTGCAGGCCACAGCCGCCTCGAAGGTCAAGGTCTCCATGGGACCAGAGGGGTCAGGGCTGTGGTCCTCCTCTTGTGAGGCCAGGAATGGCTCTGAGGGGTAGCGTCGAGGCGGGGAAGGGTGTTGGCCGGCCTCGGTCCGCCCTTCTCCTGCCACCCCCTGTTGGATCTCCCAGGTGGGCTTGCCTCGCCTCATGGTCTCTGGGCTGCCATGTTCGTCCGCGTCTTCACCGACAGAGGCTTGTGTGCGACACACGAGCGGGGAGTAGGAGATGTGAGGGCGAGACCGGGTCGGGGTTTGCGATAATGGTCGTCGGCCGCTGGGGGTGCTGGACTCTGAGGTGGAGGGCACTGGACTGTCTGAGCTGTTGCCCTGAGGATAAGAGGTACTTGGATTGAATTATGTCCCAACATGAACTTCATGACAAACGTCTGCTCACGAGAGAAAATAAAGAAATGGTGTTTTTATCTGTTTCATGTCATTAATATGTAAATGTGTGCAGCAATATCTCATCAGACCATCTTCTCCATGAGGATGACCTCTGGTCTAAGTATGTCACAAGATTCTTGATTGAATGCATTCACAAGAATGTGTCTACAGAATAATAATGACATCATAGTGTCAGAGAGTCAAAGATTTACAGCCATGGTGTCTTCTTGGCAAAATTCAGCACACTATAAGTGGATGGTTCAGTCAAATGAGTCAGAATGTTGAGTGTTAAACAGAAGGGGAAGAACCACCAATGTATTTTCAAATGAGTGAAAATGGCGGCTCAGGAGGGAAGACATGTCAGCAATGTCAGCTTAATTTCCACATCCCATTAAAAACAGGGCACGCGTGATAGAGTAAACTCAATTTTTAAGTCAAGTGAGTGACATAGCCGGCCATGTTGGATTTGGGATAACTTCTCTGTCAGAATATATACACTATGCCAATGCATATAGTGATTGTGAGTGCAATTACAGAATTATCAGTTTTAAAAACGCAGCAGTGGAGTCACAATGTCACAGAGACACAGAGTAACTGGAGCTCAGAGTTATAACATGGAGTCACAGAGATGCTGTCGTTCCTGTCCAGGTCCCTGAATCACCAGGCTGACCTGAGTTTTTCTGACCTACCTGTTTATCTTGGACGTGTGCTCGCTCCACGCTGGAGGAGCATGAGGGCTGCAGGCTTCTTTCCTCTGAGTTACAGCGAGATGTGTCTGGTGAGAGGAGGTGACAGCGCTCCTTAGAGCGGCCACGCTCCCTGTCGGAATGATGCTGCCAGTGATCTGACCGAGAAACTAGTGGACAGCACAAGACAAAACAACAGAATGAAAGAAGAGGTGAAGAGAAGAAACACAGCGTGACTTGGGGTTAAACTGCAAACTGCTGTGGTAATAACAGATGAGCAGACTAACCAGCAGCCTTGTAGCTTTTGTGACGAGGTCGATACAATCGCTCAGGACTTTTCTCCTCCTGCCAGAGACCGTTGACCCGCTCATCCCCAACAGTGGACACTGAACGCTTCATGGAGCCACTCGCGACCTCTGTCTGCTTGTATGTGAAACACACACACAAGAATACAAGCACAAGGTAGAAAACAGAAAATATTATACATACTTATTAATAGATTCATATTTAATTCAGAAATTGTGTTTGCAATTCATTTACATGCTTTACTCATTATACTTTAGTCTTTCCTGAATTCTGGAGATGAAATGAAGAAGTTGAGGTAAAAAGGCGAGGCATCAGCATTCAAGTATCACACCCCATTCTAACAATTCAGCCTAAATCAGACTCCAAATGCACCAAAGGACAAACCAAATCTCTACTGGAGTAACTCTCTCGTGCACGTATGGATAGAGGCCTAGTGGCATTAGAGCCCATGCAGCCACTGAACTCCCCGAGGTCCAGCCCAGAGGCCGTGTCGTGGAAGATGTGTGTACCTGCAACTCTACAGCCAGACGAGGCATGGAAGAGGCCCGCACACACAGGCCCCTCCCTAGCGGAAGCTCCAGAGGGGCTTCAATCCCCCCACTGCACTCGCCCACCTAGGTGAGTACAGAAACAAGAGAGGAGGGCAAGAGAGACAGAGCACCAGTCAGGCTCGTCCCTGCCAGGACTGCCTCTGTATCCAGGTGAGAGGGGTTCAGCCAAGCCAGTGCATCACTGAGGGCTCTATCATAGCCATCACCATCGCCATCCAATCAGAAGCCATTCCAGCCAAAGAAACGGACAGATCAACGACTAGCAACAGAGATAACTTCACTTCCAGGAAGGGGGAGAAACAGAGTGAGGTCGTAAATGAGGAAGAAAGAGTGAAAACGAATAGATGATAAACAAAACAAAGAAAAGATGGGATCCATATCTCAGCTACATGTATTCATGCATATTCAGGTCTTCATCGCTACACAAACAGAGCCAGACGACATCTCTCCAGGGATCAAACACATTCCTCTGCACACCAACATGTGGGGAGTTCAGAGCAACTTCGCATCATTCATCTAGCAGGCAATGGGGACCAGTAAAAAAACCAGACACAGCAAAACATCAATAGTGTGACAGTCCGCCTCCACTAATCCGACCTCCACGGGACTAAAACGTAACCAAAGACAGGAGCACAGAGAGTCAGTGATGCCGTGCTCTGCAAGGCACTGAAAGAAAAGTCACAGCAGTGTCAGAAATGTCCACATTTTCTACAGTTAGATGTGAAAGTGGTTCCCAACGTGAGAGAAGAACAAGCATAATAATGTATATTTATGAGACTTTTCACTGCTTATGAAATAAGCTATTTTGATCTGGAAATTCTCATCAAAAGAAAGAAAGAAGACAGGATGTCTGTTTCCTTGAGAAGTAAAACTCAGGATTTAGTTTAAGTGATCACAACCATTGATAGAGGTGCTACTGAGCCTCTGTTTGAAATTACTGTGATTAACATTTCAAACTTCCAAATTCTGTGGCTCCTGATCTGGATCTACGTCTTTCAATATTCAGTATCTATTAATCAAATCCAAAGTATAAATATCAGCGAAGCAGTTTACAAGAAAACAACAGAATGGCTCTGCTTTGAAAAACATATAACATATAACATTTCATTCTATTCATTTTATAGATTTTCTTCTATTACGCTTTGGGGGTGTCTTGTCCCTATGAAAGAGAGGAGGGACAAGGCTTTGTTTTTAATGGTTGTAAGTGAAAAGTTTGGGAACCACCACTCTAAGACGTGGTTATGGTATTAATGTTGTATACTCGTGTTCACCCTCTTCCTTACCAGAGGTTGCTGTTGACCTGCGTCAGTGTCGGAGCTCATCGGCTGCAAAAACAGTTCCTGGGGTGAGATCGGGCTCAACGCCACGAAGCCTCCTCTGGTCCTGAATCAGGACGGAGCACAAGAATAAGCTAACGCAAACAGAGCTACACACAGTATTTTGCACACATTTTCAGACTCACAGGGCAGAACCAGCACTGTGGGCCATCATCGGCAGAGGCTGGGTGTTGGAGAGAATGTCCTCTGGGAGGGCGGCGGCATCCAGACGCTTGAACATCAAGCTACTCTTCTAAAATGAGAGACAGAAATACGAACGGTCAAATACAAGTGAGACGATTTCACACCAGGTTCAATTTCAAGTGATTCAGGCCACAGTTAAGGATTTGAACGGTGGAAGAAATACAAATATCTGATAAAAGAAACAACAAACATTTTATATGAATGTCAATTAAGGAACTTCTGGATATTTTCATTCCTCCCACCTCTATGTACGCTGTTCTGTGAGGTCACGATGGATACCAAAGGAAAGGTATGTTTGTCTTCTCCTAATATTTCTCTTTCACTAAATAACTAAATGTAAAAAACATAAAATAACAAAACTGGCATGACACATAATAGAGTTCATACACAGTGATTGGATTGTATTGATATAGAGCTATTGACACAGTCATACAGCGCTTTATTCATTCACTCTCAGCACAACCATCAGGGGAAATTTGGGGTTTGGAGACTAGTTGGGGATCGAACCACCAACCTTCTAAGAGCCACAGCCACTAGGCTACATCTGCCAAGGCCGAAAAATTTCTTTGCAAAGTGAAAATTCTTGCAAATGCCCCTTAATCTTTGTCCACACAGATGATTAATGGATGTTGAACATGACCTCCGGTGTCAGAAAGTTGATCATGAGCTGACCTGAGCCTCCAGTTGTTGCCTGAGCTTCTTGGCTTTGTTCTGTTTGAAATAGTCCATGATCATCATCGAGGCGTAGATCTTCCCCACAGTCATGTCAGTATCTGTGAGGGCAGACACATTCATATTAACGCTCACTCAACGTGTACACTGAATATTTCCTTGTTCGAGTCAGACCTTTGTTGATTGGTACCAGGAGATCTAAGTTCTTCTGGGGAAGATACGGCCAAATGATGCTGATCTCTTTCTGCAGCTCAGAGTCCAGAGCCACACGGTCCTCACCACCTGAGACGAACATTCAAAATCAGGCAAATAGACTGAGTGAATTTCAATTATTGTTTATCTTGTAGACCAAATAATTAATGATTTTTAATGATAATAAAAAAGAAAATTTTTCTTGCAGTTGCAGTTCTAGGTGCGAAATAAAATCAATTACATGCAGCCTGACCTCGAGCGATCTTGATGTCCAAAGCCGTGCGAATAAGCGACATCAGGGTGGAGGTGAAGTGGACGGACATGTCCTCGTCCACAGGCATGTTCATCAACACCAACCTCTGATGGATAAGAAGACAGATGCAAATTCATTCATCAGTTACTTGTACTTTTAATTTAATCAATGTAAACTTTGTGTCAGTTCATGATGTATTTATATTAAACAAATAGGATTTTACTTGAGTTTCCAGTTTTTCTAGATGATCACGTTGTCAGTACCTTGTATGCGATCTTTGCAGGACATTTTTTTCCCAGGCCCAGAGGTGGAGACATGTGTGTTAACATCTCATACATGGCTGTGTAGTGGATACGACCACTTGAAGAGGTTAATGAGAGGAAGTACAAATGTTATTCATTATACAGCTAAGTCACATTTAAAGGTCGTACAGTTCTTGTTTGGCATTTGAAACATGGCCTTTAAATATTCAGTGATTCACAAATTGTTTTCATTTTCTTCCAATAAACACACGTAGATACTCTTATTATTGATTTCTTATTACTCTACTTCATTATTGTCATCTCCTCACTGACTTTGAATGGAAACTAGCTTGTTCTAAGCATGTTTACTCATTGTACTTCAAGGTATTTCTCACCCTTTGGCTGCCCTCTGCTGGATGAAGGTAGAACATGAACATTGATCATCTCTGCTTTAAACCAATTAAAACTGAACATGTAAAGATGCAGCAGTAAACTAAGTCATGTCTCACCACGCCAGACGATCATACTCCCCCCAGATTCTGACAAACTCATCCAGGTGATGGGGGCCGAGGATGGAGGAGTCTCGAGTCAGGTACTCGAAGTTATCCATGATCACGGCCACGAACAGATTCAGCATCTAAAGAAGGAACATCAAGAGGGAGTTTGAGGAGGGAAACGCAGCAGAAGCTGCAGGAATATCACTGTTTGAGAACGGACCAGGAAGGAGCTGAAGAAGATGAAGGAGACGAAGTAGCAGTAAGCAAAGTCGGTCCCGCAGCCTCCCTCGTGGTCTGGAGACAAGGTGAGGGGGGAGATGGATGGGTCAGGTTCACACTCCTGACCCGACAGACAGGAGAGCATGATCTCCTGCCACGACTCTCCTGTCGCACTCCTGGTGGTTTATGGATAATTAAAAAAAAAAAAAGATTAAAAAATAGCAACAAAAGATTATTACTTTGAATCAAACTTAAATTTCCATCGGGCTGTAAACATATGTCTGATGAAAACACCTGAACAGAAGCATCAGCGCGCTGAAAAACGTCTTGAAGTTGTTGTGCTGATTGATGTGACTCTCATCATTCAGCTTGATGTTTCCAAACACCTGCAGAAAACAGGGACAATTATTCTTCTTCTCTGTTTTATTGGAGCCTCATTAGCTTCCACCACAGCAACATTTTCTGGGGTCCAGAAAAAAAACTACTTTCATACGTAAGATCGGGGGTGAATTCAAAGGTGCAAAAGCAACGTTCAATAGCAGGCGGACATCAACTGAGAGCAACATTAGTCTGTCATGTTATTTCTGATATTAAGGAGTTTCATATCATCATTAGTGAGAGAATACCTGCATTCCAATTATAGCATATATGAAGAAAAGCATCGCAATGAGGAGACACACATACGGAAGAGCCTGTGGCAGAAGAGACCACAAAGAGAGGTGGTTAGAATCTGTGATCAAGATAAGAATCTATATCTTCTGACATTGCTCAAAATATTAATAATAATAACGTGTCCCGACCTTAAACGATTGCACGAACGTCCACAGCAGAATACGAATCGTGTAACCCTGTCTCAGCAGCTTGATCAACCTGGCCGCTCGGAAAAGCTTCAGGAAGCTCATGTTGATTGTGTTCACAGACTGGGACACACACACATGGTTGCAGAGAGCGAGAGAGAGCGGCAGACAGAGGGGAGAGACAGGATGTAAAACACAGATGGTGAAATTCATCACAACATGACTTAAGTTGTGTCTGGAGGCCGGGATCATAACACTCGTGGAAACTGGAGAGAAGAATGCTGCATTCAAAAGCATCTATTTGAGTCTTCTCTCTGTTTTAGGTTCACAACAGTGTGAAAACGAACTGCGTCTTGGCAGAATCTTACCTGTAAATCCACAATTATCTCAGTGATGCTGCCAAGAACAGTGATGAAATCAAAAATATTCCAAGTATCTCGAAAGTAGTTCTGCATGAAAAGAAGAAATACACACAAGTTCCTCATTAGTTCATCCAGATGAAACCTAAATTGATCAATTGATTAATTTTTTGTCATAATACTCACCACTAAACCAAAAGCCATGATCTTGAGGATACACTCCATGGAGAAGAGGACAGTGAACGCTGTGTTCAGGTGTTTCAGGACCGTATCATACGCAGTTGGGGCTGAGTGATACTGAAGAGAAACAAAAATAAACAATCTGATCTTTAATAATTAGTTAACATCACTGATACTGGCCTTTCTAATTTAGTTCCATTTAGCTGGATGTGATAACTGAACCTACACTCAACACATTTAAAAACAATCACAAAAGATTTACACTTTTTAGCCCATCAACAACATATTTAGTACATTACTTCTGATAAAGATCAAATTACCAAAAAAGCATCATGAACATCAGTAATATATCAAATATTGATAATAATTCATTATGTTACAATAACATGGTAATCAGTGTATCTGAGGAGGCAAGTAGTTCTACTTGAATCACCACAAACAGAAGAAAATAAATATTCATTAAAAGAACATTTTCAGTGTCGGTGGTGATTAATCAGCGTTAGTGTTATAAAATGAAAATATGTTAAACACGAGGTTCAGCTGCTCCTCTGCTGTAAAAGAGCCAGTCAGTTGTTCACCTTCATCATGAGGACCACAGTGTTGAGGGCGATCATGACGAGCACCGTGTACTCAAACGAGGGCGACGCCACAAAGTGCCACAGCCTGTACTGGAAGGTTTGTCTGTTCTGGGGCATGTAGCGGGTCATCGGCTTGGCGCTGATGGCAAAGTCAATGCAGGCCCTCTGAAATTCAACACAACAGACACACAAAGCCACAGATGATCCTTGATCCTCAAACAAATACACGTGTGTGTTGTATCTGTGTGTGTTTGAGTGTCACTGCTCCGCACCTCGTTCTTCTCCAGACTGCACTCCTGGATCATCTTGTCACCCTGCTCCTGGAAGGTGATGATGATCAGAGCCACGAAGATGTTGACAAAGAAGAACGGGAAGACTACGAAGTAAACCACGTAGAATACTGACATCTCCATTCGATTGCCACGACTCGGCCCCATGTTCTCCTCTGTTACGTCAGTCGAGTGCTGCAGGACCCTATGGATGTAGAAAAAACTCTTAAACACACTGTTTGGTTGGAAACTGGGTTGATCCACGTGTGTCCTCAGGCTTTTAACAACACGTCTACATGATCAAAAACCATGAGGAGGAAACTAGAATTACTTCCGCCTCCACCAACCAGAACAGATTTCGTCTACATACATGTTTTTTTTCCTTTGACCTTTGACAACTGGTGAAAATTTGAAAACAATTCCTAAAGGGCCATTATGATCTTGACCTTTGACCTTTGACCACTCAAATCGAATCCTTGAATCTGTGAGTCTTTGTGAATACTTGTGGCAAATTTGAAAGAATTGTCTAAATGCATTCATAATGTAAAGTGTCCACGAGGCCAAACAAGGTTTTATTAGGTCACATTGACCTTTGACCTGCAAATCCTATTCAGGTCATTCTTGAGTCCAAGTGAATGTTTGTAATAAAGATTCCTATGGGTGTTCCTGATATCACAATAACATGAGGTCAGCATGACCTTGACATCTGACCTCTGATCACCAAAATATAATCATCTTTGTGTCCATGTGAATGTTTGTAATAAATTTGAAGAAATTCCCTCGAGGTATTCTTGAGATATCGTGTTCAGAATGTGACAGACGGACGACAACCCAAAAACATAATAAATCTGGTCCGTGGCTTTTACTGTTGCAGAGAAAACTTACTGAGGCCATCCCTCCCCAGTCGAGACAGTGAAAAGTGTGAGCAGGGCCCAGCAGACGTTGTCGTAGTGAAACTCGTGTCTCCTCCACTCTCTCCTCTTCACCTCCTTCTTGTCTCGGCTGTAGTCTATGTAGTAGCCTCTGTAGGGAACAGAGCAGCCCAGCGTCAGTCACTCACAGATTAAAGTGGCAGTTTTAATGGAATGGAGGAATATTTTACTTCATCCCTAACTCCGCCAAATAGGTTATATCTTCACCCCGTCCTTTTTTCTGTTGGTTGTTTGTTTGTGAACAGCATTACACAAAAACTACCAGATGAATTAACATGAAAGTTGGTGGAAAATTCCTGTGTGTGTCAAGGAAGAAGCAATTCAATTTTGGTGCAGATCCGGATAAGGGGGCAGATGCAGAAGTTTTTCTTTTACTTTCTGTAATAATACGAAATAGAGCATTTTTCAACATTTTCATTGATTTCTCATTGATTGATTCAGGGATCTTGAGGAAAATCAGGAATTTCTTGGGAACTGATATCTCTGAGTGTGCACAATTTGGTGGAGCTTGATTGAATTTAAGTGGATTGTTGGACCGTGGCGGAGGTATAGGATCTAGTTAAGGTCAATTTGTTATTGGGATGAATCCACTCACTGGCATTCCTTCTCTGTATTCATGGAGCTGTCAGTGCAGTAGAAGAACTTCCCCTTAAAGAGCTGCACGGCAATGACGGCAAAGATGAACATGAAGAGCTGATACACGATGAGGATGTTGAAGACGTTCTTCAGAGACGTGACGACACAGTCAAAAACAGCCTGAGGAGAAGAAAATCGAATCTGTCAGAGGTCAGGGAAATAACAAACAACATTCTGGAGAGTGTTTGCAGAGGCTGACATCGTACCTTGAGTTTAGGAAGTCTCTTGATAGTTTTAAGAGGCCGCAGGACTCTCAGAACTCGGAGAGACTTTATTGTCTTGATGTCTCGGCCTTTGTTGTTCCTGTTTAACACGGAAACACAGCACTCAGGAAAAGAGCTGTGCACTTAAGCGAACGCACAAATACAACGTAGTGAAGACACATTTAAAAAAACAGTGGAAAAGAAAAAAACACAGTGAGCAAAAAGGTCAGCACAAGTGGATGTCCAAAAGAACCCACAATGACACACAGAACTACACTTTGGGTTTGTTTGTACGGAGGCCAGCAGGCGTCAAGAGTAAAAACATTTTCATACTTCTGGTAATTTGACTGTATATAAATAATGTAATTTAATGATGAAAAGCTTAATTAATTCTGTCAAGGTCATGGCAAAAACGTCTATTATTTATTGTATTTATTATGTCATTTGAGGTAATAAGTAATTGCTTATAAAGCTGAAATTACGTTTAAGTGTTCCGCAAACTATAAAAGATTTTTACCCCTGATACCTGTCGGACATAAAAACACATTGAATACAAAAAAAAAAATCAATATAAGACACAAATAAGACACATGAAAATAAAAAATAAACATCACAAGCGTGTGTGAGAAGTTTACATTTAGTGTGACTAAAATGTTTACCCCATCACATTCCTGGAAGCCCCAACAGTCACACAATCCCCAGGAACAACAGAGAAAAAGAAATCAAGGCATAAAGAGAGAGACACCGTGAACAGAGCTCAGAGGATCACAGCTATATTCACAACAGAGAAATTCACGTGTCAAACAACAAAGAGAACAAAAGGTTTGGTTAGTAATCTGCAACGCTCACACCAGGAAAGACAACAGAAAAAAAAAAATATATATATCGTAGAGACTGTTAACATCAGTCATGACACACTCCCTCAAATTACACAGAAATCCACGATTTCATTTTGTTTCAGTCTGAGTTAGACACCGTACAGGAGCATGCAAGCCTCCACAGTTGCAGTTTTTGAGCTGCCCAACTTTGACGAAGCAGACTGCTTTATTTTTCTTTTCTTTTTTTTTTTTTCGTTGAAGCTGCCTTTGAGGAAAGGCTGTTTATAACAATGCTGTACACATGGAAAAAATTATTTGCCGCAGTGAGTCAGTCGTTAGTCATCGACAGGCAGCACCATATAGTGACTCACGTTAGAGCAAAGGCAATCAGAGCCCCCACCACCACGATGAAGTCCAGGATGTTCCACATGTCTCGGAAATAAGAGCCGTCATGAAGGATGAGGCCCTGGTCTATCATCTGGAGGACGAACACGCCCACAGGGAACGTGAACACGTTAAACACACAAACCACAGGAGTTAAAAGAAAACCAAAGTATATTCTTTAAAAGTGTAGCTGGCAGAGAAAAGATTTGTTTCTGTCACCAACCTTGATGATCATTTCAAAGGTGAACACTCCAGTGAAGACGTAATCAAAGTAACGGAGGACCTGCATATAAACAGAAAACTTTTTATCTCTAATATTGTGAAAATTTTCTACACTTTCCTTGATTTCTCAGAGGATAATTCATTTAAAAGAATCAGACACATTTAGGAGACTGATATTTATGAGTGTGTGAAATTTGGTGCAGCTTGATTGGACTTGTTGGGTCTTGGGGGAAGTAAACTCCACTGAGTGACATTCTAGTTCCTGACTGTTCTCAACTTCATTTAATTTATTTTATTCATGATTAGTATGTGTACTAACACATCACATACTCAAAATCTGCTCAAACACATTGATAATGTTCAAGCTCCAGAGGACTTAAAACTCAAACGACCTCAGTCCCATTGAGTCGGAGCCGATACATTCGTTACCCTGCAGGTGCTGAATGAGTGGGTTCACTGTAGGTCAAAGTGTAACCATCGTTACTGGACTGAATACGTTTATAGAAATGTGCAAAGCGGCTGCAGTATATTCTGAATGTGCTTAACTCAGCACTCACAGGTATGTGTTGGGTGCTGTGAAGAGGTGCTCCAGAGATTTAGATTTGAGAACACTTCAATTACATCATCCGACTCACAAGAGAGAGAAAAGAATAATTGAAATAAAAGAAAAAAAACAGCTTTCTAGTTCTGGTTATGCACCAAAAACACTGGAATCTAAATTTCCCACAATGCAAGTTGATTCAGATTAGTTTTTAGTCTTTCAAACACCACGATCATCATTTGTAACACAGGCTTTCATCTGAAGGTGTATGAGGATGACAACGAATTAAAAATAACTCAGACTTTACTAGTGTGTCCTTCCAACTTCCCATGCATGTTTAATTGGTTACTCTTGACACTTTCCTTGTGACAGAGTTGTGAGAAACAAACTGCACAGTTATTTCCCAAACAAAACTGACGATTCTCACCTTGTATATGCGTGAAAACCAAATGTGTCTCCACACTTTGATGCTCACACAATTTGGGTATGTTTTAAGTCAAGTCTGATTGAAACTGTCGATTCCTTGAGGATAAATGTTTGTTAAAATAAAGTAGACAAGACGATCCAGCTTCACTTGGCCACTGACCAGCTGAGCTGGGAAAATATTGATTTGAACTCTGTCACTTTCCCACAGCTGCTTCTGGAGAGATGTGTTAAGATCCCACCTTGTTTCTGTCTGAGCTGGTGCACACGGGGTCCTCGGCGGCCAGTGCAATGCTGCTTGCCACGATCACAAGGAGGATGGTCATCTCGAAGTAACGTAGAGTGACCACATAATGGCAGATTCTTCTGATACTGTGGATCAGTGCAGGGGAGGGTGTTTTTTTTGTTATTTGATGGGTGAGCAGAAACAAAAAACAGACAGAGCAGAAACAAAAGATGAGACAGTCAGTGATTTGGTGGCTCACGGGTTGGAGGCCTTGAAGATGAACATGCTGTCTGGGGCAATGGGTTTTGGAGGAGTTGGAGGTTCCTCCTCCTCTTCCTCCTCCTCCGTCTCCTCGTCGCTCTCTTTCTGCTCGGAGTGGTACGCCTCCAGCTCTTTACTGTTCACTACAACGCAGACAGCAGTGGAAAAGGAGAGATAAAAACATGGCTTTAGCTCTACATAAACCGCTATGACAGAGAATAATGTGAGTCACCAGCACAATGGGTTCATCAAAAAAAAAAGACAAGTGTCAGAAACACCTACACACGGTGATACCGACGCTAAATCCCCCTTTATGCTGCACAGTGAAGGAATGTGACTGCAGCAGAAACAGTGCTACCTGTCATGGGTGTGAGCTCCAGCAGCGGCTGTGCAGACATCTCGATGGCCACGCTCCCCTCCAGGTGGGACCTGTCACGTTTGATGGAGACCGGGCAGTTCTCGGCCTCCATGGCACTCACAGTGTACTCTGTGGCCTCCAGGGCCGGCTCCACTGGGATGTTTTGGTCAGCGTGTCGGCCTTCACCCTGCTCGGACCAGGTACAGTCAAGCAGCTGCTCGCACTGAGGAGGATCAGGGATGTCAGATCTGAAAATGGGAATGAAAAAAAATTACTGAAATTAAATAAATCTTACATGAACATTTTGTGCAGAAAGTACTGTGCAACAGCTGCACTGTGTTGAACTCCAGTATATTTATAATATGCTTTTTTTGTTGTCACTGGATATTCGCTCCTGAGAGAGAATCCTAATTTGTAATCTCTGTGTGTCGTTAGCTACACTGGCACCGTCACTCTGTAGATGTCAGTCAATCCACCACTTACATGATGTATCACAACAGCTACAGGAGGGATCACTGTGGAATTTGGTACATTCATATCATCCTCTGGGTAAAGTGTAAAAATGCTGGTGGATCTTTAGGTTATCTGCAAAATTAATCACATTCACATCAGCCTCAGCCGTAGCAAACGAATAGGAGCTTCTATAGACAGCTGGACTCTGAGACTGAAAGTGGCTTGCTCTTTGTTTCAAAGGGTTATTTCACTTTTTTCCTAGTCTGTCCTAAAACCAAAGAGTCACATGCACATGTGGATATTTCAAGAATTGTTGGTCTTTTCTTGTCTGTGTACTGGTCCTCGCTCAAATAATGTGTTATTACATTCAACTGAAGCTAATGTTAGCCAGTTAGAAAACATTTAATTAGGTTCACTTGTACAATCTGCTGTCATTCAAAACAACAGCTTTGTAACAGATTCTACCTTTAAACATTTTATAATATTTGCTTTTTGTTGAAATGGTCAGAAATGTGTGTAAATTCTGTCTTAATGTTGTTGTTCCTGATGTCAGACAGTAGAGAAAGGCAGCCTCATGTAACTGAATGATTTCGGTGGGAATGTGGATTTTGTCTTCTCCACTGGAGACACGTTGAGAAGGAATCTTTTCACAGCCAGTTTGCAGAACATGTGTGGAGGGCCTGTGACTAACACTTTGAGGTAGAAAAAACTGAGCCAGTGTTTTAACAAAAACAGAGACTACAAGATGCAAATGTCTCTCTGGTGGAAATATCCAGTAACATTAAGATCTAGTGGATTTTGTTATTTGATAACAAGGGAACAATAGGTCAAATCAGAGTTCATGAGATTCAGTGTTCACAGATAAATAAAGTCTGACCTTCTGCAGTCGTCTCCAACATCTGCATATGGGTTGATGATGCAGGTTCCACTATCGTCTTGGACCGACCCTCCCTCCGCCTCTGTTTTCTCTCTCTCCTCTCTTTCTTCCTTCTCCTCCCTCTCATCCAGTATCTTCCTCTCCTGGCTGAGCGAGCGTCTCACTTGTTGCACCTCATGGGGCGTCTGAGTGCAGTCCAGACTCTTGGCCTCACTGCGAGCCTCACGATGACGGTGGCGTCTGTGCCGGGCACCTTCCTCCGGCCCCTGACTGGGCCTGAACTTGCGGGCCATCCTGTGCCTGCCTCCGCCTGTGGTGCGGTGGTTGGCTCCTGCTGTTTTCTCCTCACTCAGGTTCACCAGAGGCTCAGCCGCCGGAGGATCAGGGATGGGGATGGAGATGGACATCGGAGGCTCAGGGAGCGGCATCCCAACCGACATGGGAGACTCGGGCAGGTGACCCGGACTGGCCTCTGGGGAAAGGGTGGGGACATGGTGGGCGTTGGTGGGGGTTTCACTGGTGTCCTCTGTAGGGGCACTAAACAGCTCCTCCCTGCTCGCCATCTGGCGACGTTTGCGTAGCTGGTTGGCTCTCTGCTCCCAGACGGACATGTTAACTTTTCTCCTCCTCTCTCTGCGATTGGCGAAGGCGTTGGAGCCATTGAGAGGCTGCTCGTCGGGGGCCCCCATCGCACCCTCAGGCTCGTCTGGGAAGGCTGGACGACCTCGGTGGATCGCACGTTTCCTGTATAGGTAGGGTCTTCTTCTACCACTAAGGAGCACAATATACTTCACATCACCATGAGGCAACAAGAGACTCACAGTTAATGATTTGTTGACAAGAAACATAAAGACTACTAAAAATATAGCAAACCAGTTATACACTAAAAAAAAAAAATCAAACAAAAAATAAAAGCTGCAAGAAAAGGAGAAACCTTTTCTATGAATTTACATTGTTACGTGATTAGGAACACAAACAAATTCCCATTGAAAAAATTAGGAAAATACTTCAAGCTGAAAAGTACAAATACATCCAAAAACTTAAAGATATACCTGAGGGGTAAAGACAGATACAGAGGAAATGAACAAAACCCACAAGAACAAAAAAAGGAAAAGTGCAGGGTTAAAGTAGAAACATAGTGTAGGAAGATCTAGAAAATAATTTCAATAATCCAGTAGGAAAACTCAAGAGAGAAAATCTACGTGACAAGGATTCATACAATTATACTTACTGGTATTCAGACTCTTTTGTTGTCCATGTAATCAATGAGTGATTATTTGAAAACAAGACATTAGTGTTTTACAACATACACAGAACATTAGTTGTGACACAGAACAAAATGATGGTTTGAGCAGGTCTGAAATCAGTTATTTCTGTTGAAATGTTGATCAAGGGGAACTTGATTTAATGTCGATCAGTTGCAGGATATTTCGTATTGTTTGTTACGCGGTGTCATCGGAAAAAACTACATTTTGGTCAGTGCCACAGAACAGGCATAAAACAAGACAACATGATGGGACCATCAAAACACTGTAATGCACATTAATACCAGCATCTTGAAAACTGCAACACGTACAAGACAAACATTCAAATATGTAACAGACAAATGATACGTTCAGTGTAAAGAGTCTACGCTGTTACCTGTTTCATTAACTGTGGACCTGCTCTCATTAAAACAAGCATGGGCTGGGCAAATCACTTTAACGATTGACCGACACGACAATGATGAAGTCGGTCGGAGGTTATAAATGTGGTTTCCATAAATGTTTCGGTTAATTGCCCAGCTCTGTCACAATCATAACCATATCATTTAGTTGTGGTTTGATTTTCTGTCTGTAGGAAGCGATGGCCTTCCCCTTAACATTACATGAAAATCCACTTGCAGAGGCTCAAAACAGCTGGAAATGATAATTCATGACATGAATCCTCCTTTTGGAAATATCATTTAGAAAGTTTAAACATCCAAGGTTTGAGCTTTTGTTGCAAAGATGTAATGTATTTTTCTGTCTAATTTCACATGACATTTTTCAGAATAGTTACACTCTCACAGGTTAGATAGCATCAGAAACATGACTTTTATTATTATCTGCTTTGGGGGGAATTTTGCAGTGACAGTCGAGAAACAGGCAGGAGCTGCTGGAAGAGCAGGAGGCAACAGTAAGGTCCCCAGTGTGGTATTTATTTTAATACCATTAATAAAGATGAACGACATCACTGCACCACAAGGATGAAGCCAAAACATCTTGATCACCCCCCAGTGGCTGCCTGCAGTGTCTTAAACTCTATCTCCTCCATGCTGGTGGATGGGACATGGACCAAATTAAAAAGATGGTTGTATGTATGTTCAAGGGTTCATACACCCGGTAGGTTTGTTTTAATTTAGTTATTTTCATACCACGGCTCCACGCCACAATCACTACTGCACAGACGCCAAATGACGTCACCAGCCAAAATGGCAGCTCCCATATCTACAATATTTTGGCTTCATTTTTGTGCACAGGGAGGACATATTGTAAATTATGATCTGTAGTCTATGGTTTTAACCACAACTACACTAACTGCGTTTTTACCTGATAAAACATCAATGTGATGAATTACAAGCAAGTTTCAAGTTTCTGCAAGTTGGTTTTCATCCGATCAAAGGGCTTCTGAGAGAGCAGGAACAACACAGTCACTGATATATATATAAAAAAAATACTTTTTGGGAAATAACTGCTATAAAAGTAAATACACTCAGCTTGTAATTAATGCTGTAAAACATGCACAATAATGAGTACACTCCTTTGAAAAGCCAGGTCAGTCACTCCAGGTCAGTAATGCTCCCGATAGCTCCTTTTCCCTCATTACGACAGCTCCGTTTCCACAATGGTGATACTGATCTCACAAGTCATACTAGTATGAAAGCTTGACCAAAATCTGACACCCTCCAAAGTGTGCCTCCTCCCTGCAGAGCGACACATTGAGACTCCCCACTGTTCCCGACTTCCTCTGAAAACTGCCTCCTGCCCTCCTCCTGACTTACTGGATCATCTGACCTGTGGGGAGGCCACCGGGTCACTCAGAGGAGCAGGAAGTTCATTACCAAAAGAGGCTAGTCATAACCAATCACAGGCCAAGGCAGAAACAGATGGCGTCTCAGTGAAGCTGCAGAATCAGTCCTTAAGGGGTCATGCTTTTCCATCAGGCACATTCAATACACATTCATTACTGTGTCATCAATACCTTACACATGCGTTTCTTTCTTTCTTTTCGCATTCACCATGCAGCCGAAAGAACCGAGGAACTCACTGTTAAACATTTGCCTGTTGCACTTTTATCAGAGTCCACAGTCGGTGGAATTTATTGGTTAATCTCGGTTGATGTCATAAATGTCTTCCCCCAAATAACTGAAGTAGCATGATAATCAAATTCATGACCACCACTAGTTTTCCCACAGCACCTGTATCTTATGTAACTTTTAGTTTGATTACGTTGCATGTGCTGCAAAAAGGAATGGTCCAATTCAAATGTTCCATTTGCTCAAGAGGAGAGCAGATCTGAAACTTCCACACTTGAACACTGAGATATCCTTAAGGGCTGTTAACCCCCTGGGTGTCTCATGTTCAAATGATGATTCTGTAAACTGTTTATGGATAACTTACTCAGAGATCAGGCCATCCCTGCCTCTGGCATATCTCTGGTTGAAGAACTCTTCTTCCTCCTCTTCGTCCTGAGGAAGAGAAAAAGAGAATATGGTTGTATAAGGCACTCTATTTATTTAACACATCAGGTTTTTCTTAAGTCGAATAAATGGATGGTTGTGATTTTAAACTGTGGGTGTTGAGTTTGAAGGATGTGAGCCGTCAAGTTGCATGATGGGACATGGAGGATCAAGGTATATGGCAGTGTGACTCATAATAGGGGATAAAGTAAATATATTACAGCATCTTCTTGAATAATGATCTGTCTTTTTGTCCAACTCTAAAAGTGAGTAATAGTGAATCTAGAGAGAAGCTTAACTAACCTAGCAAAAAACTCACCTTAAGGGCTGTGTACACAAAATGAATTATTTGATTGGTAAAAATGGCGTTTACGTAAAAGATCAAGCAGTGCTAACCTTTGTCAGTTCCTGTGCATTTGCCAGATTATCCACAGCGATGGCCAAGAAGACATTCAGCAGTGTGTCTGACAGGAAGACAGTTAAGAAACACACACAAAGACACACACACTGTGGGGACGTGTCTGGATGTTACTATCTTATCTCTGATGAGACTACATTTTGATATTCTGTACATAGATAATGATTTGTTATTTAAAGCATTACAGCTGCAAACAACACTTAAATATAACATCATATCCTTCTTTGATAATATTATTATAGATAATATTATAAATAGTGTTTGACTTAGAATCTCATTCATTGATTAACATGTACAGTACATGCTTGTTTTACTGTGCAGTTTTGCATATTTATTTGTGTTTATACATGTAGAGTTTGAGATGCCACATCTGAGCTCTCTGATCATTTAACAAGGATACAGTTTCCAAATAGAGTGAGCACTATGAAGTAGATCGATGACCACATGCCGTACTGCACTCCCCCCTGTGAGCGAATCCCATTGTACATCACCTCGTTCCAGTCCTCACCAGTCAGAATCTGTAGGCAAATGCACCTGTTATAACATTTAACATGTTTAATTACATTGCTTGAATTAGATCCAGGAGAACATTGGTCTAAAAATACACCAATCAGCTGAAGATGTGATATTAAAATGGAAGCGAGATAAGTAATTACTATGTGTGCCGATCAAAACACTGTTTCTCAGTGCAGTCGGTTTTGTAGATCTGATGTGGATTTGTTCACGTTTCACTTGTCTGATATTCATGTGCGCATATGTGCGCATGGATGTGTGGGATGATAGCGGAGGCAGGGGGTGGAGAGCGAGTGAGCAGAGTTGTTTAATCTGCGCCTGGGGTGAGAAATATCCCAGGGTGCAATGTGTCATGGAGAGCAGGCAGAATGAGGGGATCTGTGGGAGCCAAACCTGAAACACTGTCATGATGGCAGCTGGAAACGTGTCAAAATTGGTGGGAGTGTAATCTTCAAAGATGAACCTAGAGGGAAGGCAGATAGAGAAGCAGGGTCAGATATGACCAAGGAAGAAAAGGAGGAGGAAGAAGAATAGGAGGAGGTTGACGAGCTATTTTCATCCGGACATGCTGTTTCCTCTTATTCTTATCAAAGAGGCCATTGAAGAAACTGCTGCATATATTACAGGGTGTAGATGCCGTTTAAAAACATGTGGTGTGAGCTGGTATGTTGGGTAAAGTATAATCTACTGCTCGCCTTGACCCCAGTTCAGCCTTAAATACAAGGCAAGGCTCTTTTATTCATAAATCACCTTTGATACACAGAGGTAGATTCAAGGTGCTGTACAGACACATACAAAAACAGAGACAAATGTTAAAGACAACTTAAAACTGAAAGCACAGTTTAAACAATTTTCAAGCTAAATAAAAGATAGAATAAAAGAGGTAAAATATAGAGTATGTTTCAAAATCTAAAAATACGTTGAAATGGAAAAATACCATAAATAAAATAGACAGAACTGTGTGAAATAATAAAGGGAAAAAAGCTAGAAAAAGACCTTGTAAAATATCAAAATAATTGAATACTTCTCTGACTCCTCCTCTAGTACTCCTCTATTTTGTGAGGTCCCCCAAGGGTCTATATTGGATCCTCCTCCTTTCTCCCTCTTATCTAATAATTATGCCCTGAAACCTGTTGTTTTTTATTCAGAAATTGTCATTTGATGATGAAGTCGTACAGTCCTGCTGTATTTCTTACAGACTCTACTATAGAGCGTAAAAGTGGCCGTCCACTTTTGGAACAACTCTACGTAAATTTCTCATTTTCTCCATCGATGGTTCACAAAATAAAACCAGGCTTTTGTATCCTGCATGTTTTACTCACCTTCCTCCGAAAAGCTGCATCCCCAGCAGAGCAAACACCACGATGAAGAGGAAGAGAAGAAACAGCAGACTGATGATGGACTTCATGGAGCTCATGAGGGAAACAACTAGGTTCCTGAGAGAGGCCCAGTACCTGACAGAGACACACAACACATATTCTTTTTTCTAATATACAGTTCTACTAGCCGG
The DNA here is from genome assembly GCF_024713975.1 of Paralichthys olivaceus. Taxonomy (NCBI): domain Eukaryota; kingdom Metazoa; phylum Chordata; class Actinopteri; order Pleuronectiformes; family Paralichthyidae; genus Paralichthys; species Paralichthys olivaceus. Next base: position 8,607,628 of record NC_091108.1, on the reverse strand, counting down.
GACTAGTTTAGTTGAAATGTCTCGTTGTCCCACTTACTTGGTGATCTTAAAAATTCTCAGGAGTCTCAGTGCCCTCAGTACGCTGATACCAAACGACATGCCAGGCCGGAAGAAGCCCCAAACCACCTCGAAGATGCTGCCAACAATAACCTGCAGAAGACGTCAGACACATGCAAATAAAAAGAACCTGAAAACTGTTTATTCATCTTGAGCTGATGATGGGAGCTGTGGGTATTTTAACACTCTCAAATTGCTTATCACAGTTATTGTTAATCCTTGTCTTCCATATTTTTGTTCCTGCATATCTGTTTATATTTTTTAGGGTATCTGTGTGTCTGTTTTTTAAGCTCTATAACACAATAACAGCACAAGGAGATGATAAAGGCTGGGTTTTTCCATTTTTGTATACATCAGTTAGCTTAATTATGGGGTTTTCTGATTTATAAATTCTCTGTAACTTTTTGATATGAAAGTCTATTCTAGCGTGATATCAAATCAGAAGGATGAAGAATCTCACCCCACAGTCGAAGCAGTTGAAAGAAGAGTGGAAGTAGAGCCGGAAACCCAGACCATACATTTTCAGAAACATCTCAGCCAAAAACAGCCCCAAGAAAACAAACTCTGCATAGTCTGGTGACGATAAAACAAAAAAGAAATTAAGTCCAAGAAGAATGAGGCAGTAATGCATTCATCGAGTAGTAAACAAACAAGCAAACATGAAACCCACAGAGGAAGATGGTCAGCCAGTCGGGCTGGTTGTGGTGGACGATGGCCACGCAGATGGTGTTCAGAGCCACCAGGCTGAGCACCATCAAGTAGAACGTGTCCGTCTTCACCATGCGCCGGATGGAGATGCGTAACATGCGCTCTTTACGTCGCAGATAGGCAGCTGGGCCACGACGGCCACTGCGGAAGTTCATCCTCGATCTGGACATGTCTGAGAGGAGAGGACAGAGGAAGAAAGACGACGAGTTCAAACGTATGACAGGAGGAGAGAAGGGGAGCTCAGAGAAAGGTGAAGAAGTAGAGACAGAGGCCAAAACTCAGACTGAAAAGTTGTTCACTCACTGGCCGTGGATATGTCGGTGTACTTGTCGTCCCCTGGTGCTCCTCTACGTGCACCAGTCTTCTTACTCGCTCTCTTCAGAACTTCAGAACCACAAAAACTCAAGTTTAGCGAATCTCTGACTGACTAAACTTCTATAATATAACATCAGAATGGAAATTGAATCATTAAAATAAGTGATGACCCTAGAAGACTTAAAATGTTGTACTCCCTATTGAGCATATAACATTAATATAAATTAATAGAACATATAGTGAATGGTTTGTATACACTGTAATAGAAAATATAATAATAAAATATGTCTTGATAAGATGAGTTATAATTGTTGAACTAAATACTATGGTGGTCCAAATAATGTGAATTTTCAGATGTTCCTGATGAATACATTAAAAAAATCTAAACTTTAAAAGCAGGGGGACATTTGAACACATTATGGCCATATACTTAAAAGAAAAAGAAGCAAATGTCAATGACTCCTTATGCTAACAATTATTTTATTCAATTGGTGAAGCAACATTAATAACTGTTGCCATGGTTACTTCCAGTTTAATATACTCCATCGAGCCCAGTGATTTGTTGAAGCGCTCAAACTGTTGACTAGAGCTGTTGTATAAGTTGAAATGTTGACACCAATCATGCATATTATGAATATTTTCTGTGGTACAACATCTACTAATGATTTCATCCGTAGTTATAAATAGCGGTATTAGGTACAGGTGTTAACTGTAGGTGTGAGTACAAATCTGAAGCATGTGAGCTCACCGTCCAACGGCGATCTCCCAGAACTTTTATTCTCCTCTGCGAGCATCACCTCCTCTGTAATGCAATACAACTCGAGGTCATGCACAGACTTGTTTTCACCAAATCAAACAATCAGACATGGAAATATAGATTTCAGCTTTGGATTATTTAGGACGTCTGCAAACATTTACAGGAACTGAGGCCGAACTGATGAAAGCTCAGCTCTGTGAGGCCAGTGTGACCTCCTTCAGAGAGAGAGAGCTCTTCTTCTCTCTTACATTCTCCCAACCGCTCCCTCTCTCTTAGTTTTCTCTCTCCCTTCCCACACTCACCCACATCCATGCACACTAAATATGCACAGCAGCTCACACAACCACACACACACGCATGTAAACACACAGAAATGCGCGTGTGGATGTACATGCACACAAATTTAAGTCAGTGAGTCAGTATCACCTTTTTCTCACCCTCTGCTTGCGTGGGAGACTAGCAATGTAGATTGCTGTGTGTGTGTGTGAGTGTGCATGTGTGTGTTTGTGTGTATGTGCGTGTGTGTGTGTGTGTGTGTGCATGTGCAACTCCACTCTACTGTGGGTCCAAAAACTCTGCAGGAGTGGGAAAAAAAATTCTGGACCTGCAGGCAAATCACTGTATGAGATTATACAGTATCTGTATAAGTGTACTTCTGCTCACAAAATCAAATTATGGACATTTTGGATAATGCATGTATTCACTTTCTTGGCCTTAAAGGGTTCAATAAAGAAATGAGGTGAGAAAAAACACCAGCAACTGAAAACTGGGAGAAACAGGTAAAAAGTTTCAAGTCTGCACCTCTGAAGCTCAATGATTATTTTAATTATGTTTGTGTAATCCAATCGAAAACAAAACTGTTAAAACAGCAGTTTACTGGGGTCATGTACTTCTTGCTCTATTTTACAAACAGACACACTGTGTTGCACTGTGTACTTTATATGCTATTAAGTTAAAAGCTGCTTTGCACGGTTGTTAAATACTGTTATTATACTGTAATTTGCTTTTTATGTGACACAAAGTCCAGCTCTTACACTTATCAAAATCTACTTTTAGATCATTTCTCCACCTTCTAAATGTGTCTTATCTGGAGGCATTTGAACATCAGGTTTTGTCTGTTGTGAACAAAGCCTTTCATGATGAGAGCAAACAAACCATCCATCCATTCATCTAATATATTGCGACATTGGGCAAACAGCAGGGTACATCCTGGGCAGGTCGCCAGAGGCCGAGCCAACGCCGGCGCCAGTGTATCGCAGGGCCACAAACAACCATTCCCCTCGAGAGACTATTGAGAGTCTCTAACCAGGCCGAGATTAAAACCTGGAACCTTCTGAGGCGACAGAGGCATTTCTGATCAGATTATCACTGAGCAGGACTAAATCCTGCCCACTCACTTACTTACTTCAAGCCATCAGCAAAATAACAAGTGTTTATCTACAGATGTAAGTTATTCTGCTGCCCAGTACCTGCCCTGTCTATCCAGGCTCGGTATCCGTTCAGTTCTCTCTCCACCTGCTGTTGGCGGCGCAGCTTCATGAAGGCCCTCCGGTTCTCCACCCTCTCCCTCTCCTTGGCAAACTCTCTGAAGACAGGAGCATGAAAACAGCTCTCATAATCCACAATACACACAGACGCTTCAGTATCATCCAGAAGAAGAGTCTCACTCACCCAGACAAGACACCCAACACCAGGTTCAGCACAAAGAATGAGCCGATGATGATGAGAGGGATGAAGTACATCCAGTTCCATGTGAGACCCAAGGCATCGTTGGTCTGAAAGCCAAAACATTCATTAATTCATGATGGCGGTCAGCGTTTTGTTTGTTGACTGGATACTTGAGCTCACATTGTAGAGAACGGCCGTCCATCCCTCCATGGTGATACACTGGAAGACGGTGAGCACAGCAAACAGGATGTTGTCGAACTGCGTGATGCCGTCATTGGGCCCGATCCAGGTGTCGTTGCAGTCGTACTGCTCCGGACACTTCCTCACTCCACACGCAAACGCCAACTCTGACGAGTCAACAGTTTCATTGTCTGCAAAAAAGAAGCATGGAGTAACCGTTACACTATATTGATTAGTTATACTGTCAATGTGCTTCTTTTTTTTTTTGCTCAACAACTAAATGAGTCCCATCACCCATTGTATATTCCATGATTTATGTGTGTATGACAAAAAGAGAAATAAAGTTTGTCTGTGATGTTTTTAAATCGATGTTAAAGACACGAGAGGATTATTTGTGTTATGGTGTGTTTGTAAACTAATTGTGGGCCAATATGCAACTTATGAGAAATAATTATGTATATTCATAAAGGTAAGTGTAAAGATTCTATGAGAATTAAGTATTAAGTGTAAAAACAATTTAACAATTGTCTTTATAGGGGATAAACTTGTTTTTGATTTGTTTTCTGTTGTTTGATATTTCAATCTATCTCTCGGTTGTGCCGGGCGATGACAGTAAATGCTATGGTGTAGCGTGTGATTACAGAGTAGCTGTTGACTAATTAAGCAGCAGCTAAATCAGCCGACAACTACTCTAATAACACGCCTGAGCTTGCTGCTGCTGCTGCTGCTGCTGCTGCTGTAATCTATGAGAGCTTCAGTTTCTCAAACATACATTTTTACACAACTACCTGTTGGCAAATCAACTTTACATCATCTAAAAAGCAAAGCATGTGTATATTTTTCTATCTGCATTCGTTTTGGGACAAAATCAGGTGCATCTGAGGACAAGACGGGCCCACGAATGGTGAGGTGGTTAATTTGCATAATGGTGGATGGATAATTAATTTGCATCCCTTTCAACGTAGGCGTAAATGTCCACCCCCATTTTTGTATCTACATTTAACCAGTTATTAACCAGAACAATGACATGGAACAACAGGAACAGGAAGCGTCTGTAGTTGGTGTGTGCGGATCGTACCGAGGATGTAGACAGACGGCAGGCAGGTGTGGTGAAGCTTCCCGCTGTAGAACTCCAGGCCGATGATGGCAAACATGAGGATGGCGAAGAACAACAAGAGGCCGATCTGCAGCAGCGGGATCATGGCCTTCATGATGGACTTCAGCACAATCTGCAGGCCTGAGGGTTTTCACAAAGAGACGGTCGTCCCGTCACAGACAAACACCAGGTTAACGCAAGCATAAGAGTCAAACTCCACTCTAAAAGGGTCGAAACATATGTGGCACAAAAGGACAAGTAGAGACCATCATCATGTACAGTCACTTTAGTTCATCATCCAGTAAATCATCTGTATTTAAACATGACTGACTCATCTGAAATAACAGCTTTTGTGACGAGGAAAACATCCAAGCATGAGGATGTGCATTAACAAATCAGTTTGTTTGACCTTGACAGTGCAGTATATATAAGAGTAGCAGCGTCAGTAACCGACTCACTGGGGATCCCGGAGACGAGTTTGAGAGGCCTCAGCACTCGCACAGCCCTCAGGGTTCGAAGGTCAACTGGGATGTTCATGTGGGCTCCGGCTGTGGCCAAGATCCTGGAGGCAAACAGAATATGCATATAGAATAATTGATGTAGAGATAATTTTGAGGACAGGAATGTTAGTAAGTATGATGGAGTTCAAGTGCCAAATTGAAGAAAACAGTCTTTAGGAAATAACAAGAAGAACTTGTGCTTGCTTGTGTTCAAATTATTCTGGAATCAGAATTTTGAATATGAATCTCATTGTTTCTACAAAAACCACTTTGAATATCATGCAGAACATCTCCTCCCCCACAAAAGAGGCAATTTCCTTTCTACAGAATAAACACAGTTTCTTACACAATCTTTTCAAAGTCCTGATACTGATGGTGCTGATGTGACAAAACATGAAGTATAATTTAACAAGATGCCCCTCGTTCCTCTTTAGATGCTGGTGAACTTCTGATACAACTTTTCTTGTAACATTAGGACTTTATTTTTATTAATATTACAACTTTATACTCGTAAAATTGCGACTTGTTTCTCTGATTTGTTTCGTGGCCCAAATACTCCATCACAAGTAATTTGGTTGTCATCAGTTTATTCTTGTTTTGTGAGGGGAGACAGATTACTTTACTTATGGCCTAAAAAAGAAGATAAAGTCAGAGAGTAAAGAAAGAGAAAAGACAACAGTTACATATAAAAGGGTGGAAACATCCATTAATAACTCAATCTGGTGCCAAGCCTCTCTGTCCTTTCTTCAGATGTTTTTGTCCACATTGTGTTTCAAATTTAATTTCAAAAGTAGGTAAAGCGCAACAAATGGAAGTATCTCAAGTTCATTTTTGGAGAAGTGACTCATTTTTAAAGAAAGATGCAGAATAACAAAGTGTTCACGGTTTATCGTGCAGCCAGTGAATCGTACAATATATTTATTCAGTGCACCAGACGTGAACGGTGAGAGACAAAGAATGCACAACACACCATACACCTGGCAGGCATCTCTACTCACATCTGCCCACGCACATATTCACGTTTCTCCCACCTACACACAAACACTGAGAAGCAGCATCATGGGCAACCAACAGGCAACCTCTTATACCAACGTTCACCATTATTTATGTTTTCTTGCCGCAATGGCTAAATCAGGGTTTGTGTTATTTTCATCTGAGGTAAGATAATGTTAATAATTTCCAAGTGCTGCAATAGTCTCGACATTAAAAACTGAACATTCATTGAATTTAGGCAACATTTTTCATCTCAGTTCATTATAAGCCGAGCCAATTTGGTGGCCTTGAGCACTAATGCTTGCACTGACAAGAGCATAAATATCCAACGCTAATTTGCTGTGTAATATTTTAACTGAGCTGTGGAAATGATCCTAGAAATCATAATTATTGTTCCACATTTGTCCATCTCTCTCTCACACACACACACACACACACACACAAACACACACACACACACACACACACACACACAGATACAAATATACAACTCACAAAATCTTTGGACGGTGTTGGGAAGTGTGGGGGAGGGTATAAGTGTGCTCGTGTGTGTGAGCAGGGGGTAGAAAGCACATGGCAGCAACTCAAGTGTAAGCCCACGCAGAATCTCTCCTGAAAGCAGTGGGAGGGAGTGAGGCCGAGTGAGTGAGTGAGTGAGTGAATGAGCGAGGCCGTGTTCACGCTGATGCGGATAAACCTGAGAACGCTGTTCAAAGCATCGAGAGCTCACCGTCCACAACACCGAGCTCAGAAGCTCTTCTAAATTGACCATCAAAACTGAATACTGCTCCACGTGCAGGATGACGGAGCGAGCATCTTTCCACAGCAGTGGTGCTGTCATCCTGCGCTGGTGACGTCATCTGAAAACCAGAGTCTGCGCAGTACTGATTGCAGCCCGTGGAGCCGCAGTATCAAGGTCCTGCCGATACACTCGCTCAACCAATTTAGAGTCAGTCTTGGCTGTCACTCATGGTGATTTCTATAGCAGTAAAAACAATATAAATCAAACTTGCCAGAACAATTGAGAGTTTATCTTTGTAAAATGACTTTTTTAACTTTGTGCCATGTCCCATCTGCTAACATGGAGGGGGTGGGGTTAATGGCTATCGAGATGGTTTGGCTTCACTTTTCATTTCATCCATCTATATATCGTCTGTGCAGTTGATCTAAAAACTGGATCATGTTAGACTAAGATTTTCATGATATTTCTCTAGATTCAGATTAGTGTGGGATTTACACCTCCGTCTGGATGTGTTCCTCTGATTCTGTACATGTGTCAAGAGTGTCTACACACAACCAGCAGCACAGCCAGTGGTGGAGGAATATTACATTTAGGTAAAGTGAATTAATTCACACGACAAACAACAAAACACAGACGAGATGTTTGTTTTTGTTTCTTTTCTCTTATTTTGTGGCACTAAGGAGGATATTGAGTGAGTGAGTGAGTGAGAAAAGAGATGACACATCGAGAGATGTGGAAAACAGCCTTCAAACCAAACACACGGAACAAAGCGGACAACTGCACAGCTCCTTCAAGGCTGCACTTTGAGCACAATTCCACAGAGGCGTCCTCAAAATTAAAGCAAACATTCAGTCTGACTGTGGTTACCCATGAATCATACCGACACACACAATGAGGTAATTTTCCTTCTTTATATTTAGAAAATTGTTTTTTTGCGGATAATTTTTTTTTTTCTTTAATTTTACAGTTGACATGCTGTTCACTAATTTGCACCTATCGTCACTAATGTTCCCCAGAACCAAGGCAGTAAAAAGGCAAAACCACATAATGAAAAACAGCAAAAAGAATCACCTCATTTGATGAATCCATATAAAAACAGACTGACAAAACTGTGGAGGTGTTTCAGAATACAGCCTTCCTCTAAAGACAGCAGTGAGATTACTGTGTGATTACTAATAAACAATATTTGCATCTGTTCAACCACTGGTCCTGCATCGATCATCCAACCTCCAAAACCAGAACTGACAAGTTAGCAAACATTACAAAACAGGTTTAAAGTTAAAAAATGGGGCATAAAAAAGTGGAGTACACATGGAGTTCCACAGGGTTCAATACTTGGTCCTTTTTTATTTAAACCTGCAGTGCAGAACTTTTTAAACAGAAAGACTTTTAAATGAAAAACCAAAATGAACAGACCTCTTTTTTCCAAAAGTGACCAGAATCAAGCCTCTTTAAGTAATGATGTATGCAACACACATGTGAGAGAGTATCAAGGTGAACACCTACACTGGCTTAGAACAAAAGCAGATTCAAAGTTTTGATGTCTTTTCATTTTAAATCAAGATCGCCTCCAAATGTGTATAAATGTTCATATTCAATCTTATTCACTCCTTTCAGTTTTATCTTTACTTGCTTTTAAGTTGAAATGATTTTTTATATCTACATCTAAATTCCATTTTATATGAAGAAATATTTACAGATAGAAAAATGTCAGAGCTATCAGTGAAGTAGGGAGACAATTAAACTTATAGCTGCTACTTGCTGCACATGCGTCACTCTTCTGACTCAACTCTGTAACAATCCAGCCAGGAGTTAATGTTCACAGTGAGAGGCTAATCTCTTCCTCGTTGGCTTTTTAAGCAAAGCGCTGTTGTTCAGTATTGTACCAAACTGGCTCTGGAGAGGATGAATTCATTACATGCACAGAATGCAGCCTCTCCCACACACCTCCACCTACACTGAGAACACTGCCAAAAACTACAGTAATCAGCAGCATCACATTGCTCACATTCCAGCACAGCTCCGCATATGGTAATAAGCAGCTGAATCAACATAATGCATCAACAAATTAATGTCTGAATTAAATAGGGAAAAACATAAATGATGTGTCGAATGCTAACATCAATAACTGGGACTAAATGGAAAAGGCGTTTGCTCATTATTAGTCATAGGATAAATGGCTGGGTGCATGTTTTCCCAAAGAAAACCCACCTGGGACCGTGGGCTATTTTTTATTCAGCTCAATTAAACAAGCTGAGACAACTTCTGCTGTCCTTAAAAACACCAGGAACAATAAACATGATGTTGACGAGACACTGGAAGTTATTTCTTCAATAAGTTTTGTAATTGAAACAGTTTTTTTGTAATTTATCTCAAGGTTTTGGGTTTACAGATGAGCTGTGGTAAAAGAGAGTAAAGAACTTCCAATCTTGTACATTAAGTTGGATAAAGGCTGCAAATGCCCAAGGCCCCAAACGTCCAGTATCAAATTGCTCCAGTTTATAAAGTTTCTAATGCGTTAAACTTAAGAAATGTTAGCTTAACACTTCAGCTATGTGTAAATCACTTGATGGGAAACATTGTTTAAAAGCAGTCGGCCACCATAGCTTCCAGAAATGATAATCATATGGTACAATTGATGGAGTGGAGTGGTGAACTAGGGTCCAACTAGTTTTTTTAGCCCCTTGGCCACCAGACGTCTATCCGGCCTTACGTGCACATTTGATGCTGCAGAGGAAAACGGCTGCAAAAGAGTGAGACTGTTCTCACTCCTGTGTGTCTGTCTTTGAGCCAGATGGCTAATGAATCACTCCCAACTCCCGCCCTGTTGTATTATTCATTCTGTCTAAAGAGCAACCATTTTAGCAAAGTATCACACTTTGCAAGAGGGACAGCAGCCTGGGGCAACACAGGGACAGCTGATATCTGTCACACCACATGATGGGAAACCAACACACACACACACACACACACAGATGTGTGCAGCCACAGCTGGGATCAGAATCACTTAGGTCTGATGAGGGAGTTATCAGAACATTTGTAACAACATGAGGGCAACAGGTTCAGTGGAGACGATCTGAACCTGCACTGTTATAAATGGAGTAACAAGCACACACCGCAAACACACACAAACACACACCCACACACACACACACACATACACACAAGCACAAAGTCATCTGGGAGACATCGTATTGCTAATCAAAGCGTCAGATCCACCTGTGTCAATCTGCTTGCCGCAGGATATAATTGACCATTTTAGGAATCCCAGTGATTTAATTTGGTGTGTGGGTGAGTTGTTCTTGCCACAGTGTTTTTTGCTACACACTCTTCACTCAGATTAAGGATTTTAATTGAGCTCAACGTCCCAGCAGATTCACTGGTGGCAATTCATTAATATGAAATGGAATGAATGCCGCCAGCGCTGGCCCAGTGGCCTCGATTTTATTCCCAACCGGCCTCTATGACACATGTGTGTTTTCTTTTAAGTCTGACTTACTTGTACTGTGCCACCAGAGTGAGAGGGTGAGTGTGTGTGCGTGTGTGTGTGTGTGTGTGTTTGACAGAGTGTGAGAGGACAGGAAAGCAGCATATGTGCAACCAGAAAATGTGTCAGATAGGAGGCAGGAAACCAGGTCATCAGTTTCCAATTCCAGTCACAGCTGGAATTGGAAACTGATAAGATGATCTGTGGCCTGCACCCTGAAAGCTTTGTGCTTTTCATACAGTGAGTGACACGATCAGTTGTATCAGAAGGACCAAACTTATAAGTTATGATAAACAAGTTCACACAAGCAGCAGAAAGTTGAAGTGCTTTCTTTGTTCTATATTTCAACCTATGCTCTGTCTGTACATATGCAGCTTTTGGCCACCGCCACTGACATACATTAATATAACACACATTTTCAAATACATACAGATGGGTCCATACTCTCTGGACTGGTTTTTAACTGCTTCTGCAATGATGGCACGCTCATTTCCTCCTCTTCTTCATATCGTGCAAGATGCAACACTGGCAAGACAGCGAGGTGAGAGAGCATCTCCTTTACTGGCAGTGGGAAAGGGGTCACAATGCTTTTTTTTTTGTGAGGGGGTTTAGCTGTGTTTAAAAAAACTGCTCATACCTGCTCATTTTGGTGTAACAGAGGTGATGAAATATAGAAATATGATATGAAAATAGAAACATAGATATGAATAATACTGATGTAAATAAAAGTTAGCAGCTTGTAGGAGTTTATTCTGTCAAAAACTTCATCCGCATGGTGAGGGAGCTGAGATCAAATTTAACTGACAGCTCTAAAAAACCCAAAACTGTCATCTCAATCGGTCTCAATCCTGATTATTACCCCCACATTTCTGTTTGCAGCAGAAAGAAATCTGTGACCAGCACAGCCAGTCAGCGTTAAATGTCCCTTTTTATGTAACAGGCAGATCGAGAGACAGCGAGACGGAAAGAAATAAGAGATGCAGAGAAAAGGATACAGATAGAGAGAAAGATGTGGGTGTCAGGTTGAAATGAGATGTCAACATGCCGACAGCAATCCTCCCTGAATGCTGAATACTGTACACTTAGCCATAAACAGCTCACCACTGGTAACAATGCTTAACTCCTGCGCAATTATTTCACTAAACCCAATCTCACAGGGAACTAATGAAGTCTCTCATTACATTTGTTCTTTGTTTTGTCTCTACCTTCTCGTTTCATCCCTTCATTTCCTCTCTCTCTCTCTCTCTCTCTATATACCCTCCATCCCTACTTTCTTTCTTTGCATAACATCTCCAGCGCTGCATTCACATTTAATTCACAGAGGTCCTGGGGGCGAACTGAAGCAGGTTTTAGACACAACTGCCAATCCACTTATCCGCCCACCTATTGCTGACTGCAAAGTCTGACTGCGCCATGGAAACACACATTTTCCCTACATTTGTGTTTTGTCTTCCTGTGGATGAATGTAGCGCGTGAATGTATATTGTAAAGGAAATATTACATCAACGTAAAAGACCGGCCAATAGGGTCAACCACTGCTAACCAACGTCAGCCAACATGTCGGGATTGGAATCCTGTAAACCGCAGTACATACATGGAAAAATATGGATAAACGTCAACACAAGCGGAGCCGCACGCATGAATGCGCCGACATAACTCGACAATCAGCGTCTGAAATTAATCATTTGGTTCACTAGTTGCCGGTTGGTAAACTGAAAATGAATGCTGTCAAAATTAATTGCAGAACCAGTTGCTGAGCATTAATTTAAAACTGTTTTTTTCCCCACTCTCTCATACAAGCAGTGAAGTTTGTAATTCATCATGGAGTTCAACCAAATTCAAAATTAAAAGAGAGGAGGCACACACACACACACACTGTTATATTTGGAATCTAATATTAAAATGCTACTTTGCTAACCTTCAACTATCTTAGATTTCTGATGTGAGTTAGTAATGATCAGGTTCACAATGTCCGTTATTTCTCTTGCCGATGATTGAAACAGTGAATCACTCTATAAAACTCTAAAAACAAATGAGCCACCTTGTTGCACTGGTTGACATGTTCCTTCATTATCTTGAATGTGTTTGTTAAATCACTGCCACACACTGCACATTGTAAAATACACACGAGAGCAGCACGTGTGTGTGTGAGTGTGTGTGTGTGTGTGTGTGTGTGTGTGTGTGTGTGTGTGTGTGTGTGTGTGTGTGTCATGGTTGTTGTTTTCCTCTGAGGAGACTTTTTGGACTGTTGATGTGTTTGGTTGTGGACTTTTGATTCATCTTTTGTTGGACTTTGGCCTCGTGACGACTCATCCAGACTGAACTCTCAGTTCTTGTCATGAGATAAAGAGTTTGGGGATTTTAGTTGAACACTTCTCTTTATGGATGTTGTTCTTGTGTTTAGATTTGTGTTCTGAGTTTCCTGTTTTATTTTGAAGTTCTGATCTCCCTCATGTGTTCTCTTACGTTTACTTCCTGCCTTGTGTTTCGCTCCAGTTTCGATTGTTGTCTTGAACTGTTTCACCTGTTTGTCCTGTGCCACCTGTCTCTAGTTTGTCATCAGTTCAGTGTGTATATAAGTCTCGCCTCACTTCTGTCTTTGTCTAGTTGTGTGTTTAGTTGTTTAGTCTCTTCCTTGGTTTTTCCTGCACAGATTCAGTTTGCCTGTTGTGTTTTTCAATTAATTCAGTTTGTTTGAAATGGACCTGCCTCCTGCCTCGCTTCTGCATTTGGGTCCACCTGCTCTCTACAATTGTGACTTCCTGTCAGTCAAATTAAAGACTTTGTTGAATCTGGCTTCATGTGTAATTTGTTTCTGGCCTGTTTCTGGTTGTGACAGTGTTTTAATTAGTCTCCTAAAAATGCAGCATTTAGTCCTGTTTGTGTACAATTTACCACCAAAGAAATAACTGAGCATCTTATATTTATTTATTTGAACTACTTTTAAAGACTACAGTACCAGGGGTTGAAAACTTAAAAAACTTAGAAATGGATAAACACATTTGGTATGAAAATTCATGATCCTTGAGGTTTGAAGTGGCTCAGAATTGGCTGTGATTCAGGATTAGGTCAGAAATTAAAAGTGGGTTTTTATTTTCCGATCAATTTGTTCATAGTTTGTCCCAGAAGACTCAGAAGACATGAAAGTAATATTTCATTCTAGTGCCTGGGTCTTCAATTAGATGACCATTGCTCTGTACATCTCTCAACTCTGAGGTTTCTGTGATGGAGACTTGATCTCAGTAAAATAACCAATAACTCAAGTGTTGGGATGATATCATCTCTTCAAAGCTTTTAACTGTAACTATATATCACCATTATTCCAAGTGAGAAGTACTTCAGGAATGTGATGACACTGTTCAAAAAACACGTTCAATTCAGGTTGTGTCGGAGATCCACTGATGTCACTCACCCACTGAGCACGACTATGAAGTCCATGACATTCCAGCCGTTCCTCAGGTAGGAACCTTTATGGAAAACAAAACCGAGGGCCACCAGCTTGATCCCAGCCTCGAAGCAGAAGATCCCAATAAAGTATGGCTCTGTCTTCTCCTGTGGGAAGAATGGAGCAGGATGGAAAGTAAGAATAATAAAGCAACAGGTTAGAGACTGTAAACGGATCAGTAGCTTCGCTGATCAACTAAGTTATACATTGTCTGCATTTAATGGCACAAAACTGCTTCTCGTTTGGACCGGTTACCCTGTGTGTGTTTCAGGATGACGTTCAAAAATTGTGTGTTATGGTTTTGATAAAAAACAGATTTTTGGACTCACCAGTCTTTTTGCCATGGGGGTCTTATCCTCTCCTGGGAGGTGCTGCTCCAAGGCCAGGACGACACAGTTGGCAGTGATGGTGGCCAGGATCATGTACTCGAATGGTGTAAAGGCAGCAAAGTTAAGGAAAGTAATTTTTTTAAATCAAAACACAAGAGACACAAAAAACAAACACAGCTGAAATGTCATTTTTGGAGGCCAGTGTGAGGGATGAGGCAACATACATACAGTTCATCTTTACAGGAATGCATCCCATAAAATACAATACAAGCTTTACGTCGTCAATACACTGATGACAATAACTGTTCTTTCTTTACCTTTTTAAATTGCATAAATATATCAAAGTGTGTGTGTGTGTGTGTGTGTGTGTGCTTGAGTGGATTTAAGAAAACAACATAGATGCTTGAATGATGACATGACAAATGAATTATAGCACGGCTCATATTCTCTGGTACTGGAAGCAATCTGTAAGAGAGATTGCAGTATCCATGGCAACCAGCTTTTTAAAAGTGCTTTTCATGAAAAGAGAGAAAGAGGAGGTTAGAGAGGGAAAGAGAGAGAGCGAAGTGAGCAAGTGAAGTCACCTTGGTCGGCCTGGGCTGACACCACAAACTACAGTAAACTGTCCTCAGAGCTCCTGTCACAGTACAAGACCAACGTCCATGTCCTCGTTCTTGTATGAATCAGTTTTCTTTTCATCAAGATCCATGAACTATTACAAAACAACTGACCGGGGTGAAAAAATGAATCTCTAAGCCTATTTACAGTTGAACTCTCAACTAAGTTTAAATAGGAAAATAACAAATTATATTATATTAGTATGAATAAGAAAGATTCCCACACATGATGATGAACATGCATTGTGCTATGTTGTCCTCCTGCTCTCTCTCTCTCGCCCTCCTTCTCCCTTAACCCAACCGGACGAGGCAGATGGCCGTCCACTCTGCAGCCTGCTCGAGGTTCCTGCCTCTTAAAAGGGATGTTTAAAAGAGACTGTCTCCCTCTTTCTAATTGTGGGAATCGTTAGGTCTCTGTAAATAATAAAAAGAACACTCTAGACCTGCTCGATATAGAAAGAGATAACCTGGAGTGAGACAAATAATATTGGCTTAACAGAAAGCTGAGCTCTTGCGATGAATGTTTTGAAGCTGAAATTATTTGATTATTATGTTGATAAGCTAGTGAACAGATGTATTCACTATTTTATTAATTCATTAATCATTTGAGTGAGACGTTACATCAGAACGTAAGTGTTTGAATGTTTTCTGTGGGTGAAAACCAAACGTTTGAAGTTATTTCTGGAAACTTATCCAACACATTATTTCTGCCTGGTTTCTCCACCTTCGTAAAACTATTTACCATCATAGATATGCATTAGATGAAACATGTGTATGTGTGTGTGTAGGTGCACTGGCACATGCGTGAACTTGTATGCAACATGCGTGACTGTATATGTGCCCCGACACTTGTGTGCTTGTGACTTTCAGTCCCTCGGAGTTCCCATGAGGCAGCTGCTCCCTGTTATTAATTTTCCTGGCTCAAGTGAAACGGGGTCACTGACTCACAGAGGAGAGCTCTGATGGTTCCTCTGGGACCGACACTGCCTCACATTGACAAGTCCACTCTCCTGCCATTGAAGTTGAAAAGAGAACGATGGAAAGTGGGAAATGAGAAATGTCGCCCACACTGTTACTACCTCTATTAAAACTCATTACCATGCAAACCGACTATTATGCATTATGTGTGTTTTAAACACATACACTGCTGTTAACCATCTTTCACACAGTGCTGTTGTTTTATTTTTCTAAACCTGCCACCACACAGCTATCGACTTATATTAGTTTAAAGAACGATATGATGATTGTTTCTATCGTTTTACATATTGATTTAATGTCAATAACATATTTTGACTTGATATGACATAAGATAAATGAGGCAATTTGGCTACAACTTGTGATTACTTTCATTATGGAAGGATCTGCCACTTTCTGCATTAGCACATGAATTATAGGTTTAAATGAGTGAAGAAAGTTTTAAATATCTAATTTTGTATAAATTACAATCTGTAAGACTTAAGACAGCAAGTTATACCATTACATATTTGGGGTTCTTGTTTGAAAAGTGGCTGAACTGATTCTCAAAATATGAATTTTCATTCTACTGATACAGCCAACTGATCAGTTTTATTTGCATCTGTATGTGAAGTGAGCTGCTTAATACAAATCTATTTGAAACTACCAGAAATTTAAATTGTTGCAAACTAAACTTTTATTTCTCGTTGTTTCTGATTCATTAAACACATTTTGTTAGTATAACTAAAACTGGAACTGAGACGGAGAGAATAGGCAACTGCTGAAGTTGTGAAATTTGTTGAAACCCCCCAATGGATTTGTGCAGCAACACACAGTCAAAGACTTTTGCTACAAATTCATATGAATCAGTTTTTAACTTGCAGTCTCAGAGCCTGGACACTTTCTGTGAATATCTGGGTCTCACCCGGTCGATACTCTGACATGTGTTGCTTTTACAGCCCACGATCCGCCGCAGCACTACTGCCCAGCTCTCTCCCACATGCCTCTGCCTCGATGATACCAACAGTCACATTTCTGCGCTGCCAGTGGCCAGCTAGTCTTGACCACTGTAGCCCCCACTCCCACACACCGGCAGAGCCTGTGGTTAGGTAACAGTGGGAGACTGGCTCGCTGCACTGGAGGGGGTGTAAGACAGGAGGAGCAGTGGGTAGATATGGCAACTGAGGGATGTTGTTGAGCTGATATAGCTATGAAAACATGGACACAGTTTATCTGAAAATCCACCAATGATCATTTAGATAAATGAGTAGCACTGCTGGATTTGGATGAAATGAATGCGATTGCACTGTATATTTATTTTGTATGAAATATAACTTCCCTGATCATCTTTGTTGACTCAGTGCAAGTTCACTAGAAAGAAAACTGTTGGTCGATGCTGCAGCAGGAAGCAGAGGAGAGCTGCCTGCTGGATTTGAACTGACACCTACTCGTGGCCAGGTTCATATTCCAATGAGCACTAAGGCAGAAGAGATGTGCCTACATGCCACCCCCACAGCGAGCAGCTCTGCTTCTAATGATCACCACATGCTAACTCTCTGTCTGCTGCCAGCGCCGGCACACATGGAGCCCACAGATGAATCAAACCAAGGCAAGTTACAGAAGAGGTTAAAATCAACCATGTAGAGGAAGAAATTGAGGGAAGGTGGTGATTAAACCAACGACTGGAAATCATGGTGAGGGAAATAAGTGATGTGAACAAGTAGGATGCAAAGCAGCTTCAGAAAGAAGCCTGGAAAACATTACACATCATGACAACACTGAAAATACACTTTAGATTGAACTTTTATAAACATTCAGGAGTAACAACTGTTCCCATGCTGCCTGTCGCTGTCCATGGTGCTGACAAACACACACACACACACACACACACACACACACACACACACACACACACACATACACACAAAACTTCACACACACCTGACTCGTGTATTTCGTGGAAAGGATATGGCCACTCAATGATCCTCCTCGCGTATTTCCTGATGATGTTGTCCTCTGCGAAGATGAAGAGCGACCTGTTGACGGTGAGGCAGTTCTGCCGGTGGGGGACCGGGTTGTACAGAGCCATGGTCCGGGCCCGCTGCGCCTTGGCTTGTTTAATAGAAGCCGAGAGTCCCGCCGCCGCCGGGTCCTGTGCGTCCCCGCCTTGCTCCAGGTCCCCGTCCCCGGAGTCCACCGCGGTGGGAGCGGACTCGTCTCCAAACCGAGCCATTCTACAAAGAGACGAGGACGAGGACACGCTCGGCTTTTAGACTGTTTTCACCACAGGACGACTTCTAAATAATGAGCAATGTTTGAAGCGGAGCTGTGCGTAAAAATGGTCCACCTTCGATCCACTCACAGCTTTTCAAGCACCAAGATTCCTCCCCGAAAAGTTGCAGATTCCTATCACTCCACATCCACAAGGGGAATCAAATCATTCAGCTGCAGGCTAATATTTTAGGAAGAAAACGACTGCAAACTCTCGGCAGCATCTCGGTTATCCCATCGGTTTAACTGCGCGTTACAATCAGCCCTGGACAACTTTTACGCAAGAAGATCCACCTGGTTTCTATAACTCATGAATATCTACAGCGCGCTCAACAGACGCAGAGATCCGAGGGAAGTGTTCGTAAACTTTACGCATCTTCTCGATCCGGTAAACTTGAAAAACGCGTCTGAACATGATTCAAAAAATGATAAAAAGGTTTAACGCACGAACCTCTTGTTCGATCAGCGCGTAAATGTTGCACGAGACTTGCATGAATTGCGGGATCTTACAATCTTATCTTCACCTGCTGGGGGAGAGGAAAAATGATCACGCATAAGCAGTCCCCCCCCCCTCCCTCCTCCCACTGTACAACATTTCACGATGGTGATTTGAAAATGCAGCTGAATGAAAGCTGGTGGAGAGGAGGGACATGTGTTTTGTTACCATAGCAATTAGAGTTTGCTGGTGATGAACAAATACATTTTCCCTTTTAAAAACGACAGTATAGCCTATATACAGAAGGCTGTGTGGGTATGTGGTTCAAAAAGCAATTATATAAAGATGTTTGTGGGTGTTGTGGCATGAGAGAGGGGTGTGAAAATTCATTTAACACTAAATAAAAGAAGCAGAGGAAGTGCACAGAAAGGGGCAACAAGTGCGACGAGGCAAGAAAATAGAAGAAATAACCTTTAGCTCTTTCTGTATGAGTTTGACTGATTTACTCCACAGTCAATCCATACAGACTTGCACTATTAAAACATTTAAAACTAGGCCATTGTTCTAATATTGGAGTAAAAGTCAGGAGTAAAAATAGAGCATGAAATAGATCTGAGGGCTGCTCCCTTTTTGAGGGAGGAGAAGAAAGCCGGGTCTTTTTCTCACTCTGTGCCACAAGTGAGACCTCATTAGGCAACTGGGCTCTCTCGCTCCATCTGCTGCTCTCTCCTTTCCCCACTGCTTTGCTGAGGATGACCACTTCAGCCCCCACAGACTTGATATCATTCAGCCGGGGGTGAGGGCTTGTTTCTTTTAAATGCTTGAAGCTGCTGTGTGTCAAATTTCAAAAACCACATTGCAGCAGCGGTTCAAATCATAAAATGTCACTAGACTCCACTAGTGCAGGTATATGACGCACAGACGGGCAGCGAGCGAGGGCTCAGACTCAGGGGGGGATTGCGAGAGCAATCCAAGAAAGAGTGACAAATTCATGCTTGGCAAACAAGTCGAAATCTGGGGGAGACGGGAGGAAAAAAATTAACAGGATCTATGAATAAGTCCTAAACTGAGCTCCAAAAACTCAGCCATGATTCTGCTAATGTGCATGAAGCAGGCGGGAGTGTCACTTCATGCAAAACAGAAGAGCAACAAAAAGGCTACAATGACCTATTGATGTAAAAATAGCAGCAAGTTTTAATTAGCACGTCATATGTACAGTTTGCTGAGAGTGTCTGTGCAGTGTTATCTCTCTTCCAGTCTTACATAAGAACTCTTAAAAATAAAAACTCATCTGCTAATGTTTTGCCCAACATAAATATTGGTCCATCTCTGCAAACATTCAGCTTCATATTTTCCGTCTCCATCTCTCTCTTTGCTGTTGTTTCCATAGCGACATAGCTCTCTCTCTTGCATTCCTGCTCCGTTCTTTTCATTTCTGCCAACAAAAGCCATGTTGCACAATGGAGCAACCTCTTCCTACAGAAATATGGTGCTCCCAACACACACATACACACAGACAAGGTCATCACACATCTCCAGGATGGGCTACTTTACATCACCGTCACCGCACTGATGACCCACTGAACCGCACAGATGACCAGATGTAGTCTGATTTAGAAGTGTTTGGCTTTTGTTTGACTTTTGTACTGCAGCCTACTCAAAGGCTTTCTGAAAATAGCCTTGTAAGCTGTCAGCGGAAACAGCAAGAACGACTTATATCAGATTTCCCCGGCCGGAGCAAACTTTGAGAGAGCAGATCTCGAGCAGAAAGGGTCATGATTAAATGATTAAATGTACGAGAGGGGAACTTTTATGAAAAACAGATGTGGTGGAGCACAGCAGCTTGAATTTGTCCAGCAGAAAATTAAAAAAAAACATCTTTAGAAACACAAGCATTGGAAGAAGATAGCTGAAGCGAGACTGCAGGTGACACGCGCTGTGAGTTAAAACGTTAATGGATGTACTTTGTGCCAGGACTCTGAAGAGCGTTTATATAATTGCAGACAGGCTTTCACCCAACACTGACTGGAGTGGTTTTAGCATTTTATTTTTCTCTCTGTTCCCTAGCAACAGACATCCTCTAGTTCTGAGTTATGTGAGTTTGATTCGACCAATAACTGCTGCTTATAGCACCGAAGATCTGAGCCAGTTTACCTATTTGCATCTGGGTACAGTTTTCACAGCAATCGTCCTAAACTGCACCACACGAGCTCCAAATGTGCAGTAGCTATAGATGGACCCCAAAGAAAAGTTTGAGAGTGATTAAAAATAAAAAAATAATCTTTCCAATATGCAGAAATTTCATCTTCTCTGAACCTCAAATCTAAAGTCTGATCATTTTCATTGATATCTTATTTGTCACTATAAAATCCATTTAACATGTTGAGGATAAATTCAACAATTCCCAAACTGTGCTGCAGCTCTACAGGAATCATCTGCTGCCTCCCTGCTGATCCTCTACTTTGAGTCCCTAGCATCCCCTAATGGACAAATAACCACAATACATGTACAGGAGTTGTGTGAGATCAATGATTTACTTAATGTTTGAAAATATAATCATATTTCCTCTAAATGCTATAGATGCTGATTCTGACGACATTTACAGGCTGACAATAAAAAAGTAAAGTATGTGCACGTTAGATTCATACTCTATGTGTTTCTGTACATGTGAGAAAAAGATGGAAACCATAAGAGAGGATGACAGTACACCAGTAAAGTGGACATGCAGTGGGTGGTGGAGGTACAGTAGAGTAAAGAGGTATCAGAGGATGGATGGATGGACGGACGGAGGAGGAGGAGGAAGATGCCTTGGTGGGGGGTGGGGGGTCATGCTGATGGAGTACCACTCCACATTCAAGTGGTGGGAAGCAGATAATCAGAGCGATGTGACGTCAGAGTTCCAAAGTTCACAAGCAAGCACCCTCGGCCCCGTCATTAATAACGGCATCTGATTCCAAACGAACACAGGCAGGAACAAAAAAAACAAAAAAAAGCATCAGATCAGCTGACGAAAGCAGTGGGAAAGGATTTGGTGATTCATTGGTGGAACAATAACAATACTTGTGACAAAAGCACTGTATCTGCATGCTGTTAGTATGGAGCACCCTTTGAAATAAGCACTTTGTAGCTAAGCAACACAATTAAAAGTGTTGTATTTCATATTGTAAAGGTTCATTATTTGAACCCTTGTGTTTACTATGCTCCCCTGCAGAGCTTCTGACCATTACTAGTAGGATTTTAAGTGCTGGGCCTGGTTTTGATGGTTTTACTTTATTCTGCTTATCGACAGTAAGTGGTAGTAACACAACAAAGTATGTAGCAACAACAAAAGGCAAAGAAGAAGAAAATTATGAACAAATAAATATGATTTCTAAAATGTTCTTCTGCAAATGCTTTTATCAAGAAAATATGTATATAAATCTTTTATTAGACCGAAAGGAGCCACAATGTGTTTTTGGTTGATAACCTTTTTTCTTTAAAGCTGTGTCACACATGTTTTGACCACTTGGGGCATAAAGACTCCATCCCGCATGACTTCCTATCAGTGCTTTGGGTTTATTACTTGTTACGGCTAACCTGTACTTTTACGTTCAACAGACTCAACCAGCATCGTAGACACCCACCAGTCGAGTGTGCAAACACAGGTTGACATTAAAATCAACACGGACAGCTAGCTATGTCCCGAGCTGGAAACAAACGTTGGTCGGTAAGATTCCTCAGTAAATCTAAAGGGAACTGCAGTGTTTGTGGATTGCTAACCGTGCATTTCCACTTGATCCAAAATATCTCAGATCAGATCAGTGCGCTCAGTATCTGCTCATTATATTATTGAAGTTATAGGCTGTCGCACTCCTATCGTACATGTTCATGACCGACTGTTTGGCATCACAGAAGGAGAAGCACAGATGCACACAACATATGCAGATGTGTTGTCTGGATTCCATCCCCAGTCTTTCAGTATATGCATAGTTTACTGCAACATTAATGTTTACAACTGTGCTGTCTCTGCTCTGACATGTCAGTATGTCTGCAATGAAAAAGGTCTGTTGACTTAAATGTTTCAATCCAAGATACCATTTGACATCTGACTTCCCAGCATGCCTTTGTAATAGACCCACAAGACAGGTTCAAAAGGTTGAAAACCTTCACTGCATGTACAATACAGCATGTGTGTTCTTTTACCCTGGCACTTTCATCCTCCCCCATGGAGATTTAGCATCTTTACACGTACAATTTAAAAGGACTCCTTTGCCTCAGAATCTCTTTTATACTCACTCCCACTCCTTCCTGCGGGCCTGCGGCGTGCTCTGGATTTTGTGAGCCTGGTGAGCCATGATGATGTCCTTCTGCTCCACGAGTCCCCCACGCCGCCGCAGCATACCATGGGGGCTCAGAGATCCTGAGCCCTGATCAGACGAGCCCTCATCATGACCGTAAGGCACATCGAAGCTGGCCGCTCGAGGGGGCAGCCCCAGGTACTCGGGGACGGCATGAGGGACCTGCAGGGAACTGGAGCGAGTTCCCTGAGCGAGGCCATGACGCGGAGAGGGGCTGGGCTTCCAGGCCTCAGGCTCGGGGAGGGACAGTGAGGACTGGACATGTGTCTCTCTTGTTTTACCACATCTGGATGAAGAGTCGGGGCTGGGTGTGAGGGAGAGGGTCTGGTCTGAGCTGGTGAACATCTCTACAGGGGTTGGTAGTTGGTGGCTTCAGCATAGTGCTACAAAAGAGAAAAATGAGATAGAAAAAAATGATGTGAATGGTAGAGCAAAACGATAATAGATGAGACACTGCTCTGAAAACAACTGACATCATGTCTGTAATCATAAGGTCTATTAGCCACTAGTGGTGTGACTCTAAGGATGGCGATATCGGTCAGATTGTCATTCCACCATTCTGGTCCAGACTGAATTATCTCAGCAACTATTCGATTGCCATAAAGTTATTCCACAGATAACATAGATCTGTGTTGTATTCCCCTGATGGTCATTTAACTGTACACATTCAATAAATTTTTCTAAAAGATGGTTTGAGTTATTTTAGGTCGTTCTTATCCCACTGGTGTTTGTTCAAATGTTTCATTGTAAGTTTGGTTTCAATTAGTGAAACTTGACAATTGACAGCTGAGACTGACATTTGGTGGAGCCTGTGTTTCAGTGGGACCTTGATGGCAAGATGGCAGCGTTTTTATCCAGGTTTAATTTCTGGACAGTAGGCGGGAGTTGAGTATACCTTCTATGGTAGAGCTTCACAGAGCTGCTCTGGCTGTGACTCATGGTCTTTTATCTCTATCAAGCAAATGATATTGTCATGCGAGTGACCATGTAGTACTGGCATCTAACGACTGAGCCATACAATGGGGTTAAGCCTTCATGTCTTTAATATGTGTATTAAAAAAATAGCTGAGAAACAGAAAATGAACAGTTCCTACAAAAGAAATCAATTTTTTCCTTCCAGACAGTCTAGATTTAATTCAATGAGAGTGCCACCATTTGTCTGTACTTCTTCTAAATGATCACCTGAGCCAGTGGGATCTGTGTTTGCAGCCGTGCATGACTGGAGGAACAAAAGCTTTGAACCAGCAGCCATACAAGAATAGTAACAGTAATCATACTAGTGGGCAGAATAAGACTTTGTGCAGGTCTGTAGTGAAAGTAATGAGGAGGAGGATGGGTCTATGTTTTAAAAATATCTCTGCTCAGTCACATGCTTTGTTTCCAGAATACTGCACACAACATACATATGCTGTTGTTGCTGCTGCCACTGTCCCGTATAACATGTACATATGTGAAGACAGAAAAATATTGGGGAGATGAGGCGGTGGGAAAAACAGTGAGTTTGAGGTGAGTCGGTGTGAGACAAGACGAGACTAGGTTCTTTTTCCACTGAGCCAGAGCCGAGAGGACGATGACTGAGTGTGGGAGAGCTGGAGCAAAAGGCACAGTGACTCACTCATCAGCAGCAGGGCTCCTCACATATGAACCGAGCCCAGTCTGAGCTCTGCCCCTCAAAACGCAAGAAAGCCGGGGCAGGAGGGTGCAAGGTCAGCTTCAACCAGCCACTCTTTTTTTTTTCGCAAACCAAGTTCAAAAGATATCAGTACATTTTTTGCAGCCAGGGATGATGGGATATTAAATGTCAAGGCACTTGCATCAGGCACACCGAGAAAGGAAAACAGCAGGGTCAACAAAGTAGGATGATGTGCATGGAGGATCAATGACACTAATTCAAACTCAAAAAAATAAAAGAATCATGGATGTCACCAGTGATTCATTTGCTCTATAGATAAGCGCCTCCTGCAGCAGTAAACACCTTATATGTTTAATGAATACACTTAAAAAATGAACCTTTTATTTCTATATGATGCTTTTATATTTGAAGTTATAGAAGAGGTGTTTATATAATTTAGTTCTACCAAGACTGATCATCTTCATCAAAAGAGGGTGTATAGCAGGACTATTGAACTATTTTCTGTTATTTAAAAAAAGGTAAAAACACTTGCTTAAAGGTGCTTTTGTGTTTCTATTTAATGCTTTTATATTTGTAGTTATATAAAAAGGTGTTTCTGTAATTTCCAACCAAATCTGAGCAGTATAATCCTCATCACGTGAGGGTTTATTACAGGACTATTGAACTAGATTGAGATTTTTTTCACTAACTAGGTGTATACCTGTAAACACACTTGCTTAAAGATGCTTTTAAATCTCCTCCTGAATCTTAGAGCAAAGAATTGCACTCGCACAGGAACAACAGGCAGCCCCTCGTCTAATGCAATAATGTCATGTGTGCAGCTGCAGATTAGCATTTACAGGTACTGCTAATTGGGACGATGTCTCTGAATTCTCCTTAAAGAGTTCAGACGTTGATGCACAAGTGAAAAGAAACAAAGAGGAAGAGGAGCAGCAGTCAGCTTAAGAAGTAGAGAGAAGATGATTCAGATGCTAAACTGGAGGAGAGGGGGGGTGCAGCGACAGGAAGCAAGAATATCAATTAACTGATTGAAAAGATTAATGAATGAAATTGACGGATTTACCTCGAGGTGAGGCTCGCTCCTTCATCGTCCACAGAGGCAGAGATCAGGTGTTAAATCCAGCCCCTCTCACTCGGTCCAAGTTCGGCGGAGTGAGGAGGATTTCGCGTGGATTCCTCGAGTGATGATCGCCGCTGTATGGCTATAAATACTGCTGGGTGGCGGGGAGCCAGGGGAGTGTGGCTCAGAGGAACGTAAACAGGCATGGGGACAGGAGCGAGGCGCGATGGAGACAATCCCAGTCATCCTCTCCTCTTGCGGGCGTGCTGCCGTCATAACGGGAGCCACTTCGCACATGAGAGTTCATTAGCATTGTGCGATTCTTCCTCAATGGGGATCGGATGGGTTTTAAGTGGATGCAACAGGTCCGGCTGCACGTTTGAGACGCTGCGGCCACCAGATGCATGGACTCGGGTGCAGTTTGTACCACTAGATGGTGGACTACAGCCACGTACCTGCCACACAGCAGGTGGAGGAGGTGTGTGCAGAGAGATTGAAGGACAGAGAGCAGTGTTTGTTTACCTCCATCCTTACATTACCCACATCACTCACAGAGGACAGGGCAGCTTTCACTTCTAACCCTTCATATATAAGAGTATCTGTAGCAAAACACTGGCAACTCTAATTCAGCTAATGATGTATGACTACAGGGGCCCCTGGTGACTGTGGGGCCCTAAGTAGCTGCTCTCCTCACCACAGTAACAGTTCATCTTTTCTGCCCTGTAACCTTTAAGGCAGATGTTGCCCAAACTGTTCACCTCATGACCCCTAAGATGTGTTTAAGGCCCAGTGATCCCGCGGAGCGAGTTCACACAGAAACATTCGCCTACATGTTGCATTGTTTCCTGTGGTGCTGTAACTCAAGCTGTCACTGGAGACGAGAGAAATCCGAAGGCCGATGACTGATTGCTTGGTTTTATTTTAAATTTAAGAAGAAAAAAAACCTTTTTATCTTTTGGAACAATTGTGGCTAAAATATATTATTGAGGGTTGTTTTTTAATTTCAACAACATATACAGTGTTAAATATAAATCAGATTTAGATGATCTTTCAGTAACACTAGATTATTTGGGGGAAAGAAAAACAAGTGACTCAAGCAAACATCACATTATACTGAAACTCTGATGAAAGACCTTTTTGTGTATCTCACACTCTCAGTGTAATTAGCTTCTTTTGTACCTTTGCCAGGTCACAAAAAGTGAACCAGAGCCCAGGACAGAGGATCATTTTTTCCCCTCTGTGATTAAAACACGGCCACGATGGTCTGTGTAGTTAATTAAAAGGTCGTCAGTGCTCTTTTTAACCAATCCCATTATTCCCTGAGCTCTGGAAGAGGTGTTAGCGCAGGGAATGAGAGCAGCGTGGAAACCATCTGCTGCCACCAACACTGGAAGGTAAATGAAGACTTCAAATCCACACACACACACACACACACACACACACACACACACACACACGTGCCACACGCTCCTATCCAGTCTGTGTTGCTTTGCCTATATCTCATCTATTGTCCTGGGATGAATCTTTGTCTTAATCAAGATGACGTTTTTCTTTCACAGTCCCCTCAGCTGGTGTATTTGCAGTGGTGACGTCAAGTTGTGGAAGATATAGATATCTATAGACCGCAGCATCTCAGAAGCCGTTTTAAGACACGACTGAGGATTTTGTGACATGAAGAACACTGAGGATTTTCTAAGTCCCCATACCGTATTGTGTGAATTAGATATGGATTTATGTAATCTACCAGAATCATCTATGTGAGAAAATAATTGCAGTCTTATCCTCTAGGCACATGGCCAAGTGGATGCATGAAGTGAAGACGTCAAGCAGAGAAACTGCTGCTATTGAAAGAAGAAGAAGAAAAAAAACGACATCAGAGTAAACCATCAGGTGTATGTATGTGTTGGGGGGACGTGCATGCTGTTCGGTGCATCAGACAGTTGGTAGTAAATGGTTGGCAAATCAAATCTGGTCTGGCATGAGAAGCTGCCCTCAGGCAGACATCAGATCTGGTTTCAATGCTTACTGGCTCCGATTTTACAGACGCCTGCCTGGTGTAGTGCTGTTTAATTTTTCTGGGATGAAAGTATGAAGGCAAGTCTTCATGGGAAAAATATATAAAAAAATATCTGCGACAGTCAATGTATGAGCAGCTAAAGAGGGAAGTTAAAGGAATCTCTCTGCAACACATAACTGACATTACTGTAATACAGCCGAGGTAACTATAGTGGAGTGTTTGTAAGTAAGTACATGTACTCAGATTAGGTACAAGTAGTTTAAATGAGTACTTTCTTTTCATGCCGCTACTAATACTCGCTAAGAAGAATATACTGACTCAACTTTTAAGGTTGAAATTAAGCTAAGAATTCCAAAGTAAGACTAACACAATAACTTTAGCACAGCAAACAATTATATATATATATATTATAAAAAGCTTTATTAATGAGGTTATTATTAAAGACATTTGTTTAACCTATAATTAGTGGTCAAATTAGTGGGGGTGGGGGCATTACAACTTCCTCCACCGTTGCAGATAAGCATGAAAGAAATAACTTCACACATAACTACAAGCTAAGTGTTAAGTGAACTGTGTTGAAAATATGTAATTAGAATGTGTATATGTATTGAGAGAGAGCGAGAACGTGTGGTCAGTGGTGAATATTTTACATTTTTAGTTCAGATTTTTACATTTCTTCAGGCTGCTGGAAGAATGTCAGCTCAAGGACAATAAAGTTTGAAGTTGAGGAACCTTTAACTTCAAACTAAACACTGACCTCAGTAGAAACCATCAGTGAACTGCTCACATCTCGTGATTGACAGTATATTTCAATGAAGCCACTTTTCTTCCTGAAACGTCCAAAAAATACTGGAAAAGGGTTTTTTAATCATCAAGAGTCAATTTATTTTCATATTCTAAAATTCAAAGGACATAACAGGATTTGAGAATAAATCCAAGGTCAAGTGCACAAAAATGTTTCACTGCAAGCGATTATGTACAAGAATGAAATCAGCAAATCTGTACAGAATTCGACAGGTACTGCATCGATATTTAGAGTCAACTTTTTGAACCTAATAACGAAGACTAGACTGGACTTAGATTAATTTGCACTGAAGATATCTTTTCTTTAAACACATCACATTAATTCATTTACATTTTAGTGAAACTTTGTTTGCTGAATCAAAAAGTTCACTTTTAGTGCATTAAAAAGACCACTTAATGTTTGTTTGTTTGCTTTTCGTACATTAAAGATTAATATCCCATCAAGGTAACGCTGTGTGGCCTCATAAACAGACCTGTTAACATTCACTTGTAAAGGAGAAACAAACCAAACAAACATCCTCACCATCTGTTTACCCAAACATGCTACCCATAAATACACTGGCTAGCAATTACAATTTGATTGTACCATCATCGTATAATTAACATTAGTGCGTCATATGAACATTAAGAATCAATGTTAAATTCTTAAATTGTTTTGCTCGCAGCAGGAAGATTAGCTGCCATAAACATTTGGCAAACATTTTTTTTTTTCTGTCAAGCAGATGACCTGTAAGGAAACTCTCTGTTCAGCAAGTTATTACAGAAACATGACTTTAGCCTGGGCATAAATTATTACCATTAATGGTTAAAAATTAGGGCTGGGTGATGCGGACACATCGTGGTAAAGATCATTGTGTTTTTTTTACAACGTCCACCTGGTTGCTTGGACCCCGGGACCTTAGCTTGGGGTGCTAGTTCCGTTTACTGGAAATGTCCCAATTTAACCACTAAAATGCTCATTTTAAGAGAAAGACAACAAAACAGTTGTCTAATGATCCGACCATGTGATGCAACAGGGTAAGTGCACAATCCAGCCAGAGAAAAATGACTAATAACATGAGCTATGAGGAATATTTATACACGTTTGATCATCACAATGAATGTAACTCACCCAGCTCTAGTTTAACGTAACCCAGTGACGAATCACCTTCTTCCCGGCGTCAGTCCGTGAAGCAACACTGCATTTTGCTGGAATTATGCGTCTACTGAATACAAGATACAATGGATCTGAAAGCTATAATTCAGTTCAACACTATGCGTGCTATAGAAGAGAAGCCAAAAAACACTTACTATCAGTTTAAATCAAACCAAATATGAAACTGACAATTTTCTCGTAACACAGATGAGTTTAAATACATGAGTTACACAATTTTCTTCTTTGTTTTTTTTTTTTCTCAAACCTTCAGTAGGGAATAACGAAAGTGCTCTGGTCAAACCTGTAAAAAAATAATTTATACACACGCTCGTCGTCTGACCGCAGGGTTTGTCACAAAATTGTTGACAACTGTTTTGCTTATTGATGGTCGTCCCCCCAGTCTCTCTGCTGCTTCTTGCCCTCGCCGCCCGTCGGTTGGATTAGTTGTCATTTGTTAAAAGGGAGGCAGGCGGGCAGAATGACGTTGGAACAGGCTGGGCCCGCTAAAGGCTCTGCCACCTCTCCCTCCAACTCTGTCCATGTTCCTTTCTCTGGGCTGTAGCAGATGGTGGAAGACTTATAGGCTCCCTGAGGAAAAAAATAAAGTCATTCTCTTCATTAGTCTCAGTAGCTGTTTGGGTTTCTAACGGGGGGACGGAGAAATGTTTTATACACTTTCATTATTAAAGGAATAGTGTGCTGATTCTTTTATACATTTTGTCAACAGATTCCATTAAAGGACGGAACCCAGTTAACTGATCCTGATAATGAGTGATGCCTCTGTAGCCGGATGAAGCTTATTGCTCTGTGCCACAGAGCTGCACTGTTCCAAAAATGATTAAAAACACCCGGGTGAGGCAAACTGTAGCACGGAGAGACACGCTCCTCTCATGTACAACATCCTGCTGCCGTACAGTACACTCATGGCAAATGTGTATTTATGCACAGTTAAAAATAGTTTCCTACAAATACACTATTTATTCTTGTCTCACTCTAAGAAAACTGTACCCAGCTGTAGTCTTTTTCAAAAATAAAAATATATATATTTCTGATATTTCATATTGAGAGATGGACTCAAATGTTAGGTTGGTTCCCATCCAAAGACCCAATTCTAAAATATGAAATAAATATAGCAGTAATGCTGAAAATTAGACAATTGCAAAAAAATGGAAACATAATATACATGAAGAATGTGACCTAAACTTTCAGCAGACATTTAGATCAGATCAGGGGAAATGTGTTTAAATCATGCTGGAGGTTTTACTGTTGCTCCTCTAATCACTGAGCCTTCACATTTCTGCAATAGTTTTACGGCTCCAGTCTGGAGAGTGAGCATCACCAGCTGTTTATCTTGATGAACCAACTCTTAATATTCACATAATGGAAATGTATGATTCCCATTTTTCATTTTTGTATGTAAACACCTTTCCCAGGTTTTATCAACAGTCTTTGTTGGTACAGAAATCTGTGGCTGAGAGGTTAAGAAACATTATTGATTCTATAATAATACAAGGATATGAATAACAAGGTATTTCATGTTCCATGTAAACACCAATAAAAAAGACGGGCATGTAAACACACTCAGTGTCTGTTTTCTTTTTCCACAGGATTTGATGACAGTAGCAAAGACATAAAACATTAATATCCTATTCCTTTTAATGTAAAATCATCTGATCTGAAAAGATACCGTACCATGCTCCAGCTGTATCCGCCCACTAGGAAGATGCTGTCGTCCAGAACAGCACAGCCCGGGCCACTGCGACCCTCCAGGATGGGAGTCTGCAGGATGTTCCACTGGTCGGCTTTCGGGTCATAACACTCGACCAACATCACGTCCAGATGAGAGAAACCTGAGAGAGGACGAAGAGAACTGTGTTCAAGTAATTCAGTTTGTGTATCACATGCATGTCTCAGTAGCAGTGATCAGCTGGATGTTTGACTGTTAAGGCCTTGAAAAGACTTCTTTCTATTTGTCTTCTTGTGAGTCTGAGAGATAAGATTTCATGAGAACAGAAAAAAATTATTATTTCTTCGTCTATGGTTTTCTCTGCATTCTTCTCACTGGTTCTTAAGTGAGCTGAAAAGGTAATGTCATGTTCAAGGATTTCTGTGCACAGAACAGAAATCAGGAGCATTTAAATCGTAGAGGTAACATGACAGACAATTTATGCAGCTAAATACATTAGAAAGCACGAACACATGGATCAGCCAAAAAACATTTTTCTTTCTCTCGTCTCCCGGGTCTCTGAAGTCTGTTTGATTAAATCTGCAAGCTTCAAGCTTTTCCCATGTGCCTGAAAACTGCCAGAATCTGAGGGCAATTCTATCAATATTTCATTAGAAGTAGACTCAGAGTGTTTTATAATAAATCTGATAATAATCACATATCTGTTTTACACAGTGTTGAGAAAGAAAAATGAACCCTGACCTGTTTTCTGTTCATTTCCTGAAACACTTGAGCACTTACCTTTCAAATGGTTTCCACCAATAGCGTACAGGCGGTCGTTCATTCCCGCAAGGGCATGAATAGCTCGCTTTGTGTTCATATCCTGTTTCCTGGCCCACACATCCATTATGGGGTCATAACAATATAGCCAGGACACATACTCCCCATTGTGTACTCCTCCTGCAACAAGCAAACATGGCATTACGACTTCAATACTGAGTCTAAATAAATACTGCAACTACACACTCCTGGCTGCTTATGTCTGTCTAATATA
This sequence comes from Paralichthys olivaceus, assembly GCF_024713975.1. NCBI lineage: Eukaryota > Metazoa > Chordata > Actinopteri > Pleuronectiformes > Paralichthyidae > Paralichthys > Paralichthys olivaceus. The sequence continues at coordinate 8,575,367 of NC_091108.1, read as the reverse complement.
GTAAGTACTACTTCGGACTGACTGACATGGCTTTGTACATTGTTCTAGGATATATTTATATATCCCAAAATATATATATATATATCCAAAAATGTATTGATGTATTACTGAACCAATTATCAGGGTTTCCATGTTGAAATATATCACAAATTATCTTAAACTTGTAAACTATTTAACTTTTAATATTTTACATCTACAGCTGATTCCAGAGAAGCTTGTTGGCTATTTCTCAACACTTAGTAGATGCCAGTGTAGCTTACAAAGGTTACACAAGGTTTTTTTATTACATTAAAAAAAAAGCACAATGACCTAATAGAACAGCCTCCACAGTACATAATGAATTCAGCAGATGTATTTGTCTTTTTCAGAAACCAGGTGCCTCTTTTCAAAAGACGACAGGATAACTGTGAGTGAGTGACAGCCTCTGACCTGATATGTAGATCTTGCCGTTATGTACCGCTCCTGCATGGGCGGCCAGAGGCTGCGGCAGGGATGACACGTAGTTCCACTCATTAGTCTCCAGGTTATAGGACTCCACGCTGGACAGGTAGCCCGTCTCATTCCTACCACCGATCACGTACAGATGCTTCTCCAGGCGGCAGGCGAAGAAACTGGCTCTCCTGAGGAGGGGGGGGTGTCAACCAGACAACATCATTAAAACGGCAGTGACAAGATTCATTGTAGGATTTTGTAGTTTGTAGTTTCTGAGGAAGGAGAAAAGGATTATCTCTCTTTGGATTTGTTAATGGTGAATTAGGAATACAGTAGTTACAGTACATTGATTGATGATCGATCACCTGTTTAAACATGATTTTAAATACCATAAATGAATTTATATACAACGTGGGCCGACATGGCCTCAAGCAGCAGGTCCCTGAATCGATCCCGGCCTGATGGACAGCGTTTCATGTTTCTCTCCACTGTCACTATACAATAAATCCAACAGGCAAAACAATACTGAAAAACTATCCTGGTGATTCACAAACAATAATGTTTGTGTAGTCCCCTGAAAGTTCTGCATCACCAGATATATTTACCTTTACTGTATATTGCCTTTTGGAAAACATCAATTGGGAGTACATTGGGATCCATTAGCGATAAAAAGCTATTTAATAATAAAGGACAAGATGGTGAATTCCTAATGAAATCTTAAATATAAAGTTATATAAATAAATGTATGAATGAAAAGGATGCATTCAAAAGGCTCACCTCTCCTGCATGGGGGGCAACTGTATCCAGCTGTTGAATCTGGGATCATAGCGGCTGACAAAGTTAGTGCTGTGCTTTCCTGCGAAATAAGATACAAACCAAGATCAATGAAATTTGATAGGAAGAAAAAGTGCTCACATCTAATGAGCTAAGTCTTTGTTACACACCAATAAAACGCACAACTGTTACTCTGCACGTCTTCATTTAAAAATAAACATATATTATTTGAAAATCACCTCCCACTCGTGCTGACTTTCTGTGTTAGTGTTTGTGTGAAATTTTTCCCCACAGTCAGAGTTAAACAAGTGGTGACTGAAGGATTGTGACTGAAGTCATTCATCAAACATCAGTGATCTGGTGTCGTTCAAAAAGTCTGATGTTATCTTTGATGATGTGGGTCGGTAGTGTGTTAACAATGCTGATTTCACCATGTGTAGAACACTGCTACTGTTCTGTTGTATGATAATGACAATTGGTCGAACAAGAACAAAAAGGACAACGGTGATCTAGTTTTCATTAACATGTTATGTTACCACCGTTTCACAAAAGTACAATTAAAACTTCCAACCCACAAATATTTCAGTCTTAATTCCAGCTGTTATTTTTGTAAAATTGGATTCGGTTGTTGTTTGTCCATGCAGAGCTGATCTGCCTCTATAAGTTAAGAGTTTGAAACTCGCTGAAAGTGCCACACCAACTCTGATGGATTAGATACGCTGGCTCAGGGCGCTCTTTACAAATTTGATGTGTGAAAGCGAGACATTGATCGTTTGGTGTTTCAGTACCGTTGGGGTTCCACTGGTCCTCTCCACCCAGCAGCAGCAGGAAGTTCTCTACCTCCACCACGCAGTGATGGGCGCTGTTGTAAGGCATTACTAGACGAGACACAAAAAATCAAAGGTGTCAGACATGACAGCATGAGGGTGACACAGATCAGTGGGAAGCAGACAGCAAACTAAACCTGCCCTCCAACAACATTAGTTGGTCTCACTCTGATCGTTTGCATCAGGATTTTTATATCATTTGTCATAAATCTACAGTAAGAGAACACATTATAAATACAAACTATTATAAATCCCATTAACACGTTTGAATATTGATGTCCCCACATGCAGAGTACAGCCCTAACCCCTAGTCCTAAAATAAATCTACTAAACTTACAGCTAAATAACACCTGGTTTCATTTTTATAAAGTAGCCTTTAAATTCAAACCCTTTAAATTCCAGTACTTTAGCCTCTTTTGACCATTTCAAATGTGTCTCACAAACGCAAATACAAGCAGTTGTCACTTTATTAGGTAAACAATGCTAAAAGTAATGGAGTCTTATACAACAGTACTGCAATAAATCCAATCTTAATGACGGTTATAATGTTTAGTTTTTACTGAAACAGTTTTTTGGGAAAGCAGCCGATTCCAATTTACAGGCTGCAATTCAAGTTGGTGATGAATCGTATTGTCTTATACTGACAGAGGTTTCTATTATTTCATCTGCAACACCACAAACTATCATGTAAAATAATCATACAGTTGAATGAGCACACCTCTAAAACAGTAGTGATGAAATGAGTAGAGTAATGTATGAAGCAGGATTTACTGCAAGACCGTTGGATTAGACAGCATCGATTTTAGATAGGTGTACCTAATAAACTGGCAACTGATGGAGAAAGTTATGTTTTCCCTGGATCTAACCATTCATCCATCTGTACAGAGTGATTTCTTGTGGGGAATCAAACCTGTTGACTCTGAAACTGGAACAAATCAGTATGAGGCAGAGCGAAGAGTCAACTGTTTGTTATCACAATATGTATCTATCTATCATTTTTTCTATCTATCTATCTATCTATCTATCTATCTATCTATCTATCTATCTATCTATCTATCTATCTGTCTGTCTGTCTGTCTACCCACCTGTCACTCTATCTATCTATCTGTCCATCTATCTGTCTATCTGTCTGTCTGTCCATCTATCTGTCTATCTGTCTGTCTGTCTTCCATATCCACCCGTCACTCTATCTATCTACCTACCTATCTACCTATCTATCTATCTATCTATCTATCTATCTATCTATCTATCTATCTATCTATCTATCTATCTATCTATCTATCTATCTATCTATCTATCTATCTATCTGTCTGTCTGTCTGTCTACCCACCTGTCACTCTATCTATCTATCTGTCCATCTATCTGTCTATCTGTCTGTCTGTCCATCTATCTGTCTATCTGTCTGTCTGTCTTCCATATCCACCCGTCACTCTATCTATCTACCTACCTATCTACCTACCTATCTATCTATCTATCTATCTATCTATCTATCTATCTATCTATCTATCTATCTATCTATCTATCTATCTATCTATCTATCTATCTATCTATCTATCTATCTGTCTGTCTGTCCATTTATGTGTCTGTCTATCTATCTGTCCATTCATCTACCTGGCGCCTGTTTTCATTGTTATGAGCCCACAGACGCAGTAGGACGCCTCACACACTTGCGTATGTTTTTGTGTGCCCCCCCTCCTCCATCTTTTTTTTTTTTTTTTTTTTGCTGAAGTGACCCCATTGAGATGTAGAGAAATGGTCTTAGGTGACAGTCATAATGAACATGATCGTGTTCACTCAATAAATCTCAGGCCCGGTGCTTTTTGAGCACAAATCAGTGAAATGTTAAAGCCCACCTGTCTGTCTCCATCAGTCATTTCCACTGTCACCTCCCCACCGCCTGATGGATCACAGTTGCAGCAAAATTAGACAGCCTTGAATCTCATTTCTTTCCTAGTGGTCTCTCCCTGCGATCTCACTCGGGCTGGCTGACATGTGGCGGTCCACCTCTACAGGAGGGGAGTCTCGGATGAGAACTAATACTACATACACTAAACACAGATTTATCTCGAATGAGGGGATTAGTTTGCCTGCCTCCAGTGCACCTCAAAGACAAGTGCCATATGACTGCCAAATTCCCTTACATGCTATTTACATTATCATTCTGTCAGCAGTATATAGGACATGGATGAGCAGCTTTTTATTTGATGTCTAGTGACTTGTACTCATACTAAAAATCATCCCGTACCCATGTGAAAAGAAGATTATTGCTTTACAGTATGTCGCAGCACTGACTGCTGAAGGATTTGGCTTCTACAGGTGCCACAGATGCAGAAGGAGAAATAGAGGCGATAATAACTCTAGTCCACTGTACCAGCCTTGTGCAGTGCAAACAATAAAACACTTGAATTTTTCCATCTCTCCCCCCTATTCATTATCACCTATCACAAAGAGACTGAAATCCTGCTGCATATTTGTCCCCTCTTCCCTAAATCCTCCTCTCACCCCAGAGGTGAGCAGCCATGGGAGGGCAGGATGAGCACATCCTCCACGAGATGGACGCCATCACTCCAGTCTACAGTGAGCTCCAGGGCTCACTAGAGGGAGTCAGAAACCTCTGCATAGAGGCACATTCGGGGTCGCATGAATGACTCCACAGCTAATGCACCACTGCTGCTCGAGCTCTGACGTGCCTTCAACACCATCACAATTGCATCCCACTGAGCTGAATTCCTTTGTTCTGGGGCCACGCTGCGTGGATGGGGTCCATTTCCGAGTGTGACATTTTAATATCAGGTTATTTTAAAAGGAAACGAAGAGAGCAGTCTGGCACCGTGGCTGAGCCGGTGCCTGCCTTTGTCTTGTGTTCGTCCACGCTGCTGTGGGTACACTAGATGGCAAACTTTACACTGGAATCAGCGAGCAGCAGACACATCTGACACAACGAGAGGGATCAGATTCTCCCCAAATTGTGTTGATGAATGTCTTAATCAAAGGCTGTCCCTCTCAGGTTTCGCCTCATTGAAAAGTTATGATTGAATGTTAATAATCTTCTATTCCACATCCATTGTGTGGAGGCTACATCAGATGGTCACTGATGTGTTAAGGGATGATTTTGCAGTTTTGTCCTTCCACTTGGCCACGGACCATTTGAGTGTTAACTTTTTAGTTTTGAGTGATGGAAATCCCTATTGACCTTTTGCTCGGTGCAGTTTATACCCAGGAGTGTGAGTTTAATGAGAAAATGACAATATAAACACCAGTGAGCTTCAGGCTGTTGTGTATGCATGCCTCCCTGAAAGATTTAGACAAACAGGAGCTAAAGAAAAAAAAAACACAGACGACTGCCAACGCTTTGATTCAAGCACAAGAAGAAACCAAGCTGTTGCATGGAATTAAGAGCCAGCAACAGAATTGTCGCACCTGAATTAAGAACTCATGCCATACAATGAGAATATAAACTGCACCGTGCCGAGCTGACAGGAAACAGACCTATGGCTAATGTGTACGGATGGGGAGACGCTGCTGAGATATGGCTGCGACCAAAACAAAAGGACAAAAACTCGATATGTCCAGCGATGATGATACAAAGGACAAATATGGTTTCCCATTAGCTCTTCTTTGACCTTTTGCAATATGGCACCGATATAGTGTAGTGGTGAGCATCAAAAGGTCAGGGAAGACAGAGAGGAGAAAGAGCATGGTACAGAAGTGTGGGGGACGTGTCTCTGAAGCCACTTCAGATATGTTCTCTGGAGACGCTACATTTCTTTCAATAGAACACTATATTCGTGAAATTGTGACAATTTGCTTTCATTACGAAATCACGAAATCAATATCATAAACTGTATCATGGTAGAAATCCCGACAGGTCACTGGATACGTCTTTATTTCCTTTTATTACTGTTATTATTTTTGTTTAGTCAATTAAAATCATCCATCTATTGACTGTTTGTATAAACGTTACAGCGGCTGTCTCCCTGACCTTATCTGTTGGCATTTTGCTTTACCTGATATAAACCCCCCATATCAATAGTGACACCAGGTCAACAGGTTAATTCCGTGCTGTGTATTAGTATGGATGGGAGTAATTCAACGTTATGCATTGATCAATATGCGAATGATCAAGCTACATTTAAATGCTATGGCAGAAAGATGCCATTCATTATGCTTCCTTCTCTGCCACAATAGATCATTAGATTCAAGTAAATCTCATCATGCATCCTGCCAGCATATTTCAGCAAAAACAAGGGAAACCGGGCATGAAGCTCCACAGTGCTGTAAAGTCACGCTCTGATTCAAAACTTATATTAAAAGTGATAGTGATACATTATTACCTGAAGGATTTAGGGAACTCCTTCCCCTCATTTTCCCTGGAAATTAACCTGTGTTAAAGTCATCCATAGGAACAACTATTTCTCATCATAAAATTCACTAACACAAGATGCCCCAGGTAAAACGAAAAAGAGGCAGCAGAGCTTTTTGCTACTCACTTGTGAGGATCTTCCATGTCTTTTTCTCGTCGTCATAATACTGGACCAAATTGCTGGGGAGACGATCAGGTCCAGGAGGCAAACCACCCACCAGTAACAGCATTCGCTTATTGGAACGGATTCTGTAAAGTCAAAAGTGTGGGTGTGTTGACAAGTGGAAGGAAACAAAGAACAAAACAGGTATGAGGCCTTGAAATGAAACCTCTAAAGGGTAAAATAAACACAACCAGCACCTGGACACCTTTTTATTTCTTTATTTACATAATTGCAGCGACAGTATAATCCGCTCTCACCCTGCGTATTTTGATCTTTCACTTTGCAGTCGCTCAGTGTGTAGATGAATTAATCAGTGGGTGAAATAAAACTAAATGCATGGTTAAATTAATATCTGTACCTGAATGTCTCCTGTTCGACTACAGAAGTTGAGACAAGGAAATGTGTGGCCACGTTTATTATAATTAACAAAAAAATTGCTCCACGGCACACTTATCCGTTTGATGTGTTATTGAACGGTTATTGTACTCTAAAGATATCTTTTCAATTAGCTGTGAAGCGAGGATGATCCTGCAGGGTGCCATGCTGGAGGCCAAAAAGCACAATTGAGTGCATAAACCTGCCTATACAATGTCTCCATTTCATTGGCTGTGGTGATTCATGTGACATGGCTGAGCCAGTCGTGAGATATTTCCTGCTGGTTGTGTATGATATATAACCTCAAAGCTGCACACTTTACTCCGCATTAATGACCATTATCTGGCTCCTAATAGATTTCAACACAAATCTACCAATTAATCACAATATACAGTGAATAGATTAAGAGTAGCTGGCCTTTATATTCAGACACCTTTTCCCCCTTTTTCATATTTTACTTTTTTATGCATGGGTAGATCACCATTGTCTCGGTACGTTCTCCCTGCTACTGGCCCACTCGGAAGTGTTTGGGGGGTTATTCATATGCAAATGAGCCCCTGGACATAGATAATAGTGATTAATTGAGAGGAGAGAAACAGTGGCATGTGAAACTAATTATGAGGATTCCTGATTCCTTGCTCATTTGGGTCCATATGTGGGAATAGATATGTTATTGGGATAATGCAGGACCAGACACAGAAATGATAGATTTATCGTGCACATTTTTTCTTGTCGAGTTTCTGTTCTCTGATGCCACAGCTTTATTTTTCCTCATATGTACGCACAGTGGTTTAAATGTTCGAATATCCATGCCCTAAAACGTTTTCAGCCTCTAACTCCAATCAGCTCTGTAAAAAAACTCTGACACCAGTGCCATCAATCAGTCAACTAACTGACAACATACCAGCCCCTAAAAGTGCTGATCAGGACAAACATGGCAGCAAACTATGCCACTTGGCCTATTTCTGTGAGAGTGAGACACGTGCATCTCCCCTGAATGAGGAGCGTCACAAGATTAACTTTAAATGAAAACGAATGCTGCATTTTCCAAAAATATAACACACTGAATACACTGAATTCCATTTGACTGCATTATTTCTGTCATATCAGTGACAGGGTATCATTGTACTTGCATCAGAATCGTTATGTAATTACCATGTCATTCTGGTAACAATCTAATTATATCATTTCAAATTGGATTCATGAGAGTTGCCACAAATCATATTACATTACCTTTGTCTAGTTTGCTGCATCTTGTCTACACTGATTGGAGAGCAATTACACAGATGTGTTAGGAAATAAAAGGGTTGTCTTTCCTTCACTAAAACATAAGGTAACCTTGTAATTATGGGTACAGTGCAGCACAGAGTAGATCAACCCCCCCTGACAGCTGGCAGTCTTTAACAGGAAAACCCCTCACAGTTCTCATTACCTGGGCCTCAAACCTCACACCTCTGACCCACACAGGCAGCAGGACCAAACCTCCACTGAGTGGGAAATGTAATTTGTTCAAATTTAACAAGTGGGAGGCATTTAATCACCTTACATCCACTTCTCAAGCAGCGTGTGTGTATGTGTGTGTGTGTGTGTGTGTGCGTGTCATGCTCACCTGCTGGCCATGGTCTGCCTGCAGTGCTGCCTGAAGGGCATCAGGTGGTAGTTCATGGCATCCAGGAGCAGTTTCTGGCACACCGGGTCAGTCCTCATGAAGTCAACAGACTGCACCCTCTCCACCAGCTCTGGGGCAGGTATGAGGGCGAAGCGCAGCCTCTTCATGAGGTCTGGGGCATAGTGCATGCGAGTCTCCCGGTCATGCTCCAGCCAGAGGACTGACATCTGGAAGAGGGCCAGCTCAGACTCCACTGGGGGTGGCAGAGCATCCAGCATGGCGCACATCTCCTCAAAGTTCAGCAAGAGCACATCCTCCACCAAGTACTTGTTGGCCAGCTTCTTGGTCTCGTCCAGTCCATGCAGTGCAGCGATCTTGCAGATCTGCTTGTAGTTCTGCACGGAGATCTGGTCATTGAGGAACTGCACACTGAGCTTAGTGATCTGGGGGATGTTGAGGATCTTGCTGACTGACAGCACCTCTTCCACTGTGTCCAGGGAAAGAGTCACGTTGGCAGTGTAGAGGTACTCCAGCACTAATCGCAGTCCAATGGAGGAGCAGCCCTGGAGCACCAGGTTGTTGATGGGCCTGGCGCTGGGGGTCACCAGCTTGTCATCAGGAGAGGATGAGGGGGTCCCACTGCTGCCCTGGTCCCCTTTGCTCCCCTCGTTGTTGATCACATTATGGGAGGAGAAGAGGGATCTGAAATACTGGGAGCAGGACGCCAGCACAGCTTTGTGGCAGTGGAACTGTTGTCCCTGGGCAGTGAGAGTCACATCACAGAAAAGCTGCTTCCTCCATAGGAGGTTGAGCCCGTGCAGCAGGGTGTCACTGTGTGTTGGGTCAAAGGTGGATGTTCTATCACCCGATCTGGACATGACTTCCTGACTGTGAACGCCACCTAGGCAACAAATAAACCATGCAAGCCATTTACCTCAGGTCATTTATTTGCACAACACACGCAGCAGCCTCACAGACACTCAACTATCACAATAAGAGACGATTCCCTCTGATTGAATAAGTTGTGGAGCGGGTCGCGGGTCCTCGCCACGGCAGCCGGCGGCGATCCTGCGTCCGACGCGGCTCCAGTCGCCTTCAACTTTGCGCTCCGGTCGTAAAGCAGCAAACAAAAACGCAGTAGTTCCCACGGCGCGCCGCTCCTACTCATTCTTAAACCCGACACCGAGGGGATCTAAATGGAGGCTGAGGTTGTGATGGGGCGCTGTCAAAACACGACCGGGAGACGGGAGATGCTGCAGCTCGGTTACGCGGCTGAAGTTACCGGATCGTGGGGGGAGAGAACAGAGAGAGGCAGCCGCCACAGTGGACGGATAACACGCAGCATCCAGCTAACACTCATCCATTCTGCTACCCTGCTGCACACCCCCACAACGAGGACATTAGACATCGCACAGATTCATACAAAAGCAATTAGTTTGCCCTCCCGAAAGCCGCCGTGAGCCATCCAGCAGCGCGGGTGCGTTTCGCCTTTAGTCTGCCCGAGTTACGCGGACGTGAGTATGAACGAATATTCCCTGAAATGCAGCTTCTGGCTAAAGTTAAACGCGACGTGCAATCTCTAGTGTTTGTCGTGCTGCACAGAAAAAGCGATTTTCTATGTGCGTAATGTGCGCAAACTTGACACAAGCCATGGCACTAAAAGCGCCTGTCACAACTAAACGATGTGAGCAGCTTTCCAAACTTACCTGACTTCAGCTCTTCACCACCAAAAAAAGAAAGTAAAGCTTCAGGTTCCCAAATAATCTCACTTGATTTCTCCTTTGTTCTCCTTTTGTTTTTGTAAAAAAAAAAGAAATGTCCTCCTTTCCTTCAAAGTCTACGGTCGGTGGCGTCTCAGAATAACCATTGAATCCAACTCATAAAGTCACAATTTCAGCTTATTTGTTGACGTTGATCATTTGTTCTTCTGAATTAACAAGAAGTGTGTGAGTGTGTGAGAGGGAGCTGTGCTTTCTGCAAGAGAAGAAGAAGAAGAAATATACGTGTGACAAATTATGCTACCAAGAAACAACACATCATTATCCTTGGGCCTGGGGCTCAGTGAGTCGTAACGAGAGTAATAGGAAATCCACGGTTGGGGAGAGAAACGGTCGTGCATGGCCGGTGGAGAGAGACCATGCAGGGGTATGGATGCTGGAGAGACTCGCAAAATTATGGCTCAAGGCTATTGTAAAAACTGTCGAGCGTAAATGACTGCGATTTCAAACATCTATGGAAGAAAGAAAAGGAGAAAGGGGGAGAAAAACCGAGTCTTTCCCTCGCTGTTATAGAGAGAACCGTCAAGTTTTAGTGCGCATTGCTAATTAGTCAATTTCTCTCTGCCTTCACAGCCCGACGACTTTGCTGCTGAGCTGAAACTGCTAATTTCTGGGACCAGCCTTTTTTTGGCTGTGAACTGGATGGATGAATGGCTTGTCTCGCACAAATGACAAAAAGCCCCTGCCTTAATCTCCATCGCCAAAATAACTCCTCATCTCATTCTGCTCCTGCTAGTCCTTCAAAAGAAGGTGCTCTGACACAAACTCAAGTTTTACATGTTATTATAAATACCGTGCACACCATCATGCCCTTACTATATGTTGAATTAAAGCAGTATATGTATAAAACACCTCCCCTTTCATCCACATGTGAGAAAAGCACACAGGCCGAATACACAACAACACACAAGTTGAGTATCTTGAAGTTACACAGAAAAATAAAGTTTAACACATTATTCACTGTTTTCTTTATCTTGTCTGGTCAGTTAATTGTTTCACTCCCTGCAGGCCCAGCTGCAGGCCAGGAAACACAAAAGACTTAGAAACCTAATACAGTACCCATCAGTGCACAGTGGTGTGTTGCATGTGAAAGTCCGTGGCTGCATATTTAGATTCCACGTACCTGCACATTTTCTCCAACAAATCACCGGCTAACTTTACAAGAAATGGCAAAAAAAAAGCAAAAGGAGATTCCTCTTCGTTGTGTGAACGTACATTTCACCTCATTACATCACAAACAGGCAGTAAACTATCAACTGTGAGCCACTCTGTAGTTTCAGTCCTCTATTATAAGCCTAATACTTTATTTACCTCCACCACAGTGTATGTATAAACTCCTCTTAGATGTCCACAGGTACTTTCGAAGGACCTGAACATTTCAAACTTGCATACAAAGACCTCCATAGAGTGCATCTTCCATATGACCCTGTACATAAATAATCAGGTAATGTTATCCTGATCATTAGGAGGTCGACACTCGGTGCAGCCTGCTCCAAACACCCAAAGATAACATACTTGCATACAAGTCCAATCAAAGGTACTTGTATATACATAAATGACTTATAAACTGTCAATTAAATAAAGAGCTTAAAGAAAAAACTTGCACGCAGAACTCCCGTGGGACCAGAAGTGACAGATACCTCACAAGTTATGAAATGACAGATAAGGATAAATGGTTTTGTTCATGTACTATGAAATAGAGCAACACCATGCTATGCTTGAAGCAATAACCGGCCACATATAGGCAGCGTTTATAATAGATGGGACCAGAACATTGTTTTGAGTGTTGGGGTGTTTGACAAGGCTGCGCATATCCTGCACAAATTCATCCTACACGATGTGTGTGAGACGACTGATTACATCTGTGCACTGCATCTTCAAATAATCACTGAAGGAAAAATTCATAATGAATTAGTGGTTTGAAACCAGCGGGAAAGCAAGTTCACATTGTTGTTCAATATTATAGTTATTATTATCAGGTGGCCTCATATTCAAACCACGTGTCACTACAGGCCACTACATTATAGCGTCACTCGCAGTCGCATACTGTTATCGTTACCGGCCCCGCGTTAGCACTACATTACCCAAGTCTCGAGCGAGCTATTCTAACGCAATAAAATGACCATTTCCAACTCTTTCAGCTCTTTGTAGCAACTCAGTCTCCCGAGGCCACTGGTCTTCAGATTGCAGGGCGTTTATGGTTGTAAGTTGTTGCAGTGTGCAGGAGGAGGAGGAGGAGAAGGAGGAGGCGAGGAGTGGGGAGGGGGGGGGGGGGTCATCAGATAAGAGAAGAATTTCTAGACTAATTAAACCCTTTGAGACAAAGAATCACACTACAGTGATTTACAACTCTCTGTACCAGTTAACCCGACTCATATTTATCTGTCATATTACTCAGATACCATATCTACCTCTATGGGTGAAAAAAAAAAAAAAAGTCTTTACATCTTTTATTTTTAGTCCTTAATATTACGGGAACATTAGGAGGGAAGATCATGAAGAGCAAACAACAGCGACATGAGATTTTAAAAAGTGCAGTTCACTCACATTATCAGGTCCAGTCACTTCCTCCGTACAGTGCAGTGCTATAATAAGCTCCTTTTTTTAACCTCAGCTAAAACACAACTTTCTTTGTAACGCTTGCAGCATGGCACATCTTCTCATCCTTTATAACACTGTGCATAATAACACCTAAAAATAAAGCTTAACAACAGAAACCGTAGATGTTTTTTTGGCCTTGAATAACCGATTAAATAGTGAACATTCAATCTAATCAGAGCAGTGACACAAAACAAAAAGAGAAGCTCCAAAGTTGTGAATACCAAAGTCTACCAGGCATAATTCCTTTTTGCTGGCTGCTGCAGAGGGGGTATGCTAAGATAGAAAGTATTATTTTCCTAAATGGAAGGTGTCAGATGGTCACGGAAATGTGATCGGCTGTTCAAGATCACTGCTTCCCATCTGCAATTTGTGACGTGTGAAAGATTCAGCCCAAATGTGCTCACCAAGCGTAAATCCTCAGCACTTTTTCTTATCGTGGAAAAGCAAGATAACCAGCTGTTTACAGATCAGAGAACATATCATATTAATATCATGGAGAGGGGCGATATCATCTTGTTTGTAAAATATTTTGTTAACTAAGTGCGGTGTGGTAAAGCGACCTATAAAGTGAAAGTTGTAATTTGTGTTTTAGTGAAAATGTTGTCGTTTGAAGCCTTTTTATGATAAAATACATGTGTTAAAAGAGAGAAAACAGAAAATGCTGTAAGGAGCCTCTTAAATTAGACGAAGAGGAAATAGAAAATGAATGCAAACCACAGATTATAAATAATAAATTACAAAGCTTTCAGCAGTTACAATTAAATATATAGACGCCCCCCCCCCCCCCTCCCATACACACATCCCAGTTTGTCTCAACACAAGCAGGGTCACTTTTATTCTGTCTCCTTGAATTTTACAGTTACAAGATAGTGTAATGTGATGTGAAACAGTCACTACACAGTATTTTGATTGGTGAATTCCTGTGTCAGAGTCCCAGTAAAGTGTTCCTGTAACTGCTTATTTAGGTTTATCATATCCCGAGAGATTCAACATGAGAGGTGCAAATGAGTTAACTTGCAGCACAGGTTTAATTTATATAAAGTGCAATATCTGTAACATTTCTAATAGCATCTTCTGCTTGATCGTGATGAATTTGGAAATTTGAAAGGTGCAGTCACCTGTTAACTTGATTAAACATTTTTTTTGGACATATATCTTGATCCTGGGAGTGATTAGCGCGTGCTTGTCATCTCAGATCAAACTTAGCCAGAGATGATTCATAAAACGTCCACTGTGTAACAAATTGGAGGCACTTATATTTGCCATTCAGGGAGTATGGGAGGCCTGCTGTTTTAAACCCCTAGATCCCCACACATGGCGTAGCCACCACAGACACGGCTCAGAGAGTCAGCCGGCAGCCGGGAGGTGAGCAGAAAGGAACAGGCGGTGTCCCCTCCAGAGTGAGCACAGGAGCATGTGTGTGTGTACAGCATTTGTGTGTGTGTGTGTACAGCATTTGTGTGTGTGTGTGGCATTCTCAAATGACAAAAGGATACCAGTTGTGCTGTTCAGGTGGGAGGAGACATGAAGGTGGTATGGAGACTCACCTGAGGGAGAGTCAGATCTGTTGGGACCGGGGCTGCAGTGGAGACCAGGAGATGTGTGAGGGGCCGCAGGAGGCCACCGCGCCGTGGAAGAGGTTTTGGGGGGCTGGAGGGAGAGGGGGCTGCTGTTGCGCAGTCTCCCCAGCGTGATGCATCTACCTTCAGGGTGGCAGCAGGCGTGGAGTGGGGTGCGATGGAGCGAGCACGGGCTCAGTGGCGCGGTCACCTAGGGACGCTGGAGCTGCTGTAGCAGGACTGATAGTTATTTCTTGGGAGAATTGCAAGATGAGCCCCATTGTATTAGCAAACCCCTTCTACTTAAAATGTATCAATGCGCTCAGATCTGTAAGAAAAAGTTGGGGTTCAAAACATCAGACACATCCCTGAAAAGCAATATATAGTTTGGTTTTAAGTTTTATTGTTGAAGCATTATGTATCATTTCTACACACTATTTAGTAATTAGTCAATTAATATCAGTAATTAATTCTAAACTATATGTTTCACTGCGAATCTGAATGAAGGTTTTTACAGTTAAACTTGAGTAAATTCCTTTGGCAGTGGTAAGCCAGCAAATTATTCCATACTGATTTGAAATTCTCAGACATTAAGCTTTTTAATTTCCCAGCCACACTTTTGTGTTGCTACTGTTTGAGTCGTATCTTTTAGAAATTCTCTGTGTCTAATATGGTCAGCACTCCCAATTATTCACTCCACTGACAAGTGAAACAAATGGGACCAACCAGTGCATTCTGTATTATCTACACCCCTTGGATTCCCTGACAATAATTAATACAATGGCAAGCTGCTGTTACCAGCCTCGACGACACGAGCTCAACAACATAAGCTCTGCCTTTTCCGAGGACTCTTGAGAGGAAATTACATCCAGTAGTGAGGTCACATACGTCGCGACCGCCAGCAGCCGGGTCACATCCAGTCTGGGAGCCTAGATCAGATAAAGGTCCTATTGTAGGGCGCCGTTAGCATTCTCAGGTTATTACTCACATCATTACACCATGACTGTAAGGTGCATTGGATACGTCAAGAATAATATGAATGTAGTCCTGACCACAGGGAGAGACACACAGGCTTTAACTGGGAAGACCGTCCCATATATGTATCTGGGAAGTTCATTAATATGCCACATGATCTCAGTGAGGCAGCAGTGCTGACGACCCCACCGCTGTGGTCACACACCATTATGTAGTGTTACTTCATTTCCTCATAATACATATAAACAGGGAAACTGCATTACTAGTATATCATATAAATAGCATATAGTGTATGTGAGCAGTGCTACATGATTTAGGTTGATATTTTTGAATTGAAACTAACATATTGAAACAGAAATTAAATAAAAACAGGCACATTTTTGGTTTTAACAGTCAAATGACCGATATGTCCTTTTAAAGAGTTGTCATGTAATAATACCAACCCCTCTTATTTTAGCCTTTGAGGATATTAACAGGTTTTTTTTTTTTAATTATAGAGGCGCACATTCCCTCTACATCCATTAAAGGGATGCCATGCTAATTTTAAATCCTCGCAGCAGGCATTGGCATCAACAGAAGAAAAGTGGATGAGTTTCTCTTTAACAGCTGTAATTTGTGTTTTCCAATCACCATGCTGATTTCTGCTCATTATACTCTGGTTTCACACCGGTAAGTGAGAAAAGTTTGGATTGATTGACTCTAATTAACTAAAAAATGTTCCAAGCCATGGATTTATTATCATGCTAGCTAGCCACAAATGTCAGAGACTTTCACAAATTATTATCCTGTTAAGATAAATATCTTTGAAATCAAACGGGCGTGAAAACACAAGGAACATGTATTGTTATACTGATGGGTTTGTTTGGCATGTTTTCCGTGCAGTTCCACATTAGAGACTCACCTGGGCAAACACAGTTCCAGTGTATTGTTAAGCCGTACAGTATGACTGAATGACAGATGCTGTCGTTACCTCAACTTTAAACGAACACGCTCCCTGATAACTTGCTGTGGTGTATAAATGATGTTGGGGAGCAAACAGTCGATAAGATTTGAAATGGTTTAGTCAAAAGAAAAACATATTCTCCATGTGATAAAAGGTATTAACGGTTCCCATATGTAGCAGTGTAGAACTGCCTGGTCCTCTCTATGTCAACACAAGAGCTATTCCCTCCAGTGTGTTCCAAAACCTGGCAGCATCTCCCTCATTGATATTTTAGACACAGTAGCACCTCTCTCTCCGCTCACATTCTTTCCTTGACTCCGTCAGCTCCATGGCTCAACTCTGCACTTGCTCATGAACAAAGACGGGACGGCTCTGAGTGGACACCTCCATTTCCCTGGCTTTTAAAAAAGAGCTTGAAACAGAATTCTGGTTTGCCCGAGGAGTCAAACGCTGCTCTGATTCACTTGGCTTCGCCTCGACGATCAGAAGTGATCACTAAGGTGAATCCACACGAAACGGGCCCATCGTCTGCGTGACGGTGCCAGGGCTGAGAATCATGCTGCCTGTAAATCAGATCCTCCCAACATGTCTTTTTGCAAAATATGCTTTTATACTAAACTACAAAAAAAAATCTGAAGCGGCGTTGATGTATCGCAGAATACAACAACATAGTGAGGCCCGTGCTGTAAATTCCATTCTCATCACCCTGAAACAAGCGTATATATTAAATGAAAGAAAATACATCTCAGCTGTCAGCCTCTTTTAAAGCAGCATTAAGGTGTGTCCACTTTGAGGCACGCCTGCAGATAAATGTGATGACATCTAGTTGTGGCTCTGTTTCATTTATTTAGGGGATTGATTAGATGCAAGGAGAGTAGATAAATGTGTTGAAGAGACACTTCTTTTTGAGATATCGCCTTAAAGTCAGTAAGGAATATGAGATGGACTGAACATTTTTCTCCTCAAGGTGCTGTTGGAGATGAAGCATCATAGTTTTGCGAGTAGTCGATATGAGGTATTACGTCAGAGCGCGTGTCACTGTAGAATTTTATATACAATTACATGTGCTATAATATGGTATAGGTACTATTATGTTGGATATGTAAGTTGAAAGCTATAGAAAAAATAATATATATTCATTTAATTCAAGTTTATATTCCAATTGACTAGATAATAATGATCCTTAATTTGAGATGAAACGCTACAGTCATAGTAGGATGATAAGTAAAATAAATGGACCATGTTGCAGTCAATAATGTCTCTCCAAGGTTGTGCTGTCCATGCTGCCCCCTTCTGTCTCCACTAGTGGGAGAGGCATCAACCAAACAACAGCATCTCTATCAACCAGACACAGACAGAAGGGCAATAAAAAGAGCAGTGTAAAAGCACCGACCTTTACACCACCGCATTATAAAGAATATCAATAGCACTGTTTCAAGATGTATATGATCATTATTGATTACATGTATTATCATATATTCTTTTTGACTAGAATATAAATATCTGAATTTGATAATATTAAGACAAGTGTTGTTTTTACAGAAACATTTCTTCTGAACTTTTTATATAGAGTGAGTCTATATGGAGCAGACACCAGGGTCGTCTACCATTACTATGACATTGCAGAAACATGATGGAACAAAAATCAATTTTCTACAAGTACTAAATGTGATTCAGTTAAGATTCCAAATTGAAAACAGTGTTTCCCCAGGGTTCTTTAGAAAAGCCAGTGGATAGTGCACACACAACATCCTTTTGTGCACACTATTTACCCCTGGATTGCTTCAGGCTAATGTCTCAATAATTTTCACTCCTTTCTCAGGTCCTTCCCACAAAGGACTTAACTAATGATCCATGGACAAAATGAAGCATTTAAATTTATTCATTAATCATTCATCTCCAGCTCATTGAAAATGCTAAACTTCCACAAAATTAAGATTGAATATTGAAAAGTGATTGAGGGAGACAGCTTTCAGAGAGTGGGGAGAGTGAAGGGAGCTGAGGAGCGCACGGGGCGAAGACAAAAACAGGGTCTTTCTGGAGACGGTGGTCTTCTTGGGCATGGTCAAGGTGGTCAAGGTGTACTAAGTGCTAGTTAAGGTCACAGGGTTTCACTAGTTGTAATTAGATCTTGGAATCTGGAGGAGCGTAGAATTTCTGTCAACACTGCCTGTAATTATTCTCTTTTCCAATTAATGGTGACATAGATTAATTATCTGATGAGGCAAAGCCAATTGCAATCATTCACCCAGCTAAAATTAGATCAGTCCTGACAGCAGCATGAAAGTCACCTGTTTCATTGTTATGGATTTGCTGCAAGTATAGAGGGGGATAGTGAAGCGTGCTAGGGTAAGTAAGTTGTCTGGTACAGGTGAATGTCCAATTACACTGCTGTTTGAACTGAAGGCATCTACTCATTCGATCTGGCGGCATCTGGACCAGCTTGTTTGTTCACCCCGGCATCATCGGTGGTAGTAGAGTCATCTGTCAGGGATTGCAGGAACGCAGCGATGAGTTGAATTTCCTCTGACAACCCCTCCTGTTTGAATAAGGGGATAAACACAAATGAAAAGAGACTAATTAAGAAAATGTAGTTTTTGTTAAGAGGCAATAACATAAAGTCCATGTGCATCCAACAATTGTGAGAGTTAAAGTACCATCTTGGTCTTATTTTTGTGTGGAAGGAGAACAAGAGGCTCCTGGTGAACCATGTCCAGGTTCAGTGCTCTTCTGTTTTAAAAACCTCAGCATCCAGTTTTTCTATTAAACTGCCTGGCACTGTCAACCAGCTTGGGAATCTGAACTGGCCTAGCCATGCAGAAATTCTCTGACTAACAATTATATCAGAAACAGGATCTTGGATTACTGTCCCCCGGGACTGGGGCAGTGGGCGTCTGCTCCAATCATTACTGGCCATTCAACAAGGCTCTGCACTGCTCTCTGCTGTTAGCCATTGTCAATTATGCCATCCCTAGTGTAAACCCGCAGAACACAAAGCTGAACTGCCAGTTCTGGCAGGAGTGTAACAGGATGACAGCCCGCCGCCCCCCACTCCCACTCCCGCCCCCCACCCACTACCACCCACCCACCCGAGGGTTCCCCAGGCCTTCCTTCCCTAAAGATACTTTTCAGCAAACTGCCATTTGGCTTCTGATTCGAGCACGCCTTAGCCGTGAAAGCGCTAACCTGACCTCTCTTATGTTCTGCTTGTGGGGTTAAGTGGACATGATGGATTAGTACAGGCCTCATCAGGATTCACCCTGGGTTTAACTCCAGTTACAACTGGTATCATTTCTATATATTTCTACATTTCTTTCTTATAAACTGGCAACTGATACTGATAATCTCTGCATCATATTCGCCGTCTGCTTTGAGTCTCTGTGTTTAGTTCTGTCCCACTCAAAAGACCAAGTGCATTCTCACTGGCAGTGCATTTCTTTATGGATCACATTCAAGGTCTTAATATTTAGGCAATCATGCAGATTGCATGTTTATGCGTGCTCATAAACTCATAAATTTTTTTCTTTTTTACTCATAAAGGTTTTTCTTCTCCGTGTGTGTAGACCCTGAGCTGGACTGCTCATGAGGAGCCTGTTTAAAGTGAATGCTGCCTGCTCTGATGGACCCTGTGCTGAGCTGTGACGGGTGACGGTGTGGTGCGCTTGAATACACCAGCTCTTTTGTCCTTCACACTCTGCAGCTCTGTGATAGCTCCTCCCCCTGTGCCCCACTCCTCCCTGCCTTGAGCTGTGATCTGCTGGGGCCTTTTGAGGCTGGGCTGCTGAGACATGGCTGCTCCCTGTAATGTCTGGACCAGACCTATCAAAAAACCATGTCAGCAGTCAGAGGAAGAGGAACTGAGAAGGAAGCCACTTAATAGTACTTGCACTAGGTACACCCTGGAAAACCTCTAATCAGATGTTAGCTCAGTTTACCTCCAGCATATCTGATAAAGTCAGACGAATTATAATTTTTAATTTAATTTAAACAACAAAAACGACATATGAATTTTACACAAAGATAACTCTGAATGCGACTGACAGACACGGCTAGCCACAGGTTTGCGATGCCCTACACTTAAGGGATAAAGTGATCCATAGTATGACTGCATGCTGCCTGGCTCTGCTGTAATGCTGGACAGAACATTTTATAAAGATTCATCACTGTCCCTCTGTCCGCTTTGACCTCATCTCACGTCACAGCACAGATTAGACACCGATTATCCTCTAATTGAAGATCCTTACTTCTCAACCTTGCAGAATAAGCTGCTGCTCGTCTGCGAGGCAGACAGAAGGTTATTCCCCTCACATAGAAGAAAAGAAACTGTAATACAGACATCCACCATTTGCATCTCACTCACTCTGAAAAAGACGAGTCAGAAATGCTCCTGCTAAACAGCAAACAGGCTCAGATGTTAATGCGATGTGACCAAGCACAATGTGTTGTGTATATAGAGATATCCAGAGAGGCAGAGCCAACCTCAGACATGGGGTCACTGCATAGGCCCTCTCGAAGACACATCATCCATCACATCAGTCTGTGATCTCATGAGTGAATGTATAGACTGTAATGTAAGAGTGGCATATTTAACTCCACCATAGCAGGGAGGCGTGGAGCCATGGTGGGTGTTTGCCTGGCTGCCCTTAGTTTTGCAAAGAAGACACAAGGCAATCGAGTAGCCGGATGAGGCTCAAACAATACCAGGCATAACGTCAAGTTCCTGTTGTAGGCGGAGGAACACGCTCCCACCTGGTAGAATACAGAGACTAGGGTGAAAGTTGAAGAAAGGGACTCGCCTTTTAAATGAATGGGGAATGTAGTGAAGCCTTTCTGCCTGTTTTACATGTATATGTGCAAATACCTGGGCTGTTTTTATTTTCTGGTTGGTCTCTTGAGAGAGAGCCTGGCACCGGTCCAGTTCAGCCTGGCTGTAGAGGCTGCGTTGTTTGAAGTATTTCACCAAAGCTTTGTGCATCCTCTTCTGCAACAAAGAGAGCTAGGGGGAGAGAAGGCAGAGAAAAGGAATTGGTAAGGCAGGAGAGGAAATTAATGGCAGTGTTCAAGAAGAATGATGGAGGGGAATAGAGAAAGCAGTCAATAGCCCATTCTGCAGTACACGGGCCTGACAGGAATTTCACAGTCTCTTGGTTTCTCTGCCCACTCGTGTGCACTCATCAGAATCCAGTCACATCTGGCTGCCAGGATGGGGGGTTAATTTTCTCTAAATGCTTCAGCAGTTTTGTTCTAGCCGAGGCAAACTCTGTGACTGCAAAGCTGATGAGTAAAATATTTCTACTTCACCCAGTTTAACTTTATACCAATCCCCTCAAGACATATTTTACACATACACACAGAGTCATGAACCCCCCACTGAA
Organism: Paralichthys olivaceus; assembly: GCF_024713975.1. Lineage (NCBI taxonomy): Eukaryota > Metazoa > Chordata > Actinopteri > Pleuronectiformes > Paralichthyidae > Paralichthys > Paralichthys olivaceus. The sequence goes on along the minus strand of NC_091108.1, from coordinate 8,553,593 downwards.
ACCAGAAATTATTCCTAGTCTCTTGGAAAGACATGCTGCTTGCTTTATTATTTGAACACAGTTTCAAGCAAAGAGGTTTAAATTCTGATAGATGCCGTTGCTTTTCTTCCCCCTCCATCTCTCCACTCTTCCTACAAAGCTTATCATTGCTTGGCAATGTGTTCCCCAGTGCATTGAAAACTAAAGCGAATTAGCTCAGTCATCAGCTCCTGAAGGAAAGACAATAACAAGAATGCACTTTATGGTGTACCCTGTGAAAAGCTAAGAGCTGAAAGCCTCCACATAAACAAAGCAATGCTTACATGTACAGTAGATTCAAAAGGATTTTTATAAGAGCTGCATACTGGCAAGTGCTATCAGATACTAATTAATCAGGCTTTTTTTCTCTTTTACAATGGGAGGATTTTGCATATTTGATTTATACTTGTTGAGCTCATTTGACTTCAAATACTTCCTTGTATCCTTGCTTTAAATATGCTAATTTTACATTAACCAGTGGGTCTTAATCAGATAAATAATAAATAGGACATGACACTACTACAACAAACAATACAATGATGTGTAGGTTGTTGTGACTGAATAAAACGTAAGTTCAATTAAGTTAAATTATTAGTATCTAAAATACAGGTATATTATAGCTGCAAACTATAATGTATAAATATATATTAAAGTAATATGTTTACGTTTTCCCCACCTGTTATCATGGGGTATGACTAACAAGTACATTTATGTGCCTAATGCCAAAAAAGAATTGTTGGTGATGGTTAGGGTCACACCTTTCCTGGTTGACAATAGTAATAAATATAGAATACATTTCAAAGTATTCCAAAGTATCAACATATTTTATTAACGTACAAGTATACTGTATATTATGCTGTTGGACAATTATAACTATTATTAGTGATACGTTAATGTGAAAGTAGCATTTCACTTCTTCTCCCTGCTAAGCAGTTCAGTCTATGATAATGTATGACATCTTATAAACTCATGTGTGTTATGTGTAGATTCTCTATCAGTATAATAACAAATAACTAGGCCAATTTATAATTGAATTAATGCAGCACCATAAAAAAAGATTCCCCTTTTGAATTATAAAGGAGTTGAAGGATAATATAGCAAAAAATAAAAGACTCACAGTACAGTGGTAGTACACCAGGGGCATGAATAAATGTACTTTTCACAACTGACTAATAGTCAAGGTATAAAGACTGACTCTGTTTTGGGTCACATAGTAAGTGTCTTGAAATCACGCTGCAGGTTGTTTTAAACTTGTCACTTGAAATACATGTCAGAGATCCCTGTACTTATGATGATAATTTAAGGATACTGAAAAGATTGTGTCCCTTAGTTGAATATAATAAAAGAGATTATACACCTGACAGAAATGACTGGTATGAGGCAGCTAACACATGCACCAATGCTCTGTTCTCCTCAGATGATCCTGACAATGTTAACACTAAATTGTTGAGGACAATCACATTGTGTAATGTGTGCGCTAACTGGGACACATATATGCAAACATTATAAGGATAATTGGAAAGACGAGTGCTTGAGTGTTCCTGTATAAATCAGATTAAATGTAATAGGCCTGCTTCTACATTTCAGAAACATTGTTGATTATAAGCTTGTTATAAAAAAACTAAATTTAGGCATGAAACACTTGCCGAGAGGCTGCTGCTGCTGCTGCTGGAGAAGTGTAGAGTTGAAACAAACAAAAATGGTGAAGGCTGAATCCAGAGTAAAAGAAAATCAGGCTTTGATCATGAGCGTGGAAAATCCTGTCCACAGGATTTTATTTTTGCATGCATTTTTCACTTGATAACATTCATGCAGTTAGATGAGGAATTGCTCAAGTAAAGGTATTAGTCATTTTTTGGAATAAATAATATGTATTTTTCATTGCAGGAGCAGCGTGCCTTCTTCCTGGTGTTATGGTTGTCATGTGTAATTCTATTCCAGTTAAACAGTGTCAAAGACTATAACGAGTAAAACTGTGAAGTGTTGCCGACTTTTCTCCCTCAACTAGTCAAAACCTCCAGTGCTATTTTAGCATTGAAGACACGTTCATTGTCTGAGCATTAGCTGTGTTTCCCTGTGATCCTTCACCTGTTTCTGTGGTAAGCACGGGCAAATTTGTAACATGATGACAATGAAACGTTTCACCTCTGACCACCTTACAAAAAAGTATAATCAGGAAAACCTACAAGTTATAGAATGTGCATGTACCATCAACCTCTTGCTGTACTCCCCTTGGTGGCAAAATAGTTATCATTACATTATGTCACATCCATCATCCTCCTCCACTCAAGTTATCTAATCATTATTAGATTGCTGCAGTAACCTCCTCAGTGGTTCCCAAGCTGAAACCTTCTTCAAATTACTGACCATGCAAAGAAGACTTATCTAGCGCTCGGAAGAATAACATAAGGAAACAGAGCATAGGTTCACCAGCAGATATATGAAATCATTACTTATTTAAAGAGGGAAAAAATTAACTAAATATAGAAAAGGTTTAAATAAACATTACCTGTGTATAATAATGTAAAGATCTATGTTCATGGTTTTTCTTGCTCAGTGCTGACACTTCCTCTTGTCTGGCCTCCATGAGGATCTTCTTTAGACCTTCATACTCACTTGCCAGCTGCTTGTTCTCCTCCAGTGCAGTTTTTAGTGCTTCCTACACACACAGGGAAACAAAAGGTTGAAGTATAACAGTAGAGGTAAACAGTATTTTAAAAATACATTTAAATATCTCATACCTGTTTTCTTTTTTGACACTTTGTACCTTTACTACATGACTTGCTCAGCAGCAGCCTGCTGGGACTGAGTGAATAAATCGCACAGTGAAAACATTGAGTTCTATATATCAAAGACGTTATATTTACTGTGCATCAGCCACTTAATGATAACGATCCAGTGAGTCTGACTGGTGCATCAGTCACTGTCAACAATATACTAAAAAGGTACAAGGCCTAAAACCAGGGTCCTTTTACACTGTAATTTGAATTTTACAACATTCACTAATGACGTTGTGTTAGTATCATGACCATTTTAACAATGTGTGTATCATAGATTATGTATAAACAAAGACAACATGTCTACCCTTCCTCTCTCTATCTAGAAATGAAGCCATATTATCCCGGATAGGAACGCTGCCATCTTGTGCAATCGGAGCCAGAGTCTGCGACGTAGCAACAGGGGGGATTGAGGCACAGTAGCCTGGTCCCACCGATACAAGCGCTTCACAAATCAAGAGTTATTTTCAGTTATCAACCATGACGTTTCACCCCATTTTTATAGCATCTAATAAAAATGGAAGATGAACACTTGGATGGACTTTAGTGTGATAAGAACTACCTACGGTATAATGATAGAAACCATCTTGGTGAAAAACGTATTCGAAGTGTACTTTTTTATTTGGTCCAGGTCCCGTCCACTAGCATGGAGGAGGCAGGATTTATGACCTATACTGCAGCCAGCCAACAGAGGGGGATAGAGATGCTTTAATTTTGGGGAGCAATCATGTTGTCCATCTTTAAAAACAGACCACAGCTACACTGGCCGGAGAATGACAGCATTACGTGCAGTTCACATCTAAAAATAATGGGTGAACACACAAGTCAATGTTGTCATGACAACAAAAGAATAGTTCTTATATATCAAAATGAACTGGAGAGTCAATATACTGTACAGCCCTGTGCATACTGTATAGTAACAACACACAGGCCATTTAGAAGAAACATTAGTTTAACCACTGATCTGCAATGTGTGCATACAATATAATACATGCACTCTGTATCCGTGCAGTTAATTAAGGCAATGTAAATACCAGACATAAAACAATGGACTCTTCTTTCTGGTAATTCAAGCAAGTAAATCACAGTGAGCATGTGTCTCTCTCTGCATGTCCGCCTTTTCATTTGATCTGCGTTTCCCAAGTACTGGATGTGTGATTGGTGAATATCTCCAACACTACCTGCAGACATAATGAAGTGTGTCTCTGCAGTAAAACAGAACAGCACTAAAGTGATGAGTTTAACCCAGCAGAAAGAGGGGCTGTAAACATGACAAATGCCTGCTATTGATTTCAGGTTTAATTACTCCATGCAGCACTGACAAAGCCCATCTGACGCTGTTGTGAAGTGTAAATGGAACAAATTACACTTCATTGCCCATAAGAAACTGATTGCGTCTGCATTTTGCATTGTTTACTTTGTCCTCACCAAGCGACAAGCCCTGATCAAATCAAAAAACAGATGCGTGTATGAAAGTCCTCTCACATGTGTATGGTTTTAATAGAGCTGACCACTCCACTTCAATATACTGTGTATTTGTATCTTTAAAATTAACCATCTGCAGGTTGTATTTAATACATCAGGCTGTTAATTATATGAACCTGTATGGGTTTGTGTTTTAAAGGGGAGCTGCATCCAACAGGAGCTTATTGGGGTCAGCATATTTACAGGAAATCTCATATTTGAGATTCTGCTTCTGCTTCATGGACAGTGATTTCTGAATGCACACTGCTTATTATGTTATGCTAATTCACACATTATGTGTTGTTTATATCAGTCCCGATGATTAAAGTGACCCATTTCTTTTAGAAACTTCAGATTGACTGTGATCTTTGTATTTGCTGCTGTGTATTGTTGTTGTATCATCTTATTTCATCAAGTGAAAAGACTAAACCCCTTTTTTGCATGGCTAATTTTTATCTGGCTAATGGGAGTTGTCTACGAGGAAGACTTCTAATTCTTAAACTGTCTCACACCAACAACTTCTTTAAAGTTGCTGCACTTGGATGCATGGCGGCTTAAGCTCCATTGCCTTTTCTTGTTTTGAACTAATGCATTCTTGATCACCGTTTAATGAAACTATATACCACATGGCGATTTCACATTAGATAAGCCATGTGAAACCCCCATCAGCAAAGAGGCTCTGGCTGGGGCTGATAATCCTGCAGATGAAAACCTACAATAAACAGGGGTTTCTCTTACAAAGGAGTGTTCAAACACAGGCCATTTTGTGCACAGTACACTCACGTTTTTTTATACAAGAGCCCGTTTTTGATATCAATATAAAAAAGTCCTGATTATATGCTTGTTTGATATTGGGAGCCGTGTGCGTGTGTTGAAAATTGCTGTTGAAAGTGCTGGCCCACAGGTAACAAAATAGGCAAAGCTTCTCACCGCGACACGCATCATCAAATTCGTCCAGACAAAAGACTATAACAACAGTGAGTTGTCATTTGTGGGAAAAGCACTTAAACAAGATGGCCATGGCTTGTAATTTTAATTGCACACAGCTCTTTTCTCTCTGCATCTTAAGAGAAGTATTGTGACACGCAATGTGCTGACACTAATCCACAAACAAATAAACAATGAGATGTTTTTTACAGCTCGCCTCTGACTTCACAGTATATGTCAAAAAAAGAAGGTGTGTGTTTACATAGAGTTATAGAGACAAACATTTTTTTGGTTACCTTGGTTCCTTCCATTTCCCTTTTCCTCGCTGTAACGTGAGCGGTGTGTGTCTGCATGGATCGCTGTGTTTGTCGTTGGCAGTTATTAATATCAGACTGCAAGGTGCTCATTATGAGAGCAGCTGATTTGTTTTTGAAATCCACTGCATCAAACACACTTCTGGAAGGAGAAATCAAACATACAGAGTAATATTCCTCTAGAATTATCATTATTGTTATGAATATTATACTCTAGATAACACTTCTATTTAGGAAAAATCCAGCCTTTTGAAAAAGAAATAGCATCAAAGAGAAGCTAAGTTCTTAGTGATAGTCATCACATTTTAAAACACAGCATTTTCTAATTATTGCAATCATTTCCTTAATCTAAATAATTGTTCTTGAGTGTTTCCTCTTACTGGAGTTCTTCAATGACTTCTGGCATGCTCTCAACAGTTTTTCCCATTTCATCCGAAGAATCTTGGTATTCTTTGCTCTTCTTCGTGAGGTCACTGATCCTGCCCTGAGTGTCCTCACAACTCTTTATAGTTGCAGAGTGTAAATCCTGTAAACAAAGAGTAGCATTAGAGTTGAGAAAAAAATTTAATTGTTCAAAGTGCTTCGAGCAAGAGATTATATTGTTCAACAATGAAGAAAAAATGACATGATGAATAGCTGTGAGTAGCTTGGTGCTCAATGAGCTCTACTGAATAAACCTGACTGAGCAACTTCAGAGGAACTGATTTATGTAATCATTAGTTTGACTTTTCTTACCTGGGCTGCTCTCAAGAGGTCAACTCTGAGTTTTTTCTCCCTCTCAAGGTCGAGTAGTGTTTTCCCGTGCTCATACTGAATCTTCTCAAAATGTTCTGTCACCTTTTTGATTTTCTTTGCAAACCAAGATAAATCACATTATGTAGTTTATAAATTGTTGTTTTCTAAATTGTCTTTGGACTATGATGAATTATTATTAGTACCTCAATTTTTGTCTCTAGTGCCTTTGTTGTTGAAGATGCTTCTTGGAAATCTTTCTGAAGTTTTTGGTTGGTTAGCTCTGAGCTTCTTGTCTGTCGTTGTAGTGCTTCCCTGATGTCTGCACACTGACCCTTATGCAAAAGCAAAATACAAGGCAGAATGTCACTATCCATATGTAATAATAACAGGAACACTAGGGAAAAATAATTGGATGAAATAATATGCAATTGAATAAATGCATTTAAACAACCTTTATGAAACCTAAAATATTCAGCATTTTGAATGATACTGTTTTATACATATTGTGTACAGTATGTATGCTCTAACATAACAACAGACTGTATGATGCTTCCATACTGTAACTATAAGCTTCAATAATTGTTGCCATAAGTTTGCAGAAATCTGGTTAAATCTGCTAAGATCTACTTTGTTTGGACTTTTGGATGTGAGGCGCCTGATGAATTCACCTTCAGTAGTTCCAGGACTGTTATCTGACCTGTCAGATCTTTCTTCAGGTTTTCTATCTCTGTCTGTGGAGCATACAAAGGCCACTGAGTAACACTGGAGAAAGCAGTTAGCATCTCACATTTCCATACAAACTGTGACTTGTGCAGTGTACACAGAACATGTACACATGTTGTCACTGACCCTGGCCCTCTGCTCTTCCACGAAGGTGAGCTGCTCCTGCTTGTTCAGCTTAGTCTGGGCGACACTGTGCCGGGCTACAACTTGGGTCACCTCCTCCTTGGCCTTTTCCCGCTGCTCATCATTGTCAAGGATTTTCTGGAGCATCTGCTCCCTCTCGAAGCGCATCTGCTTTACTGCTTTCTCACTAGCAAAAATCCCACAGTAAAGTAATGGTAAAAAAACATGTGGCCCTCAGCTGTAGTGATATCAGCATGTTTCTCCACCTGTTCTGGCCTTGACAACGTACCTCTCAGAGATTTTCATCTTGTAGTCTTCAACATTCTGCTCATACTCCATGTTTTCTTTACAGAGAGCTGCGAAAGCATTACATTTTGAATGGAACTGCTCTTCTATGCAGGAAACCTCTTCTTCCCCATTAAGTTTCTGTGGACAATATAACATACAGTACACCACTGAGTGGATGCACTTACCCAAAACACCTTGCTGTGCCATAGATTCAAATATTATTAGCATGCATAGCTCCATTGACAGTCCAATCTAAACGTTGGCAGTTGCATGTGTCGCTCTACTCAATGAACTCTCAAGAAACACACGGACGGTAGCAAAAGCAGCACGACATGAGGAGCTGAAGTTTCTGTGACTTTTTAATGCTGCTGTGACAATACTTACAGATCTCTCAATATCCTCTTGCAATGCAATTACTTTGTCTTTTAATTTCTTATTCTTATGCCTTTCATCCTCAATTTGACGTTTCAAATGTAAAATCTGTAACAAGAGTAGAAAAATACTTGAATTAGACAACTTTTGCATCATGATATAAGCTAAAAAATCTAAAAATTAAAATATGGCCAATATAAGTTACCCGTTCTTTCTCAGTTTTCTCCAGCTCCATCATCTCAGGGATACGTTGCGTCATGGCTGCACACTTGTCTTCTGTAAGAGCAACTGTCTTTTCGGCAACATTTATTTCAGCACATAGACCTTTCTCAAGCATCGTCATCTGGTTTAAATCTTCCCTGGAGAGAAAAAGGTTTTGTTATTTAATTGTCGGGTGAATATTAAGAAACACACATTAACCCACAATGCATTGCTATCATATTTTCCCAATGATACCACAACCAACATGATACACAATATATTGTAAAAAAAAAATGTTTATAACACACCATGACACCTGTAAAAGTAAAAGTATTTACTTTATTATGATCATTTAGTTATTACTGTTAAAACAATTCAAAATCCATTATTTGGGGTATCAGGACACTTACACTTCTTGTAGGCATTTTAACAAAGGTCTAGGTTGCTAGGATACAAGCAATTTAATATATACAATACATTTTAATAATATACACTTATTCAGAATGCTGAATGTGCTCGCATGGCCAAGACATAAATTTGAATAAAAATGCTGTAGATAAAAAATTACATATGATTAAATGCTCATTTGAATGTTTTTTAATACGAAAACAAAATAGGTTTCTGAAATGTCCTTTGCACTTATGTAAGAGTTCAAACTGGGCCCAATGTTTTTACAGTGAAAGCCACTGGTGATGTGGAATTTGAAGAAAGATTTCTCCTGTCTTCTCAGCTGCACTACTCTAACAGTAAACTTGTTGTTTCTCCAATACAGTTAGGACGATACTCACAATCTGTTAGCAAGCTGAGTCTCCATCGTCAGCACAACATGGTCCAATGATATTTTTTCATTGTTGGCGTCCAGTTCCATCTTTTTAAACTCCTCCTGGACCATCAGGAGATCACTTTGTGTTTTTGAGTTTACCTCATCAGCCTGAAAAAAAGGAGTAATAGGTAGACTACCTTCCTCTGATTTTATTCATGAACAATTTCATAAATGTCCTATTATAAAACCATACTCTCAATCCCATAACATTAGCTTTTCACTGCTACAGGTCAACACAGAGGCTATACATGAAAAAGCCAAATGTTAGCTATTAACCCTGGACCTAAGTTGATTTTTAGGATTCACATTTGAACTTTTGAGCTGATGACTTGATGATATGCGATTAAAAGTCTGTTGTCTCATTTAGAAAGAATGAAAATGCTAAATTTTCAGGTTAAAATGTAGCCGTGTCATATTTATCCCTATTTTTTCTCTCTACTAATGCACTTAGAATACAATATTTTCATGTTAATATTAAGCTCAAAATACAGCTGAGTCAACATCAGGTCATTACATTTTGATGCATCCTTTAATTAATTGAAGAATTTAAAAAGAAGAAAAGCTAAAAGAAAAGTCCAGGAATTATCAAAGTTATTAGGACTCATTGTCTGGGGACGATGAACGTCTAAACCAAATTTAATGGTAAATCCAGTCAATTGTTAAAAAAGAGATTTTACGGCAGACTTAAGTGTTGGATGGACACTGGATGAACAACCCAACAAACTATTACAATCCCTGGTGCCAAGAAAAAGGGTTCAAAAAGAGCGAGTGGGTGAGTGAGATAAAAAAAAAATAAAAGAGAATAAAACCCAGACAAATGCATTGTGCAGTTTGTTACAATGGGACTCAAACTATGTTAACTATCGAATCTTTGCAAAAGCGGCAAAATAATTTTGCTGCTTCTCACAAAAGCTGTTAACGACATCCTCACAATCACATGTTACCAGCTTTTATAAACCTAGCAATGAAATAAATCAAATTAGAATCTACCTTTGCTTGTGCAATGTTGATTTGATTAATGATGGCTCTCTGGAGGTCCAGGTTTTCTTTCACAATGGGTGTTTGTTTTTTGGCAAAGTTGATGTCATCGTGTAAATGCTGGTTCAACACCTCTGTGTCTGATAGTTTCTCTTGGAGCTTGTCCAGCTTCTCTTTTTCCAATTTTAGCTGCCACTTCAACTCACTGATGTCTCTGTTGCAAGCCTCGTGCTCTAGAAAAGCATTAGTGGAGTAATGGTGAAGTTTGGAGTGTAGGAGAACAAGATCACAACACTTCACAAGGAACAGGTCTACAAATAGGTGACAAAGCATCTTATTACTACCGACCTTTTTGCACGACAAAGGAATGCTCTTGTTGCTTCCACAGTGAAACACTGTCAACTTTGCTCTCCAGAAATCTCTTTCTCCTCTTCTCTTTGCGGAGAGCTTCCTCTGCGTACTGCCGATCAGCCTCCAGCCGCTCAATCAGACACACAACCTCTCCAAGGACGTCATTTATTTTCTTCAACAGTGGCGATAATGGACAACTTTCTAGAGGATGGGAAACTTTACCCCGTAATGCATTATATCGTTGAAATGTATTCAATGAACTAAATAGGTTCAACAGTTTTGCAAAGCTATGCTAACATAAACTGACCAAGTGCAGGTAAACAGAAACCTCATCCACTGAATTTCATTAGCATAATTGAAAACTGTGCAGCATATAATAATAATTTTGTGGGGGGGGGGGGGGTGCAGTAGCTGGGACTCCATTATTGTCAGTGATGTAACCAATACTACAAGGAATGAAACACTCTATTGTCTGTATGGATGTTAGGGCCAGCGTGTGCTTCTCTATGACAGAATAAAAAATATATTTATTTACCTCTTGCACTAATTGCGACGCCTTCAACGAACAACTCTGTAGACATCACTGATTCAGTGCCTGAGTCTCTCGGTTGAAATCTGTTAAAAAGCAGTTAAACTTGTGTACATTTTAAATATACAACAAACAGGAAATGAAAACCTTTTAAGACTTAACCTTAAAGTTTTGCTGTATTGGTGCTTGTCCTGGTCGATCTGGGGCGGACATTTTCCACACTAGAACAAAACAAAAAGGATAACAGCACTTTAGGATTGATTTTTACTCATATCAGGGTGTTTGGATTTGATCGCATCTGACATGAGTTTACCTGCTGACACCAATTTTCCACAGCCATCCTCAGCTCTTGCATATGGTAAATAGCGTTGTTGACACATGGTGAGGGACTGTTGAGCAAAGCACAAGTGCGACGTCGACCAGAGCAAACGACTTGAAGATCTGCTTGATCTTGAGGAACACAAACAAAGCTTTAATAGAAGCAAAGAAGAGCCAACCATATTTTATGTTTCACATTCCCTAATGGCACAATTCCCCTGAAATATATGGTAAATAACCTATAAAAAACCTCCCATTAATGAAAAGCAAATCATAAAAAAACAGACTCACTAAACTTCTTTAACTTTATTTTGAAGTAATTAGGAAAACGTGTTTAGCTGTGAGATGTTCTTTGGATATTTTCTGTCTCTGTTATTCAGTTTGCATTGACTGCAATATATTGGAGGCATCAGTGGAAGAGCAGGGACAACAAAATTGAACATCTCAAGACAAACCCAAGGGCACATTTCTTAGTGGTGAAAGGACGCCATCTGGCTGAGAAAAAGGGTAAAAAAACAACAGTGGTGCAGTATTACAATATACACATCAATGTGCAGATTGCTGTACAGATTGTTGCCTATATGGGGTGAATTCAAAGAAATTAGTTAGCGGCAGTGGGCTCACTATACTGTATCTTATTTCATCTAAGAGTATACACTACCATAAACAGTATTAGATAAAAAGGTAGGAAACAACCACCAGTGTTACAGACAAGAAAATCCTGTATATATACATAGTGTTAGTTAAATAAAACTAATAGTGGTTCTTTGGCCTGTAATCATAGGGGAACCACTTTTGGTGCAATAATTTATCACATCATAATGTGATACTCAGTTTTTTTCTTTTTCCAGCGAGGCAGCAATACGATTCCGTAGTATGTACCCAAAATGTAGATGTTACAAAGTGTGAGCAGCAACCTAAACATGTAGCTTGATTGTTGATGATTTGAAAAAGGTTTAAGTGTGGTTTTGATTGGTGTTTCTTGTACCCGACCAATTCAAGTCCAAACTTCTTTTCACCTGTACTCAACTTTGCAGAGTGAGGACCAACCCTGGATGTAGGATCCACTACCTGTGTGTGCACCACCAGACATTTGTATCCCTGTCTTGGCGAACATACAACAGTGATATTTGGTGTGGTCCGGCATCTATGGGGTAGTTACTATGCCCCTTCACTGCACTTCTCTGCACTGAGGGCCAATAGCTACAACAAAGAACTGTAAAGGACCTGCAGACAAATACCTACTCTAATCAGGAAGGAAAGGGTAGGTCACAAACTCTTTATTTGAACCTAGTTAAAGCCTTCCCACATGAGGTGACTCACAGTACCATTATTCTCCATTAATTAGTCCAATGACCAGTGAGTGAGCAGACCAATGCAGGGGCAGAGAAGAGAGAAAACTGAGGGGGGGACCAGAAATAAAGGCCATCTGTTGCCGAGCAGTTTAGATGAATAATACACACTGATAGAACCAGGTGGGGCAGCAAAGTGGTAAGGGAATATGTCAGCGGTGGGCTGAATTAGCTCAATATAATGGCAGGGTGTATTATAGAGCAGGCCCATGTGAATCTGCCGTTTGCACAGTGATAGATTCGACAGCTATGTCTTCAACATGGTTCAGTATCATTGCATTGCAAGTAGAGGGGTCAGTTTTTTATGCGCACATTTCTGGAAAAATATGTAGCAAGGACCACCGCCAAAAAAATCAGTCAATATCAATAGTTATCAGGAAAAATGTCACGTTTATTTCTTTTAAGTTCAAGGACTGATTTTAGCTCCAGGGTGAAGGTTGTGGTTTTAAACTCTTCTTTATCAGCAGAGAATGAAAAACACTTGATAAACAGGTAGAACATTAAAATATAGAAATACCTTCTCCCCATGTTTGCACAATACATTTCAATATATCGAGAGATATTGAAATTTGAATACATTGCAATTGATGAAAATATTGTGATATAGCTATAGTTCCCAGCCCTGGTTGATACAGTAGAATTTAAAATAGCTCAGGTCAATCTATCATTATCTGGCTCTCTAAAATGAAAGGAAGTCACTCTATGATTTGAGAGAAATATTCAAGTTAAAAAACTAAATTTGAGGAAAACTAATCATCGTATTTCAGTTCAGAGAGAATTTCCGCCAGAGTGATGTTGGGAAATTAAAGTACTGTGCTATTTCTAATCAAATGATTGATGATGATGATCATTTATCAAATATTTTCATCCATATACTGTATATGTAGTGGGAAGACTGTAATTGCCATATAATAATTATTAAATTAAATGGAAGGGGATCATTCTGTTCTATTATTAATCTCTCATAACATCTACAATTGAAAATAGTTTCTCAAAATGCAAATCTGTTACATCACATATATCAATATTCATTTCTCACTATGAATCCAGTAAACAGCTGAGGTGTGTGAGGTTGAAGTTGATTTATTTAAAACTAGCATAGTCACTAAACACCAACAGCTAACTGCTGTTAGCTGGGTCAAACTTTAGCTAACTAGTAGCTCTCCTCACCTGGTTGACTGGGTCGTCCTTCTCTTGATGGATATCTGAGCGGCTCCACGTCGGGCATCACTTCCCTCCTCAGTGTCGATGTTCGTCCAGCTCCCTGTGGAACAGCACAGACACGTTGACCTGCATCACCTGAGCTCCAAACCCCAAACTCCCTGACAAAGTTGGCTGACGTCAGCAGCTAATACCTTCACTCATCTAACTGATGGCTAACGTGAACTTAACGTGTAATTAACGAGGCTGATGGTTAATTAATGAGCTCTGGCGGTGGGGGTGGGGTGGTGGGGGGGTCGTTGTCATGGCGGAAAGTGAAAGCGATAAATGTCTGTCTATATCAACTCACTGGTGTTGTCACAGTGTTTGGTCTCCGCTGCTCTGCTGTGTGTTGTGTGCCCTGGTTGGTTTCCGCTCCTCTTCTGTGTCTTGATTTAAAAAAATAAAAGTTTCTTCTGTTTAAAGTTTTCTGAGAATGAATCCACCGGACTTTCTGTCAATCTGAGGCGGCGGTTGCCAGGCAACAGTGGGCCGTGGGGCTGCGAGGAGAGAGCGAGCTGCGTTCAAGAGCAGCAGTGAATCTCTGTGCTTTTTGGGTGAGCAGCTCTCAGCGGTGATTCCTACTTGTTTTAGAAGAAGTTATGCACGTTTTGGTTAAAAATAAATAAAATATATAGAGTAGGATAGAATGAAGACTTTATTTCATACAGAGGTGGGAGTAAATACATGTGGATGTAATTCAGCTGCTTAGCAATGTTCATGTTGGCCTTGTTTGTGTTTACAGAGAAAGAAGTGTTGCAAGTGGCGTTCTGATCTTTAACCTGTTTGGAATTGATATTACTACTCTATGGAAATACTCACTGACTAGTAAAAATACTATATTAAAACTGTTACATACATTTTCCTAACTTACGTGTACATTTTCACCAACGTATGTACATACATTTCAAGCAAATGTCATAATTTACTTGTTTAAAGTTGTAATTGCACTGCATGTATTTCTATCATGTTAATCATTATTAGAATTAGAATTATTATTAGTAGTAGTAGTAGATAGAGGAGGAATACAGTTAAGTAGTGAATGTGCCTATCAGTGCTCCGCTATTATATGTTATACATATCTTATTTCTTTATCACTTTATGTTCTATTGGGTCACTTGATCCACAGTACTGCATCATGTTCCTCAGGCCATATTTCACTGCAAACATGATGACATGTCACAGTAGGAACAGGACAGATGTTGCTGATAACATTAACAATGGCTCTGCAGTTCAAGTGTCCCCAGTAAGACATGGCAGCGTGACAGGGAGTCAGCATGCACAATACCAGCAACCTGAACCTGAAGCAGCTCAATAGGGATCAGCCATCATCCATTTACAGCTGTACAACTGCGCTTTTTTTCTACTGAATGTCATGTTTTTGTATCATCATTATCCTGTCAAAAACACTTCATGAATAAGAAACACAATCATTTCCTCAGCTTTGTTACACTGTGTTTTGTGGCTGATTTAAAACTAAGGAAAAAGAAGGAGAATTTTCTCAACAAGTAAAGCATGTAAGATTTAGCTGAAGGGTATCTATTGGCAAAAACTGAATATTAAATAATCCTAGTGATCACTAGTGTGTGATCATCTGAACTGTACTGTATGTTGTTTTCTTCCTTGCCCTGTATGTTTAGATATTTTATATTTACATCGGGAGTGGGCCCTCTGTACGGAGGTCGCCATGTTTTTTTACAGTGAAACTAAACATCTATTGAGTTTCTATGACAAATGAAGGCTGCCACAGGTTCACTTTCATGTTTGGAATCGGAGGGTGAGGTGAAAGATTTTCAGCTGCAATATACAACTTCACCACTAGGTGTCA
Organism: Paralichthys olivaceus; assembly: GCF_024713975.1. NCBI lineage: Eukaryota > Metazoa > Chordata > Actinopteri > Pleuronectiformes > Paralichthyidae > Paralichthys > Paralichthys olivaceus. The sequence continues at coordinate 8,538,272 of NC_091108.1, read as the reverse complement.
TTAAATTCTACACACTGAACCTTTAAATAATCATCCATGAGAAATATTGATCATTTTTTTCTGTATTGCATCAACGTTTACAACACGTGTAAAGCAAAGTATATATAGAATAGAAATATATAAAACACAGATAGGTATAGTCATATATACATATGCATGAAAAAAATAAAATAAAATCAAGCAAAATAGAATAATATCAAATAGATACAAAATAAAATAAAGATATAAAAACAAGGGTACATGTGTGATAGTGGTTTTTTTTTTTTTGCATCCAACATTTTGCAGCCGGACCACAACACTGACGCAAGTGAAGAGGTCCCGCATTACGTCATGGTGCAGGCCACACGGTGGAGGTGAACGCAGCCTGTGTGCAGATCAGTCTGTCTGCGCGCTGCCAGGAAATTTCCACAACACGAGCTCTGCGTGGATCGAGCGGCGGCGGAGCGTCCGCTTCTTGCAGCGATGCAGCAGCGAAACACACCAAAGAAGAAGAAGCCCTGATCGCTCCGCAGTGCGTGGACACGACCCGCTGACGAGATTCCCCCCCCCCCACCGGAGAGAAACAAACACAGGGATGTTGCATGACATGCCTCGGAATTAATTGTGGTGAGTCTTGTTGCCGCAGCTGCCGGAGAATCTGGCAGGGAGACACGGCAGCGACCTTAACCTACTTTGTCACTGTGGGTGAAAATGAGTTTCAAGTTTCAGGATATGCGAGGATTTAAAACGCGGTGAATGGAGGCGCAGTTTGCGGGCAGATGTTTGTGTGTGTGACAGTGGGAGCTTTGTCTCTCGTCCTTACAGGTGTTTCTCTACAGCGTGACAGGTGACGCCTGAGCCGAACATTGTACCACAAGGTGCCTGTTGCCTGTCTGGCTTCCCCTGTTGTATTTGGCCAGTGCTAATCTGGTGGTATTTACATTTTCAAAACATCTTATTGTATTTTGTGCAACTTGACACTACTATTCTCAGGATCTCTTTCAAAGCTTATCACTGCTGAGTAACACACCACTCATTTGCACAGATATGCTGTATTTTGTAGCGTTTCTAACATTTTCACAGATTGCTTCTCTGTTTTGGTTTGTCCCACAAACTCAATGGCACCTGCAACCACAAATTAGCAGCTGCACACAGGGGTCTCAAAGTTTTGGCCTTTTTGCAGCCGAAACCATGGTGATCACCACAGAGCACAGGGCCCTCCAGCAGACATCCCTGTCTGGTACGAGATAGTTTCACGACCTATACAGCATCTACTACAGCAACGGCAGCTGGTTTACCCTAATAAGTCAGTGATGTTTTTATTATTATTCGTCCTGTCGGGGAATGGGATTCAGAGGCCACAGCAGTTTACGGTCTTATGATGTAAAAATAACTCTGGCCCAATCAGTGGCAACAGCTGCGATGTACTGTACCGAGCCGGCCAAACACAGATTGCTCTGTAACTCAAGTAAGTGCTTGTGTTTGGATATGTAGCATGACAGTCTGGTCCAAGTACACCAGGGAGAACATACATTAGCAGCACTGTCCTCTGTGTTTTACTGAGCCGCTACAGAAATAGATTCATAATATAAATAACTTACTAATAAGGAATATCTTTGCTGCTGGCCGGAAACCTGGTTGAATATTTTGGCCCAACAGAAGACCAAAGCTCGAGTGAGTCATGCCTGTGAGAGTCTTGGTTTGGTGTTGGCATTGTTTAGCCCCACCAGTTTCTCTGCAGTGTCAATGGTAAATTATGATTTGCTCTTTTAAGGGCAGTTATTTTATTCAATGTTGCCAGTTGTGACAGTGCCACAGAGAGAGAGTAATGTTTGCTGGGCACATGCCAGGAATGAGGTTTGGGGTCTGCAACTAGAGAGTCAGTAAAGCTGTACAAGAATGTAGAGCCTTCTCATTCGTAGTTAAAGATAGAGGCAGCACAGGCTGTATCCTCGCTGACAGTTTCTAATTTCAGATATCTTCGCTCGGGCCCGTCCATTTGGACTTTTGTTGTTAGGAAGTAGTTTTGCACGATTGTTTCTAGAAGGTGAACTAACTCAGCTCAGATAAGGAAGGAGTGCAACCATGGTGCTTTATGAAAGGTATGTTGATCATTTTGTTCCCTGCGCCATTGCCACAACTCCTATTGGCTCTGCTGGTTTAATATCTGCAACAGATTGTATCAATCTCAGTTATTTCCAAGACTCAGACCGCAGAAGGTCACGGAGCTGGCACTCGGGAGGTGTTTGCTTATGATGTGGAGAAGGATATCATTGTTAATCTTTAAAATATCATGCAGTTGTCCATTCATTCACTCTGTAAGTGATGAATGGGCTCGCATAGCCATTACTTTTATGATGATACTAGACTACAATGGACAGTGGCCTGACATTGCTGTGTATACCTCTGATACTGCTTTTTACTGATGTAAGTGCATTCATCATTGCCTTAAATGACGAATCACCACTTCATTATTTGCTTTATTACTAAATTGTCATTTGCTACATCACATTTCATTATAAACATGCACTAGTTTCATTCTCATATGTGGACGTTCTGTCTTGTAGGATAAATTAATCCTGTGTTGTGAGGTGATCTCCTGAAATGCTGGACTTGATCCTGAAAATCCAGGTTAACCTAATAACCTATAATCTTTTCCCTCTTAAAGTGGATTTCAAAGATTCATAAGGCTCCATAACTGACTGCTTGTACTGACACAAATCAGAGGGTTGATAGCAAAAGAAAATATTGCACTGTTGTGTCCAGGCTAATTCTGATTTCTGCGCCACAGGTCTCTGCAGCATAATATTTAGGTCCTACAAGTTACTGTCAGTGATTTGAAATTGCATCCCTGAATGATTGTCTTGCAGAAAAAGTGTTTTCAAGCCTTATGTGCCACTGGGCTCCCAACTATCAACCCAGCGAGCGTTATCTCATAGAAGATACTTACTAGCGCACAAAACTCTCCTCTGCAAACTTAACTTGTCTGCAGTGGGAGGTGTGTGTGTGTGTGTTGTGGGGGGGAACTAGCGCTATGTTTTTACGAACAGAGTGGCTGGGATCTTTGCTGCCATGGCAACAAACCACATGACTAGGTGTATTAGATTGCCTCAGACATTGTGCAGCGAGGCATGGTGCAGCATTCTCTCTGCTGCTTTGCCCCTTTGAAAGTCTTGTCCTTTGGTTATTTAAGTCCTCCCCATGGCCGAATTAACCAGTTATGTGGTCCCACATGGCCCCACATTGGGCCATGAGGGACCCCCCCCCCCCCATTGTTGTGCATATCAGTCATTCAGGTAATTTTACCTCCTACCTCACACAGTCCAATCATCAGCAAACATGACTTGACACACCGAGGCCTGTTAGATTTGGATTCCTCCAAATGTTGATACTTGAAGTTGTAGTCTGAGCTTTTTTACTTTCTTCATACAAGGATGCTTGAACGTCCCTCTGTCTACAGGTTTTCCAAAAGAAGTGGTGGGTTTAACTGCTTTAATATAAGCTGTTGTTAGCATGTTAGCATGTCCATCTAGAACAGTTGCTAACTTCATTCATTTGTTGGGTTGGTAGTTTAAATATAAGAAGGAAGCAGTATTCATCACTAGCATATCCAATGTGTCGCATTTCTGCAGTAGCAAGTGGGAGGTTATTCGTTTGACCCACTCAGTGCTAACTTTAACTGATTAAACATTCTGATGAAATGAAAAGCTACTCTGCCCACCATTGTCTGAAATTAAAAACCCTCATTAAAAAAGAAAAAGCACAATGAATTTCATCTGGTAAATCTGCCACAGTTATCCTGTTAACATACAGTATATGTACCTGCTCAGAGATCAGTCACTTACGCAGTGGGAATTTTAATATTTGGGCCCCTTGAAGGTCTGGGGCCCCGGGCACTTTGCTAATCCGGCCTTTGTGGTTACTTGCTACTATCACCTTATTATGTTAACAGGGATAAAATATCCTTTCAATTGAAATGGCACAATTGAAGTGTGAGTTGAATTGTGTCAAATTTTTATTTGTGTGTCATGACAATTGACAATACATCAAGTGTTACATGTACAAAACAAATGATTTTAGTATGAATTTATACAGAATGAAGCAGGAATTAAAACGAGGTGTACATTGTGTGATTGAGCAATGCCTTCACTTGTATCTTTCTCTGTAAATAACAGGGTTACACACGCTCTGACATTCCTTTCTCTCTTCCCGACCAGAATGATTGAAGACAGCGGGCAGAGAGGTGACAACATGGCAGATAGAAGGCAACTGTTTGTTGAGATGAGTAAGTGCTCTGAGCCACTACAGCTCAGTGTGATCTATCCCCGGCTGTTTTACGCACTGAACATAAAAATGGCAAATTCCTCTCTGTAACTTTCGTGTAAAGCAAAGACGAGCGTCTCCACCTGAGTCAAGCAGATGGATCTTTAACACCGACAGACCGGCCTCCAGTGTGACCTCACGCTCTCCCACTATTTACACAATGTGAAATCCTGTTATGTCTTGTTCTATGTTTTCAAATGCAGCTCAAGTATTGCTATTAGGATTTTTACTCATATTGTTCTTTTCAAAAAAGCAGAGTTAATTTTCTTTGCTGCTTTTTTAGCATGTAATCATATGTAAACACAGGTGTTAGTAACATTAATGAAGACTCAGTTCTATTTATACACAGAGCTTTAATAAATGAGAATATATTAACATCTGTGTTTATGTACTATTTTATGTCCAAAACAAGTCTAAAGGTCATTTTATACTTTATTCATTTTGTAAGAATATTTTTTTTTTATCCCAAATTGCCAAGTTATACAATGATTTTTTTCAAATCTGCTCCAGTTCTACACAGTCAAATCAATTCTAAGCAGTAAGTTTCATATTGACTCAAATTTTTGGATAATTGTTTTTTGGTAAAAATGAAGTATAAAGTTAACACCAGAAACACTTAATTTTCTGGATGTGCTGTTGATGGACACATCACAAAGCAAAGGAAATGGAGGAGCTGCTCACAGCGGGAAAATAAAAACACTGGTCATAAAAACACCTTTGAGGAAACAGAAAAAAATCTTTTGAACAGATGTTTTTGCAGTGTTTGTGAAGTCAAATTGACAGTGACACTCCAAAGCTTTGGAACACATTGCAACATTTCCCTTCAGAATATAAAGAACTGAATAAAAAACAGTTAGTATGCCAGTCAAAACAAACAGGAAAAGCAGTTTTTTAATTAGCTGCCTGCTCATTCAAACCTAATCAACAGCCAATCAAAGACACAGGCTTAGCGATGAAAAATTACATTATGAAATTAAAGTGTTGGGGGTAAAATAGCATCATAAGAAAATGTCCTTCTCCCCCAAAGCGTCCGTGGGTAAAAATGTAAGTTATTATTATTATTATTATAAGAAAAGAGAACTACAATTAACTGTTATTATGATATAGAAACTTTTTCATTTTATTTCACATTGTCATATTTACTATATGTATTAAACACTCCAGGCCTCCATGCAGTCCCTCTACAAAGTTAATATTTAGCTTGTCGGATAGGTTCACCATTTGTAATGAATATTTCTTCCTCAGGGGCCCACGACTTGGATTCCATCCGATTATCAACATACAGAACAGCTTGCAAACTCAGATTTGTGCAGAAGAAGTGTAACCGTGAGTATGAAGCATGTCTAACTGCACGACTCATTTTTTTCCCCATGAACGTGTTGATTTACTGTTTCTCTGTTTGCTCTCCAGTGCACCTGGTTGATATCTGGAATGTGATCGAGGCTTTCCGAGAGAACGGGCTCAACACCATGGACCTCACCGCTGAGCTCTCTGTGGCTCGCCTAGAGATGGTACTGTCCACCATTTTTTACCAGCTGAACAAACGCATGCCCACCACGCACCAGATCAACGTGGAGCAGTCCATCAGCCTGCTGCTCAACTTCCTCCTGGCAGCCTACGACCCGTGAGTAACCCGTCACATGATGGTCGACGGCTGGTTGTGTACTTTCACATCTGAGGATTTGACGTGAGCTAATGGGGTGTGCAGTGGGATTCTCATGTGCCTGTCAGAGAAGATACAGACTATTTACCTTAAAATTTTAAATATTGTCACAACATACTAGTGAATAGTGGATTCTTTTGTGAGGGGTAAACATGTTGTAAGACGATTATCACTGTAATTTCAAGTTTTTTTAAAGGTTGTGCCAAAAACATTTTTTTTTTTTAAAGACTTTGACCATAATGTAAAATGTTTTTCCTCTTTTTTAATAGGGAGGGCCACGGCAAAGTACCTGTCTTTGTTGTGAAGATGGCCGTAGCAACTGTCTGTGGTGGGAAAATTCTGGATAAATTAAGATGTAAGCTACACAACAAAACCTTATTTTGCTTTTAATTGTGAAAAATTTCAGTTAAAGTCAACACTTTTACCTGCAATAAATCAGCCTATTGTCTCTGTAAAGTTCATACTCTTCTTGGTCTAAGTAATGTATTGCATTGTAATTTATAATACAAACCTCTTGCAGCTGTATTTTCTGCATCTCTTTCTGCAGAGAAGAGGTTGCTGGGTTATCAGGGGAGAAGTCATTATTTGTTTTCCGAAGGATTGGGTTTATTACATAATCTACTAAATCTGTGGGTGCACTAACAATAGTTTATGAAAGAAAAGTAGGAGGGCTGTGTTGTTGGTGTATTATAACGTCTGTTTTGAATAACTGCTTTACTTTGATTTGTTTTCACAAATAAGTGGGATAATTGCTTTGTGTAATGTTATAATTAGCCGACTGTGGGGGCAATTAGTTTGATTCATTCGTGTAATGTCTCCCCGCACTGTTCCCAGATATTTTTTCACTGATATCGGATTCCGCTGGAATAATGGTGTATGCACAGTTTGACCAATTCCTGAGGGAAGTTCTCAAATTACCCATGGCGGTTTTTGAGGGACCTTCGTTTGGTTACACAGAACAAGCTGCAAGAACCTGCTTTGCACAGCAGGTGAGGACCTTTTAACCACAGAGTGCAATGTTTTAGTGGATGTGTGATTGTTTTAGCATTGACGTTGTGGGTGAAACTCACGTCAACAGAAAAAGGTCTCCCTCAACACATTCCTCGATACGTTGATGTCAGACCCGCCCCCTCAGTGTCTGGTCTGGTTGCCACTCATGCATCGGCTGGCCAACGTGGAGAACGGTAAGACAGCACACAAAATATTTATAAACCGGGAGGGAAAGCTAGTACGGCTGGGAGGATGTAAAGTTCAGCCTTGCATTATAATCTTGAGTCATCACATGCACACAACACACACCCAGTGAAAACACCCCACAGGGACCTTACATCCTGTGCGTGAGTGTGATGCACTCATCATCACAGACCAACTCCATGTGAGCAGATGAAACACCGTGACATCTTTACACATCTTCAGTTTGACGCTGCTTGTGTTGATTTTTTTGTTCAGTCAACGTTGTATCATCAGAACAGGCTCAATATCCCTGCACATCTGTCCTTAAATTAATGGAAATTAATCCTGTACTCACTCACTGCAACGTGCAAAAAATCTGGGTTGCCGTCACATCTGTTTATGTGCATGTGCGTGTTCATGGGTGCGTTTGTGTGTCTGACCCCTCCTCTCCTCCCTGCAGTCTTTCACCCGGTCGAGTGCTCCTACTGCCATACTGAGAGTATGATGGGCTTCCGCTACCGCTGCCAGCAATGTCATAATTACCAGCTCTGTCAGGACTGCTTCTGGAGGGGGCATGCCAGCGGTTCCCATAGCAACCAGCACCAAATGAAGGAGTATACGTCATGGGTAAGGAGGAGGAGGGGAGGGGGTGTGTCTGCACTGGACCAGTCATTGTGGCTATTTTCGCTCCGCTTCACCGCAGCTTGAGCGACGGCAAATGCTGCGACGCAGGTGACAGTGCTGCTGCCATGACGTCGCCGCGTTTTCTAAGAAGACATTAGCGTCTGCACGTCCTCAGAAATCTGTGCCTCACTCCCGTGTTTCTCCCCCAGAAATCGCCTGCTAAGAAGTTATCCCGCGCACTCAGTAAGTCACTGAGCTGTGCATCCAGCAGAGAGCCTCTTCACGCCATGTTCCTCGAAATGCCAGAGAAACCTCTCAACCTAGCTCACATTGTGTAAGTTCACCTCCTCTCTTTTAATTCTCCGTAACACAGAAAGAGAGGAATCTGTAATCAGAGAGGTGTGTTATTTTCAGGGCCCCTGATTTCTGTTTCACATTTTGAAATGCTTGATTTCAACCCCCAGCTGAGATTGATCCTGTAGCTCCCTCTGAGTGTCAAGTATTGGTTCCACTGATCAATGAGCCTTAATTATAGCCTTGGGAATGATTGTAATCTGCAATGCTGCTGCTACCTTTTCATTGACTTGACCGATGTTTTCTATTTCCTTATAAATAATAAAACCAAAGTCTACACAGACTTTATAGCTCACTGTCTGTTAAAGGCTAAAATAGGCATTAGAACATAAAGTCCCTTATGCTTCTCAGAACTAGAGTGTTTGCTTTGTCTATATTTATTCTGTAAAATGTAAAGGAGACATATCATGTTCAGGTTCATAGTTTTAATCTAGGTTATCACTTGATAAGGTTTATGTGCTTTAATTTTCAGAAAATGCAGGTCACATGACATCACAATGATGCAGACGTATCAGCTGTAGTACCGACAAGGTGTTTCTGGAGAAACAGTGTTTCTGTGTTCTCTTCGCTCCATTTACTGCAGACTTTGGGCTTTTTAAATTTGCTGACCTACAAAAAAACATAATAATTCATATGTTTCAATTAGATAGTTTTCAATAGATGCACAATATCTGTGATGAGATTACCAGTCTGGTTTTTAGTTTCTTTGTTTTTCTATTTTTATGACTGCAAGTTTTTTACATTTAGTAAAGTCTTTGAGCTGATTGTAATAAATTACATTCATTTCCTTCCTTGTTTTTTACTTTCCTTGAAATAGAGACACGTGGTGAGTTCGTTTTGATTATTTGATGCACCACAAAATGTATTTTGTACATTTTGCTCAAATTACATCCTTTGTGCTCATTGTGCTAATCACAGTGCCATCCCTCCTCATGTTCCCACAGTGTCCATCATTGGTTTCCATCCAAGCACTCGCTGTGTTTGTTGATCCGCCCGTCCGTTCCTCAGTTCATTGCACGTTTTCATTGTTGACTAATTATATCCCACTTTGTTGCCGCGTTCTGTTACATGTACAGAGAGTTATCTCATGAAATATTCATTCGGAGATCACTAGTAATTCCCCAAAAGACCAAAGCTTTTCCTTTCAGCATTTTAATAATTTTATTTGAATATAAGTTATAATTTATTATTTATCCTCTCTAGGCCACCAAGACCAGTGAACATCACCAACGACCACTCGCTCTCCCACTCCATGCCGACATCAGGGAACCCTTACTCCACCAAAAAGTGAGTGCAACAGCAGGAACAATGGATGTCCTGGATTTTTACAACAGCTCTTTTCAGTTTCCCGTGTTCCCTGAAGGCCACATGTCCTGTAGACTCTGTGACCCACACTGTCTTTATTTTATCGTAGCGTGTGTGTAAGAGAGAGAGAGAGAGAATGTGTGTGTGTGTGCTTTTATTTTGTGGTTTCCTGGCGCTGAATGTAAATGGCTTGCCTTCCAGCAAGAATAATGATGTTGAGCAAAGAAAGCCCTTGACTGTTGCTGCTCCGCATCTGTTTAAAGGGAGAGGGTAAGTGACACAGGTGTGCACACGAGAATGCTTTTGTAGCTCAAATGCATGCATGAACTAATATAGATAATAATCATAGGGCATAAACTAGAGTGCTTATCATTCTAAGGAAACTATTAGCGAGCCAGTTTTCTTGGAGAGGGGCTTATATTGTTGTACTCAAGGGGCTGTTTCAAAGACGCTAGATGAAGCATGCATCATAAAGCTGGCCATTAGTTTAGCGTCTCTATTCTCTATCTTTTCAATCACACAGAAATGGGGAAGTCTAACTGCCAGTTTTTGAAGTTACAGCACTTGAAATTTATATATTCCCAAACTCATGAGAATAGATTTTACCTGTTCAGATGAAACAGGATTAAGCCTTTTTTCAGTTGCAGTTTGTGTTGTATTTTGGAAGATTAAAAGAAATCTTTGAGCTGCCCTGCACCTGCATTTGATGAAGAAAGCAGAACACTACTGCCTTTCATAACGTATATAAAAACATACGAATGATGTGACGAGTGAGCTGTTCCGCAGGTTGTTCCTGATGTGCATGTCAGAGTCTCGTACACTGCGGCTCCTGTTTGCAAAGCCTGCAAAGAGCTGATATAATACAGGGGCCTTCAGGTGATGTGCCCTTTGCTAGTCCACTGGTTAGTGTTTGCACACTAACTGAAGAAAGTCTGATAACATTCCGTAAGATGCAAATAAAGTTCATCAAAGGGCCTGAAACAGTAGATTAAACTGATTTAATACTGTGGAGGACTTGTGATGCTGAGATTTGAAAAAGGTTTTGGCAAAATCAAAACAGAGTGACGCCAAGATTCCCTGACTTTTAGCCTCTAATGTAGGTCAAGCTCATAGACTGTATACAAAGATGGATGACACGACTGCTCTTCATGACTAACATCCGAGGCTGAGAATGGTCAAGCATGTGTATTGTACTACTGCCTACAATGAGTTTGTTATTTCGGACAAAACCTCTTTCTCTTGTCTGACCAATCGGACAGATTGACGTCCTTATTCGTATCTTTTTATGTCTAATTCTGACTAATTCTTTTCTCCTCCATGGAGTCCACCTTGGAGTAAATTGACTATCATCTGATGACGAATTAGCCTCTGGGGGCTACAGCCAATATTTTGGGGCCTCTGTTGTAGACAGCAGATATCTGGGTTGAGACTCCATCTTCCATTTGCTGTAGACCATTTACAGTCCAACGAGTCCTCGTGTTTCTCCACCAGAAACACAAACTGCGATATATCGGACGACACAACATTTTGGCTATTCTCCATGAACTGCTTTCTGCATATAGCCAATACATTTCAAACAATGTGTTCTGCCTGTTTTAAATGTGATCAAACTATAAATCCAAAAGGAAACCAGAAGGCTTCCGGCCCATATTCACATGTAGAATCTGTCTATAGAGATGACTGTGCTGGTTAGCATGGCTGCTACAGTACAGCTGTGTGTGATACAGGTGGAGCAGGTGGAAAGCCTCTTTATTGATCCACCAATAAAACTGTGTGCATGCCTGATAAATCTTTGGGGCAGTTTGACTTAAATATAATAGTTTTAATAACAGAGCACTGAGTGGTTGATGCTCGTAGAACGTAAACAGTGCATGCAGCTTGTAGAGTTCATGGGCATGTCCTTAATCGTGCTCCGGGCCTTCATTGGCTGGGTCTCTCCCGAACATAATATGGCCTTGTTTCTCTCTAGTCACCCATGAAAGGCTGCTTTTCCAGCCACTCTCCTCCTCCTCCTCTTCCTCCTCTCTTTTGTTGTCCTCTCTCTCAGCTTTCCCTCGTCCCTCTGTTGTCACCTGTGTAACGTTCTGTTTTATGTTATGTGGAACCCTGCCACTGTTCCAGGTTGAACTACAACCTCGATGTTGCCGATAGACTTGCTGACGAACATGCTCTGATTGGCCTCTATGTGAATCTGCTCCAAAACAACCCCAATACATGGTTAGTTGGTGCGTGCTGCTGTGTTTGCCAAACACCAGTGGAAACTATGTGCTCTGCTGAACTGCCACCTCACCACTCCTTCCCCCTGATCTAACTTCACTCTGGATGTTACAGGCTGCATGTTGTCAGAATAGTAACCGCGACCTTTGACACTTCTGTCAACACATTATTGCCATTTAGATTTTTTTTTTTTGTCCAAAATGGTATCAAGAGGAAAATGTAGATATGATTTGATTCCATTTTTAATATTTTGAAAAAATACTTAGCAGGTATATATGAGGGGCAGATTTGTTTGTTAATTGGCACCTTTTAAACACTTTTAGCTGCAATTTTCTTCCTTATGAACTCATTTCTGAAACATGTTTGGTTCGTTTGATCTGTAAACGCTGCATATTAATGAGAGTATTGTATCCCCCCCCCCCCCCTGAGGCATCAATGCTTATTTCCTCAGCAACATGAACATTTTGTCAGCTGTGTGTGTGCGTGGGTGTGTGTGTGCGTGAGTGTGTGCATGTGTCAGTGATGATTAAATGCCATCTATCATTTTCGTCTACGTGTGTTATAGTTATAGTTTAAGCTCTTTAACCACCCCCAACATCACCATCAGCACACACACACATTTTACACAGATACACATATCCTCCTATGTGAGTACATTGTGTGTGTGTGTGTGTGTGTGTGTGTGTGTGTGTGTGTGTGTGTGTGTGTGTGTGTGTGTGTCTGTGTGTGTGTGTGTGTGTGTGTGAGAGAGAGAGTCTTCCTGTCGTTTCAATACAAAGCGAGTGATTACTCCACCTCCACTTTCATATAACAGATCATCTTCTTTCCTGCTCTTGTGGTTTTACATAAGAAGCTCAGCATGATTACTGAGGCCTCGGCTGCCACAGAACTTCAGAGGCTTTGTCTGATTAATCAGACTCTTCAACAAAATAAACTTTCTTGGATTTTTGCCTCTATTTTTTTAAAATTTCTTGCATATTTTATGTCGCTGTGTGTTATTAACTGTGTCATGTTGTGACTCCCATCTCTATTTTCCTCTTGATCAGTTTGCTCGAGAGCAGTAACCATCAAGATGAAGAGCACAGCCTCATCGCCCGCTATGCTGCTAGACTGGCTGCTGATGCTGCGGTGAGATATATATATATATATATAAGACATTTATTGCACACATCACCTCTTGGCATCTTTTATCACTGTTCAGAGCCAAAAATCTGTCCTTGATGAGAAAAGGGTTTAACGTATGCTGCTACTCCACCTCTGGGGGTTTCTGTCTGTTTTATTGCTGAGATGAAGAAGGGGATTTACAGGTGGTGATCTTTTCTAAGCAGACGTGTGTATCTTCCGATCGGGTCTTGATGGATGTCTGGTGACTTAACCGTTTTTCCGTTCCCCCCTGTGAGACGTGAGATAAGGTAGCGGGGGTGACATCATCCAGAGGTAACTGCCAGGTCACGTGACATCTCCTGCTTGGTTTCACCGACAGGCTCAACAGCAGCGGATCCCCACAGACCTCCCCTGCTCTCTGGATGCCAACAAACAGCAGAGGCAGCTCATAGCTGAGCTCGAGAGCAAAAACAGGTGAGGGATGACTGCTGCTGTGATACTGTTCTTCTCTCTGTCTCTTCACAAAGATAAATACTGACCTGAAAACACCTCCACTACTGAATAAAAAAATATATATTTATCCTCGTTAATATTAATATTTTCAAGAAGATTACAAACAGTATATATTTAAAATTTAAATCAATAAATAGGGGACAAGCAAGACAAGGTCATTTATTGTATAAAACATTTGCACTTGGCAGCAAATTCATATAGTGTAAAAGAAGTACAAATGATAAGTCGAAGAAAAACAATTACAGGTAAGATGACTAAACATTGAATTTAATAGGGAATTTAACAATTAAAATTTGATTAATACAAAAACCAAAGTGGAGGCAATTTGCTATAAGCAAAATATAGGATGGAAGATGTGTCCCCACACAAATCCACCAGATTTAAAGATTGTTAGATTTAGATAGTGTGTATGTTGGTTGGTAGGTTGTTCTTAACATTTGCAGCATTGTAGCAGAATGCTGCCTCCTCAAGTTTTGTGTTGACCGAGGGCTAATAATTAGATTTTGTATTTGCATATGTTTGTGCCCGTCAACAGAGAAATCCTGCAGGAAATCCAGCGGCTGCGGGTCCAGCACGAGGAGGCCTCCCAGCCGCCTCCCGACAAGGGTCAGCAGAACCCCACTCTGCTGGCGGAGCTCCGTCTTCTCAGGTAACTGCTGACTCCATCCATCCCGCTGCAGTGTGTGGTCACAGGCTCTGAATCTACCTTCTGTAATTACCTGTCGTTTTACAAAGCAAACCACAGATGCTCATGATGTCTTCTTCCTTGTTTTTCCATTGACGCGACATTATGGTGTCTTCACACTGTACAACTTGTTCCCTCTGTCAGGCAACGCAAAGATGAGCTCGAACAAAGAATGTCGACTCTGCAGGAGAGTCGCAGGGAACTCATGGTGCAGCTGGAGCAGCTAATGATGCTTCTCAAGGTACCTGAGACGTGTCTCTCATCTCTCTCACTGCACAGTCGTCACATACAGATGAATTCGCCTTCATGATTACTGACGGAGGACATACACTCTATTTCCTGTTGGGAACAATACAGTTTTGTTGTATTTTCTTTTTTACATGTACGTCTTAGCCAGAATCAATTATGCTGAAGATTATATTAACATGATTATATAAAACTACAGGGACATGTACTGTATGTCTTCTTTCTGATATTGATGCAGGTGGTAAGCAATATGGCCTGATGATGGATTTACCTTGTTTTACATTTCCTTCCAGCTGTGGCTGATGTAAAGCAAACACTGCACTTTATAGATAAGGACACGTCAGAAATTACCCAAAATGTCCTTTGGAGGGCGCCGTTAACATTCAAGCTCTGTTATCTTTTCTTTTCTTACCTCAAAAACCTAAAGGTACAATATATTCACATATTTAATTAAAGAGTCTTATCTATAGATGAGGAAAAAGCATTTCATTTCTTTATTTCATATTATCATTGTTGTTATTATTATTTTATATAGGCCAGATATAGTAATAATATAAAGTCAAATCAATATTTAGTGGCAAAGTGGTACCAGACTCTAATCCTGTATATTAATCATAGGTATAAGTAAAGAATTAAATAAGTTATTGATTGTTATGAACTTGTCCTCTCACATCAATGTCAGTTAATACAATTGAAATATGGCATTGATTAAATATGCTAATGTAATTAATATGTTAATGTGTCTCAAAGTGCCAGACAAGAGTCCAGACTATTTAAAAACATGATACAGGGTTTGGAATTATCCTCCATCTCACCCTACAAGACAGCACTTCATCTTCTCTATAAGAAAGATAAGATATCTTTTTATTAACCCAAAAAGATCAATGTTAATCCATTAAACTCGAGTGAGGAAGCCACAGTCTCATCATGTACCCACTGGATTTTTCCCCCCAGAAATACTTGTGGTTTTATGAGCCTTAAAATATTGTTTTTTTCAGCTGGAGGAGGAGCGGAGACAAGCCGTAAGTTCGAAAAACCTAAGGCTTCAAGAGACTGAAACTTGGAAGCATGTTTGAAACAAATACTTGTCAGCTGAACATTTTATCAACAAACCGTTGGCTTCGCTTGTTAAAAACTAACAACCTTTTCCACACAATTTAGAAATTCATTGTTTTTACCAGACAAGATAAAAGCTTGTGCTTTGGTTTGTGGGCATGGTTGGAATATTTCAGGGAGGAAATCTGTTTTAATAGCATGTTAAATATTTGAATAATGTCGTGTTGAAAGCAAAAACAGTTAAGCCACTCAAACACTGTACATTTCTAACATGTGTGTAGTGTGTGTTGCTATTGTGGTTGATTTTTCAGGACAAATTAGCTTTAACAGCTATTAGACTGAATTATTTAAGCATTTTTTGGTGATTAAATTATTTTCTTGGTAAAATAGCATGATTTTCTGTGCAAACAGCACTAATTTTGTCTGTATGTGTTGCAGACTCAGGGTCCCGGCTCGCCACGCTCTTCCCCCAGCCACACCATCAGCCGGCCAATCCCCACACCCATCCACTCGGACTCTGCCAGCACGACCCCGACTCACACACCTCAGGACTCACTCATGGGAGTGGGAGGGGATGTTCAGGAGGCCTTCGCTCAGGGTGACCGACTCAAACACGTGCATTTATTAAGTCTGGTTGGAATTGGAAGTAATCATATTCAAAACTTCTCTTTTTGTCTTTTGCTTTGAAGGTCCAAGGAGGAATTTAAGAAACGACCTGCTCATTGCTGCTGACTCCATCACCAACACAATGTCGTCATTGGTCAAGGAACTCAATTCAGGTAAAAATGAATCCGAAATAACTCATGTTTGTCCTCCTGATTTATTACATAACAGCTGATTTCATATCTCTTTTTTCCACAGAGGGCGGAAGTGAGACTGAGAGCACTGTGGATTCAGACTTTGGCCGTGGTGACCTGTCGGCCGCAACCTCTTCAGATCCCTTCATCACCTTTAAACAAAGGTTCATCAACTTTCAGTGCACAAGAAATGATTTGCAAGAATGCTGATATGAATATGAGAAAAAAAAAAAAGAAATAGATTAAGGTTTTTGAATGAACCTGCCATCACAGACATTTGTTGAGGAACTGCTTTGTTCAACTTACTGCTTATTTTCTCTGTACAAACAACCCTGTGGTTTAGCTTTGTTCCATACAGATGTGTGTGGAAAGGCCATCTACCTTTCAAAGCACCACTGAATCAGATGTATTGGTTGTTATAGGAGATCACTTTAAAAACGATAGTAAATTCCTTTTAAACCACTGTTTTAAACTCGTGTTTTAACCTGCCTGTTGTGTTGCAGGAGGGCCAGCGCTGCAGAGGAGGAGGGCTTTGAGAACGATCTGGAGCAGCAGCTGGAGGACGAGCTCAGCTTCGAGGAGC
The DNA here is from genome assembly GCF_024713975.1 of Paralichthys olivaceus. Taxonomy (NCBI): domain Eukaryota; kingdom Metazoa; phylum Chordata; class Actinopteri; order Pleuronectiformes; family Paralichthyidae; genus Paralichthys; species Paralichthys olivaceus. The sequence continues at coordinate 8,521,650 of NC_091108.1, read as the reverse complement.
TGATGAAGCACAGGCAGGAACCAGACAAACCGTGCATGGTGAGACTCGAAACAAATCAGAGCAGATTTAATTTAAAGATGATTCAATTTCTCCTTTTCTGTTATAACTCTAACCTGCTTTATGTGCTGTGGTGGTGTTCATACAGGTGACTCTGCAGCAGTGACTGTGTTAATCCATGTCACTGGTAAGTTTCTGACACTCACTCTCATCAATATTGATTAATCAGACAATTTTCAATTATGTGAAGTCTGTAAAAGGCAAGAAAATAGTTTTTAAAAATGCATGCTAGAATTTCCCACTTAAAATATCTTCAAATAACCATCCCTCTAATGGCCAAAACTCAGTTTTCTAATATGGACGACAAAGAAAAGCAATGTTCTTTACTTCACTTTACCATGTAGGCTATAATGTTTTATTCTTTACAGGTGAGCAATATGAAAAGCAACAATAGTAGAAGACACTGGACACTGGGCCGACGGTACCGAGCACTGAAGAAGTGAAGATGAATTTTAAGTTGAAAAAGAAAAAAATTGCTAAGTCCAACCACAGACTACATTTATGTGAAGATATATATTTTTAACCAACCACATATTTAAAGTAATACTGTGAGCTGATGTAAAGAGATTAATTACTAAGCTGTCTATGATACCACAGGTGCCATAAAAAAACTCATGATTTGTTTCTTCTTCATTTTTATCCTTTTTTTATGAGTTGTGTCGCTCGTATACAGTGTTCATACACGGTGGCAAAGTGGCGAATTCTCATGTGTCTGAGTTTTAAATGAAACGAACCAGGATTTAACGTTCGTTCGCCATCTGCTTTATGTTTGAAACTTGAGATTACGTTGGAGTTGAAGTTATTGTCGATACAATTTGCAATCTTTTTTGAGATTTTATCACTATTCCATAGATTTCTTAATGTTGCTGTCAAGTGGCTTTTGTATTTTTTTCGTTTGTGTTTTGAAGCAGGCCCACTGCTATTGATCAGAAAGGTTTGTTTTATTTGACACATCGGTGATAATAATGCACACTGCCTGCACACAGCTGGTTGGATGATCTCACAGAGGAGTTCATTCAAACTGACGGTGCAGCATGTAGCTAGCAACACGACCCGTTCAGCAGCGATGCGACATGTGTCCACTGGGAAAAAATGAGGTTAAACTCATTTAATCTGACGCTTGGAAAGGTTTTTGGCTGAGAGAGATTTGAACTGAAAATATGTACAATGTCTACATATAAAAGGCTAATTACACCTGGTTTTAGATGGATTGAACGTGTGCTAAAAGACAGTAACACAAACGCTTCCAAATAACTCAAATTCAAAGGTTTACACTGGTAAGGGCATTGAACAAACTGTGTTTACTATCAACGGTTAATGAATAAGGTTCGATCATAGATCATTCGCCATTGCTTCCTTTGATAGCGTCAGTGCTCTCACGCAGACCTGTGCATGACTTGCACAGCAACATACACACTCTTGATGTATTTTCTGAGTGTGCGTGAAAACTTTACTCAGTCACTTTGGAGGGGGAAAAAGTGGCGAGCCAATCTAAAATCATAAATGTGTGAAATATATCTAGTTTGATTTTTGAGCAAGTTCATAGCAGTGATTTTGCATGGTGGTGATGCATAATAAAGTGTTGACACAATATCACAATTTTTGCCTATGAACTCCGTTTTCTCTTTCTTTTTCCATTCCAGAACGGCACACTTCAATTGGCTTGGTTTGGCAGTGCACATTTATTATCTGTCATAAATGCACTGTTGGCTGCCCTCAACCTATTGTCTATAATTCATCACACAGAGCCCCCATCTGAGGTAACATAAAAGCAGCCATCCAGCTCGGAATCTCACTTTCATGTGGGTATTAGGAAGGAGAATTTCACTCTCAGGCTCAGGCAGTATTATCAGCATATGAATGAACTGAAAAGAGGTTTAATAATAATTATCATCAGTACTTTTTAAAAACATCAACACATGTCGATCAATATTAACATTCAGAGACTGTATTTATAACATTGACCCACAACCTCCATCACCAAAGCTTTTACATAATGATCACAATCAAGCCTCCAAGAATCTTCCTACAATATGTTCTCTATCTGCTCTGTGTCTTGTCTCCTCTCAGCACAGTTAGCAAGCTGCTCTAATGGTGATGAATTTCATACAAAGCCTCATCGAGATGTCCTCTGTCTTTTATCAAGTGCATGACTGCACCCTGGTGTTAACACAGGAGGAGTGCAGTTGTGTGAGTAGCTGAACATAGTGAAAGCGTTCTTTCACAATACACATTGCTGTTCTTTCAGCGATGTAAGAATTTGTAGCAGAACCGAAGAAGGTGACATCCAAAAAGACACAGATATTAAATTTGAAATAATATGCAACCATTGATCATCATTGTTTCAGATAACGACATCGAAATCGAACAATTGTAAAGTTTTTTTGTGGATAAGTCAAGCACCTATTTATCTTTCAGCATCAATTTAACATTACAATTCATGGCAACATAACAGTGTTCTTTGATTTTATTACTAATAAGCACAACAGTGAGATTCCTTTTAGTTTTATAGATCTTATTTAAATAATTTGCAGGTTTAGCTGGTTTAAAATAAGTCTTGATTAGTCTGTGTTAAAAATTAGTGTTAACCCTCAAGTATTGTGCTCAAGTACAATTCTGAGGTGTACTTTCCTTGAGTATTTCAATTTTCTGTTTCAGATATTCATTAAATTACATTGTATTACTTTTTTGTAACTTTTATTTATTTAAAGGGGGCAGTGTGCATTAATTAATATGAGAACAATGATTAATGCAAATGTCCCAGAGTTGGTATCTTAGAATAATGTGAATACATTAAAATACTTTCTACTTGTTAAAGCATCACTAATTACCATCAATCGGTGTAGAAATGTGTAATAATATATAAAAAACCTGACAGAGCAATGTATCGTGGGCAGCTTTACCTTTTATTCATTAAATCAAAGTTTTAAATTCTACGATAATTATTGGAAAAAGAAAATCAAACGGTACGAAAACTGTGTGACAGTGTGAGTGATCAGCGCATCAACACCTGATTGGTCAACCCCCGGACAGATGTCACACGTCAGCCAATCAGCTGCGAGGCCGATGAAACGCCGTCCAATCCGCTGCCGGCTCTCCCCTCACCGCGTAGTGATTCTGGGCGTTAGAGGGTGTGGTGACTCAGCCGGAAAACAGCTTTCTCTCGTGTGTGTAACAGCTCGTTGTTCAACCTGAGGATCATCACAGGTGAGTCCCGCTCCCGTCCCGGTCCGTGGTGGGGATTCAAACCTGCAACATGTGTGCGTGTTTTAAAAAACCGAGCCGCCGGTGTGTGTGTGTGTGTGTGCGCGCGCGCGGTGATGTCCCCCCGGGTCAGGGCATCTGTGAGCTGTCACCGCTCCTCCGCGTCAGCGCCCGGCAGGAGCGAAAATTAGCTTAACTGTAAGTTGGCGGCTAGCTCGGACGAGATGTTCCAGCGTCCGTGTAAACAACGTCTGGCTCCCTCGGACACTTTCGGCTTTAGCTTTAGCATTGTTGGGCTGCGTGCTAGCGTGGCCGCCAATCATAGCTAACTCACTCAGCTGTCACTTCCAGCACGGAGCGGAGTTAGCTTTCAGTCGCCGCAGCTAGCTTGATTTTGAAAACAACAGAAATTGGCCACGCTTGTTTCGCGTCTCCCGCCAGCAGCGAGGATAGAAAGTAGTGACTGGACCTCACCTTTTATCACCCCCCCAACCCCCCCTTCAAATGCTGCAGTCAACTTTTCACAAAGGCTTCACATAAACCACTGCAGGAGATTAGCTTAAGCAGTGATCCCTGCCTTCATTTCTATCAATGATATTTCGACACCACAGTAGTAACATCATATTTAAACCCGTCCAACCTGCAGCTCAGGGTAACACTGACCTCTGTGCTGTCTGTTGGATGCAGGGGACTGGATGTGCCCCCCCCCCTCTTCTTGGTAACCCACTTCAAGAGAGCCAGTGTTGAGATATGAATGGAGACAGCACAGCTCTGGCCTTTCCTCTAATGGACTGAGCTCAACACTCTGTAAAACATAGATCGGGATATAGGCTGTGCATTACCAGCATGTTCTCCACCCCCAACCCCCACAACATTGACAGCAGGCTACATTAACAAGCAGCCAGCTAGATTGGCTATCTTGTCTGCTGTGCTCCCAGAGTGAGCCCGTGCAGTTCCTGGCATGGAGAAGTCCAGTTCAGAATAAACACGTGTTCATAGGTAAAATACTTCAAATTATGTCACAGTTAGACTGATGTAACTGGTGAGTAAGCTAGTGGTTTTATAACGTCTTAATTGGCTGTTTCCTTAGTATTAGTGTTTGCTCTGCTTTAAGGAGGCTTAAGAAAGTGTCTCAGCATCAACACAAGTAAATAATCCTTTTCCATATCAAGGTGTTAACGTCAACAGAAAACTAAAACTGTGAGAGAAGTCACCGTTCAGGTGAGGAGACTATAGTCATTGTCATGAATCCATCTGTTACCCCACTCACTGTCACCAGATCACAAAGCACGACACACACTAACAGACAGCTGCTTCAAACCAGTCATTCGTTTATAAAAAAGATGTTCATACTTCTTCTCTCCTTTTGTTGTAATGTAACTGCAGATATGTCTGTGGTTTTAAATTTGTGGTAATAGAATCCTAGATTTTTGTTAAGTTTCCCTCTCTACAGGTGAAGCTGTAGACCCAGAGGGCAGTCTGAACATTTGAAACCAGCTGTGAATGCTGCACCTCTGTGTTGACAATTTAAGGCCCTTCAGATTGGGAAGTGGCAAGTTAACTTCAGTGACAACCTGGTAGAGGCTATTCCACCCAACCTGGCTTTAGCACAATAATGCTAACAAGCATATAGATGCCACTGATCTTTGACCAGGTCATACTTGTGCTGCTTGCCGCCTACAAAGAGGACGTCTGTACTTACACTTGTGTTGAGTGTGATGAGACCAAAATGCTGCAGTTGTCACTTTCCAGTCTGTTTGGGCCTCTAGCATTACTGCAGTGGATGTGTAGTTTTGCATACATGATTTGGTTCTTTGTAGATATGTGCCTAGTGTCCACAGTATGGCAATTCAATGAGATTAGTACTTGTCTGGGCCTTGGCTCTGCAGGAATTTGTGTTAGGAAGGACTAAGGAATAATTTTGACCCAGAAAAGGGGTTTTGCTGAATTATTTCCCTCCAGCAAACTATAGATGAATATTTTGCACTTTGTCAACTGCCTTGATTTATTTCTCATGTTGTCACGGTTTTAAAAAAAAATTCAAATGCAAGCCTAAATGCACTTTTCAGTGTAAAGGTGAATTGTATGCTGTCACTGTTAGAGGGGCAATCCACGGTGTTGTATGTTAAACCTGCTCTGCTGACATATAGTAGTTGACCACAGAAGATGTCAAGATCACTAACCCAGCTTTGGCCTGATGGTGGCACTAGAGTTTTATTCAGAGTGAAAGTACCCAGCTTGCTGATCAAGCGCTGTGAGTATTTTACATCTTTTAGCTCGTTTTAAAAGCAGAAACAAAATTTGAACTATTATTCATTATATTGACAGAACAAAATCAAAATTGTTGGTATTGCAATTTCCAGTATGGAAGGGTTTAAATCATCTTGTAGGAAAAAATGTGTTTGTCCTCTGTTGGACTTGTCTTAACATAAAAATACAGAGAAGAAATGCAGCTGACTCATGAAAAAGTTAGAGCATTACTGGGCAAAATCTGAGTTGATCTTTGGACTGACAGATGCTACATAGATTTTTGCAATTATCTCAAAACGCCCCCCTCTCTATCTATGTTTACACTTATAAACCAACACTGATAAGGACAGTAGGAATTCTCTAAAAAAATAAAAGCCAGGGCACCTTTCAGTTTAAGAAACAATACAATAAAAATAAGTCCTTGTCAGGAAACAAATCAAGGCAGTAACAGAATAGTTAGTAGAAATGTTTTAGGCCATATGAATATGTGGAAATACTTGCATTAAATTCCTGTATAAACATCATAGCTGTGTTATAGTCCAGTGCTATTAACAGAGCTGTGACATCAATCAGTGGCTGTTAAATACTGTGACCTGCTGGTTTTTTGATAGATGCTTCTTATACTTGATTACTAACCATGTGCACATCACGTGTCATTATATAGCATTTTTCTATTTTAATTTAAATGCAGAAAAAATGTATTCTGCTGAAAAAGTATGTTTATATACAATCCAAGGTGTGCATGAAACAAGGAAAGGTTCTGTGTCCCATTGAGAACAGTTTCTCAGCAGCTTCACACACAAACAATAAGCAGTTCATAAACCACAGATGTGACAACACAAACAAGGGAAAGCTTAAAGTAACAAGGGGGCGGTCATCATTGATCTTTGTCACATGTTCTTTCTAATGAAAAAAGTATTGCAGATACAGCTGGTCTTTTTATTATCAATCTGCTGATATTTCCTTGATTAATCGATGGGCCCACAAAATGTAATTGAAAAAAACCCCTCATAATTAGAGCTGTAGGTTACGTCCATTTAAATTACTTTTGACCAAACATAAGTCTAAAACCAAGTTTACCCGTTTACTGTCACAGTACATCCTATTGCTGTAGCACTTGCACTTTAAGTCTTTAAACATTGATAACATAAAAATATATAATATTATATAAACTAAGTGTATAGTGTGTTTTAATGTTGATAACCCTATTTTTACAGATTGATTAACACTTTACTCGAACTCCCTTAATGTAGCATTTATAAGCAGCATATAAACACTTCATAAATGATTCATAACACCAATTAACTTTGGACTTATTTGCCATATTATCACTATTTCTTAGACATGTCATTCAACAAACCATTAATCAAAGAAAAGATCAGCAGATGAATCAATAATGAAAGTAATAGTTGCTGCCCATATTAGATAGTAGTTTATTATATCTTATGCTTATAAATGCCAATTAGTGAAGTGATATCATTGATTCATATGGTTAGTAATCAAAACAGCTTTATATCACATACCATGCGTGTGTGTGTCATCATTTTCATCAGCCCGATTTGTACCTCTCAGAACCTGCCTGCTTGTTTTGTATATGTCGACCGACTGTTTGAATATCACCTAAGCATTTTGTGGGTGAAACTGGGTGGGCTGCATTTTCCTTTTTGATCAAATCCCTCCTCCCACGTCCCCATTGTCTCTTGAGCATCTGATGAATGGCTCAAAATGAGTCGCTCAAAAGCAACAGCAACTAAAAAAAAAGCATCAGGCATTGATCTGATCTGATGTGATGATGCTATTTTAGCACACACGCACACACTCAAGCGATCAATGTGATTTGGAGCAGTGAAATAGCCCCCCCCCCCCCCCCCCCTCCATAAGGAAGAGGCAGCCAGGCCCAGCGGTCACGTGGTGCAGGGTGCAGCGACGTCACACGGGCAGAGATTTGTGAAGAATAAGCAGACAGAGAGAGAGAGACCCGGAGGTGCGGCACTTTCTTTAGCATTTGCATCGTTCCTGTTGTTTTTATTTATTTTTCCCTCCGGCCAGACAGAGAACAGAGTTATCTGTTCCACACGTTAGAGACCCAAATGCCCGGTCCCACCCAAGCCCTTTCCCCAAATGGAGAGAATAACAACGACATCGTCCCGGACAACGGAACCAACATCATTCCTTACAGGAAAAATACGGTGCGGGGAGAGCGCGCCTACAGGTAAATCAGTGTAATGCCGCATTTGATATTTAATGTTAGCAGACAACGACATGTAAGATATAATTAAAAAGACAAGACACTGGTGCAGACAGTAGCCTGCATGCTGGCCTCCTCCTCCTCCTCCTCCTCTTCCTCCTCCTCCTCTTCGACGTGTGTCGGTTTTAGCCTCGCACTCATCCGCTCCTCTCCCCCTCGTTGTCTCCTCTCATGTTAGCTCTGACATGGCGTAAATCGCTCTCAAGTGAAAGCCTCTCTCTGCCGCTGTGTGGGTCGTCGCTGGCAGCTTGTGCAGTTGTTGCCCGGTGTTACGGTGTGTGTGTGTTTGCACAGGCAGATTTCTGCTGGACTGGATTGAAACGGTGTCGCTTGTCAAATGACAGGACACCGACAGACGCCCCTGCTGCTGCTGCTGCTGCTGCTGGAATATTCCCATCGTGACATGACACCCCACAGCTCCATGAAACCACCTTTACATCGCTGTTGATGTGTGTTTGAGGTGATGATTCCAAGTGTGAGCCCCTCTTTACCTGGATCCACCCTCCTCCCTGTTTGAATCCACACACCAGCCCTGCCCTGGTGGCTATCCCTGCCCCGGCTAACAAAGCATGCTAGCAGCAGCAGCAAGCACATACATCCGCTTTGTTGACATGGGATCCTCTGGCCCAGTTTCCTTCCTTCCCTCTCAGGGACTCAGTGAGCCGGGCCTCAGCTCCTGCACTGCTGCCAGAGCCCAACTTTTAATGATAGGAGGGTTATTATTATCATCCTGCACATACCCTGGTGTCTGCTAGTGGGGCACGATGATTTAGCAAGATTTAATGCCATATTAGTGGCTGACATAATCCAATAAGAAGGGTGTTTTTAATGCAGCTGTCCTGCTGCCTTTCAGAGAAGTACGCTGAAATCAGTCCGAGCTAAGTCTTTATTTTTAGAGAGGATCTGAGGGGGATTGCACTCTGTTTTCATTTGTATGCTGGATGTTGCTGATTTCTACTCTATTGCACACTTATTAGGTTCACCCAGTTAAAACTAGCAAAGTCCCCAAAAAGTTAGGTTATATTGTCCAGTTTTTCATAGAGGCGTTAATGCAACATTGGTTGAACATATGTGAACACTGCTTCACACTTGGGTTGCATCTAACATTTATTTTAGAACCATTTCTGCCAAATGGTTTTGTATATGAAATTTAGAATTAAAGATTACATTCACTATTTCTTAAAGCTGATGGCAATTTCCTCTGAATGCTTGTTTTGTCTGAGACAACAGACAACAACCTAGAGATTTAATTTACTGTCATGTGTGAGAAAGAAAACAGCAAAACAATACTCCCACAATTTATCAGTCATCAAAATAAATGTCTATTAATGTTCTGTCGATTGTATAACCATTGCAGCTCGTAATTGCCCAGAGTGGTTTATCTGTTATCTACAATAACCTCATTGATATATTCACAAAATAATATCAAAACCAATATGTATAACACAATATAGTTGAACAGCTCCATAAACTATAGAATCAGAACCTTTTAATCAACATCTTTCTAAAACTGAATATTAAACCTTGTAGGAGGTTATATTGCAGACCTGCTGTGTTTGACTGCGTAACCTTTAATTATGTGTAACTTATAAACTGGGATGGAACCTGTTGTTAATATGGTCAAACAATTACTGACTGGGCTTTAAAGTAATTTTGCTTGCAGTTAAAAAAAACTAAAGACACACAACCTTCTAACAAAGCATTTTTCTCCGCATGATCAAGGAAATTGTGAAAATTTGTTAAAAGATTGTTAATTTATACTTGGGAGAGCTACTGTATACTTGGGCTGGTTGCTAAGATTTAACCTAATGTGTGTGACTCGCTGGAAATTCTGGTACTAAGAACGTTGTTTCAGTGATTTGTTGCCAGTCTGTTTAAGTGCTTAATCTGTAGCTTAAGGATTAAAGTTTGCCAGAGGACCCCAAAAGCCACAGCTTTGCCAGTTGATAAAATCGCACCATCTAACCAGACTTTGCAGCAGCTTTTTATTGACCATGTCAGTAAAATCAAATCAAAGGATACGGAAGCAAATATGAAAACAACGCACAGGGACTGTTACAGCCCAGATATTAATATAACAAGTGTTCATTATCAACACAGCCAATATATTCTCTGCTCCCTGAGCAAAGACAATTTGTGTATTAGTGCATAAAGATACATTTGTTCTGCAAAAGATGGAAATACAATGACCTGAATGAAAATGTTTCAAACCAGGTGCAACAAAAACCAACACAATCTTACTGATGCATTTTACACCATCATGCATCCTGGTTTATTATTGTCTCAAAATTTTAGCATTTTCACGTTACATGCCAATACACATCCACATCCATTATGGTTTTAAAATAAAACATTCTTATTGTTGCCATGACTACATAATTGTTGGCCTTATAATAATAATGTATACTGTGCTCAGTGGAGGCACTTGGAGACAACAGGGATACATTCAAAGAGTGGATCCTGGTTCTATGACATGCAGGAGTGAGGGGCCGACTGTTTGTAGGAGGCTTTACTTCAGTTTGGACCCTGGGTTTCTTTGTGGGTCAGTCTGGCCATCTTGTTACATTTTACCGATCATGTCATGATGCAGTTTTACTGTGTGGCTTCCAGTGTCGAAGGATAAACTGAGAATTTGAATTAAATTATCACTGAATGTGATTTGATCTGATTCGTAAGTTGTTTTGTCTAAAAATGATTACAGCCAGTCATTGTAAAGTCGTTGTTTTTATAATTTCCTGTATGTTTGTATTTGTGCAGGTCCTCCATGTTATTGCATTGCTTTTCTTTCTTAGTGTTATTGTATTTATGTTTACAGTTGGGGGATGGCGGTCAACGTATATTCTACCTCAATAACCCAGGAGACTATGAGCAGGCATGACATCACTGCCTGGGTTAACGATATTCTCTGCCTAAACTATACGAAAGTGGAGCAGCTCTCCTCAGGTGAGAACAGAATGAAAAACCTTCTCTCTCTCTCTTAATCTCATCGTCTTCTCCCTCTCCTGCTGTTGCATGTTTTTAAAGAGGCTGTTTGAGATGGGGAACATGTTTGGGAGATTACATCAAATAGTCTGTGTAAGCTGGCAGTTCAAGCAACTTGTGGCAACATGCTCACCTCTCCCTGGCAGGGAGTCTTCTATAAATAAACTTGTAGCCTGCCGTGTTCTCCTACTGTGACCATGTAATCCACTTTGGGTTCCTCTGTAAACAGAGACTTACACACTAACACTGCTTTAGGTGTAGGATCCTTTTTTTAATATAGATTACTTCCTCTGTGCCCTCTAGTTTAATTTGATAGATTTCAGGTTGCCCTGTTCTTTTTCAAATGGATAAAAGTCTAAATAGGCTTCAGTTAATATTAGCTGTGCTACCAAGAACATGCATTAATAGTTTTCTTTTTTAGGAAACAAGGTCAACAGTCTGGATCCAGAAAACGCTTCCAGGCTCTTTGTTATTCCAGGGAATTTTTGTCAGACAGATCTGATAAATCCTAGCCTGTAGCTGGAGTCCGTTTCCTGTGGCTCATACACTCAACTAACCTTTTATTACATCTTTAGGAGCTGCCTATTGCCAGTTCATGGATCTGCTCTTCCCTGGCTGCATCAGTCTTAAGAAAGTGAAGTTCCAAGCTAAATTGGAGCACGAGTACATTCACAATTTCAAACTGCTGCAGGCATCCTTCAAAAGGATGAATGTGGACAAGGTGGGTTTCATGAACTTTACATCAATCCTGTTCCAGTTGTGTGCAATATTATTTATAGAACTTACTGTTCCACAACATGTGTGATTAAATTTATTTTTCACCCTCGCCTGACCTTCTCTCCTTTCCTGGTCCTCGATTCAGATTATTCCTGTGGAGAAACTGGTCAAAGGCAGATTTCAGGACAATCTTGATTTCATCCAGTGGTTTAAGAAGTTCTTTGATGCCAATTACGACGGTAAAGATTACGACCCGGTGGCAGCCCGACAGGGTCAGGATGCAATTCCCCCACCTGACCCCGGTGAGCAGATCTTTAACCTGCCAAAGAAGTCCCTCCACGCAGCCAGCTCCCCCACTGCAGGTGAGCTTCAAGTTCATTTGCAAATATTTATTTTGATGAAGCTGAAAGTATTTTCACGAACACTCTCACATGTTTTTTATAGTGCCTGGCTTGAGATTGATTGATTTTTTTTATAGCAACTGCTTGTTTGTCCCTGAGTAATAAACTTTTCATTTGCTTGTAGGAGCATCAAGGTCAACCTCCACAACCCCCAAGTCCTCAACACCGACATCCCGACCCTCATCAGCGAAAAAGATCCCTGTAACAACTGCAACTCCTGCCAAAGGGGAGAAGGAACTGGAAGCGCAGGTCACTCATCTTACAGAGCAGGTTTGTTTATGTTTATAAATTCTGATAGTTGGACAGGAAGTGGTCTACTTTGATTATCTTTGTGAAAGTATTTTCTCCACATTGCTCACATGTCTTTTTTCAGCCCCATCTGTGGCTGTGATTGAGCCACAATGATGGCCTCTGCCAGGAGTGATTAATGGGGGGTGTGGTTTCATACTTTCATAGACTCAATAATGTGTTGTCTGACCTTATAACCACTTTATAAGCTGTATTAGGCATGCAGTCTTTTCATACTGTGCAGCAACAAGTAACAACTATGAACTATTTGTCTGAACTGTTTGCTGTTTTCTGTGTCTGTTGGTTGGCCTGGGAAAATTAAATGGCAGTAAATAATAAATTGAAAGTAAATGTATTGCGTACTTTTCAAAAAATGTCTTCTTTGTTGGATGATAATGGCTTCAAAAACATTTACAACGAAAAGTAAAAGTAAAAACTGTCAGTGCCAAGTTACAGTCGAGATCTCACATTCACTGACACTCCCTTACTCGCTGGCTCAATCATGGCTCTTCTGCGAGCTGTAATTCAAAAGCTTGAGTGGTTTAGCAAAGAAGAACAGGGGAAAGAAAGATGTAGCACTTTAAAAATCAATGTAGAACACTGACAGAATATAGATAGGATATAATTGCTGTGAAAAGTTTTAATTATTTATTTTTATCAAGAGATTTATCTGCAGTTAACATTAAACAGCACTTACAGACACACATCATTATAAAGGTTTTAAATATCAAAGATTCACATCATATCGTTTTTGAATAGTTTAATAATATATTGAAAATTCATAGGAAAATGCTAAGTTTTGGCGAATTCCCTTTAATGTTTTAATGTTTTAATCTTAAGCATCAAATACTTTGAATGCTCACTTCACCCCTGTGAAGGACTCTGACTACCTAACAAATTACATAGGGTTCAACTATTTTTAGATATAAGATATCCACAGATTTCCAACATGAGGTATGATGTTCTCAAGTCCAAACTCCAAAAAACATTGCTTCTTGACATGACAAAGACATCTCACAGCATCCACTCTGGATATAATGCTTTCTGTTCAACCCTCCTACAATATCAACTTGAAGGGATGTATAATAATACTATATTTGTTTTAAAATATTGTTAGTGTTGATCAGTGTCTTACATACTGTTTGTCCATTGACCACTGATTCAGTATGATGGAAATAATTAGACATGCAAGAACTTTTATGGACACTTTACATAGCTGAGTAGGTTTAAAATGTAGAGCTATACATACACAGTCCAGTAAATAAAGGCCATATGTATCTAATGTAATTGTTCCATTATGAGATAAAACGTGTTTGTGCAGATGTAGCCAGATCCAAGGACAAAACAAGGATGAAATTGAGCTGAAGCTTTAGCCAAGCTGTTACCAGCGGATTTGCAGCATTTTTACTTGACAAATGACTAAACTGATCAATAGATTAACTTAAAATATTGACAGGGTAGCCGCCCATAGAATAATCAATAAGTAAACCTGCTGTTTCCTCCCAACTCAAAACTGCTCTGGCTTAATATGATTTGCTTACTTTGGACAACTTGTATTAGTTATTCAATGTCCATTGTGTCAATCAGTTACGTAATGTTTAAATCTAATTTATGCTGAAGCTTAATTCATTTCATTAGTTTGTGAGTATGAATCATGACTCAGTTTATTCAAAGCGGTATGTGTCTCTGCTCTGTGAATTGTCCAGTTGATCTTGTGACTGTCTGCTATCTACTGACTGTGACATGTCTTGTCTTCTTACCAAAGTCCATGCAGTATTGTGTGTTTTGATATTGAAGCTAAAAATAATCAAATGAATTTGGTTTATTGCAGGTGGACACATTAAAGTCGGCACTGGAAGGGGTGGAGAAGGAGAGGGACTACTACTTCAGCAAGCTGCGAGAGGTGGAGCTGCTGTGCCAGGAACACGGTGAAGAAAACGCCCCGTTTGTTGATCGGCTAATGGAGGTTCTTTACGCCTCAGACGACCAGGTCAGTCCGTGACTCTAAATTGATCTGAACAGGATTCAGGATTAATGTTTTCTCCAGTGAAATGTGTCTTTGCACCACTGCTCACAAGTAAAATGTGTGAGTACCAATCGTCCTGGTGGTAAAATCATGTGAAAGTGATTGTGTGGTTGAAAGAGACAAGAACACACTCTTTGTGTGTGATCACATGTGTTTGCCACAAACTGTACTCAGTGTCTGTGCCCCCCCCCCTTTTTATTTTAGGAAAGAGTGGAGCTGGCTGAGGGTGATGGGCAGGAAGTGGACCAGCAAGCCCATGAGGAGGCACCAGAAGATCAGCAGGAGGAACAGGATGAATACTGACGGCCATCACCCCTCACTGCAGTTACACCCTTCTTTTTAATATGTGAGAACTGTTATAAGGATTTTTTATTTTTCCTCATGGTTTATTTTTTGTTCTCTCCAAGACTGAGCACATGAAGCAACCTCCTGAATAGAAGCACCATCACATTTTTTTGTATCTCTCTGCTCACTGTTTAATGTTTTTTGTGACTTTTGGTGAACTGCTGCAGCAGGTTTGTGATGACGACCTCTGCCAGCAGACACGCTCAGACCATCACAGAAGTTTCCGAGGACTGTGTGGGTGGAAAATTAATTTCAATTCATGCGGTAGATGTGATGAAATGCTGAAGTTTACACAGGTACCAGTTACCTGTCAGTGCAAGTGTTAACTTCCCAGCTTCTGTCCTTTTCATTTTATTATTATTTTGCATATCAACAATATTATTCACAAGAATGCAATAAGCCAGGCCCTGAAAGGGCTCGTAGTAGCTCTTATTTAACCTCCTTCCACATGTTGCACTGACATTTGACTCTGTATTGGACAATCTGTCCATAGACCCTCACCATATTTATTATTGTAAAGCCTTAGGCATAGTGCAAGTTTCTGTATTGCTTCCTCGTGAAGGAGGACAATACAGTGGATGAATTGTGAATAAAATGTAGTATAATGCCAATTTATGACTGTTTGACAGCTATCTTTGCAAATTCCCAACATTTCAGATAATCAGTGTGCTCCACAGTGTCGTTCACGCCTCACAAGGTGGTTTGGTATTAGAATTTACTTGTTATGTTACAAACATATGGGAGGAAGAAAGATTATTGTGGACTAGTCTTACTATAATTCAGCATTTTTAATTTTAAAACCTCAGTTGGAGCCTGTGATCTGTTCAGATTTCAGCTGTTTGTTTCAGACTATTGTTTTTAACCACAGGTCTTAGGGAGATGAGTCGGTTCACTGAGTAATTTGCCGTACTATATTCCAGTAAGAACATTGTATACCCTTTCTTAATATTGCATTTACTAATATTGAACTGGGCAGTGCACCATGATGCTTTAGTCATATATTATTGTGTAAATGAAAAAGGAATGTAAACTTGTACTGTCCATAATTAATGAATGGTAAATGTTTTTTTCATGTCCCACTCATTATGCATTCCCCAAAAAACGTGTTGCATGTTTGCATTTTATTTGTGAATAACTTGACCTGCTTTTTACATATTTAATAAAAAACGTTAAGTGAGCTTTTGTATGTGTACCTGCTATTTGAAAGATGTTGAGATTCGGATGGATTTGCTGTAATAAAATTGCGTTTTGAGTCCACGTGAGGGTTGTCGTGTCACTCCAGTCAGAGTCACGTTTATAAGAACAGAAATTCTTTCACTACCAATAATCAATAATGTTTTATACTAGAGGTTAGAGAGTGTTTTATCTCTGTTTAAATTAGAGGCATCACACATTAAAGTAAAGTGAAGAATTGGGTTGTTCAAGTATTTCATTAGTTAATTATTCAACAAACCTCTGAACAAAAGGCTCATTGAAGCTGGTGGTGAGATCCTAAAGAAGAGTTACACTAACCCAAACTCAAATAAAAGTCCTGCTCTCTAACTTAAGTGAAAGTAATTAATGTATTCTCATGTGAAAATTATTTGCATAGTTTTATTGGGTTAATAATATTTACACATCAACCCTTTTTTTGAATTGAATGTACCAGATAAAATCACATTTATCATTATACAGCATGTGTAATATTTTAAGTGCTTTAAGCAATTCTTGAAATGTGAAAACTTTAAAATGTGAAGTATAGAGCCTTCTCGTGTGAAGTGCAGCAGTGTAAAGTAATCCGTGCACATTTACTCAATTCTGACATTGTATTGCTTTTGCATTGAAAATTTGAATCCAAGACATTTAGCAGAGGTGTAGTCGTGAAATGGTCAAAGTCGAGTAAAGTTCTTCTGCACAGTAAACTACTTGAACGCGTTTGGTGATTAACTCTGGAGACAGGCCATTACTTTGAATGGGAAGGGGATCAACGAGCCGCCCGCCTCCGGTCCATGTTGTCGAGTGATCAAGCACACCCCTCCTCAGATTGAGCAACAGCGGCCAGTCTCTCTCTTCACGTCGGTTTGCTTTATTTGAGAGCTCGTCAGGAACCAGAGCACCCGCGGAGCGACAACGTGTGAGTGAAGCGCCTCGAGAGCTGCAGCGGCGGACTTCACTTCACTTTCAGTCGCCATGTCCTCCAGAAAGGTGAGGAACCTGCCCGCTAGCTTTAGCGCCAACTTAACCTGCTAACCACTTAGCGCTAGCCTCGCTGGCTAGTTAGCCGCTGCACACCCACAGCTGAGCGGAGCTACCTCGTCAGACACGTATTAACACACACATTTTGAATTACCGGGATAAACCAGGGCACAGACGGTGGTTTGCTTCCCACGTGTTGTCACTGAACCCGGTGAAATGACCCCGCCTCGGACAGCACGGAGGCTAATTCATTAGCAGCCATTAACACAACTTGAATTAAGCGGGGATAAAAGTTTTCACCCGCTTCATCTGCATCGTTTTGTTGATTTGTGTGCAGAGGAAAAGCTTCTCCAGGGACCTGCAGTGTGTTTCCTTCCCGGATGATGTGTCTGGACATGGTGTCCAGAGAGAGAGGAGAGAGCCGCCGTCACTTTCATCCGTGTCCTCGGCGAAGAGCTGGGACAAGTGTGGAGACAGTTTCCTGGACCCGGTGATCAAGGTTCATTCAGTTTCGTGCATTTTAATGTATCTGCAGGTTTTTAAAAGTATTGTACAGTCCTGGTTTTAGGTGCCTCTTTTTAAGTTTCTGGAAGATGTTAAAAAGTCTTACATCTTGTGTTCAGAGGTGCAAACGTTTTTCTTTTATTCTTCTTGAAATGTTTAGAATTGAGTTTCTTTATTTTTTTTAAAATATGCTTCAGTTTTCTGGTTTATCTGGGTCCAGACATGGATGGGTTATGATGCAATGGGTTTGCCTGTGGGTAGAGATGAGTAAAAAGCCTCATCTTCTTCTATACTCGACTACAGATGAGGTTATCCTTCTCCTTTTTGTAGCAGTTTGTGTATTTTTGAGTATTTCCTGTATTTTGTTGGTGTTTCAGTGAACTCTGTGACTTTTAATACAAGAAATGTTAACTTAATCCAGATACTTGGCTGCATGCATCTGTTCCATAATCCACAAAAGAGATGAGGTCACGTAAATTGATTCAGTTCATTATGAGTTGTTACATACAGCCAGGAAGTATGGACACAAATGTGGTGCAAATGTCAGCACGTCTATGTACTTTAATAAAAAAAAATATATGTTTAAAAACAATTTGACCTGAAAAAATATTTTTGATTTGCATTTTGTGTTGTTGGTCTTAAAACTTTACATAAACACAGTGTATTTATTTCCCTGTTGCTTTGACATTATTGACATAGTTGATACATTTGAATTTTTGTTCCAGAACCTCAAGTCATCAGGAAGAAAACTGTCGGCCCTAAGAAAGTTGGCACAGAACTCTGCTTTAGGTAATTTTTTGTTCTGACTAATTTATCCATTCAACACAGCAGTGATTAGGGCAATAAACTGTGTATGTACAGCAGGATATATTTTTTATTAACAACACATTTTATTATCATGCATATTTTATAGTTTGTTATTTAAATACATCATTTGCCAGCCTGACACTATTTAACAACAATACACTTTTATATTTTTAATGGTTTGCTGTTCTGGTTAATGGATTTGAAGATTACATGTATGTACATTTCTCTGTAAAGGGAACAAATAATCAAATATTTTTGTATCTGCAATGAAACTTTCAAAGTTTTGAAAAATATCAATCATTTGTAATTAAATCTTTATTTCTACAGATGCTGACTTTCACAGCTCAGCACTGTTGATATAGCTCTTAGTTTATGACCTTGATGTCACCCCCTTATGTATGTGTTTGCCTAGTGCAGACCAATGCCGGTCACTGTAGTGACGACCCGGTGCACATTGCATGGAGCTCCAGTGACAGTGAACAATCTGACGATGAGACCCAGAAGCAGCCACATCCTCAGAGACCAGGGAGATCTATGGCTCCTGTTCAGTCGTACGCCAGAGAACTGTGCATGCTCGGCATTGATAAAGGTAACGTAACTGAATCACGAGGTCCTGGACGTATTGTTCAAACTGTGAGGGTGAACTTACACCAGGTCTGGTTCAACCGTCTGTCTTATTCCTGACATTAGGCAGACTGTCAAAATATCTGTAAAAGAAAAGATCAACATTTGGGGAAATATGTTTTTTTGATTCCATATCAAGAGATAGATGTGTGGATAGTTCAGAAAAGGTGAACAGTTAAACTCAAGGTCTTCATATGAGCTTTTTTTCCTGAGTTTTCTCACTTGTATTGTTGATTGTCACCTTTTCTCTTCTCTTCAGATGACCTCACTGCCATAGACACAGACAGTGATCTGGATGAGTCTGAGGACGATGTTGAAAAGGACAGCGGGCAACAAATCTCTGACTGTGAATCAGAGTCCCTTGAACAGCCACCAGATTTACTGCCTAAACCAACCAACGTGAGTGCACTACACTTCCTCAGACTGTGGAAGTGATGGGACAGACATTTCTTTTGTCATTTGTATTTAAGGACACTAGGTGGGGCCATACCCTTTCTTAAGCTCCTGTAGCTACCTTTCTTTCTATCTAAGTGATGCATGGTATTTCAAAATAAAAGTGCATGTAGTTATCTACAGGGTAGTGTCAGTGTGTCAGTACTTTTCACAGAGTTCAGTGACACAACAGATAATATTCTGTTCACTATGTACATTAAACCTAATGACTTTAATTTTGAATTTAAATTTAACTTACACAGCATTAAAGACAGATTAATTATTTTTCCTTGTATAATGTAAAATGATATTTAAGGTATTGTTTATTTTAAGACTTCATGCCACAGTCTCTTTGGTGACTTCAGTTTAGCTTTAATTGCCCTTTCTCCACTAGATGGAGTATTTCGCTCATGTTTAAATGTCCTCAAATGGCCCGATGGGCTCAAACCAGCAGCTGCACTGAGCACTTCCTTCAGTCATGTTCCAAACTGTCAAAGTTCACAAGCAGAGGTAGCAATAAAAAACTGACTGACTGTGGAGGCACAAGCAGCCACTCATTTATTTCTCCAATGCAGATATCTACACTTCAGGGAAGAAATGTTTTCATTCGAATGAGGACGAAAGATCCTCTGAAATCCAGATGTGTAAAGAATTTAAGGAAGTAGGAACATTGCAGAGTTGCAACACAGTTTAACAGACAAAATCATTTTACATCAAGATATTCTCAAGCAAAAATGTCACAAATTTGATGATTCCAGCTGTGCAGATGTGGGAATTCGTGAAGTTTGGCGGGGGGGTTGTTAGTTAACTTAGTTTACAGTACATGGAATAAGTTATGTCACTTTGAGCTCTGGGAAAATTTGATGACCATTTTCATTCTTTTCTCTGACTAATTAGCAGTTCATTTAACAAAGTACTGCTTAAAACCACGTACCTTAATGCATATACTATGCATTTCATTAGTATTGGTGTTATCTTTGTCAATCATTTGTGGGCTTCCCTGAACACGCTGAAGACTTTGATTGACTATTCTTCTCAGGAGTTATTCAGGAGCAGTGTTTGTGAAAGGCAGGGCTCTCGCTTGGAGAGAATGTACAAGGAGTGGTGAAGGTGCTGTGCTCAGGCCCGCGACCACACGATACACAGAATTGATCAGAGATCACATAGTGACGTGTAATTGATCGGCTGGATGTGGTCAAATGGCTGGCTTCCTTAAAAGTGTCATTGAAAAGGAAAGTGCTGGATTAAGAAATCACCTGACTCATCACAGCATGCAACAATGCACCCACCAGTTAAAGTCAATTAATCATGCCTTCAAACACAGGGTGAATTTAAGTAGCGACCATCTTTTGACAGTGCTCTCGAGTTTGCAGGCTGTTTGTGGAGAGGAAGGCTGTTGACAGATTAACATCACTCCCACTGACCCAGCTACTTCCTTTTGTCACAGTTTATTTGCTGCTATCAGCACTGCTGTCACATACGATTTTAAATCACCTAACAGGATGCTGGAGGTCAGAGGCCCACGAGAAAGAAAGACTCTAAGTTTCTCAGATACTAAAATTAATGCATGTTTTTTTTTTTAACAGGTTGATTAGTGCAGTTTTAATTGAATAAGCATTCAGCTAAGCAGCAGGTGCATATTCCAGTGTTTTCTTATATTGATTTCATTAGAACATCAGAATGGAGAGACCTTGTTTGACTTTTGCATAGATAGATAACAATCCAAGTCAGAGTTTATTACTCCAGATAAATGCATGGCTGACTCACTTAACATATGTCTGCCAGATTTTTGTAATAGCACTGCGAGTGGATAGGCGGAGCTCTGAGGCCCACTTCCCAAACGATACGTGTTGCTGGGTCCGTTGAAGTCTCTTAAGAACAAGCCTCCACCACCACATCAGGTTCTCGCTAGATCAGGGCTGTACAGACAGGAAGACTATAAACGTAGTTTTACTACTGTTTGTTCAGGAAAACATGCGAGTGCATGAAGCTGCTAGGAGCAGAGCACTTACAATGCTTTCAGTGCCGGGTGAAAACATTTTTGAGCCTTGGCCAGGGACATAGTGTTCCTTTCTCTCTGTGGCTGGGTTAGAGTGTGACGTCTGCTGGCACTCCGCCTAGCAGGGTCAAGTTGATTCAAATAAGAGAGCATGTTGGCTGACAGAGCCTGGTATGCTGGTCTTGTCAGCACATGACAGGAACTCAGGTTTCTCATAGATTTTTTTTGTCCATGAGAGCTGGTTCCCTCAGGTGCAGTGATACAGCAAAAAGATTGTTTTGTTACCATATCTTGTTTATAAGTCAGCCTGTCAGTGTGTCAGTGTACCATAACCACCCACATCACTCAGCTTATTGGTATTAACTCATTATTGTACTTAATGCTGAGGTCATTTAAAACATTTATTATCCCCCTGATTCACAGTGTATTTGTCATTCAACACTAAAAATTACATTTCAAACCTGGGTCAATTTTTAATTTTTTTTTGAATAATCACTTAATTAATCACTAATTACTCCTTTATCCCCAGGTGACAGAGCTTGAGATCTCAGGCTACGTGTCTGATGGAGAAAGTATCGGTGACTCGATGACCCCGAGCCGCCTGGAGTCCGAGAGCTTTTCTCTCCAAACTGGTGAGGGCAGCAGAAGGTCAGTCGGTGACTGGGTCAGATCCGCTCAAGCGATGCTGCAGACACCTCAGAAACGGCTTGACTGGCAGTCCAAGACTCCAGAAGACTCGGCCAAAAAGAGAAGAAAGTTCCAAAGGTTTGATTTCTGCACATCAGAGACACGTAGATCCAACTTTTTCCTCTTGTGACACCAATTTGAATATCTCTGCGCAGGGTATTTTAATTCTGGATCTAATATTGATATTCCCTTTTCCCCAAATTTAGAATATGTGGTCACTCATCGGGATTATGTTAATATTAGGTAACATGAGGTCAGTGGGACAAAATAACCTATTAGTCAACTGCCTGATAAGACTAAATGATGATGGAGTAGAACTGACCTGACATTAATGATGACACTGTGTATAATAAAATGTATCAGTCACATCTGGCCAATATCCAACCTGCTTGTTAATATCAGTATTAAATCTTCTCAGTGCGCTTTTATGCAAACATTCATACACACATACACATTCTGTGGCCACTTTATTGGATACACATGTAAAATCTCATGCAATCCAATACAACTCATCCATAAACTTTACGTTTACAAAGATAATATTATTCAGGTTTGATTTAATTAATTTAACTATGTGTTTATTATTCAGGTTGTAGGTTGCAGTGGTGTTGAACTGACCTGCTTATTCTGAAATGTGTTTCTAATGTTTTGCTCACCCCGTTTACAAACACGAGGGGGAAAGAATATTAGAAACACATTTTGGATACACACACTCCAGCACAACATCCCCACAAACTCTAACCTCTTAGACGTATGGTGTTGTAAACATAAACTTTAAATTCTTTAACAGAAATTTGTATCAAACATTATAATTTTCATAAATATACAGTGTCTGGCAGGTCTGTGTTGCACAAGACGGTCAGAGGGGGGTGTATATTAAGTGCTGTAGTGTATTGCTTCATAATAGAAGCCAACATGTTGTTATAGATGTGTTGCTTGCTGCCAAACCTTATAGTCAAACTTTGGCTGCAAAGTTTCCCCACCAGAGCTGATGATGAAAGGGACACCTGGTGCCACGGTGCAGGTGCTAAATGTCATTCCATCTCCAAGCCCTCTCAATCTGACAAGATGGTTATCAGTAGTCTCTAGCAGCTTCGTGTCTGCATCACAAAATCTTCACTTTCTTTGAAATAAACAGCTTTGTGTTGTGCAAGTTAATCACATCTGCATCTGTCGCACAGCGGAGGTCTTGCTGAGAGGCTGAATCGACTCCAATGCAGACAGAGGTCAGCCTTTAGCTTCTGGAGGCACCAGTCAATTTCTGACACCTCAACAACAACAACAGGTGATCTACATAATAACTCACACACACACACACACACACACACCTGACTAACCATTCCAGTTTAACAATGAACTTTGATTTATGAGTGGGATGAAGCCTCTCTGTATTTTTACTGTATAATATGGAGAGGTCGCACTGAAGAGGAAGTGCTGGCTGTAGGTCATGAACTATATCAGTAGGAAACTGCTCACCTAGGTCTTTCCTTTTTTTTTTTTTTGTGCCTCTTTCCGTGGTGAACCAAACCACGTACTTTCTTGATGTTTCGTATCTGTCTATAATAGGATACAAGCAGCAGCTTTAATGTGACAGTTGACGGTGGAAAATGAAAACACCCACATGATGCTACTTATGAGTTTGTGGTCACCTGATGGTTTGAGTGTAAAGAACAGAGGGTTATATTGTGTGTTTTTTCTTTTTAATCTGATAAATATTTGGTGTCTCTATTTTTTTATTCATGATTCCAGATTCTGTCTGCAGAGGTTATGCTTTCACCCTGTTCGTCCATTTGTAAGCAAAAGAACACAAAAACTACGCAACACATTTCCACAAAACTTGGTGGATGGACGTTGAGTGGATCTTTATGCAACATTGTTAGATTGTTTGTTAATTTCTCAAGAAAAAAGATCTTTACCTGGCATCTTTAGAATGCATGGTGAATGTAGTTTTGTGCATAGACTTTTTCAGAAGATGCTCTGGCATATACCTATTAATAAACACTGCTACCAAACTAGATAATACTGTTATAGGATAATTGTTTATCTCTTCTCAGTCTGCTGTAATAAGTTTGGTGTGTGATGTAATACTATTTGCGCATTCACATGAAGCAGGATTTGTTTCCTGTGATTAATCAGGTCATTATAGGTCAAATGGAGGACTGGTACGTTTCATTCTGGTCTACTGCCCGACCTTGTTCTGATGATTTTGTAAATTGGGACTTGAATGCACCGAGCACAAATGAAGCACTTAACAATCATGTTTGGACAAATGCATGTTAAAACTGGATAGTTCTGTGATCCCTTTGATATGATTTACGCTTATTATATTAAAATTCCCCCTACGGCCACTTTCTGGCATTAACATACAGACACTGAACTGCAACAACTGCTTCAGTTTTCTCTATTCAGTGCAATCAAGTATACACACATCATTTGCATTCAGCCAAATGACTCTCTTATCTCAGTTTGATATATAGTTTCAGGGCAATGTCTTGATTTATCTCTGTCAACTTTATTGTTTGGGCCAAAAGTACACTGAGAGCTGTGGTAAAATTCCAAGCATTTGCACATTTACTCGGTGGGATTTTAATTTTATATTCACCTCAGACTGAGTCAGTAACGGCTTCACAGTTATGCAGTGCAAATTGTTCTAATGCTAAAGCTGAGTTACTCTCATAATGCATAATGAGCCCCACAGAGAGCAAGACTCTGTGAGAGCATGGGTACGCACGCACTTTAACAGGCACACACTGAACATCTGTGTTGTTGTTGCTCTGCTCTCCAGTGGACAGGCCTGGTGTGCTGGTGCTGGATGTGCTGGAGGTTCAGGAGGAGTGCAGCATGCAACTGGTGCACTGTGCACACCAGCGGCCTCCCAGAGAGGGCCACCATCACAGTGACCCTGTCTCTGAGGAGAGAGTTCACGTGCTGGTGTTATTCAACCAAGAGACTGCAGCCCAGCTGATTCCTGCAGCCAGAGATATCATCCACATATACCCACCATGGTGAGCTCAAGCACCACGTGTCACCCTGCAAAGTGCCAGTGGTCACTTCACTTGGATGTTTGACCCTGCTTGTGCAGTTCAATACATGTGCTGAAACCTCCAGTGCACAAACAAACTTGTCAGTGTCTGAGACATCTTGTGTCCGGTTATCAAGTTTTGACCAATAAACAAATATTTGTTTCTTGACGAGTTAGAAAGACTACATGTAAATGTGCACATCAGCACACAAGCAGAATATCTTCATGCCCATGGATGTTTCTCCTCAAAAAGAAGGAAAAATGAACCCGAAACTCAAGAAATAAACATAGAGAAGAACCCAAATTAAAAACTGATTTTGTGAGATAAAATAATGATAATTTGCTACCCTCAATTCATCAGCTCTATATTTCCTATTAATCATTTGGACTGTAGAGGAAAAAAATCATGTCACAAGCCTAGGATGACTTCTTCAGATATTTTATTTGTTGGGGGGATTGAGTTGGAGCGAGGCAGCAACAGTTGACTCCAGCTGTTGGGAGTTTGGGGTTGAGTGTGCTCTGGAATATCCAGGCTGGCGGAAGCGCAGGGGCCTCCTCTGTGCTCTGACGTCACAAACAGCTCCAGGGAATGCTTCACATTCCTCTTCCTGGCAGTAGTTAGGTCATTTCCAGCAATCTGGGGGAAAAAACACTGTTGGATTATTTTCTGGAGCATTTGGGAGCAGAGAGTTGAGGGAGCCACAGGGCTGAGATTGAAAACATATGGTGGTTTTGAGAGTATCTCTTGCTTTAGCACCTCTCCTTCAGTGTTATGTTATATTCATGAAATTACAAGATAGAGTTCATCCTCCACTCCACCCTAAAAAAGCTTTTTTATTCTTTTTCATGTGAACATGCTGACTTTCATCCCCTTTGTTTGTGCAAATCACTTACAGAAGTTACACCATTTGGTCCAAATTTAAATCAATCAATATTTTAACTCAATAAAAAGAAAATCATAACCACAAAAAGTTGACGAGAGGCTAAATATTCTCTGAAGAGATATTAGAGTATCCTCTTTTAACTGCTAGAGGACAGGTCAAAGTGGAAAAACACAGAATCTTGAGCATCAGTGTAGCTGGTAAAATTCCTCTTCTGACTTTCCAGTGTGACACTCGAGGGTTTAACCTCCCCCATAATTCCTGCAGTGAGTAGGTTGACTCCTCCCACCTCCCACGCCTTGTTGTACGTGGGCTGCAGACCGAACGGAAATACCTACAAGGATTATTCACTACGAGCTGTGACGTTAGTAGTCGGGCCACTCCTTAACCTGGCTACCTGTAAGATGATGACAGACTGCCCACTCACCTGCTCACAGCGGGGCCACACTTCCTGTGCGGATGTTGCACCTGAACTCATGAACATTATGTTCTGCTCCACTAACAATGAAATGTAGCTTGTACTGATTACTGATCTCTGCTCAGATATTGGACTGATAACAGGAGGGTTTGTTTTCGGGGATCTTGTGGGTGAAATGAGTCAGTGTTAGGTGTGGTGATGTATAAAAGACATATTCATATCATTTACTGAAGGAAAAGTAGCAATACAACAAAATGAAATACTTGTTTTAAGACATTTAAAGTAAAAGTATTCAGCAGACATGCCACTGTTATTGGTGTATTATTATATTATTGGATGAAGTATTGACGTGTCAACATATAAGCTTTACTTTAATGTTATATTACACCTGACCGTGGTCGCTGTGATATACCAGGAATGCCTTGAGAGAAATTTCTTCAAATTTAGCACAAACTCAAAATGACTCAAAAGACGAACTGATAAAATGTTGGTGGTCAAAGGTCGAAAGTTTCACTTTTTCACACCTACAGAATTCAAAACACACACTGATCACAACATTTCACACAAATACCTTCCAAAAGGTCAAAGTTCAACTTTGCCTCGACATCGTAATGTTCTGCTAAATCACTCTTCTGGCCATTATTTAACAACGTAACTCAGGAATATAAGAGAAGACTGTGACCATATTTTCTGCAGCTTGACTGGCTGGCAGAGGAATACAATAGCAAGATGGTAACTCGAGTTTAGACTGTATTTGTTTCTCTGAACACATATTCGGTTCTGACCCGACCCATCACAGTATTTCATCTCCACTCACTCTCCCCCTTTCACCCTAATGATTTCCTATCAATTTAGGGAAAAATACCCACTAAATGAATAAATGAAAGTAAGTTTTGCAATGTTGTTCCCACAGACAACAGCTTTAAAATTCCAGTTTAATGTGAAATACGTTTTACCTGCCACTGATTTGTTTAATCAGCATTGTGTAAACTTGTTTGGTAAGGGCTTGAAAGTAACTGACATTTATTCATATGTAAAAAAAATCCTGCACTCCAGCTCTGATGTATTTGTCTATTAAGTCCTTTGGAAGAAAGCTGTGGTATAAACAGATAATAAACGTAATTGTAGTAAAGTTGTTGACAAATACTGCACATTAAGTAACGTAGTTTTAAAGCATAACCAGTTTATAATAGCTGTGTTGATTTGATGAATGACTGAAAAATGATTGACTATTAAAATACAGTGAATTAATTTCTGTTGACTGACTAATGGATGAGTCACACTCGTGTCTGCACCTGTAGTGGAAAATAAACAGTATGTACTGCATGTATAGAGGATGGAAACCTTGTTAGGAAGTCTATGTGCAGACATGAAATTAAGCATAATCACACTTCAGTAAATAATGTGTGTGACGTGTAACTTTAATTTTCCGTTTCTCTTGACATAGTGTTGAAGAGATATAGATTTTTTTTCTATGAGGCTGCAGTTTTTGTGAACTTTGAAACCTTTAATGGTGACGTTCGACTGCATTTCCTTTTAATATAACTCCCTGTTTTACATATCACTTCTTTTCTAAGACGAGCTGTGACACGTTGGGCAGTTCCAGTCACAGAGTGCGCTTGGCTATGACTCAGTGATAAGCAATCATCACACTATTATCCATTCAACGTGTGGAAAAAATTAAGTCGTAACTCAAACTAAACTACACACAAAGTGCCATATAATTATCTGGCTCTTATTCAGGTTCTTGTTTTCTCAGGTCTCTGGACCACTCAGGTGTGTGTTATTCATCTGGATGAGCTGCTAAAAAAACACTTGAACAGAAACCTTCCCTGTGGTTTTTCAGGAGAAGTTCAGCATTTTCTTTTTGGCACAAACAGAGAAGTTACATCTAAGCTGGTAACGGTAAAATTAAAGAGGAGCACAAGAGCGCCTGAGGTCACACTCACGTAGTCTGTGCATTTGATTTTGTGTTTTTTTTTCATCAGCAAACCTGCAGCATGTCAAATTGTGTCAGGTGTTGATGTATTTTTCGACAGATGATGTCACATTTAGAAACTGTTTAAAATCAAACGGTGCAGTGCTACAAGGTATATAGACCTTAAAGAACCTCAATTACATGGAAAATGATGTACCTCCGCAAAAGAGGGCAGATACACGTGTTGTGTATCTGAAGTTGCCTTGGAGGAGGTTAGCGTATTTGAACTTGTTCTCGATGTTGGGTGGTACACAGTGAGCAGACCTGTGGAGGTGGTTGGTACCTTATCAGAGTTTGACATTCGAACAGTCAAGTTTGTGCAACAACCTATTCCATTTCATTTAAATGTTGTTATCAGTTTAATCTGTAGACAGACTTTTTATCACAGCCTTGAAGATGTTTCATTTTGTGGTGAATTCAGCTTCCCACACTTAAAGGTACAGTGTGTAGAATTGTGTGATATCTAGTGTTGAAGTTGCATGTTGCAGCTGAACACCTCTCACCTCACCCTCTCCTTCCAAACATGAAAAAGAACCTGTGGTAGACTTTAATTGTCATAAAAACTCAAAAAGTGTTCAGTTTGTCCAGTCTGGACTAATGTAAAAAACATGGCGGCTTCAGTAGAGAGGACCCCCCTCCATGTAAATATAGTATATAAATATAAAGGGCCTTTTCTTGGGTAAAGAAAACTACAATTCAATTTAGATGAAACAAACTAGTCAAAACATCATGAGCATTATTCTACATTAAATTTCTGACAATAGTTCCCTTTCACCTAAATCTTACACACTGGACCTTAAATTATTTTGGGCCAATCAATGAGAAATTGTAGAGTCAAGGTGTAGAATGTAAGAAAAGCACTCAAACAACTGCTGCACTCTTAATCAATGATCTTTCTCTCTGTTAGGCAAAGTCTTTCTATAGAAGGCTTCAGCTGCGATATTATCCTGAACACACTCTTCAGCCAGAAAGTCGTCTCTGATTGCAAACCTGCCGACATGTCCGTCTCGACAGGACTGCTTTCATCAGAGCGGTGCGTGCCGTACTATTTGGGTAAAATATTCGGACCGCTGGAAGTTCACAGAACCACCGAGGGGAATGATGCCAATGCCAAGGTGTGTAAGATTCAGAATCATTCGAATCGAGCTCTTCTACATTTTAAATTATAAATGTACTCGCAGCATTTTCACATTAAGCAAACCTTTTTTTAAATCTGACATGCCTGCCTCCTAACGTCTGTCAGTCCCTGTTGTGCATAATCAGCTATTGTGAGACAGAAGAATAACATCACTCCAATAAATACACATGTGCACACACAGCAAGTGATGTGATGACAGCTTCAGTGTGTTGTTTGCAGGATAGTTTGGCTTCTGGCCATAAGATAAGACTCTACTCTGGTTTAGCTGTTTCTGTCGATAAAAAACAGAATTGAATCCTTGCACACTCGGGCTTGGTTCACTTTTCCTTCTAAATTAATAGTTATTATATTACAAGTGCAGAGTTGGTCGGTTTCACTTTCCAATAAACAACACAGGAATAATGAAGAGTCTCTGTCACATCAGTTATTAGTGATTTCGGTCTCTGCTGTAGCAAAAACATTTGTGGTTGATTTATATGGAGGTTTGCCACACCCTAATTTTAAAACAGATTTCAAATACAAAACAAGGAATTGTTTATTTAAACTGATCTTTGTTGGCATTGAACTAGATTCATATTACTGTGATTAGGACTGTGTGCTTATACATTATGTAGCTGTGAGAGAAGTATAAGCTTATATTACAGTGTTTACATTATATGTAAATGGTTGAATAGAGTATCTCTGTGGTTTCAGTGGCAAGACTATGGAATTGCAACTTTTGTTTTAACTTCCAACCAATAGTTTCAAAGGCCATCTATAATTAATGTAAAATATTATTGAATTTTTCTGTTTTTCTCTTCTCCAGGTCGCCGTCCCCCAGCCCCTTTGCAATTTTGAAGGTTCTGGGGAATTGCTGAGTCACTGCCTTTCTCTCCTGGAAGCTGTTGAGCGACTGGGCCAGGCTGGCTCCGTGGGGCAGGATGTGGAGGTGGTGGTCCAGAGAGTTTTCTCCATCCCTCTTCCTGAGTGCTCGCCTGTGTCCAGCCTCAAACCCAGAATCCCCTCCAGGTCTTCCTCAGCTCCTCCTCCTGCAGAGAAAGGGAAAACCAGGTATTGTTGAACGAGCTGATAATTGGCGGCCCTGTGAAGCCTTTGGTTTTTCACTTAATGCCAGAGAACGACTGGGGAAAATGAATGAATTTTTATCTGCTGTGTTTTCTTCTCTCCCACAGTCTAAATTGCTCTCTTTGTTAAAATCGCATGCTAGTCTCCTTGGTCTCAGGCTTTGCATGCTCCTCCTTGGTGGCAGAATGATTCTCAGTGGTTGAGCTATTGTTCACAGAGCGGCAGGCCCCACAAAGTGCTCATATTGTCTCAAGCCATATGGCATTGCTTGACAAAGGACACAAATACTTCTAATTGAATCCAGCCCCTCTGTGAGTGATTCAAGCCAATTCTCAGGAAAGACAGCATGATGTTTTCTGAACCTCATGCACCAGCAAGCCAGAGTTGAACTGATGCCTAATTGTACCCCACTGGGTGGAACATTTAGTTTGTTTGTTAGTTTTTTACCTTAATGTTCTCAAGAAACCCGCAAGTATGTTTAGTGGTTCATGTAAAAAATGTCATTGGTTTCTGCCCTCGCATTACAAAAAAATCCCAGTTGTATGAAATGGACTCTGATATATTTTAGCCTTGGTGAATCTATCTGGAGGTGGAGCCTGAACATTGTGTTAATATTCATTGAACAAAATTACATTTATTTAACAATTTGTTTGGTCGAATAGACGGTAATTAAAAAACAGCGAATGGTTTCTGGATCCAGCTTCTTAAATGTGACGGTTTTAGGCTTTTCTTTGAAATGTTGTAACTAGAGTGGGCGTTTTTCATAGATGAAACAAGGAATCAAGAAATTTAAATGAAGATTTATCTGTATTGACAATAATTGTTACTGACAGTTCTTGAATTTTACTTTTCTTTTAAACCTCCTTAATTCAGGGGGCTTTTGGTGGCAGCACACTGATATAATGCTATTTACTCTCCTTTTAGCTTAGTTTTGCTCTCCACTGAGTTCTGAGGGAAATATACATCTCGTAACACCACCACTTTACATGTGTGGGTTCCCTTGGCAGGTCTGCACTTCTCTCTGCTAGTTATGTTGTGTTGACAAAAAACAAATAGCTGTGACTGGCGAGACTGAGACAAAGTTATGGACCGGGAAACCAAAACAATGAAACGAAAGATGCTTAAACGTTGGACCATGTGCGAGTAACAACTTTCACTATTGACAATTCCTCCATTTTTTCATTCAACCTCAAATATTGATTTGTCAAGGTTAAAATATGTTGAATGATCAGTCTTGATTTTAGCTTTTTATTTTCTTTGATTTTAAAACATGCCTTTTTTTATCCAGTATAACCTAGTCGAGGTGTCCTGTGTTATTGAAATGACTTAGAGGTTTACTGTGTAGTGGTCTCATCATAGTTAATGAGTAAGTGAATGTTCTATTTGAATCAAGTCCAGTAAGTTGCCTGGCCCTCCCCGGACTCATTGTTTTTGTTCTTTGCTGAGTAATAAAAGTATTGGCTTCTCAGAGTTCAGGGGCCCAAGGGGGGCACTCTGTGGTGGAGGGAGGAGAGCCCCGGTCATCTGACTAACGTTACAAGTTAACTGACTAAATGAGCTGTGGTTGTAATTTGAGACTCGCTCCTGCCACGCTGCTTCTTCAACTGGTAAACAAACGCCGCCCTCTGACCGGAAACTCTCCCACCCTTGCCTCTGTTTCTCTCGAACTCAACCAGATTCAACAGGCTTGGTTGGTAGTGAAAGGATGGAGGTGGGGCAGAGGTTAGGAGGTGATCACGCGGGCTTGAGTTCAAAATATCTGGGTGACTCTGCCTCTATTTTGACAGATTTGTTCTTTTCTACATTTAGTTTTATTGTCTTGTTTATTATCTGTTGGGTCTCTATACATTTAAGGTTTTGGCCTTTTTATGTCATGATCTGGTTCTTAAAATGTAACTGAACTGAATACCTTTCATCACAATTCATTCCTCATTTTGCCATCATCATAATAATAATAATAATAATTATTATTATTATTCAATAATATAACAGTCTGTTAAAGGGACAAAAAAGAAAAACCCAGATCACAGTTGTGCTCTTTCATGAGAGGTTTCGGTCTGAATTGCTGCACAGAAATAGCAGCACTTTGTACATTGTATTGCTTCTCGTAGTTTTCCAGAATGCATGAAGAAAGCAGAATAGTTTACTTCGCAGCCCACTGGCCTCATTGTGTGTTAAGACAGGGACAGTTTGTACCTCTCAATGTTGTGTCCCCAGCCTGTATGACTCACTTCCCTGGTCAGCATGCTTATTTGATCCTTTTGTTGTTTAGCCTCTGTGTGGACACACAGGGTCGGGCCAGTTTGATATTTATGCCTGAAGAAGATGTTAAGTTCCCGTAAATTCAGAGTTGAATAAACAAGAAGATTAACTGTTTGTAGGAAGTGAGGAGAGGCTAGTTTTTTTCTCTGTGGAGAAGGAACACAATGTGCTGCAAGATCCTATTACAAGAGTGTTTATTGCTCTGCCTGCACTGATTGGTGCACAACACATAGGAAGGAATCCCGCCTGTCCGCCCCCCCGCCAATGAGGCCCCTCTGCTGTATTCTTAATGTGCGGGGCGCTTACTGAGTATGTTGCCAAGTAATGTTCATGTGTGTGGGCTTGCATGCTTACACCGTGTCACTGTGTGAGAGAAGGAGCGTGAGCGTGTGTGTGTTTGCACAGACTCTGTGGATCGTAGTTCCTGGAAGGAAAAGCGAAGTGCTGAGAATTTTCTGTGATCACTCACAATAACAAATTCTTGAAAAAAGGCCTGTGACTGAACCTGACCAATGGCAGAGGAGTTTTCGGGAGTGAGGGGTCGCTGTTTGAGGAAGTGGGGCTGTGAACGACTAAAAGGAGGGACTGTACACAGAGATGTGGTTGTTTATGTCGAGCTGGTTCCTTCTTGAGTCTCATCACCTATTTATCTGTTCCATCTGTCAACATCAGGTGTCTTATCAACGTTCACACGGAGGTTTCTACAAGTTCAGACAAGCTCCACTAAAAGTGAAAGTGTATTTATATTAGATGCAAAACTCTTTTAGCAGCTGTATTTTTTTAGTCTAGGTTCAGATTTTGATTTACTTATTTATCCTATTCTAGTTTTAATGTTGTAAGAAAAATATAATGGATTTCCAGTCTTATCTCTCATTTGCAGCCATTTCCCTTTGCTTTAGATTTTTATTAAAGTTTATATTTACTAAACATCTCACCTGCTACTTTTGAAATTCTTAGCTCACAATCTTCAGATTGATTATGATTTTTTATGACATGGTTCAACAACCTTACTCGCTTCAACTGTCAGTGTGACGTGTTTGTTTTTAAAGAATGTGAACAATGCGTGTTTTGAGGTGTTTCATCTTCTCACTTTGTGTCCAACAAGTTAAGAAATGTCTCTGCTGTGATAAATATCCTCCATGTAGATGGGGCAGGGGTCTGTTCAGTTTACACATTAAACTTTTGCCCTCACGCTTACTGGTCCACAAGTTTGAAAAAACATTATTTTTTGTAATGTAAACAGTCCTTGTTGTTTTAATAGGACGTTGTGTAGGTCTGATTTTGGATTGCGAATTAAACAAACAACTGGGAATAATCTTGGTTAAAATGTTGGCCTGTGCCTCCAGAAGTTATGTCAGGAATGTTATTTGGACATCTATTTCCAGGTCCCTCAAAACAAACACAGACAGACCCCATGTTTACCAACAGAGGACATTTATAGGCCCAATCAGGTGGTTTAAAATGTGTCTCAAAACTTTCCCAGTGTCTGGGATATGTGCATGCATGCACATGCATGATGAGCATGATGACACTCCTCCTACTCTGTTTTTTTTCTTCCCTGGACG
Organism: Paralichthys olivaceus; assembly: GCF_024713975.1. Lineage (NCBI taxonomy): Eukaryota > Metazoa > Chordata > Actinopteri > Pleuronectiformes > Paralichthyidae > Paralichthys > Paralichthys olivaceus. The sequence goes on along the minus strand of NC_091108.1, from coordinate 8,487,575 downwards.
TTGTTTGTCAAACCAGGGGATATGAACTCCACTGTTTACTCTCAGGGCTGGTACTGGGCTGTGTCTGGGCTTGACTGATGGAGATACTGGAGCCTGTAGTAGTCCTCGGGAGCAGCAGGCTGAAGGAATAAACTGCAGCTCAATGCCTTACAACTTTGTAGGCCAAAGGTCTTTTCTGTCAGCACCAGCCTGTCAAACCAGCCTCTAGCATTAACACTTTTAAATGTCACGACTGAGACTCCACCATGTATTGTTAGTGTGTCACTGGGAGCAGTGGTGTTCAAGTCCCATAAATAATTACTTTATTAGTTTATTAGCAAAAGCAAAAACTAATACAGTTGGGTAAAAATGTGGGACAGTAGTATTTTTAACACAAGTACTTGCAGGGGAACAATTTATGAATTTATTTAATAATATTTTGATTCATTTATATCATGTTACTGCAAATGAAAATTGATAATTTGTCCATCCAACTTCAGTAGGGTAATGGTGCAGCTGGGACAAAGAAATAAAAATGCTCACTGCACACCAAGTACTACAAATATCCAGAAAGAATCAACTGATCAGCTGTACGCTCCCTCACTTGTTTATTTCAGCTGAGTTTGCTCAGATGTTTAAACGTTCTACTATTCTGAGGACTGACAGCACTTCACATCCAAATGAGCTTAAAATTAAAGAGTGACAACTTGTTGATATGGGGATTCATTACATTTTGGATTATTGTTTAATTCCAGTGAGTAACATTTGGTGACAGTAACATATTAATATACCAGAAAAGACAGTGAAGAAAAAGAATGCTAGCAAGTAAAAAATACAGAGCAATGCAGGGTGCCTGGTTCAGCCGGTGGCTAGCAGGAATTAGTCCTCCTGCTGTGGTTGCAATTTGATCACGACCTGGCCCTTTGCTGTATGTCTTCCAAAAGCTCTCTCCCCATTTCACACTTTTGCTGTCCTATCAATAATAAAATGCCCAAAAAGTAGAAACAGTTTAAAATTCAAATAATCCTTAATAAACGTTGTGAGGAAGCAAGTCCGATACTTTTGTTTGACGTCAAGGATGTATCAGGATGTATTTAGCTAAGGAACACTAATTGCACACAGAATATGTTGTCTGTTATCTGTTCAAAATTGAAAGTAGTGCATCAATTCTCTCTACATTTGTGTTTTTCCAGGCTGTGTGTTCTGGTTCAGGACAGTTACGGGATATTCAGCATGGTCCAGCTGCAGCTCCTGCCCTGCAAGGACGACATCCTCCAGTACTGCCAGAGGTGGCAGGGGAAGACCTGTGTCCTGAGAGGCATTAAAGTGGTGCAGCGGATCACTCGAGAGAGGTAAGACCCTCACACTTCTCTGCACTCATCCCTCCGAGCTAGATCAGGATAGCTTTTCACCCGAATTTCAGTTCAACCATCATGGACAAACTTCCAACTGCGTCCAACACAGAGTTATGATATGGATTCCTGCTATATGTGAAGTTACCTTATCTCCCTTCTTTACCATGTTAGACAACAGCCTGGGGTAAATACCTGTGATAGACACTTCCTGATATGACATAGTGGAAAGGTGACCTCAGGGTGAGTGGAAGCTCTGACTATGTTCACAATAACATGTTTTTGTTTTAAAACGAAAATGATCCCCAACCAGACGAGCGTTTTTGCTCTGTATAATCATTTCTGTCCACACTAACTGAAAACTGCATATCACAGCACCATACACTGGTCTTGTGTGTGTCCGTGTAAACAGGAAGTGGACTGTCAACTCTTCAGTTTGTTGCTTAGTTGTAGAAAATACCACAAAACGGAACGCCAGTGTTAAAGAGTAAGACCAGGGATTCATTTGCTTTGACACTGGGACCTGGGGTGTTTGTTAAAAGTCTTAGTTTTAGGAGCTCAAAAACTTGTGTGGTTGCCAGGTGTATGTGTAACAAAAGAGATGTGTGTCTGTGTATAGCAGGTTGTTCAAGTATAAAATGTGTTTGTGTGGATGGATCCTGAAACTATCACGCACATTGCCGTTGGTCCTTGAATCTCCTTAAATCTCCATTAATATAAAGCACAAGAAATCCCCTGTTTTTTATCCTTCAATGCCCTTTTGTAAACATTAACATCCACATTTATAATACCATGAGAACTGAATGTTTGCGGATTATTATGCTTTCCTGTCAGCAGTACCACTGTGTTTACATGTAAAGTGATACCAGGGTGCACACTCTGTGTCCCTTGTGAGTTTCCATAGCCAGGATCCCAGATTAGAAGCAGTGACATTGGAACATTTAGAACCAGGCTGGGGGTATGTTTACATCCTTGGTATTTTTCAATGCTACCACAGCCTATAATGTCTCTGGAGGTTGTCTGTGGTCAGACTGTGATTGATGGGCCATCTTGAAGGCTCACACATGGGCCGTCTTATTAGCTCAAGTGGAAAAACACGTGGGGTTGGTGGACATAAATCAGGCATTCATTTTTCTTCTCCTGTTTCTTAGAAACTCCTGGACTTCTAGGAGTATCCTAATTATAAAGTTGGACCCTATTATTAGTAGTGTAGCTCGACGAAAGCGTCGTTCAGGTGTGTAAGCTTAATTTCTTAATATGATGTGAGTGTAAGGTCAGACTGAAGGTTGCCATACCCGACAGTTGGTGAAACAGTAAGATGTCTCACATTGTTTGATTTTTTTGAATTGCAGAAACACTCGTGGTTGGTTCTACAGCAGTGTTACAGATTCAAGGTTCTTCTCTCACAAACTGTCTTTGACAAGACCGACACACAAAACTCCACACAAACTGACAACAGACAACTTTAGTTTAATCTACCATGAACCTAATAAGTTACAGATGACACGACTAACCATCAACATTTTTTTAATGTATATTTTTGGGGCTTTTTTTTAGCCTTTAATATGATAGGAAGGAGAGCAAGCTGTGCAGGGGGGACAGAGTGGGGAGGACATGCAGCAAATGGCCACTGGTCGCAACCAAACCCGGGCCGCAGCGGTTTAGCCACTGCCTCGTTGGGGCAGCTCTACCAGAATCGCCGACCCTCAGCACCGACTAAAAACTAGGAGCTGCAACTAAATGCAAAAGACATCTTGCATTTTCTCAATATAATTCAGGTTAAAACTTAAATTAAATTCAGTAAACCTCGCAAAATCCTTCTTTGGTTCCTTTAGGAGTTGGCAAGGAACAACCTTTATTTTCTCTCCTGCCAGTTAGATGATACCACTGTCATGTCTGCCTGTTAATTATGAAGTTACAGCAGGCAGACAGATAGCTTAGCATAATGACCTGATGCATAGGGAAACTACCTTGTCTCTGTTCAAGTTTTTTTTTAAAGTATCTTCCTACCGCTCACATTCAGACCAAATTAATCACTGCATGAAAAAAAAACCTCCCTCATTCATTTGAATGGGGCCACTCCTTAAGCTTGTACAGAAAAAAAACTGGATCATCATTCCAGCAAGGCACTGTTAGTTTTCTGCTGTTTATTCTGCCTTTGTCACAATGAAAGAAAAACTGGTTGTGATGACTGTCCAGAGTTGAATAATCCAGCCTCAATGTAACAAACACTGTGCAGTATTGTGTTTCTGATGAGCCTCTAAACTCAAACCCAACTTCCTTCACCAGTTTCAAACCCCTTAGGCTGTTTAAACACTGAATGGAATTACTTCAGCTCTTTAAAAGATGAAAAAAAAATCTTAAATAATGTCAATAATTGATCAGTTCCTCCGAACATCTGTCAAACTACCATGTCAAAACTTTTCCACTTTTCCAACAACTTATGACTTTACCTCTTCCAACACAACTATGAGATCAATCTCTGTTTCTAAAGAAGTGAGCTGAAGCTGCCCAGTCACCGGTGTGTGTCTGTGTGTTTGTGAGAGAGTGTGTGAGAGAGTGTGTGAGAGAGAGTGTGAGAGAGAGTGTGAGAGAGTGTGAGAGAGTGTGTGAGAGAGAGAGAGAGAGAGTGAGTGTGAGTGTGTGTGTGTGTGTGTGTGTGTGTGTGTGTGTGTGTGTGTGTGTGTGTGTGTGTGTGTGTGTGTGTGTGTGTGTGTGTGTGTGAGTGAGTGTGTGTGTGTGTGTGTGTGTGTGTGTGTGTGTGTGACAGACTGCACGCGCGTGTGTGCAGTCTGTCCTGTCAATCATGAGGAGTGATTTTCACAGGAAGTAGCATGTTCTTGGTCGCATGCCAATGCAACAGAAGATAAAATGTGTATGTCAGGATTGAGGGTGAGAACGGACGATTACTCACCAGCACAACTATACATTTTAAAAGCAGCAAAACTAGTTGAATGTTAAAGCTTAATAAGCCCAGTGTCAAAATCGAAGTGTTTTGAATGAGTCCTGTTAGTTTGTTGTTACTCGTCCGTCTGCAGGCCTCACTGGACTTGAATGGGCTGCAGAACCAGTTCCACACACAAAAAAACCCTGCGATTACAGGCTGACTAACAGGTTGTTAACCACTGACTGATATGACAGCGCCTACATGGATGAATAAGTAACACTGACTGGCCACCATGAACTCATGAGCACTTCTCAGAAAACAGACAATGAATCAGGAGATTGACGTATCTTGGGGGAGGTGTTACTAAGTGTTCAAAAAAAGGTTTTAAGTAAACAAAGCATCTTGTATTGAGTATGATCTAATTTCACTCTGTCATTACTAAGATTAAAGACAACGAATCCTGCCTTTTAAATTCACTGGTAATTGGTTTTCTAAACCGTGTTGCTTTTGCACCACAATGATAATGTGATTTACATAGGGTGTGAGCATTTTTCCCACCCTTCAGTATTCGGAAACCTGCTTGTGAAAACAGTTTTTGTGTGTATCTGCTCTGCCAGCCTGAGCATGCTCTCTCTTTCTCTCCTGGTTGATGTTAGAACAAGCTCAGATTTATGTTTCAGTGGAAGTGAAACTGGTTTTGGAAGCTCTCAATGTGTCTGAAGTTGCTTATTCGCCAGTTTCTCCCTATGCCGCACGTTTTAGTTCCCCCTCCCTCCGACACGTTTCTTCTTCTATTTTTCTCTGACTAGGCGCGCCAGGCTTTTCAGCTTGATCGACAGTCTGTGGCCCCCAGTGACGCCTCTCAAAGATCAACAAAACACACCAAACATGTCCAAAGTATGTTCTCAACTCATGGGAAAATCACACATCAAGTGAGGCCTTTGTTTTTAGTGTTGATTGATCTGCTGATTTATTTTCCCGACTAACTGTTACATCAAACATCATTTAATCTGTAGAATTTCAGAAAGTAATTTGGTCATGATGAGTTTTGAAAGTGCAATAGGATAATGACACATTTACAAATAAATCTTCAAGCTCTGTTGTTTTTTTGTCTTGCAAAGTGCATGTATTGTTTCCAGCCTCTTAATGTCAGGATTTGTTGTGATGTTGATCACTGAATAGTTTAAGGGTTTATGAAACTTGCTGTTTTCAAAATTTTAAGATATTTTATTCCAATGTATTGAAATTAATCACGGAAATAAACAGTAGCTGCATCCCTAAATAGTTTGTTTTACAATATTTACGCAGGTAAATGTTTGGAACATCTGCTGAAATAATGACTTTAATACGTTTGTGTTTTGTCATTCTGGATTATATCATTCCTTCAGTTGAGTTATTTCTGTACATAAACTTAAAAAAGTAGCCGTTACAGCCAGCTAGTCTTGAAGGAAGATGATAAACTTGTTCTTAGTCCTAACTACAACGCTGTGATTGGTCGATTGTTTATTCATGGAGGGTCCACATTCTTCAGGGTGCACGACTGCCACAAGACTATCAATCATTGAAGAAATATAAGATGCATGCAGTATCTGACTTGGTGTTTGGAACCAGGCCAATACTACCTATATATATATTACACAGCAAAACAAAAGGTTGTGATTGCTGACAATATTCAAATGCTATGAGTAAAGTCAAACTCAAACAGACGATTGTAAATATGGTTGCATGTTTTCTGCCGTAAGGTTTATGACTAATAATGGCTCACTTTGAGAGCAATTGCTCTCTAACAGTTGGAAAAACAATGTAGGAATCTGTATATTATCTTTAACATGGAACGTATTTAAAGTTTTTTTTTTTTTTTTTTTTTTAGGAGAGCAGACCTGCAGGTCCAGCTCTGAGTTTCTGCTACCTGCTCTCAGGTCAGGAGAGCTCTGTTGAACCCACCGAGAGGCAGACTGTGCCCACGCAATATGTTCCCCCCACACAACAAACCTTACGAGACATAGTGCAGGTGAATAGTTTTTCACAGCACACACACACACACACACACACACACACACACACACACACACGGACAAATAAAAAAAAAAAATCATGCAGCAGGTTTGAGATAACTTATCTTTACTAGTTTCATCTTAAACAGGTTTTTTTCCTTCTCTTTTTCAGAGTGAGATGAAAACATGTCGCTGCAGTTTCATTGCCACGGTTTTACACAAGAGAGTGCAGGTGTGTTTTTGTCTCTTTTCCTTTGTATCTGAAAAACACTGATTTAATTTGACTTTAACCAAAAGAGTAGAATAAACACTGTGTCTTATGCAGCTCCTTTTTCAGATCATTTGAACCAAGAAACTGATAAGATTTCTGCTCTGACGTTGAGAGCCGCGCCCATATCACTGCGTGTAAGACAATCTGTGTCAGGCATGGGTGTTCCTTACCATTGATTGATTCGACCTTTAAACGTTAAACTGGGATGAGATAGCAGCTCAGAACAAACTGGTGGACTTTGCCTCATGCTCACACCACTGAAACACACTTTTTAAGGTCGTTGTGGAAAACCCGCATTGTGTGCGTGCAGCTCGTTGAGTGACTAATCCCGTCAAAGCTGTTGCAGAAATAGCGCTGCGTCTAAAAAAAAATTTCTTGTAATGTTTCCTTTAAATTGTAGCTTTCTAGGTCATTCTGTTTCTAAGTATTTCTCAGAGTGTGTTTTTCTTCTCTGCCTTTTTGCTTCACCTTCAGAGCAGTGATGTAGGCCAGGGGGAGGTGTGGTTGGTGCTGACAGACCCCAGTCTACAGCAGGAGCAGCCTGAGAGAACGTGCAGGCGAACAGTGGCCCTGTGTGTGGGCACTTCCTGTGTGCTCACTTCCTCTGTCCTTGAAGCACTGCGCTCCCCCGCTGCCTGTCGCCTGAAGTTCAGAGATGCCATCAAAGAACATGGTAGATGTAACATATAACATGGTGTATTGTGACTGGACGTACCGTTCATTTTCCTTTTTTGATGAACCTGTGATTAAATCAGTGGTTCACAGTGTTTGGTTCACAGTGTTTTGTGGCCCTTCACTTAAAGTCGTAAGCACATTTCTCCTCTGAAATTCTCACATGGTTGCATTTAAAGGCCCAGAGAGGTAAAATTATCCAATATTTCACAGAAAAATCTTAAGTCAAGAGAAAACACCCAAAAATATAATGGGATTCACATTTCTGTAGTAGAACTTGTTTTTTCTTCTGTCACACCACATTATTCATCACAACCCGTCAGATGTGAGACTGGGAGTCGTCTTTTTATTCAGCTATTGTTTCTTTTTGGTTGTGTCCTCTCCCATCTTTCAGATTTAGTTGATCAAAGGTCCCTGTGACCTCTTAAATCATGTGTTTGTCCATAACACAAGAGGTTATACTCTCATTTTTACAAGACTTCACACAAATGTCTCATGATGAAATGATGAGACTTCAGTTTGACATAATCCAGTTCTTCTTAACCACCTTTGTGTTCAGTATTCAACCACATAATTTGCCAATCACTGATTTGGTGACACTAATCTTAGTTTGTTCACCTTGTAACCATGGCGACTGTCGAAACTCTCTGTGCTGCCGGGTTGAAAATGTGTGTGAAGCATCAACATCTCAGAATTTGTAGATTGTTTGCGGTAACATTCATGACAGATGTGGATGCAAACTGCAGCTTGACTTGTTGGCATGCAACCTCAAGGCTGTAAATCTAGTTTCTTATTTGTTATTCACTGGGAAATTCTTCAATTCTGCACAACTTAGGCCAAAACTGATGCCCCATCCACACATATACATGTATTATAGGTTTTGTTGAACCTGGGGTTCTCCACATATGTCCTTAAACTTAATCTCCATCCACATTAAACTATAAATCAGCTGCCTGGCACTGTAGAGTAGATGTTCAATGATCATCAGAAGCCTGAAAAAAATATTTAAGTTATTACCAGACTGACATCAGTGTTGATACAAGCTAAATAAAAATGTGTTTTCCTGTTTACGGAACAAAACTGAAAACCATCCTCGCCTTGGAACGTTTTGCCAAAGCTCCATTTTCACAGAGCTACAATGCAAAACACATAAATAGGCAAGGTTAAAAAAATACCTGTGTATGTGTGAACAAAGCCTGAGGACACTGTGATGTTCACAGTTATTTCCTCGACCTTGCACTTGGGAAACACACGTTTACTCACTTTTGCTGCTGTGACACAAAAATCTACCAACACTCACTTAACGTCTTTGGGGAGTAAATGCTGCAGATTGTTTATAGACATTTCACTTTTAACTCCCTTTTTTTTTTTTTTATTCTAACATCTAGCTGTCCTCCTGTGTGCTGAGCAGTCAGTTATCGAGGTGTTCTGCGACGAGCCTGAAGGCAGCCTCCAGTCTACGACAAGGCTGGAGTTACTTTCACAGTTGTTGACTGAGCCCCAGGTGCAGACCCTACCCCAACCTGTGAGACTGGATCCCCTGAGTCTGGAGACCACGCCCAACTCCCTCTGTACTCTCACAGGTCAGTTTCCCCCCCGTTTTCATGTAGCTCGTCTAAATCTGAAGTGATTCCTGCAGACATGCCCCATGTTTTCTTTTCTCACAGAAAGAAAACTTGTTTTTTTTGTTTGTTTTTTTCATATATAAGTTTGCAGCTCAGCAAGAGGTCTTGATGTGGTTTTAAGGCATCGCTTTCTTCTGTTTCTTATTCACTGTCCTCAGGATGTCATTGTTTGGAACTTTAAGGAATAAAAACACATGAAATGTCAATCCCTATATCGTTTTCCAGTGAAATTATCTTGCCTGCTCTCTTGTTGAGTTCAGTTGAGGGTTGCGTTATTGGAAAATAGGCAAATGTAGAGGCCTGTTGCAGTATCCCTCAGTAAGATTGTTTCGATTTGGAGATATACTTTAAGGTCCGTACATTTTTCGTTTCTCAACGTCAAATATGATGTGCCAAGATTTTGAAGAAATGTGTTCGTTAAAATATCAATTCAATGCTTTTCTGCTTCTAACTCACTTGCTTCAGGCAACATTAAAAGTCGTCGTCATGATGTTTTCTTTCTTGAGATGTCTTTAAAACTTTCCAAATGTGATGCAGAAAAAAAAAACACGAGTGGCTCATATTAGATAATAATCTGCATCTGTTGACTTTGTGTCGCAGTTGAGGGCAAAGATCAAACTCTGAACCCTCTTGGTTCGGGCCCCTCCGGCCGTAAATATTTGGTCAGGTGGACGAAAAAAAATAAACAAATATATTGTCTTTTGCACTCATGTAGTGTCTTCTGGAAAAAGCCTCAGACCTGAAAGCACAAGAAAAATGTATCAGTGTTTCCGTCAGTATCTTAATACAATCCATATTTGTGGGTAAACAGCTCTGGTCGTCATGTGAGAAGATTTTTAGGCAGAGTAACATCTCTGCTGCATTTATCACTGCGATCTCAGATACATTTGAAATGGATGCATTTATCTCTCACACTCTGTTTCACTTGTATACACACTGAAACTGACTCGCAGATCATTTATCAGTGTTTCCTCTGTATTTTTTCTTTGCCATACAACAGCTTTATAGACAGATATAAAGTGCAGTTAGTATGCATGTAATATTATGTTGATTGTAACGGTTTTATTTCTGTCTGCAGGGGTGATAGTTGGCGTAGATGAGAACACAGCTTATTCCTGGCCTGCGTGTAATAACTGCAGAAGTGACAAATTGGAGATTTTACCTGAAAGACCGTACGTTTTCTAAATTAATCAGAACGGCTCAATATTTATCGTCATGGCAAATTCTCCTCATTTTTTTTTTTTTTTTTTTTTCCTTTTCACAGTCAAAGCTTCTTCTGTGTTTCTTGTAAGTCAGCGGTGGAGAAGCCAGACACAAAGATTCAACTGGAGGTGTTCCTGACTTCTTCTTCAACAAATAATTGCACTTTAAAGGTGAAGGTGAGAAAACAGTTTTATGTTTGTTAAGTAAAGCTAAGTTATATATAGATAATCAGATATGTCCGAGTTCCACCCACACACTGTTGTGAAACACACTGATGATCTTGGAATATCTAGTTATTTAATCCACATAAAACCAAAGTGTAAACGCCACATTTTGGCATTTTACGGAGACCAGGACAGTTTCTTGTCAACTGCTTCCAGCCATGAAACAGTCTGAACAAATCTGTTTCATACAGTTTTTACATTTTCATGTTTGTGTGTATTATGAGTTGAATATAATGTGTTGAACTGTGAGATTTAGACAAGCTTGTAGACAAATGCCAGAGTTAAGTAATTATCGCAATATAATTTTCTAAAATAACAATATTACAAAAGTCCAATATACATTGAACAGTGAGGAATATAACACATTTCCCAGCCCTAGCTAGGGTAGTTGTTATCAGTGTATATGCTAACCGCTAACCTCCCCTGCGTTTAGGCTTTATATTTGCAGAATATATCGGAGAGTGGTATCAATATTCTCACCTACCTCTCCGCAAGATTGTGAAAAAGATTTTTTCTCTATGTTGAACTGTTGCTTTAAGCAGAGAAGTGAGTAGAGCACTTAGTTCAAACCTTGTTGAAACCTGCTGTGCAACAATTGTGACTCCTCTCCTGCTCCCAATTTGCTCTTCCACAGTGACTCTGTAATTTTATTGACTTGCAAAGCTAAAACATCAGATTCTGCACATTTAAAGGTTGAAGAAGTCAAATCCTTCACTGTATGTGCATCTGCAGAAAAGCAGAATATATCACTTTGCAATCAACAAACTTAGTGAGCAGAAGAGATACAATTATCAGTTCTTATCAGTTATATATTTTAACCCCGTCTATCAGTCTGTTACTCACAGAGAGCACAGTGTGATTAGTTCAATAGTTGTTCTTTATTTACAACATCAAGACAATAATCAAAAAGACATTAACGGCTCCACTCTCTTCGATCTGCTCGACAGCTGCAGAAAAAGACGATCATGTCTGTTCTCAACACTGCAGCCCTGGAGGGGAACGAGGTAGGTTTGCTTTTACAAAGCAGTTACATAACACTGGACTGAACTGCATGGTTCATTGATCTTCTGTCAATATGTCATCTGTACATGTCAGGGTGATAAAGATCTGTTCTGTGCTTATCACAATAAATCCCTGAGTCATGCTGTTGAAGGAATTAGCTACAAAAATATACTTTTACTCTCCCTGTGTTTGATGATTGTTTTCTTTTTTATGTTTGCATGTGGGTTTTCCATGTGAAATATCATTTACTTTACATTTAACCTCCTAGTGGTAGAAGATTATTAGAACCATGCAAATACAGTGTTTTTACAATAGATCTACAATGATTGGTGCATTGATGAAGTTAATCTGCAACTGTTTTGATAATCAAATAGTTGTTGCAGTTGCTTTTTTTTAAAGCGTAACTGTCAAGATTTGCCGTTTATAACTAAAATAATAAGACGACCAGATGCTTTGGTTTGTCACATGAACAGTAAACTGAAGTTTGAACTGAGTTTGACTCGTCTTTAGACTGTTGGTTTGACACAGTAGGAAAGTTAAAGGTCTCATTTTAATCTGAGGAATTATAACAGGCTTTTTCTTCTTAAAATGTTCTCGCATTTTCTAGATAAAAGAATTGATTGAAAATAATCTATCAATCACTCTGATTAGATTTATTGCAGCTGCAATCTAGGATATGGGTGTTGATGGTCTTTCTCAGAGTACTAAATAAATTCTTAGATCAACATGCTGAGTGATATGAAGAGTGCAAAGATCAAAGCCTGAAGTGCACCCAGGTATTCCTACAGCAACATCATCCGATTTAACAACTATAAAAAGTTTTTTTTCTAAAGCTGCAGTAGAAGAAATCATTGCAATTCTGGGAGACAAGTTTCCTGTGTAAAGACATAGTAAATAAACGTGTACGTTTCAGCGTGTCAGGTTTGAGTTATTTTTGATGGACTGTGTGTCTCAGTTCCCAGGTTACGATGTGGAGAATGTCCTGGGAAAAGAGGTGGGCCCCCTCGCCGTTTACGTCCGAGTCGTCACCAAGAAACCTGCCCCCTGGATCGGCCTGGAAGAAATCTGCCTCTAATGGATGTCAGGGCAAGTAGCTAATGATATCAATCCTCAGGCTCCAAGGCTCTGCATGCACACCAGGCCTTGGTCTGAGCCCGTCCAGCCCACTCCCCCTCAACTCCCCCTGCTGAAGGCCTCCCTGACAGCTTGAGGCTGCGCTGAAGTCAAGAAGACAAGGTCTTGTTTGTGTTAATGATATGTGATCCTGTGCACCAGGAGTTGACGGCCCAAGGGTAGGCCAGTGGCATGCAGTCTGTCAAAGCGGCCCACGTGCTGTCTCCACTTGGATGTGACTTTCAGAGGAGAACGTTTGAGTGTGACCACATTTTTGAAAAGTGGTCTTAAAAACCACATTTCAGACCAAGTCATCTACCTCTGTATTTCAGATTACTGACACTGTGTCAATAAATGTATTTTTGCTGACTTTACTTTTCTCACTTCCTGTTGTACTTTTATGAAAACACTCACAGGAAACTTCTGCAACTTTTCAATGATTTTATTGTAGATTCCATAAACAAAAATATTCTCGAGGTTTCATACAAACTATATAAAAGATCATGCTCTGGCTCTTATACAAAGTTTGGAATTATATAAAAAAAAATGTACCATGTCAGGTATATCATCATGTCATAAATGCAGTGGTAAAATAATTTAATACAGAGAAAAATCCCACAAAAAATATGGCAGCAACATCATATATTTTCCAGTGCCATTATGGTAAGCTTAAAATACATCTGGTACAGATGGTAAACACAAAGTGTCTGTTGAGGTATGTCTGCTGAAAGCGCAGTTCGTAGAGTGTGTGTGTCACCGCCTCTCTGTGCTCGTGGACAGAGCCGCGAAAGAGGAGTTGGGCATCTGCTTGAAGAAATCTCTGAGCCCGGAGAGCTCCCTGGTGAGCTGCTCGATCGTTTTGTGAAGTCTGTCGTTGTCAGCGCTCAGTTCGACCATCTTCTGCTGCATGTCAAAGTTGCGCCTCTTGGCTTTGTCCCTGCTTTTCCTCACTGCAATGTTATTCCTCTCTCGCCTCTGTCGGTACTCCATGCTGTACCTGTCCACCGACTTCTTGCCCTTCTCCCTGCCCATCTTCCTCGGGGAGGACTTGGCCGAGCTGACGGAGGACGCGGGCTCCGGGGTCGTGGGTGGGGTGGGCTGCCCCGTGGGGAGGCTGACGGAGGTCTGGGCGCAGGTTTCGATCTGGGAGGGCAGGGACGAGGACATGTCGCTGTCACTCCAGTCGGACTCCTGCTTGATGGGCGCGCTGAACGCCCCCTTCTCCAGCTCGCCGTCCGCCCTCCTCTCCGCCGTGTACGCGGCTGACAGCGGCGGCTGCTGCTGCGGCTGGATGCCGCCGGGCAGCACGGAGCTCTGCAGGTTGTAGAAATCCGCCTTCTCCTGCTTCACAGTGTTGAACAGGTCGAGGAAGAGCTCGTCGTTGCACAGCTCCAGGTTGGGCACGGCTGTCATCGACTCGATGTACTGGCTGAAGTCGATGGCGCTCTCGTCGTCGTATATGGCCGCGGCGGTGCTCAGCTCCACCATGGTGCCGTCCTCCGCCGACCCGTCGCCCCTGCTGCCCGGCTTGCACGCCCCGTGCTGCGGGCCGCCCAGCTTTGCGCACTCGTAGAAGTTAGCAGGCTCCATCGCCCAACTCATGTTGCATTGTGGAGACACGCAGTGGGAGTCCAGGCTGTATATGTCACACATGAACTCTGGCGACTCGTCCACGTGCGTTAGGGAAGAAAGTAAACTTGTGTTGAAGTGACGCGCAGATGTGACAGCTGTGTGCAGCTGGATGGCGCTGCGCTGTTCGTCTCTCTGCAGCTTCTGCTTCTTTAAAGACGTGAGAGTCTGTGTGTCCCTGAGTGCTGACTGTCAGGCTGCTGCTGTCAACAACACTCACACACTTCCTGTCACTCATCTGAGACGCTCGTTCTCCCGCAGAGTGTTTTGTATCGTTTCCGCCGCTGACGTCACAAATGCCGCCCTCTCAGGAGCCAGTCATGTGCAATCGGGGATCACGTGGTGTCCTTTCACTTCCCATTTGAGGAGAGAGGGGCGTGTTGCTCGTGCCACCCACTTTTTACTATGATCGTATGAATGGCGGAGACTTGTTTACATGCTGTGGCTCCGCTCCGGTGTTTGGACTCCACTTTTATTTGTCCACCTATAAATGTCAGCTTCAAGCACTGGTGGAAGATACAAATCTGCTTATCACCAGTCAAACGTCTGATTTCAGACGTTGTATAAAGTAAAAGTACAGAAATATAATCACTGAAGTTTAGATGCTTCCTGTGTAGAGTAGGTCATAGTAGTTATTGATTGTCATGCTCATACCAGTGAGCGGACCACGTGGACTCATAAGACACATTGACGTATTCCTGAATTAGCCTGCTGGACGGAGGTCCAGGGGCCCAAAGGGTCAGGGACACGTGGGTTACATCAACAAAACAAATGTTAATAGAACAAATACAGATCAAAAGGAGACGTTCGATGACTACAGATTGATTCCAAATGTTTGCAGAGAGACCCACAATGTCAACAAAGGCACAGAATGACGACAGACATGTTAACTGACCAGAAGAGACACAAAATATTCACAAGGAGACATAAAGAGATGTAGAATGACGACAGAGACACAGAAAGACCACATGGAGACAAAATAAAAATGGCTGCAAAGACCCATAACGACCATAAAGAGACACAAATGAGACATAAAACCAGAAAAACATGTAAAATGACCCCAAAGAGAAACTAAATATTCACAGAGAGAAATGAAAAAACAATAAAGAGGAAAACGACTACAAATCGTGCTGCTTCTCTTTCAGTCTGGGGGCCTGTATAAAAGTGGTGGGGGGCCTTTGGCATAATAAGACCAAAACATACTTTTGTGGTGGTGAAACATTTGTCAAACATAAACTTTACTTCTTACATTACAGCAAAGTTGTCTTCTCTCCAGGATCTACTAATAAAATCTGCCTCAAGAAAAAGTTCCAGCTGAAGTTTCTTCTAATCGTTCACACAGAAGAACCATCAGAAATTGCAAGTGGAAATTGAATCTTGTTACTCGTGGAGGCAAAACTCATTGAAACTACTTTATATACTATTAGTAGTTTAACGATGCATCATGTTTTATCAGCTGCAGAAGATTTGATTCTTACCATATCTTCTGTTGTACCTGTA
The DNA here is from genome assembly GCF_024713975.1 of Paralichthys olivaceus. Classification (NCBI taxonomy): domain Eukaryota; kingdom Metazoa; phylum Chordata; class Actinopteri; order Pleuronectiformes; family Paralichthyidae; genus Paralichthys; species Paralichthys olivaceus. The sequence continues at coordinate 8,472,124 of NC_091108.1, read as the reverse complement.
AAGTAATGATAATATATCTGTCAAATAAAGAGTTGATAGTTGAGTAAAAAGTGCAGTATTTTCCCCTTATGGCAGATAAATATAACATTTAAATATTAAATTAAGTACATGGGATATGTACTTAAGAGCTGCACTTGTAGTAGTAGTTAAATTCCACTTAGCTTCAGAGAATAAAGTTTCAACGGGATACAGAATTGAACAGAAACTAATATTAAACCAACAAAAAGCAAATGTAAAACAAACAGTAGAGTTATAACTCACAAAGGTGAGAGCTGGACAACAGACGAAATACATACAGGTGAAACTCTACTACCACTATGTACAAGTATAATAACAGGTTATGATCTGTACTGTAGATATTGAAGTGTATATACTACTGTAGTTGTAGACATTCATAGGTAGTGTATCATAAAAAGTATTATTTTGCCCTTGAATCTCAAGCTATTATCATTACAGATAAAGAGATGGAGAGAGAGAGGGATAGATAGATAGGTGGAGGGATGGATAGATTGATTGATAGATGGATAAATGGAGAGATGGATGATAGATGGATAAATGGAGAGATGGATGATAGATGGATTGACAGATAGATAGTTGGATAGATGGATGATAGATAGATAGATAGTTGGATAGATGGATAGATGGATGATAGATGGATGATAGATAGATAGTTGGATAGATGGATAGACAGATGTGCTGAATAATGTGTAAAAAATGTGTTAGTCAGACATGATTGCATTTAGGTTGGTAATTATTCCCTCGGGTCGTGAACAAAATGTTTCTGATGATGTTAATCTAAAAATCTCGTCCATTTAAAAAACCGCCTTAAATGACACATGTTCGGACAGTTCTCGGAAACGCCCCGCTGTTTTCTCCTGGAAAGTGTGCAGTACTTTTCCTCTGTCACGGCCCCGTCTCAAAGGGAAACTGCGCCACGTAGTGATCGTTGAACGCAACTACAGGTAAAGTCACACAACACACACATACACACTGTATCAGTAAAGATGATTTTTCTTGTGACACTGTGATTTAATTCCAGAATAAATGCAAACAATTACATTTCACTCATTTGTATTTTTCCACGTGATCATTTAATCAATGAAATACATTTTATAAAAGATGATAAAAATGTCCCAACACTGCCCCCTTCTGTTGTCTCTGTGCAGATTTCAAATTTCAATACTGACGTTTTGTCATTGAATGAAATCTATTCTGCATTTTGGGCCTTCGTGTAAAATCCATATTCACTGATCAAGAATCATTTACTGCGAGACAAACTCTAGACTGCACTTATTTTACATTTCTTTAAAAATGTGTTTCCCGGAAGGAATGAAGCTGCTGCAATTCCTTTAATTTACATCTCTGCAATAATTTCAAGTTTTAAGGATTTTACGATTTCCCTTCATTGTTGGAAATGTGTCAATTCAATGATATGTTTATAGATATAAGATTTTTTAAATGTTCATTAAAAAGTTAACTCTGGTGCATTTTATATTTAATGATGTTTCTACTATTCGTTTGTGCATCATTACATTTGTCTTTATTATTATAGCATTTCTTTATTTGTACTTTGTGGCAGAAGAGTTGCTGAAATTAATTTTCTTATTATTATTATTTATAAAGAGCTTTTTTTAAATGACTTCTCAAGTATTTGTTGTATAAGTCTGTTCTTCTGACGTGTCCTCACATTCTGTGATTGGTTTTTATTTTTTTGTTTCGTGAACAGTTTCAATAAAGACGAGGAGAAAAAAACAGGTCTGTTTTCCTGTTGGACCAAACCAAATGAGTTCAGGGTGAGAGTGTGAATAAGATCACACACAGGAAACACACAGAGTCTTTGAATCAACACGGGAAACGTGTATAAGTATGAAGTTGTATTGAAAGTACTTCATGTATTTATGAAGACTTCTCATTAAGTTTGATGGAAGATGTATTTGTAAAAAAGAAATCTGACTCCTCCCCCCGCTCTGAAGTGAACGCGTCGCCTGGAAGGAAACGAACCATCCCGGCCTCCCATTGGTCCAAAGTTCCCCGCGAAAATTACGTCAGTCGCAGTTTCGCGCCAGATCTGCAGCACAAGGACGTGAACACCAGAAGAGGTAAGAACCGTCCGAGCGTGTTTTCACTGATTCTGCACCAAACTGCAAACATTGGTGCAGAAGTCAAAGCGTCGCTTCTTCAACTCGTCTCAGTGATTTTACCCAAACACTCAGATTTGTTCTCCTGCTCAGTGTTAAGCGTTTAATCAGTGGAAGGAAGTTTCAGCTCATTGTCTCTGCGGCCTCATGTCAAATGGTGGAGAAGGTTTTCTATCAAACTCTCAAACACACAGTTTTAACTTCGTATAAAGAAACCTGAACAAGCGGAGGCAGGACACGTGTCTCCTGATGAAAGTTCACTTTTATTTTGAAGAATTGAATTTTGATTTACTGCAGCAAATCAACATTAAATGAACAGGAGAGAAACTGCATGTACAAAGTTCTCAGAGAAGATGGACCGAGGCCTTAAATACTTAAACACTTTAACAACATGTACTATCATGAAGGATTCTTAATCATTAGAAAACACTGCAGTCTGGTGTCACGTGTTGATGTTATCAATTCTCACAGATTTCAGTCCCATTTAAAGACATGCTTACTTTTCATTCAGCAGGTAGAAGATCAAATATGCGTTAGTGAACAGCACGTCAACATACAATGCTTCATCATGTCAGTGAACTGTCTGAAACATTCAAACCTTTGTGAATAAAGAAATGAACACATCAGGCCTGTAGTGTAAACTCAGACGTGGTGTAGGACATCCAGCAGATACAGTTGTAGGTTCAGAACAGTAGTTCAAATGTAGTTTTTAATCCGTCCCTGCATTTCATTTCATTTCATTTCGATCCATTTGATCTTTAGATACTGCGACAACAATGTCTTCTCCAATGTCGACTCCTGGAGGCCGCAAACGTGGAAGGAGCACCAACCCCTCCACGCGTAAGTTCATCGGTTCTAAATGAAATAAAACCTTTTGCTGAAAGATTCTGAGATGGTCTTTAATATTTTAATGAGGTCTCTGGTCCACCATTATTCATTTGTCTTCTGGTGTTCTGTGTATCCTCAGCCACCAGCGAGGGCCCCATCTCGCCTCCCTCTCAAAGGCGCCGGGGTCAGGACTCCTCCACCGGGGACCTCATGCCGATGCCCACCTCCCCGGCCACTGACCTGCTCAGTCCCTCTGCACCTCAGGACGCTTCTCTGTTCTCCAGCCCACGACCATCAGGTACGTGAGACTGTGCCCAGTGTAATTTACTGTGGATCGATGTTCAGTAGAGGAACAGGGGTGTTTCAACTATCTCTTTCCTAACAGTCTTACCCAATGACGTGGACATGAGCTCCCCCCTCATGTACGGGACCCCCAGCTCCAGGGTGGAAGGGACCCCTCGCAGCGGAGTGCGTGGCACCCCGGCCAGACAGCGTCCTGACCTGGGGTCGGTCAGGAAGGCTCCACAGGTTGATCTCCAGTCTGAGCCGGTCAGTGAATGAGTTTCGATTAGTTTTATTGACAATAATCATTATATTTGTATCAGGCAGGATTCAAAAAAACTATGTTTGAAATTTAAAACCACAAAAAAACTGTTTGCAGCCGAGTGCTGACGGTGCAGCCGCCAACGAACCGAACGCCGGCCAGAGACTGGTGATCTGGGGGACTGACGTCAACGTTGCAATCTGCAAGGAGAAGTTTCAGGTATGAACATAATCGCACGTAAAATCTTTTTTATGATATGTTCCTTACTCTGAATCCATCAGAGCTGACGTTTGCACGTTTTGTGCTGTTTTGCTTCCAGAGGTTCCTGCAGAGGTTCATTGACCCGACTTCCAAGGAAGACGAGAACGCTGGTCTGGATCTGAACGAGCCGTTGTACATGCAGAAGCTGGAAGAGGTAGTGTATGTTTGTGTTTTTGTGGAGAAGTAACGATACCACCAGTCAAAACACTGGTTTAAATCAGGTCATTTATTTTAGCTACGTTTTGGTCACTTTTGAATAATGAGCTGAGAGGAGAATGAGGGAAAATAGAGGTTGTGCTGCTTTGGTTCATATTTTAAATCATAATATTGCAACAAATCTCAGATTTATATTATGAGATATAAATAAATCTAATATTAATTAATTTTTTCTCCCATAGATCAGTGTTGTTGGAGATCCGGTGCTGAATGTGAATTGTCTACATGTGCAGTCTTTTGATTCAGAACTTTACAGGCAGCTCATCTGTTACCCGCAGGTAAAGTCCCTTATTTTATAGCCACGTAATTCTCTCAGAAATCCTGTCTCAATAGCCACAGAACAATATTTTATGAATTATAGTTTTAATAGAAAACCTGTTGACTTAAGCTTTTAATTCCTCAAATTCTGAGCTTTAGAGAATTCAGTTGTGAATGCAGTGGCAATTGACTTTTAAGAATATTGGTGTCACACTATCTGCTTGATGTTATTCATAGTTACTTGTGTGGCTGTTTGACACATTGATAATAATAACTGAATCATTTGTTTCCTCTGTAGGAAGTCATTCCCACTTTCGACATGGCCGTCAACGAACTTTTCTTTGAGCGTTTCCCAGACTCCATTTTGGAATACCAGATCCAAGTTCGCCCCTACAACGCTCTGAAAACCAGAAACATGCGGAGCCTGAACCCAGAAGGTGCGTGGATATGTTAATGTGGATTTGATACATCACACATATTAGGGCAAGATATTCCTCCCATATGTAGTGTGGGATTTTTGTGAAGATCCGCCCTTGTTTTGATAAAACGTGAGGTATCGGCTTCAGACTAAAGCTTCTGTGTTGCCGTATGCGTTGCCTCCGCAGACATCGATCAGCTAATCACCATCAGCGGCATGGTGATCCGCACCTCGCAGCTCATCCCCGAGATGCAGGAGGCTTTCTTCCAGTGCCAGGTGTGCGCCTACAGCACCCGCGTGGAGGTGGATCGCGGGCGCATCGCTGAGCCGGCTGTGTGTCGCCACTGCAACACCACCCACAGCCTGGCGCTCGTTCACAATCGCTCCGCCTTTTCAGACAAACAGATGGTGAGACTTGGGTGGGGTTGAGGGGCAGATTGCTTACAGTCAGTCACACCTAATCTCACAATATGTGAGGTGGTGATTGGTGACATGTTGTTGCTGAGGTGACAACATCTGTTCATTTATTGATCTTCTGTTGCAACAGATCAAGATTCAGGAGTCCCCTGAAGACATGCCAGCCGGTCAGACTCCACACACAACTATCATCTACGCTCATAACGACCTGGTGGACAAAGTGCAGCCAGGAGACCGAATAAACATCACTGGTAACATCTCATCTATTTATCTCCTCGTATTATTTTTTTTATTTCATCACAATTTAAAATAGACAAAGTCCTGTAGCATAGAATATTCTGTTGAACCATCACTGAACAGTTTCTCAAATGTCCCTGCAGGTGTCTACAGAGCCGTCCCCATGCGCGTGCACCCACGCCAGAGCAACGTGAAGTCCGTGTACAAGACCCACATAGACGCCATCCACTTCCGCAAGACGGACGAGAAGCGTCTCCACAGTCTGAACGATGATGCCGATCAGAAGCTGTTCACCGAAGTCAGGGTGCAGACGCTGAAGGAGCTGGCGGCCAAGCCGGACGTCTACGAACGCCTCTCTTCTGCACTCGCGCCGAGTATCTACGAGCACGAGGACATCAAAAAGGTTTGTGTGTAAACGGATGCAAGAAGAGAAAGTAACACAAACTGTTTCACACGTGACAACGCCTGGTGAATGGAATTAATGGCCAACATGTATTTTTAGGAACAAACAATTTTTTAAATTTTGCAGCAGGAAACAATGAGTGGAGTTTACCTGCTCTATTTCTAAGGATGTGTTAGTTTCAGGGCTCTGGAATTTTTAATATGCATCCAATCCAGCACATTAACAAGAGTTTGACAGAAACTACTCTCTGTTCCTTCCAGGGCATCTTGCTGCAGCTGTTTGGCGGCACCCGTAAGGACTTCAGTCAGACCGGCCGTGGCCACTTCCGTGCGGAGGTGAACATCCTGCTCTGCGGAGACCCTGGCACCAGCAAGTCCCAGCTGCTGCAGTACGTCTTCAACCTGGTGCCCCGCGGCCAGTACACGTCAGGAAAGGGCTCCAGCGCCGTGGGTCTCACCGCCTACGTGATGAAGGACCCGGAGACCCGGCAGCTGGTCCTGCAGACAGGAGCTCTGGTGCTCAGCGACAATGGCATCTGCTGCATCGACGAGTTCGACAAGATGAGTGACAGCACGCGCTCGGTGCTGCACGAGGTCATGGAGCAGCAGACCCTCTCTATTGCCAAGGTACATGTGATTCATTTCATACACGTGCAGAAAAACAAGGAACATATGAGACCGAACGATCCAACACGTGAACCATGTCTCCGCAGGCTGGAATCATTTGCCAGCTGAACGCTCGTACCGCTGTGTTGGCCGCCGCCAACCCGATTGAATCTCAGTGGAACCCGAAGAAGACGACCATCGAGAATATCCAACTGCCACACACGCTGCTGTCCAGGTGAATATTGTCTGTCATCTCATCGGAGGAGATCTGGGGTCAAAGTGAAAAGTTGCTTAATTTTAAAAATCTAAGTCCCAGTTGATAGAATTTGGTGAACCCCCTCTTTAAATATTTTATCTTATTGCACAGTATCTCACAAACGAGTGAAGGTTTTGTAGGATATTTTGAGCATCCTTTGGTTTTTATACCTATTCTACTTAGAAACACTTGTTACCTGCATATGATCAATAAAAACAGTTTGAGAAAATCGTTTCTCAGATGCGACTGATCGACATCCAACCCTAACTTCTTTTCATGAGATCTTAATGAGTTATTCTCAAATTATTGTTTTTTAACTTACTGTTTTCGTACGCCACCAGATTCGACCTTATTTTCTTGATGCTGGACCCTCAAGACGAGGCGTATGACCGCAGGCTGGCCCACCACCTGGTGTCGCTGTACTACCAGAGCGAGGAGCAGATCGAGGAGGAGTACCTCGACATGACCGTGTTGAAGGACTACATCGCATACGCACGAACCAACATCAATCCAAGACTGAGTGAAGAAGCCGGCCAGGCCCTCATTGAGGTTTGTTCACGTATCTCAACGTGATGAGGAACATGGATGTGGATTTGTTTTGATAACCTTCGATGACCTTGCGCGTGTTGGTCCACAGGCCTACGTGGACATGAGGAAGATCGGCAGCGGTCGAGGAATGGTGTCCGCCTACCCCCGACAGCTGGAGTCCCTGATCCGCCTGGCAGAGGCCCACGCTAAAGTGCGCTTCTCGGAGAAGGTGGAGACGATCGACGTGGAGGAGGCCAAGCGGCTCCACCGCGAGGCTCTCAAACAGTCAGCAACAGACCCCAGGACAGGTTTTGTTGACATCTCTATTCTCACAACAGGTTCGTAAGATTGAGGCCTGGAGAATGTTTTTGACTCACTGCTGAGATACAGTTTGAATTGTAGCAGCTATTTTTAAAGGCAGGCTTGTAATGTGGTACCTGAACTTGGGCTCAGATTAAAAACAAAATGATCTATATTAAATCATTGGTCTGGATTTTCATACTCAGATAAGTCAACTGTACAATGGTAGTTTTCTTGTTAATCACTCAGGACAGTTTCCTTATTTAGGAATTAAGTCTGAAACTGAATGTGTTCAATCATTTAATCTGTTAAACAATCAAATGAGAAGAAAAAGAGGCAATAGCCAAAGTCCTAAGTGACATTAGAAAATGTGTAGGAGGTATATTTCCTGATGTTGATTTCTGTTCACAGGTATGAGCGCCACCGCCCGCAAGCGTAAGGAGGAAGTTGCCCAAGCTCTAAAGAAAATGATCCAGGCCAAGGGAAAGATGCCGGCCATAAAATACCAGCAGCTGCTGGATGACCTCAGAGGACAGTCGGAAACTGTAAATATTAATTCTACTTTTCAATTTACTTTTTTTTGTCAATACTGTGCCCTAATTAACTTTTTATTTCAAGCAAAGGTGGAAACAGTTTTTAAATAATGCGATTTAGAAAATTACCATTATTATTTAGACGTTTCCATCTACAACGCGACCACTTCCTGTTGTGACTTCTTCGCTTTGTTTTCAGGCGATCACGAAGGAGCTGTTCGATGAGGCGCTCCGGGCGCTGTCTGACGAGGATTACCTGACAGTTACTGGAAAGACGGTTCGTCTCCTGGCCTGAGACGCACCCTGCACTACACCCTGTACAGTCCCTTATAATAATTAATAAATCCTGTCCCGTGTCAACCTCTTTTCTCGTGCTGTTAAAAAAGAAAGTTTGTATAATTGAAGCACCGAGTGTTTTCTGGGCTTGTTAGATGTTTAAATAGATTTTTGAGATGTGATTCACCAGATGAGTCATTCAAGTAAAAAAAAAATGGGAACAAAATAAAAACACCCTCACAATTAATAGAGCTCATATTTAAACGTGCTTTCATTTCTAATGTTTTCATTGATGCTCTTGATGTTTTATTTTCTGACGGTACAAAAAGCTCTTTCCTTCCAACTTGTACATTATCACTGAGTCTCACTTTTGTTTTTGTGATGTAATAAAGCTTGAAACATATTGTGTTTGTATCAGATTTCTAAAAACTCTCAAAGTTCAGTACTTGACTATTTCCAGTTTTGACTTCTAGCTTGTATTGACTATTAGTAGAGAAAATAAAATGTTGCTGCCTCAAGATACTTACGTTTTTTGTATTGATTTAAATTCCATTTTCCTTTTGCTTGAAAGTCATAGAAATTAAATGTATCTGTGCTCTGTAGGTGTCGTACATCACATTATGTTCAATACTTCATACTTTCTTCTGTTGAAGAATGGCTTGATGTGTTAATGGCTGCACGTGTCATTGCATGTGAATATTCTCGACGACTAATTCAATACACGTTCTCTTTAATTCAGCCAAACCGGTTTAGTGTCGGGAAGCTTTTGAATCTAAATTGGAGACACGAACTAAAAGCAGGAGTGTGTAATGAATATACAGCACAAGGCGTCTGTAACATAACCCTCTGTCTTTGACTTGTCATGGACTGTGATGTTATCTAGGGATGTGCTTCTAGTGTGATGGTAGATATGATATTAGGGTAGATAGATAGAGGGGTAGATGGTTGGGTAGATAAATAGATAGAGGGGTAGATGGAGGGATAGAGAGATGGATAGATAGTTGAGTAGATAAATAGATAGAGGGGTGGATGGATGGATAGATAGGTAGATAAATAGATAGAGGGGTAGATGGAGGGATAGAGAGATGGAGGGATAGATAGACAAATAGATAGTTGGAAAGATAAATATATAGAGGGGTGGATTAGATAGGTGGATTAGATAGAGAGATAGATAAATAGAGGGTTGGATAGATAGATGGAGGGATAGAGCGACAGATAGAGGGGTGGATAGATAGATAGTTGGGTCGATAGATGGATATATAGATGGACTTTTTAAATATTTCTCAATTTCATGGTAAGAATCTGTATTTGAGCAGAGTCATTGTTTCTGCACTTGATAAATAAATGAATCTGAACGAGTCCAAACACTGGAAAATATTTTTTTTTATTATTTATTATTTATTTAAAACGAGACATTAACAAACAAGCGGAGGAGTGAAGCGGTGAATGTGTCCGGTGATGACCCGGCACACCGGTCGTGTCTCCACCGGGCCGCTGCTCCGCTGCCGGTTTTACCGGCTGTGATGTCACACTGGTGCGTGTGAGTGTGTGTGTGCTTCTTCTGGACTCGGCTAAAGAAGAAGATGGCCTCCTCAGGTTGGTGTGCCTTCAAAACTCTACATCTACACAGACGCGGCCGGTGCCGGGGCCACCTCAGCCCCGAACCCGGCCAGCGTGTGCGTTTCCCCGACTTACCGTGTTCGTAGCGTCGCTCCGAGCTGTAATTTGACCGTAAATGTCTCTTCTCGGCACAGCGGCGATCTTCGCGGGAGCCGTCTATGTCGTGGAGCTACCGTGTTGGCTAGCAGAGCTAAAGCGAGGCGTTGTTAATAGCTCGTCCAGTGAGTTAGCTTAAACAGCCCTCGGTGTTAGAAATACGCGTCAGGGCTGCACACACTGATTTAACGGGTTATAAATAAAACCCCATAACCTAAACTATGCGATGTGAAAGTTTAGGTGGTGTAAAAGTTTTAGTTTTACGAGAATTGTACTCAACCGCAGGCGCTGCTAGCTAGCTTAGCTAACTTAGCTGCTAGAATATTCTAACACGGCGCGGCACAGTGTCCATTACGCTGCGTGCGAGCCGTTTGGTTTAAATGTCGAACTGTGAATACACACTTGTGTTGTTTACTATAATAACTGTGATGCAGTAATGTAGCTGTGGTAAATATAATATCTAATACCAGTGGCTCCACTGTGAGGCACAACATGACGGTGGTGGAATTGTTTTATTGCAGGCTCACTTCCCTGCTGATCGCATCTCGCTAGCGCGTTATTTTCTACATAATATCAGGATCTCTACATTTGTGACTGCACATATCGCGCCAGGGTTCAACTCTGCGTCTTCATCGTGCTTCAGATGTTTGACATTGTTGGAGGAACGCTCGCTATTCGCAATAACGCTCCAGCCACCGTAGTTGGCACGCTTCGCGCAGCAAATAGCCGGAGCCCGCGCCTGCGTAAGCGCCCAGGAAGAAGCGTGGTTCTCAAAACTTGCTGCGTAAACTCTTTGGATCACAGGAAAAAAACCCTCAATCTAGAGTTAAACACGATCACAAGCTGTTTTCTGTCGTGTGAGTTGAACCACGCGTCACAGGAGTGTTGAAGACAAAGTGTAAAAATGAGGAAGTGGTTGAACACAGTGGAAACTTACTCAGGAGTTAGTGGCGACCTGCCGCCGAGTCACTGGTAACGTAGCGAGGTTCAAGATATTGGGTTTGTAAAGTTTCTGCTGCCACAGAAATGTAGTGCAGCTGAGTTTCTGCTTCAAGAAAACAGAAAGTGAATTATTTGAATTGACACCTGAAGCCTTAGTACTAATAATAATACACACTAACCCCCCATGGATCCTTAATTTCATATGACAAGACAATAAACAATGGAGAGAACTAAAAAAAGGACATTTACTAAATGCATAAGTGGCACCAACTGAAGCTGATCCTGATTATATTGTATATAGATCAATTAGTCATTTCTCATCATGTGAAGGCCCTTAGTTTCCTTCTTACACTGTACACAACCCTGTTAAAACTCCAGGGATGTAAGATTTCTGAGGCCAGCCTCAGGTTTAAAAAGCCTAATGGGAATTTATGGGTCGGTATTTGGGCTTTTTATACAAAATATAGATACTTTTTGGTTAAAACTTGCCTTAAATTTGTCAAAAACAATAACCGTAATAGAAAATGACCATAGATATCCAACAAATATAGAGATAGTTATATAAAAAGGTACTCTGTAACTTAAAAAGAACAGTAAATGTGAACATTAATGAAGTAGGGTGTGGTGAGCACAGGGGTGTTTGCTGACCACATCAGTAACTGAAACTCAAATGAATGATTCACAATTTCACTGATAATGAACATAATAATTTGTAGGGTTGGCCAAACGTTAGTCGATGGATAGAGGCTAAGTCGACCAAATTTTGATCGGTTTATGAAAAAAAACAAAAGTGAAACTCAACAGGAGGTGGGGACAGGTTTGCACCGCTGGTTCCAACAGTTTTTAGTGAGGACGTGAGCTGTGTCGGACAGGAAATCCATAGTGTTGTATCATTTTGAGAGGACGACCACATGAAGGCCACATGCAGGCAAACGTAAATTGATCATTCGTCAACCTCAGTCGAGGTTCATCATTTAAAACATGCAGGGAACATAAAATTAGCTCTCACATGTGAGCATTGTTTATTGCTCCTTTTATATTAAGATCCTGGAAATGTTCTAACTTTTATTAGGCCAAATGATTAATCTATCAAAAGAGAACGGAGTCAATATTTTAGGTGATTAAGAATATTTAGTTTGAATTCTAGTATCTTTAGCATGTCTGCATTACAGTTCAGTGATACTACTAGTGACACTGTGGTGAGCTGTGGTGAGCTAAACTGAGCAGCATTAGCATGTTTATGAGGAACTGAAATCTTGAAAAACTTCAGAGCAAATTTCTCGTGTACCACTTCAGTGTCAGTCTTTCTTTGCCGTCGCTGCACAACAGATGTGAGATATTGATTTTTACAAAAAGAAGTCATGTCTCAGCATGATTTAATGAATGAAACGAGTGTGAAATGAATGCTTTAGTGACAGGCCCATTTTTTGAGTGTCTTCACAGCTTTAGTCTTAAAACAATCTTTTCACTTCCCTCTCTGGGTCATTATTATGAATAGCAGCAGTTTTACTTTAAGTGCTGCCGCCTCAACCTTCACCATTCCTCCAGTCACGAGCTGTAAGTGGTTCATCATTTACACCAGGAGTGCCTGTCAGGCTGTGTGTGTTATGTCAACGTTCGAACCATCCTCCAAGAACATTTTCCCATTAGCTGAACACTTTGACGAGTTTTGAACGACGTTATTATCAACTCGGCTGTTACGACATTTGGTCATAAGACGACTGGATCGTTTGTCTAAAAATCAGCCGCGTAGGCCCATGTGCTCCAAATCTCATGACCGCCTCCAAAGTGCTGTCAAGAGTGCAGAAATGTATTCAGCAGCATCAGATATCTTTAGGAAATGTCTCTCAGATAGATAAGAAGTTGTTGCATTCTGTGGCTTGTGCGTGGAGCGCATCAATCTATTGTGTCATTCCTGTATAACCAGTCCAGTCTTGTACATACTTCTTGATCATACTCATTTAGCTGCATTGTTTTCTATGAATAGAGATACAAATCAGTTTCCATGATACTAGTAATAGTATCTGCAGATATTTTTTCTGCTGATCAGCTTATTGTTTAAGATTGATTCACTATATCATTGATTTTTCCATATTTGTCTCATATTTGAAGTAGCACAATCAAATTTATGGCGTTGGTAAATGGTTGAATGAATTCCCATGTTGAGTTTTCATTAATCATTCCTCCTCTGAAGTACAGTTAAGTGTGTGATTTTTATGGTGTTTCTTGATTTAGATTCTGCTTTACAGAAGCAGGGTGGTTTATGTGGGACTGACTGAAGGTACATTTTTTTGACGACAGAGGAGGTCTATGAAAAAGAGGATGGAGATATTCACTGTCTGCTGCAGAGTCTCTTAACTTGTTAGTCCAGCAAGTTAATTGTTTGTATTATGCTTTCAATGAAATATGTTGCCAGTAAGAATTATACAGAATATCACCTGACAGTGGCCTGAAGTTTGGGCGCACCCGGTCAAAACGTCTGTCGCTGTGAATACAATAATCGTTTAATCAATATTAGTTGGGGTTTTTGTTTTGTTTTTAATAGTGACACAAAGGAAATTAGCACAATACAAAAGGTGGGCACAACATCTCAGACCTGATTTGGTTTGTTAAAACATGTTTAGAAAAGATCCACTGCTGCAAATTTCATAGCTTTTTTAAATACTCAGACTCCTCAAACATTGTCTCAACAATCTGCAGCCGTGGGCTCTTTTAAGCAGCCGCCTAGCACTCTGAAAATTAAAATAACTGATGCCCACAAAGCAGGAAAAGGCTATAAAAAGATAGTAAAGTGATTTCAGTGGTCGATGCCTCAGTTCACAATGTAATTAAGAAATGGCAGTTAATGGAAATGTTTGGAGTTCAAGTTGTGGTCTGGAAGAGAGAGAACTGCTCACAGGGTGCTAGAAAGAACAACCTGAACCTTTTTGAATCTCACTGAAGAGGTGTAAAGCTAAAAACTTTGCCGTGGCCCATAGTCCCCTCACTTAAACATCTTGTGGATAGATCTGAACAGTGCATGCAAGACGGTCCAAGAATCTTTTGCACGAGAGAATTGGCGAAAATCCCCCAAACAAGGGCCCTGTTCAGACCTTGTGTTAACATTCGTCCTGAGAGATGCAATCACAAGTGAACAGCTCTCTCTCTAAGCTCTCTAAGCTCACATTCAGAGGTGGTCCTGGACGCATGTGGTAACGTTCTGGTGCTGTATGAACATGAATGTGTCCTGGGCCACATTGAAGCACTGTCTACTCAACTGACGCCCTCATCCTGCTACAGTTTCATGAATAGTATTGTATTTTTCAAATTCTCAGTGTTTTTCATACATTCATTCGTTTGTGTTCACTGTCACAATATCAAACCATCTGCATAATCAGATAAAAACATCATGTGGTCTTTGTGAAATGATACAAGCGGAGAAGTGAGATCCAAACATAGGTGGTTACAGGAGACACATACAAATACCTGGTGTTAACTGAAGAGAGGAGCTGTCAGGATAGATGTTAATGTCAGGTCTCAACACGGCAATGAGGGGGTTTACATGTTGTGATGCTCGTGTGGGTACTGACAGTGAAAGGTGCCTAAACGTTTTGTAATTTTGAAACTGAAAGATCCAAAAATAAACGCTTCAACGCAATGTGTCATTTGCAACTCATTTCTCATACCACTGCATCTTCAAAATCTGTCTGCGTCTGTCATTTCAGGATGTAAAGTTCCACGCAATTTTCGCTTGTTGGAGGAGCTTGAAGAGGGACAAAAGGGCGAAGGTGACGGCACAGTCAGCTGGGGCCTGGAGGATGACGAGGACATGACTCTCACACGGTGGACAGGCATGATCATTGGACCAGCAAGAGTAAGCGGAGAGAACTCATCACGAGGATTGCCCTTCCACCACAGTCGTAGAATGCTGTCTCATAGCTAACAGATGCTATAAATGTGTTTCTGTTTCTGTCTTTGTTTTTCAGACCAGTTATGAGAACAGGATATACAGTCTGAAAGTGGAATGTGGACCTAAATACCCAGATACAGCCCCGACTGTTAAATTTGTAACAAAAATTAGCATGAATGGGATAAATAATTCCAATGGGTCGGTAAGTGTCATCGCTCAATCTGACAAGGTTATGTTCAAGTGTCGAGTTCAGAAATTGTTTTTGCATCGCAGTTCTGTGATGCTCAGACGTGATGCGTTCAATAACTCACTGTCAGCAGTCTTGTCACGATGACTGATTGTATTTGTCTTCTCTCTTTTTTGTTTTTGTCTCACAGGTGGATTCACGTAGCATACCAGTATTAGCTAAATGGCAGAATTCTTATAGCATTAAAATTATTCTTCAAGAGTTAAGGCGTCTAATGATGTCCAAAGAAAATGTAAAGCTTCAACAACCACCAGAAGGACAAACCTACAGCACTTAATCGTAATGGATTGTGTCGACCCTCTGTCTTAAACCTTACTCTCTTAGAAATATTGTGTAAAATCATCAAGAGGCTCACTTCGCACATCTACAATATCGTCTGCAAGAGCAAGATTGGACTTTCTTATTACGTAGCTCATTCATTAAAAATGTCCCTGCAGTTGAGCACTGAATAATAGTAAAAAGACTTTAAGACCACAATTATCTGCCTTTAATAAAGTTTCTTTGACAATGACGTCTATGTTCAACCTGTTCCAGCTTGAGTGGGCTTTAAGAAGAAAGCATGACGCCACGCAGAGGCTGTCTCAAGTTTTATGTTCAAACAACTGATCACTGAAGTAAAATGGCAAGATGTGTGTACGATGGCATGTTCTGTAACTAATAACCTAGTCGAAGAGTGGCCACATTTTTTTTTTTTTTGAGTTGTTAGTCAAATTTAGCAGGTTCATTGAAATATCATGCAGATGACAGAATCATTGAACTGTGGCTGTAGTCTAAAAGTAGTGTCACAAGGTAAGAACGTTTTTTTTAAATAAATATATAAATATATATATCTGTACTTGACACGATACCAATGTTTCTGTTCTCCAGCTCTTTGACATGTAACAGACGTTGAAGCCTGTTCCGTTCTGAAACCCTTGCATTTAACTTCCGGTGAAAATGGCAGGTGTATGAACTTGTGATTTTCTGAAATTAAAAGTCACTGCGAAAAAAAAAAAAAAAAAGGAATCAAATCCAAAGCCTAAGTTTATTTGACTCCTTTGCTGCAGAAGTCTGTTCAACCACAAGGGGGCCTCTACTGACAAGGTTGGGTTGAGTTAGCTCTGCCTGTCTGTAATGGAACCCATGTTAATGAAATGTATGCAGGACACCACTCTGCAGATCTCTCATACTGTATATGACTTGTTCTCATTAGAATAATAGAATCAAAACACATACTTCACACTTCAGCTCATTTACCGGCATATTCATTAGAGGAACACTTCCCCTGATTGACAGTCCACCCACACCTTTCTATGCTGTGCACTAATTCTCAGTTCAGTCTCCACATGCTGCAGTGTTCTGTAGTACATGTTTAATATGGCAGCCAGAGCAGAGGCCACTGTTCCCTCGGAGGAACTGGCCTCTTGCTATGTTTAAGCTGTTATTTGTAAAATGTAATTAACCAAATGGGTATTTTTAAGAGCATCTACTGCAGATGGTGCAATCTTCCATCTTCACTATGCTTTTGCTCTTAACTTTTTAAATCTTGGAGAATTGAGGCTGATTTTATTTGCTCCGGTGACGAGTTGCATGAGAGTCGAGGGGATAACGGTGTATTTCCATTCCAATAATCCACAGACTCGCTGATTTATTGTGGAGGGATTAATCTTTGATGGTTGAGTGGCATTGTGCCGTCAGTCAAATCGCTCACTTGAAGTTTCAGTTTATCATCATTTGTCCTCCTGCCCAGTGACTACCTTTATGATGAATGTGGAAGTTTGGAAAAGCTACCGGTCCTCAAAAACATACAAGTCTCCTGACATGACTGTGCGTCATGTCTGCCTGTGACATGTTAACGTGATCAACTGTGGCGGCTTCTGCATTCGACCTGTGTGACCTTTTGTGGCCGTATATCTTCCTCACTGCAGCAGAGCCCGACTGCAGGCTGCAGGCCTGGGATGCGGATGTGTCTTCTGGCCACAATGTGACCTCACTGTCACAGCAGCAAGGCCAGAGCTCAGCATGGTGATGATTCATTCATCTCCCATGAATCCCCTCTCTCTTTTCTTGTCCTGCTGGGGTCTACTTGTCCCAATGTGTTTGCTTTTATAAGGAAATAAATACAGATATATCTACATAAGCACACTGTGACATATTCTATACCAAATGACACCGTGTAGCAGCATTTGTGTATGAAAACTCACAGCTTTTATTTTCATTTAAATGTGCAACGTCTGAGCTTTGCTGCGTCTGTGGTCGCTCCACTGCTCCTCTTGCCCAATCAGCCCAGAGCTCTGTCCCCTAGAGGGCGCTCAATGCTCATGTATGTCCTTGACGCTGCTCTGTGAAGGGGCCTCTGTTTAGAGGACATGACTTGTCTGAAAAGGCACTGCCACTGTGACGCTCCCAGGCTCCGTCTGTGCGTGCTGTCATTATTCTCTACAGAAGTGACGTGTTTTCGCTGCTCGCTGTAGGGACATTCAGCCCGTCCATTTTGCAGGCTACTCTGCAAAAGCTCCTACTGGAGCTGGTGTCCTAGTGTGTCCTTATGAGGCTACAGAGGACGTGCATGTGAATGAATAATAGTTTATACTAAGTTTTTTAATCTATACTAGTGTGCAGCATTTTCTGCTCAGTTCCTGTGCATGTGTGTGTGTTTGTGGGCGTGAGATGAGTCAGTGTTTGCTGCGGAGGATGACCTCTTCTTCAGTCTGCCAGACGAGATCTGACTTTGTAGATGTGACAGTACACGGGCCCAGCTTCCATCTGCTACGCTCCAACTTGCTTGTTGTGTTTATTTTTTTTTTCTTTCCTCTGAGATGTCATGAATATGAAATCAGAACTGGCTTGTGTTGCAGACGGTTCATTCAACAGCAGAGTCATCCCCACATATAAAAGACTCAGCCCCAGGTTACGCAGGCTTATTCCTTTATTCGCCACATGTACTTCCCAGCGTCCACCGCTCTGAACCTCGGCTCCTGGTGACTACACTTTTATTTTGAGAATCTCATTTGAATGGAAGTAGGAAATCCTTACTTGACTGTCTAACCTCCGGCCCCATCACACTAATCTGAATTTCAAACTCAGGCACCTGCATTAAGTTGCCAGCTGAAGCCACAAGGAGCTTATTACACTTGTACCTCCCATTCTGTTCCATTATTATTTTTATTTTTATATAAAGTGTCTTCTGGGCAAAAATAAAGAGTTATATTGCTTTGGGTCAGAAGGGACTGACGGCAGAAATCTAGAGAGAGCTGCTGTGTGATCTAAGATGGGAAGGAATGTGGTGAGGAGGACATACGTCTCGTCTGCCGGCAGACTGCTGGAACCAGGCCTCTGCTCCCAGAGCTCTCACCTTTTGCCCCGAGGGGCCAAAGGGTCACGTCTTGCGTCTGTTGATACTGTAAAAAGCTTTGTCTTCTTTATGGTCAGCGAGGGGAGGCCGTGTCTGTCTTCCTGAGAAACTCCATTTGTTCCCATTCTCCACGTCCTTGTCATAACTTACTCTTGAGTTTTACAAAAGAAGAGAACTCACATGATCTCTGTCTTCAGATTTAAAATAAAACTAAAGATGACACAGGTAATTAAAATGAATTCTTATTTCCATCATGCTAAAGAAATCAGTCCAGCTGACAGGATGACCTCAAACTACCATCAAAACAACATGGAAAATATTAAATACCTATATCCTCTATATCCCATCCTCAATAACAATCTAATAAAAAGACAATTAAAGCTTAAATGTTTGGATTTTACAAGTTTTCTAATGATAACAAGTAGATCTAACTTCAGAAATGTAACTGCATACATATATGATGATCTGAGAGTAACAGGAAATGTCAGATTGATGGTTTTCGAGATTTAATGAATCTGAATCAGACATGAGCTGGTGATGCCAGGAACGTATTCCTGTAGGGTTGTCACAGGTCCTAAAAAGTGATTAATTAAAATTGTTTATATCTGTAAACTCTCACTCAAACAACTTCCCCTGTTGGTATCAACCCTGAGAAGCACTACAGCTCTGGTCTGGCTGATGTGACATTTTGCCGACCCTACAGAGGGGGTCTGTGGATGTTCTCATGGGTAGCTGTTTTTTTGTCATAAACATTATTAGCTGTAGTCGTTCACTCGATCCTTCATTGATAACAATCTGAGCTGTTTCTAAGCATGTGCTCTCACTAGCTCCTTCTGAGAGATCTCTCGTTTGTCTTTAAACTTACTTTCATTACAACAGACTGTGGACACAGCTCTGACGTTTCCTCATGTGGCAAACGATTGTTGCTTATTTACACATCCAAGTGCAAATTCATTTCCTTTCATCCCTGCTTTGGTCTCCACCGACTCATCGGGGGAAAAGTGTATCTTGAGACACTAAATGGTTAAAAAAAATGGTTGCGGTCCATGAAACCAAAACAACGAGCTCAAAGAGGTTAAATGGTTTTGAAAAGCTGAGGTTAACCACAAAGTTATGTTTTTAATTAAAACCGGCTTAATGTTTGTTTTTTTCCAGAGCTTCTATGAGCAGATTGATTAATGAAATGAAAGAATTTGTCATCAATCTTAAATTTCCTTTATGTTTCATTTTTAGATCAAACAATGTCCCAAAGAGGCCCAGAGAGTGAGATACCGCTTCATGATAGTTTTTTATGTATTATCATTAAAAGGATCAGTAATACTAACATTGTTTAGTTGAGCTGATTACCCCACATACAGTTTTGTTGGGAGGTTTGAAATACATAGTTCCTGTTGAGAGTTTAAGTGCTGTATTTACAGTGAGATAAATGAATGGCCTCCCTTCTCGCTGTGAGAAAAGAGGCCGATTGGAACCACATGTCTGATGCACTGCTGCCTCTCTGGGCTATTGACATGCTCTTCACAGACACATCCACATTCAGATATGCTGCTGCTGCTGCTGACTTCATTTTTATGCTCACTGATGCTGTAAGACTCGTCGAGCGACAGCCCGGAGTTATAGGAATGCTTTGATTTGAATCTGCTCGCGGCGTGTGATGTATGGATGGAACTATCTGGAACATGAATTTTAAAAAAGTCAGAGTGTTGCTTGTAACTGCGCAGCCTCATCCTGGGTTAAAGTGACACAGAGCAGGGCTTCTTACTAAATGTTAAAAAAAAAAAAAGAAATTGCTGAGGAAAAAAGAGTCCAAATCGTCAGAGTGTGTACTCACTACATTCCAGGTTATTTATACAGGGTGAAAAAAAACTGTATAGACTTCATGTCTCTGCTTGGTGAGAACTATTAAATTACTGGTGGATGTTTTTAATTACTTCACATAAATGTTGGAGCACAACACTTCTCCAGTGTTTGGAGGAGGAGGGGGGGCCATAATGTCTCACATGTTGAGGGAAGCACTGGCTTGCACTTAATCATGGTGGTCCCTGTGTGATTCTGGCGTTGGAAATGTGGCTTTGTGAGAGAAAAGTGAGCATTCCTTCTGCTGGCGCAAGGGAGAGGAAATGGGTAATAAAACCAAGAGAAAAAAAACCTCGGCGGCGTGCTGGAGCCACTGATTCTGGGATCCACTTAATTGCTCTTAAATGAAAAAGATTTTTGGCTTCCCATTTGCTGTGTTTAAAGAAAAGTCAAGTCAAATCCCACATGTATACCAGCCAAGCAGTGACTTCTCATCCAGCAGTATGAGCACTAATCCCTCTCTCTCTCACTGGTGCCATCGGTAATATTATTATTAATATTGGGAAAGCTGCTGTTCACAGGCAGCGGATGCCAGAGGAGGCAGAAATTCAGCTCATTTAGTGAGGCCAGGAGAAGTCGCCGGGGAAAAAGGATATCAATACCAGTGGGTTGAGTGTTTTATCTCTGTGGTTTTCTTCAGGCTTCTTGCTGACAAATATGACAGAAATAACTTTATTTGCTTTAAAATTATTAACGGCAAAGTTGTTTTTCTTCAGTGAGTCGTCTCTGTGGTAATTCGCTGTGTAGACCCGGCTCGGCGTGATCAGTGGTGGGGGAAGCGTCAGCAGCAGAACGCACTTCAAGCACTCATTAGTCGGCAGACTGGCCTCTGAAGGTGTCACAGTGTTGGATCATTATTACTAATGCATTACTGCAGTACTCTGAAAGCTGGTGGAAATGAAACTCATATGAAGTACTGCATGTACTGTTAAAACTGGCTTTATTCAAGAAAATCAGCTCATATTTTACTAGCATATCATTGGATCCTAATCTGCAAAGTAACTTGTGACTAAAATGTAATGATGTTTGAAATATGAACCATACTAAACATTCTCAAGTAAACCATGCGTCTTTAAAGGTGTTAAAAGATAAAGATTATGAATTAAAGGACTTAAATAGTCTTAAATCTTAGATTAGAGGTGGACTTTCTGTTTTCCAGTCCCTGCCCCCACTGATTCTAAACAACCTTGGCATAAAACACCTTCTGTACATATTTCCTATATAAATAAAACCCTAATCTGCAAAGTAATTGGTGACCATACCTGTCAAAAAAATATAGTGTAATAAAAAAAGACAATGTTTACCTCTTAAATATAATGGGGTTAAAGTCTTAAATACCATAAAATGGAAATATTAACATACACAATAAAAATGTTCTCAGGTCCTTAAAATGTCTTAAATTCAATTTTATGAATAAAAGGCCTTAAATAGTCTTAAATCTAACGTGTTTATAGACGTAAACTCTCTGTTTCCCAGTTACTGTCACCACTGAACCCAGAGGAAGAATTTCCCCTGTTGGTATTAACATATTTTATTGACCGCTCATATATTTCATATGTAAAATACCATATCTGTCAAATAAATCTAATGAAGCAAAAAGACAAAATATAGCTCTGGAGGAATTTAAAATGGGAAATACCAACGTAATCTAAAGGGACCTGGAAAATGTTTTTAGAAACAGTGCTCATCTAAATGCACAGCATGAAGCTACATTCAACCTTGAGCTTTTTCATCATTTTTTTCATCCTGTTGCGTCGTGCGTTTCTCAATGAGGCGGCTTCCTACTTAGTAAAACATTTTAGCAAGTCGTCTCCTTGTTGCCATCATTGGATGTTTTCGTTTCAGAGTGTGATGGCCGGGTGTGAAGATGCCACTCAGCGAGCCATTAAGGCCTGAAGCGCACTGCTGAGCCGCCATGTCGTGTCAGCCGCTCCTTTTGTCCTCATTAATTGTTGAGAGAAGTGTGTCACATCCTGTCAGGCTGACTGCTGCTGTCCCTATGGTCACCCCTCGGTGCCCACTGCCCGCTGATGCTATTGTGGCAGCGGCGGCTGCAGAGGAGAGGAGAGCCGGGCCCTGCAGGATGTGGGACAATACTGGGAAGGAAGAGGAGGGAATCCCGGAGCTGTGTGCAGAAGCCAGGTCAGCCGAGTGTCTCTGAGAGCATTCCCCTGTGACCCCCTCCTCTTCTCCTGGGGACACACTTTGTCATCCTCTCACCTACAGCCTGAATGTGACGGGAATAAGAATAACTTGTTTTGTCTTGCTTCTCCGGAGGTTCTGCTTAGTCTTAATTTTTTGTTTAAGTAGAATTCTCTTTGTGTAGTGTTTAAAACCTGTATATTAACTGTGAAGTGGCCCATATCGCCCTCTAACACATTGAAATGATGTGTTAAGGCCGTAGATATACTTGCTTTTGACTACACATGCTCATGATTGCTGCTTCATGTTCTCAGAAATGAAGATCCATAAAATGCAATATGCACATGAACTGTAGGGGCAGTGTGGAGACATGAGGGGGTGGGCCAATCAGAAGCAGAAGTGCGAGACATGAAAATCATTGGTTTTTGTTCAATTATGAGAAGAAATCCTTTGTTTATTGGAACTTTTTCTAGAATTTAATCAGTTCTCCCATGGGTCGTGTCCATAGACTGTTTATAAATATTGAGGACATGACTGCTTCCCAAATGTGAAGCCAAAGCGCTTTGATTGCCCCCTGGAGGCTGGCTACAGCATAGGTCATAATCCCTGCCTCCTCTACGTTAGCAGATGGGACATGGACCAAAACAAAACTGGTTTAGGAAGTTCCTGTCCGAGTGTTCCTTTTTCTTCTAAGATTGGTTTTAATTAGTTTGTTGATCCCACAACAACTGGGTGAAACGTTACGAACGACAGCTCAGACTGACACTATGATTGGTTGAGCATGCATATGGGTGGGACTTTGCTACTTTGGCTCCATCCCTGATCGCTACAGACTCTGGCTCCAAACGTGCAACATGGCAGCATTCGTATCCAGAATATTTTGGCTTAATTTCTGGATAGTGGGAGGAAAAGGAGATGCTTCGTCCATCTTTATATAAAGTATGTGGTCACGCCCCACCCCTCCACAAAATATAATGGAAATCGGTTCAGTAGTTTTTTAGTAATCCCCTGACTGACCTCCTGTGCTAACTAAGCCACTTATAGCAACAGGTTATACAAAAATATCCAAATTTGTTGTTGCTAGAAAACTTTACTTATGAGTAAATTTGGGCAATTTCACAGCAAAACACTATTTTATCTAATAGAAATCAAAGTGTCAAACAGCTTCACTTAGTGATTTAAATGTTTCTAAGATATAAAATAAACACTTGAATCCATCAAGTGTAAAACTGCCTTCCTGTATTTAGTCATTTGGGTGATTGTTTTCCTCTGCGGAAAAGCATGTGGAGAGTGAAAAAGTAATTCACTTGTTGTTAGCCATGACTTAACCTCTTCAGGGATTAAATATAATCCGAATGAAAGATTTTATGACACCTCCATGAACTCTGTAAGCTGCTTGACTGTTGAAAAGAGCCCAGATCCTGTGTTAAAGCAAAAAGCAATTACATAAGATGTTTCTCATGTTTCCACCAGCACTTTCACCACATACAACAGTGCTGCAGTGAGGAACACAACCAGTGACCATTTCTGTCTGACTGAAAACAGGCCATTACAGCGGCTGCGTTATTATGGACCGCTGCGCATGAATCAATGCACAAGCAGTGATGGACTACACGGCACGGATGGAGAATTAATGAAGAAGAATCTGCGGCGTCGGGATGCGGTCACAATTTGCTCCTGCTGAGTGGCTGAAATGCAGTCGCACAATAAAAGAAAAATTGCAAGACCGACCTTTTAAGGTTCTGCCTCTGGCCACTTGAAAACATGTCTCTCGACCGCAAGAGATGATGCACTGAGTTGCACTACAGACGAGCGGGAGAGCAGAAAAGATGTCCAAATATTTCCATGGCTCCTGTGGCCTTCTGCTTGCATAGTCCTGGCATGAGCTCATCGGTGTGTGGCTAGTTTGTGCTCCCTCAGCACTGTTCTTTCCCAGTCTGTAAGTATCAGTGTCAGTGCTAACTAGGCATTGACAAAGTCCTCTGAGCCCCTTTTCCCACTACCCACTGACTGTGGCTCCACTTGGTATTGAGGGCAGAGGTTTTCATAAAGGCAGATTAGATCTGTGTGCCACCTAATACTGACAAAAAGTGCAGGTCGTGCTCTCACATCAGACTTTACACTTTATGGGAGACTGGATGATGGAACAATTTATCATCCGCAGTCATAGGGTGGCATTCTTTGTGGTCTGTAACTTCTTTATAAGTGAGCTCACTGCACGAAACAATCATTTCTTTAATTCCCTCCGCAGTAGTTATTTTCGTAAGCTCACGTCCAAATGGAAGAAGTCGTCACAAAATGTCGACAGGGCCCCCTCTCCTCATTCTTTTCGACGGCACTTCAAATCTCCCTAAGAGCGACTCTCTCTTGCGGTATTTAACCAATGAATAAATTGACATGAAATGTATTCCTGATAATGCAAACATCGGGAACAGAGGAGCCAGAAATAACTCTCCCAGGCAAGATGTGGAAGAGATTAAGGCTGAACCGACGAAATAAGTGAGTGGAGGCGGGAGGTTGGAAAATGAGCTGGGGGAGGGAGGGAGAGTGGAGAGGTAAGAGGAGGTGAGGAGATGGTGTCTGTGAGGGAGAGTGTGTGTGTGTGTGTGCGTGCGTGTGTGGGTGGTGTGGGGGGAATCGTCCTTAGAGGGTTTGGAGAGTGAGTCGCAAGGCGAGAACTTTGCTGAGAGGGGGGGGGGGGGGTGGCCCTGTGAAAAGGAACTCATAAAAGTCACATTTGTTGGTGATGCATGAGGAAGTGAAGCCAGCTTTGGCACATGTGTCTGTGGTGCTAAATTAACTGTTAACACAAATAATCAAAGTGCAGGGCCCATTGAGCACTGGCGCCAGTGAAATGAGGGGGAGAGGCTGGCTCGCTCCTCTCTGAGAAGTTGCAGCAGGCTGACTGCAGCGAGCGAGCAGGTGGAGGTCTACCAGGGGCTTTCACAGGATGGAAGTGCTTACAAAACAGGCCGGCCAGCCCACTGACAGAGGAAAGCACCGCCGCACTCCTGCTTTCCAGCTATTGTGTGGAAACGTGCTTCTCTTTTTAGATCTGTCTTTGTAAAAAGCGTGACATCGCTGAGTAGCGAAGGACAAGGCACCAGCAATTACCTCCATGACTGGCTGATGGTAATTAAAATGCCACTATTGTGACCTTGAAAGTTTTTGTTATTTTTTTTTATTCCAGGCCGTGTGGGCTGCACACAGGAGGTCCAAACAACTGACCCTCCAGCTTGTTGTGTCACCACAAAGACACGTGGCCACAGAGCTGCTCTCTGGGCTGAGACCATCTCCCATACACTCAATTATATATGTATATATATATATATATATATATATAGCAACATAAGAATGTCCCACTGTGGTGACGTTTACAGTGTTACAGCTGCAAGGACAGAATAGTGAAATACTCAGATATAATCATAATCCTCATCCTTAACAATACATCAGTTGTTCCTAACATATTTTGCCCTAAGGGCATAGTTAGATAGATAGATATTTTGGAAAATAAGCTTTTGTGTGTTTTTCAAATAGATAAATAGGAAGATTAAAACCACACTTATGTCTGTTTGTTCAAAATGAAGCTGGAACAAGTTTCCAGTTGAGCATAAAAACTGGAAACAGGTGGAATAAGCAAATTGCTCTGTTGAGTGGTAACAAAACAGCCAACTGTCGTTTTCTTTTTAAACCTGATTTCACAAACCAAATACAACATGTTCATTAATGAGCTATAGAGTGGATTTTTTTATATAACCATTGGACAGAGTCTTGGTACGAAAGTCTTTAACTATGTTTGACAAAATGTTGAGAGTCTTGGTTGTGGCCTGTGTGAATGTGATGAGATGTGCAGTCGAATTCTTCTGTCGGAAGCCATTTCATTTAAAGTGAGTTTTCAGAGGCTTAACTAAGAATAGAAATTCAGAAAATACATTTTACTTACACCTGTTTATCATCATCCTGTATTGCATCATTTATAACATCCCCTGCATGCCCCATAAGTACTTTCTTACTTTGCTACTTAATCCATTGTACATAATTATGTTCTTCCACTTTTTTCATTTCCTATTTCCTAGATTTGCTCCTTTAAAATGTCTCTTTTTCAACATCTCTGTATTTTTTTCCTGATATAACTAGATCGTGTCTACTCATGGGCATAGTGACCTCTTCACTACACTCTGTGAATGTGTGTGATGAAAATATCTTAAAATTATGGAAGCAAGTGGTTTGACATATAATTATGTTAAATTATAATCAGTCGTTAAAAAACTTCAAAAAACAACATTGTCTCTTCCCCATGAACTAGATTCACATTGAACTAAATTAAAAAGCAAACAGAGCAAGATGTAGTTCTGTTCACAAAGTTATTAATGCACACAATATCTTTAATGCCTTTTTGCAAGATTCAACAAATGAGCAGCATTTGAATTTGAGATCAAAAGAGAAAATCTTTGTCTTTACAAGACCATTTCAGCTCTAGTTTCCCTCTTGCCAAAAACAGTCATGAGGGGAAAATAAATACAACAATTTGGAAAAAGTAATACCCTGCAGCTTTGTGACATCAGCACAAAAGAAGCATGGCCCCTGATGCTCTCCACTTCCCATGCAGCCCACAACTGGGCTGGAGACCGAGGTTGCCTGGCGCCACAGTCATCATGTGTGTCAGTCACTTTCAAAACTCACTGTTTTCCTTAGAGGATGAGCTAAGCTCCTCCTTTAGCCCTAACGATTTATTTTAGACTCCAGCGTCCAGAGACCCCCTTTCTTGAAATCCCAGTTTATCTTGGCCATGTTGTTTCAATGTGAACCAATCAGCTTTGCCTCCAGTGGAATGTCCCCGGAGACTTGCCTCGGTTTCCCAATAGGCCCATTCATTTTGAGGACACAAGTTTAACATCTGGTTTGTATTAAAGCTCCGTACAATCGCTCTCATCTCGGGCTCAGTCGCACAGGAGGGACAGGATGGAAATCAGTCCTTCCAGAAATATTATTTGATACCAAGACATGTGTAGACATACTTGGCTACCTATTGGTGAAGTTGATTTTGAGATTAAATCACACAGAGCAATTGATTGACATTTTGGGAAGATTTGTATTAGCTTTAAATTGTTTGCCATGAGATGGATTAAAATATTGGTCTCTCTTTCATGTCAGTACAATTATCCGTCAGCAGATTGTTAACTTGTCTAAGCATAAAGACTGGAAACCACAGATTGTACATTAAGATTGACGACATAACAATTTCCCTGAAGTGATGAGAAAACATTCCGATTGCCCCCTGTTGGCTGGCTGCAGTATCATTCTTTAAGCTTGCTTCCTCCATGTTAGCAGATGGGACATGTGCCTAACCCCACTTCAATAAAGATGGTTTCTGTCATCTTAGGTAGGCAAGTGTTAATTTTTTTCATAAGTTTGGTTTTAATTAGTTACTTAATGCGATAAAAAAAAGAGAATACGACATATGTAATAGACTTGTAAACTGAGTTGGGGTGTACACTGAAAAGAGAAAATTGTTCTCTCAACAACTTAAAAAATTACTTAAATTTGTGGCACAGGAGGTGGAGATGCATCTGTCTTATCTTAATGTTCAGTCATTGTTGGAAATGGGGGAAATCGGGCTGTTTACCACTGTTTCCAGTCTTTATGCTAAGCTAAGCTAACCAGTTTGTGGCTCCAGCTATATATTTACCATGTAGACATGAGGGGTCAGTATTCTCATAAACCTTTAGAATACATGTAATTCTCAAGATGTTTAAATATGTTAAAAATCGGTTTATTTCATGGACACATGCATGAACCCATCTCTCTGTAGTTTGCATCTATTTAATGCAAACAGATGGAGGCATCAGGTCGTAGATTGATTCACCTCCAAATGTGTAATAATTTGTTTTTTGTGCCTCCGCTGAGTGCTGTGCGGACAAATCACTGTAATACCAGATAAGAACACTTTAATTCTACGATAATTAGCCTCCATGTTCTAAGTGTATCCAGATGTGCCATGTGTGTGAGTGTGTGTGTGGGGGGCGGTTGTCCTTAACAAGAACACATTGAACCAGCAGGTGCACGGCTCAGGTAAAAGGCTGCTGCTCCCTGCTCCTGATAAGGGGACCACTTTTCCCGCTCTCCCTCCGCCCCAACCACGAGTGTCCTTCTCCCTCTCTCTGCCTCTCTCTCGCTGTATTATCTGTATTACCCTGGAGTGCAGAGCATTGAAGTGTCTGCCAAAATACGCGCCAAATG
Organism: Paralichthys olivaceus; assembly: GCF_024713975.1. Lineage (NCBI taxonomy): Eukaryota > Metazoa > Chordata > Actinopteri > Pleuronectiformes > Paralichthyidae > Paralichthys > Paralichthys olivaceus. The sequence goes on along the minus strand of NC_091108.1, from coordinate 8,443,539 downwards.
AAGAGCAAGGGGAAGCAGGCGAGGGTGCTCCAAGTCTCTTATCTGGGTGTTATTGAAATTTTCTTTAAAGAAATCATTCATTTTAGTCACCGTCAATTAGGCTGCGCAGATAAAAGTGTGATCTTCTGACCGCAGTATTAAAGCACTTTCATTATTGCTTTATCATGTAGGGATCTAAAACAGAAAACTATCGGGCTTTAACTCAACATTGTTCTCGCAACAGTTTGTATTGTATCTGGTAGAGTACCTGTTTAACTTGGAGCTCATAAAAGTCTGAAAACATGAAAATATTAATTATAAGCTTATCATTGTTGTCGCTGCCCAAATAGCTTTTTTTGGTATTCATGGAACAACACAGTCATATTGTTTAAAGTTGCTTTCACACATGTATACACCCCTGGACTTATCCCGACATTACCCGGAGGAGCTGTATGTGAGAGTGCAAATGTCTGAATTAGTTGGACCACATATGAAATAGGCTTTACTCTGCCAGCAGCCTGTGTAACATCCAACTGAGCCCTTGTGTGAATAGAGGGAGAATTCCCATCAAGAGAGTGCGAGCGTGTTGATGATGTTTCTGTTCTTCAACTGGTGCAAACCTGAAAGAGTACAGATATCCAAGGGAGAGGAGGAAGGGTCATTTGAAAATGTTGAATTAGAGACACAGCAAGATTTGAGAAGTTGTCGGTGAGGGCAGAAGCCAAGATGATCAGACAGTTTCTAAGAGTCGGTTGTTACCTCTATCCAGGATGTTATGTTGACATTGCTGTTTGTCTGTTGTCTGCAGGATTACATAAAAACTGAACTGATTTTCTTGAGAGTTTGGAGTGTGGGCGAAAGAAGAACCACGGTTTATGAGACGTATCCATTCATTTTCACTTTCTTTAACATTGACAACAACACTAGAGGAGGGATGCGCTCTCCAAATGCCCCAATACTTTATGATGTAAACACTGCTACTTTTTGTTACTTGATCTTGTGCATAGTCGCGCCAGGATTGTTTCCAGTACATACAAATACATGTACATACTCCTGTTGTGTGCTGCATATGTAAAAGGACAATATTGTGGCCTTGTGTCGTGGGTTCACATGAGAAAACATCGAATGTAGGATTCATCCGTATTTACATCGCTGAATGCCTCAGGTAACTAGAAACAGTTCTGTCAAAGGTTTTAATGATAACATTAGCAACATCTAATTATTCTCATTTAAACATTTGTTACTCTTTTAGACAATTAATGACACCAACAAAATTAGTTTTTCACCTTAGATCACCTCCTTTACAACAGAGCACAGATCTTCATGCAACTTCACAGATCAACACAACATTTTCGCTCCTGTCTGAACAAATTGAATCATCTCACAGCTCTTTAGTCATCAGAGGCACAGAAATGAACTAATTCATCTCCCGTGTCAGCTCAAACAAGTGAGTGCAACACTATGAACGTCTTCAGGGAATTATGTCTGAAAATGAGCGCTGTTATCCCAAGTTCATTGTGTGAGTGAAGTTGGGTTTGTTCTAGCTTGGTCAGCCATTTTTAGTAATACCAGTTGTATTGTTGATTACAAATATCTTATAGCAACATGTCTACAAATAGAAGCAAGTTAATGAAAAATACAAAATAATCTTAATGCCACCGATTGAGTTGGAGCCTCCCCGATCAAACATGTTGATATTTACAAAGATCGGCTTCGACACAAACTCACAATGGCCAATAAAAGTGAGCTGACTGCAAAGTGTCAACAGTTTGGAGGTAGTTTAGGGTTAAGTATCAGTGACACTGAAGACCCGTTTTACCTCCCAAGCCACAGTCATGTCGGCGTAAATGCTAACATCAGTATTCTGACATAGTCAGAACAATGATGCAATGTATATGTTTATTTTACTTTATCCTTTATCTTACTTTAGCATGTTAGCATTTGCTAATTAAACAGTTAGGAATTGGTGTTTCAGGTGTTTGGTCATAAACAGAAGTATTTGAAAAACTGAAATTTAGAGGGTTAGGGTTAATTTATCGCAATTCATCCTGAAGTGGACCATGAGTGTCTGAAATATCCATCAGGCAATCCGTCCAATATTTGTTGAGTTATCTCAAAGTGTTGGACCAACCAATCATAATCTATAGAGAGGATGATCTAAATCCAAACTTCCTCTCTATTCTCTGCTACAGTCTATGAGGGTGGATGTTCAGGTCACTGATTCACAGGCAGACTTCATATCAACTTCTGTCCGTGCTCAGCTCATGGCGTCTCTGTGAAGCCCAAACATTTTGACCTCTGACCCGCTGGGAGGTTTGGTTTACAGCCGGAGTTAACAGTGCTGATAGCCTGCTGTGAACCTGCCCATTTGATCCAGCAGACAGCAGCTTGCTCTGAGCTGTTTTACAGCGAGCGTCATCCAGTAGATAATCACGAAAGGAGTTCATTTATAATCTTGTAGATAACATGTTATTGATGAGGTTGTTTCTTCCTCATATCCAAGAAGCCATGTTGACCTCCAGCCTGAAAAAGAATGTAGTGGGATGTGAAACCAGAGTCTTGAGCTAGTTTTTAGTTTAATAAAATACTAATAATTGTTAAAAGACTTTCTGGGACTTGACTGATAAACCGGTGAGGACTCCCACTGTGGGCATGATGTAGCTGATCATATGGGTAATGAAAAAACATCCTGATACATTTATAATCCTGTTGATTCTGAAAATCTATAATTTTACTGCTTTACTCAATTTTGTACTTAATTCTCATGCAAGTTTAAAAAAGACCTTTTAAAGGACTGCATTAATGAGTGTGACATTCATTGAGGACCTTGTAAATAGTTTGAAAAGGCTCTGAACCACACATAGGTTTGTTTTAAATGACTGTTGATGTTCAGTTTGTTCACTCAAACAGTAATAAATGTTAGTGATCCATTAATAACTGCTCATTTTTCTCATAAAAAAACCTCTTTTTACAATAACCCATCCAGTCTGGGTTTCTAAATGTTGTAAAAGATTTTATTACAAAGTGGTCAATGGTGGTCAATACCAAAGGGATTTTCACAACCTGGTAAATCAAACTTTGCTCTTATTAAGTGCGTCATTAACCATTAATTCAGCCATTTGTGACACATTGCAAGTTAAAATAGTGAATCAAAAGTGTCTTATTGGCACATAATCTGTCTCTCATTGTCTTCTTAAGCATCTCAAGCTGACTCTTCTTTCACAGACGTAGTCGATGGCTTTGACTGTTTAATACAAATGTTGATGTGTGTTTTCCTTGATTATGTTTGTACATGACATTGCTGCTGACCTCTAATCAGCCATATGCTCCCATTCTTTTCAGTTCGGAATGAAAATCAACTAATATGTCACAGTGAAGCATGTCGCATTGACTTGTCAGGGTTGTGTTATTGTTGTGTCGAAACGCAGTGCAGACCTCTTAAATCCAAACAAGCTTTATTTGTCTGAATTCTTTGGGAAAACAAAAGGCAAATATGGATATTTGTGAATGTGGAAGCGACTTTCATTCCAAAGTTTGCTGTTTAGCAGTTGAGTGTCTAACAACAGTACACAACTCATTCAGTCCACTGGCACAAAAATCAGTATGGTTACAACCTTATTACCCTGCAATGATTACACAGCACTAACAAGAAGAAAAATCAAGCAGCCTGAAGTAAAGGGTTCATTTTTGGTAGATTTCTTCTTGAAAAGGTTTCAGACCTCTTCAAGTTGATTTTCACTATTTAAAAACAATAGTAATTATATGTCCGTTATTCTTTAAGCTTCAGAAAATAGCCAGCAGGACGTATAATACATGGACTTGAGAATTGGGGAAAATTATGCAAAACCACCAGTGTGACCTTTTGAGTAAAACTGAAAAGCAGCTTATCAAGGATGTAGAAAGGTCAGTAGTAGTTACATGGACTGCATGTTACATGAGCTATCTCCTGCAGCGCAGAAAGGAGGGGATGACGGAGCTCAGTGTGTGGGGTGTGTCAGACATGTTATATACAAGTCCGACATTAAAAAAGACAAGATTGTGAAACTAATGCTGTTAAAGAAGCTTCTTGCATTCATCTCTGTTTAAGATTTCCCAGTGACAAATAACGTTGTACTGTAATCAGTGTTTTCAGGCTCAGAATCATTCAAGCCACTGACGCAACAACTGATTAGTAACACAAGACGTTTGTCATCTCGGCAGCCAAAAACACGGAATAAACTCTGAGTGCAGCAGTATGGCATAACTTTCTTTTGATGGATGAATGGAAGTAAATGGGAATCTATTGCAACAACAACAATTTTGGTCAAAGGCCAGTTCTGGTGATATCAGTTTTCATTCTGGTTCATTTTCGTGCCCTTAATTGAGATAGAAAACCATGTGGCACTGTTGGGATGAAACTGATGTGATGTTATGCAGCTGTGCTTCTGAGTGAGTCCTGCCTCATAGACCATCTGTCTTATTGATGGACCCAAATATCTCAGCCCTCAATTGGATGTCACAAACTTCAAATCGAGGGCACAAAAGATAGGTGTTATTTCAACATGATATATCGTCTCCAAAATGGAAGCAATTGGATATATTGCTACATATGGGACGGCTGTTTCTAGGTCAGAATACTTTCTGGGTCAGGCTTGAAAGCGTTTCTTCAGAAAATACATGACGTTGAAACCTCTTGTTCTTCAAATAATTTTTGCAGAGCAGTGTTACGATCATGGTGAATGCAGCCTTTCAGTCACTGAAAGATGTTATTCTTAAAAGTGACAAAGGCGTTCTTTGCACTCAGTGTCGCAGATTGAGCTTTAACCTGATAACGATCCCAAATCAGCATTGTAATAGCCAGAGTTCAATTTCTCTGGTGCAACTTTTTCACAAGCTAGTTGTTCGAAGGCGACACAGTCAGATATTACGAATCAAATAATCAAGTACAAGGTCTTAATCCTTGAGTTTTTTCACTGTGGGGAAGCAAGTTTCCCATGTCTCTACAGTTCTTTATGCAAAGCTAAACTAACCATGTTCCAATTCAAGCTTCCAATTTAATGGACGATTTCGAAATTCATACTAAACTTTTTATGTCAATAAGCACATTGTGTCAGTTTCATGGCTGCAGAACGTCAGACAAAACCTACTTGATTAAAGCTGAATAATATATATGTTAAATAAACTAACTTATTTACAGTCTGTTCTTTCTGCAGCAACTGTGCATGATTGCTATTTTTTCACAGCTTCAACCCTAAAATATTGGCATACACTGGTTTATAAATGATGGAAGCACTGTAAATCTATGAAGTTAAATTTGTGTTCTGGTTTTAACAAACAGTTTCTGACTTCATAACGTCTGCTCTTAGTGGAGCCACTCCACAAAATATCAACCGAAGCCATCGCAGATAAGCACCGTAGCCATCTGGTTTTTGAGTTTGGTAGTGAGGGCTCAAAGATAATTGAGCTGATATTTAGCAATGTGATTGCATAACATCTTTGATGCTGACTTTCAGTGGCGCCAAATAAAACAATAAGTGAAAATACCAAATTCAACTGAACACCATGAAGAGAAAATAAAGGAGCCTTTCTCATCAAACAATGCTTTGTGAAAATGAAACTAATGGGCTCTAAGTGTCCATTAAGAGGTTTTTCACACTAACTACCTCGTCCTAGACTCTTTTACCACACGTTTATTTCCCAATTAGCATTAATCCTGTGAATGGCTGGCAGAGGATCTCGCTAACCTCTCTGAAACAGGCTACAATTAGACGCATTGTATTGAATTAGCATTGTGGAGCCTGAAGTCGCGCTCCTGTGAGGGCTAGTGTTTTATTTGTCACCTGGGAACGCCGCTCTGAGGCCAGGTCACAGCTCAGCACAGCAGGGACCCTGTAAACTGCCTGTTGCTGCCGCCGAGGCTGACCTGCAACAGGGCTGCCATTCAACCATCTTGTGAGGAATGTCTCCTGCAGCAGCAGGGGGGGGTTGAACGGAAGTTAGATGTGGTTTAAAGGGAACAGAGGGATGAACCGTGTGCGGACAGTGTTTCCTTTGAAAAGCCACTCAATGAATCCTTTGACAGTCACCATGTCAGCTGATTACACGTCTTTTGACTCTTTTCTCTGCTGTCTAATGTGGTGAAGCACTGAGATGTATTACTCTGAAGTCTGCATTACTTAGTGCTCTGTTGCAGTGAGACATCATAAGTAGATGTGTACTGGATATTTGAACTTGTTAAGTTCTACACTTAAGTAGTATTGAGGCACCTCCATGCTAGTATATACATCCACTCCATTCCAGAAAGAAAGATTGTGCTTATTACCACATTTGACGTCTGTGGTTACAAAATACCACAAAACATACTCTCAGCCTCTGATATATAAGTTGTTACTGAATAAATTATAATACATTTTATAAAGCAGGTAATAGTTTGACCAGTATGTTCAACCAAAGTGGTTATAAGACGTTATGAGCCAATAATAATGATAATGATAACAATAGTTGTTGTAAATGTTATTATAGTACTATACTAGACTAAACCAGCAGGCCAATGTCCACTTACTAATATACTTTTTTTTTTCAAACTTGCTAAACTCTGCAAACTCAAGGGCTGGCCAAAATAAAAAATAAAAACATGGTTTAAATGAATGATGCATGCACCTAGAGGAGCCCTGATTCTATGAAACGAGAGGGATTTCATATAAAGTCTATTAAATCTGATGTCGTTATTTCCTCATTTTTGCCTGCATTCGCTAGATGACTTTTTTATGATTATGTTTAAGCTGCAGGTTTGACAGAACAAGGTCATCTCACCATTAAATCAAATCTGATTTGAGTTTGCCCTAGAAACAGACTTTTTCATAAAAGGTTTAAACAGCTATGTTCATTCATTTAAAGTGGTAAGTACTGTGTAACAAATATACACATAATATACTTCCACATGTATTTATAGATACTGAATATACTCTTAAACCTGCCCCTGGATCAGTCAAGTGGTGACTCTGCGCTCCCACGAGGACTGTAGATTAAGTTTCACGTCTAATAATGTTTCGATTGTGAGATTAATATGGTGCTCATAGAGACATTATGATGACACCTCATTACTACCTGCTGGAGTTATTGGTGTTTTCACAGTAGACACATGTTAAGGAGTGAAACGAAGGGGAATTCTGAGGGGATTAAAGGGGTCAGATTTCTGGCTGAAGATGGAAAAATTGCGTGAGATTCTCAGATGTGCTCTTTGCGGCCAAAAGCACCACGACTTGTGCGTCATCAAATTACCGAGAGTGTTGCCAGTCTCAATTGTAGGGTAACGTAATGAGTGTGCTTTGCTGTAATAGCGAATAATTGCAATTTTAATGGCACGGCATATTTGTCTTCAGCTCGGTATATACCTCCCGCAGTTTTTCTTCTTTCATTCGGTTGATTCCACCCTTTCACTAACCTCTCACAATCATGCCAACGGACCTTTTTCACAGGAGAGAGTAACTGACAGGAAACATTACAGCAGTTGCATGAGGCTGTGATCACGTTCATTATTCTGCAGAGCCTCTATCATACACATATTCTGCATTATTCTGAATTTCTCAGTCAGCTGATATTTGCTCGCAGCTCGCTGTGACGGTGAACAGCCCATGACTGGAGCACAATTAGCTGCAGCAGCAGGGGGCCGCTCTTAACAATGCTGTTGTTTCCCTCTTTGCCATTGTGGTTCAGTTTTACGGCCATGCTAAGTGCGCGCTTTCACCTATGTTTTGCTTTAATAAGGTACATTGCTGGCAGAGACCATGTGTTGTGAGGAAAGAAGAAAGAAAAACCAACTTAAAACCAAATATTAAATTTGTAGTTTGCATTGCAGGGAAAATTATGTAACAAATTGCATATTTTGCAAATGCAGTCAGGTGTCAGATACATGAATGAATGCTGAAGCAACCTGCCTTAAGCAGCTATAACTGTAACGGCATGCTGAGGGGACCTGTGCCAGCTTGTGGTTGGACCCGTGAGTGCGCGCCGCCAGATAGAATTGGCGCAGTCAGGGCCGAGAGTTGAAAGGGCGAGGAAGGTGGCGGCAGGAGTGGCGTAGCGGAGCAGTCAAGGATAGACCTCCAGTGTTTGTGGAGGGAGGGAGGCCGGCCAGCTCAGGTTCTGGGGGGGACTGTGGGGCTCGTGGGGGGGGGTCTGTGGCGGTGGCGGCAGGCAGGAGGGTTTGCTAACCTAGAGACTGTAACTCATTGTAGCCTGACTCCAGTGGCTTGGGTGGCAAAGATCATGAAGTCCTGGACATTCATCAACCTGCCGAGGAGGGCCGACTGACTGGAGCCAGGGCCTGTTTTCTTCCCCCCTTCTTCTCCCTCTCGCCGTGTCAATGGATCCAGTGCGACTGGGCCGAGGCAGCCGCCCCGAGGAGACAGACCCGGGTCAGTGCAAATAATCAGGCCTCTGACGCCTTGCCTTGTTACTGGGCAGAGCAGGGGGGGCTGCCCAATGTTGAGCGTGGGGGATCCCAGAGGAAACCATGGAGAGGGGGGGGTCCGGCGGTGGGTCTGTGTTTCAAAGAGGAAAAAGGTCATGATATGGGCGTACATACAGAAGGATATCAACATAAACACAGTGAAGCAGTTTCAGTTTTAGCCTGAATGTTGATTGGATTAGTGTGTATCTGTGTGTGTGTATTAAGTTTGTAAAATATATTTTAACCATAAGACGGTTTTTACCAAAAAGGACTCTCTTCGGCTACATCCTTGTTTTCAAACTGAAATGATCTCTGTCCATTAGAGCGTTTCAGCTCAATATCAGATTGAATTACCTGTTTACACTTGCACTCTTGAAGCCAGTTGCTCAAATTAGAGCTCGTCTCCTCCCACATTGCACCGATGTAAGGTAGGTCAGAAACTCTTGTAATCAATTATCTTGCCTTCTACACTGGTAGCCAATGCTAATGCCGCACAGGGCTCACGTGAATGGAGCCTGACGAATCAGCGAAGGCTTCGGAGTGACCGATAAAGACCCAGTCTGCAAGTGGTTGTGATCGACATCATCAATTCTAAACATCTCCGATTTGGTCCGTCCATTCCAAAACACAGCCCCCAGAGATTTCAAACTATTAACAGCCCTGCAGCTTTTCAAACTTTTGTATTTTAACAGCTCCAAAACTCTGTAACAGTATGAATGCAGCCTTAATGCCTTTGTTATCTGTGGCCTCAGGCTGCTCCCTCTGTGATACAGAAACATTGATGACCTTCAATAAAATCAGATGGGAGGAAACCACACTGAGGCCATGAAACATTAGTCTGGACACGAGTGCTTCAGTCTGTAAGTCATCAGCAGCTTTCCTATGACTTTGTCCGAGCGATAATGGCGCTGAGTCAGGGCCTGAGCTCTGAGCATGGGAAAATGTAAAGGGAGGAATGTGCGGGGGAAACGCCGTCTGCCCTGATGACACTCTAGAGTCTGCTCTGTGTCCTCTCTACCAAAAGAGCTCCGTCTTTATATGACTCAGGCCTCATGTATTTACATGAACAGAGTGATGCAGCAATGTCGCACATAAACTCTCACTGTATTTATATTTTACTTTTGGCACTCGTGTCTTCTCCCGATCACCTGCTCCAACTTCTTGTAACCGGTAGCAGCTCCGTAAGACCTTTTTTTTTTTGTTCTGGCTTCTGTTTTATTTGAATCATTTGTTTCTCGTTTCATGAACTTGTATCGTTTCATCTGCTCTCGGAGCTGGATGATGATTTGATTTAGAGCTCACTGAAATACCCCGGCTGTGACCTGCTTCCACAGTCATGTCTCCATTTTCGGCAGCAGATAAATTTCTCTGCGAAAGTCATCAGTTACTCTCGTGTCGACGTCGTTCCTCTTCTGCTCATTTGCCGTTCCGACGGCGAGCCAGCTGAGCTCGTTATCCCTTCGGACGATAATATTCTGACGTTTGCTGCACCTTTTGTGTGTGTGTTAACAACGTTTGTCCCTCGCTGCTCATCAACTTCAGTTTTTAGTTCTCACTTCTAAATCCCCCCCCCTCCCTTTTTCTTGCTCTCTCTTTTGCAACACCACCCCCCCTCATCCTCCACATCACCTCCCCCCCCCCCAGGACCTCATGGGAGCTCAGCAGTACAAATTTCCGTTTATACCAGTGGCTGAGGCTGACGACACCGCAGCGCTCTACCCCACAGATTGACGAGCCCTCAGATGCCGATTTACTGTACATGGCAGCCACTCTGGAGCCGCCGCACATCTGGAGTGGAGTACGCTTACTGAAAAACAGGGGCCAACCTTGGCCCAAACAAGTGTAGCAGAGCAAAACCGATGAAAGGCAGCACCCCCCCTCCTCTCCCTTTACACACACACACACACATATTTCCTCAGAACCCTCTCTCCCTCTCTCCAGAGCCCAGATCTCTCAAGCTATTACAAAGACCTTGGAAGGACTGGATTCTGTAAACAAAAACTTGAGAGAGGCATTAAGAGACATGCTGGAGCTAATGATGTGATCATGGTGGGAATGTCTTCACTGGAGCTGCTGAAATCTCCACTTTGAACGTGTGTGTGTGTGTGTGTGAGAACCAGCTTTGACAAGTTCTCAACGGGAACACAAACGTGACAAAAAGATGAATGTGAATTATGTATTATTCAGTATCTGACACATTTATTTTATTTGGCTTGTAGACATGAGTAAGAATAGAAATTTTAAGAAAAGTATGGAAAGAAAAAATTAGATGTCTTGCAGATTCTAAATGATTTATTTCACAAACTGATGTGGCATCCAAAGACAACACGAGAACGTAGTTGGCTTCCTGCAGGAACTTCATATTTTGTAATCTCGTCTTTTGCAATTTACAGCCGACGTAGTTCCTGTTGAGGAGCAGAGGTTTCATAAAGCTGGGTCCAGGCCAAGTCAGGACAGAGATGCTGTAAAATGTCAAAATATCACTCAACTCAAAGGAGAAGTCAAGTCTGCGACTTACTTCTTCTTTCTTTTTTTACAGATAATTATACAGCCCCTTCCCTGAGGTTAAATGTATTAAATCTCCTAATACAGATCCCAAATTTCCTACGTCATTGTTATGTTATATTCTTCTGTCTATAAAACCTTAAAACAGACGTGTGTTCAGTTCTCAAAATGTGCTCAACATCCTGCTTGTATTACCCTCAGATCTGGTTGTTACTGAGCTCAGACCGCAGAGATGGCGTCAGGAGTCTCTCCTGCTCACCATATTGAAAGTGTGTTCCTAAGAGCGTGTTGGCGAGTGTGCATGTGCATGTGTGTGTGTGTGCGTGTGTGTGTGAGGCAAAAAGTGTCAAGGAATTCATTGTCTGTTCTCCACCTGTTATTATTCTGGTCCCAATCAACCTGCTAGCCAGTCTGGAGCCAGTGGCCATCTGGAAACACTGCTCTGTTTATAAACTTGGCAAGGATCAGCACTCCGGGGCTCTGACCTCCCACACAAATCTGGAAACAATTAGAGCAAGACAGTCTGGCTGATTACTGCAAAAGGGCCCAGCGTGGATCCCACTGACGGCTGCGGGGACGCCAGACCCTTGTTAGAGAAAATGCAAACTCAGTACTCCAAAAAAAAAACAGAAAACCTCACACCATTATCACGCACACGCACACACACACACTTACACTTTCAGGATTAAGTAGCTTTTCATCCTAGCGTCTCTATTTTTGTATTTACGAGCTTTTTTTCATTCTCACAGACGGACGGAGACACAAAACCACCCACACGCACAAACAAACACAATTTATTGATCTTTCCGCATTGTTCATAGAATGACTCGCACCTCGCTTTTATGTAAGGAAACTGGCTCCCATAACCTCTGTCCACATGCTCACTCACGCTCATGAAACCTGCCAACATTAAGTCCAAATTTAGAAATGGCTTATAAACAAAGGAAAACAATTAAAGGAAAATAATCGTTTAGATAATGTTTTTATGATAATGTTCAAACTTTTCTCTGCTGCTATAAATAACCTTTAACAACCTCAGATACTTTATGTACACGCAGATGAACTGTGCCTGTGTAATACCAAGATGCTTTAGAGCCAAGGTATCAAAGGCAACTCATGTCGGCTCATGAGGGGTTTCCCTTGCGAAAGAGCAGGGGGTGACGTGGAGGTCACTTCAGATCATGGAGTTACTGATTAATTATCTGTCTTGCGTGCGTCTCTTCAGCCGTCACTAAATCAGCAGCAAAGATTGTCTCCACATGCAATTTTGTAACTCATGATTAACAAACAAGCGTTTGACTTTATACAAACATTTGATTGAATTTTAATGAGCTGGATTCAATTTATTCGCATTTGCAATTTAATGTATGCATATTTAAGCAAACAAAACTCTGAGAGTCATTTTTAAAACTATTTCCTGGTTGTTATATTGTAAACTAATGTCTGTGCAGTGATCCAGGGTCAATATTAATAAAAAATAACCCAATGGATTAATTAAAGCAGCATATTTGTCCGGTTAGAAAAGGTCTTATTCATTTCTCACTCAGTATTCAGACCAACATAAAAGCCTGATTGTGCAGGGATGTGAATATAATAAACAACAACACCCATTTGTAACAGGGAAATACCAAAGCTATACATCAAGTCACATGATCCACATTGTGTTGATGGTGTTTGTCCTAAAGTAATTAAATCTCCAAATTATAACCAACATACATTTTGTCTTGAAAACAACTCCCACACATGAGGAGGTGGAGTATTGCCCCCCCCCCCTCTTGCTTTTGGAGATCCAATAATTAGGAGGAGGCTGAAACAAGATGATAATAATGATGGAAAGTAATTTCTCAATTTAGCAATTTCTCTTCCCCTCCCTCATGGTCCCCTTCTTCTCTCCCTCTCACACTTTCAATCTTTCACCAGGATTTATGGTGTTCTGTGGTACAGAGGATGTGAATAAAACAGGACGGGCTGCTTTTAATAAGCAAAGATTATAGAAAAATGGGCTCAAAGCCCAATAGAACATTTCCAGCTGGAAGTCCGGCCTGCGCGTTTAGTAGGAGTGCAGCTCAACAACTAGAGTCTAACAAGGAGGAAGATGGAGATTGAATGCAGATACTACACATGGTACTTCACTATTTCTGTTTGATTACTTTTTGGCCGAGCTGCTTCTGATTCTCCACTTATGTGAAAGTACCAACTTATTTATGTAAAAATACTCAAATACAAGTATATGTAAAGACCCAAAAAAGTGTTATCAGCAAAATATATTAAAAATTTTAAGCAAAAGTTCCGGTTCTGCAGAAAAAAGGCTCAATGACTGTGACTCATGGCGTAACTAGCTTTTATGTTTGAGGTGATAGATAATGCTGACAGTTACATATTTCAGTCCAGTGGTTTTCAATCTGGGCCTCACAGCTCAAATGGTAACAAGATAAATATAAAGATGATAATGGGGAAGGAAGGGAGAAAAAGAAGTTCTGCTTTGCAGGTTTTGTTTTAGAGTTTTCTCCATTTTGAGTGAAACCTTGGATTATTTTATGACTGTACAGGCTTTGAAAAGTTATTTGAATGAATGTACCTTTGAAATTTTTAGTGGACTTGTCTCTTTGGTGAAATTGCCAACAACAACATCTAATAATGCAAAGGGCCTCAACTAGAGTTTTGTAAGGAGTCATAAGCCAGTTGGCAAACATGAGTGGACAATGCACTGCACTTTCCAGCTCATTATATTGTTTTCAAGTCAAGTCAAGTCAGATTTATTTATATGGCACCATAACAACAACAGCAGTTATAACACGATATGGATAAAAAGGTTCAGAAGGGAAATGATAGAATCAAAATCTAAAACACTGTTAAAGATGCAAAGATGAAATAATTAGATAATAATAGACATTAACAGAATCATGAGACAGAATCAGGCTGAAGATGAAAAAGGTTGGACTTTGAATTAGATTTAAAATTATCTACAGTGGAACAGAACCTAATGTGGAACAGGAGGCTGTTCCAAAGCTCGGGGGCAGAGAAAACGCAGTCTGCTTCAGTTTTAAGACAAGAAAGAAGAGAAACAAATTTCCTTTTCTCACAATTAAAACCTCTATTTCTCATTTGGACTCACTATTTCCTCATTATGAGACTGTTACTTTATATGCTTTGTTCAGTAATGTCTGCTGTTTTAATCATACTTTATTTTGACAGCAGTTACAAGGTGGTGGTGATATTACGCACAATGTTGACATTCTACCACGACTACTAATAATAATAATAATAACATCATCCATATTACTCTGTAATGTTATTATTTCATGGGTTTCAAACCAAGAGGGAAATAAAAGTGAAGTCAAACAGGTGACTGTAATGAATCTTAAATAACGATGATAGATAAGCACCTTCAACTTTTCTCATTACTACTAAATCAGGATTTCAAAACTCTCGTCATCATTATTATTTCAGTTCTCAATCTTTTCTCACACTTCTAATATTTATTTTATTTTGTGATTTCCAATACTGCAGCTGGTAAGACACAAATATATTCTTTTTCAAATAAAAATTGATCACTTGTGTTGGTGATTGACTGCGTTTCATACGTGTGAAAATGAACTGCAGCTGCTGAACAAATGTAATGGAGTACAAAATATATTTCCTTATGAATTTGTGGTGCAGTGAAACTAAACAAAATACACCATACAAGTGCAGTACTGCAGTACAGTACTACTACAGGTATGTTACTTACTTACATCCTCTGTACAGGCCTGAAACCTGAAATCAAATGATAATGAACAAAATACAGCAGTAACTTTGTTGCACTGCATTAATAGCCACATATGACATATCCCTGTTTAAAGGTCGGAGTGTTCACAAGCAGCGTTAATAATGTCAAGTGACTGTGAATCACTGTCACTGTTGTAACATGACATGGATTCAGGAGTCAACTGAACATCGGTGAATCACAACAGTGCTGCATCAACCACTTCCTCAAACCCCTTCAGCCTCCTGAATAGCCATAGAGCCTATATTGTCATTAGTGATCAATTATTCCCGCTTGGTCGTCTGCGTCATCTAAAATTAGACGCAGTGCCACTGCTTAGGAAATCACGGACTCTTTGAAAGCCTGCGTTTGGTAACATGTACAACAATAGAACTCGTGTTGACGAGCCGCTGACCCTTCTTCTTGAGAAAAAAAAAGAGCGTGAAAACAGGATCTGGATCGGGCAGCGTCGGGTGCCAGGAGGTGGTGTATTTTTGACGGAGGAAGAGCGAGGGCAGTGTCCTTCCTGGTTTTCTACAGCTTCCTGTACAAACTGGAATTTGATTCTGAGCCACTTGTTACATTCACTCCCAACGCCATTGTTTCCCTCGCCATTGATCTCCCTCGCCCCCCCCCCCCCCCCGGTGACTAAGGACATTTAATCAGTACTGTACTCAAGTGCATTGTGGAGATACCTCTGTTTTACTTATACGTTTCTTAATACTTTATAATACTCCACCAGGAAAACACTCTTTTAGTCCAACACATTTGTTTTATAGCTACTAAAAACAACTCTACACACTCAAATAGGTGTTTTCGAATGCTTCTATTAAGATGCACGCTCAGCCACAAAAAGATTTATTCAAACAGTACAGGAAGTGCGTTAAACACGCTGTTATGTTGCACATGAGTAATGCTTTTTATACACGTCACTGCTGATTGGGTAACACCTCTGACACACCCACTTAATGAAAGAAAATGGATGTAAAAGGTCATCCCACACTGTTTCAGTTTGAGGAAACGAAAGCGAGGTGCTGATCAGTGTGTTATGCTGCGTACCAGATTATTCGGATGTCGGTATTTCCCGACAATGGAACGCACTCAGAGTTCCGACTTGTGAACACATGCGTTTGTGCAAAAAGCTCTTGAATGTCGTTGGATGATTGCTCTTAATTTTAAGAAAACTTGTTTTTATCTGTAAAACTACTTTCGAGGGCCGTCAACAGCTATCCTGTTATTTGTAATCTTTCAATTAATCAGATCATCTGGTCAGTGGCTCTGAGTTGGGGTCTAGACTCCAATCTGAGGGAGACCTTCCTCTTGGTGTTTTTCCTCAACATGATAGAATTGCCTCCTCCTCACCATCACCATGTTCTACTTTTTAAAAACCTGCTGGGTTATATGCTGGAGTTTTTATTACATTGCTGCACATTTAATTGGTTTTACTTGTCTTTTAATTCTGTTTACTAAACTGCTTTATGCATTTTTATTATTACAAATGTGAATCACTTTGTAAATGCTATTATGAAAAGTGCTGCATAAACAAATATGAAAAGTGATTGACTGTGTTGGTCTGTAATAAGCAGCCTATGCAGAATTAAGGGAAATTTTCGATATTAATTAAATCTTTTCTTAACAACATGCCTCTCTGAGTAGCCAAATACCTGAGTGTGTGTGTGTGTGTGTGTGTGTGTGTGTGTGTGTGTGTGTGTGTGAGAGAGTGTGTATAAACAACACATGCTCATTAGGATGAATAAACATACCTGTCTGTTCGGGTCCAGGTGTTCCCTGCAGGTGATGATGCACTGCTGCTCAGCTCCAGCTGGTGGAAACGGGCCCTTAGACCATCAGATGCAACAAACCACCTCACACTCCTACACACTGCAGGTCTGTCTGAGTCGTGATACGATGCGATTGAACTGTTAACAGGCAGCATGATGAATATCTATGCCCCAAAAGTCCTCCATTAGAGATTAAAATGTTAAACACCCCTCTGTGCATGAGCATTAGGCATTTTATTAGCCTCAGAATAATGTTTGCACAATCAGTTACATTTATTTAACCGCTGTTGTGCGAGTTAAAAGAGCCTGATTGCAGTAATTCTGCACGTACTGTCTGAACAAAGATATTTTACGATTGCATGGTTACATTTTAATTGTGCCTTTGTTGTTAAACTCCGCTTTTTTTGAACAGAAGGTGTTTCAGCAGACAGTTTGACCAAATTGACACCCGTCCATAAATAATTGCTGAAATATCTGCAGTCAGTTCAAGTCTGAGGCAGCGTTGACATTCCCCTGGAAATCCTCTGCTCGGTAGGTTTGCGTCATTCAAATCGGACAAGCTGCCAAAGCTTTGTTTGACACACAGCATCCAGGATTCTGACTGTTCAGACAATGAGGATTCTTTCCTCCAATCCATTCATTTCAAATGTAACTTAAACTAACAGTGCATACAACAAAGCGGAAGTCAGAGTTGCCTTTACTTATTTATAGCATAGAAAAACTTGTAATATACTAACTACTAACTTGTATTTACTTCACTACCTTTTCCAGACTCCTGAAAAATATATATTGCAAGTAGAAGTAAAAAACGTACAAAACTTTATTACATGTATTGTTCATACATTTGACTGCAAGCACTTTAAATTATGATACTTTAATTTAGACACTTGTAGGTTTTGTAGGTATTGTTACCTTAACTAGCATCAAAGATTTCAATTCTTTGTCCGCCAAAGATTAAGACATTCTAATCTATTCCATTCTATTCAATTCGACAAATAATCAAACAGAAGCTTAAAAAACAAGGGATTTGAGCATCTGATGGAAATCGTGAGAAGTGGACAAATGAAACAGAGCAACAGAGCAACTCAGAAATGCTGCAATAAGGCAGAGTATTACAACAGGAAAAGCAGTGAGGCAGATACACGAGCAGGCAGACGCACAGCAGCCAAATGCGCTTGTTATCTAGTCAAGTCGAAAGGATTTGAGCAGGGCATGCTGAGCTAACACAGCTGAGTGGAGAGGCACTCTGTTATATCCAGTGGAATCCTGTAGGTGGAGTGGATCCTCCTCCCTGTATGTTCCCTCCAAGCATGACACACAACCATCAGTCCACCATCTAAAACACACGGGTCCGTCTGCCTGTAATCACCAGTCCGTCTCTTCTATTGCCCGGGAACACTGAGCACTACATGGTCACACCAGTGAGTTTGTTTGATGAATGTCTTAATTAAAGAACGACGAGGGGAAAAGGTTAGTGAGTGGATGGAGGGAGCAGGTAATATGGAGAACATGTTCTATTTGATTATGTTGGATGGGAGTTCAGGAAAGTTCCTCTCACTGCTCAAGCAACCCCTGGACAGCCGGAGTGAGGGGGGGGGAGCATTGTTAAAGTAGAGGGAATAAATATTAGAAAAGTGGGACAGGAGCTATGAAATATTCCTGTGAACATCCATGGGATTAAATAACGTTTTAGTTCCGGGCTGAGTTTGTATTTTTTTAATGACTATTCCTTTTTGCACTGGGCCAGCTGGCGGTGGACGCTGTGGAGGAAGCAGGTGTTCCAGATTTGAGTGGCAGGTGGTGATCTATGCAGATCTATGCAGCCGGAGTGAACCGCCAGATAAATCCATAACTTCTTATTACAGCGAGCTCGAATCCAAAAGGCCAAGTGCAGAACCTGGAGATTTCATTTTGTACCAAGTGTGAATACAAAATAAACACATTGATGGCATTATACAAGTGAAATGGGCAAACATGCACTTATTTCTTATCGGCATGGGAGAGTTAGATTATTGGTACCGCTCTTGTGTTTGTAGGTAAATAGAACCAGGAGACAGTTTACTTTTTATATATATATGTAAGTCCGGTGTGTAAGTCTGGACCATCCATCACTGTAATAAGTATTTTTGTACCATTCTTCTACTTTTTTCATTTCAGTTTTTCAGTTCAAAACCAAGTCAATTTCCCAGTCAGCATACGGATGTGGGCCACTTCAGGCAATGATGTGGCACTGCTGGCATTAATGTGGCCTGAACAAAATGGATGTGAGCCTAATGTCGCGCCCTGGTAAAATAATAAATGTGACTCAAATATCGCATTTTTTGGCAAACGTGCGGTGCTCTAGGTAAGGTGTAATCTGGATGTGAACCTAAAGTGGCCAATGTGGTAAATAGTGAATTTGGCCCAAATAGCACAAAACTAATTCGGGTCACCTTCGGCCCCATTGGTTGACATTTGGTATTGCTATGGCCTTCTTGTGGTCCAGATCTGGTAAACAGCAGTAGACCGCCCAATTGCCATCACTCCACGTGGTATGTGGGCCACACGACAGCGTGGCAGTGTGACAGAGTGGGCCAACACTGTTTTACTATGTTGATTCTTTGAAACCTACGAGAACACATACTTGATTCTGATAGACACTGTAAACAGGACAATTAGCTTAGCGCTATGTTTCCAGTCTTGTCTTAAATCCATAACTAAAACAAAAATGTAAACAAACTTTTAATGGTTTGACCTGCAGCTCTATTTGTTGTATTAAGTTTGATAATTAACTTTATGACAAACTGTGTTAACCAGTGAGAAATAAAGGTGCTAACAGGTGGATTGGGTTTATTTTGCCTGGTTAGCTGTTTCCCTGTTGTAAGCTAGTGCTAAGTTATGCTGCTAGTTTGTATCAATCTTCACCAAAAAAGCAAATGTATTTTCCTAAAAGCCTGAGTTGTGCATTTGAAACATCAATAAACCTTAAATAATAGCTGCACCCTTTTCAGCAGGTGACGCCAATTTATCATTTCCAACCTTCAAGAAAGCCAGAAAATCACAACACATGATCCCTGTTTGGGAAATCAATCCCACCCTCGTCCCAGCGCTGTGATCTCTAAACATTAGCTCTGAAACTATTTACTAAAACAGTGGTGGCTCCAGGCTGCATGTTTTAACTTGCTGTCTGTGCTCAGAGTCACAGCTCGCAGCCCAGGAATGTCGGGCTTTCCTGCTTGCTTGGGGTGGTGCTGTCGCTCCCACCGTCAGTCTATCATTATTCCAAAGTTGACACAAACATAGGCTACACAAAGATGCGTGCACACACAAGAACACACAAATACTGCAAGGTATCACATGAAAGATTTAGTCCCAGCACGGAAAAAAAACAATCACGATGTTATGGAATGATGAAAACCAACATTCAAAAAGCTTTGGAGAACGTTTGAGCCAATATAAATAATGGATGAGTACGAATGTTGTGTCAGCGTTGATTCATTGTACTCTCGGGCCACACCAGAGCACGTTCATCGAAGCGTAACACAAAGCGCCTCTGTCTTCACGTACACACATACATGGAGTCGAGCTGCATTAGGATGATGATCACACCTGTACTCTCAGAAGCTCCCGATGATCAATGAGACTATAAGATGAAAAGGAGAGGATTCTTTTTTTTGCGGGGACAGAAAGTGATTCCAATCAATTTGAAGAGAGATGCAGACTACGCCGCTGAAAGTGTAGAGAACATCCTCACCTCAAATGACAGCTGATCTCTCTCAAAAGCTCGGGTAAGAATAAATATCGACTTCTCCGCAGCTCCTGTGAAGAGTTTAACGCTCTGAGAAAAATCAGACAAAAGCGTGGACAGTGATGAAAGACAAGTGGTACCACAGTCTGATAAGGCACCGTGTGGAAATGTGGCATAAGCTGAAGCTAATTGATTTATGAATTGCTGCTCGGTCATTTACTGATACTGTAAAGATCAGTTACAACCAACTTTTATTATTCTTTAATGAGACCTCTCCAGTGGACTGTTTGATGGCCTCCCCTCTGGAAAATAGCTATTGTAAAAGTTAATAAGCAGGTTATAAATGAGTGGTGTCCTGGAGCCCTTTTACAGAGGATAAGTAACAGTCCACTGTGGAGCTTTCGCTAATGAGTTGAAGAGCTAGAAGGACAAGCGGTGTCTTGATAACAGAGGATTTTCCACAACCTGGCAACCCAAAAGTTTTCCCTAATGAAAGTTTATAGCTAATCTATAAAGCATAAACATCAATAATGTCGTTAACTACAACTTATAACCCGTTTATAAATAGTGTCCTATCAGAAAGAGGCCAAAGACGTGTGATTTTATTTCTTATATAATCCCAATGTGTGCCCCTGTGTGGATCTGCATTGGAGTTTTACGCTGACGTGATCATTGTGACAGAGCCTGACTGCAGCTGGAGGCATTAAACTGACAGGCTAACACCGTGTTTCCGTCCTGGTCAGGTAATCCACCTTACAGGTCACCGTCCCTGCACATCTCAGGGCACAATATGTGTTGTCCCTGCTCCTGCTGCATTGTCATCATGAGGGGACCAGCAGATTATATGACCTCACATCCAAGCACAGAGTGGGAGAACTAAAGAGGTGAAGCGTCCATCCATGTTGTACGATGGAAATATTTTGTGTCTCTAATAATATTCTTATTTATTCTTTATTTATTGAATTTCCACATATAGTGTCAATTGCTGCTTTTCATAGAAAATATCCAACCTAGTCAAATTATAATATTTATAATAAAGTAATAGTATATTTCTCCTTGTATTAACCATATAGTACACATTGGACAAGTCATTCCTTTTTCATTCATTCATTCTTTTTTTTATGTCAAATTATGAGGGAATATGTTGGTTGTGGATCATGTGGCATTATAAGTAGTGTTTTCTTAAAGCTGGATATTTTAGCGATATTTTTTGATTTCTTGTTTATTTTTTATATAGAAAAGAGAAGTATGGCCCAAAATGGGAATTAAAAAAAAATATTTTGCAGCGACAACAGATAAAATATTCTGTTATATTTTAGTATTTAAATGAATCCAGAATTGTTCTTTTTTGTGCTAAACATTATTTCAAAATATATTTTTCTATATGATTTAAGGCAATCATGTGCTTAATAAATCAAATTGTACTTCACAGCTTCCA
This sequence comes from Paralichthys olivaceus, assembly GCF_024713975.1. Lineage (NCBI taxonomy): Eukaryota > Metazoa > Chordata > Actinopteri > Pleuronectiformes > Paralichthyidae > Paralichthys > Paralichthys olivaceus. The sequence goes on along the minus strand of NC_091108.1, from coordinate 8,421,933 downwards.
GTTCACAAACAACCCTCTTTTTCTCAAGTCATCACATTTCTCATTTTGAATAAACAACTAAATGCTTTTGTTTCGTGAGGAAAGCAGTGAAGTGGTTTTGCAAGCGATGAACTCTTCACCTTCGCCTCTGGGCTCTTCATGGAGGAACTTCCTGTTGTTTTCTCAGTTGCATGGATTGAAAACTCTGAATGGGTTTAGAAAAGCCTCCTTTTAGTCTTGGCCCTAGGCTGTGATTATAAAATAACAGAAGGCTGAAGGCAATATAATGATAAGATGGAGATAAGAGCTACTTGAACCTGTCCTCTTCAAATCTGCACATCCAGCGTGTCTCAATGGAAAACCAAGTGCATCTTATATGTTTCAGATAATGACTGCCTCTCGTTCCATAATCCATTGCTCTGCAGACAAAAACTAAAATGAACAATAGCATGTTAACAGCGTATGAGTGAAAACTGGTGAATCGTGTGGGAGAATTCATATACCTCTGCTCGTTGTCAGTTTCCTCTTCCTCTATTTGTGCAGGTATATTTCCCAGCGGCGAGACATCCACCGTGCACGTACGTGTCTCGGGAGATTGAGTGACATCCCCTGCTTTTAAGAGGATTTTATTTTGTGAAGCCGGAGAGATGGACCATGGCGCTAATCTATTCTGACACTGCCATGCTGGTGGATCTGCTATTCATTCAGGCAGAGCAAACAAAGGAGGGAAGGAAGATCGTTTTGCTTACTCTGCCCTCATTGTTAAGAACCTCCACTCCTTCAGGTGATAATTACGTCTAAACTTTGTGTTTTTTTATCCCCACGCCGCCACGTTTGCTCCACTGGATGTTGAGAATAACAGAAATTGGGACAGGAGCACATAGTGTCCTCGCTAAAAAGTACCTGCCCCAGACTCTGAGGCTTGAAGAGGTATTTTTTAATTCCTGTGACTCCAAGTTGTTGGGCATTGACGTGATCTTTGATTACCCAAACCAGCATGAGGGCTCAAAATCTTTCACATCATCTCACCAATGCTTTTTTTTTCTTCTTCTTCTCTTCACAGACTGAAACGGTTTCTGTATCTTTAATTCCACTGCTCAGATCAAACATCCTGGAATTTTGATAAGTTCTGGCTAAACACCACCAGAGTGAAGAAACTCGCTCTCTCTGTGTGTCAGAAAAAAGTTTGCATGGAACATCTTTGAACCACTCGCCTTTGGCCTTCCATTGCCACTCCTATTCAGAAAAAGAGAAAATGTTTTCAACAAGTGTAGCACACGGTGAGTCACATCTCCTTCAGAAGATTCTCCTGCACATATTTCACACCAAATCTTTTCATTTGCCTTCTTCCCTCCGTTCAGACTCTTCTGTGCCGATGATTACTGTTGCTCTGTGATGACAGGAATTCCACCTGACATGGCCAGACTTGCAGGCTTACACTGGTCTGTGATTGGCTGCAGTGTATAGGCAGCTACAGGTGCCTCTGTGGCGTAAACACAGGGAAAGCAGATTTTGAATCAGTTTCTTTTGCACAAGGAGGCAGAGCGATGAATACAGAGAAGGCTTAATGGATTGCAAGACTGGTTTTATAAGAAATATGGCCACATTTCTGAATAACTCATTAGTGGAAAAATGACAACTCTCTGCTGTAATGCCTCATAAGTGCTTGGGTTATTATGTACCCTCTTAAACTCCAGCTTTAGGATCAGTCCACTCCCATAAAAATGAACATTTTGAATTTTAAATATAACTGTTGAGCTCTGCTGAAAGACACGTGTCTTTATTTCAAAGTCTGTAAATGCATTTAGGGTGGAACATAAAAGAGACAATCCCTGGGATTGTAATGGCTATTATGATGTATTATCTTCCACATATGCCTCCACGACATGCATCACAACAATCCTATAATTTTATGTTGGAGCGCCGGGATTTTCCAGCTCCTACATCCCGAGTCCAACACAGGGATCTGGTTAGTTCTTTCAGAGCTGGGTGGTGACTGAGCCCTCCAACTTGTCCCGACAACTCAGCAGGTTGGGCACTTCTCAATAGAAACACCTTGGCAGCGTCACGTCTGCTACCTGCACCTGCCACAGGCAAGTGCTTCTGCCTCACAAAGGCATAACTTAATGCCGGAGCAGGTCCCAGCCTGCATCCACCCCCCCACCCCCACTGCATCCTCTTACTCAGCCCTGCCCTGTTGTTTCTTGCTGCCTCATTGTCAGATCACAAGGAAGGCAAGAAAAAGTGGCTACTTGACCTTCCTTGGTCATTTTCTCTGCCGTGACTTTCACATCCAAGGGTCACATTTACCCTGGAAGAGTCGCTGGATGTCGTCCAACGTTGAGAATCTGTCTGAGAATTTGAAACCTTCCTCCCGGCTGATATTATGTCCCACAGAATGAGCAGCACTGGTAATGCTGTTTGCAAGCAGCTCACAGTATGACTTGTACATTAGCATATCCAATTTGTTTCCTGCACAGGCCCTGCGTGCTCTGTGATCAGACGGGGGGTTGCTAAGTTTTTATTAAAGGCTTCTTTTCAGAATTGCAACACTCTCCCTCCACAATTTCGCTGTCGCTGTTGTTGCACTGAAATGTCAGATTTCCACAGCTCAGACTGTAAAATGAAAGCACTTGAGCAACAGTGCATCAGTGAGACAAAAGTCAAAACATGATCCCTCTGTGCTCATGATAACCCCATGATGCATGCCCAAACAGATATTATTTTGAATTCCTCCTCCTTTATCTCCATCTTCCTCCGCATCTGCTGCCAATTACATCATCGTAATGCTCAAGTTCCTGTTTCCTCCCTCCGTTGAATGGCTGATCACCCCTCAGTGGCAGCCGAGCAGACCCACAAAGGCATAAATTTAGAAGGTGCACATACTAGTGTGCTGTGTGAGTAGATGAAGGGGAGTTATTAGTGTCAGAGCGAAACAAAGCATATCAGGAAAAAGACAGAATTATTCTGCTCCGGGGGGTGGAATTAAATTTCTCATCAGAAATCAGTTAAAATGTGTTCTCTGAGGCGAGAACAGGTGGTGGACAAAATAACAGACACCTGAGAATGAAATCCAAGCTTGTGTTGTCTTTATAAGGATAATTATTTTAATCTCTTAACAACATTCGACGAAGTTAGAACACATTTTATTACAGCTGTAAAAAATATGTTGATTAATCAATTAGCGCTAAGCGATTAATTCATATTTAAAGGAAAAGGGAAACAAATGTTGGATTTCTACCACTCAATTATGAAGACTGGCTTTTACACACTTCCATTAAATAACATTGAACATGTTTTGGTGTTGGACTGTTTGTCAGAGAATTAATTATGGGGCCACTGGCTGAACTGGAGATTGATGACATCAACTTGGGCCTTAGGAAATGGAGATTTGCATTTTCAAACAGGAGACCAAATAATTAATTGACTAATTGAAAAAATAAATGGCAGATTTCTCATTAGTCATAGTTTGCCTCAAAGGGCTTTACAATTTGATATTGTCATACATACACAGCAGTAACAAATGTAATGACCTGTTGTTCAGATGTCATATTACTATAATTACATAGAAAAATCTATGTTACATCTGTCTGGAAAAATTAATGGTGAGTTCAAGGCTGCTAACCTTGTCAACAGACAGGAAAATTACACAAGACCACTTTTTTATTAGGATTTATTCTGATTTCTCCGAATTATAGTTATGTTTCATCAGATTTGAATAAATTATTCTGTAGACAGTAAAGTTAAGAAAATAAATGAATAAAAATGACAGATCGTAGTATTGTTTAAAATGTATTTGCAGTAGTGTGGATATGGCTTATGCATACACATATGCAGGATATAGGTTCAAGTATCTGGTATTGAATTGGATCCAACCAACTTATACGGTAGCCTATTATAGCTATTATGTTGTCCACATCCAGTCATCGCAATAATTTCCAGGCTGAATGCAGCTGAGCTTCTTGGCCCAGTAGAGAAGCTGAGGCTGAATTCATGTATATATTGAAAAATTCCCTCACATAATTGCTTGCAGCACATATTTTCCCTGCTCACTCTGTTACTTTATTGTATTTCTCACTCCTGAGCCTACTTTGAGTGATGCACAAGAATATAGGTCAATAAGATGAGCACATGGCTGCTCCGTTCTTATTGTGCTCTGTGAAAAAGCCAAGTCATTTGTCATTGATTTTATTCCCCCGGCCTCATGATTGCTCTGCCTCCTCTCACAGCGCCTACTAGCTCCGAGGGAGAGAGAGACAGCGTGGAAAAGGAGGGCAGCTACACCTGTGGCTGCTGAACAAGTGTATCACTGTCTGGGCGCTCTGTCCTGGCTTGTCAGGCCTTCTTACCTGGAATGTGCCGATGAGACAATCAGGTGCAGCAGGCGCGTGGCAGCTTGCTGCGGGGAGAGATAACCTGCTCTCAGACGGCGAGCGGAGAACAGCGAAGGACTCTCCACCCCTGGTCGACACCTCTCTAAAACCCTGAGACATGCCGGTGCAGAGAGAGAGAGAGAGAGAAGTGACACAGCGTTGAGCACGGTGGATGATTTCTAAACAGCTCCTCACCAGGAGTAATGTCAATGAATTCATCATTGTGTAGACTTGTTTGACTCTCCCAGCATGACTCACTCACAGGGTGGAGTGCTACGAAATTTTGTTTAGCCTGAGGGGGAGAAAATTTCATTTCTATCAAGAAAAAGGTCATGAGCAATGTTCCAGCTTCACAGGAAATGCATCAACGCACATAATTGGATAACCTATCAGTTTTGGGGGCACCGTGATTGAAGTGACACTATTTGCAGATGATATTTGGTCAGCTGGATTGGAAGCGCAAGAAAAATGAGTATGAGAACCTCTCCGCCTGCTCAGGACCAACTGTTGCTGCTGCATTAATCATTTATTAGGATGTGGATGCAAAACATCTTGAGCTCAAATACAAGAGTTATTGAGCCTAAGATACCAGCAATAAACCGCTCAAAATCTAATTATAAGTCTGATTTCCAACGAGGAATAACACGGCGTCATTGTTATTTTCACTGGCTGTCTCATGTTAAGATTTCTCTAAGTGATACAAATAACTACATGACCTGTAAACTTGACCCCCCCCCTCACCCACTGTGAAACAACTTCCCTCTTGAGTCACCATGTGGTTATATGCTTTTTTTTTTTTTTAAAACAAGACATCACAGCCCTTCACTACTTGTAAATTTAGATTAATGGTCTGATAACAACACATCTCGTATTATCTCCAGGCAGTTTTGTTAAGCTGCACGATTTTCTCTCTTCTGAAGGGAATATTATTTACCACCGAAACCCAAGCAAGACGTTTTGAGGAGGAAAACGACCCCTCTCAAGTGTTCATTTTTCCAGAATGTGTGTGTTTTTGTTGTCTAGGCTTTCCTTGGTGGCAGTGAACAAAGTGTTCTACTGTGGAGTAGTTTCAGCAATCGCAGACACAGTGTCTGTACAGGGAGTTCCTGTCCCTGGCCCAAACCCACAGACCAACAGCAGAGAAGGACAAGGTCGACCATTGCCTCTGCTTTCTCCTGGCATCAAGGCAGAAGAGCTTTACCTCACCATTCGAGTTGTATTCCTCCCGACTTCATGTCACTGGGTTTATTTTGCAGCAAGATGTGAGAAAAAGAACTGTTTAAGAGACATTTTACATCAGCACTAAGTCAAACCTGATTTTATAACATGAAAATATGGGGCCTACAGCAAGAAAAATGTCAGCGCTGCATTGATGAGGGGCGGTCGTTTCGTATATTTTTATACTTCTGCTATCACGATGTAAATGTGTCGACAAACCATCATAAAGTTGTTTGTTTCAAATGACAAATTAGAATCTATATGCTCACATCCTTCAAAATGATGTGCAATATTTTCCCAGATTTCTTTCCAGGGAACTGTTCAGCCCAGATGTGAGCTTCTCTAATTTAGAGGAAAAGTTCTAGTGTAGAGGCTTGTCTGTATTTTTACCCGAAAGATGAGAAGATCAAAAACACTCTGTATAAAAAGAAGCCAGACTGAAAACTCTGGGGAAGTGGTTCATTTTGTTTTGTTGGCACTGTAATTATGGTTTAACTACCACCCAAATGAACGTCCTTGTCATTCAAATGTTATCGCAGGAGAAGACAGACACCTGTCTCAACTCATGCAAACTATCCGAATAAATATTTTAACACTGTGAATGATCGGAACCATGGTTCAGCTTGATCCGGACTGAGACCACAGGTTGTGGTCGCGCTTAAATGTTTGTCCATTGGTCTGAGTCCCATCTCAAACCTGTTTAAGTTTCGGACTAAAATCATAAGTCCTTGTAGCTTTTTGAGCGACCTACCGTTGAGGAATAGGACGTCTGTTTGTGAAATATTGGTTTAACTCTTTGCTTGGGCAACCAAAGATTACGAGTCAATTATCAGAGGCTGGAATTCCAGACTGTGCTGCACATGATAAGAGCAGCTCAGCGGTTATAGAAGATAAAAGCAGAGACACTCACCAATGAAAACACCACAAGTCTTATCAGATCACGATAGACTTTGTAGATCCTCCCTAATCTGTGTGTGTACTTGCTTTGAAAAAGCTTTCACTGTCACATTAACTCTGCCATATGTGATTCGTCACCTCGGGTCTGTGTGGGAATACACGCTCAATTTTTTTTAAATGTTGTTTTTTAGTGAAAGCTTTTATTCATTTAAGTATTGATTTCGACTTTTTCAAATGTGCTGTGTGTTGCAGTTCTGTTCAAAGCAGACGAGCAATTCTACTTTCACAAATGAGAATATCCATTAAATGTGAATAACACTGAAGTTTAATTGTAGCAAGCTATAAGAGGGAGCGACAAGATTAATGTGATAATGTTTTTGAGGTGACTCTTCAAAAGTATGAAAAAAACAAAAAACACAGACTTTCATAACTTGTCACTCCCTAATACATTCCAGTGATGCACATGATTCCAAACACACAGCTCACGGGATATTGCACATGATGCAAGACTTGTTTTTTGTGGTGTGACGGTGACAGGGAGCTTACACATCCTCTCTCAGAGCCGCACCAGGCCTGCAGGAGGGAGGCCTGCTCCAACGTCGTGTTACAGATTACAGAGTCCATGCACTTCAGCTGCATTGTGGGGAATCTAACCTTTGACTTCCTACTCACACTGACATCATCAATATGTTTGGAGCCATGAGAGAATGACTTGATCTGTGACTAAAGCAGCGTCACGTTTAAGGAGACATTTAAACCTGACACCCTGATACACATCAGATAAAATACTTGAGGGCGTCTGCAGTTAATCTAGGGCTACAAAAATCATGTTTTGGCTACTGAGCACGGTGGAGGGAGGGAATGGGCTTGAGCTGTGTCACCTATTTAGTTTCTTTTATAACTTAGAGGTTTGGCTTGGTTTTAAACACTTGATTAAGATCACAGCTGCCGAAACGTAATTTGAAAAACCAGCGATTCATTCTTATTTCTCAGTTAGCAGATTCTAGGACTAGCTAGTTTCTGCTTTTTCATATTTATTTTGTTGGTGTAGACGCTGACGCTGCAGCTTTGTCGATGTGACGTTGGGAGATGCATTGAACTCCTGGGCGCAGGCGCATAAATAGCCATGAATCAATTGTTTCTTTACTTCCTACAACTTAGTGATTTGTTTTTGACCGGATTGTGCAAGATGCAACATGCGTAGGTTTCCTGTGCATTTGTGACTTGACTTTAAAAAAAAATGGGAAAGAAGTCAATCATCATTTTTGGCAAGTTTACCCACATTTGAAAACAAAACTGCATATACCCATTAATTTAGGTGTAAAAGAGGTATTACACACCAAACGTGTATTCATCCACTGCTGAAACTCCTTACAGATGGACTTTTTCACTCCTCTTCGAGTTATGTCAATAAAACCTTCAGTGGTCTGCAGGTTTAGGAAATTAGCTAAGACTGCTTTCAATTAAAGTGTAAACATACAGTGTTGACCCAAATGTACGTCTGCAGTACAAACCAGGAGGCTTGAGGATAAATTGAAAATCTGAAAGGACTGAGACAGAGACGAATGCAATGTTGGCTTTGGTCTTATCATGTGATTTGTAGACAGTAACAAAATATATGCAGTTATTGAATATATAGACTCATTTTCCAAAAAATACTGAACTATTCTTTTAACTCGCAGCTTAAAAAAGTTTTGACGTCTCCAAACTTCACCTCAAACTCAAAGTCAAGCAGGAAAAGTCTTTGTCAAACGCCAGAAATGCATTACCATACATTAATATGGCAAAATAACAACTTAAACATACTGTCCCTTTGAATTATGTAAAACAAATTGTACTTAAAATTGCACCGCTTCGCTTAACGACTCTTTGATGTGACACCCCACAGAGAACAAAGCACAACAGGCCTGCGCTTCATGATAACAATACAATTATAGGACATTATTGGCCATGGCCACTGCTTCTTTTAACACATCGTGCCAGTGCAAGCAGACCCCCCCTTTGGGAGCTCCCTTGTCTACACCACATCCTAGTGAGTAAGAGCTGCTCCAGACGCTGATGTTCTGTAGGGCCCTGTCTACTTCTCCACACCTACCCCACTGTGTCATCATGGTCAGGGCCACTCGCTGAGCCGTAATTACCTCGGGCTGACACGCACAACAAGGGAGATGCCTTCAAGTAAACACAGTCCAGATTCTGGCCCAGCTCACTTCAAAGCTGGAGCACGCTGATAACAAAGCAGACCCCGGAGAGCGCCCCACCACCAACCCCTTTCTCTCTCCCCTCCCGCGGAGAGGGTGGCCAAGGCTCGGGGGTGGCTGCAGGGGTATGGGGGGGGCGGCGGCAGTGGTGTGAGAGAGAGCGGGAGAGGAGAGGTGTGAAGTGGCTTATGACAGCACAGCACCTGCTGCGTCTTCACTCGCAGGCAGCTCCTCGCCATTTGTCTCTACTGACCAGTTAACTGTGGGATTATAGAGGCAAGGGGGGGGCAGGGGTCAACCAGGAGGCATGTTGATGGGGAGGGGTCGTGTTGAGAGAGTTGGGGGGGTGTTGTTGTGTGATCGGACACGCCCTCTGTCATCCCAGTGGAACATTCCAGCTGTATGTGGCAACTAACACTACTGTTGTGGGATGATGACACGTCTGCCCCCACAGGCCCTCGATTCATATCCAGTGCTGCGCTCAGCGGCATTTCTCGTACAGACGCCATCATCAGTCATCTCGAGCCGGTGGTTTTCCAGTGTTGCCTCAGTCGCAGAGGCCTAAATTAGAGCTAATCCGAGCGTCGTTAGCATTATCTCCTCACACAATCCAAATGCCGCTTGTTGCCTTTAAAGTCTTCCCTTATTATCCCACATCACTCACTGTCTTCTCCCATCAGCCGCGGTTTTTCTCTGTGGCTGGCGACACAGCTGGACTGGGATCTCCTGTGATCAGTCCACTGGAATGAAAGCATCGGTGCAGACCAGGCAATCTCCGAAAATACTCAAAGGCTGCGGTGGAGGCGGAGGAATGCAGCAATGACAGACAATATTTATGACAGGGAAGACTGTGACTACTAGCTCGGAAACACAAACAATCTGCTTCTCGGAGGGGGTTTGTAATATTGACGCAGTGTTTATAAGACTCATAATTGCAGAATATCAGTGTGTACGCGTCTTTGGCTGCTTGCTTTGTTATGTTTGAAATCTTATAGCACTGAGACATTTCCTACTCTACTTGAAAAACAGGGAAATATCAAGAGCGAGTTGTGTTCGATATAAATAAAAAACTGGCAGTCCCAGAGGTGTTTTCATTTCATTGTGGACTGTTTTGTTGAATACTCTTGTAAACATGCTTGTATCTGTTTTGTTCCAGTGATTGAGATGAACACATCTGGAGCCAAAACACTAAACAGCTTTTTTAGGAACGACTGATGACACTGTGCCATGCTAATGGTATTTCATGGAGCATAACATGTGAACATGTGTCCCCACACTGAATTCATTAGTTTGTATCCTGTTACCTCCAGTGTTACAAGTACATGTGAAATCACTTGTTTTATTAAAATATCCCCTTTAAAATTTAAATTAGAGTGCATACCTCCGTCAAGGCCCAGCAGTCTCCTTTAATTCAATCAGGCTGCACCAGATTGCACACACTCATAGATATCAGCCCCCTAAGTATATCAGATTATTTTTCATTTCAAATACCATGATATATTCTCTGGGAAATTGATGAAAATGGAAATTAAAGACCTATCTGGGGTACCTGCTCCACCAAGTGAGCTAGCGGGTGTCCTCCATTTCCCACGAGCCAATATATGGAGGCCAGTGCAGTGGCCTTTGCTGCGTGTCTTCCCCACTCTCTCACTATTTCATTCTAAAGCTCTCCTGTCAATAAAGGCAAAGATGCAGCAAAAATATATTAAAATAAACACAAACAACCCCCTCTTGCAGTGTTAAAGAAAATGAACAAAAAACACGTCTGGATCTGCCCCTTTGTCCATATCCAAGCTTTTCTTGGCCCATGTTCCAAGTAGTTTTGATGAAAAAATCATCTCCTTGATGAAGGTAATCATCTTTCTTGATCAATTGAATTAAGGACTGACTTAACACTGTGTTCTTTTAAATAACTATAAAGTATGTCCACTAGGGGAATTATTTACAGTGGTATAAACTTCTTATAATTTTGGCCCTGATTCAGGTTCTCAGTTTCTTGGCTCATCAGACAAAACAAGTAACTCAAGTGAAAACTGAAAAGGAAAGAGGTCAGAAAATCCCTTGCTGATATGCCCATTAGATTCTTTGGTAAATGTACATGTTGGCAAGTGGAAATGTCTCTGGGGTTCCTACAATCAGGGTTTCATCCTTTAGTTGGCATCGATACCACAACAAATCTTCTGGGGATCCAGCTATCAAAGTTGACATGTTGGTGTATGGAAGTTTCACAGTGTCCAAATAAAGGAGGAATATGTCAATGTACGTATGTTTTATATATTTTAATGTGGTGGTATTTTGCCGCTAAAGAATTTATGGTCAGAAGATTAATAAAATGTTAGCAATCATCCTCTGGGGACCATGAATCTACCACAATTTGACTTAGTTTGCAAGTTTTTCTTATTTCTCACAAAAATTCCTGGTTATTTCTTTTCTCCTTCAGGCTCAGAAGATGAAAGATTAGAGGGAAGACTCACTTATCAATTGACCTGGTCACAACCTACTGATATGTACAACTTATACATGTTATCTGTAAGTAAAGGTGCACAAGCCAAAAATAACTGATTTAAAGAATTAAAAATAACATGTGTAGTAGATAATACTATACATGTTATATACTATACAAAAGTTTATTTAGCACTTTTCTCTTAGAGTCAAAACACACTTTAAAAAGTAGAATTGCGACCTCATAAAATACAAAGTGAAAAATACTGTATCACATTTATTCTCATATTTATGAGCGCTCTTGTGAAACTTAGAGTTTTTAATCTTTGTTTACTTGGAGTCAAATGTATTGATTCAACTCTATGGGAATTTATGAGCTGTATTTGGAGGTGTTGTTGTATTTATAACATTGTATTGAAGAAAAACCTTTGCAGTAGTTGCCCCTGAACAGTCTGTTGCTCCTTTTAAACTTTTAAAACTCATCTGAAAACCCATTTTTACTCTTATTTATGTGGTTTTATTTTACTTTACTATGTTTTGTTATTAATACATTTGTTCAATTATGCCCTATTGTTGTGTTCCTGGCTGTCAATCTTTGTTATTTTGTGTATCTCCCATATGTTAGGTGCAGTGTGCTTTGGTCAACGACTGTTGTGTTTAAATGTTTTTTACAAATATGTTGACTAGATTTGAAATTTGCGTTGTCAACTTTTCCTCATGTTTGATTGACTCAAATCCACAGAAACAGAAAGTGCAACCTGAAAATGTACCATCAAACTCAACAAGCAACAAAAAGTGAACATTTTAAATCCAGTAATATCCCTGCGACGCTGCTGTATCACATTACACAACATCCAAAAGATGTTTCTATTTTTATTGTTGTGATATTTCATGTAGGACGGCTGTTGTAATAATGCAGCAGGTGAATAACCAGAATATCTACATTCATTTTATATATATATACATATAAAACAGCAGAGATCCTTGTTGAGCAAGCGAGTCCTACCCATCCCCAGAGAAGCTTCGCTGAAGGTTCACGTCCTGTTGAGGCTTGTCAGTGGAGTAACAAGGACAATACCTGAGTCTGAATAATGTGGCCGGGAGCTAGTTTATTCAAGCACCTTTTGTTTGCGCTCCACACTCACCTTTTCCCTCCACTGATGATCAGATAACCACCAGACAGAGAGAGAGACAAAAATCCATGCTATCTCCACAGATTCCCTCGCTGCCACCGACTTTCTGTGGAATGTGTCACAGTGGATATTGTAGATTTCAAACCATGTCATGGTCTGAGGCTCATGCCACCATCTTAGAAATCCCCCCCCCAAAATCCCTCAAAGCAACATAATCGAGTCTTAAATGTGATGTGGACGGAGCCTAATACCAGTCAGAGGCCCAATGTCATGCCAAACTACAAGACTGGCCTTTTCTCAAGCCCCCAGAGTATTCAGTTTCACTATTTACCCATAAGTTAAGAGAGGTCACGCCGTAATGTGTGTGTCCCTGAACAGCTGCTCTTTGATGTGGCTACCTGGGACTGAGCAGGAATACATATAAGCTCCCACAAATTGGATCAAGTTATATTTTTTGCCTTAAAGTTTGTCTTTTGAATTTTAAGGAAATACATGTATTTATTCCGCTGCTGGTATTTGCATGAGAAGATCGATACCATTCTTGAGAATCAGAATTCTTTTATTTGCCAAGTATGTTTGCACATACAGGAAATTGCCTTGGTGTCATTGGTGCACTACTTATGTACATAAAACAACAATATAAAAAACAACAATATGTAAGAAATTGAATAAAATAAAATAAAATAGAATAAAATAAAATAAAATAAAATAAAGAATATACATATATACATTAACAGATTCACAGGGTTATGGGCACGTGCTGTGCGAAGGTGCAGAGATTGGTTGATTGAGCTGATAAATGTAAAGCTACTTTCAGCATAGGATTAGCTTAGCATAGTCTGTATATAAAGATGTATGTAGAAGTCATCTCTTCTTCCTCACTTTGTACAAGAATCAGGCTGTAATATCCTGGATGCAGGTGCTGCCATCTTGCGCTTTTGTTGTTATTTATTACATGATTGGTCAAACCAGGAACAGAAACCAGAAGCTTCTGGCCCCAAAATCTTGTCTGCACAGATTTTGCATATTCACATTTTTAATCTGTTTATTGAGATTAGCGCAGAAGTGAGCCGCGGTATAAAGGTCATGTCCATTGACATACTCAACCAATCGTGACTCTCAGCTGTCAATCACAATGGGGTTCATGACTTATACTCCTGCCAGCCACCAGGGGGCGATTAAGATGGTTTGGCTTTACTTTTGAGAAGCTGTCATGTCATCCATCTTTTTATATAGTCTATAATAACAACTGGAAACGGGGGACAGAGTTTCCCTGGCTCCGGCTGAAGTGAAAAAAACTCTACCAGGCTCTCTAAACATTACTATTTAACATTTCATATATTTTGTTCGCATGCTAAGCCTAGCTAACTGGCTGCCAACCGTTTATTTCCCAGATGTAGGAGTGGTATTGATCTTATCATTTGACTCTTGGCAGGAGAGCAAATAAATACTGAATAAAACTATTACTTCAACCACAACAAAGACATCATATGTTATTCGTTGCATTTTTAAAGCCCACGACCGACTTTTGTTCCATTACGAGTTTGTTAGACTAAGAATAAGTGCTAATTGGCTTACCTAAAACCCCTCTGCGGTGCTGCAAGCATCTCTGTTGTGTTTCGCTGTTGTGTTGGGGCTGTTCATGCTGTTGCTGTGGAGTGTAAAAGCACTTAGAAACGGCTGGTGGCCAAACAGCTTTCCCTCAGCCCTGATTCATCATAATTAGGGCACTGGCTCGGTCTGCCGGCCTCTCAGGGATCATGTCACACTCGCACTCGTCTTACACACCACCAAGATAATCAGTGATGAAAATAATACACAGTGATGAACACGCAGCCTCTTTCTTAGCTCCACACTGTCTCGCGAATCCATCTCCAGCTCATCTCTTTGTCTTTATCTTCCAGTGTGATTGGTATAGATTCAGAGAGTGAAATCAATTCGGGGTAATAGCTTTTACCTCACCTCACCTCATCAGTGGACGTCACGTTAAGTGCCCCACAACATTTTCAATATTCAGCGTATGTAATGGATTGAAATCAGAATAGCATTGAGATGCACCGTGCTGCCCACAATAGGTAAACACTGTGGGGATATTAATCTGAATAAATGACTTGGGACACAGCTGTACAATCACAAATTAAATCTCATTTCCGTGATGGTTATTTGGTCTTTTTAAACCTGCTGCGTTCTGTGTTTGTAATTTCTCCTCCTCATTTGGACACGAGTGAACGCAGCCACAGTCCTGATTGGACCCAAACAGTTTGTAAATATGCAACTGGCTGAGACCTGCCCACTGTTAATTTGTCACTCAGAGCAGAGTCAATTGTGAAATTGTACAATCACCTCCAAAAAGTCAGGATCCAGCGAAGGGGAGGCAGCGCTCGGCCTGTGGAACTCACAAGCTGGATGGAGTTAGCTGCTCGAAGATCCCGGGAGACAAACAAACATGTGTGCTGTAATTAAAGTAAACATTTACCAGCCCTGCTTATTTAATGCTCCTGATGCAATAGCTTGTATATTTTATTTACCAAAAATCCCTCTATTCTTCTCCAGATTCATCTTTTTTATATTATATATCTGTCATTTACTGACACTATGACCTTTTCATCTAATTTGGCATAAGCCAAATGAACGTCTGGTGCAAAAAAACATTCAATGTGAAAGCCAACTTACTACTCTGAATGAAGACAGACAGTCGATGTGAAGCTCCGGCAGGATCAATTTACTTCTAACATCTGATGGCTGTCAAAACCCTGCGTGAAAGAGGCAGAGCAAGTTTTGTGTTGTCTTACTAAATGAAGAAAATATTAATATTTCATGCTTTTGAAAATGCTGCTACTGAAAATAACGATCAAAACTGTCTCCTGGCTGTGAATAGAAAATGAAATATCTCAGATGTGATCCAATTACAGTGATAAAGTTGAACAGGTGGTTCACAAATGGCTCTATACAGATAGAACATCTTCTATTTGAGTTAGTTTTATCAAATAAAAATATTAGCTCTCCTGTGCCAAAAAGTTTTTCCCTGTTGACACAACAGCACAAACCCAGTGTTCTCAAGTCCTCTCAACCTAGAGGACATAGGACTTTGGGACTACGATGGTGCCATGGTTAACAGTCGTCCAACAAGAAGGTTCTCGATTCCAAAGCCTATGGAGTTTGTATTTTCTCCCAGTGTCTGCGAGGGTTTTCTCTGAGTACTCCAGCTTCCTCTAAAAACATTATGGGTAGAGAGTATTAGATTGTTGTTAGTTTTGAATATGTGTCTTCATATATGAATCTTAATTTCTTGAGATATGCTGGCGAACTGTTCAGGGTGTACTCACCTTTTGCCCAGTGTCAGCTTGGATTGGTTCCACCCCCCTGCAAGCCGTATTGGATAAACTGTGTAGATAATGGATTATATGAGGGACTATATCTCTTCTATTCTTTCAATTTGCTCAAGTGTGGACAGGAATTATTTATAGTCAATTGTGCTTCTGCAAATGAGTGGTCCAAATGAAATTGATTTAAATGTAAACTAGACTGGTGGAGTGCATACCTCCGCCAAGCTGCACAGTCCACTTAAATGCAATCAAGCTGCATAGGAATATTGCCCACACAATATCCTGATATTAAGATGTCTAAAAATGTCAAAAGAAAGTTCTTAATCTGTCTCTTTTTGCAGATCTATGCCAAAAAAGTTCTTTGTTGGCCTATGTCCCATCCTTCCACCAAGTTTCGAATAAATCTGTTCTAAAGTTTTTGCATAGTCCTGCTAACAAACAAATCAAGAAACAAACCAGGGGACAGGGGCAATAGCACAGCCTCCTTGAGGGATTTAATGAATCTCTACTGCTGAAGAAAATACAACCAAACACTCCAGAGCAGCTACTACATGAACCCTGTGGTGAGACTGTTCTGTCAATTTCTGTCTCCAAGCTTAACGATGAACTTTCAGTCTCAACTTTAAGCCAACATCAACAAGACGTCCCTGAAGTTCTCAGAAAAATATAGAAATTTGAACATGTAGTTTGCACAAACTCCATCTGATAAAAACGATTGCGTGATATTACTGAAAGCAAGAAAGTGGGATTGTTTTTAAACTGCTCTTTCCAAGGCCAGGAATTTCACAATATTAATTTATATATTTATTTATTGAGTCTATGGCCATTCGAGTGGCTCCGTGGCTTTTGCAGGTCATAATTACATTTTTGACAACACAGCAACAAAATTAAACACTGTGTTTACAGATTTTTTGGCCCAGGGGTGAACTTTTATGAAGAAAAGGTTTAGACCAAAAGCGGAGCCCTGCAGAGCTCCAGGATTCGCTCAGGAGAACGAAGTGAGATAAAAGTTTGTGCTCAAGACCAGAGAGAAGAATCAGTGAAGCGAAGTACAGGTAACCACCCAGAGCTCATGGCTTTCAAACTCAAATTGGATGATCACTGGTGTCAAAGGCAGCTCGGAGGTCTAAAAGGATTAAAAATGCACAATTTGCTGCATCCGCTTTTCAAACACATTTATCATCATTATTCAAATTAAAGGCAGGTTCTGCCAACCTAGTGTGACAGGTCTCCTGCACCACTTTGTGAAACTGTGAGCCGTTCAGAACCGCTGTCAGAGTATTACATGATAAATATGATGATCATCCAGCATCACCTTGTCCTGACATATTCACCTAAACTGACTCTATTCCTGAGGGACAGGGAGGAAAGAGACTTGACTCTGCAGAGCTCCATGGAGATCAGCTCAACTCTGTGTCAGCAGCAGTAAATATTGTGGTTCTATGGTGGTCAAGGTTTATATACGGATCTTCTGGTGAAGTTTGAGACTATATTGTTATGAAAATGGAAATGCCTGACTGAACCCTACAGTTAATCATAATTGCAGAATAGTTCAGTTTAGAAAATGCTTATAAATATTTGTCAGGTTTGTCAAGTAACTTTCCCTATTTCAAATAAATAGCATTATACACATTTATACACACGTAATGAATTGTTTATTATAACTTAATGTGTCAATATATATTTATTTATTTATTGTATGTAAAGAATAAAATACACGATCATATATTTTTTCATATTTATAGAAATATACTAAATATTCTATATGATAACTAAACATTTATTACGTGAATGTTTTATATTAAGTGCAAACTGCAGGGGTGGAGACATTTTGACGTCTATGTTTCTGTATAAACGATGAAATAAGTAAAGCTAGCTAGCTAGCTCTGAGCTAGCTAGTGTGGTAGCCATAAATAGCCTTAAACTACATTTACTTATTGATTTTTCCTGGATGTTATTTTAAATTAAAACTAAATGGCTGTAGCATGTGTGAACCCAATCATGACGGAAAAGAAAAAACAACGGCTGTAAAAGTTAGCATAACTTGGAGTAGCAGTAGCTGTCATTCTAACTTTTAGATTCAATGGTTTTAATTTAGTTAAGTTACATTAAATTACATTTTTAGATGTAAATTAAGTCATTACAATCTTGATATTAATAGTAAAGAGACAGACGGGATAGTTACACATAGAGCCTATAATCCCTGTAGGCTACGGGCTCCCTTAAACAAATAAATAAAGATGGTCATACCTGCATGTTTTAGGTATTTATGTAGTTTATAGTTTCATATATAAAATAGTTGCCATAAAACAAAAAGATACGCTGAACATTTTCTATCTGTTGTGCAGTTTCAAACGAGTCCATAAACTTCAAACCTTCTTTTCTCAACTTCACTGCTTCTGTGGTTAACTGCTTTCTGTCAGTGCACCTAAAAAGTGTTATCTCTGACGCTTGATTGTTTATGTGCTGCTTAGATATGATACGCAGAGGGTTCAGAGCAAAGGTTTAAAAAAAACTCTCAAAGTACCACATCAAATCTTCTCTGGCCACAAAGGCCTGCGTTGTTTATAGGGATGATCTTTTACAGCTGAAGTCATGAGGTTTCGTGTGCTGAGAGTACGATCAAGTAAATATGATCACAGGATCCTTTGACAGCTGACCTGTGCTCAACAGAGAGGCAACACAAAGAGACCAGAGCTATTGATTAAGTCAACACAGCCTCGTCTGTCTCTGCTGGTCTCTTCACTTCAGCGCTCTTAATGACAGACCAAAAAAAAATCTTTTATGACCTACATCCGTAATCATACGAGCCTGCATGTGGTCAGGGCGTCATTTAAAGTATTGAAACTATAGTTTTCTCCTTTACATTAATCCTTTTACTTCTAATTACCAATTACCTAATAGCGGCGCAACAAGGCTGTCCCAATTTCAAAGCTCAATGCAGCCAACAAACATGTCCGTCATCCCCCCCGAGCAACGGAGGCTCCACTGGGTGGATCCTTCCTGGCCCAACATATCACATGATTCATTGTGCTTCAGTGACAAACTCTTTTTCAAAGAGGTAATGGCGGCAAAAAGTGAGGCAAAAACATCAGAAGAACTTATTGGCAAATGTAAGAACTCAACAGCAATAGGAAGACCAGACTGTCTAATTTTGGAGACATCAACACAGCCGTTAGGCGATGTTGCCAACTTCAGCTGCATAGAACGGGTCTGTCGAAGGATGCACCCGCTGAATTGGGACACAGAAAATCACAATATTTTTGTTTACAGCACATTGACACCGATGTCGGCCCTCACCAAAATCTCTCTTGACATCTTTGTTGGTGTCTACATGTATGGCACCGCTTTTGGAAACATGTGTTTGAAACATCAACACACCCACTTGCTTTTCTCTGTTGTTGCTGTTGTTCTCACGTCGGCTCATCTGGACTTTGAGTCTGCTGGCTCTTTCTCAAACATTAGCGTTCACATATGCAGCCCCTCCGCAGGATGTTTAGTGGATCTTCAGAGTTCAGTGCACGTCTGAAAGGAGCTTAAGACAAATCTTTTCAATAATTTGTCTTCCCTGGTGAGAAAATGACGTCACCTCGATCTGCATGAATCAAATTTCCCAACAGATAAACCAGTGATTCTAAGAACGCTACGCAATTAGAGACAAACAGTGTTATCTGGAGAATAGGCCCCTCTGAGTGAACAGCAATGCCATTCTAAACAGACACCCAGTCACTGGAGGAGACAAGAGAAATGAAAGAGAATCGTCTTTAACAAGATGCAGGAGCTCAATAAACAGGCAAACATTCCTCCAGGCGGTCGGAGTAGAGGGGAATACACGATCATCTCCATTCTGATGTGGTGCAGTCAGAGGGGAAGGCTGGGGATCACTTCCGAGCTGAGACAATCAGACCTCAGAGGACGCCCCTAACTTTATTTGTTCCACTTGACGGTCATAAAGAAATTATGCTCCTTGATTCACCATAAAGTCAGCAGGTTTTTGACAGCCTGCACTGCTTTACATCCAGCGTGCTGTTCTCCGAGGCTGCTCCGGATTCTTTATTGCACTTCTATCTGAGAGAGTGACGGCATTTATCTTCGATAAGATGTGATGTACAGGAGGAGAGCATTATGAATTTTAATGACACTCAAAGATCAAATGGATGTGCTGTAAGAGATGAAGAAGACAGTGGGAAGACACCAGAGCTGCAAGAGTAAATCAATCAAGCACCAAGTCAGTAAAGTCAAAAATACCAAACATTCTCGTGTCCCTCCTTCTCCAGTGTGAGGATTTGATCATTTTCTTGTCATGTATGAGTAAACTGAATACCTTTGTGTGTACGTGCAATAGAAAAATCAATTTGAATACATCGCATTCGGCTACAGGGAAATTATTCAAAACGACTTGTGAGATTAAAAAAAAGCCAAATTCCACCTCATATTCTTATTATTTCTGTGAATCAATGTTTTTGTTTATTTTATTCTAACTGCAAAAACACCCACAGGGTATATTACCTGCACTGGCCGTCTATGGATAAACACGATAGTCTGACTATTGAACCCACACCTAAAAAATATCAACTATTTTAAATTCTTTTATACTTCTTCTAATTGCCATATGTTCTGAAACAAACAAATAAATAATATAATAAATAAATGATATCATAAATAAATAATAATTAATAATAAATCCTTCTACCTCTCTTCCCATGCTCCTCCTACTATCAGCATGACTGCATTTAACGCGTTGCTATCTGAGAAATCAGTCATGTGCTTAATTATCATTGTAAAAGGGAAATCAAGGTTATAAAGATAATTTACCATTAACAATACATGATCATTCCCCCTCTCTCCCTCTGACACTGCTGTGAAGCTGCCTATGGAAGGAAAGACATTAGAGTCTCCAAATCATAGTGAGGACAAACAGCTTCAGCATCTCAGCAGTGCTAGTGAGAGTTTAAAGTGCCCACTCGATGGCACTTTCCTTTTACGATGCGAATGATGTGTATAATAGGAGTCTGCTGCTTGTAATGTTTCCACGTTAGGTCATGGTGGAGGTTTGTGTAGTCTCGGCGGACCTGTGGCTGCGGTTTGTATCCTCCTCAGTTGCACCTGCTTTTCAGCGAGAGCCCCGGAGCCACCTGGCCCGAACCAAAGAGCGGCAGTAAGCACCTGGAATAGCTTGAAAATGACTCACGGTGAGGAAAAATCTACCTACAGGGGAGTTCAGGCCCTCGCAGACAGCAAAACAAGTGTCTGTTTGTCAGATCACATCTTTCAGGTCAGCAGCTTTTTGGCATTAGGGCAAATAGGAACACATTCTGGGGTTTGCTAGAAAAAGTCCAGCCTTTACTGTACTGCTTAAGGCAATGCCCTTTTTTGTGCTCTAATCTTTATCTACTGCGAGTTGACAGCATATGGTAAAAGACAACAAAATGTAGCCTGAGGACGTCTGTTTAATCCAGGATGGCAAGCATCCCAGAATTCGAGGAGGTTGTCAAAGCAAATGCAGACGTGAGCTTTTTGTAAAAACACATTAGAATATAGAGCTCAAATCTGAGTGACCTGTGACCCTGTGGTGACTGGGCAGGAAGATAAAATCAAAACAAAACTTTTTACTCAAGTTAGTTTGACGACACTTGTTTCTAAATGAGGTTTTTACTTTCTGTAAAATCGACATCCTCGCATTTAAGCCTGACACACACCTGGGTAAAGAAAGAGTCATGGTTCCTCAAAGGGTCTGACAAGTGAGTGCAGATCAATATCGCTAGTATGTGTTAAATTTCAAGATTGTTTGATGTCTGGACAGGTTGATAGGGAACAGGTTGAGGCCTGATTCAGGGGCTGAGTCACCTCTCTCCTGGTTTCTTCTTTTCTTTTACATCGCCATAACATGAGACGGTGCAAGCTGGATTAAATATCATTTGTGTGAATTATTTCTGTGTGACAATCAGTGAATCCTGCTGACTGAGCTGCTCATGCACCAAAGCAAGAAGAAGAAGAAGCTTCCCAGATTGAAAAAATGCCCTTAAATAAATATATATAGATATACAAAATGTCATGAAACTTTATTTTCAAAAGTGTCATGAAAATATGAAAAGTATCAAAATCATTCAGCATCACAGTTTTCACTGTAAATATACAATCATCTCAGTCACGCTTACATTCAGGATATAAAAATATAAAATGAAATTGTTGTTGAAAAATACATATTATTGCCAAAACCTGTAAATCTGAGGCACTTGAGAATTAATAGTGTTGCTATTTGAGTGCTGGCAAACCTGCTTCTAATGACTGTGCAAAAGTTCCAAAGATTTCGCCCTAAAAACTAAGTTTGCACTTGTTCCCTAAGTAACCATGGCTTCAGAATTCCTCAGGTCGAATGTATACTGTCGTTCATAATGCACCTTTTGGTATAGTTTGAATAAAAAAAGTGGAGGACTGTGTAACAGCCATTGAATGACATTGGTACAAACACTGACGATAACATTGAGAAGGCATATAACACACTCTAAACATGCAGGAAAGTGCATGAATAGCACAGGTAGGTGAGTACATGTTTGACAAAGCTCGACACTGATTGCAATCATAGAAACACTGCTTGAAACGAGAAGCACGTGAGCACAGAGCTGTTTCTCACTCTGAAATGAAATCGACCATTCGTGGGGAGAAATAAAAGTCTGCACACTAGGGAACAAACCCCCTCGATGTGATTTCCTGACAGTTCTCCAATTGGGCTTGGAAAAAAAAAGAAGCAACAGAGGAGTTTTTCTTTTTTTCTCTGGTGGTGGAAAAGTATCCCAGTTCAGTGTGCTACACAACAACCAGATTCCTCATGCTTGTGCAGAAGAGACATCCTGGAGAAGGTTTTGGAGCAGTTCTTGCATTGGTATTTTTTCACATCTGAATGGGTCTGTAGGTGCGCCCTGAGATTGGACCTGTCCGCAAACGCCCTGTTGCAGTGAGGGCAGGAGAACGGCTTCTCTCCTGTCAGGAGGGGAAACAAGAAGAGAGAGAATGTCAGTGATTGAACAATAATAAATCAAATGTCACACAACCATGGCCTGTTATTATTGAGATGGCAGAGATACACTCACTGCTGAGGGATTATAATTAGAATTTTGTCCAAAAGGAACAAATGTTTCTTTGCAGAATCACCAAATCTAAAAATTACCCTGAGAGCTTAACATCTTGTTCTTCTCAAAAGCAACTTCTCCAATCTCACTTCAAAGTTTTGTAACAGGGTCAAATGCAGCTCTGAAGGTTGTTAAATTATGTACCAGGTGGAATCTGTGTCTGCAAAAGCCCAGAACAACAATAGAAACTAAACTCTCCACACAGGAGGCCCCTGTCGTGCTGCCTCAGCCACTCACCGGTGTGCGTCCTGATGTGTCCTTGGAGCAGCCACGGTCTGGAGAAAGCCTTCCCGCATATTTTGCAAACACAAGGCAAAGTGTGAGTCCTGATGTGCATTTTGAGAGCTCCGAGGCTCACGTACTCCTTCTCGCAGTATTTGCAGCTGAAGGATTTCCTCGTTTGGGCGTCGCAGTGCAGCTGTTTGTGCTTGAGCAGTCCAGAGTACGTGGAGTAGGACTTGCTGCACAGACCACACTGGAATTTCTCTGCCTCAACTCCGTGCGCGTCCGTCAGTTTGGGGAGCATCTGCTCGTCCTCATCGCTCCTCGGGCTCTCGGAGCCGCTGTGGTCCTTGGATGAGGTGTCGGAGAGCGACGAGGGGTATCCAGAGATGGGGGAGAGGTCACTGGGGAGCGGGGACAGCGGCAGGCTGCTGGTAGTCCACACGGTGATGGGGCTGTACGCTGCCGGGCTCAGGATCTCCGGCTGGGGGATGACAGGCAGGGGCAGGCCCTTGTAGATGTGCGGCGTGAAGAAAACTGGAAGTAAAAAGAAAGAATGAAGTCAGCGGAACTTTTACGCACAACTGTCAGTGCCTAAATTTCAGAGTTGGGCAACAACTTTAACAACTTCTACAAAGTAAAAACTTTGTATGAACTTTCTGTCATGTAAGAAACTACTTTTACAAAAGTAATTTAGGTTACACTTTTCCTTAACTTTGAAAAACTTTACCTGTTGGGCATTCCAACTCACTATAGTTTGGCTTCTTTGCGGAGTTTATGTGTTTCTTGACCAGAAAGGAGCGTGGCATCTTGGAAAGCAAGTGGACAACTTTGACAAACTTGGTTTCTCTCTCGGTAAATATAGCGGTGGACGTCAGTTTAGTGCGTAAAGACGGAAAATCCTTATAGTTTAAGTCCAGTGGAGAGTCATGGTGCAGCGCTGCGCTCTTGGAAACAGTGCAGTGAGTAGCTGTAAAGAGCCGTAAATACTCCCTATCAGGTGCATGGGAGGAGCCATCCACTGACATTTACATATACTGGGATCACAAACCAATTACATCTCGTGTTTGAAACGGAGCTTTAAAAACGCCTGTAGGGGCACATGACCCTCCAGAGGGGGGTGGGTCACTGCTTCATACTCCCACTTAAACAGGTGCTTTGTGGGGAAGCGAAGTGAACATGGCACCGTGCATTTGGCCTTGGTTGTTACTCTGAGTGACAACAAGAGCAGCAGTAGAGTCAGTTTCCACATTTGAAAGCAGACACAGTGAGCATGAGCTTGTATCTGATATATTCCTGCAGCTACAGAAAGATCATGAGAGAGTGACGTGCTCAGGGGAGGGAAAGAAACAGAGCCACAGGGAGAGGTAGAGAGAATAGTTTAAAATGCCATTGGTAATGCAATCATCACACAGAGCGTGCACAATGATTGTTGTTCTAAACCACTGGGGACTTGATTATCCTGTATGGGTGGAATATTTGAATGTGAGAATAATCCCACTAACAGCAGCTCGCCTAATGATGATGATAATGAAGGGGGACGGAAGATTTGTCATTTACATGTATAGAAATGTTCATATCTACATATTCTGATCTATTGAAGTGACAGGTCTGTGGCTCCAAAGCTCAAACCAGCAGCTGGACCAAACTGCATGCCTCCTTTGTCATTCTGTGGCTCTGCCAAAGGATGGCTCTCCCTAATGCAGTTGTGTGTGGAGAAAGACACACATTCCGTCGCCAATAATGCAATAAGGCATCCCTCCTTGAAATCTAAATCTAAGTGTAGTTCCCTCTCAAGGTCAGACATGATATCATAATCAAATTTATCTCTCCCACAGCTCCTGCTCAACTGGACAATTGGAAAGGCAAACTTAGCAGTCTACGCCCCCTTGTGTTCAACTGCGTCCTTCTGAGAAGGAGGCGTGAGTTGCACATCTTAAACAGTAGCAAAGCAAAGGGAGAGGAAACACAAAGGCTTTAGCTGTGGTGATATTGAAAAGCAGCTCCTGGAGCAGTTTGATTGGCTAGGTCAGCAGATATGAAAAGCTCCCTGTGTCTGGGGCAGGCCTTAAGTTAATTGTGAACAGCTTATCTTATCTAGAAAACATAATTGCAGATCATGAATAGTTTCCCTTTGTGCCTGCTTGGATTATAAAGGGAAGGGAAGGTTATCTGTGCATAATAACTCCCGGCTACTGTCACACATTTAGTGCTCTGTGCTGCACAGCAGGATGGGCGAGGAGAGGAGTGGCGGTGTTTGGTGGGGATCCACCATGAACACCATGAACACCATGAACACCATAATAGATAATACTTCTGAAATCAATATCGCCCACCCACCCAACCATATCCGAGAGGAGAGAAGCCATGCTTGGCCAGGTGAAAATTACCTCCTCACAGTTTTCATGGTTCACCTCTGTTCTCGTCTCACGGTGCATGTGGAGGCTGTTCCACTGACAGTAATGAAGGGGGAGGGAGAGCAAAGCAAATCCTATCACTAACTCTGAAAAGCAGAGGCAGAAGTTTATGAGCTCGAAAATTAATTAACAGAGAGGAAGTCGTGTATCCTCCGCTCAGCGTTGTGTCGTAGCATGATGGTGTAACAGTGTAAATGAGCTGGATTATATAATAAACCTTTTTTTTTTATTCTCTGGTCAAACGCAGGTAAAGGAATGATATTTGTCTTTAGAGGAAGCAGCAGCTGATTAATAAAACATGCAGCATCTTCAGCTTCCTTCAGATTCAGATTTAGATGAATACGTGATGTCTTGCGGAATCCAAACATGCATTTGGTAAATTCTTACTAAAGCTCAAACTAACTGTCCCAAATGTGTCCCAAATTAAATTACTGACTGATAGAATGAAAGCTGGAATCAAAGTCCCTGTTTCCCCTCCTCAGTTCATTTTCTTCCTTTTGCAGTTTTATTCCCATCTCCCATTGCCTTTATGTAGCCTGATCCTGTTCATAACCTTGATTTTTTCAGTATCGAGACACGACAGTAGATTTCCTATCTGGATACAGTGTGTGTTCATTCCTTTAATACTGTTTACAAGGTGTCTGGTACATTTCATAATTTGTTTACTCGCTGCACAGAGCCATCGATTTTAGGTGAAGTTGTAGTTTGATGTGTCCAATTCAAACAGTGTGGAAACCATGTCCAACAATCAGACCCTGTGTCCCAGTCTATTACCCCTTCAGTAATTGTCTCCCATGAATACTCTTTCCTGTAGCGCCCCCTTCTGTGGTTGGTGTTAGGACCTAGTGTACATTAGGGTTAGAGGCAGAAGAGGTGTTTGAGGTTAGGGATAATGTTCGGTTTGGGTTAAGGTTAATGGGAAATGAAAATTGATTGGACGAACACCAAGTTTGATTTCAGTAGAATACTGGTCTATATATTTTACTGCCTCCATTACTATCACTTGTATGTACAGTATTTGTATAGGCTCAGGTTGCTACAGCATGAAAACTGAATTTTTCAATGACAAAGTGTCTGCAGGCCTGTTTATTGTAGATACGTCGCATCATATAGGCTCCTCTTGATCCTGATCCAACACAACCGTTTCAGATCAGATACAGGAAGGTGAAATGTGTAATAAGATCAAATGTAACTCCTTTTTAATGCCTCTTCTGAGACCTGAAAGCTAAACCACAGCCATTACCTGGCTGTTAGCTTTGGTTTGCTAATGGATCACGGTTAAGCCATTAGGAGGGACAGGGATAGAGAGACACGTGTGAAGTCACTGAGTGCTTCCATTTGCTATCTTCAAATCACACCACCTCCCCCTTCGTATGGACAACCCTGATAACATCTGCTGGATGAAGGACCGTCAGGGATAAACTGGTCCAGAGCTGCAGGATTTGCCTTTTAATTAACAAGCTTTTCAAAATAAAAGACTCAATCTGCGTTGGGTCATACACTAAAATGTGTACGTGCTCCTCAGTTTTATGGATTACTGCTGCCTGTGGTTGGTGGGCAACATGAAATGTCATCAGAGGAGTCAGCTCTCATCATGTGGGGGAGACAGCGTGGGATCTCTTTGCCTGATGACAGCATGGAGACTGAAGTGCACCTGGTCGACCTGCTCAGCTGCTCAGGCGAGGGCCTCAGAGAGGAGTCCAAATACTACTCTGTGTGTACGTGTGTGTACCTGTACAGATATCTTTGTAAGGACCATATTGAGCCTAGAACTATATGTGTCGAGGACATTTTGGCCAAGTGAGGAAAATGGTAAAGTGGGGACATTTTGACTTGTCCTCAATTTCTGACCCGCATGTTCCAAATGCGATGTAAGGTTTAAGACTTGCTTATCAAGTGGTTTAGAGTAAGGTTAGGGTTAAGGTAAGGATTAAGGTTAGACGTTTAGTTGTGATGGTTAAGGTAAGGGTGATGGCTTAGTAAGGTTCTTTGTGTTTTTTTAGGTTTTGGTTTATGTTTAGGTTAAGCCTGCTTAATTTAAGGTTCAGGTTAACTTTGTATTTAGGTTAGGTTAACTTTAGGTGTGGGTTAAGGTTAGGTTAGGTTAACAATTACGGTTAGACAAGTATTCTGATTAGGAAGTAAATCAGTGAAAATCTATGTAATGTCCTCTGCAGTCATGGAGTGTGTGTGTGTGTGTGCATGAGTGTACATTTAATTGGGATTCATACCCACATTTACCCTTTGACTGTTGAGATCTGCGGCAATAAGACACAAAAGAAAAATACCTGATTTGTTGCAACGCACAGCTCATACACTTGAAAGTTAATTTCACTCTCAAGGCCAGCGAGCACCTGAAAGTGGGTTACAACAAGTTTCTCAATTCAATCTTAAAAGTGTAAGAATTTAATTTCAACCAAAACAATAAGCACAGACTGTGAGTCATGACTTGTGCGTATCACCGCCTTAACTATACTTTCCTAACTCAAATATCTTTACCTAAACCTTAAAACAACACAAATCAAGTTTAAAATATAGAAACATATCTTGCATTAAATTTGATATTGATCACGTTATGGGGACCTATAATGTCCTCACTAGTTAAGTTCTAGGCTAAAAATGGTCATCACAAAGATTTCTGCACAAGTACACACACATATACACACACTTGTCTCTCTAGTTGTGAGGACACTCATTGACATAATGCATCCCCTGGCCCCTCACCATCACAACAAATTGACTAACCCTAACCCTAACACTAAAGTGAGGACAAGCCAAAATGTCCTCACAAAGTCAAAATGTTCTCACAATGATGGTATTGAACCAAAACTGGCCCTCATAACTGAAGACACACACACACACACACACACACACACACACACACACACACACTAGGACTGCAGTGCAATTGGCAGAAGAGGAACAAGAAATAAAGCAGAGTGGTGAGGTGTTGGTGCGCTCAGCTCAGCTCGGGTGGGACGGAGCTGCTCACCGTCCCTGACTAAGACTCTCACACACACACACTAACACGCACGCACACTCACACACTGAACGTCAAAGTGTAGCATCATTTAACACTGATGGATCCGGAGTTGTGCGCGTGCTGCGGCTTCCGTGGATGAACGGAGCCGATTGACGCGCGCGCGCTGGAGGCAGCCGCGTGTGATTTCCAGCCCCAGTCATTGTGGCAGCAGCAGCACGATGCGCGAGGGAGACACACAGAGAGCTGAGCAGCCTCTGCCGGAGATGTCGACCGACTGGAATCCCTCAGCCTGCCCAGGAAATATGGACTAAATCCGGCTTCTCCGTGGCTGCTTCCCCCCCTCCTCCTTCCTTCGTTTTTTTTGCACGTCGCCACAGTGGTGTATAGTGGACCAGGATGCCGTGTGGGCGACGCTGCCACAAGGGATACGTTGTGATTTCGCAGAGATGTTTTGGCAAAGCGTCGCTTGCATATAATTAGAAATAAAGGAGAAACTGTGAGCGCAGAAAGGGGGATCTAATAATAAAAAGACATCACCACCTGTTACCAGGAAAACCAGGTAAAAAAAAACCTCGCACGGACATTCACATTCATACAGAGCATGATTGAGGTGGCCACCTCATTATAATCATATCATTAATGCACTTTTTGTCTTTTTTTGAGATGTGATTTTCTTGTGTGAAGCAATCACCAATGTGAGATCCGAAGCATCATCTGATAGTCACATTGGTGTGATGCCCTGAGCACAACAGTTTGACTTATGAAGGGCCTGCAGGATGAAACACTCCTGTTGTGTGTGATTTGCAGGAATGTATATATAAATATATATATATACGTATATATTTATATATATATATGTGGAGCTGGCAGGAGCATTTTTGCTTTGCTTCAGTGCAGGTGTACACACACAAGCAGCACCCGCAGTTCCTCTGGCCAGTGCAGAGGCAGCAGACCCCCTCTCCTCCACACTGCTATATTCAAGTACCCTCTCTGCACAGGATGCCCATAATCCAAAACTGTTTTCTTCCTTGTGCAGGGACGTCACTGAACTATTCACAAATCACTTCTGCATCCTTCTTTCTGCATCATTCTTTCTTTAAAAAACATCCACTGAGTGATGAAGCAGAGGAGGATTCCAGCCTGATGCTGCTGATGCTGCTGCTGTAGAGTCCAGTGTGTTTTATTAGCCTCGCCAAAAAAAATAAAAATGCTCCTGAATCCTCTCTTCCACAAAATTTACGTCTCTTCTCTAACTATAAACTGCTCTGGCAGGGTGCTTATAAGGCAAAGCTTGTTTTTTTTTATCTCATTATGGGCTTCGAGGTGACAGACAATCAGTGGATGTGAAAAAAGGAAAAACACTGGAGATGGAGAAAGAGTGATTTCATGAGGCTCCCCCTGCTCATACAGGCATATTGAGCTGCAGCTGAGTGGAGCTGGTCCATTTGCTGGTCATAGGTCAGGAGCAATCTGTGTGATGTACTGGAGGTCTGACTACTGTCAGAGGCTGAGACGTTGACATGTCACTGACGATTTTATGCCCTAGCACACCCAGCTCCCGTTTCTGCCTACATGTGTCCTAAATCAAAGAGCAGTTTGACCAAGTGACAGAGGGACACAGGCAGAAAATCAGGCCTGAGTGAAACAGTGTCTGTCACATCTTGTCACCTAAGAGAGCCAGGTTCATGAACCCCTCATGATGTGCTGGGTGTGGATCTGCTGATAACTTGCCTCAAAGTTTTTTCCCCCCCACAATCATGATCTATAGTGCACGGGCGTCAATCACAATCTGCAAACAATGTCGGCACTCCACAGTGAAGAGTTCCTCCTGCACACTTAATTTTCCTTGTACTGACTTAATCAATAACTGCTGGTTCTGCTGCAGCCAAATCTCACTGGGTCATTTAGAAAAAAAACAGACAATCCCGACTTGTTAAATGTCTTGAAATGCTCAGCTGGGATAAGCTGTCCTACGGCATCACAGGAAGCGGTGGATGTATACATTAGCATCAGTTATGTATGGTAGCACATTCAAAGTGATAAACTCCCCTGGCATCACACAGTGGTTTGATATGTAGCAGAGCACGTCTGAATAATCAAGGATTACATACTTTCCAGTGTGTATTCAGAGAAAGCAAGTGTTTTACCTTTCAATGGAGCGATTCCCCTGAACATTTTCCTGCAGCGGTTGTTCTGGCTAAAGGGCGGCAGCAAGGGGAGAGCCTACAGTGTGTGAGCGCTAGCCTGGACATCTTCATTATACCATCCAGCCCCCGGAGCCCAGGCCAGGCAGCAGAGAGAGAAATGTATCACACCTGATGTTTCTGTGGGGCTTTTTTTTTTTTTTTCACCAACTGTTTGGTCGACCATCCATACAAACTGCTCCAGATGTAGAATTCACAGAGGAGAAGCCATATGCTTTTATTGCAGCGTGATGAATGAGCAGGACAAATAAAAGAAAGGATATTGAGGATATTTCTCTTTAGAGAGAGAGAGAGAGAGAGAAAGTGTGTGCAGGAAAAAAAATGCATCAGTGGTCTGTCGGTGTCATGCAACAAGAAAGCCATTAGTCTGTCTCAGCGGAGACTGATGGCTAATGAAGCGAATGCACAGCAAACTCTTGTGGAACATAGAAGACACAACTCTCATTTATATGCACCTCATACAGCAGCCCATCTGATTTAGAGGTTCAGGGCTGCACCACAGGCCGACGCACTGAGAGCTACACATATAGGTGATAACTGCCCCATCAGAAAACCAATGAGGGGTTGGAATATTCATCTATATCTATATAATGATTTATGATACTAGCTTTACATTGAAATCTCCAACACTGGGTTTCTGTGAAGTGGAGGTATAGTGTTTCCTTTATTCTTTGTAAGCTGTGAAGTAGCCCAGGCTGGACAATTTTAGGTCACATTTGATTAATGTGCAGCGTCTGCTTGTTGGTGAAGCCCTGTTGCCTTGACAGCATGCTTTCTGCTCAACCTTGATGGAAGGCAGTCTCCTACACTGTAAATTATTATTATGTCTCCTTAGGTGCATTTGGAGTTCGACCATTTACTTCACAATTCGCTCATATAACAGCAAAAAAAGAGAGAGATGACAATACAGTGTCTGTTAGCAGTGTATCATTTGTCCGCAACACGCGCATTGGATTGATTGGTTTTGTTGAAGTATAATTGTCAAATATTCAGCGTGTGGAATGTGCGGTTTCCCTTCTTTTCTATTTTCTATCACAGAAATCTGAAATATCTCTGTTTTAAACTCTATTTCAAACACGTCAATTTTGCACATTTTCATGGAGAAGACTCACTTTATCGATTAATCTAGAAAACGAATCAGTGATTAAAATAGTGATGAGTTGCAGCGCTGAAGGATTCATGTAAATCGTCCAGGTAGTAAAACACACTTATCTTAATGAGTTTCTAACTGCTGCTTTTATCGACGGTGAAATTTACAACTTCTTAATGTTCATACTCAACAGAACTTGATTTACATAGCTCAGATTTCAGATTTCTTTCATGTCCCACAGTTTGAATCCATAAATAAGAGATGGCTCCATGTTTCCTATAGTTGTGAACAGATGTGTCCCTCGATTGTGCAGCTTCATTTAGGTGCAGTCGAGCCTTCAGCGAGGTGCGGAGCTTTAAAATCCTTTCATGCACTCGACTCACAGCATGGGGCCATTTCCAGGCCCCCAAGTCTTCTCCTGGAGGGCTGCTCAGGCCTCAGTGCTTAAATCACAAAAAGAAGTGATTATATGTAAAGGCTGTTTATTTAAAAATGGACGTATACACTCATATACAGTGGTATAATTAGGAGAGTGCTGTAATTCAACGTGGTACAAAGGCTGTGCGCTCATTTTCTGAGGCTTATTAAAGCGCTAATGTGAGATCACATGCTTGATTTGCCCGGTGTATTCATCCACATAATGTCACATATGAAACAAAAAATAAAACTGATTACAATCCAATCAGGAAACTGAGCATGCCGTCAGATCGGTTTCTTCTTGCTGTAGTTTATTATGTCTGTTTTTGCTACCTGATATCAGCGATAAAACAGGGAACCAGTTTATGAAATGATTCTGGCTGATTTAAGTTGGCACCCACCTGATATCTGGTGGCTCTCCGCTGCCAAAAAACATACATCACAGTCTGGAGGGTCAGGAGCCCGGCTCATAAATGTGTCCATCACTAATTTACTCCTCTGCCTATCATTCATGAGCATCTGGCGCCGAAAGCACCACTGGCTGCCGCAGGGCCGCAGGTATTGACTTACGAGGTAATGAAAGACTTGTTTTTTGACAAATGCGCTAAAAGAATTGAAAACATGATGAGACGCTCTTTCCAGCGAGTGATCGATGCTGAACATAATCTGAAAGAATAAGGAGAGGAAGTAGCACCTCTAGCGGCTCACACAACAGGCTCTGCTGGATACTGAATGTGCTCTGTAAATACAGAGCTGTTCACACAGCTGCCTCACCGCAGGAGTGAGACTGGGGGAGGCTTAGTTTATTAATGTGTCACAAATCGTCAGGTGAAGAGGAACCTGAACACAACACACAGAGGTTTAAACCATTTAGAGCTGAAATGAGTCAACAGAGAAACTAAATCTGCAGTAAGTTTCACAATCACACAACATTCTTTTAGGTGAGCACCTCATATACTGTCTGGTTTCAACTTTTCTGATGTGAGGATTTGCAGCTTCTCTCAGTTGTATTCATCCATCCAACTATTATCTATAGACTTAAAGGTACAGTGTGTAGAATTTTGTGATATCTAGTGTTGAAATTGCATGTTGCAGCTGAACACCCCTCACCTCACCCTCTCCTTCCAAACATGAAAAAGAAACTGTGGTAGCTTCAGTTGTCATAAAAACTCAAAAGGTGTTTAGTTTCTGGAGCAAAGAAAACTACAATTCATACAATTTAGATGAAACGAACTAGTGAAAACATCATGAGGATTATTCTACATTAAATGTCTGCCAGTGGTTCCCTTTCACCTGAGTCTTACGCACTGGACCTTTAATACTGGGGGAGCTGGATCCAAATCCTGCTGACATTGGGCGAGAGGTTCACACTGGACAGGTCGCCAGCGAATCACAGGTCCAAAATACAGAGACAACCCTTTCAACTTTATATCATTTTAAATCCAAATAATCTGGGTTTTAAACAAATCAGTACATTTCAAGATGTGACGCTGAGCTCTGGGAACTTTTCAAGGACTTGTCCTGCAGTCCAAAGACGTGCAGATGAGGTCATTTGAAACTGTTAATTGTAAATTGTCCAAAGGTGTGAATGAGAGCATGAAGGGTCGTTTGTCCCTGTATGTGACACGTTGGGTGATGCGATGTCCAGGGTGAACCCCACCTCTCGCCCAATGTCAGCTGGGATTGGCACCAGCTCCTGACGCAACCCTGATGAAAATAAGCATTCCAGATGATGGATGGATGGGATTGACCAGAAGACCTTAATGGAGACAAATTAATTGGAATAGTTAAATAATCACAGTTAATCACAAAACTAGATATTGTTTAAGGAGAATATCTTGCCTCTGTGGCTCATAAATAAGAAGCTGCTTTCGACTCACCTGGAGAAGTTTAGATGAGGGCTGGACGATATACGGCCAAAACTTATATCAAGATAAAAATATCCTATAAATAGGTATGAACGATCAATATCACAATATTATTCCTTTTATGATTTTTGCTCCAGAGTGAAGGTTGTGGTTTTTCTTTATGAACAGAGAATGATAAACAGCAAAACACTTCACAAATCTGAGGTAGATCAGTTAAGTGTTATATCTCCTCACTGTGCAGCACAATGACTGAGCAATACATCAATATATATTGAATTTATTGTGATTGATGAAATTTACGATGCAGTAATTATCGATGTTGTGTTGTTGCCTGGCTCTACTTTTGATACACTAGTTTACAAACCCGGCTGAAGTCAAGAATAACAACTCCGATAGCTGATCAATAAAACACTTTAATGTTGAAAGAGACAAATTAGTGCTCTGCATTTTCTGATATCTAAAGAAAATAAAAGCGTTGCCTTAAAAACATTTATGTGAACATTTATAACAGTACAGAATGGCTTCTTCTGACATTAATCGGGCAGAAAAACTGTGTCTGTGTTCTGCTGTTGCCGTTGAACACGACTCTTTTGGGATGCTTTAATATTGGAGTAGCACAACGTCTGCTATGGCTCCGCCAGCGGCCAAATTAAAAAGCTGTGCTCTCAGGCACTATATGTTCCAGGTCGCAGAACAAGTGGACGTATACAGTAAGCGAGACCCATCTAAAAATTTTGGAGCAGTAAAACCACATTTGCCAGAGCACTGTGCAGACAGCTGCTCCACCTGCACGCACAACTGGCCATTCATCATCCTGTACGGGTCACGGCTGTCCTCAGGTCTAAGAGATGGAGACGTCAAGTTACACATCTCTACATCACGGAGGCAGCCTCGCTCGCTCCCCTCTCTCTGTTTCCTGCCATTGTGTCAAAGACAAGAGAGTCATTCGAAAATACATTTCTTGGCAAATTGGTCTTACTGAAAATATCTGATAGCGAGGTTGGAAGAGGAGTTACGCTGACTCGACTTAAAAAGGCACAAAAGGTCCAAGCTTATTTAATCTTTGGATTCTCGGAGAATAAAAAAATGAAAACAGCAGGGGAGTGCTGGTGTCTGACAGGATGTTCGGGAGGGCACCTGCTGAAACAAAGTACTCGTCTCCGAGCCGCAGACACATTTTTCAGCTGACCACGTGAGCGCATTCATTTTTAATAGCAGGTCCACAAATGATGTCAGGGTTTCTCTCACATCCGTTAAACGCAGCTGGCTCACAGTGTGGGCGAGGATGGAGACAGAACCTCTGATCGTGTTTTTCAAATGGATTTTTTCCAGAATCAATAAAACTCCAACCACAAATCTGTTAAAAGAAACATACATATTGGCGTATTCTGAAAAACACTTCAATAGGTTTTAATATATTCTTCGTGTATTTCACAAATACTGTATAATATACTGAATATACTATCAACGCGTACCTGTTCATACAGGATGTCAAACTAAACCTCCAACTAAAGATAATTCTCATTATTGATCAATCTGCTCAATACATTGTTTATCAAACCAATGAATCAAGATCTATAAAATACCATAAAATGAAAAATAACCCTTCTCGTAGCCCGAGGTGGAATTTTTAAATTGCTTTTTGGAGACATTTAACATTTAATCTATTAATAAATAGCAAAGAAAAGCTTTTCATTTGAGAGTCTGGAAATATAATGTTTTGCCAATTTTACTCAGAAATGTAATTTAATGATTATTAAGATTGTTGATTAATTATCTGTTAATTGACCAACATATATCTATGTATCTTCTTTCTATATACTGATATATCTCTCACTACGCTGCAACTAATTACTAAAACTAAATTGTCATTCAGTTGCTTGCTTATTAGATACACCTAGTTGAATCAACACCTCTTCAACAATGACTTCAACATGATAAAGGTTGGACTGAATAGAAATATGTCATCTTAAACTGGATATAATACCTCATATATGTCCTATAATAAACAGGCAACTAAGTGTTGAGTTAACTTCTATTCAACACATCAAATGAATAAAATATTTTAAAATACATGAAACAGCATGAAGACAATTTGAAAAATAAATGTACCTTCGATATCCAAAGTTACAATTCAAAAGCTGAATAAAGCAAAATATCCCAAACACAATGAAAACCAAGTAAACCAAGATTTATTTTGAATGTTTAGCTATTTTTATTTCTTCTTTTATCTGTTAAAGCTTCTCCGAATCACTCGCTCCTGCTGCTCTCTCTCTCTTCCTCACACACGTTTGCGAGTTTCATCAAGGCTTCTCTCTCTCTCTCTCTCTAATCATAAGTCAATGATTTATGCATTAATTGTAGCTTGAAATGCATACGCCGTGAGTTCTCTTCTAATCCTGTATAACAATGATCATAGTAGCAACACTGCAGCTCAACAAGAGAGTGGCGTCGAGCCAACAATGCATACTAACGAGGAGGATATCTCAAGGGTTTGCTGCTGGAATTTAATAAACACGCTGAAAGAGTCATTTGCACCCGGCATACAGAAATCCAAGAAAATGGAAGAATGTAACTTAATTGCATTTTTTTGCATTTTTTTCGAGTTCACGTGGTTGTTTTTCTGGATCCTCCATTGCAGTGAGTGACACACGGGATTCACAGTTTGGAGTTTGCTCCTGAATTTCCCCTTGTTTTGCACCCGGTGTGTATTCGGGAAATAAAGTCGTGAATTGCTTCTGATTCCACATCTCACGTACAAGCAGCAGTTATATTGACATGTTGCTGGCAACTGCAGATTATATCTTTTCAGTCGTAGTCAGGAGCATTTAACAAATTCATTTATTCAGCTCTGTCTCCCATTGCTTTATTCCGTAAGACTTCAATTTTGTTTTTTTATTCTTTTTCTCCAGCTCTTATCTCGTCTCAGCAGCTCCTCATCTGCAGGTGGCTTTTGTATCAGTGTGGTACCTTAGCTGCGTCCCCTGCAGCACGGACAGCGATTAGCGGCCGCCAGGAGTGAAACCTCACTACACGATAGCCTCATTCTGCTCTTCAGCTCCAGCGATTCCTGCAACATCTACAGCCTGCCAGGAGAGGTGACAGCTACCCCCCAAGTCACCAAAGCCTGTCAGCCATGACTCGGGGAGGCCTCCTGCTACGGCTCGGATCAGGGATCGACTCGCTGCTCGATGGCTAGATCTCACCACACAAAGAGCTGGGGGTCTTTCTGCTGAGGTAACTCTCAGACTCTGTGAGTGTGGGCCATTTTTGTTCTGTACTTGTTCTGTCAAGTCAAGTGGCAGTCATGTCTGATTAAAAGTGAGTGGAACTGGTTCATGTAAATGGGGCCCTCGTATAACATTCCTACAGCACACTTGTGTTTCTCTGTCCAAAGCAAATCGGATGATATTAAAAGCATGTGATGTGCAGCGTCACACCTTTCATTTTTTAACCAGGTTATGAAACGTATTACCGTGGTGTTTTTACTCTGGCTCAGTTTTGTGCCCTCTCTAGACATTCGGTAATGCACATGGATATTGAAACATTTATTAGGATACCTGGGCTCTCACCTTTGTGTATGAATTATTCATTAACACCTTATGGTCTCTGGCTCTCTCTGAGATCGCTCAATGGGTTGTGTTTCAATGAAAAATCTATTCCTCTCCATCGGCTATAATGAAAATAGGCATCCTGCTAACAATGCTGGTTTAATTTGACTGCAGTTCTGCTGCAGCGAGTCGGTCATGTCGTTAGGCAATTGCCTCCACAGTCCAACTTAATCTTGTTTTTCTCCTTCGCAGTATCCCTCACTGCATAGTAGCACATGGATTTCAAGACTTCAAATGAAGAGGTTGGTGGAATTCAATCAATGGAACAGTTTGAGCAGGGATTGACGATGATTATAGAAACTGTTGTGACAGAAAAGCAGCACGGTGCATCAGGAAGCATGTGGATGAAACAGCGCTCTGGGACGCATACATATGTAGCCTTTAACACGTCCATTCTCAGACCTGCAAAAATAACCAACTCACTCTCTTTGGCTCATAATATAGTAATAGTAAACCAAATTACAAAGGAAACACAAATTTGCACCAGGATAACTGGTTGCTTTTTGTTTTTCTGTTTTCTTCTGTTCGCTGACATCATTTTAAATGACATGATGGACAATATTAAAACTGATCGAATATCACATGTACTGATCATGTCTCAAAACATACCTGTTGGGAAATATTGTACATTCCAAGCATCTTACTAGTGCAGTGCCTGTTGTAAACCTGCCTGTTTGGAAATTGGTTGTGTGTTTGGTCTGTGGTGATGCTGGGTGCACCACCGCTGCTGCACAGAGAGCTGTTCACCTGTTTATTCAAAGTTCAGTGAAGCTAGAATCAGAACCTCGAACTGGAGAATCTGTTGTTGTTGCCAACGTCTCGAACATCCCTGTTGATGTTTAGTGCCATTGCACCAAAAACGCTGCACTTCCTTGGGCCCTAAACAATACACAGGCCAAGTGTGAAGCTGATAAGAACAACAGTTCTGGAGCTATGTGAGCAACACACAGACAGACAGGGATAGATATCATTGTTACTGTCGCCTCACAACAAGAGGGTCCTCGGCTCAAGTCCTGGTTTGGCTCCTCCATCCTCCTCCCACAGTCCCAAGTCCTGCAGGGTGATTCATCGGAGACTCTAAATTGACCGTAGGTGTAACTGTGAGCGTAAGTGGTTGTTTTTCTCTGTCTGTTGACCCTGCGATACGCCCCCCCACCCCACCCCGCCTCTCGCCAAAGGGATTGGCCTCAGCTCGGCCGTGACCCTCAGAGGATAAGCAGTATAGATAATGGATGTATGATGAATAATTTCTAGGTTCTTGTGTTGTTTCAGATGTGAGAATACGTCAGGGATAGTCCACTTATTATATTAATAACATACATTTAAAAAACAAACAGCGTTTATGAGGGCCATCCTCATGCAGGGACACGTGGTAATCTACTACATTGCTCCTGTCACTATTACACCCTTGGGATGTAAAGCAATGCCCTGGTTGCACACGGTGCAGCATCTGCTGCTGTCTGCAGGGTAAATAATCATGTGCAGGCCGGCAGATTGTAGAAGATGATTTAGATAATAATGTAGGTCTGTTTGCAGGGGGAGTGTAATGAAACATAAGAGATTGGTCTAATTACGCACAATGCTAATTATACACAACAGGTCAAAGTATGTGAGAAGCCGTCTGACCCGACTTTGTACAGTTATGGCACCACTGCCCTCGTTTTGCTCGGCTAATGACTGTTGCACGCACATTAGTCTAAATAATGTGGATTAATGCCCCCTCCTCGTTTCATTTCTCATGCCGTGGCTGCAGGCGGAGGCATATTTCTTCTTGTGTTCCTTATTAGAGGTGAAAGATAACACGCTCCATAAACTGACTCTGATTCAAGTCTGACCTGCAGTGGAGGTGCGCTCTGTTAGAACAGCAGCAGGCTGTCTCCGTTAACTGATGAGCGGCGTATCCCGGGTGACAAGGATGCTGACACCGGTGGTTTTTTCTTCATGTTATTATCAATCTTGTTTGGTAGAGGTGCTGCTTTTATTTTGACCTTTTGAAGTACAGGGCAGGACAGGCATTGCAATTAGCCAGGGAAAGGAGGAAGGACATGCAAGATGCAAATGTATGCGGATTAGCATGTTTTTAAATGGATCATTGGAAACGCACACAGTCGTCCCACCTGCTGTGGAGGAAGCATGGAAATTCAAATGTGAAGGGTGAGCTTGAATCCAGCCACTCAATTTCACAGCCTCTTAATTTGTCGTCGTCACCAGCAGCAGCCTTACACTTAGAATAATTGCGTTAATTTTTCTCTCAACATTGACATACGCAATGCACACGGGGGACATGAAATTATATCACAGCTCATAAAAAGATGTCTTCTGATTATAAACCATAAATATCCATTTTTTCCCTTTGTTTTATAAATGTGTGTTTATTACCCAGAGCGCTGAATGTGGTTATTTAAAAGCAAGATATTAAAAAAGAAAGACAAAAAACTGATATGACAAAAGCTCTGTGTCCCTAATTTCCATGTATATCCTGCAACAAGTCCTCTCAATGACATTTCATTTCATGGTCAGTTAATTTAGTCACGGAGGGATGATGAATGAGTTTATCTCTCTGACTGTTCACAGACAAAGACTGGGATTTATTTGATGCAAGAAGGTAATGAGGAGCCGTTTAATATTCGACTACACTTGGCCAAAGATATTCTGACCATTCAAGAACAAGATGTCATCTGTGTGTCAGGGGAGCCTTTTTATTCAAGCGTAAGTAACACAGTCCTGTAATCACTGAATGCTGGTGTGCAACATTTCACCCTGGTGCAATAATGTCAGTTACATGTACTGTACAGTACATGAAGGTTACAGCACAAAGATACTGAGAAACATGATACAATATCTGTGTTGATGACACATCTGCAGCAGTTCATCCATTGTTGTGTAGTTATTAAACAATAATTCACCGACTGGATCACGTATATAGAATATTTTCTTTTTGTGAGGGAGTTATTGTCACTGCACAAATACAATGAAATGTGTGGTTAGGGAGTAGAATAAAGACTTTAAAGTAGAGCAGGAATTAACAGTAAAAGCTTGGGATAAAAATATATAGGAAATTGTGTATTTACAAGGAATTTAAAATAGACACTTGTCATTACATTTTACAACTTTTTTTTCACATTATTAAATTTAGTATTTTCTTAAAAAATGACTCAGATGAGCCCTGAGTCTATGATCTTTCTCAAAATTACATTATTCCTTTCCTGAGTAAAATAAAACCTTCAGAGACAAATGGACGACACGCTCTGAAACATGATTTGTAATTAACGAATAAAAGGGGTAAAGACGAGGGGACGCTCGAGCAGAATGAGATTGTCAGAAAGCGTTGACTTTTCAGCTTCGGTGGAAGATTTAACTTTTACATGTTTCCTTTAAAAAGAAATAGATTGAATTCATGTTTCTCTGTTGGTTTGGAATGTGTCAGTGTTATGATTCCAGACCTTTGTCAGGAGCCATAATATGAATCCGTCAGAAATTCACAGACACAGAGACATGGAATAAAAAAATCCATTATATTCAACAGATAAACTGAAATGGGAAAGACACATTTCTACGACAAAGAAGACTTCAGATATGAAAGGATAAGAGGAAGATGGGACAACAACAAGTCCAAGTCACATGACCAGATTATTAACAATGTTATAATGAAACTTTGGATTGGTTTGATCTTCTCGTCTTTCTCTTATTTTGCTTTGACCTTCCACATTTTTCATTTCCCGCTCACATTCTCTCACTGTCTGATTTTACAGATGTTATTTCTCAGTTCTCTACGCTCTTATAGACCCGTACACACCCGGGATTAACGTTCGGATACTGTGATCCGCTCGCAAGTGGACAGCTCTGATCACCTGTGTTCACACCTGGCATTAAAATGTGGCCCCACAAGCGTCTCATGATTGGATCTCAGATCGGATCTCACTTCCAATCTGAGTGCAAATGAACACGTTCATCATTTTAGCTCGCAAAGATGCAATGCATGGTGGGAAGCAGCAAGGAGAAGAAGAAGCAAAAGAATAATGGATGTATTCTAAGAAGCGAATAACACAGGCGAGGCGTTCAAGGCATAGAATATCACTTCTGCTGTTGTTGTTGCCTGTTGAGTTTAAATTAATCCTCCGGTCTGTACGGATTCCACTTACAGAGGACTTCAGTTGTGTTCACACAACGTGGACACATGTCCGCCTGCTCACATTTGTACTTAGAGCTGTCCGCTTCCGATCAGAACACAAAACCTACATGTAAATACCAGGTGT
Organism: Paralichthys olivaceus; assembly: GCF_024713975.1. Lineage (NCBI taxonomy): Eukaryota > Metazoa > Chordata > Actinopteri > Pleuronectiformes > Paralichthyidae > Paralichthys > Paralichthys olivaceus. The sequence continues at coordinate 8,380,166 of NC_091108.1, read as the reverse complement.
CATTGTCTCAGGTGTCTTTAACTTGACACTGTTCTGATTGGCTGTTGACGTCCATGGGTTCAAGAATGCATTTTAATTTTATTTTTTTATCTCAAAAGTGGATATAGTTGTTTTTTCAATAGATGAGTCTGAGAATCCAACACTTTCCTTGGCAGGATTTCATTTGTCTGTGTAGGCGTACTCACTGTGTTTCACTAGACTGCACTTAATTTAACATTTACCCACTGTGTGTTTTCCAAAAATGTTAAATGTTAAAAACTCACAATAGCTTTTCTTAAAATGGACAGGGCTAATGGTGTAATATTATATAATATGCTGCTGAGAGGTTTTGATAACATATTAACCTCTGCATGTAGCGGTGTCGATTGTCACTTAATTGAAAATGAAATTAAGAACATTATAAACTTAAATATATGACATTACATTTACATTGCAAATATAAGAGCTTTATAGATTCTCTATGCTAAATCTAGGCAAGAAAGCAATAACCATATTTTGAGAAGGATTCTTGTAATAGTAAAATACATGTTCATAAATATTAATTTCTTCACTAAAAGCACGTTAGGATCATATCACGTTTCAACTGAACAACAAACATGATAAATTGAAGTTATCGTTGCTTCCTGTGTATTATTATTACTGGAAAAAATTGCTGCTGTACATTTATATCTTTAAATCTACTACAAATAATGATGTGTAACTTAATTTGAGTTGTTATCGTTTTAATCAGTGCTATTATTGTGTTGTTCAGATTGAAATTTGGTTTGAAAGCTCCCTCAGGTTCAGCGTCAGCCTGATTTCATTTGTTCGTTGTAACTGAATCTCTTCCAGGAGCGGACTGTAACGATCAGGCGGCAGACGATTGGAGGGTTTGGTCTGAGCATCAAGGTAATTTAGATCGCAGCCGATTACACCACTCCTCCTCCCAACTTCTGTAAACAAGCGTTATTGATCATTCTCTTGTAAAACGACAATAACAGCATTAGCAGGGGGACTCACTGAAAATTGAGTTGCTCTCGAGTGTCTCCGGCGTTTGAGTTACCTGTGTAATTCATTTTGATTCAATCTTTTTCTCTTTAGGGTGGAGCAGAGCATAAAATCCCTGTTGTCATATCAAAAATATCAAAAGAACAAAAAGGTATATTGTCATTTTTTAAAACTTTTTCCAACTAATGCCATTTTTTTGCCTGTTTGTTTTTTTACTAAAGTGATTTCCTATTTCCAGCTGAACTCTCTGGGCTGCTCTTTATTGGAGACGGCATCCTTCAGGTAAAATGTCACAATTTCCACAATAACTCGTTCCACACTGCAAAAATAACACACTGTTCCTTTATTAATTCAGGGGTCACATTGAATAGTTATGTATTCCTATAGCAAAATGTCATTCATTCATTTGTCGCATGAATTTCACATGAATTTTGATGGTAAAAAATCTGCCACATCTCGTCTTAGTCGGCTCATGTGTTGCAGGGGAAACATTTACAAGCCAAAGACATTCAGTATTCATGGCAACTGCGGATGTGACTCTCTTGTTTACAGTTTTCAGCACAGATGCCATGACAGTTATTGTGCTGCTTCATTAATCATTTTGAAGATAGAGCCAGAGTGATATGATGCCAGCAGTGTTATTTAGGGTAACCCTGTTATTGTTGTTTCCAGATAAATGGAATAAACGTTAGGAGCTATCGCCACGAGGAAGTGGTAAGCTGTCTGCTCATATCTCATATTTTCTTACACCGCAACAGCTCTTTCAGCAGCTTATCTCGTCTCACTTTATGATTTGTATCTTTGACATGTAAAGCCATGTGGGGTTTTTTTCCAGTCTCATCCCTCCTTAAATGTAACTGTGAGAAAAGTGTGTGTGTCTGTGTGTGTGTGTGTGTGGGTGTGTGTGTGTGTGTGTGTGTGTGTGTGTGTGAGTGTAAGGAGCATAAAACTTTCAGTCTATGTAAATCCCTTTATCTTGGATTTCCATTCTTAGCCAGACATTGGCACACCATGTTGTCATCGCAGCAGACAATCAGCAGAAAGCTTCACAGTTTGCAGCTCCTGTAACGATTTACAAAAAATAAATCTCGTTCTACCTTCCAGGTGCAAGTTTTGAGAAACGCTGGCGAAGAAGTGACGCTCACGGTCTCGTTCTTGAAGAAGACGCCAGCCTTCTTGAAACTGCCCCTGTGTGAGGACTGCACATGTGAGAACCCTCCACATGCACATGCTCTGAAAAGTATATATTCACCTCAACTACAGCGGAGAATAATCCACCAAGTGTGTTTATGGCTGGTGTTACTGTTTCTGTGTAGGACTGGTTGTCCTGGTGACAAACTCAAGCCAGAAATTCCAAAAATAAACATTTTCTCTACTGTTTGGACTTGCTTGTCTTGACAAGCACATATTACAGATGCTAAAGAGAGGACAGGATGCGGCTCAGGCTTGACCGAAAAGTCTAAACTCAAAGAGATTGACATCGCTCATTGTGGTGCACCTGATTCGCTCTTACATGGGAAAGCTTTGGTTCATCATCAGACATGAAAGCGTTTAAAAATCCTTTCATATTTCTATATAGGGCAGGTTGAGTGGCCAATCAACCAGTCACCCGAATACAAATGAGCTCAGGGCAGGAGGAGAACAAAGTAACACACTTCTGTGGATGGCTGCGATTCAATGCAGTTGGAAACTCTGAAATAGAAAGAGGGGTTTGAGGTGGGGGCTTTACTGTTTTTTTTCGTGTGTGTGTTTCACTTTCAGGCATTCCAAGCGACCAGAGTAGTGGGACGTCCTCTCCTCTGTGTGACAGCGGCCTGCACTTGAACTACCATCCCAACAACACGGTACTTTTTCCTTTTTTCCATCATCCTCTCCCTTGATTGACAGATTCTATAACTGTCCCTTTGTAACCATGCAGCAACATTCCCTCTGCCAGAAAGTTGTTTTCATGCAACTGTCACTTGGACGCTCTATCTTTATCTTTTGAGGAGGGTGAATCAGCTTCCCCCTCTGCAGCGCGTGCCCCGCTCGGTCTGCCTGATGTACAGCTGCAACAACAACAGCAGCAGCAGGACTCAGGCTCTTGACTTGTCAACTGTTCTGAAAATGTGTGAAGTGAGAAACGACAAGCTCCTCTTTACTTGTGTTTCACGCTCCCGCAGGACACGCTGTCCTGTTCGTCTTGGCCCACGTCCCCGGGGCTTCGCTGGGAGAAGAGATGGGTGGACCTGCGCCTTATTCCACTGCTGCACTCACGCCTGTCACAGTTCATGCCAGGCTCTGATGTCTGCAGGTGAGCTGAGGGGACATCACCCTGCAGGGTCAGTGGGATCTGTTCTCACGTGCGGAGCCGATGGCAAACAGAGCAGAAAATATGTTTGTGCAGCTATTTCTTATCCTTTGAAACAAAGACACAAAACAAGTCACAAGAAATTTTACTTGCACTTGTTCTGTGCATGGATGGTTCTATTGAACAATGGATGCTCAGTTTAATAATCCATTATCTTGTCAATAAATAGACTTTCATTATGCTACACTGTGGATGATAGAAACAGTAATCTTGTAGATTGGCTCTTAATGAACTGCACTTGTGGTTTGGCACGTTTTAGCACATTAGCAGGAAATTACTCAAAGATATCGTACGTTTTTAGATTGATTAGCTTCAATCCAGGATTTTTTTCAGCCTAGAATGAAGATTAACTTGTCCTTGGGTCTGACGTCTTTGCTGAGATGAAAATGTTCATTATCACAACAGTTATGTGTCTATATGCTACAGGCAGCAGCAGGTTAGACCGTAAACAGTTAGCCTGGCTTAAGTTAAAAAATACTCAATACTCTAGAGATGCTTTCAGACATGCACTGAAGGACGGACATTTTTCAGAAATTTTCCAGAGGGGCTGTATGTGAGACCAAAAATGTTGGAGTCAATTGTTGTGGACATTTTCTGTAGCTCCTCCTAACCATGCATATTAAAATATCCGGAAAATGTTTGAGTGAGCCTGTGAAAATGGTGCTTCCCTACATTAAACATTTGATCATTTGATTATCATTTGAATTTTGATTAGCAATTAGATGCAGATAATCTTTTTTGGGGGTTTGTCTTCTTTAACAGCAAGTATGTGTCGATAGTTTATGGTTGTGTTTGTGATGTTGCTTTGTTTGGATGTTGTTTCGCCAGGTTCTGTATGTGGGGTCAGAGCAGCAGGTCGATCAGGGAGAGTGACAACAGGTTTGCATGATCAGGGCTCTGAGAGAGGAGGGGCTGGGCAGACTCAAGCTGACAGAGGACGGGTGAAGTCTGCTGCATTGGATCACATTTTAATCAACCTATTGGATTTATCTTCTGTATTTGTGCAGGTAGATTGAGTTGTGAGGTCAGCAGTAACCCAGAGTCCAAACTTGGTATTGTGCTGAGTGTTGTTTCTATTTGTCTTCCTGTTTAGCTCATCTTATACTTACCAGCTCAGGTGGTAGGTTCCAGGCAGGTGAGGCTATAAAACAAAATGCCAGTCAGTAGTGTGCGGGGGGAGGGAGGAGTTGGCAGCTTGTGTATTGTTTATTTATTTATTCATTCAAGTTTTCAGTAGTTGACAAAGATGTCCACTTGGAAAGACAACAAGATTCAAGGGCTTATGATGTGAACATTTCCTGTGCTGGTGTCTCCTGCTGCATTCAAATATGAAAGGCACAAACTGGAAAGTGTTTGAAGCAAACTCTCTGGACATTTTCCAGAGTTCATGTCTGAAAACAGAAACATTTCCCACATTCACTTATTTCTTTATAGATGAGATTATTGTAACCACTCGTATGTTTGTATGCAACAGCCAGCAGCCAATTAGCTCAGCTCACCAATCACAGATATGCAAGATATGAAACTCTATCCTGGCTCTGTCCAAAGTTCAAAAATACAACATACAGCACCTGTGAAGCTGATACACACATTTATTTAGGCCTGAAATGAAAAAAAAAGCAAGTTGTGATTATAAGGGTCATTGTGTGCTGACCTCAGAGCAGCTTTAACGTATTACTACAGTTTCACCCACTGTGTGTTTTTCGTCTCTCTTTTAGGAAAAATGCTTTCCAGGTCATTGCTGTGGACGGAGTTTGCAGCGGAGTCGTACAATTTCCTGCAGCAGAGGACTGTGTGGACTGGCTTCAGGCAATAGCGGGCAACATCTCCGGTCTCACCAAGCACAATGTGAGTATGAAACAATAATACTTGTTTGGACTGCAGCGTCCCCCAGTCGTCCATTTAAAGCAGTGAGATGTTGGGTTCGGTGTTAATGCAACAGACGTTCAGTTCGTGCATCTTCTAAAAGTCCCTCTGCAAATGCCATGACATTAAGCAGACACATACTAATGCCTTTTCTCACTGAGTAGAGTACACACTTATTTCTTAGTGCCTGTGATCAAAACAACAGAAACTGCACTGTACCACACGTGCAGTGCTCCCTCCAGCTAGACCTGAGCACTTGTACTATCTATAATTCATCCTAATATATTATACAATAAAGATACAAGGAGGCAGCAGGAAACAAAGAAATAATGATGCTGTATTCTTTGTTTTTTGTGTGAACATGTTTTTTTCCCCAGCTCCACCACAGCTGATGTGGAAAAAAATGAAGTGTGTTTCTGTGTTTCCAGACGGCCGATGATGCTCAGCAGGGGGGTCAAAGACAAGTGCTGCCAACAAGCTTCATCGCTGTGCTGTCTCGTACAAAAGCTGACAAAAAATTGTCCAATTTTGACAACGTTTGTCAGGATATTTATGTGTTTTTTTCCCTTCACATCTGTGCGGTAAACGATGATTTACACTCCCTGAAAGAGAGAGAGAGGAAAAGACTGTTAAGCCATCGTCTAGTAAAATGTAACCAAAACATAACCGCGGTCTTGTTGCTCCAAATGGAATCAATACAACACGGAGCGAGTGGTGGTGAAAAACAGGGATTTGTATTTATCCTGTGTCCACTGGCGTGTGTATGAGTCTGTGTGTGTGTGTGTGTGTGTGTGTGTGTGTGTGGTGTGTGGTGTGTGTCTTGGAGCAATGGCCTGTGTGTATCTGTGGGGAATAATGGGGGCCTGGTTAATTAGAGTGGACAAAGTGAGGGATAAACTAAACATAACACTGATGACTCACTGCCAGAATGGCCTCAACAATTGAGAGTGTGTGTTTCGCTCTGGCCGTGACATTTAGTTTAGGTGTGTGACTGAGCTGCAGGACGCACAGATCCCTGCATTTAAAATCATCTGTACATGGTTATGAGATGACATCAGTAATATCTGTTATTAATAAGCTCTAATATCTTTACGTTTTTTACTGAGAGAAGCTGGAATTCAACAAGACATGATTGTCCTACTTCTTTTGTTCCCATTTGTACATCTCCTGCTGCATAAACACATTGTTCACTGTCGTTTATAGTAAACAGGGTCCTCCTCAGAATAAGCTCCAAGTGCTAAGACGTGAGTAGAAAAATTAAAATAAACTGTAAAAGAGCTCCTTCACTTGCAGCCAAAAAAACCAAAAGGTATAATAACTGTTTTGAAACCTTCTGCCAACTCTTAACTTAACTCCCTGAGGGAAAGGTAACAGGGGCACATATAAACCTGCAGCAGATGGTGGATAGAGTCGTTTATTAATTTCAATGTGAAACTGCAACGTTACAGCAGCAAAAGTCATAAAAACACAACATAAGGACACAGAACAAAAATATATTATAGATTTATATCAATCATTTGTTTAGACAATAATCTATTACTACAAACTAGGATCAGTATTTAACTAACATTATGTAACAACTGTGTCTGTAATAAATGTATCTACTCTATATCATATTTCCGATAAGTACTGACTAACTGTACAGTAAATCTGAATACACGTAATTACAGTATTAACAGGTATTTAATATGTATCAGTAAAGAAAAGAGGAATCATACTGCACATGCTCTCAGGCTGTACGATCTTTAGATTTTACATATAAGCTCATATTTTTACTGACAATATCACTCTTTTTTTTACATTAAAATTTTTTTTTTTTGTATATTCTATTTTTACACTTTCAAAAACAAATCTCAGTATCCATGTGTGGTTTGTGTTTTTATTTATCTGCTGCACCAGCTCCTGCTCTTTCGGGATAAATAAAGTGAATGATTGATTGATTTTGCTGCAGAGGAGTCCTAGAGCGATCTTTAAATACAGAACAATAAACTTGAAATAGATTTGGAACATTTTGACTGTTTGAATTGAATATTCATGGATTGGCCTTTATAGAAAAATGAAAATTAATGGCCCCCTTGTAGATGAGACAGCCAGCGGACAAAAATAGCACCGACATCTCAAAATCTATTAAAATAAGGCGCCGAGTAAAGAGAGGGGTCAACCTGTGCTTGTAGTTTCTGGTCCGTCTTGTTTTGCTGTCAGACCCTTGAACTGATCTGTTTATTATCAGATATTTAATCATGAAAAAAACAAAAACTGATGGAGCAGGGAATCCGCTCATGTCTGTCTGCTCCACAAGCTCCCATAAAGGTTCAGTGATGTTCAGGTCTGGTAACCTGGGAGAACGTGCTGGCGTTCCTGAAACCTCTCCTGAGTTTGTTTAGCGATGCATTTGAAGGCGCCATTGAAGGCGATATGGGAACATTATGAAGGGAAGTGTTGCTCCATTGCTTCTAACGACTGCCACCAGCCGAGCAGCAGGTACGTGGGGCTGACGGCTTCTTTTAGCTTCCTCCACACATGATTCTGAATCAAGTCTGATCGAGAAGATAAAGTGTGACTCATACCTAATGACTCATTACCTTTTTTTGTTTTGTTGTTAATGATCCCTCTAACAGCTCAGGTGTCATTGTGCTCTGTTTTTTTATTTTGAACAAACATTCTGAACAGTTTCTGCTCACAATTTAATTATGTGGCCATTTTCAAAGCTGTTGTTCAGTGGCATTCAGCAGCTCCTCTATTAGATGTCTGCCTGCGCCTGTCACCGAGCTCTGACACGTGATCGCTGCTCGTCTTTTTATCGTCGTTTAGCAATATTTTTACTCACACTCTTACCATAAGTGTCACATGGCTCATTATTAACTGTCAGGGAAACGTATTTATCTTCTCAGATACTGAGTGCATGTGAAGGTAGAACAAGTGTCAGCAGATGAATTGGTTTCATAAGTGAACTACAGAAACCATTTTCCCTTCCCGAACACGATTACTATATCTGGACTTAATTGCGTATCGGCCGACACTGAGTACCGATCCAATGGCATTATAAAAAGTATTCTAACAGCTGTGTGCTACTGACCCTGTATGGAAGCGATGGTTGCTGTAACCAAAGTCTACTTTACGGTGCATGTCTACACTTCAGGAAATCACTTGTTCTTTGCCGCTCTACATGCAGCACTTGCTGGTGGCAGTGCAGCGCAACTGCAGTTTTGGAAATCCAATCTGTCTTAGTGAAAATGCTTATTTTTGTCAGTAACTGAGGCATTTTTCTGACGCTGATATTGGAACTTCTCTAAATGAAGTTATGATAGAACCCCTCAAATGTATTTATTTATAGAAATATTTAACAGAAGCTTTGCCCTTATCCAGAGGTCGTCTGCTGCCAAGGACGCAGTCTACACGCTGCTCACGAAGCCTAATCCGAAATGAGATGTTCTGTTCTTTGGAGGATTTGATTGACATTTAGGTCTCGTCATTTGCTGCCATAAACTCTTTTCATAAACCAACTCATCACTGGCACACAATCCACACTGTCCTGGGATAGGTTGGCTTTACAAGGATCCCCCATGTTGCTTAGGGATAGAAGGAGTCATTTGTCTGCTGCATTTGAAGCAGCCTTCAAAATGAGACAGGCTATTTACGCCGCTATGGCGCAATATGTCTTCATATGCAGCCTCGGAAGGACAGGACTTCTGACATAGACAAAATAAAACCATGCTTCAAATACACCACAGTCTATTTTTAATATGTAGTCCCTGGACAGATGCTAAAACAAATAGAAGTTGAAATTTAAAGTTAAAGTTTATTTCTACGTCTATGGAGAGAGAAAAAAATGTAATATCAAGGTTAGTAAAAAATATCATATCATTGTCAGGGATTGATTAAAGCTTGGAAGTATTAGTTTGTACAATGCATTCAAGAATAAGATAAGATATTGGCGTTAACTACGACAAACTGTAAACAAAACAGCTGAGGTCTTGTCATTGAGGCCCAGTGTTTTCCTGACATAGGGAAATATTTACCATAATCCTATGTATTTCTTAGACAGGTGGAGAGATATGTCATTTGTTTTACAACATAAACAACTTTTACTCTAATTTATGTCAGACGTGTAACTTTGACTGGACACAACAACCCACAGAGCTGAACGTGAACAAACCCACTGTCACTGCTCAGAAACCAGCTCACATCTTACTGTTATCCGGCTGCTTCCCTTTCAGTTCCTCCACTCAACGAAAAAAAAATCCTCTTTTTCTTTTCCTCCCCCGGCGCCAAACTTCAGCACATTTTCACGACAAGCAGCGGAGACTTGTTTTCTCGCCTCTATAGGAGGACGGGGATCAGGCCTGGACGGCTTAATGTGGTGTTCAGCTCCTGAGAAAGACTTATATTGATACTATAGCAGGGATTAGGTGCGAGTGATACCTGTGATCGGAGCAGAATGTTTTAATTTAAAGCCTCAGTGCTCCCCCAGTAGTTTCTTCTGCCTTTATTACCACAGTGAATGGATTTTTTTAAATGGATTTTTTAAGGAAGAGCCTTGGGTCCTTGTGGAAATGATTCTATCTCATTTTGTAATTTGCATGCATTGAATAAATGAAGTTGCTCCAACAGTTTTTCCTTCGGTGCTATGGTTAACATGTGAGCGCCGCTGCTGTTATTCATAGTTTATTTCTGGCGCTCTGATGTGTCCCTGGTTTCTCCCTGGGGTCCCGTGAATGTTTTGAATTCTGCCAGTAATTGCTGCCTGCTCGTTAGAGTGTGATTCTTTTTTTAAATGACTAATCGTTTCTCTCTTTGAATTTAACAGGTGAAGAAGATTAACAGGAATTTTCCAGTTAACCAGCAGGTAAGTTTGTTTTCTTCATGCAGCGGCAGAAGCTCCTGCTGCTTGTTTAGATTTTCTTTGGCTGATTTTAATTTGGGGCGGCACGGTGCTGTAGCGGTTAGCGCCGTCGCCTCAGAGAAAAAAGGTTCCAGGGCCTTTTCTGTGTGGAGTTTGCATGTTCTCTCCGTCTGTGTCGGTACTGCAGGTTCCTCCCACAGTCTGATACACGCAGATTGAGGTCAGGCTGTTGAGCATAGGTGTGAAACTGAATGTGAATAGTTGTGAATGTCAGCTGGGATTGGCTCCAGCTCCGCCTGCTACCTTCACAAATGGCTCTATATGGATAGAAAATGTCCTGAGTTACTTTTACCAAATTAAAAATGACTTATTGACACAACAGTGCAAACCCACTCTTGAGAAATTTGCATTTGTGGAGAGATAATTGAAAAGATACATATCCTGTGGTTTGAAATGCCAACATGAGGGATACAGGACTTAAGGATGATATATCTACATGCATCTCAGTAGATGGAGTAGTGGCCCTACGATACGCTAGCTTCCTGTCCAGACCCCGCCTCTCATCCATGTCTGCTGGGATTGGCTCAGCTCCTCTCCCCTGACCCTCAAAAGGACAAGCGTCATAGATAATGGACGGATGGATTTTAATTTGTGTATTTTACCCACATATTCAAAAATCAGAGAAAAATGTAATCAGGTCAGTCAGTCAGAGAAAGGAGACAGCTCACTCTTGCAACACAGAGAGAGTGTTTGCATCATTAAAGTCAATCCAGGGAGAGATGATCAGAAAACGACTAAAGTGCCTTCAGTCAGTTAACTCTCAGTGTCATCTCTCAGTTCAAACACTGGACGCAGACGCAACAGTGGGATTCTTTTCTTTTCTTTCTTTTTTTTTGTTACTTATTCATTCTGGTTTCTGCGCCTGAGAAAAAAAAAACAGTGCGAATCCACTTGACAATTCATTTGAGAAATTAAGCTGCATGAGATGCGACTGCTTGTCCCAAATCTTTCACTGGCTTGTTTTGCAAATCCATCAAAAACCTCAAAACAGAGAAGCAAGCAAACACTTTACATGGGCTGATATCACCCTGACTTTAATGAGTAGTGATGGTGTGAAACACTTGATGTCTTAAAAAATCATGTCTTTGAACATTCGCAGCAGAGGCTTTGCTTTCTTTCTCTTTATCTCCCTGTTGGTCTAACCTCTTTTCTTTTCCTGAAAACTTTATATCTTTTCTCTACATGTGAGTCTTGCCGATGGGATGATATGCACACGCTACATGCTTATGAATTCCTCTGCCCTTGACTTAGCTTCCCACAACGCCCTGCTCTATACATTAATAAACTGTTGCAACTGCATTAGTGTTTACAACAGAAGGCGTAATTGAAACAGATGAGTCTTTGATAACAGCCGTAATCGTATTTAATGATCCATCATAACACACATAAGTGAATCCTTACTGTGTGTTATAAAACTTCATTAACTATTTAAATACACAGGGGGTTAAAATTATGTCTATGTATGTATGTTCCTAATTATATAAATATGTACAAACTTCAGGAAGACAATGTGGAGAGTGCAAAGTTTATTATTGACCGCAGGAAACATCTTTAACTCAAGGTCCCACAGGAAATAAATATTAAATACAAATACATGAATGTAAGAAACACATACTTTTAAATCCTCTTAAATCTACATTATTATATGTTATTGCCGTCTGTTAACGGCATATATAAGCTTTTAAATTCTAATTAACGAGTTAAAAGTATTACAGATTTTTCTGCTGTCAGATATTTTTCCTTACTCTTAACTTTGTTGTAGTATTTGGAGTTTGCATGTTCTCCCAGTGTGTGCATGGGTTTTTGTCCAGCTTCCTCCCACAGTCCGAAGACAGGTTGACTGGTTACGTCAATCTGAGAGTCACAATTGTCATGTGAATGTGATCCATGTCATAATGCGTGTGTGATGTCCGTCCCTGCTTTTGATAGATTATCTACATGGGCTGGGTCGACGAGAAGGAGCAGGACTCCGTTCAAGACCGAATGTACTCACCAAAGTTCCTCGCGTTGAGGGGTTCCTCACTCTTCAAGTTTTCAGCCCCTCCCGTGAGTTATTGTTTGTCTCATACCAACTTCTCCAAAAACACAAAACTTCTGTGTTTGAATTGATGCTGCTCAGCTCCGCGGGGGATTTTTCATTTGATGTTTATGTATTGTTGAGGGAGAAAATGTTTCCCCCGCTGGAGAGAAAAAAGGAAGCAGCTCAGTCATAATCATTTGTGCTGCATTGATCCTCCTCTTGATTAATGATGATCATTAAGTCTGTTTACATTCTGCCAGCCACTTAAGTGATTATGACAAGAGGGATAAGCTGTCGATGGAACTGGAGATGGGAAAAGATTGATAGATAACTGAAATTGCCTGTTCATCTTGAATGTGCTGATATGAATAGAGTATGCTAATGTGATTGGAAGGTAGAATATCGGAGCCTGCTTGTTTAGATGTTGAGACATTTATTGTAGAAGACAAGTTCGTTTTCCACCCACAGATAGTGACTGACATATAGACAATAGCTTAGTATTATATTTGTAGGAAGAGTAAATACTCAGCATATAGATTTGTATTATTTTTACGAAAAAACAAAATTAACAAAAGCAGAAGTATAACTTGTTTAAAGCTGTGTGTGTGTTTGTTATTAGCATGCCAAGCTAATTAGCTTAACAACTACAATCAGGCCTGTATCACCTTACTTTATTATATAACTTTAAAAAGCTGTTACCCATAATGTTTGAAAAGTTCTTTGACTGGATGTGTTGCACGGGCAGGGGTGGGGGGGTTATGTCTCAGCAAACAGTCAACTGTATTTTCATGTAAAAGTGAATCTTCAGATCAAATATAACATTTCTGTGACATTTTCAGGTGACGACGTGGGACTGGACCAGAGCGGAGAAAAGCTTTACTGTGTACGAGATAATGTGCAAGATTTTAAAGGTAAAACCATCTTTTTTTAATTTCAATCCTTGAATATTTAGAGAATAAAATCAGGATCTGACGGCAGCACTGTATAAAACTCATTATTTGTGTTATTGAATCCTGCACGTTTAAGTTTCACTTGTTTTGTTCATTCTCTGCTGATTGTGGACAATTTATCTGCAATTCATTATCCACAAACTCATTATACGTCATTTAATTCATATAGACTAAGATATAATTTGACCAACGCTACCATTTGTATTCCACTGTGGGTGTTATATATAACACTGAGAGACTGGAAACAGCTATAGAATAAAACTGCTGGCTTAAATAACATATTACCTTAACGTGAGTGTTGAATGTATAGAGCATAAGAATTGAAGTGCTCTCTAAGGTGCAGTCTGTCTTCAAAGTGAAATTAGCTGCGTGTTGCTCGGGGTGTCTGCACATCACTCTGTACCTGATCAGCATGACAGTCGTACTGTCTTATCTCAGGATAACGACCTCCTGGACAAGAGGAAGCACGTCTTCAGCGTCCAGACGGAGAGCGGGGAGGACATGTTCTTCAGCGTGGAGCTGGAGTGCGAGCTGCTGATCTGGGAAAAGGCTTTTCAGATGGCCACCTTCCTGGAGGTGGAGAGGATACAGGTCGGCACCTGAGCAGTCGGCAACGTGAAGGGAATCATAACAGCTTTAATCTCGCTTTGGGTTACAGCTCAGTTGTTTTAGTGCAAAGATTGATAATACTCATATAATGTTTTGAGCTGAACAAAAGAGACTTGAGTGTCCTTGTGGGTAACATCTTGTTCTCTTCTTCTGTAGAGTAAAACATATGCCTGTATCATGGAGAGCCACCTCATGGGTCTTACTATTGACTTCAGCATGGGCTTTGTGTGCTTTGATGCAGCCTCAAAGGTGAGTGTAAGACATCCTTTTATTAGAAATAAAAACAGTAGCGGGGGGAACGAGATCCTTTCAGTGGGAGGTTGTTCTCGGTATGATGAAACAAGCCACGACGCCTCAGCCTCCTCTTCTTTTTTTGCTGCTGCTAACTTATTCTGCTCTGTGTGCATTTTGAGAGCACATTTGTTTGTTATGACGTCTGCTTCCCTCCAGCTCAAACCTCCACTTCTGCCTGCAGTTCATTCTGGCCTTTCCCCAAATCTGGAGACGACTCCTCTGGTGCACATTATGTGCCTGAGCAGGACACAAGCGCTGCCATATTGTTCTCCAAGACTTTGGCCCCAATTCCTCCAATGAGAAGCAACTATGTCCCCCAAAGACAATAATAATGTTGCCAGTGTATTGTTTACAGAGTGAAATACACAAAACACAATCCATATGTAAACTATTATCTCTGACAGTATACAGCGTGGGATTACTCCATAATTAAAGCTGCCATTGGCACATTTCAAAACCCATGTTCCAATTAGTTCTGATCGAAAAACAGCACAAATATAACTGTGTTCAAAACGTTGAGCTGTAATCTGCTGGCTCGGGATCTAGATGTTCCACAGCTCTCTCAACAAAAGCTGTTTAAAGCACAATGAAAATGAATCTTAATTGGAGCGCGTAACGCAAACAAAACAAGGCTGACACCACAGAAATATTCAGAATGTATAAAACTTTGTGAGTATAAGTGTGAGTGCAGGGATAAGCTCCAGCCCTCTGAGAATTGATAAAGCACTTAGCACTGTTAAATTGAATTAATGAAATGTGAATATAACGAACACGTTTGTTTTAGGAGCGATGATTGTGTGTAGAGCAAGTGAGCTCTGAAGGTTCAACTCTGACGCTCAACTGTTGAATTAACGAGCTAAACTGTACGAAAATGAAACATGAGGGAAACAGTGCGCAATGAAGGTTAATCTGAATTTGACAACAGCCTGCATTTAAAAAGTCATCAAATAGTCTGGCTGTTAAACATAAATGCACCAAAGGACTAAAATGTACAAAACACCAGAGGAAGGCTGCGAGGAAAGATTAGTTTGATTAATTTGAAGTATTAAGATTTGTCCAAAGAATCCACTCATATGTCTATATTTACTTTAATTGGTGCAAGTATAAATGTTAATTTAACCAAACACACTGGGAAAAAAAGACAAAAGCAAAAAATACCACATAACTGTGTCTTGTATTAAGATATTATTTTAACTCAATCTGATTTTGTGTAATTAATAGCATAAAATAGCATCCAGTTTAAAATCAATCAGTACTTGAACTGCAAAACGACACAAATAAAACTGAGCAAGACTCACAGGGATGTTTTCGTACCAGGAAGTAGAGTCACATATAATCCTCCATGTGGGACGTGAAGCAGCTTTAATATGAAGTGGTTGTGACTGACATGAGGGAGATGGAGATATCATCACCTCTGTCAGACGACTAGAGGAGAGGACACTCTGCCGGTTTCAATCTGATAATGTTTCATGAATATGTGACCTGATTTTTAATGATTATTTTCAAGGTTAAAACGTGTCACTGTCATTATTCATTTATTCAGATAATTTCGTAGTAATGTAGATTTAAAAGTCAAAAAACGCTCTGGGAAAAAACCCCATTAGTGTAACTCATGGATTCAAAACTTTATTTACATGTATCGGCAAAGAAAGTGACTAAATAAAAGTATTGATTATGTATAAAATGATCCCTGTCAATGTTTAATTATTTGGATCAGTAGAGTAACTAGTAATAATAGTAATTCACAGTGATACTATCCGCAATTATAATTATTAGTGCAGTCATTTATTGAATATTACTTCTGTGGTTATATATATATATTAAACTATATATACTATTCACTTATTCCACAGCAATGCATCATGTTCAATGAGATTATCATGTTTTCTTTGTTCTTGCAGAAGACTGATCTCTAAAAAAATCGAGGAACATCCTTCACTCGTCCTTCACTTTGTCAGAAAAAGTCAAAGTCAAAATCATCACATTTGGAGCTGCGTGCTTCAGAAAGGATATGAAATATTGTAACCTGAGAAAAATACCAAGGAGCTAAAACTGTCAAATCAATGCAGTGCAGCCTGAAGTACAACATTTCCCTCTACAGAGAGTAGAAAGTACCACAAAGTAGAAGTACAGAACTTGAGTTAAAGTCCTGCTGATAAATTAGATGGGTGTTACAGTGATCATCACGGTGGCAGGAACTGTCTGTGCGGAAACAGATTCACGTGAGAACCGACGGTTGCTTGGCTCAGTCTGCAGCTTTTGTTTATCCACTTCAAAACTAATCAAATCATTGACAGGCTGCTATTTCAGGTGAAATTGCTCTGGCCTGTTAAATTTCCCTATGGCAAAAATAACAAGTTTATCTCACAGCAACTGATGTGCTGATGAGCTGCTTCTCTCACTGGATCCATGTGGATTCTAACATGAATTATTCATGTCGCAGTGACACAAGGAGGAACACGCACATTAGACAGAAGCATATAAAGATATATATTTGTATTTTTCATGTTTACAGTTAAAAAAAAACCCTGTCATCTATTTCTATATTTTAGGCCGTACTGTGGAGATACAAATTCTCTCAACTGAAAGGATCATCTGATGACGGAAAGAGCAAGATCAAGTTTTTATTCCAAAATCAAGACTCCAAATCCATTGAGGCAAAGGTAATTCACTCTGAGAGACGCTGAGTTTCAAAGCAACAAGGCCACAGAGAACGCCATGAGTGTACTGTGGATGTTTTTTCTCTCTTTCAGGAGCTGGAGTTCTCGAACCTCTTCGCCGTGCTTCATTGTATTCACGCTTTTTTCGCTGCCAAGGTTGCTTGCCTGGACCCGATGTTCGTGGAGAGCCAAGGCAGCGCGACCACCCCGGGAATTCCTTCTCTCTCCAGTATCTCTTGTAATTCACAGACACCGAAACTCAAATACGCCACTTGACAGGCGCTGCTCCCTGAAACACGCCTTTCATAAAAAGACGCTGCACTTTGGTGTGACTGTGGCCTAAACAGGTGGGGAAAGATATTAGAGGTGGAGAGAAAGAGAAGTTGATATTACATTATGGAGGACAGCTGTAACGGAGGAATAAAAGAGGCTCTTAGGGATGGATACACTCGATATTTCTGAAAGAGCATTGGATTTTGGGGATTTCTTGAGTCGTTGTTGGATCTGAAGACAAACCTCTACTATCACGGAAACACTCTATGAACACGACACGTTTTTTAAAGTGAATTAGTCCTTCTCTTGATCCTCAGACGTCCTTATAATCCACACAACACAAAGAAAATGTTAGTTCTTTCCCCATGTGTTCCTGCTGTATGTAGTTTTACTGAATTTGGGGTTTAACAAAATCTGCCTTTTTCCCCCCACATCAGATACACTTCAAGTTTTTGAGGTGAAATCTGTCGTGATTCAGTTCAAAAGCAAAATAGAAGTGGAAAAAGTCAAAACTCAGCATTTAAATTTTGATTGAATTCATCACATGTTAGTTTTCTGGCTGCTTTAATGGAAGAATTGACTGGTTTCAGATCAGCGTGTGTACAAACACTCTCCATAACCTCAATTCATGACATAGACCTGTGTCTGAGGTCAGAGCGTACCGAGAATCCTGGACAGACGAAAGTGTTGTTTTTATCGTGTGGGTTAGAAATGACAATTTGATAATCAGGTTCACCATCCACTTGACCATAATCTGACACAACCTGCTTTAAACATGATTAGAAACACCTTTCATAATCCTTTTATCATTACTTCCCCCTAAAGCTTGATTATGTAAATAAACACTGACTTTCAAATGAACTCAGAGAATTATGAATTATGGGGAACTACTCGTGGGGATTACTGCATTTGTTGATTTGACGTGCACCAGAGACGACTAGGTACGATACTGCATAACCTCGTACTCCCGTCATCTCTGACTCTATGGACCAATTTAAGAGAATAAAGATCAGCGAGGGTGTATTTTTGGAATATTTTATCTTTTTTGACTTCAGCTTGTAAATATGATAAAGAGAAGAAAATAAAAACTTCTGGAGAAAAAGACGCCGAGAGGGAAAACAGGAGAATTGTAGCAGAGGTTTGCGACGGCCCTTTAAACTTCACTCTGTGCTGTTTTGTTTATAAATGCTGCAGAGTCACAACTAAACGATCACGTTCGACGAGAGAGCTCGGGCGCAATTAGTCACGCTCTTACCTTCCATTTACAAAGTAGGATTCGAGCAGAGGAGGCCCGTGGGTCAGTAAACTCTGGGGGATAGCAAATTAAATGGGGTCAGTTAAGAGCCCGGCGCCGCGCGGGCTTGTTAAGCTGACGTGTGAGTGTGTGCACGAGGGAAACTAATGGCGGTGCAGTCTATGCAAAGAAAGTCCGAGTGATGCTTCTGTGCTTTAAAAATAATCTCGGTCGCATTTACCCTTATAACACAGGATCCTAGAGGGAGGTTTATTTTATTTTTTGCAGATGTTTTATTAACAAATATTCTGTGTCAGAAATGAATAAATGAGACGTTTTATAACACGACCCACGTGCGGTTGGTTTTATTTCTCACCGTGTCGGGATTATTCCACCAGGAGGAGTCGAATCGCAGTTTCACCTGTTGAAATATTAGCTTGAGTTGACGAGTTAAGTGAGTTTTGATGTTCTCAGGGTTTTAATAAACACGCTGCCCATTTACTTTAGTGTATAAGTACTACAACTCAAACACACTCGACTGTACTTAAAGGGATGGTTCACTGAAAAATGAAAGTTCACTCATTATCATTATCACCAATAGGCGGATGGAGGTTTGGGTGAAGTGTTGTGACAGCGTTGCAGCCAAATTAACCCTTTCTTCAGACGTAATAAAACAACATAACATGTCGTTTCAAGGGAATAATTAATGGATCTCCATGTGGTGCTTTTAAAGATAAAAGTGAATAAAATAAAGCTACTTGGAAATAGAATGTTAAGTGAATTTTTAACTAATATAGATTCGTAACTCTGTTTTTATTGTAGATTAAAGCCTGATTATGGTTTCTGGTTAATTTCTGTGTGTGTTTACATTGCATAAAGTTCCCAGAGGTTTAATTGAGGTTTCTTGATTGATTACACTCAGTGTTTAAAACGCTGCTTCCAAATTAACCCGAGATCATAAAAAAGAAGATTGACACTGATGAGTTTTGTGGCTGCGTCGTCCCAGCTTTGAATCTGAGACCTTCATCTCATAATCCCTCTGTGATGTGATGTGTGAGGTAAAAGCAGCAGCCACACAAGCTCGATTCCTGCAGATACCACTTCACCACTCTATTAACGTTTTAACTGCCTGCCCACGTCCGACGGAAACTCAGGGAAGAAAACAATCGACTTAAACAGACAGAAAAAAAAGCGCAGTTACAATGATTAGAAGAGGCATAATGTGACTGTGACCTTTATTTTTGTGCCAAACATTTACGGAGAAACAACACATTTTCAAAATGAACTGCAAACACTATGACAAAAAAAATCAGCCTGATTAAAAAAAAAAAAAGAAGAAAGTAACAGATCAGTTTTGGCTCTTAACAATTTAACGTGAAATAAGAATTGGTTGAGACGTTTCCGGGTGCTGTTTCCGTCTGTGTTACTCGAGTCGTGTGCACATTAAATGAAATCAAAGCAGTCCTATTAACTTTGGTGCAAGGCGTGACCTGAGAGTCGAGGTTGTAGGTCCCCTGCTTCCAATGCTTAATGTGCTCTCTAATTAGCAATTAAATTTCAGATAATGGTATATTATCTGTTGCATGCCTGTAATTATTGTGATATACTGATATTGTGCAAATCAAATGGGACTACGTTGTTAATTGTAATTAAAAGCTGATAAATGATTCCATTATTGCTTAATCGCAAAAGCTTTCCACTGAAGAAATATTTTTTTTAAAAACACAATTTAAAATTTTTACAGAAAATAAGTGTTACCTCTTCACACGCAAAAACTAAAAGAATAATCAGCCCAGTTTAAAACAAATTTTTTTTTTTCATTACACCCAAAAAAAATGAAGATCTATTTCACAAATATATCTCACCTATTAAAACAGCAGTGGAGTTTTTGATTTACAGAGTTCCCAGTGTCAAGATACAGTACAGCAAGAGGGTGCTACAAAAAAAATGCCAATCGAACTGTAGGCAGAATCATAAGAGAACAATACATATATCACCTTTATATTGAAGAGAAGTAATATCAACAACATTCAACTCAGCTTTTGGAAAGTACTAAAATGATGCATTCAAAATAAGATGAATATTTTCCAAGTCTGCGTTGGTAAAGCATGAAGACAAAGTGTGACATCTGTCGATGTGCTGTTTTCTTTTTCACCGCGGAATGTTTTAGTAGAAATATAGCATCATCCAATGCACTGTGCCAGGGAACTTACAGAAATCCCTAATGTGATGGGTGTGTTGGCACTTAAAAGCCATCACTATCAGCGACGCTCTGCAAGAAAGTTGTACTTTTATTTAACAGGATTTACGTGACGGTTATTTCAGTCCATATTACAGATGAAGCCAAAAAAAAATACACGGCAGCTTGTTTGTTCACTGGAGGACTGCAGGTTTAAGGTGCTTTGCTGGACACGTGCGTCTCAAGTCCAGGACACGAAAGGCTTCAAAATTCTCCATGATTCTGATTTTGCATTGGTGTCGATTATAAAAACGCGTTTGTCTCAAGGCCGCCTAATCGATAAATAATCTTTGAATATTTTTCTCGACCACTAGGGGACATCACCTCCAGTGAGCGATCGATAAATGTGAAGCAAAGTCAGGAACAGACATAGACACTATATTCATGCATGTGATCATCACCGACAACTCCCCGTCACCAGCTCTCTTTACAAAAAGTGTGAAGTATTAAACACCCGTCATACATTTATTTTTTCACCATTTCAAACCTCTGATGTGATTAATGAGACTAATATATTATTTGCATTAATAATAGAAAGAAAACCACGGAGAGGAGAGGGGCCCACAACACCTCATGTCAAGTAGGATGTTACTCATATTCAAAGTGAGGAAACACAGGTCAATGTGTGTGAGCACCTTGTTCAAAACGTTCCATCAAAAGGTACGTGTAGAAAACTATGAGCCGATCTGGTCTCTTGATGCTCGACTGTAAAAGGAAGGTAGAAAACCACTGTGACCTAAAACAAATCATCCAGAGGAGTAATGACATAAGTGCCCCAGTCATGATGATGTAAGAGCGTCTGACTCTTCGAACTCAAAACGGGAGGATGTGGCCTTATTTGACTTTCAGCGTCTTTCGTTCCTTTCAGCGTCGTTTCGTTGCCGGACACAGAGTAAGTTAAAGCTTCTAAAAAAGGTGCAATAAAAGTCTTATTCTTTAACATGATCATATTTAAACAAATATAGTAAGAATTTTTTTTATACATTTTTTTTTGATCTGCACACTTCTGCAGAAATCCTGACATTGTGATAAATCTGAATCTCACAATGGGTTTCGGAAAAAAACTATGTCCATTGAGTTTCATCTTACAATTTTTTTTTTTTTGATATACAAATCAACAGAAAATGTCAACAAAAACAATTATAACATTATTATCCAATATTCTCTATGACGTCTCTTTCATTCACAGTTTTGTCATCAAGATTTTATGGAAATAATGCTACATTTGTACTGAGATGGGTGAAGAACAGCGTTTCATCAGGAGCTGCACCCATTACCAACAGATACCGGGGGAATCAGTCATTTCTCTCTGTAGTACAGCAAATACGCTTTCAGTGACTCAGGCAGCGGCAACGCCATTATTTGGTCTCTCAACATGTTCACTTGCTTGAGAATTTCAATTTCGCCAATGTCTCTCTCCTCCTCCTCCTCCACCTCCTTGTGTTCTTCCTCGGCGTGCTCCTCCTCCTCGCTCTCCACCATTTGGGGGATCAGCTGGTTGCCCACGAAGACGTAAGTGTTGATGCGTCGCCGCCGGCAGCGCCTCCTTTTGCGCTTCTGGGGGATTCTCTGCACCAGGCCCTTCTCCTGACTGTCCTCGTTGGCCAGGTTTCTGAGGGTGCGGCGGATGTAGATCCGAGAGAGATCCTGAAGGCTGCGGACGGTCACCGGGGCTGAGGACAAATGGAGATGACACAGTCCTTCAGGGCGACGCGCCACCACAACAAGAATAATCCATACAACTGTACCCTTTAAATAGGTCAGCATAAACAAGTGAGGCCGTCAAGGAAAAGTCTGTCTCAGTAACTCAAGGAAGGGAAATAAGTGGCACTATGAAGCAGCTGCGGGACAAGATTCATATGTCTGAGCAAATATTGCTTGAGGAACAGTCTCGTCACATTACTTTAAATGAACTGTCTGACTTCCTGCTTTACACTTCAAGACGGGTTAGACATAATAAAACATGAGGACTCAAGGATTTTTCTTCTTGTGTGGAGTCTGGGGAAACTTACGCAGCTGAACAGCGTCAGGCTTCTCTCCGTCAGCTCTACTCTGCTGGACCAAGGGGGCAAAGGACACTGCCAAGATGTTATTGCTCTCCCATGTGCACTGACCAGTCCTGGTTATCGCGGTCAGCTGCATACAGACACAAAACCTGAACTCAACACTTAACACTTATAAAATATGAACCACTGTAATAAATCAGGGAACAAGGGCTAAAGGCCGAACCCACCTTCTAGTTTTCTTCTATATGTTG
The DNA here is from genome assembly GCF_024713975.1 of Paralichthys olivaceus. NCBI lineage: Eukaryota > Metazoa > Chordata > Actinopteri > Pleuronectiformes > Paralichthyidae > Paralichthys > Paralichthys olivaceus. The sequence continues at coordinate 8,357,524 of NC_091108.1, read as the reverse complement.
TTTTTATAATGTGCTGGTGATAGTTCTGTGGATCTGTCGTTTATTTATTTACTTGAATACTTGAAAACTCATCTTATGAGGATTCATGTCTATTTTTGATTCAAAGCCAAAAGTAGAAATGTATAGATTCAGTATTTACTTGGTAAATAACATTCACACACACACACACACACAAAGGTGTTATCCAGATTGCAGGTGATCATTACAGGTGGCAGATGTAAACACTCTGTGTGTAACCAGAGAAATATATAAACCATGTCCCTGGAGAAGACGTGTAACTTTCTTTACATTTGCATATATGCTGCCAGATCAAACTCTATTTTTGTATTTACTTTGTGAGCAGCCACGGTGCCATTAAAGATAAAGACAACATCTATGTGTGAATTTATATTGTGACATTATTTATGGTAATATGTTTTTATATTTAATGGAGAACAAATCAGTTGATGAATAGATTAAACCTGACAGAAATATTATTTTTTGTCTTATCTGACTAATCAACATATTTTATCCCACTAATTTAAAAAATCAAACAAAATATAATGAGTTTGTTTTTTCCAGATGAAGATGAATTTGTCAAGAAAGACAGCAAAACAACCCACAGCCTGTCACACACTGTCCAAAACAGACAGCACCAGAAGCCATCACCAGCATCTATGAAATACCAGAACTATATTATTTATATTCATCTGATGAGCTGAAACTTTTGCCATGTTTTAAAGTTAAATAAATTCTCCTCAGCTGATTGTAACACTGGTCACTCTGAATTAGTACAGCCAGGGACAACACAAACAAATAAACAGGGTTATTTTATCAATCAATTGATCAATATTTTGTCCAAAGACACATTTCAAATAGTATTTTTGATTAAATCTCATAGATTGGGCACACTGACAGAAGGTATCCATGGAGAGCCTGTTTTGTTTTTTGTCATTTAAGGGCGTCTAACAGCATAACTATGTCGACGTAGTATAAAAACAAAGCTACATCCTGTCATTTGTTATGTTGACAAATCAGTGGAAAAAGAAGGAGTTTGATGAAGTTTCCCAAAGAACGAGGAACCTTTGCAGGAACTCTGTGCTTTTTCACCCGAAGGGCCAAGATTTTAATTAAGTTCCAAAAATAACTTTTTACTCCCCAAAATAGCCCCTGCTCAGGGCAGCATGTTACAATATACAGGAACCTTTGGGGTTGAGTTTGCAGCACTGAAGCTCGGTCCAGTATTTCTGCGTTTTATCTACGTAATAGATTCGAGTGAATATATATTGCGACTCATTTCTTTCCCAATCAAAAGCTGCACAATTTGAATCTCTGTTCACTGTTGTTGTTTTGTCACTCGTCATTGGGGTTGTATAATTTTCTGTATATGCGATATCTGGTTGTCGTGGCTCATCTCCTCCAGGTCTGCAGACTGCAGCTGAAACAAATCTTAGTTCCTGGGACTTTAAGTTTTAGGAACCTTTGGTTGAAAAGGATCTAAAGAGAAGGATGATTTTCTGAAATGATTCACATTGCTGTTTAAGAGCCCTGATCCTAATCATGTTAAATTATTCCGTCCAACATGATTCAGAAGTGTCCCAGTTTTTCGTACCTTTTACCTTCTAAAAAAAAATTGTTAAAAATACATTATAACATCCAGTTGGTGTCTTTTAAGATCACTGGTACCTGAACTCACTTCAGAATGTACTGAAGTGAACTTTTGCTCACAGTATCTAACCTAAGCCAGGGTTTGTTTTTTTTTTTCCTTTTAATACATTCAATTGCCCTGAGTCCTTGGCCACAAGTCTGTCGAGATCTCTACCCTCCTTCCTACAAAAGGTTCCTGCTGAACATTTTCTCCACCAACTTTTAAAAAATATCCCGACTGACCTCTTACATGCTCTGTCCACACTCGACCCATCCACCATTTTAAATAAAACATTATTGTGTGAGCTCCTTACACCGCTGCTCAAATCCAGGGGCAGTTGTGGCTCAATAATGCATGTGAAAGTTGCATAAGCAGTCTTGTAGGTCAAAGCTATTTTACCTTGCGTTCCCCCATGTGCTGGCACTTTGTGATGTGCTAATCCTGTGTTATACCAGTGGCTCATTGCTCTTACCTGATCCTCTATAGGCATCACCAGAATTCCTCCAATTTTGAGCAGCACTTTCATGTAATTTTCATGGTCCTTCTGAACCCCGGCGCCGCAGTAAATGCGGTCGTATTGATGACTGTCTGTGGAGATTTCAAGGCAATTCCCCACCACAAAGACAGGTTCGCAAAACTCAAACCTGTAAAAAATAACACGCAGTGAATAAAATACAATAAACAAACATGAACACAACCATGAAATCATCACATACGTGGTTTGAATACATTTACTTGTTAAAGAAAAAAATATGAAATTTGGGGAAATATGCTAATTTATCTTCTTGCTGAGGGTTGGATCAGAAGACGTGTGTGTGGCTCCAGCCAGCAGCTGTTTAGCTTAGCATTGAGAGTAGACACAGGGGAAAACTGCAAACCTGACTCTGTCTGAAGGTTAAAAAATCTGCTAACAAGCTCATTAATTAACATCCTGCTTATTGGTACGGTTCAAAAACTGAAGTGTTAAAGACTGAATTTGGAAACACAGGGTCGGGCCAGTCAGATATCATCTAACTCTTAGCGAGACAATAAGCAAACATAATCCCCAACATTTCAAATCATTCTTTAAAAACAACTGGATGAATTCAGACCATAAGATCTAGTGAGGACCCTTTTTTCTTTTGATTATCCGTCTTTTCATCTAACTCTCAATAGAGTGTATTTTCCCGAAAGATGTACTCACTTATCAAAGCTGTCACTATTCTTTATGAAATCCTCAAGTTTCTCTCTGGCATATTCAACCACGTCCTTGTGGAGCTCAACTCCATGGTTCACACCAAATGGCCCTTAAAAAAACAGGAAACATAAAATTCTAAGTAATATTGTGGCACAGCATTATCACCTACCTGTTACGGTGTCATGTAGAGCGGAGACACTTCAACTTCAACTACTTTTTTTTACAAGTAATTTGAATTGAAGAAATGCTGAACATTATCTGATTCCAGATCCTCTTGTGCTTTAGGAAATTATGATTGGTATGATTAACTATATCCATTTAATTTTTTCCAAAGAATTTCATCCATCATGAAAATAACTACTGCTTCCCTACTGTGTTATTGATGCAGGATGTGTAGTCACACGCTGTACTTTCCCAGCTGAATGTGCTATCTAGGTAATACAGTGCATCTGAGCAGTTCCCACACATGATAAATATGTACTCTATGCTTACCTATGATAAGACCAACCATTGTGCTTAAGTAGCCGGTTCCACTGCCCAGATTGAGGAAAGAAAGTCCTGGCTGCAGTTTGAGGGCCTCCATCACCTCCGAGTATATACACGGAGCAGACAGGTGTATGTTGCCGTGTTTCCACGCTAAGTCTTTGTAGGCACTGTCCCGGTAGCCGTCCAGATAGTAGTCACCGCGGTCTATGGCCCGAAAAGCCTGCTCGACTTTTTCTGTGCGAATATACTGAGCTTCCTTCAGATTGTCAATGAGGTCATCATTGTCCTCGCCGGCGCTCACGGCTCCCCCCATGGTGGAAACAGCAGAGGAACAAGAGTCGTACTCAGGATGAGCTGTTCCTCCTCACAGAGGCATGGAGATGAACGACTGGCTGAGGGATCGTTCCGCTTTGACTCCTCCTGGAAGCGTCCGTTCAGACGACACGCATGTCCAGGCAGAGCGTGACCTGGGAGACACAATATAAGCATGTTATAGCGATCTAACTGTAGCGTACAGATTCAATATGCTGATAATAGTAAAGATTTATTAATATTCTCCCATAACTGGGGTTGTTTTATGATGAAGAATTATCGACTGAGAGAAACAGCCTGAATAATCAGTGACATATTCTGCTACAGTTGTGTTCTCCCTAATTAATTCCCCTCAGGAAAAAACGTAGGCGATTTGTGTCTTGAAAAGCATTTGCAGATGAAACAATTTAGCTGTATTTTTGTAAATGTCGACTACACACAATGAATTCATGAAACTGTAATGTTTGACAACAGGCCAATAATAAACACTAAAGAATTTCCACTTAACTGCCGTGGATCATTAATATGCTTCCTACAATGAAAATATTTGTTGTGAAAAAACCTTACTTGACATGTTGCAGTCTATTTAAACGTGTAGCACAATGTAAGGTGCTGGAAATGCTATGTTTTTTACAGATATGTACATTTTGATGTGATTTTTCAACTTTTTAAGACTTTCCAGCTCCTCAAATGTAAATATTTGATGTTTTTGTTAATAGTGACTGAATATTTTTACACCGTTGTCTTTTGAAAACAATCTGAAGAGGTCACCCTGGGTCCTGTGAAATCGTGATGAAGTTTTTCTAATAATTTTATGTCGTTTAGTTTTTTAAAAAAAGCTCATAAATATATAGTAAACATAATGAAATCAATAATACTTCGCTGGAGCTCTAATATTTTATCAACAGCTCAATTTCACCGCCTGCTTCAAACTCTTTCACAACCAAAGCCTGGTGTAAGTCTGTCTGACAATAGCATTGATATATATTGTGATATTATAACTGTAAGAACTGTTGATGGATAAAATGACTGAAGGTCAAAACTCAAGCTACACTAGCAGTAAATAGAACTTATTGTTAGACTGACGCACTTTTAGAGGGTCATTAAATAACCAGACAGGAATGACTCAGTGTGTGAGTTAAATACCTGATCATGAAGGTTCGTCATTAAGGTGGTGTAAAAAAAAAAGAAACACATAAAATCCCACATTACCAAAGGTCACTCACAGATTAACACCATCCATAATGGCCTAATACACGTTGAGCTACGATGGCAAATACTCTGCACATTTATATTGTCTCACAGTATATGGTGCTAGTTCATTAGGTACCTTTGGGTTGTAATGTTCATTTTTTAACTATTTAGACTGGTGTTCCATTCCGCTGCATTTTACCAAGAGATATCTCTTTCCTCACTGATAAATATGGAGAAGAAATCCTCTCACAGACATTAAACTGACTATAATCACATTCTGATGAAGCGTTCCTGCCGAAACATGCATCAGATTTGTCTGCGTTTTGCAGTGACACATCTGTTTTCTGAAGCAGCACTCCCATCCAAGGTTCAGTGCAGGAGTGTAATGGTTTCCTCTAAACATTACAACCTTTGTGGAGGTTTGATTTATTGCACGTGTTTCAGTAACTCTATCTATCTTGCATGTCTTTAAAAATCATACTACACAAAGGGGCCACTGTAATAATACAGTCCTTGTGTTATACTTGTATACGATATGTATGGCACCTGCACAGACCTACCTGCTACACTGAGACACAGACTCTGGGGTGAAACAAAGGGGAAATGTTCTGTTACATAACAGTGTTTTTCATTTGGCTGACTCAACTCTAATTCATGCTCTTTTCTTGTTAAGTTCTGAACACTTGTAAAAACTACAAGCGTAAAACGATTCTTTAGTTAAACTGCTGACAACTCAAGTTCAAATTTAAGCCATAACCCCATGATGATTTATTGTAGTGGATCACAAACCTAAAAGCATGAGAATCATTGCTACGAGGGGATATTTGCTAAATATGAAAATGCACTATGGGAAAATATGCACAGGTGTGATGATATTTATTTAGATTATAAATAAAGTCAGATTGATATAGATGTTTTGGGGCTGACATTGTGGTTACCAAAACTGAAGAAAATCGATCTTGATCACCACCTGGTGGCTGGCCGCAGTACAGGTCATAAAGCCAAAGTAATTTTATTCTACTCAGTTATTTGATGAAATAAACAAGGGGGTGAGATGCAGAGATTGACAGCTGAGACTTGGTCGAGCACAAACATTGACGGGACTTTGATACCGCAGCCCCACGCAAAAATCACTGCTCTGCAGATTCTGGCTACAAGTAACGTCAAAATCACAAGATGGCGGCACATGTATCCAGCAACATTTGGCTTCATTTTTGCACACAGGCAGGAGGTTCAGATGCATCTTTATACACATTCTATCTAAATAACTATGAATAAAAAGAAAACACAAATACATCCAAATATATAGAATTAGAAAATAAACATAATCATTCACGTAAAATCTATAGTGCAGCTGGAGATGCACACAAATGAGATAAGTCTTGAATTCCCTCTCTGCCCTCTCAGCATCTCTACATCTGACTCAGCTAATAAAGATTCAATTCAGAGGTGACTTTGAAGTGGGAGGCCTGGTACGGTAATTTTCTGCTGGCTCCTCCTCACAGGCAAAAAAAAAAGTCATTGATTCACTCACCATTGTTGATTGTACAGTGTGTGTTTTTATCCCAGTTTCTCCCTCTGCCCTCTCTGTAATGCAGAGTCCTTTGAGTTGCCTGCAGTTGAAAGAAGATCCAGGAAAATGGGTCAAGGGAGGTATTCTGTAAGCAAATTGCTTCTGGGAACTGCTGCACAGTCAGAACAATGATAATCTTGAGTCTTAAAACAGGTCATTATTCATCCAGTCCTTAAAGACAAACCAACAAAGGCCCCCCAAATAATTACATTTGTTGCAACAGTAAAGTTAGACAGAAAAAGAAATGTTAATAAACAGGAATTCGCTGGTAAACACACACAGAGGTTGTCCTGGGTTTACCCCTGGTGTGTGTGAAAAGAGCATGGACGCCATTTCAGGCCATGACCAGGCTGCTGTGACCCGATTAGGGACACCCCAGTGAACGAGGCAGGATGAAGAAACGTGTAACAGATCCTCCGGCAAACACAAGATCACCTCTCGTGCTGTAACTAAATACCAAAGGCCTGTCTAGGCAGCACCAGGACACACAGACTGCTGATCAACAGACAGAGTGCGGTCTAACTTTTGGATGTTTGAATTGCTACATGATACAACGCTGGAAACCACGAAGAATATCACCGAGCAGCTCGGACTGTGTGAATCTTCTATTTATTTTTAGCCACCCACCCTATTACCATGGCTCTAGGTGTAACATCATTCGTTAGACAGTCAGACTCTTTGGTGCTAATGAATTTGATGATTGCCTCATTTGATGTACTGAGTCCTCATCTATACCTGCAGCAGTTCTATACTTGCACCATTTCACCACTGTTTAATGGACAGATATTCCACAAACTAACCACGACCCAGTTCCCATTACATCTACTGTGCATACTCATGGAAAAGCCTAAGATAAATTTTGATCTCAGGCATGCTTTGACCTTCACTGAAGTATTATGTTAAAATGTCCAGTTTTACATAAACATAACTTTTAATCTGAACAGTGGAGCATATTTAAATGCTCCCCGGAGGAGGAATTCTTTTTCGATTCTATTTACCTTCTGACCTCCACAGCTAACCTTCTACACGTAATCTCTTGAGAGCAAGTGGTCATTGTAGATACAGTAGTTAGTGCTCTCAAGAGGAAGAAAGCATTTAATTATTTTGAGCTCTGTGAATTAAGGCCATGTTTCCTCTTTTACTGCATTAAGTTTGGCGACAGGAGGACTGAAATCAATATAGAAGCGCAATGTCCTCTGAAACAACAGTAATAAGCATGTTCTGATATATACCATAAATAACATGAGCAAGAGGAACAACCTCTACTTCCATTAAACTATTGTGTAGTTACTACCTCCACCAAGGAGGCTGTTTTCACTACTGTCCATTTGTTTGTTTGTTTGTTTGTCACAAAACTTGGTGGAAGGTTGGGACACGAGCCAAGACAGAATCCATTACATTTCGGCACAGATCTGGACGAAGGAGTGGATCCAGGAATTGTTTCTGCTTTCTTTGACATTATGAGATTTTTTTTACATTTTCACTGATTTCCCAAGAAATTATTCATGATAGAAGAAATCAAGTGTATTTAGGGGACTGATATTAATGAGTGTGTGCAATTTGGTGTGGCTAGATTGAATCGAAGGGGACTGTTGGACTGCTGATTGCTATTCTACTTTTATATTTGACACAGCCTCTATCTTCTGTACTAAAAAGTCAGACTGTAATTTCCCTCACAATACATTTAAACCGTCTGTTCTAACCGGTCTGACAGGAATATCTTTTAAATATGCATCAGACCCAAATCTATTTGAAAAGATCTCACCATTCCAGTTGTACAAGTTTTGGGCAATTCTAGTTGTAGTATCATATCAAAATTTAGCGTTTCAATTCCACAGCTACACAAGATACAGAACTTTTGAGTCCCCATAATGAACCTTCCATTTGCATCTTTCTCAGACAAGAATATAGGACAGACTGTCATGCAAACCTCTGAACTGCTTCATGCTCAACAGTGGATAAACCCTTTTGATTTGGGAAATAATCAGGCTTTTCCTCTGGTTCCACCCTCAAGCTAGTGGAGCGTTCAGACTTAATTAAAAGTGCATTTCATCATTCTCGCATCTCTCTCTCTCTATTTATGTGACTTTGACCACTAGACTCTGTGTTAATTAGCCACAAACAGCCAAGAGATGTGAGAGTAAAAGGCATGTGTTGTGCCAGCCTGACAACAGAAACAGACACCATGTGAGTGTGTGTGTGTGTGTGAAACAACTCATGTTATTAAAATTTACCAGTTGTGTCTCTTATTCTCCTCTGCAGCCTCTTAATTTTGCTCCTGCTGCGATGAGTCATACAGTTTTGTGTCAAATTGAGACTTATTTTCCTCCCTTCAGTTTGTGTCACCTTGAAAAACCTCAAACTGTTTGTAACCCCCCCCCCCCCCCCCCCCGACTTTGTGCACAGTCACACCGCCTCCAAAGTTTACTTTGCTTTACTTTGTCTACACAAATCTTAAAAACAGTTAATCATTTATCAGTCTATTACTTCATCTTATTAAGTATGACGGGACTGGCAGCCTTGCAGCGCAGCCAGCAAGACAATAGACTTTACGTGTTGTCAACAGCAGGGTCACAAATGTATTATTTCCACTACAGCTGAAACTAACGGTGGACTTTTGATTGAAATTAATTGGTTCCGGTATAGCAACATATTTTCATCCTGAGATATTTGCTTTCTCTTTTCATTTTTTTTGCATCCGTCGTGTTTTAGACACACACATCCACTTCCTCTTAGTGATTCCTCCAGAGGGTCTCCTGACGTGTTCTTACACAGACTCCTTCAGACATTATCCTCGATTTTTACAGGGGGGCTGGAAAGTCTGCAGCCTCTTGCTCAGATTCACCTTACAACAACTTACACTGAGAAACTTTCAGAGCCATCTAAAGTAAGTTGGCACTGTTTTTTTGTTTTTTTTTACAGACATACTGATTCTACGGTGGTCAAGAAAGCTCAACGCACTGCAAATTAAAGAAAACACACGCAAATAGAAAAACCGTTCAACAACAACTGTTCAGATTAAGAAAATAACTTCATCAACTTGACATGCAAATACAGGATGTGCAGCGTGTTTCTGTATTTGCCTGTGTTGTGACTTTTTGCAGCGTGTTTCTGTATTTGCCTGTGTTGCAGTGCGTGTCTCCTCAGATTGATGAAGTTGTTTCCTTAATGTGCACGTGTCTTTTCTATATTTGCAGGTGTTTTCTATATTTGCAGGTGTTTTCTATATCTGCAGGTGTTTATTCTATATCTGCAGGTGTTTTCTATATTTGCAGTGCCTCCAGCTCTCTCTGCAACCTAATGAGTCACCTCATCCCACATGTAGTTTGCATGTTTCCGGTCACTCACTGCTCCTAGACAGATGTTCCCAGATGTTCCTGAGTTTCCTCAACTTGACACCTGACGAGGCCAATCAGCGCCGCACATGGTCACGTGACGCAGTTGCCACACAGACGGCGGCGTGTCAGCCAATCAGGGAGCCGGACTCTTCTGCTCGCACTGCGTGTGACGATGGAGCAAAACAACAACAAGCGTTTTCATGAAATGTTGTGAATCATGGCTGCTCCTTAATCCACGTCCGTGAGGACACACACGACGAGACCCTGTGACACACACACTGACACTGACCGTGTGTGTTCATGTGTGTGTGTGTGTGTGTGCGTGTGTGTTCACGCAGCTTTTGTTCCCAAACTAAACGCAGTCGCTGCTCTTCTCTCTGCAGTGCGATTAACCTCAATCTTTAAACCGGGGTTAGAAGAAGACGCTCAGAAATCACAAGTGAGGAAACACAAATAAAAAAAACCCAACAACAACACAGAGCTTCTTCCGCCTGATGCAGCTGAAGTCTGCGCGTCAGACCAACAATAACACGACAGATGCGCAAATAACAAACAAAACAAAACACGTAGGGTTTCCGCAAACGTTCCTCCGCAGCGCGGACTGAGGCGATCGGTAGAAATAGTTCGCTTCGTCCTCAAGTCACCGTGTGGTTGTCGGGACAAGTGAGCTAAAGTTAACCTGGCTAACGTTAGCAGCTGTAGGGCCCGAGTGCGCCATCATCCAAACAGAGACAAAGCGGGTTAGGTAAGCGCTGCTCTTCTCTTCCTGCTGCCGTCGCAAAACACCGCAAACACCCCGCAAACTCACCGCAAACTCGAGCTGACAACCAGGGAGCTAGCAAACACGCGAGCTGCCGCTAGCCTCACAACAAAGAGATGAAAACAAACACTCACAGAGTCGTGTCGCACCAACGCGCACCTTGTGAACCCCGGGCTGCTCCGTGCACTGCGGCGGTCGGTCAGTGACAGTCTCCGGGAGGAGAAGCGGAGAGTCTCCTCTGCAGGAGGACGACAGGACTAGTTACCCGTGTTGACAGTTAACCGTGTTGACAGATAACCGTGTTAACCAGCTGGTTGGTGTCTGCAGGTGAAAGTAGCACGAGCTCGAGCCGCCGAGTCCGAGGGAAGAAGAAAGAAACAGCTGAGCAGAGGATGTAAACACAGGTCACGTGGTCTGAGTGTTGTCGACAGAGAGAAGCACTGTTGCTCCACATCTATCTATCACCTATCATCTATATATATCTATATCTATCATCTATCATCTATCACCTATATATCTATATCTATCATCTATCTATATCTATCATCTATGATCTATATATATCTATCATCTATCACCTATATATCTATATCTATCATCTATCATCTATGATCTATATATATCTATATCTATCATCTGTCATCTATATATCTATCATCTATATATTTATCATTTATCACCTCTCATCTATTTATATCTATATCTATCATCTATATATATCTATATCTATCACCTATCATCTATTTATATATATATCTATCATCTATCACCTATATATCTATATCTATCATCTATCTATATCTATCACCTATCTATATCTATCATCTATCACCTCTCATCTATCTATATCTATATCTATCACCTCTCATCTATCTATATCTATATCTATCATCTATCTATCATCTATATATCTATCGATCATCTATATATCTGTCTATATATATATTATCTATCTCTATCTATCATATATCTATATCTATCATATATCTATATATCGCTATCTATCATCTATATATATATCTATATCTATCACCTATCTATATCTATCTATCATCCATCATCTATCTATATATCTATATATCTGTCTATATATCATCTATCATCTATACATCTGTCTATATATATATATATGTCTATGTATATATATCATCTATCTCTATCATATATCTATATAGATGTATATATCTATCATCTATATACATCTATCTATCACCTATCATCTATATATATATCTATATCATCTTTCATCTATCTCTATCTATCATCTATCTATATATCTCTCATCTATCTATATCTATCATCTATCAAATCATATATATATATATATATATATCATCTATCTCTATCTATAGAGATATATATATAGACCACCTCTAAACTGTTGATTATAGTTGACTTTAAAGCAACAGATTTTATTCTGAATGCTTATTGTAATTTTGACCTGCACTTAAATACATTGTGTGAGTCAACATGAATCTCTCTCTGTCTCTCTAGAGAAAAGCTGTTGTTAGCTAACACAAAAATAATGAATCTATGATTAATTTTACTGCAGTTTGTTTTATAATTTCATTACCGTCCAGTTTGATGCATGTTTTCCAGCTATTTGAATTGGACTTGTATTTAATGATGCCATCCATCTGTGTGTGTATCTAATTAACCAGTCACTGGCAGCTTAACAAATCAACACACCCTAAATACTGATTAAAACTTACCAAGAACATAATCCTAATGTGTCTGTGATCATAAGTGAGTGTAGGAACCTGGGGTGATCCTGGAAATCATGTCCCACCCTCTCACCTTACACAGTTCCCTTAAGGAAAGGCCTTAATTTAGCCTGCTCTGCTCCGCTCTGCCCTGGAAGTGTGGGAACAGACCTTCACCAGGTTAAATAAGGAAAGATTCATGGCCACTCTCTAGCACAGAGAGCCAAGGTTCCATGGACCTCACATAATCTCATCTTTCTTTACCTCCGCCAAGGTTGTGTTTCCACCCCAGTGTGTTTCCACGAAACTCAGTGGAAGGATAGGTAATGGGTCAGGGGGCGGATCCAGGGTGTTGTTGTTTTATTTCTTTAACATTGTGAGACAGGTCATTTTTCAATATTGTCCTTGATTTCCTATTTAATAATTTATGGATGTTGATAAAAGACACATCTGGCGTGTTGAGGGGACTCATTTCTATAAATGTGGGTAATTGCACATTAATTGAACCTAAGGGGTCCGTTGGGCCTCGGCGGAGGTTTCCTCTCTACTATGTGCCATTCTAGTTTTGTTGCCTAAAAAATACTCAGTCCGTTCAATAACATTTAGAAATTCAATAAACCAAAGCAGCGGTTGTTCTGTTTTCAGGCTTCACTCAGGCCATCAAAGTGTTTTACAGACACAACTATCAGCTTCCCTGATTTTTGACTTGGTTCCTAGAAAGGAGAGTAGATTAGTATCAGCTTTAATCAAAAGTTGTTCCTCATGATCGTTGGATAAGTTGATTTCAGTTTCGTGGCAGAACACTTCTCCTGCAGGTTTTAGTGAAAACAACCTATTAATAGAACAACACACACAAGAATTTGGGTTCATTCAAGTTTCTTGTAACTGAATCTCTACTCGTCCGGGTTCATTTGTTCTCTCACGGCCTGGAGACGTGTCGAATGACTAATGAATCAAACAAGACCTTTTTTTATGCATCATGATTACAGAGCAGGAGCCACAGTCAGGGGTCTTACATGGCCAAAGCAAATTTAAACCAGATAAAATTTCTGATTTCATTTAATTTAAATTATTTTTATGAACTGCTTCGTTGTGGGATTTTATCTCCCTACATAATATTCTGCCTCCTGAATTCAATTATATTGGAGGAACACTGAGTCCATTTAGGTTTTGCTTTAATTATCAATTATAATTTCTGTGTAAATTTGAAGCTGGTGAATCAAAAATTGCATTATATTATGTTATATAAAATACATTCTGTATTATTCCTCCTCATGTCATTATAATGGCATCATGAAAGCAGTATCCTCAGCTAACACACAATAAAATATAAATGACTATTTGAACAGTACATTATGACATGACATTCACCAGGATCCTGGATTTGCTTCTTTCATTACTTCCATGAAAACAAACATTTCTCTTCCTCGGTGCTTAATCAGATGAATATGAACAGTTTACTTCAGCAGGGTGAGCTGAGGTCACATCCTGCCAGCGTCTGTGTGTGGCCGTCAAGTTACTTTATATATCTGTAACACTCTCACATTATACACACGCAGCACATACACATTACAGGTCTGTGTGGTGATGGGGGGGGCATGTATGTGGTGGATTGAGTGTCAGCGAGCAGCCTCAGATTCTTAACAATCCGTTTGTTAGCATACGCCCAGATCCAACCTCTGTTTCCTCTGTGTCCTCTGTTTCCTCTGGCCCTTGGATGTAATTTACTCTGATTTGCCACTTCTCTGTGTAAATAAATACTTAAAGATACAAGCATCTGATGAGGTTCAGTTTGTGCAACGTTCACTATCATCTCTGCATCACCGGAATGAACAATTACCTTAAATCACTGTGGAGATTTCTTCCTCACGTCATCACTTTGGTGTCTAGAATGTCAGACAAGTGGAAAATGCCTGTTGAGTCTAAGTTGTTTATTTAAATGTCATGACTCTGGACTCAACTGTAACTTTAGCTCTTAGATGGAGAGAATCATGGATTTGTTTAATGACACTTTGTTTGATGACTCTTCCTGTTTCTTTGTGAGTTCTCTGTTTCCTGTTTCTTTTCTTTTTGTTTCCACCTTGACTTCCTGTTGGTCTCCTGTTTCCTGCCCCTGTGATTGTCTGCACCTTCCTCATGTGTTTCACCTGTGTCCAATTATCCCTTCCTCCCTGTGTATAAAAGACTCTGTGCTTCCCTTTGTCACTTCAGCGTTGTTTGCCTTTCTCATGTCGATGTCATGGTTTTGCTCTCTCGTATCTTCTCATTGTTTCCAGTGTCTTCTTGTTTCTTAGTGGTTTTTTTATGTCTTTTCACTTTAGTCTTTCGAGTGAATATTCTGTGTGTGGATTGTTGGACTTTGTTTTACTACTTTGTTTGCTTCTGCATTTTTGGGGCCAGCTGATCCTTAAACTCTTGACATTAAATGTTTTGTCCAAAACACAAAGAGCTTCACAAAACATCTGAGCAGCTGGAACCTGAGAATTTTTATTTGGCATTCTTCTGTTTTGTGCAGCTTTAAATCTTTGTTTGTCACATTACTGTCAGTGATACCAGGATACAGATGTTCATTAAAACATCTGTTTCACTCTTGAATCATGAGGTATGAAATTTCTTCCTGTTCAAATTCTGACATAACTATTTCTGTAACTTACTTGTTTGTTTACATCTTAATTCATGAATCAGTTTTTCATTGGTTTCTGAACGACTCTGATATTAGTTTTTCCCCCGTGTTGTTTTTATAGCAGAATAATCTTCTCTGCTTCGACCTGTTGTTTTTTATCTCATCAAAAATCTGTAACACTGAGTTCAGAGTGGTGGAGTTCATCAAGATAATGATTTGTTGATTGGCTGAAAATGTACCTGCGACTAATTTGATAACTGATTGATAGTTTGTTATGTTTCCTGCTGAAATGACGTGATGTTTTTAGTTCTAGCTTCTGAAATGTGGTGATTTTTCAATGAAAATAAAAACGTATTCCAATGTAAGAGATGGAAGTGATGGAAAGGTGTCACATTTGGGTTTTAATAAACTGGATTCTACGTTTTTTTGTTTTTTTTATGCGTCGTTGCAGTGCGTCACTTATTTTGATTTCTAACTGTGAACACTTCCTGGTGCTCAGTGTCTGAGCCTCTTTATGAACAGGTACAGCCTATGAACACCACTGCCCCCTGTTGTTTTGGATGCAATGTGTGATATTCACCACTGGGTGATGCTAATGCCTAAGGAAAGTTGATAACTGGATTCACATTCATTTGAGAAACCACACAACCATTTGAAAAGTTTATTTCTACCATACACAAACTGTACAACACAGCGCATATCTGTTTATTATGAAAGAGTAAAAGTAATAGGAAGTTTCAATTTACAAACTACTCCAAATGAAAAAAAAAGCATTACATTTGAATGTAAAAGAAAAGAAATACAATACAATTTCATATCATACTAATATCGTTCCACAAAAAAGCATTTCACATTACAAAACACCAAATACTAACGGGGAAAAATAAATATCATTCACAAAACTTCCTGAGCAAACAATGTGTGGTATAGGAATTCAATAGAATAAATTATAAATAAAAGATTGTTAGTTTTAAAGAACGAGATTCAGTTTTTAAAAGATTAAAATTCTTTAAAACATATCGAGTATTAGGATAAAATAGGGTCTTATTTTTTTCTGTAATTTGGCTCTTCTGCTGTTACATTTTTTTTTCTTTGAACTGTCGCAGGCTACATGTCTTTGACTTCCTTTTGCAGAAATGGAAAATGTATTGCTCAAATGAATTACCGTTATTATTATTTTCTTGGGATAAGCCTCATGTTAAATTAAGACACATGTAGCGACTACAGCGTCCCGTCTCTCTCTTGTTGAAGTCAAGGGCAGTGTGGTGAACTAAAAACAAGAAATCATGGAAATACAAAAGTGCAATCGATGCAAACAAACAACTGATTAGCCAACAACTATCACGTGTCTCTTTTTTTCTCTCTTTTTGCATTTAATGATTGAATTTGTGTGACTTGTGGAGGTCAGCTTGGTTTGGAAACAGCTACTATTATAAGATCTGCCCCAAGCGTTACTGGAATATTCAAACTGTGAGAGTGGTTGAAATGTTAAGGCTTGTAAGCAGTTTAAGATAAAACAGGAGCAGATGTATTTTTAAAAATTCTTTTTTGAAAATTCACTCCTTCCTCTTTCTCCCTGTCCATGCTCGCAAAAGTTCAAATCAACACCGGACTTCTCAATCTCAGTCGGGATATTTGAAAACATAACTCTGAGATAACAGCTACTGAGACAACGGTATTTAAACAGTCATCAGGAACGTCTCCTTCTATGAAAATAATTGTACTGTATAATAAATTAGACACCATCCACGTAATACTGTCCTACCACAAAACATAGTACTCATATATTTTTATGGATTCATATACATTTAGGCACATACTATATGCACACTCCCACGTGTGTGCACAGAAGGCAGTTTAATATCTATACTTTTTTTTTTTTTTAAAGAAAGACATCTTGACAAAGTGGATTTTTGTTTCTCTCCGGTTGTGGCACGCTATGCTAAGCTGAATCAGACATTCAGTTCACTGAGGGATGTTGCATGTTTGCTCAGTGTCACTTCCTGGTTGCATTCAACTGTTATTTGTTGTGAAATAAAAGGTTCATTGCATTTTTTTTTTACCTCAGTGTTCACGAAGTCTTACCATACATTCAGTTTCCAATAAAGAAAGCAAAAGCAATGCTTAAAAATATTGATGCTTAGATATTTTGGTAGTTTTTTTTTTTTTCTTTGAAGGGAGATCCAACTTATGGTCTAATAATAATAATAATAATAATGATAATAATAATAATATACGTTTTTCAACACTAGATGGCGAAAGTATGCCATGAAATTGGAATGTGCTTCTATGTAATTTACAATGTGCAGAAAGTAAAACAGATTTCTCAGATATTAAGCATTTACAATTCAAGAAATAAATAAAAATAGAGGAAATAAATACACTGATGAACAAATATAATAATAATAATAATAATAAATAGCGATAATATAATAATGACATGAACACATACAGATTAAAATCAAGCAAACCATACAAAATAATTAAGTGCAAGAGGGGTAAGAATCTCACCAGGATAAACCTATCAAGTGAATGCAGAAACAGTAAAAGCATTACAGATCCGGCTGGTCATTTTCTCAGTGCAGTGTATTTACCGCCAATGCAAATGCCAAACGCATTTCCAAAAGCCTCGTCTTGCACATGCAGCCAAGCCAGCACTCTTCAGTGAAATAGAGCTATCTAGTGCCATTATCCCAAGTCGAAGAAACCTCTCGGTAGCTCCACAGCTTAAACATGGATGCCCTTAATAGCCTGTTTGATATTATCCAAGAGGGCCTTGCACTCTGGAGAGTATTCATGCTCCGAGTTGTTGTACATATCAGTTAATGTGTTCACATAGGCTTCAAAATTATGCTCACTGATGGGTCCCTGCAACAAAAACATGTTGAACTATTAGTGACAACAGCACAAGAGAAAAGACAATAATAAGATTTCTTCCAGGACAGGTTAGAAATAATGAGTTGTGGTGGAGTCTGTGGTTGAGGCTTACTGTACCATTTGAGGCAGCTGAATGTCAGTTAGGCTGTTTATGAGAGCTTGGCTAAGGCAAGCGAGCTCCTTCAGAAGGCTGTCGTTGTGCTGTTCGATCATCTTGTTCTCCTCCTCAATTGTCTTCAGGTTACACTCCATAGACGAGATCTGCTTTCGTTTACAAAGACAAAAAAAATAAAGACACTTGTCAAACTGAGCGAGCACAGATCTCGAGCTGGCGTCCCCGGAACGAACTTGTGGGAGTAGATCCTTACCTGGGTTTGGAGTTGCATCATGTCGGCTTCTATCTTCATGTTGGACTCATTCAGTTCCTCTATTTCATGATCCAAATGTTGAACATCGTCTTTGTCTTCGACACCTGAGTTAAAACAGAGAATCCAGTTTATCATGTTCAAACTGAAAATGCTGTGTTTTTTTATGCCAGGACATCAAATGACATCAAGATATAAAGTTTCATTTGAGTCGATACTGATAATTATCACGATAAATATCACAAAGACTAATCTTTTCTTTTGAGTCAAGGTTGTGCAACAGCAAAACATTTTACAAAACTGAGCTTGATTAATCATGTGTTACATCTTTCTCACTGCTTGTTCAATGTACAAGTAATATATCGATATATATTCAACCTTCGTTATAGTAATATTGATAAAGAATACATGAATTATTGATATTATTTTATTCTCCCTTCATTTAACTGTTAAATACTTGAGCACTCTCAGTATAGTGAGTAGCTTACCACTGCTGGCTTTCAGTTTGATAGTCATCATCTCTTCTTCGGAGTGTTTTTTCTTGATGCTCTGTGCGTTCAGTGGGCAGCCTGACAAGCTAATTCAGCAGGACATAAATACAATACTTTAGGTGCAAAAATATCACCAAACTTCATCATAGACAGAGACTGTGAAAGGGGGTAAACAAGGTGCCATTGTAAGAATGCACCATGTCCACCAGCAGCTTTGTTTAGAGATAAAATGGAGGACAGGCGACCTCACCTTCTGTGAGTGGCAAACACATTATTGGCATGTCCAAGGCCGTTGCAGCCAGGCAAGGGACAATGGGGCAGTTCCTGTTTATTGGCCTTCCAGGCAAAGGGCAGCCCGTTGATGGACGACTCCTTCTGTCTTTTGGCAGCGAGTGGACAACTGCCTGCACTGCGGTGGGATGTGTATTTTCCCGATATATGGCCCTGTCCGTCACAACCAATAACTGGACACCTACCAGAGAAACCAGCAAAGAGTTGTACATGTTGTAAACATTTAAGATTTAACTGCACAAAATAACAACCACTTTGTTGTTTAACTGCAAAAACACGAAACTAAATCATTCACTGAGATTATTAAAAAATCTCTCTTTCAATAACTAGACCGGAAGATTTGTTAACCATTACGTTGATTAATCCGCAGCCAAATGCTGATTAAAAATGAAGTCGCCAAAACTAGAAATGGACTCAAATAATCACATTATCTCCAAGTTACTAATCCACTAAAACTTGAGTCCGAACGAACGCTGCGTTCAGTGCATGAATTTGCAGGTGACTGATATCTGCGCTCGGAAAAACATAAGCTGGCGCTGAATATCACTGAGTTTGTCAGTTGTGTTTTCAGGTCTGTTTTCTGCAGGTCAGTAATGGAGTGACATGAATTACAGATAATTGTCATGTATCCCCTCATGCGAAAGAATGTAATTTGGAGGTGGCTCACCCTTTCCCTTATTGATAAAGGTGAAAGGTCACCTGAGATGATACAAATGGCACGCGCGCTGCAGAGTGCTACTGCAAAAAGCCTGTTTCAGCATTTTGTTACTCGACAGCACGGCAGCACTTAGAGGACAAAACAACACCAGTCCCATTACTTACATCTACCACAGGTAGGAAGCTTGATGCAAGGCACCAGGACAATGGAGGCATGCCATATGGCCCACTGTTTACAATAATCTAGGGACTACCCTCCCCCTGTCTCTCCCGTTCTCTCTTAATGTGTATGAGATCTATTCCAGTCTAATTCCTAAGCTCGTGCCCTTGCATTAGTAATTAAAAAGAAAAAATCAGTGTCCAGATGTATAAGTAAACAAGGGCTCATATATCTGACTTTGGATTTAAACTGCAAATCAATTACATTATATTTTTTCCAATAACACTTTCACAGGCAACAGTGATTAAGCTGCAAATGAGTGCAATGCCATCAGAGCAGGCCATTCAACATTTTCTTAGTTCACTATAATTACAAAGAAAGCTCTCAGTGAAGAGTGATAAGCCAGATACGCCATTCAGAAAATAGCAAAAATATTTTTAAAAAACCTGGGAAAAAAATCCCACAAAACCACACTGCTAATCCTCAGAAAATAATTCACTAATGTTATGACAAGAGAAGTATTATTTTCTTTGTTTAACTTAATGGCCTGCAGGTATAATGCACGCCCCCCCCCCCCCGCCCCAGGCACAAACGCATGACGCATTTTCCACAATGCTTCTTGTTTTATTTTTGTAACAAAAAAACATGACAGCGACAGCATAGGATGAGGAAAAAAACATCTCTTACTTAAGCTCTGGTTCATCTTTGTCATCCTTGTTTGGTGTGAGCTTCAAACCTCCTTTTCTGGCACGTGGACATCCTGACAAGCTAGAAATGGTCGGAAAAAGACAATCGGTTAAATGAAGGAAAATCTAAACAAAGGCTAAAATCATACAGGCAGAACATTGCGGAATTTTAATTGTGTGTGTTTGAACAAATCTTGATTTATAAATATAGATGGAACATAAATAAATGGAAAAGCTATAATATAAAATAAAGATAGATAACGCCAACAAAATGTCTCGATGCAAATTTAAACACAATTATTTAAAAACACTTCCTCCTCGTGAGAAAAAAGCCTTTTCCTGTCACCAGTGTGGAAAAGAAATGACATGAAATCTATGGATACAAGCTATGTGACACAGACACATAGATAGAAAATGCAGCCAACAAAATCAGTAAAAAACAAGAACTCAAAAAGTGCAACATGTTTGCAATATAAAGTGAGAATTTCACCATCTGTTTGAATGTCATACATCTGACAAAATGTATTTCGTGCTCAGTTGCGGTGGCTTTTTCCTCCGTTACCTTCTGTGCGAAGCATAGTTCCCAGTCACATGTCCAGATCCATCACAACCAGGTGTTGGGCACCTGCAGGTTGAGAGACACAGAGACCAGGTGCTTTTTATAGCAAAAGACTGCGAGCAGAGCGGAGCGAAGGATTCATGCTAATATGCAGAGAGAGAGTGCAAATAGCAAACAACTTCATGTGGAGTACAGAGAAACTGAATGTGGAAAAGGAAAGGAAAGGAGAGGAGAGGAGAGGAAAGGAAAGGAAAGCATTGAACTCAGCAGACCTTCGCTAAGGCAAAAAAAAAAAACAAGCTGCCTAGTTTAACGTGAAAAAAATCCTATAGCAGTTTTCAAAACACGTACTTTAGTTCCTGAGAGTTGGCTGCCATCAGTGATTTGAGTGTTTTGTCAGCCAGGGGACATCCAGACACACTAGAGAGGATAAGGAGCTAACAGTCATTTTAATGCACTCTTTGATCACAGCCGAATTAAATAATCTTAATACAATGTCTCAACGCATATTTATACAAAAATATTTGAAAACACAATTCAGCGTCGTCCTTGTGAAAAAAAAAGAAGCTTCTTCCAGTCACCAGTGTGGAAAAGCAAAGCAAAGAACACAAGCTATGTGACACATTTACCACTGGAACAATCCACACAATTAAACAATCAGCACAGTTTCCCTTGTCTATATATCTGCTATAGCTGGTGCTAATAAGAGTGTAATTAATTTCAGTACCTCCGATGTGATGCATAATTCCCCGTCACATGGCCGCTGCCGTCACAGCCTGGGGTCGGACAGCTGCAGGAGAGCACAAAGCATTTAATACACAGATTACTCCACTTCCCACAGACTTTGCCAAGCTTGAACTGAATCTTTTCTTTTACACTGAGAACCTTTTTATGGGCATTAAAGATAAAAAATAAAAGAGTTAGTACAGCGGGAAGTTTAGTAGAAAATTATTATTTTGTGTCTTTGTTTCTGAGTGTCACTGAGGAAAATCGGAGGGGGGTGCTGTGCTGCGGAAACTAGAGGATCCTACTTTTTCTCGTGGTGTGATTCTCAAGAGGAGACCCAGCAGAGCATGCACTCTATTACTACAAGAATCAAGAGTTGTAAGCTTGTACGGGACATACAGGGAGAAAACTCACTTCAAATTTCAAATTTCTTCTCCACATGAACCTGTAGACATACCAGTTGCAATCATATGTAACACACAGTTTCATTTGTGTGTTTTGACTCACTTCTATCAAAGCTGTCCAATTTACACAAAGGTATGGTTTGGAGTTACAGTTTTTTTTTTTTTTTTTAATCTTTGATACTGACCATCTGCCAACTGAAAGCGAAGCTCACATTATGCACAGCTGACTGAATAAATGTGCCTCGAGAACTTTCAGCCTTAAACGCAACATACCTCAAAAGCTCTTTCTTTGAGTCGCGTAATAGCAGCTTGGTTTTGGGGCTTAACATGCTGCCGTCTCCTAGATAGTGCTGGTCCTCCAAGGAGACCTGGTCGTAATCTTCCTGCGGAGAAAGATGAGATAAAGGAAAAAAAGTGACTAAGACTCCAAAATGTCCAACCTGAAAACAATCTGCATTGACCTAAAAGTGAATAATTAATGAAAACCGTGGTATAATACTCTTACAACAAAAGCCCTGTGGGTTAGAGAGCAAGGCAAAGAGATTACGCTTAAGGATACTTATACTGTAGTAAATCATACATCCATTTAAAGTCATACTTAATCCACATAGTATTTATGATGTATAGCCATGACGTATGGATTTCCTCTTTTTTTTCCACAGACAAGTCTGTGCAGTCACCAGATGTTGTGTGATTTAAAAGCAGGTCAAATGTGAAAACTCCTGATATCAACTACAAACAAATTGCTATTGTGAAATGAAGAAAAGAAAAAACCTTTGCAGCCCAGATTAAGCCTCATTCAGGCAAGTGATGTGTGGAGACTCGATTAGCACTATGGTCCTCAGTGTTAATATGTTTATTTCATTTGAAAGATGATGTGAGTGGAGCTGCTGTGTGGAAACTGTCACAATAAATGTTCCTAACAAGTATGTTACCAGCAGGTTACGTCCAGAATGTAACAATTTTAACAACATGGAGGATTTCACGTTAAATTTAAAACGTACCGTATTTACACATTCGTAGACTTAATTTGATGACATTTTGGCCGACAAAGAAAATAAATAAGAGAAGATTCAGTCCACCATGTTTTAATTCTTGTCAGTTAAAGAGGTGGGAGGTTGGAGGACTTGACCTCAGTATTTCTGACCCGCTGACCTGGAGTCCTGTTTTATTTGAGCTCTGTTGATATTTATTTG
This sequence comes from Paralichthys olivaceus, assembly GCF_024713975.1. Classification (NCBI taxonomy): domain Eukaryota; kingdom Metazoa; phylum Chordata; class Actinopteri; order Pleuronectiformes; family Paralichthyidae; genus Paralichthys; species Paralichthys olivaceus. The sequence continues at coordinate 8,334,319 of NC_091108.1, read as the reverse complement.
TTTAGTTATGTTACTACAAAACATAAGAGTAAAACCAAAGGCCCTCAAATTCTCCTCCTCCACCTCTCTCATGTGCTGAATGATCATTTTACATTTTTGGATAAAATTTAAAGTGTCAGTTGTTGTTTTGTTTTTTGTTTTTTACCTCTCTCTCCTGTAAAACGTGCACTTTGCTGAAGTTGACGGGGATGGGGCTCTCCCAGCTGTCCCTCTCACACAGCGGCTGGTAGAAGGCGGGGCTGATGAGCACGCTGCCGCCTTTGGCCACAGTGGACTCGGGGGGAGACAGTGGGTCGTCTGAAGGTGCCTTCGTCTGGGCTTTTGAGCTCTCTTTACATTTCTTCATGCTCAAGTCCAAGGTGCCATTTTCATCCACTTCTATTAGCATGTCCTAAAGACAAAAATGATTTAATCTTTCAATTGTGAACATCATGTTGCAGGAGAGTAAACAAAATAAATAAAATATGTCTTGTAAGTATAGCATGTGAAAACAAATTATTCAATTTACTAGTCAATCTGTAGATATTTTGAATAAAACATTATGATGCCTGATTGCCTGACAGCAGCGATTTGTTTAATTTGAAATTTCGTTATAAACATGGAATAATTTAGCTAAAAAATATAAAAAATAAATAAAACATACAGTGGTTAGCTCACACGAGACAAAGTACCAAACTAAGCCAGCGTTAATTCTGCTGAACAAAAAAAAATAATCACTGGTTTGTAGTTTTTCAGTGACAGCTGTGTCATCTGTTTTCTAGGACACACAACCAAGATGGCAGCTGGGGGTGGGGTGGGGTGGGGTGTGGGGCATGAGTGAGGAGGGGGGGCTGCTGGTTTTAGGTCATCATTATTATAGCAAAAATTAAAAAGCTTAATGTGGCATAAGTTTCCCCCCGCTGACAGATGTGTTTGTCGTTTTTTGTGCTGAAATGCAATCGCGCGATGACTTATGGCTGTTTTATGGTATTAAAAGTTTTACCTCATTAAATGGTGAAATCCTTTCCCATAAATGGAACCAATTATTCAACGCATATGTTTCATTAAAGCCTATACATCAGTATTTTTTGCAACAAAGGGGGAGCCTTTCAGATTAATTAAAGGGTGTAATTTTCATGAACATTGGATGTGGCTGTCCACTTTAATTATGCAGCCATTTCATGATGTGTGTACCTAATCGAAACAACACCAGTGACTTTTTGTGATTTATTTAGATTTTTGTTTTATGGCTAAAAACTAAAACTAAGGATTTTGTTCTTGTTTTGCTCTTACTAATTAATTAATGATGTAATTTAAGACCCTTGCACTGTAAAGTGCTTTTTTTTGTCTGTGAGATATTTCAATGTGTAATATACATATGTAGATAAGTTAAAGCATGCGACACCATATAGCACTCTAAATATGGCCCCCTTTTTCAGACTTGAAAGCTGTTCTTTATATGTCTCTCCAAGACAACTAAGCTGTAAATGAGAACAGATGATTAACTTGCTAACACTGTTTTATTCATTCAGTGGGCTGGTACCTGGTACAGGGCCACATTCTCAGCACACCAAGCTGGGAGACAAGGATCTGTGCTGTGTAGGTGTGGAAACCTTGAATCATCTACAGTACGGTGTATGTAACCCACAGAATGTGATCAATATTAATCACCTAGTGAGTTTGAACACAATGCTGGGTCGGAGACGCAGACAGCTGAAGAGATTTTGGACCCGCGCTTATTTCCATTAAAGAGTTTGGATTTTGTGCGAATTAAACTTTTCAGATGTTAACTCCTTTAGCTGATTGGCTTAATCCATAAAAACGCTTTTTAAGACTATCTGGTGTAGACACACAGCCTATGCTGGATCATATAACTAAGCAAAATATCCTCAGCCATCTGCAGTGGGCAAGAAGCATTTTCAGACAACAGTTCAGGGTTTACATGCCAGCTGATGTCGAAACTAAATACAATACCACATGTTTTACAAAAAAAATAGATGAGCATTTGTAATTGGGAAGGAAGGCTGATTGTTTTTCCTCTTTTGATGTGATTACACAAATTTTCATGTGTGTACATTAAAGCTTTATAGAGTGGAAACCTCCTTGTTTTTCTGACACCAGAACACCAGGTTCCCTTTGCCAAATTCTGTCTTTTGAAGTCTTCCCTTTTTATACACAAATCAGAGTTCCTTTAAAATGACCACATTAAATACCTTTCCAAGTGGACTAATTTGATTACCTTTGTGGAGGTTGCCAAGGGCCGGCCAGCGACAGCCTCCATGTTTTTCCGGTAGTGAGTGGAGAGGTTAAGGATGGCGGCAGTCGCTGCTTCAGCTTGGAGACCATCTTCTTTTTTGAATTGACTCGGCGGGCTGTGCTGTCCAGAGGTGGTCAATCGGCCACCTGGAGCACCAAGGAAGCCAGGATACTGCTGAGGGGCTAAACAACAAATAATTGGTGAATAATTTAGTTGCTGAGACACCTGGTGTTCCACCAAACTTAATAGGAACACAAGTTTAAGTTGATTTTTGAAGATTAGGAAAAATTAGGACACCCTTAAGCAAAACAAACTGATAAACATGATATCTGGAAAAAGATTCTTATTCATTTTGGGGGCTAAAACTAAGTCTTCATACTGCAAACACATGACCAAAATTGTTCATCTTCAACAAGATGTTAACTTCAGCTATGTTTTTGGTTGAATAAAATAAATAAAGCTTACAATCTGGGAAATGTGACATTTCCTGGTCCTGGTTGGTCCCCGTCAGAGGCTGCTTGCCGAAGACCTGTGCATCAAAGCTGGCGTAATCGAAGCGGATCCTGCTGTACTTGTCCATGTCTTTTGTGAGACTGGTTTGCAAAGCTGCTACTGGATGAGAGAGCCTGTAGTTCAACTGGTTCATCTCAAACTTCTTTATCAAGCCAATGGCTCTGCAAAAAAGAGAGAGAGAGAGAGAAAGAGAGACTTTATTTTATTGTGTAAATCCTGTAAAATAAGATGCCTCACAAGTTCATACGAAGTAGTTAAGTATAGACATTGTTTTAAACCATTCAGGGATGCCAGCACTTTTGTACACATGAGTCTGGGATCTGATGCGTGTTGTAGATCCACAGCCAGGTTGCCAGACTAATTAATATAGTAGGAGTGGGCATCCTGCCCATGATATATCCACAGGGAACAAAGAGTTCTGCTCTTTTATCATCTCTAATAGAGAGGAGCTCACAGGACCAGCAACCATTGCTTATGTCTGCCTGGAAAGCTGAAAATAGACTGTGCGTTCTGCTGGGATCAGTGAATAAAAATATCCCACACTCTCTTAACAATAATAGTGTTTATCACTTTTTTGCATAACCTCAGTTCTGCGTTTACAACTTTAGTCCACTACAGAGCTGAATGTGATGAATGTGACCACACTGAGAGCGGTAAAAACCCCTGGTGTTATCTGGCATTATACCTTGGTGAGCGGTCAGGTGTTTGTCTGCATTTCAGGCCGTCATCCTGAGGTTTGGAAACTTTCACTGCGGCGGCGATAGGGCAGCCTGAGAGACTGGTTGGGGAGGAAATCAAACACATTAGCCTAATACTTTATCTCATCTATGAACAGGGTATACAGTTTTTCTAATGGCTTTCTCGTGTGGATGTACCTCCGGTGGGTGCTACGGTTGCTGTTGACATGGCCTCTTCCTGTGCACCCGGGTGTGGGGCACTTGAGGACGTTCTCATGCATGGCGAGGACTAAGGAGGCAGAAAGGAGATAATTGTGGTAAAAGAAACATGTCCAGAATAATTCAACATGAGACACATAAGGAAGCTGACAAATTATAATATGGTAAACACATGCGTATGTGTGTATATATATATATATATATATATATATATATATATATATATATATATGCACATACACAGTGCATTTAGGAAATAATACATTTTCCTACATTAAACAGTGATTTATGTAACTGGTTGGTACATTAGAGACTATAGAGCAAAGATCCTACAGAGACAGACAGAAAAAAGCAAAAGGCTTTGTCACCATGAGGAATATGTAATGTGGCTGAAATGTAAATAGCTTAGTGCAATGAGGAGAGTAACAAGACTGCTGATTATATTCTTCAAAACAAGAGCGTCGTTAAAGGTCCGCTCTGTATCCTTAGAAACTTCTTTTCTGTACATATTCTCCAATTAGTTTGTTAGAGTTGTCTATTTATTTTTGAATACTGCGTTAGCTAGCCCTTTGATTTGCAAATACTGCCTCCAGTCTAAGAGCATGCGCTTTTTTGAAAAAGTTAATTACTTTTTCTGTTCCTTTTGTAACATTACTGTTTAATGTTGAATGTTTGTTGAGTTATATTGAAATGACTTAACAATCGCCAATGTGTGTGTGTGTGGGGGGGGGGGAGAGAATTGAATATTCGCACACATTACAACACATTAGTAGAAAGCGAGAGGGGGAGAGAGAAAAAAAATCCTTTAAGTTTATTTGAAAAGTTCCATGCTCATCTTTGAATTGAACTAAACGTATGAGCAGGTCTTTCTTGTCTTCGGGCTCGTGCTAAGAGGATTTCAATAACTGTGGCTGATTGTAAATCCTAAAACTGGCCGTTTCTATGAGTGTTAATCATCCGTTATACTGCTCGTAGACACTGCTTCGACTTACTCTCTGGAGGAACTCGGACTTTGTGAGGACACCCAGACAAGCTCCTGTGATGTGGGTAAAGGCCGGTGACGTGACCGGTACCATCACAACCAGGAGTCGGACACTTGATATCCTTTTTATCAGTCCGAGGAGAATCTGTAGACACAACAAATTAAGATTTCAGAATAAAAAAAACAATAAAATACATTCAAAATACTGATGCATAAACAAACTTTGTGTTCCGTCAAGAAATGTGATATATATCATACTTATAAAGCTCTTGTCCCATATACGTATTGAACATAAGTCAACAGATTGAAATATCATGCAAAGCCAGATACTTTTTTTCACAAAATGCATCTATTAATCTGTCATTTTAGTTAAGGCTGCAGTTCAACACAGAGCATTCACTTCTTAATTCCCATCCATCGAAAGATTACATCTAGGATTACACATTTAGCCGCAGTCATTTGAAGAATCAGAGGGAAACATGAGAGGTACTTTAGGAGGATTTAAGACTTATGGTCATGGTTAAATATCCAGTTGATTCCTATCAAAATCCAATATTCTGAGTAGTAGCAATTCCATCAGAAAATTTTGTTCTTCTTTATTTTAGTCAGTTTATTTATTATTTCACTTGTTGCCAAAATGTTTTTAGTATTTAAGAGGATTTTCTCCTTCTGATTTAAACCTTTGTATGCTTCTTTTATTCCTTTAATGTTTTTTGAGCATCCAATCATCCAAATCAGAAGTGGTCTATCTGTTTTACGCTGCATACAATTGTGAAAAAGGTTTGTTCCCGTACTGATCAATTTTCATTCTTTAGACTTTTTTACATCGCAGGTCATTTCCTCTTTATTCTTACCTTTTCCTCCATGATAGCTGAGTCTGCTCTCCATGTCCATCATCCTGTGGTGCCTCCTCTCATTGGTCATCTGCTCCATGAGGAATCGGTCCATTTCCCTGTAGGCATGATGCAGGGCCTGTCTTTGCTCTGTCTGCAAAGCCATGGCCTGCTCCAACAGGCTGAGGTTCACCCGCCCTCGGCTCATTTCGAGGCCTCTCTCGTGGAGGCCCAGCGCCCAGCCGTCCAGCCGAGGAGGCCTCTCCACCTCCATCTCCCCCTCACTCTCCTCCTCTGTAGGGGGCGGCCTGTATCTCAAAGCCTCGGCTTGAAAGATGCTCGCTCTACCCATCGCAGATCCTAGTTCTGAGTGCGGCTCTTCTTTAACATGGCCGTTCCTGCCTGACGGGTCTTCAGAGGCTTCAGAGGGACTGAAGCCTAAGCCATTAACATTAACCTTGGCAGATAAAGACAGAGGCTCCCACTCAGCTTCCCTCATGTCTCCTAAAGGACTTTGAGGCGATGATGTACCGCTCATCTTGCCTCGACTTTGGTCTTCTTCTTCGTTATTACGGAGCTCCTCTTCATCCTCATCCATCAGAGGTTCAGATGTGTCTGGCTCACACTGGGGAGAGCTATCGGACGTAACTTCTGACCAGTTGGACTTTGCTGCAGCATCATGGAAGCCATTTCTGTTGGCTACTCCATTCATTGCATTCAAGTTTCCATCTAAGACAACAAGAAAACACATATTAGTCTTTGTGTTTTCACATGTTTTACATGCTCTTTTGACCCCTTAGTCACACACAGGATAAGATTGTTTGTTCTTGGTAATCTTCTCCAAATCCTTATTACTTTTCAATAAATAATATCTTCAGAAAAACATGTTTTTAGTCACCATCATAGAGGATTTATAAGAACACATGTTGCAAAGGAAATGATAATCAGATAATCATAAGGTTGTGAGATTTCCAAGCAATTCTTCAAGTGTTAGAAAATATACATGACCCTTCTCTCTGCTAGTTTAACACAAGACCTGGAGATGAAGAACACTGTTGTTTTCCTTCGTCCTCTGTGTCTCTAATTGGAGAAACATCGCAGAATAGATTTAGAATAAGATTATGGAGGGATTTATGGTGCATTGGACAGTGAACATCAGTTTTTAAGTAGTAATGTGTATTTGTAAATGCAAGCTAAGCAGCAACATGTTGTCATCTGTGAAAAAAATATTTAAAAAACACAAAATTGTTGTTTCTAGTGATTAGAAGAAGGGAAGTGAAGAGGATTCTTGAAAACACAGATGGAGGAAACCACAAACACCAAGATAAAAGAGAGACATTTCTGTGAGCTGCTGGTGTGTGTGTGTGTGTGTGTACGTGTGTGTGTGTGTGTGCACGCGTGTGTGGCAGAACTTGGTTCAGGAGGAGCCGGCCATACACTGACTTGTTGGATGAAAGTGTCGAAAGCTCAACAGCCAACAATACACAACAGGAATAAGAAGCTTGCCAAATTAACATGACAAAAAAATAGCCACAAAAATACAAGATACATTTACATTATAAACATATTTGAATATATTTACAATTATAAGCAGCTTTACTAGGAAAAGTGTGATTGTCAAACTATTAATTTTTATTTTATTTATTTAACTCAAATTATGATTATCAACCAATTAAGAATTAATTTGACTGAAATACACATTTTAAAAGGCTATTTTATATTATAATTAAAATCATTGATATAGTTGATGTGGGACTTGTTGAGAAAAATATCCCCCATTTCCTCATTTACAACAAAAATCCTTGTAATTTAATGTTTAACTTTTACCCACGATAAACCAATAAAATGCAGAATGTTGCAGAAAATTACAAAACCTTTTCTAATAATATATTTCTTATACATAATATAAATTTATAGCCTTAATACACTTTTAGTGTTAGGCTTTTTCTAAATCCTTGTGGGTGTGATAAGATTTCATGTATGCCACATGCATTATTGCAGATTAATGAAATATATTTGTGTAGCCTTCTAAATTTTAACACTCATTTTATATAATCTCTCTTTTCTCCAGATGGTTTTGCTGCGTGCTCTCAATAATTTAATTAGCATTGACCTTTGGCCCTCCATCTTTTAGAATAAATCCAGATATCCCAGTCACAGGCGCAGAAAGCCACAAGATTGTGTGAAACGCAGAGAGTCTGATCAGTGGAGCAGACAAAGAGGGTTAGCGTTATTATCCCTCAAAATGCATCTGAGACAACACTTTATTAACGCCACTGATAATATTAAGTCGTGGTCAGTGATTAACAATAGAAAGATATCATCTGGATTGATTCGACAAAATCTCTCTTGATCCCAAAAACCAGTCAAACTTATACTCGATTAAGGCGCTTTGGACTGTGAGGGTTTTTACTTTCAGCAGGCTGGACCCTATATCCTCTTAAGTGGCCAGACACCACAGACTGACCCGAAAGTAGGATTCGATAGACTGAGAAGATAGATAGCGATAGATTGTGAGAATCAAATCAGACAGTGTTGAGGATGACACAGATATAGGCATTATCAGACAGCTACCTCTCATTAATGGGAGCATCACACAAACTTAATCCTCAGCAAAAGAGCTTTAAAATATGGCAGAAATTATCGAGCACTAATAAAAAAAACTACGTAACTGTTTTATATGATTTTGTGCATTATTGTTTGCAGTGGATTTGACATGTCTGCTTTCAAATACACTGTGCCTGGGCAACATTACAATGTGTCTCTATCTGTTCCCTGCTGCGGACAATATTTGAAAAAGGGGTGTCTGGAGACAAACCCTGTCGAAAAAGAAAAATTAAAGCCAGTTACACGTATTTACATTTATGAGGAAAGCAACAAGGGTTTTGTTTTTCATCCAGATGGACTCCCAGGCCTGACACAGCCGCATACAGTCAGAAAAGCACACAGACGTATACACAGACAGACACACACACACACACACACACATAAGTGCAAAAAGGGAAAGAGATTGAGGAAAAAAACTTGGATCCCTCCAGTGGTTTGTGTGTTGGAACAGGTGAACAGTTTGTACTCCAGAATAGCCATTACCAGCACTCTGCAGCAGGGCTGCAGTTGGCTGGAGTTGAACACAGTGTGGCTCGACCAAACAAGAGGCTTATTTTTCTCCCTTTTTGTTAAAATGCAGATATGAGCAGCTTCCCAATGCAAAAATTCGTACTGCCTGCAGTCCACTTTTCCCAATTTTTCATTTTCCCACAGAAAATAGGCCCCAAATCTGATAACAGCAAAACATGTTGTGAATATGTTTCTATCATTATCCGTGTTCATTTGACACTCATTAGACTTCTTTTTTTTAACACTGGCTGGATTTGTTTTGTTTTAAAGCTATCATCCCCTGAATATCAGGTTCAGATGGTGAATATATACAGCAGTCAATCAATGTGGGGTGATAAAACGAAAACATATCGGGAACACACAACAACAAAAGGAAAAACTGATGATGCACAGTGAATTACTTAGATAATTGTAATGTAATATGAACTCAGGAAACAAATAAATTCCATTTCCAATGAATCCACACAATTCAGTGAGCTACTCTCCTGGTCCATTTAACTACACACATGTGTACTATAATGAGCTGTAGACATTATGCCTAATTATGTATTAGACTGTGTTAGAGGGCCCAACAAAAGCTTTTGAAAGGGACAATTACGTTTGTTGCTTAGTTACATCATTAAAAATATACCAAATCAGTGCAGATTATAGTGGGTGAAAATGCACATGTACACCACAAGCATTGTTGCCAAATGCACAAAATACAATTCATTAGGAAAAAACAAAAATATTTTCACTATTGAAAGGGACAGCGGCATAAGTGAAAATAAACAGTTGTTGATGAAATCCTCCTGTGGTTGAGTGAAATCTTAAATAAATAAATAAAAGAACAACATCAGAACATCAGCCAAGCGATGCTGACAACTCATTTGTTCCTCCACAATAGGCTGCTTCAATAACCATTCTATATAAAAGAGTGGAGGAAGTTTAATTTAAATCAAAGTGAACTGGTGCACTCCCCCATTCACATTTTCATTCTATGCATTCAATGGGATTGAACTGGCTATTGAATGAGGACAGATGAGGGGTCTGAAATCTGGCCTCATCAAACGAGGGTAAAGCCACGCCAAAAATATCATGGCAGATCAGCTGTCAAAACTTCAATTTGTGGACGTGAGACACAACTAATGTGGACCCAGCAGTGTAGTCTTTCACTTCCACTGCACAATGACTGCGGCTGCTGGCTGATGGCAGAGGGAGGGAAATATGAATGCAACAGATGGGATTTTAAAATTCAGCGTCAATTGTTCATCAAAACAGACAAAACAACAGGACATCTGTTTACCTGCTGGAGTGTCAATGTTCCTCAGCTCTTCTTTGTCCTGTGGCGGTGCCAGGTCCTCGCTCTCCTCTTCACATGCCTCGCTAGGGCTGTAGTGGCGGGGCTTCATCAGCAGGGACTTTCTCTTGTTGACGGGGGCGCCCTGCACCCCTTCCTGAGCACTCCTCTTCCTCGCCATGGACCCATATGGGCTGGAGGGAAGAGGGGAACAGACAAAAAGCACAGCAGGGTCAGCAGAGGCTTCAGCTGGCTCATTGTAAAGGTTCAATAACTAAAATGTTTAAACTTTAAGATAAACATGAACAACTGTTCAGATCGTTTGTATTGTACCTGTTTGTCTCCGCCATGCAGTCGGCCAGCCCTGTGAAATAAAGGCCAAGATAGAACAGATAAAAAAGTCATGTTTACATTTCCACTACAGTAGAGCAGCATCTGTCAATATGTTCTTCATCAAAGGTTCAAGGTGACTCACCACTTTTGGGCTATAAATAATGAAATTTTACAATGTTCTTTAAATATTTGTTTTGGAGATAACATTTTAGGGATGATAGCAGCAGGGCTAACACCGCCTCATTCAGCCTTTTACCATATATTGTATTCTCTTTTACAATGCCATCGGGTACAATCAGCATAAGAACGGAGAAGTGGTCTCGTCATTGATCTGAAAAGCATTTCATTCAGTTTGCTCGTTCTCTGAGGCACCAACAACATGATCTAAAAGGCTAAATCAATTTTTCCCAGAGGCCTGCATCAATCTCATTCACAAGTTCTACCCGTGCTCCCATGAAGCACAACCAATAATAACACTTTTCATGAATTTCCTCAAATGTAATAATAGCTCTAACGTGAGCTGGCGAGCCTCAGAGGCCCCGAACACTTGCATAATGACATATCCAGTCTAGAGGTTTTCAATCACACAACATATGCACACTCCTTAACTAATTTGAGCCAGTGTTCCAATTTAATGAAGTTATTCCCCTCTGAATAATGAAATGGTAGTGCAGTGCTCTTCAGACCGGTAAGATAATATATAAAATTGACAGTTATAAAGTTGAATTGTTGAACTGATACCCCTAACCATAGGTGGTAAGTGGAGTGTGTGTGTGTGTGTGCTGTACTCACCTGTGCTACTGTTACATGTTTTCAGGGTTTGCTCCTCACCATCAGACTCCATCTGTAAATACATGAAACATGGAAAATACACATGAGCCCCAACTGATTTATTTTATTTGAAATGTAAATTTTTTTTTAAATATAGCAGTTGATTTTCGTCAGTCGCCCAAAAGCCAGTTAGCCTTAAAATTTGTATGCACGGCAGCATCAGGAAGAGCCTCTAAAACAGCCATAATATTCATGCACATAAAGTATAATGTTAGAGGGAAAAACTTTCAAAGGTGAGTAAAATGTAATGACTCTAAATAATGATATTGACGCACGGACAGCACCTCGCTGTGTGTGTTTAGACAAAAATAGTTGCTAAAATCCATCCACTCTCACTGGCTGTTGCTTGTGGGTCCCAAATAAAACCTATTAAACGTAATTATTCCAGGCTGATGGTGGCGTATAGTGGTCACAGGCCAGTGAAATCTGTGAGTCATAGGATATGCTGTTACTTTTCCCTGGTAATGGGAAACATGACTCCTCTCTCTCGTTTGCTGTTGTGATTGAAGGCACTGACCTGTCATACATTTATAATAGGGGAGCAGGTGTGGCAGTGATGGACCTTAATTTCCTTTAATAAACCTTTTATGTGCCACACTCTTAATGCCACGCCGGGCCCTCTGAGGTCCTGCTCATAATAGGTTCATTACTTTTGATTACTACAGCCTATTGAGACAAACAACTCCCAAACACTATAGATTACATTCTGTAAAAACGAATGTACCTCATTAGTTCGGAACACTTTTCCACACAGACATGTTTCAACATTTTGGATGATTTTGTTGTTCTGTAGGCAAAATGTTGCTCTTACATGCTGCAATTTGAGACTGTAGCATGGACATTAATCAAAGTTCAAAATGATGTTATCAGTTTACCTAAATATCACCACTGAGTCACACACGTTTATTGCCAAGGTTGTTTTTTTTCTTTACTTGACATTTAGACCTGCTCCTGTTGTGCAGATATTAAAACAACAATATTTTATCACTTTAGTTGTTACACTTTTTTCATTCTATTCATAGTTCCTCTGGTTAATCATTAAAAAGATTACTGCTATAATAATAGATTGCTAGAGTGAGTTAAATAAAATAAAAAAGCGAGAGTGATTGCTACAAGAATAAATAAAATTGTGTTGCAATTCATCATTTTATATCAAGTCGTATGTTTGTCCAACCAATGAAAAACAGGTATAAGGTTGTATCATACGTCTGACTGTGGCTCTGTTTTCTTTTCCAGCACAATGGGAACAGTATCCAGTTTCACAGGTTACATAAATTTTAGTCTGTCAAGAAACCTGAAACCCTTTTTTTGTAAGTTTTGTATTTTCTGTCATTAGAAGATATCCTGCTGATGCCGGCTGTACAAATCTAATTCACATGACAACAAGAAAGGCCTTGGTAGATGCTCGGGTTTATTAACAGGTCATACTGGCATGAAAAACCACATCACAAACGTGATGCTAAGCAGAACAAATAGATAAATTCAAAGTCAAACAATAGATAATTTATTTAATCTGTGTACGCAGATTTTTGGGGTTTAGCTTCCACATTCATGTTAGAAATGAAGGGTTTTTCTTTAAAACATGTTCATTTAATATCACTACTAATTCTAAAGAACAATTGTTTTGGGAAAGGGTTTTCCAATCATCTTGGGTTGTCATTGATTTCCATTTATTTAAGTTTGAAATTCAACTGACAAAGACTTGAGATCGACTAGAGACATCTAAACCAGCACAGTACATCACTTAGTTGCTTTAATAATAAAAGTTAAGCACTGTATTGTTGTATTAAACCTAATAAATATCTATCTAAACTTCCTGTTATGGTTTAAGAAGAAAAGTTTCATCAGGTAGAAATCGAGCCGAGACATCCTGACACCTAAAGGCAGCGATCACTTTAGAACAAGCAGACTCAGCTCCACCTTTAAAAGAGTTTATTATCTGTCAGCCTCCCACAGCTTTGCATAAGTTAAAACCAATCTCAGTTTGTGATCACTGTGGTCAAAGGAGCAGTGACACTCTACCACTTAGCATGCTACTTATCCAAAACACTGTTACACAATCATTTATCCCCTGGAGACTTTTTTGTCCCTAACAAAAGTATTTTTTCTACTTTGTATTTCAAATTGAAAAACTCTGTTGGAGTCTCGTTCAGGATTATTTACCTTTAACTGTAGTTTTCCGAACGCTCTGTAGGATGAGATACCAGATCCACACTGTCCACCCTGGTTGACGCTTTCACACTTCTTATCTCTCAGGAGCCAATCACGTAATTCATTATCTGTAACACAATAATCCCCAAACATACAAACATGTAAACTTCAGTTTTACAATCTCTAACTTTTTATACTTAAACCCACCTTCTGATGGTTTTTAATATTATAAGTTTACATTCTAGATCAAATATACAGTCAGAAAAGGTGGAAAGAGCATATTAACACATCACTTTGAATAAGGAGTACAATGCAAATTGATTGCTTGACAGAGATCAAATTGCTCGCTTCTAATTCATATAAAACATCCAAGAGGGAAAACAAGGAAGAACACAATGAGTATGTTAAGCCTCTTCACTTCACAGATCTTATTATGGAATTATTTATTTCTGTTAGCTTTGAAAAAAAAGAAAAACCAACAACAACATCTCCTTAATTATATAGCACAGAGCATTTCCCCAGGAAAACAAAACTGGGGGGAGGAAAGGAAAGGGAGTGAAGGAGGGAGGGTTATTCACTCTGTTTCATTAGCATATGAAAAAAGCCTCACTACTATTTGAGCTGGTTCGTCATCTGCTGAATCATATTTATGCGCCCACCCCTCCTCATAAACACACATACACGAACCCCAAGTCCAACACAAATAAAGCTTCTCAGAGGACGGTTTCCCTTCGTCTGGGGCAGATTTCTCTGGGGGAAAGGAGGCGGCCTGATGCTGGGTGTCTATGAGATTTTCTGTGTGTTAATCTGGCTGCTAGGTGTCCTTGAGCCCAGCCCATTCCCCCCAACCCCATCTGCTAGCATTCCCACCACAGAGGAGAGAATGGGCTGTGACTGGGGGTAGAGAAAGAGGGAGACCTTCCCAGTCCGGCAATCATGAATAACCATTGCCTCACACCATTATCAGAGAGGCTGCATCCAAGCAGAGATGGTGGAGAGGAAAAATCTGTAAAACACCCAAACGCTCCTGACATTACTCTAGCCGCACTCTCGCATTTTGTTGTGGGTGCTGCTATTATTATTATTTTCATATAATGCCTTATTAATACAGTGCAGCTGCTGTGGATATTCATCACTGACCTTGAGTCTTTGTGTCCCCTTGTTCCCAGCTTATCCGTGCACTTGGGACACTCTCGTGTAATTAACACAGACATTATTGTGATAGAGTGAAAAACTCTGCGCTGATACCTCATCTTGAAACCAATAAACCAGGCCAGAGTAGCAAAGTAAGATTCTGGAGACCATAAAATTAATTACATTATTTACATTTCCTTTAGATAGAGGGTACGGGCGAGATGATAGAGGCAAATGAGATTACACAAAATAAGATTTCAAAATGTCAGTGCTGCACACTCAACCAACCAACTGTTATGATTAGATTACTCTTTTAATATAATTACTGTCTAAGGCTGTGCGGAAACAATGCATATATATAACAAAAAAAGCAGGAGCTGCGTCTTAACTGATTCCCATCCTTTTCTGTGTGAGCTTCTTTCTCTTAACCTTTCTTCAACAGTATCATTTTGAATTATAGGGAACGGTTGGGTGCTCTGTGCAAGGTCACTGTCTCATGTGTCGCGCCCCCCCCTCACCTCCTTGTTTTTGTTTCCTCTTCCAGAAGCACACTGAGTGAAGGGTTAAAACTGGAATGGATTTAATTATGGAATGAATGGAATTATAATGCGCCTGCAGCAAGTTTTCCTCCTTATTTATTAAAGCAGCTGATGGGCCAGGTTTGATGAGCCACTTCTGGCATAATTGAGTCATCACACAAAGAGGGTTCCTCGCATTCAGAGTGGTTTTATCAGCAGCAAACAGACCTGATTACTGGCAATTACACTCTGATCTAGGGGAAGGAGAAAAAAAGGGTAAATGTGCAGGGTAACTTCTGTGTTTATAGTTTACCCCGGGAATAATTTTCACATTAATTTTACATGCTAAGTGTTTTCTGTTTATGTATAATAAAGAGCAAACGGCGGGAGATTGCACCTTTTACTTTCATATTTCCTTGTAATGAATGTCTGAGGATACAGCAAACTGATCAAAATGTATATATACCCCATAGGCAGTTTGAGGCGAGCAGAGAATCAGCCACACACACACACACAGTCTGTCTATAGCTGGAAGGAAAAGGTGAGCTAGCAGCAATGTACCTGCTTGGACAGTGCTCCCACCTTTCTGTGGTAAAGCAGGTCAAATTTTACACAGAGAGCAGGTGAGAGCTCTGTTCATTTGTTATTTGGATGCAAAATAAGCTCTGCACAGAGATTAAAATCTACTTCTGTTCACAGTATTTAGATAAACAACTTTTCCCCTTTGTCTGTTTTTGGACAAAAAGGACAGGAAGCCATTAGACGCCCTGTCCCCTAAATACCAGCTGGACATCAGAATAATGAGTGGGGTATGTTTAAGGAGGGGGGACAGGACAAAAGATGTCTAGCAAGTCATATTTAGGGATAAAACTTGGTATAAATCTTTTTTTCTTTTTATTTCACCATGTTAAATTATTTGTTACCTTCAAATTAAAATTGAAGGTTAATCAACAGTGGATTTGTTGTATTATTTAGAAAATAAGAAAATAATTTAAATTTAAGGGACAAAATACCGAACAGTCTTTTCTAAGTTAACGGCCTTGAATGTTTTATATAATTAGTTTATTTTATAAAGTGAGAAAAAAAGGCTTTTATATGTGTTGTGTATGAATGTGCTCTTTCAAATTAAAGAAAAAAATATACTGTATGTGAAGGAAATTTATTCTGCCAGCAATTTATGAGCATTCCTCCGTCTGATAGAGATTTCTGGATTCGTGCAGACACACTCAAAAATCTTGAAGTCAACTGCGATTTCAGATATAACAGCCTCACAGCTACCCTGACGGCCAAGCAAAGTGTTTGTGTCTTTTGCCAAAGAGTACTTTTATAGAGAAGCGTATTGGCATCTTATCACTTCTCCAAGACAGAGATGCTTCAATAAAAGAACACAGCTCACAGAATTCTTAACAGACAATTAGGAGCCTGGCTAGCTACTATCGCTTCAATGATTTGTTATGATGGCATAACTACAGGGGAAACTTGTTATTGGACGGAGTTAGCAAGAGTCCCATAAAAGAGTCAGATGGTGACACCTTTGCCGAGGTGATTTATGAATCTTGTAATCGCTTTCCAAAGTCATCGCAAAGCCTTCCCTCTAAATTGAGTTCATCTGGAGCCGGACCACACAGAGGCACCAAGTCCAGATTGTTTCTTCTGACATCAAAGAGCCAATTTCTGTTTTTGACCAAATTTCTGGTGCTTTTAAATCTCTCGTCGTATGAAAGGGGCCTAGATGATATGCTATTTTATTTGTGAATTTCAATCCAATTAAGAACACCAAAATATTGAGACAAATAAAATTAGTATCTTATTACACTACACTCTGCATCAATAGCATAATCAATGGCGCAGCAGACACTCGTCCATTGGCAAGTCTCCAGTGTGCCAAACCACTCTCATGTTAGTTTGAATCTTTGAATTTTGTTATGAACATGCTTTTTTCAAACATGTCTAATTTGGGGACAGGTGTTCGGGGAAAAAGAAGTTCCAGTCCTGGTGTAACAATGACCAGAGTAATCCTGCTCATTGTTCCTGCCCAAGGAGGCCCTTTCATGGAGGAGGTTGCATGAATGCTACCAGGTGGTCTGCAATTTGGAGAAACGTAGTAACCGTTCCAGCTAATCCCCCGTCACAAAAGGCAGGTCTCCAGTGCTCTGGGGCTCTCCGGGGCAAAAGGGAAAAGTTTACCTCAAACACACACGCGTCTGAAAGGAGTCAGGGACTCGAGCAGTGATTCCTAATCAGATTGCGCTGAAGTGAACAGCTCGCATGGCAGCTGTAGTTTTCCCAGGGTTAATTACCTTTCACTGCTCTCTCTAAATGAGTCAGCTGTTCCTGTCATTAAACAACTCCACTCTATCTCTGCTCCTCTGTCCTCCACACACATGTGCACGCACACGCACACTCACCCATACACAAATACACACACACACCTTTGTTCTTCACAGAGTGTTCTGAATGTTGTGAGTATGGTGATCAAGCTAAAGTCTATTAAAACATCAATTATTTTAATATTATAGAGACTTTGATCAATTTACTTATGAGTCAGCCATTGAAATTGAGCTAGTTGTCTTTTTATTAGTGCTACTGATGTCTATGCAGATAGAAGGCAGTATTCCCAATACACCTCCCCTACCATGGTAAATGAAAATAATACCAATCTGTCAAGGTCTTATTCTAAACAGCCCCTTTAGTACTAATTGAGTATATATAGGAAGCAAACATGGTCACATATGCGCACACACACAAACACAGGCATACGTACATACACGCAAACACGCGGACACACATGCACACACACACAAACACAGAGTCCAGCTCTGATATACTTGTGCTGTCATCAATTCTGAACAATCTGTCTGCTTACTGAGCTCAGTGGCTCAGGATGTTGGGGGAGTTTTAAGTGATTTTTGCCACTGTATGGTAAAATCCCTTGGCCACCTGGATTACAAACTCTAGTCCTTTAACTCATGCCAGTATAAATCCGTGTTAACTCGGATTTACCTCTGGCATATGAATTCTCAATCTGCGTAAGCTTTGTTTGGAATGAGCTGAACATAAGTATTTGATGCAGTAAGGATGCCCATTGGTAAATTCCTATTTCTGTGAAACACACAGAGGGAGATACTTGAGTACTAAATCACTTATTAGAATAACTAGAAGAAACCTTAAGCAGAGTTTTAGTGCACTCAAAAGGTGAGGCCCGTGGAGCCGTTCACAATCAGGTGGAAGTGTGCAATGCTGCACTGTGATATCCACGTAACCATGGTGACAAATATAAACTCAGAGCTGTACGCTTTGGTCAAGAGTTTAATCAGATTCCTTATACCAAGATTTTGCTGTGCTCATTGTCAGACAAACATTATTTGCTCAGTTGTTCAAACACAAGCCCCGTTCTTCTACCAAAGCGATTCTGATAAAATAAAATATGGTGTGAGCAGCCTGGAGGATCTAAATTAAGTATTATCCAATATCCATACGATCTCTCACACTCAACACACACACACGTTCGCACACACTTCTGGGCTCGCAGAGTTAAGCCAGACTATTTTGTACTTAAAAGGTTAGCAGGGCTGTTTTTTGAGTTTGATCCATGCTTGCCAAATCAGCAGATGGTCCATGAATATGATTATATGCATCAATAAAAGGAGTAATCTTTAACAAAATGTAAATTTGACTTAAGTCCAGGGTTTAATATACGCAATAGAGTTTAACCCACTTTCCAGCCTGACAGTGGAGCATGATAAGCTAATGCACTTGAATTTTTGTATTACAGCAATCACCAGTGATGCTCCAGTGCCACTATTCAGAGATCAAGCATACACGATATCTGCACTGTGTTCAAATCCTGCATGCTTGTGTCAAAACAACATCTATTCAGGTTTAAGTGAGTGTCTAAACAGTGTAGTAATCGATGGAAACTGAGTCCAGGTGCTTAACAAGATCCTCTCCTTAGCTGTCATACTTTTCTCTGTCAAAGGTTTCACTGCTTGTTAGATAAATCCTTGTACAACAGCGAGTCAGGCTTCACTCAAGGATCAACAATACAGAGTAACCACACCTTTAACAACCACAGGCACACAAAAAATAAACCTTTGTGAATTCATAGCTGTCACAAAACCTGACATGAAGTTCAGGTACAAGGCGAGAAAGTAGCTCAGAGAAAGAAAGGAGAGAGAAAACTTTCAGCAGCAATTTGAAAGTTAAGAATAGTCAAGTAAAAGGTGGTGATCTTCTTTTGAGTCATGCAAAAAAGCATCAATGATATTGACCCTACTCTTAATCTACTTATCTGAGCCTGAGCCTCACGCAGCACAGCACATCCTCACACAGGCAGACACATTCACTTGTCTCCTTCATCTAAATGCTCCAGCGTTAACATGTCTGAAAGGGCAGAATCGCCACCTCCACTTACCATGCCCATTTTAGCCTTTGTTTTGCATCTCATAATACACCGGGGAGGAGACGGAGCCGAAGAATATCGAGGTGGGGTACAGGGTAGTCCAGAGTCTCGCTGCTGAGAGAGTGTGTTTGCTTGGGGTGTGTGTGTATGTGTGTGTGCAGGGACACTGTGATATTCACCCGAAACGCTAAGCTTTTTTCTTGTAGCCTTTGTGTCATTCACTTAACAACCAATCTCATTAGCTGCTGGGCTACAATGGGCTGAATTATTTTCTGTGTAAATACACCACATGGTGATCCTCAAGGTAAGACCTCTGAAGGTCTTTTTAA
Source organism: Paralichthys olivaceus (assembly GCF_024713975.1). Lineage (NCBI taxonomy): Eukaryota > Metazoa > Chordata > Actinopteri > Pleuronectiformes > Paralichthyidae > Paralichthys > Paralichthys olivaceus. The sequence goes on along the minus strand of NC_091108.1, from coordinate 8,314,765 downwards.
TCACATAAAAGATAGATTCACCCAGAAAAAAAAAATCGACTATTGGAAAAAAGCTGGCTGCTCCTACAAAGAATTGAATAAAACTGTAATTTAGAGTGATTTTAATTGAGGAATTACATTTATAGTCCTCAGGGTCTGTCGTGAGAAGAGTGTAAATGTGTAATTATGGGACTTTAATTAATATAACAAGGTTATATATATATATATATATATATATATATATATATATACATATGGCTCTACTGACTCCATGGATGCATATTCAGCTTTTTTTACAAAGGTAAATTTTATCATGAGAAGCCGTCAATGCATTTAAAAATTAGATGTTTCAAAATTGTGTACAGATTTTGTTAATTTTTTTTAAACAAATCTCTTGCTTCTGTGCTTGTTGGTGCAGAACCATGAAACCATGTAAAATTAAACTATTGTAAGTACTTGAAGTCATGACAGCTGTCTATAAGCATCAGGGACATGTCTATTGGCCAACTTGACCCTTGTTAGAAAACAAAACAAATACAAAAAGAGAATACTGCAGCCTGGGACTGCCGAGCCGGGTCACTGGAGATTTTCCAGACAAACGCCGCACAGGGGAGGGGAGGGGAGGGGAGGAAGAATAAAAAGGACAGGCTCAGAATCTCATTTTAACAGACCGCACACAATCTGGGCTCCCACAGAACTATCTCTGCCTGACCGCTTTCTATTTATCCCTTATCAGTGTTTACCAACCGCTAGTTTTCTTTCATTCACACTGTGAGGCAGTTCTCTTACTATCAGTCAACAGCTGACACCGTGGAACAGCCTCAAAGGCAAGAGGAAGGGATCAAAACTAAACCAAAGCTGTTTAAACAATACAACAGAGGAAATAAATTCATAAATCCTAATTCTTCCCAACCCACAAGGGTATAAGCAGATCCTTTATAGTTAGGCCAATAAACAAAACCACAGCCAATGAGGTACATTACAATCAAGGTAAATTCGGAAATATATTTAGAAAAAAGAAAGGCGGAAAAAAATCCCATGTAATATTAATTGGGAACATTTCATAGTCTTGCCCTGTCAAACAAATATAACTATTCGCTAAAAGGGCTTTTCTGTTGTTGAGAATCCCACCTGATTTCACCTTACTAACATTTTTACATAATTTATCTTTAATGTAGCACAAAACCAGAAAATATGACTGACATTTTATACAATCCTATATTATTCTCAATCCTACCATTTTATTAAGATTTTCAATTTTTCAAATAATTACCACTAAATGACTGATAGGATCAATCCACAAAAATTATCAAAATGTAAGTATGAGCTTATATATCATTGTTTAAATGAGGATTACTGTTATCTAGATTTCTAGTCATATAATATCATATTTAATTTATAACAGGATGATTTTAAATTGATATGTTATTATTTCAGAGTGATATATTTTTATAATAAAACCATCCTGACACTATGGATTATACATTTACACCAGACCAATTTTAACTTATACTATAGGCTACACTGAAATACTATTTAAATTTCAAAAAGCTAATGAGCTATGAGAAAAAATAATTACATTTGAAAGGTATTGTTCACAGTGTTGCTTTACATTTTTTTCCATAAACAGCACAGCTTTTCTGGAATACTGTTCAAAAGTTAAGTAATTAATTACATTTATCCTTTCACCAGCTGCTCAACAGCAGATGGATCGTTTCTGAGACCTTGTTGAGTTAAATCCACATAATTCATTTCCCTGGATTAACTAACTGAAGTTGGAGCATAGGGCAAAAACAGGTAACACGGTGCATTTTAGTTTGACATGTATGCTTAGCTTTATTCTTCGGATTTGGTCGTTTACATAGTGGGCACCCCGACGGCAGTTGACTTAAAATGAAATCAAGCGATTGAAATTTTTTTTTTTTTAATTTTATATCTTGAACTTTATTTTAATTTCATATTTCTTTCTCATAGATTTCTTTTCTTATATATACAAATCAAAATTTCCATTACAGACGTTTATGTTTATTGTAACTACGGGAATAAGTTTGTGAATCCAGGTTTTCTGGGCAGCAGGTACCATGGACAGTTCCTGGAGGTGAACAGACGTGACATTAACGTGTTGTGTAGCAACTGACGTCCCTGTCGTTTGAAGAGGAGGGTGTGGAGCACAGAGGAATAATGCCTCTTACTTATCACTGCTTTACCACACATCCCTGCCATAGTCTGTGCTGCCACTGTGATTAAAACACTGTGTAGAGGAGCAACTTTGTAACCTGACTGATGTCTCCCAGGTTAACATCTCTACATAACTTACAAACTTTTTCATTAGCGTTGTACGAGACAGTCACACAATGCTGCGTTATCTAATGTCTTTTGTTGCTCTTTTCATGTTTATTAAGAGATGGGAGATGACAGAAATAAGCTGATGGAGTTGTGATTAAATGGAGGCTAACGGAGGCAGAATGACAACTGGCATTTCGGTTTATTTTAGTACAGAAGATTTTATATATTTTCCACAGAAACTCACCAGAATCTAAAAGATATTTAACACCTCAATCACAGAGTGTAATGTCTCAGAAAGACATGGAGATAGATATATTACCATGTCATATAGGAGATGTTAGTTTACATTAAGGATGAGATATTGTTACTTTACAAAACATATTTTTTGATTCTAGGCTATATTGTTTTTTTTCTTTAAAAAGGACATTAAAGTTGTGATAACATCAGGTGAACTATAAATTCATCATCGAATCTTAAAAAATTCTTACTTTTCTTTAACAATGAATAACTCAAAGTTGGGTCATATGTGCAGATTTTGAGCCATTAGTGTGCCGCAAGTTACTGGTAAATGATGAACTTTTCTAACCAGCATCATTCTCCTAAATCAATAGTTGCCCTGGAGACTGTCGAGTGCTTTGGCCCAACAGAATTTGTTCAAAGCTGAGACCTGCCCACGTTTAACACAAAAGTTCATGGTCGACTGTATTATTATCGCACAACATTCAGCGTTTGCTGAATTAGCTTCGAACTTTACCAGGTTTACAATGTGAATAATTACAGAAAATCAGAACACAATGTTATAGTTCGTCCAAAATAGATAAATCGAATCAAATCTTAGATTTGCTCCTGGAGTAAAACACAAAAACTGATTTGTAGATTATTTTTGCTTTCACTTGACATTTTACATTCAAATGTAGTTTTTGAACTTTACTGGAGTTAAAACTCAAATTACCGACAGCCACAACAGGATGCAATAAAATACTTCACTGACTGTTCAAATATATTATTGGAACACAGAGTCAATGTTTAAGTGCATTAGGCTCAGTGGTCTTGTATGTACAGCTGTTACTGTTAAAGCCACAGGCAACCTGACAATGCTTTGTCTCTACATACAATACAAACATGTGTTCTTCTAAGACAAGCTTATACTCTACACAAATGCTGTGAATTTAATCTAGGTAGACAGTATCACATGCTATCTGGATGATCAAAAATAGGTCATGCATCTCAAAAAACAGTTATTTAATCTCATTTAATCTCCTCTCAAACTGTCTAAAACCTGGACAGAAGCTAGACTCACTTTCCAGCAAAGATTTTAGGAACACTGATTTGTATCAGGCAAACAATGTTCATCACCGGGGCAATATTTGAATGGTTCAAATACAAATGGCAGCAAAATCCTGCTTCACATCGTAATATAAAAATCCATAGAAAAGGAGTTTAGCAGCTGAATACAATCAAAGTTGAAATCTGAGTAAGTTTCTAACACTGAAACTAACATTTCAGCTCCTGTTTTGAGTCTCACATGACAGCATCTAACAGCACGAGCTGAAAAGGCTATCGTTCACATATGCGATGCTGAGTATCAGTGATGGTAAATGCTGACCAAACTGACATTATATTAAATATAAATAACTTTGACACCAACCTAGTGCTGTGATCCAAAAAGTTTGATTTTCTCCCTGTTTCTTGATAGCTGAGCCGGTGCTGTGCCTTTGAAAGGTAGTCCCCAGGAATATGACATACTGTGCCTTTGACAGCCTCGAGATAAGCACCTGCGTTCGGGTCCCTTTTTACGTCACACCTCCCCATTCACAGCCCTTCAACATGATGCACATTTGCACATCAACAGCCACCAACCCCCCTCCTTGCTCTACTCCCACATCCGCAAAACACACAAACATGCACAGAAGAAGGCAGATGCGCACTAGCCTCTACTCATGCGCGCATATACTCGCACAGACACATGCACCACAGATTTGTGTGCGCTCCGTGTGGATACAACATACATGCAGGCAAAACGCTCACATGCACAGACAAAACACTTACAGGTGAATTATTCCTATTTTCATTAAAAATATATATTTTTTAAAAACTCCATCCAGCCTTATTCATATATCGATCCTTTTTCTATGGATTTAAAAACAACTTTCACTTGCTTTGTCATAAGACCGGGGCATATACCCTCCCAAGCTCCTCATACATCACTCATCATGCAAATGAGAGGGAATGTCACTCCTCAGCAGCAGATGGCCAGGGATGATAACAATGGCTCAACAGACCAGTTTCAATGTCTGCGACTTTATCGCTACGGCAACAACAAAAATAGATGATATGAAATCCTTGTCTGTTAATTTGATTTCCCCCCTTTTTAATGTTTGTACCTGTCAGCCTGTTTCATTTCTCCTGGACCATTTGAATGTAGAAGCTTTGTCCGAGGTTTTCCGTCACAAGACGTCTGGCTATCAGTGAAAGGCAGAGACCTGGAAATGATTTTTGGTGACTATGGAAGGCTGCTGCCTAGCAGTTATTCAAGTAATTAGGTGTAATTCCTCCCTGTAGGCCATGTTAGCCTCCTGGGTTAGCTCATGCGTTCGACAGGCCTGGATAGAGACGGGAAGAATAAAAGAAGAAGGGGGCCCCGAGAAATCACAAATGCAGATTTTCAAACACCCCCCCAGCCAAAGTGATGTCACCCTGCGTCCTGCTGACTCCTGTTCATACAAGCCCCCATAGCAGAGAGTAAACAGTGGAAGCGTTTAGCAAACAGGGCCAGATTACAATGACAAAGGCAACCACACTTCTGGGTGGAGCCTGGGGCGAGGGGGGCAAAAGGGGGGGGGGCATGGTGTGGCTCAGGATTTAAAATAAGTGATACCCATAAGGGGCCCCCCCTCTATATCCAAGCCTAGCCCTTCCCCAGCTGATGGTAGGGGCCACCCAAACACGCTTATCTCCCGCTGATGTCCCCCCAGGTCCCCGGAGACTGACGTGTGAACACAATATGTAATAATAATGTATTTTCAGTTCTTTTTTCTGTGATTTGTGCATTTGATTATGCAAGGCTGGGGACTTGAGAATGGAGAATATCATTACTTAAGGTTTGGCAGTTGACCATCACCTTGTTTAATGCCTCATTTGAAAGTCTAATTTCTAACTGTCTTCAAGAGCCAATTCATGGTACACAGTGAAAGAGACATACAAAGAAGGCAGACCTGCTCTGTTTCCCCTCTTTTCAGCATTTGTGCCTGATAATCATACAGACATATGAAAGTAAAGAATCATCTATCTAAGCGTCTTATCAAATAACATGTTCTTTGTTTGCTGATGCAGACAATCTCGCTGTGAGGACACAACGCGCTTGTTCTATGGATGATTACTTCATGTCCTGAACTAGACATCAGTGTTACTGAGGGAAAACATGAAAAGAATCAACTCATGTAATGCAGTCTTGACAAATTGTGAGAAAGCAACATATTGAACACCACTGTAACAACGTGTAGAAAAAATGTGTGTGGCTCAAACATCTGTTCAAATCCCTAAAAAAAACAAGGGAGACCTGATTCAGAGTCAGCATGGACCAAAAACTATTTTTTTGTCAAGCTATTTCACCAACTGAAAATGTGGGCATAACTGTGGAGAGCTGATGGAGAAATGAAAGAGTGGGTTGGACAAAATTACATGTCAAACAAAGGTTCACATTTGAAAAGTCCTGCTCATATTTGTAGAAAGTGTTTGATTGCATTTAGAAAGGTATTACAATGGGTCACATCTGTGTCTAAAAGCTTTTTGCATCCTGCTGCAAATTATGTAAGCAAAGTGAAGTGTCACAGCACCCTGTTGTTTTGAGCACTATACCTTCCTCCTGTGAAACCTACACAAATATGTTTAACTGTATTCTTCTAATGCACAACAGGATCAAAATGTCAGCAGTAGAACTTCAACAAACTCCATCGCTCAACACCCCGCCCCTGACTCCGACAAAGCAACGTGACTAATTACACATGGCAGCCCGTACAGCAAAACAACAATGCATATTCATACTGTGCCATTGAATGTGATAGATGTGTAAAAATCTATATTAAACTGTGGTTAATTTCAGCTGTAATGCTTTAAGCTTGGTCTAAAATGGCACAAATGCTTCTTTTTGGTGCTACTGAACCCTCATTGTGCAACCACTTGATGCCGCTTGTTCATCACAGAAAGTCCCATAAAAGCACAGAATTAAATGTTTTAAAAATTATTTGCATATGCAAATGTGAGGAACCAAACATAAGTACATGTTGTTGATGTGGCTCCAGGATGCAGAACTATCTTTATGTTAATGTCAGCAGACAGGAACTATTCTTTTGAAAATACAGTACATTTTTCATGGGGATCATTATCTACACTGCATGTCAGTGCGTTTCAGTTAAAAGGAATGATTAGATTACTTCCCAGCAATCCCCTTTGGGCCGATTTGTGTGTGACCGTGGGCAACCTTACAACATGTTTATTCAGTGTCCTTTGAAGACACTTCAATAACATCTGAAATGTTTTATGGACAAATATAGGATGTATTCCGTCTTTGCCTTTTACTGATACCCTTGGAACTAGGACTCCAGTTATATTTGATTTTGTTGTTCAAAACTAACAATATAACACTTTCAGGTGGGCCTAGTGGAATAATAAAATTGTGGAGTGGCTAAAAATAGAGGTTTAAAAGATGTAATGTGACCAAACATGGTCTCCTGTCATGTAAAAATTGCATGAAACACTGAGCAAGTGTGCATGAAGACAAAAGTTAACCCATCTTTCCTAAAACCACATGGATCCATAAAATGGTTATTGAAATGTTTTGATTTAACAAGTATTTATACAATTGCAGTAAAATGCATAATTTATTACTCATCGTTTCTGCTTCTCTACATTTACTGATTACTAAGAAATCAGTGCCTGACTGGTCAGTCAATGTCTCAGCACCCCCCCCCCCCGCAGGTCTAAATCCTCTACTTTATCAGTCAAAATGAATCATTCATTACTAGTCACTACTTGCTCTCTACATGCACCTCCCCTCAAATGAGAGCATCTGATTGCTTACATCTAAGAAATCAATGCTCGACTGGTCAGTCGATGTGTGCCTTTTGTAGTTCATGGGCCGTGGACTCATTGTGTTGTGTCATTGAGAGGTTAGGTCCAGATCTGGGTGTCTCTGGGGGGTCCCTGCCCATCTTTTCTATTCAGACAATGAAGCAGACATGCCTATAAATGGCAAGATAGGAGCTTGGATGTTCAGCCAAAAACGGGCATCTAAACAATGGTAACAGGTGTGTATAATGCATGCTTTGATAATGACCTTGGTGGCCATAATAGTATGTCTAGACACAACTAAGGGGAGGCATTTCTGTCTGGTCTCAGAAGTCCCGTGGGCGCTCAATTGCAAGATCCTAAGGAACAGATATTGGTTCATTCTAAGTCATTAAGACTAAAAGAAAAACGTCTGAGTTGATGTGTCTCACATGTTTAACTGTGACATCGGAAATAATGAAAGGCTTTAAAAAAGTTAAATCTACTGCTCAACCGTGATTTTATTCTGTCTTTAAAATATTTGTGGGCCAGTTTACATAATAAGCTAAAATCATCTTGCGCATTCAGAGACATGCACTTGAATGAATAGAAAGAAACTTCATTAATGTTGATGGCTTGGGTTTTTTGATTGTGCCAGATATGGGAAGCTTGCTGACATGAACTAAAATGCAAATGCCCTTTGAGCAAAACAAAGAAATTGATTATGAAGTAAGTTTCTTCAGCACAAGTAGCTGGCTTTGAGTGATTAATGGGGGTGGGTCATTGATTTCCTTTTGTTTAGATCTTGGTTAACTTTCTTGAGACACAATTATAATTTGTTTCCAAACAATAAATCCAATCTAACTTGAGCGAATTACATTTCCCTATGGCCTCTTCTGAATCGTTTTACCCCTGAAATGGGTCGTTATCAAAAGGCATTGCATGTGAACGTCTGCTGTTTCTGTTTGTTACCTTTCTGATTAGATATTGTTTTTCCCGGGTTTATTGGAAGGAGAGCACCTCCTCAGATTAGAGAGAGCTGTTGTGACTTGTCAGCGACAGTGCCAAGGGTTAATCTTCCAGCTCTCTCTTCAATAGCTGCATGTCACACACAAGAACATCTCCTATTGACCTATCTACCCACAGTATTCGAGAAATACTACCTGAAACATGCCAAAATGTTGTGTATTGTTGAATGAGCCCATATTGTCAGTCTTTAGGTTGGCTCTGCAAAAGGCAGGTGAAATGTTTTTTGAGTTATCACAGCACAATGTACTTTATATTTATGCATATTTGCAAGTCAAATCGCAGTTTTACAGAGGACTTTATTGAAAGGCTTTTTTCCTCACTCTTCAGCTTTACAACTTTGAAAACTTCAACAGATCCAGACATTTATACTTCCTGATTTCTCGCATCATCTCTCCAAGATAGTGATAATACGATTTCTGTGTTTTTCGCTGTTGAGAAACAAACTGGATTATGAACAGATCACTACATAAACAGCTTTCTAAAAGGAGGCAGCTATTTTAAAAAAGGCTGAAGAAATGCAAAGAGGGATTTAAATTTTAATTTGAATTTATTCCAGCAAGTGAAAGGTTCTTTTGAGAGGGGATTTCAGCAAAGATGATGGTATTTAAAAGTGATAAACAAGCATCTAAACCTCCAGTGGAAAACAGTCATTTTGCTCCCTTTTAGTGTAGGAGAGGAATTGGGCTTGCTATGGTCACATCCAAAAAATAAGAATAAGTAATAGTAGTAATTAAAATGTAAATAAGCGAGATCCATGGAGATATTTCAACTGATTCCTGTCATAAATTGTGTAATTAAGATTTTGTCTTGACATACCTTGTGACTCTGGATGTATAGCTATATGTCCTCAGGTCCAAATTCATGTTCTCTGTGTACTTGGCATAGCGTACTTTATAGTGTATATGGATGCTTAAAAAATCTTTCACACTTATCACATGCAATTTAAATCCTGTGCCTCGACACCAGAGAGGAACATCAGGCAAAGTTCAAATTTATATGCCTTACAAATTAGGACCTGTGTTAATTAAAGATCGTTGTTGTTGTGGTTTCAGGTGGTATCTTAAAATTTCTAGTGAATAGGTTGGCTGAGTGATTCACTCTGGGCAGTCACATGTCATATTCGTATGACAAAGGTTGCAATTAACCAAGGCTGTCATCTATTTTATTTGTAATATATGGATTATAGGGATGTGACTGGATTTCAAATGTTTCTATTCTCTTGTGGATGACCACTAAACTTAAGCACAGAAACCTATGCCACACAAGAAAGACAAAGAGTTACATCATTTTGTTGAACAGTTAATCCGATCATGGACAGTGTTTGTGCATTTGCTATCTTCGGAAAATGCCAGCAAAGGCGCTAAGTAAACCTATTTTACAAGACTCCCTCACAAGGATACAGTGCCAGTATCGGGATAAAATTTCACACAGCGGCATGGCTCAGTCACATAACCTAAGCAGGCTTAGGAAAATGGAACACTACAAAGTATTGCACTTTCTCCCTGTATGTCTGTTGTGGTATACAAAATGTTCGGATGACGGATGCGAGTTTGGGCATGAAAGCCAAAGTGAACTAATGGCTGAATAGAACATAGATACTGCTGTTAATGCTCTGACTTGTTTAAAATGGTAGATTATGGAAGTGTGCACCTGGCATTCTGCGGGCTAGCCTGGCAACACTCCTCCCTTATAATTATAATGAACACACAGTAATTCAGGGTTGAGGCTGAAATACGAACGATGTCCTCTGAGACAGCTTGTTTTAATGGTTATGCAGAAGAGTTCCTAGAAGTGCAGATGGCAGATGCGATGCCTTTGAAGCTATTTAGAGTTGTACGCTACAAGGTATGGAAAGAACTATAGTGTGAGGCCACATTGCTCTTTTGTGTGGCTGAATTAGACATTAGACTGGCTCATGAACCACTAATGAAAGCTTAAGATATATTTTAAAGTACATTTACTGTGATACCCATTATACTAAACAGTTTGATAGGAGGACTGCATGGCCTGAGTGTTTCATCTAAATACCCCACTGTTCTTACTTTGTCCACATAGGGGTGCATTTGCTCACAACTTGGGCCCTCGTGTCGTCTTTCATGACAGTGTCAGACGCCTGATTTCAGTTTTTTGGAAGCATAAAAATCTTCTCTAAGATAGAACACTGTAGTAAACATTTTACACAATATGGGACATAATAGACCGAAGAGCCAAATAAGATAAAAAATATCATCGAGAATATAAGTATTTCTTCTGGAAAATGTTACTTTGTTACATTACTAAATGTAAAATAAATCAACATACAGACAGAAGCCCTATTGTTCAGTTAAAATGTTTGTGTATATAGCTGGATTGTAAAAATCATGTCTCATAATCATACATTCAACACATAATGTGATCTGCTCCTTTTCTCTGGTCTGGTTCATGGATTTAGAAGCCATATGTTTATGCCTTCAGGCAGTGAATATGTACAGCATGGTAAATATATCTCTACATCACTGTATCTCAAACCTATATAAAAGAGAGTGGAGCCTTTGAATCAGCCCACTACTGTGACAGTATTGCAACAACAAAAATAATAACTCAGAGAAAAAGTTTTGCAGCATTAAAGTCACATAGGAGGCACATTAGCATGTGAAAAGAATAAACAGGAGCATTCTCAGTTACACACTCCACCTGGCTGCTAACCAACGTCCTTGTCAGAAGTCCACCCACCGCACTGGCTAACACTGAAAGACCTCCTGGGGACCACAGTGACCATTCACTCGGTTCTCTCTTTTTCCCATGCACCTGTGACTGTTTTTGTGTTTGCTATTTTTTGCTTTGTCTTTTTCTGGCAACACTGTATCATTGGAGACACACTTTCCCTCAAAAGGAATTCTCCTGCCCAACAATGTGGTTTGTTTGTTCACTGGATATGGCAGGCCACAGAGTCAAATGGAAAAAAAGAAGCAAAAAAAAAACAAGTCACCACTGTAATAATTAAAATTGCCACGAGAAAAATAAGCTGGGAGACACGGCAGTATGAATAGACTTGAAATAAGAAAATATGGTACTTTTACCAACTGGTTTCTTGCCGAGTTGGGGGGCTTCACAGGTGCAGTTGGAAAGGCTCTCCTCCTTACTCTCCTCGGACGGCTCATCCGGCTTCTCCATGGTCCTGGACCTTAGAGAGCTGCTTTTCCATTTTCCAAAGGACTTTGCCACAATCGCTTTGTCCGCTCCTTTCATTGTTTTCTGTAAAACACATTTACAGCATGACTTCCCAGGTTTATCCCTCTTGTGAGCCATCTGCCCCCTTTTTTGGCTCTCAATAAACCTGGGCTCATCTTTCGCAAACCCAAAGTAAGAGAGAATTAGGGCATTGTGTGCATATGCATTCTCTTAAGCATTCCAGAAAATTTCCTGATTGACCTGGCATCTTTTTTAGAGACCGCTTGGACATTGTTTTTCTCCTGACATTTTGCAGTCCTGTATGGAGAGAGTGGTTGTGATTGAAACAGTATAAAACAATACTTTAGCAAAGTACCCACACAGTAACCAGCAGATGGAAACAGAAAAAAACAAACATGTTTTCACATTTAATCCAACTTAAAGGAAATAAAAATAGCACATTATGCCCTAATTGAGTGCTGTACAGTCCGCAAATTCTATTACAAGGCCGATCAGGATTAGCAGTGGAACATACCTAGTTATCTATTTCTGAGTGCCAAGACTGCTAGCAGTGGGCAACTAAATTTCAAAAGCTGGCAAATCCAGTTGTCTCCTAAATACAGAAAGTACTTAAATCCAGAGCTAACAGAAGAAAAAGACGGATAAAGGGTGCTCTGCATATCACCGAAAAGCTTGTGCACTTTTCAGAATCACTGGCTAGGTTAAACAAATATGCTAAGTAGAGATCAAAACAATCCTTTGATCTGCAGCCTAGTTTCCAGAGGAATGGTTTGGCTGTTGTTGTAAATAACTTGTATAAATCTATATACCATTTGCCTTCAGGTAATATCAAAAGTGCCAGGGATTCGCAGGCAAATACCTTGTGGTTAGGAAATAGATCAGATAAAAGCATATAAATATTTCAGCAACCCTGCACCCTGTCATTTTCTGAATTATAGCTGAGTTTCTAAGCCCATATGATCATTTTACTTGTTTAGTTTTGTTACAGAAACGTGAATGAGTCAAATCTGATAGGAAATACACATTCTATCCTTTTCTATTTTGTAGTTTGGTTTTTTAAAAAAACCAAAAAAAAGATTCCTACCTCCAGCATGCCATTCAGGTCCAGCACAGTGTAAAACATTGTGCTAAACTTCATACAAAAGAGGCTTGAAGAATCAGAATGCAGAAGCTATGCAACGTGCTGACTAACTTTGCCCTCTGTTTTGATCGAGCGCACAAAGAAAAACGCTGTCCATTCAAAAACAGACAGCATAACTCTTTTCAGAGAGGGGGGACTGTGAACAAACGAGGCCATGTCCTGAGCTGCAGTCAGTTTCCCGTCAGGCTCGCACGGCTCGGTGAGGGCCGCAGGGACTGGGACCGGCTGACACCACACTCAGGCAACAGAACAACTTTTGTGCACTCCGTCCTCCTCTGGAGCTTTTTTTTTTTTTTTTTTTTTTTAAAAACATGTCTTTCAACCCAAATTGGGATTAGTGTGCTGCTTTGGTTCTGCAGCTCGCTTTTACTTCGGCCCCTTTGGTCATAGTTCAAAACCACGTTAGCTACATTTGACAAGCTAATACACTTTTCAGCAAATTAAATGAACAGCATGTACATTCCCATTTGAGCAGTAACATCTCATCATCATCAGGGAAACGTGGCGAACGAAACATAGCAAACAGGTACTAAAAAACACTATTATAATTAATAATTTAGCCATAGCGTTAATTCATTGTGTCAATAAAGCTAATTAGAATTGAATACTGTAGTCACTCAGAAATCCTGATGCTAATAGCTAACGTAGAACTACTGAGTAACCTGTATCTCTCTAAAGCAACATGGCTTCCAGCTACATGAAATATGAAATGAACTTTGTCAAGTCAAGAACACAACACTTAGCAAAACCACACAGATCTGTTGAATACAGCTAACACACAAGAACTAGGCTAAGTCAGGCTACTTATAGCTGCTAGCACTAGCTAAACTAGCTAACGTAGCACACAACAAGTTAACAGATTGAAATAAAGATGGTTTTAACTGATCTGTCTGGCAACAGTTAGTCATTAAAGTGTTTCTAACGATGGTTTGTTCATTGTCAGGCTCTTGTGTCTTTATGAGTGAACGTGCAGCGCTGACGAACACAACACAGATGGAGATGCTAAACTCACCTGACTGTTGGACTCAACTCATCTTCAGGTAGTTTGTCAACTTCTGGATGTTTAATAGTTCTGGTTCATCTGAAGAAAAAAGAAAAGCACAAAACAACAGGGTATAAGTAAAACTTAGACTTCATATGAAAAAGACTGAATATATATTAGGGAATATAAATAACATTTTATGAAGAAATTACTTGTCTTTAATTGTCAAGGATTTTTCTTACTCTCATGCCTCTCAGGTCCTATCAAGTGTTTTATAATAATAATAATAATTATTGTATTAATAATTATAATAATATGATTGATAGAGAAAATGCTACACAACAGAAAACAAATAGTTAGAATAAAGAGGTAGTATATACATAATAATGGTAATAATAATAATAATACAGATAAAAGATTAAAATGGCCTAGCACCCCAATAAATGTGTACGTTTTACTTAAACTCGTTATATGATTTGGTTACATCGTATGGAAAGGTGGGAAATATGGAATAAATTCATTGATACAAACTATTTTTATACCTGTCCCGCAAAAGCAATTTTTAGAGAGAACAGCATGTATCATATTCTTGACCTGTCTGCTTCAGATGCTCGCTGTATATGGAACTGAATACTGGACGTAAATTGTATCTTTCCCTGTGTCAACTTGTGATATGGCAGTTGCTGTAGTGGAGTGGTGAGAGCGGCACATATGCATTATAGGAGAAAATTGTGAAATGACAGATTCCGGGTGTGATACTGAGGGAATGACTAACTAATAGGAGGGGTGCTCCAGGCTGTTAGCTTTGAGAAGCAGTTTGCACATTACTTTATCTTGTCAATCAGATTCCTGGAATGGAAGAGGTGACTGATAACTTGAATTAATTATTTTCTTATTGCATGCATGTGTTAATTCATGTTAATTTATGTCCCTTACAGGCCCAAGCCAGAATATCCAGAGTAAAGCGCCACCTCTGGCACACAGATCACCACACCACTCTCTTTGCATATATTTATATCAAATGAAAGACTTTTTTTTAATCCTGTTGGAACAAGGACCGACTGCCAAATTTGATTTTTAAATGTACTTTTAAGCTGTTCATGCTTTACGTTTGCATTTTTCTTAACAACTGAACAACGTGGAGCTGTGTTTACGGCTATGATGGGATTTGAAAGTTACAGATTATTTTTTTTATAAGCAAATCACACCCCTAAAAACACAGTCCCTTTTCTCACAGCTAAATATTGTAACTCAAAGTCAACACTCACAAGGCAGACCCTGTTCATTCTCTAATTCTGTATGTAGTAAATTTGATTTAATTATGAAAGGCAAGGTTTACATCCATCAATGAATGGGGCTTTTTTTCTATACTGTATTTGAGCTGCAGTAATTCTGTGGATTGCACTGAGCACACTTTAAACAATTGCATTTCGCTAAACATCTTTAAACATTTTGACAAATTTAACTTCCCCCTGAACACAGAGGATAAGAGGAAAAACATTTCTCTGATGAGAACAGAAACAGCAAGAAGTTCTAACAAGGAAAAGCCTGCCAGGTGGCGAACTGGCTGCACCAACAGAACGCACAATCTGTCTGCTTCTCCTTCCAAACCATTGACAGCTGCCATCACCAGCCTTGCACACTCGCACTCAGTGGCTCCTCAGCTCCCTGCCCATCCCTCTTTAGTGTTTCCTGCTAACCTCAGAGACAGGGTCACCTGGCCCCCTAGTTGCCCGTCTGTGGGGCCCTGCTGGCCCCCTGGAGACCTGCCTGCATGGGGATGCATGGCTAACAGAGGTCTAGTAAAGCCTCTTTAATATGCAAACCAAGGGGCTATTCCTTTGACCTGAGACCATAGCTTTTCTAACAGTGAAATCCAAAAATATTCTTGTGATGTACAACGACGAGATCTGATGAGCAGTTTTTGATCTGCTGGTTATTTGATACCTGATATTATAACGTACAAACGGCAGCGTATTTGGATATTTTCCTCAAGCAGGTGGGTCATTTACAGCGATGTAGCATGATTGAATCAGAGTGTGTTCCCTTCACTTTATTTGAACGAGAATATAATCATCTGCAGTTTTAACATTTTGTTAAATTGGAACAGCATTTCTCCGCTGAGTAAAACCTAAGCACACAGATGCACAGAGGCTAAACTGAGGAGTGTTCCACAAAGCTACCATTGCAACTGGGCTAAAAATAAAACCTGGCAAAGTTATTCTGATCCCTTATTGGTCCCATAGTTTGATTTCACATTTAGCATTTGCATTCCCCTCCGCATAAACATTTCATTCTTCCCCTCCTGCAGTACAATGAGACTTGAGTGACTTTGGCAGCAGATTTTGGATCGGTGCTCCTGAATCCACCAGTGTATGTTATCAGCAGGTAAACAAGCTTTCGAACAAAGCCATAATGGAACTGCAAGCGGCATAAAGAGGCTCATCTCAAAAGCTATACAACCCATCAAAGCTGGTGTCATTTCCTCAACACTGCACTGCAGCTGGAAAATGCATGGCTGTTAGTTACAGTTTAAATCGCCTGTCTATTTTCAGACACTTCGGAACTATTTGTATTGATTATTTACTTGTCAGTAAGCAGCCAGATTACCAAAATAAGACAACAGATTTTTAATGTTTGCTGGATTCTTCTCTGTTTTTTTGTTTTGTGGTAGGAAATCAAAAACTGTGTCATGCACTAAATTAATGGGATTTGCACTATAGGGTATTTGAATAATTATTTTCCACTGAAAATGAAATACTTCTGTCTATATTTGGAAGGATTATGGATAGCATTGAACTTAATGTGAAAATAATGTGCCCTTTAAATATGTAGTTAAGCTATATCCTACACTTTCTGCTCACCAGATGCAATCTTGTTAACCACATGCTTGAATGCTTGTCACCAAACTTTCCACATATTTGCCTTTTGGGCACAGCTCAGACGCACAACTAAACCTACGCACTCTCCTCCCAGTGAGTGGAGAAGCCTCAAAGCTTCCCTTTCATATGCTGCATTATCTCTATGGCGGTAATTATCCATAAAACTATGCCATCAGATGGTGATGATTTCCAATATGAACCCAATAAATGTGTTTAAAAATTTGAATTATCATATTTATGTGGATATGTGTTACTAATAGTGATTATGTTCGTCATGTGGGTAGAAAATCAACCATCGTCGTATTGCGCATTCTCACATATTTCTCAGACATTTCATCACACATTTAATCTGCCCCTGTCTAAGATTTTCCACTGAACCTGTAGTCAAGGCAGAGAGAGGACAATAACGGATGAGATTATGAAGCATGTCTGTTAAAGCATGTCTGTTTGATCATCATTCTGTTTAGGGGAAGTTCTCTACTTGGTCTCTTCAGTCCCTGACAGCAGATATATAACCTAATCTCTTTTCCTAACCCTTTTCTTAAGCATGAATAGGGTGGAAATGTGATGGCATTAAGTCGATTTACACCTTGGTTTGCAGTTTCAGCCTTAATGCCTTCTGGCTCTTCTTCAACACACTCGTCCCATTTAGATTTAGAAAATATAAATGTTGTGTTAAGGCTTTCCCATTTATTTTCATTTATCCATCAATTGAAGTTCATGCATATATTTACTCGACAAATAATGCTTGTTTATTTGCAGCTCCATCTATCTAGTATAGTCAGAGATATTGGAAAATCAAATACAACTTGTGTATTATCTTCAAATGCAGGAGATATCAGTGACAAAGGGCAAGATCTAAGACTGTATGACAGTGAGTCGTCCCTGACACCATTTTAGATATTTCACATTTACTCATCTAAACCTTCATTTAGTGCCTCCAGCATATGTTGACATGTGAAGAAAAGCTATTATAATGCGTCTTTGAATTTCAGCTGATGGCATTTGAAAGCTGCATTAATAAATCTGTCCTCACACAATAACTGTAGTTTGTTTGTTATAAATGTATGGGTTTCTCTTTTTTTCACATAAAAGGAGTTCAAGTTGGTTTTGAACTTTTTCTTGATTATAATAAAAAAGTATAATTTGAATTTATGTTAATTAAGTCAGTATGATGCTAAATTTAAAAAAATGGTCTCAAAACTGTTTATTTCAAAGGTTTAACAGGCAGAAGCTTCACTTCATCCTTTAGAAATGTGTCTGAAAGAAACATTCAATCTTATGGTTGTTTATTTTACAGGCACATTTTAATTGTGCGATCGAATGCAAGAGGCTTTAATGGTAAAACAGTGTTTTATTATCTTTTATTAATTTTTAATCAACAAATTAATTTTGGTCATATCTTCTATCTACATATGTAATACACTTGATGCAACATTTATGTTTGTATTACTTATTAATTTCGCTTCAAATGTGTAATGCAATCTGCCAATTATGGTTTTGTAAAAGAAAAAAAACAACTTTATTTTAAGTCTTGACTAATTCTGTTTAAAATTAAATTAAATGACAACTTTCTGTTGAAATAAATAACCCAAAATATTAAAACAAAGGTGCCGACCATACTGAAAGTTGTTGAGCTTGCCGCTTAACAACAGCCAATTTTATGACATAGTAGAGAAGAGCAGTCATTTGTTATGAAAAGAAGTTTGACGGCGAGTCAAAGGCAGTTTTAATGGTGGAACTAGCAAGAGACTACACATGGCAATGTTAAATCCCATTCAGCCTGATGAGAGTGACTCCCAGCAGCACTGAGCTCAGTGGGGGGTTGTAAACATTTACACTAAGAGCCTGTCCAGTGCACATGGTTGGTGCTTGCCAGCCACCTCGGTATCGAATGTTGTGTTGCATATTTTGTCATTCAGGCCTGTCCCGAAATTGTAGGAATCACACCATCAATTTATGAAGGAGCCATCCAAATGTGACAACAGGCTTATGCTAAATGGAGAAAATAGAGCTAAACATTGTTAAAACACCCCTAGACCCACATGGTAGAGAGTGCTCGGCAGAGAGCTGCTATGCTCCCCGCTGTGAACTGGGAAAGTGATGTTGGTGGGCTTCCTTCTCCATGAGGGCCGCATCGTTCTTGGGCCCCGATTTGAAGCCTTTTTGAAGTCTGTTTCCTGCAGTACCGTGCCAACATTAATGTTTCCACAAAAGCAAAAATGCTAAATCAAGTGAATACACTATACTGTGTATTCCACATTGACTCCTGAATCCCCCAGAAATTTTTTAAAAGCATCATTAAAAAACTATTGACTGTAAATGCCCCAAAGTCACTGTCGATTTCCTTTTATAATCACAAGCCATTGTAAAATAGTTCTTCAGAAAAATGAACAATTGGCTTCTGGTGTAATAAATCAGTATTTGTCCTTAAACCGGGGAAACTTTTATTCCCAAATGAACATTGTGAAGGTGAGTCCAAGAAAATAATTTACATCTCTTAGCCACAAATATATAATAAATATAATTAGCCAACACGAAATATGCTTGGGATCAATCCTTTATTGTTTCAAAACTCTATCTTTTACAATACAGTCATTTATTGTTACATGTGTGATTTGATGGTAAATGTACAATGTCATCCGATAATGAAACACAGTCACAAAGTTTTCCTTTCTACATATCAATATTCTATGATAGTGAGAAGTTTGTGCTGATATATTTACTTAGTTCTGACAGCTCAATCACTTCCCTTTTCAATTCAACAAAAGCATTGTTTTTTTTGAAAGTGCATTTCAAGGATTGCAAAGACGACTGTTGCCATCAGTCGGCTATAATGTACATTTCAGTATTGACAGAGGGCCATACTGCTTTGTGAGTAACAAACAGCATTAACTACATTTCCAACTACAACATTTATCTGGATAAGTAAATCAAAGAAAATATATCAATATGCATGCCATGAACATTCCTCCATAAACATTTATAATAAATGTATATTTTCATTTAATTATGCTGATAATGACACAGTATTTTCCACAAAAGGACAAAGGCTGATAATGAGAACTAATATTTAACATCCAAATTTTGTTCAATTTTACACACAGGTCAGATGGCGTTATGCCACAGTGTATAGGGCAATGCCCTAATAAGGTTAATAGCATTTGGTCCACGATAACAAATCTGGGTTATAAAAGAAAACAAAAACGTGGTAGCAGGTGGGATTTTGAACTGAAATTCAAAAAGAGCGTGATGATGATGATCTTAATTCATTCCATTTTTAAGGTCTTTCATTTTTCAAGTTATGAATTACGATGTCATGTTTCTGATCAAAAATTAAGCAATATAAATATACATTTTAGCTCATAACTCAACTATTATACTTTTCTGTTCCATGGAACAGCTTTCACTCTGTAGAACTTGGTTCCTAAAGGGACCTTGAACCTGTTCTGGGCCTGATGAAGAAAAACGAGACAAAAAGAGAGCGAACTTTGTCAGACAAAAGATTGAAACTGCAAATTTACACAACATAACAGAATTACTGACATGGACCAAATCAACACATCAGAAAACTATAAAAATTCTATGTGTGGAAATTATTACTAAAAACATGATTTCCAGGACCACACTTGTTAGTATATTGGGTCTTAGAAATTCTTGATACACAAAACATTTTACAACTTGAGATAAAGTCAATACCTTTTTTGCCTGGCAATATTCCTTTTCCATCACTTTTCCAAGAACCCACGGCCGTCTTGAAGTCCCTGATGCTAAACAACAAAACAAATATTCAGTGAACACTCAGTAAAACAAACAGACAAAAAGTTAAACAAAGTCCAAGCAAAGCAAAAATAAAGCACATATATTACACACATTCACTTTAAAAATCTATTCATTCTTGACATATGATATCTAATTACCAACCAATCTGATCTATGTTTATCTTATCAGTAAATCACAAAATGAATTCCAACACTACAGTCCATCATAGGCTGATCATAGGTGTGGACAAGGCTGACCTGGTTTGAGGTCCAGTGCAGTGAGAGACTCTGAGTGGAGGAAGTAGAGGGTGGGTCCGACCGTGAACAGCACATAGTTGTCGTGTCTTTCATCCAGGATGATTAGAACCAAATCACCAACCTGGAAGCTGAAACATTCAAAAAGACGGACATTCCATGAGACGATGAGTTCTGCAAACTGCTAACAAAAACGCAACACATTCATGGTAATTATATAATGATGTGTTTAATTGAACTGCATGCATTATTTTTTTTTATTCACACCAGCGAGCAGCACATGTTAAGGACATGTGATGTGTTCACTTACTCTCTGATGGCGATTTTGTCTGAATGCCGTGACGACACAGACGACATGCTCTGGGACATCTAGGAAGAAAAGCAGAAGGGACATTACGCATGTTAGAGAGAAGAGTTTTACAGTATTGGCAACAAATGATTTCCAAGAGAAAATCTGTGTGACTTGAGATTTGCAAGAAATAGGTTTAGTAATTAAATGTTTGTACTTTTACCCTAATGACAGAATTAAACACAAACTAATTTTAGTTGTGTTCTTTTGTCCAGCCCGATGAAAACTTTTCAAACCACAAAAGTATACTTCAACACATATAGTATATTTTTGTATTTCAACCTATTTCATTAAAATATATCCCTCTTCACGTTATCATGACTCTTCTTTAAATTTCCTCGCTGAGCTCTTTGGCCTCCTGGGTCAGTGTTTTACTCTTTGATGCTACTGCCACCTAGTGGAGCAGATGTTCCATAGCCCACAGTGAAAACTACAATGGCATGCAGAGAGCTGTATCTCCAAGGCCCAATAGCATAATAAGAAAACATTTAAACAGATTTTTATCTGGATCTACACAGAATTGCAGGCACTTGTAAATATCAGTCTCCTAAAAATGCCTGTTATTGTTTTTATTCATTAAGATCCATGGATTATTCTTCAAGACAAAAACAATCAGTCTCACAATGTTAAAGAAAGAGCAAAAAATTCCTGCGTCTAACCCATGATCCGGATATGGACCAAAATTGAATGGGTTCTTCCCTGATTGAGATGAGAATATTATAATAATAATAATAATAATGATAATAATAATAATAATGAACCTACCAGTCTTTGACTGAGGCGCTTGTTCTCTTCTTCCTTCATGTGTAAAGTCTGCAACATATATACAAATTTTGATTTTACACATAGACATCCAGAAAAACGTGTGCTGTGCTTAAAATACTGTGTCAAAGATAAAGATGTATATTTACCCTCTCGAGTAAGAGTATCCGCTGTTTCTCCTCTGACATCAGGATATTATCACTACAAAAAGAAAACATCAGGTTGCTGGGAATCATCCTCTGAAAATGTCAACTGACCGTTATGCACTGAGTGGAAATAAAACGATGACTTTCATACCATAATAACTAAATACCTGGTTAAAAAACCTAAAGGGCAACTCAATAAATGTTGATAAACAAAAACAAGCAAAAGGAGTATTTCAAGAAAGGAAAAAATAAAATAGCTGGAACACTCGATAAAGACAGAATCTAGAAATTCAATTCCATTCATGTTGGAGGGTGGGAAACTGGTTTAACACAGACTTCAGTAACCTGAACAAACTCCATCTCCTGTGCTTTGTGTGTATAAGGAACAGGGTTTTTGGTTGAGAGACAAAGAAAGCGTGGTTAAGCAGAGCTGCTTGTCTACAGCCAGACATCTTGACTATCTATAGCACCTACCGTACATAACATATATCTAAAGAAATGTGCATTTACAAGGCAATAATTCAGACTGTCCTCTCAGTGAGCTGTCATAACACTGTGGCCTAAATGAAACTTAAGCATTGCACAGAACTAAACAGGTTTCTTATATAACATTAATCCTGTTGTAATTTAGTTGATAAATAAGGTGTGAACAAAAGAAAATGCACTGACAGGCCAAATGCATGTCATGTCAGGGTTAAGAAAATAAATCTGAGTGCTTCCCAATAGGTGAGACTGGAATCACCATTATATTCTATCAACATTTACTGTAGAGAGGATGCTTACTGGACTGTCACCATGCTGGCTTCCACCGCTGAGTCGACATTTTCGTCATCTCGGAATTCTGCTACAGAGGCCAGTCTGTCACTTTCAGCCATGGGCTCAGAGGAGCAGGACCCAGCCACAGGCAGAGCTCTGGCTGCTGCTGCTCCCGCCTCTGTGACCTCCGGGGCTGATGGGTGAGGGGTGAAGAAGGCAGAGGAGATCAGTGCAGTGCTGCGCAGGCGATTAAGTTCTTCTTCCAAGTGTTTCTTCTCCTGCATGACACTCGCCCGGTCCTCAGAGAGAGTCTCTATCAGAGCTGCAACATGTGAAGATAAATAAGAAACGCTGCCAGGCACAAAATTCCCATCTCTAACTTCAAACTTCAAATATTGTCTCTTTAAAATACTGTAGAAAGAAGTATAGAAAAAGATGTGTGACTATGTATTAGGTATAATATCAAGAATAAAAACTTTCCACTCAAACAAAGTGAACAACACTGACCTTTGTCCTTCTCCTGCTGTTGGGTCACTTGCTGCAGCTTGTCTGTGAGCTCATTGATGATCTGCTCCTTCTTCAGCTTCTCTCGGGTTAGAACAGTGTTGAAATTAGTCTAGAAGAATAAAACATTTGGAGTTTAAAAAGCTTGACATCCATTTTTAGTGACAAAGATATTTTGCAGTATATCAAAGTACACATATGTTTTTGAGGGGAAGTCTTTGCAGTCAGCTTGCAGTCATGGCAGTTTCAGATGCTTTGTTGATTTTTACAAACCTGTTTCTGTGTTGCACTGTTCCTGATCTTTTTACCATTTTTTATATCAAGTGAAATTATGCATGGCCAGTTGGGTTTTTTATATTGATACAAAACAAAGGTCCTATCAGCTTTAACTATGAAGAGGGGTGAAACTGAGAGAGGTCTGCTTTTGGGAACAGTGAGTGATGAAAAACTAATTAAACAGTAAAAGTTAAGAGTGAACATGTCTTTCTGCTGCTCCCTTGGTGTCCTGACAGACTGAGATTAGTGCCGGCAGTTTGAGTGGATTTTTTTTGGAGTAAAAGCCTGATCTCTAGATCTGTAAAAGCTTAACTTGGAATTAAGTGCAACTGGCTGTGACAGTGCCAAGAACCATTAAAAATGAAGGTTTCAGAAAGTAAGTGCTCACTGCTGCATTAGATTTTATTAATAAGTTAATGGTAGCTCTGCGTTAAGTTTGCTGGGCTGTGCATGAATAAAAACACAAAAGAACTAACACTACACTATCACACTGCATTCGTTTGAGCTAGGTGTATCTAATAAACTGACAACTAATAATACAACAGCCTGACTAAAAATACTACCTCAATGACACTTTTTGGGGGCTGCTGAAGGGTCTAACAATACACTGAGAGGTGTTTAACATATTTAACTTATCCTCAGTGATAAAAGGATGGACTTAATATTAGTTAGCTATGTCTACACTCACACTTTTTCAGTTTAAAAAATAAAAGATCCTTCTCTTGATGAGTGTTATCAAGTAATCTCCTTTCACACAAACAAGCCAGAAAATACATTTAACATGACAGTTGTAAAACAGAAAGCAGTGTGTGTTTGCAGTTGGTTGTTTAGATACAGAAAAGAAAAGAAAACCAGGTACTTTGCTGTTTGGATCAATGATAAGGGGAAAACATTTAACGAAAGTAAGTGTTAGCAGTCATCACTGATCATGGAGTCGTGACCAATAAGTGCAAATCAGGAACTGAATGTGAATGACTGCGTAATGGTTTCTTGAAGTCTACGTTTTTGTCTGTCCATTCTAACTAGAACAGGACCAGCAGCGTTTCCCAACTTCTCCGTTTTAAGGGCTTGAAAACTGGTAGTAGTGTTAAGTTGCCATTACTCATAAAAAGACAAAGTTGGCATTCACCGCCTCCCGAATTTGTTTTCCATTCTCTTAATACAAACCTGCTGTTCTGCAATTAGTGATGTCTTGAGGTTCTGTATCTCTTCATTCTTCTTCTTCTCCAGGAGCTCTATCTGGGACTGTAGCGAGGCCCTCTCCTGCTGCAGCCGCTCTTGTAGTGCAGAGTCCAGAGAGAGAGGTGCTCCAGCATCTGCATGTTCCTCAGCGTGCAGCGACGACCCTTCATCACTGAGAGGCACACAATAAACGGATCGGACAGGGTAATATACAAACTATGTAACAGTTCATTCTTGACAAAGAGTAAAAAACTTATTTACATATCTCATCTATCCGTGTGTCATTAGATTGGCTTAAATTTAAACAAACCATCTAATTTACCCAGGTTTTATAATGTGGAAAAACAAACCAAAGCTACATTTTTATATCTGGTTTCTGTTATTGGGCATTTACCTTTTTGAAGATCGTCTCTCATGGAGCTCACTCTCAAGTTGTTTGATTTTCTTTAACAGTCTGTTTTCCATCTCCTCCTTCTGCTGCTCAAACTCTTTAAAGGCTTCTGGTGATGCAACCTTAGTGGACTCTTGTTTTTCTAGTTCTGTCTCAGTGGCTCGTCTGTCCTGCTCTACTTTTTTGGAGAGCAGATCATTTTCTGTCTGCAGTTTGTTGACAAGAGTCCTCAGCTCTTGCTCCAGTTCTTGGAAACTCCTGAACTGCTTTTCTTTTTCCTCACTTTGAGCCACTTGCTGCTCTAATTCCTGCTTAAGCTTCTGTTGCTGCTCTGAATAGTTCCTCTCAGCATCCTGGGATTGCTGCTGCAGGGAGGAGAGCTCATGGCGCAACAAGATAGTTTCCTCCTCGTGTCTGTCCACCAGCTCGGAGATACAGTGGTCCTTCTCAATCCTCATGAGACTCCTCAACTCTGCCAGGCCCACTTCATACTCCTCATTTTTTACCTGAAGCTGTTTTGTGACATCTGCCAGCTCTTTGCCGAGGACATTGGTCTCAGCTTCAACCTGAGACTTCACAGCCTCGGCCTGCTGAGTCTTGGCCTCCTCAAATAAGAGTCTCACCTCCTCAGTCTCTGACTCTTTGAGGGCTAATTCCACCTCGAGTTTGCAACGCAGTTCAGCAAGCTCAGTTATACGAGCCTCCAAGTCCTTGATTTGGTTTTCCTTCTCTCTGAGAGCAGTGGCATGTTGAGCAGCGTCCTCACTTAATTTTGCACTGTTTTCAGCAGCCAGATGTTCTAGAGCCTCCTTGTTATCCTTAGTAAGAGCCTCCAGCTGTGCCTTGTGCTCCTGCATCATTCTGACCTCCAGCTCCTTTAAGTGAGATTTCTCAACAGCTTCCAACTCCTGTCGAATCTTCTGCTGGCCACGTTCAATCTCAAAGTGCAGATTCTCAAGCTGGCTGGCCAGGGAGTCTCTTGCAACTGAAAGCGTCTCGATCTCTTCAGCTCGATCACTGATCATCTGCTCCAGATTTTTGATCCTATCCCTCTGGCCTCTCTCTGTTTCCATCCATCGCTCTCTCTCATTCTCGAGCTGAGTAAGTTCTTTCTCTTTGCGCTCCATAAGTCCCTCCAGCTCGAGCATCGCACGCTGGACGTCTCTTACAATGTTCTGGTTTACTTGATTTTCCTCCATTAGTGTTTGAACCTGCTTCTCAAGCTCTTGCCGAACAGAGAGCAGCTCACTTTGATGCTTCTCCTTCAACTTCAGTTCATGGGTCAGGCAGAAGTTGTCCACAACGCTGCGCACCTCTGTGGTCATATTCCTCAGGACAAAGCCAAAGTCATGTTGTTCTTTTAACACTAGACCTCTTAAGTGATGGAGATCATCCTTTACACTTCTTAAGTTAGAATGGGACTCCTCTGCAGCAGACTGATACTTCTCAATAACTTGTTTGAGGACAGTGATCCTAAGATTCTCCCTCTCTAGTGTTGTGGTGTCCTGCATACGCTTATTGTCTATAGCGTTGATCACTGAAGAGTACAGAGACTCTACCATCATGTCAGGGCTAGTGGGGTCACTGATGGGGTTCGGGGAGGTCAAGTTCCCTTCGATCACAAACTCATTGACAGCAGACATGAAATCTGACTCTGGGCTCTCTGCTAGAGAATCCAGGTCGAGGGAGCCCTGCTGCAGGACTGGATCCATGTTCGGATGGCCGATGGTTTCAAAGTCAAATGTTTGTGCATCAATGCTGTCTGGGGACAAGTCCTCCAAAGGAGCTGGGACAGGAACATGTAGGGGTTGGCAGCCTGGACCCTGAAGGCTAAGAGAGGTGGGGGTTTTGGAGGACACTGGTGTGGTGGTCCCAGGTATACTTTCAGACTGTGGGGTCAGCAAGGTTGATCTATGAGAACTATGACAATAGGATGCCTTGAAAATGATGAGGGGAGAGGAAAAGAAGACAACTTAGTAGCTGAATGAATAAGAAAACTAAACCATACTATGTATGAAAATATATTTTGGATTTCATAATGTGTATAAGAACCAATTTTGATTATAAAAGTAACCAGTATTAAGTGTTTCGATTTAATTTCCGAGAGTGTAGTAGTCTGCTAGTTGAATTTGTCTCCCATAATGTTTAAAAAGGTATTTTTTTTATAGTGATATAAGAATATGAAAAACACACATTTTTTTACAGTACAAATGAAGTGTTTTACTGAAGCTTTGATTACCCTTTGTTCGTTCAACAGGTCGGTGATAGTTTGGGACATCTCATCCACACTCTGAGCTGCCTGGACCAGCTGGTGAAGCGTCTCCACATGGCGATGTAAGGGCTCAAAGTCACACATTGTAGGAACCCTGAAAACATATGGGGAATGAATTTAAGGACAGAATGATAAATACAGTCAAGAGTAGACATCCGGAAGTTGAACACCTATTGCTATTATAAACTCCAAACAAATTCATATAAATGGGCATCACCTTCCAAATCAACTTGTTTTTATTGGTCATATCCCAGGTTGATTCTGGTAACATTCTGATACAGTAATACCTCTGACCACTTTAATGACAGAGGTAAGTGACTTACATAAGGAAAGGCTGCACCTCGACAGGACAACAAGATTTCAAGTACTGCAGGTCCTCAAGTGAGATGTCTGGAAGTTCATCGTCAAACCTTCTCGGCTTTCGTGTCTATAAATAACAACAAACAGCACAAGAAGGGACACCTTGAAATTAGGCTGAAATAATATAAATGATAATATCGCTATCAGCTTGGTCAAAATTCAAACAGTTTCACACTTACACAGAATGATGTTGGAGGCCATGAATCGAGTCCTCTAAACAAACGATTTCTGAGGAAAGACTTCCCTGAAAAGAAGCACAAACATCAACAGATCAAGGCCGATCTTTCAACGATTTTTCAAAAGCTCATTGTTCTGTCAAGTGACAAAACAAATGTCATCAGCTGAGTTTTCAATAGACACTTACTAAAGAGTTTCCCAAAGGATTCCCTTTTGAATTTCTCAGCCTCGTACAGTCGTTTCCCATCCTTCACAAGTGCATAGGCCCACTGAAGAGATGAACAGTAAAGACTTTAGTGCAAGAAAATAACTCTATTTCTTTCTTTGCCTACTTTCAGTTTAAACAGTTTAAAGTGTAACTGTGACTTATTTTCTCTTCGTCATGGTGGCAAATTCAGAGAACAACTGCCCAATTCATTGAATCTGTAAATTATACGCTTAGCGCTTAATGTCCCCAAAAGCTCCGGATTCAGTGTGGACAGAGAGCTAGAGTCTAGACACACAATTACTTTCCATAATGGCATTTAGCACTGACCTCTCGGTAGTGGCGCATAAACATTTTTCTCCTGACGACTTCCACCACCGCCAAGCAGTACATCTGGGGCACAGTACTGAGGGCCTCCACCACTCTCACTCTTTCCAACAGCTCTGTCAGGAGTCTGAGTAGAGCCTGAAGCTTCTCACTGTCCTGGTCTGCATGAAGCATCACGTAGCAGCACCATCTATTTTCAAAATTATTATCACCATTAATGTTTGAAAATGTTTTTTCCCCTCAAGTGAACATTTTGAAAACCCACTAAGAGTAAGCAAAAGCTAGATCAGACAATAAACAAAGAGGGAAGAAGTGGTTTTAAGCTTTACTTGAGTCTGACTTGAAGGTTGTTTGCAAGTTCTTGTTTGGCAGTAGTGCACTTCTTTTTGATGTCAAGCAGCTTCCTGTGGTTGTTCAGCATGATCATCAGCTGGTTGGTGTGACTCAGACACAAGTCGGGCAGAACAGATGTATCCTTCAGGTTTTCAGCACGCTTCTGATTGGCCAAAAATCCCTTTAAGAGATAAAACATCAGTGCAATTCATTCAAAATAGAAGACGTAGTAATTAAATAGTGTTTCTCTCTTACGTCACGTACCTGAGCAAGTTCTTTTTGTTCGTTCACCAACTTCTTACAGCTTGCTATCATTTGGTCAAGAGCATACAACCTGTCCTCAAGCCCCTTGATGGCTTTCATGTTTTGATTATCCAACTTAGCAATTGTGTCACGACAATCTGTCAGGAAGGGTTCAATGATCCGTGGGTCAAGCTGAAAGAAAGACACATTTTAATGGAAGACTTCCAGCCCCCTTTATGTAAGACTTAATATTTAGAATTCTACATTGAAATGTCTGTTCATTCATCACGGACTCACCCTATTGATGGAGTCAAAGCATTTCCTCACAACTGATTCCACATCATTGGGTCTGTCTTGCACATTGATCCAGTCTAATAGTGTGACGTTGAAGGAGGACGAGTTGGCAAACTCAGGAGTGTCGTCGTCATCATCGTCGTCATCATCATCATCATCATCTAATAGCGCAGCTCTCAGCCCACCACTGTCAGTCATTTCATTTGTTTCCTGGTCACCTGCTGGCTTACACGTGGCCGCTTCCGAAGCAGAGAAGGATGCTGATAACTTGGAGGGCCTCTTTGCATCAGCAGTGTAGAGCACAGACTCAGTGGACTTTTCTTCTTCTGTCTCATCTGAGTCCTTCCCTGGGGTTGAACTGGACTTCTCCATGCTCTCTCTGTAACTGTGTCTTGTCAAACTTTCCAGCAGAGGTATCCTAGCCATTACAGAAACCGCTGTCCCTAACCTGCAATTACGACAAAATGGGAATGAGGAGTAAAAGTTGAACAAGCTTGTTTCACTTTAGCAGAAACATAACTTGCATTAATAACTGTTATTTCAAACATTATTTGAGCTACAATTGTGATTAAAGTATTCAAAGTGTCAAAAATTATGTACGAAAATAGTATATATATAGTTAATAATAATAAATATATAGCACATTGTATTTCCAATTCCAAACTATTAGCTAGGTCAAAGTACAAAATAATATGTTCTCCTTGGCAACACTTACTTTGTAAGTTTCACCTTAATTTCTTCTAACTCATGTTGATAATTTGCGTATGCAGAGTCAAACTTCACAAGCAACTTCTGATAAGACAGAGTGCAGTCGTCCAGATTCGCCATGATAGCAGCCCAGCCTTGGTGTTGAAGGTGTTCATCATGAACCAAACGTTCACAGAAAGAGCAAAGTTTCTTGGCAACTTCAAACATTTCCTGGGGAGGAACGAACATGTCAGGACAAGTTATGAGCATTACATTATTAATTGATTAGTTGCATCATTTTAATTTCAAGGCAATTTCTTAGGACAGAGCTCTCCCACTGTAATGCACATTTAAAAACAGAAAAAAGTAGGTAACTACCAGAGCAAGTTGTGTTCGTGAGGCAACAGTGTGAAAAACAGCTGGCATCAGTAGAGACTCCTCCACCTTGACCTGAATCTCACTCTCAATCGAGAAGGTGGTTTTGGGGATCGTTGGATCCCGGTCACACAAGATCATCTCTTTGTTGAACAAGAATATGGGATTGGTTTCCTACAGAAACAACAAGCAATTAGATATCAGTAATCAAAACACAGCATATGTTCCCAGGATACTTTCTGGGCAAATAAAGAATCGTACAAACACAAACAAGCTTTGTGGACTCACAGTGCCAGCACTGTAGCTGCAGACTCGTCTCTCTGCAGCCATACATTCCCCTCCATTGACAACAAGGACTTGATGTTGAGTTGCAATCTTATATTTGGCTTGGATGGCATGTTTAAGCTCAAGTACGCTGAAGAAATATGGAAGAGTGTATTTAGATCACAAAGGTGAGGATGTACTGACCACAACTTTAAACAACATATTGCTGAAATGCCAGTCTCTTACGTTTGGACAGCAAGGTCAGTGTCAAATGTCAGCGTGCAGCCATTGTTGACCTGGAACACATACAACTTCATGTTGACTCTCCCAGACTTCTACACAGTTGCTTAACTTGCTCATTTAGTCATTCGAGGACACCCTGTGAAACAAAGCACAAACAGATCCATTAAAATCTCAGCTTATACATTTTATCAAGTGTTCTTTTTCGGTAAAAGAAAAACGCAGCCATTCACTAAATGTACATAGCCACAAAGCTACTTGATTAACACCCATGCACAGTGTTCTCTGGGCTAAAACATGGGCTAAATGAATGAGGACATTATGTCAGTCTGTCTCTTTACATAGTTTATACTTTTAACATTAAGGCCCCTCATGTCACCATAACCCTTCCACCTAAACCTTGTGGTCTCATGGACACTGAATAATTTAGCTGAGGCAGTCACCTTGTTGTTAGTTACTGGCTACTATCAAGTTTGTGATGTTGCTCTAATGTCAAATCTGTCTGAAGATATAAATATACAGCTACTTCACATTAACTCGCACTCATCTGAGGAGGTCTTGACAACTGCACAGCCAAGTTTAGGACATTACTTCAGTTAGCACCACCCGACCACTCACTGATCACTGCTGTTAGCATGACAACATAAAACACCTCCTCTACCAAGTTGCTATCACAGACTCAGACAACCTGAGCGTCGGTAAATGTCAGCTAATTGTCGTTAATCGCAGCTAGCACGTCTCTGGCCCTGCCATTGTTCCGTGTCACTGGGGGTAAAGGTGCCTTCGTGTACCGATATTAAAAATAGAGGACACTCAACCGTTGCTTTTACCCCCGAGGCCTCCAGTCATTCGCTGTTACAGTGTCAAAGAAGCAGCCACAGCCAGCAGCTTAGCAAGCTAGCCTGTCTATAGTAAACCGCTGACTGTGCTAACTGGCTATTAGCTAACACAGCTGTCAGGCTAGCGCAGGACCTCTGTTTCTAATGTCGATCATTTTGACAAATGTGATGAGATTGACCACAGCAGATAACACCAACCATTAAAGACTCGTGTGGTCGTACAGATGATACCTCACCCTGCACTGATCGCAAACACGATTTCGCGTGTCTTACCTCGCTTCCCTCGCATCTCCCCGTTCTTGGTCTCCACCTCGCTAGCTAACAAGCTAGCAACCGAGCTAGCTAGCTAACCTGTTTAAGCTTGGCATACATAGAGCTAGCTCGCCAAGCCACTTAGCTAACGTCAACTGGACTAAATAAGACACTGACAGCTGACAGCCATGGCCAGTAGCACGGATCGGCCACACTGGTGTGAAGCAGACGTCTGATTTTGGCAGAGTCCAGCGGAGATGGAGTGGCAGACGCACCGGAGCAGCAGTTGTTTATCTCAGGTAGCTAACTACGCTAACACCCTCTCAGTAGCTCGGTCTGTTTTGTTGTTGTCATCTGCTGATGTGCGGAACGTGGACGAACCGACCAACACACACTCATTTCACAGGTCGGCTTCACTTGTGTTTTGCGCATTTATAAAATAAATACGCGCATTTTATCATCGTCCATTGCATTTTAAAATATAATCATAACATTAAAAAACAAACGCATTATAGGATATTAAAATGTTGTGAACTTCACGTGTTGTGATCGCCATATTATTGCAGAAATCATAAAAGTATATTAAGGTTTTAGCTTTTTTTTTCTTTTGCCATGCATTTCATTATTATAAACATTTACAACTTGTATTTATTTATTTTTTACCCATTGATTTGACGTAAAACTTCCTTCAACATCAAATCAATGGCACCAGTCTTCACTAGTAAAGAACACAGCCTTTAAATATAATTTATATTATAACATTTTCGTCACATGTTTTTATTTATGCAATTTTACTCTTAGATCATTGCATTTGTATTTCTTACATTGCTTATAAACTTATTGACGTCAGTGAATCGAACCCAGTGGAACATCTGAGCGTCACACTGAAAGGGTTCAAAAGATTCGGCTCTGAAAACTGTGTCAGATTTCCCATGAGTCTATGCGTTCGTCACTGTACTTTTCCAGGTGCATTGTGGGAAACTGTGGAGTGTTTTGCTGCAACATGAGAAGGGGTGTGGTTAACGGAGGGCTGCAGTGTGTGCATGATCCTGTTTTGCGGCAAAGACTCGGGCTGTTTATAAAAAGATGCAAAGATGAGGCAGTGTGCGGTTTGTAGCGCAACACGTTTCATTTTCTGACACATCATGTGGTTTGAATAGGAGACGACAGTAAATCTGAAGTAAGCACTATGCAAAACAATAAAAAAAAATGTATTAGTATTAGTAAAGTATTAGATCAAAACATTTTAAATTGTTATGACTGACAGTTTTGTAAAAAAACACTATATTATCTAGTATATAGGCTACCTACCTTTCCAAAGAAAAACATTAGTGTTATATCCCTAAGAGTTTATTTTTAGTGTACCTTAATTATTATTATTATTATTATGACATACCTTTTTTTTTTTTAAAACTACATTTCCAAATAGATGAAACAGAATAAAACATCAAATAAGTGTCAGACTATCTCTATGAAATAAATGAAAGTGGTGCATTAATAACATTATTACTTCCCTCTGTCCACTAGGTTAAATTTGATGTATGATTGTGTCTTACAGACTTTGAAACCAAAATGTGATTGGCATGTCAATTAAAACTGCATGGTCGTCAAGGTTACTGCTTTGTTTATTCTTTAATTGCCACTTCTGTGAACTGATCCTTTAATCAGTGTGATGTTCTATACAACAAACGTCCTCTAGAGGTCACTGTGCAAAAATGATTTATTTCACCCAGTGACATCATCTGGAAATAATTTTCCTGTATCTTCCACTTCTTATTCATCTGACATCATCAAAAAAATCACTGCTCTCAGAAAATGTTCTCTCTCATGTTGACATCTTGAGCAGCACTGTAATGGTGAAGTTCAACAACCAGAAGATCGGTGTTCAAATCCCTGCGGTTGTCTTCTTTTCTAACATTCCTATATACACAAATAGGTCCACATGGAAACCTGTACAAAATAGGCCTGCACATTTGATGAAGGTGACCAAATACCAAAATAACCATTAAGAAATATTAATATAACAAACTGTTTCTTGCTTTTATTACTAAAAACGCAGGAATGGACATTATATTCTCCCACATGGTGATAGTAAGTGTGCGTCATTTAGGCCCCTGGGAGCTCTAATTCATCATTAGACCTTTTCTAAATAAAGCTTAAGAGGTCTCCAGTAAACAGGATGTAAATCCAAACAGGAGTCACATAACATTTCCTGTAGCTGACATCTAAAACATGCTCAAAATCATGTTTGTAAGAATTTCTCATGAATAAGCATCAGTTGAAACATATTGATGTAATAAAAACATTGGCTGGAGTTTTGACCTCTTTATATTTAATGGTGGGAAATGTATTGTTGTTGATTGATTACAGTTGTGGGTATATTATACAATCAATAATTAAGTAACTTCATTTCACTCAGTATGTATAGTTCATTGCCACAGGATGTTTCTATGGATTCATTTGTGATTGGTGGATAAAAATGCAGTAAGCGATCAGAGTGAAATATCCTCCATTTGAAATGGTTTGATCTTGAGGCCTTAATAATGGTTCTCATGGAGGTTTTGGCCGAAAGGAGAAGGAAGAAATTCAGCCTGACAATTAGTATTTAAGCTTCATGTCTGCAAGTTAAAATACCCAGCAGTAAATTAGGAAAGTTTCATAAATATTTCTATGCTCAACAGAGGAACTCGGCTATTCTAGTATTCATGACAACTTCCAGTGTCCCGGGGCAGCTCTCACAGGCTTTCACTGATAATTTAGGGCGAGAAACTAGATTACTCAATTGTGACATGAAACACTTAACATGCTGGAGCCATTGTGCTGTGAACCAGAGCCAAACTTTAATATTTTACTAAGAGGAGAACTGTTCATCAGCATTAAACACAAAGTTTTATCTCTATTTCTTTCAGTTATGTTGAAGAAATGAACGTTCCAATCATGGGATTTACAGTTAATAGTAAATTTCCTTTCAAGACCTGAACATTAATGAATATTTAATATATTCTGATATGCAACACTGTGAGAAATGCACCGGGCATGATGCACATTTTATCACACTGAGTCTTTGAGCTATTTTGTAGAATAGTTGCTGTTGTCATGACATGTTAGCGTAGCCATTTGCCAAAAATGACAGGCCTGCAGGCAACTCCTGTGTGTGTCACCAGGTGCCTGGATGAAAACATAGCCCATAATAGCAGCGCCAACATCATCATTTGTCAAGACACATATAACAAACATGGGAATTACCTGCATAATAACATGGAGTGCAACAGGATGATGACAGTGATGTGTTTGAGAGGAGGAGTTCCAAATGTGGTCAACAGATGGAGGCAGAAGGCTGAAGATAGGAAACAGAGAGGACATGACCTGCAGTGTGTTGCAGAGGTGGTTCAATGTTACATAAATAAAAGTATTCATATATTCTGCTGCACATTCTGACCGTGAGTCTTCAGCACATTTAAAAACTCACTGTTGACCGAGGCACAGCTGTCTTTGCATTCTTCAAATGGTGATTCGGTCTCCCTCAGGAGGAAGCAGTAATGCAGCAAGTTGTTGACCTGGAGCATCATCCTCCGTCGTGAAACAATGACCATAAGAAACAATATAAATCTATAATACAGCAGGTTGTTTAGAATTCACGTCTGCTCAGATACAACACACAATAAAAACCTGTGTGTCATGATGCAGCTGTTTGGAAGTGTCCATCATCTCAGCTGTCACTTCAAGTTTGATGACATGAAGAATTAAAGAAACTTAGGTGTACATACAAGAGAAAGGTTTCACAAGCATTGAAATAATAACACAATGGCATATATTTAAATTTTATTAGAAACCTACTTAGAAAAACTTACTTGTATAGAGACTGAGCCCTCTGTACTCCACATTACACTTGATATTTTTATACATCAATTATTTTTAAAACCACACCACACACATAACATCACACCATAACCATAACCACACCACACCCTAACCACACCATAACCATAACCACACCACACCCTAACCACACCATAACCATAACCACACCCCACCACACCATAATCACACCACACCCTAACCACACCATAACCACACCACACCATAACCACACCACACCACACCATAACCACACCACACCACACCACACCACACCACACCACACCACACCACACCACACCACACCACACCATAACCACACATCACCACACCATAACCACACCACACCACACCACACCACACCATAACCATACCACACCATAACCGTAACACACACATAACACCACACCATTCCACACCATAACCACACCACATTATAACCATACCACATGCATAACACCACACCATAACCATATAACACCACACCACACCACACCACACCATAACCATACCACACTGCTGCAGCAACAGCTGCAGAATCTTGTCAGACTGTGACAGTCCTATAGCCTCTAACAGCTGTTGTTGTAAAGCACATTAATACCAGTAGGTGGCTCTGTGTCCTCTTTATTACTGACCCATATCACGCCACTCCTCATAACATGTCCTTCAATGTAAGACATTCAGACATACTGTATATTGGACACAGTCTGCAACATGAAGCCTGTCTGTTCAAACAATATGATAACTAATACAATTTTTGCTGAACCATCTACATATATATATAAATTTAATATTTTTGTGGCAGCTGTGGTTTCATATCACATCAACATATAAACTGTTCTTAGATATGAAACTATAATAAATGAAAATACAACAAAAATGTTTTAACTCTCCTAACTGTGCAATATTCATTCTGTCAGTACAATACAATGGTTAATGTGCAATCCATTCACTGTACATATTCTCACACTGTTCATATCTATCTATCTATACATGTATGAGTACAAGTATTAGTATTCGTACACTTTTTTGCATATTACTTATTATTACTTACTGATGCATATTATTGACTCTTGCTGCTGTGATAAGTTTCTCCATTGTGGGACTACTGAAGGATTATCTTTTCTTATCTTATCTCATTTTACAAGTTGCTGCACGTCCACGTACGCGTGCACGGATGGGTGTGAATGTGTGGGCCTGCGTGGGAAACAATCACTTGGGTTTCTTTGCGTCAAAGCAGAATAACAACAAGCACACATGTCGTGTGTACTGCGGCTGCAGCATCTTCTTGCGCATCTCGCAACAACCAGTTGTTGTTGTTTAGTTTTACGGTTGCATAACTGTGTCAGGTAGGTTATTATAATGATGTGCACGTTGCCAGCTGCCCCCCCCCCCACTCTCTCTCTCTCCCCCTACACCAGATCTCCAATCACACCCTCCCCCATCTCAAGTACAATTACGTGATGGGTGACGTTGCAGCATGCGGAGGAGGAGGAGGAGGGCGCTGGGCAGGGACCACTTGGACCAGGGAGGACTCAACGCCGATTTCATTTCAGCGCAGAGACAACGCGTTCGAGGCTGCGGACCAGGAGCCCATTGTCTCCTTCAGACCGAGGACGACCGGGTTCAGACCACAACACGGCGGTGCAGCCCGTGAAGGAGTGTCCCAGACAAGTGGCGAGGCACCGCGGGTTCAGGGCCCTGGACAGATCTGGCCAATAACGAAAAATGAATCACAGTCAAGTTTTGATGATATGAACACGAGCCGCGTTTCGTTGCAATCGGAGACCAACTATTGATGCTCGCGCGCAGATCGTTTTGCAGCCCATCAGTTCGCGCGGACTTCTTTTGTTCGTGATTTCCACTCTCGCACATTCGCGTTGAGAAACAGTTGCAGTCGCTCCGAGACAAACACCGAGATGAATTTCCAGTCGAGCGTCCCAGTGTCCGGTATCTCGCAGCAGTCCCAGCCGGCCATGCCCACTCCAGGCACGGTCCCGGCGCCCGTCCCCGTCCCGGTGCCCCAGTCCATCCCGTCCCAGTTCGGATCCGGATCGTCTGCGAGCTCGGGGGCAGGCCAGTTCGGTTCGGGGACAGTTTCGGGCCAGGCTGCCCAGCCCAGCTCGCAGTTTGTTTTGTCCAACTCAGCGGCCATCAGGGCAGAGATCCATCGGTTCGAATCCGTCCACCCGAACATTTACGCCATCTACGACCTGATCGAGCGCATCGACGACCTGGCCCTGCAGAACCAGATCCGGGAGCATGTAATCTCCATTGAAGGTGAGTGGAGGGAACCATACTGGCTTTTCACTGTCGAGTGCTACCTTTCATTCATTAAGGGTTGGGGGGAGACAGGGGGGGTTGTTGTGTGAGGGAGAAAGAAAGAAAGAGAGAGAAAGGGGAAAGGGGGGGGGTCTCCTTTTCCTTCTTTTTCCTTTTACGCACACTTGGAAACATTGTCAGAGGCTCATTGCACAGTGTCAACAATCACACTTTGAGGTTGGGGGGCGTAGCAGATCTCATTGTCCTGTCTCAGGGCTGAATGGCCCCCATGCACTGCAGTGGTAACAAGGAAATGTTCAGTTGCAGTCAGGAGAGGCAGCCTGTGCCTTCTGCTGCTTCAACAAGAGGATGTTTCCATCTTACCCACTACAGTGTGACCTCCAGTGAGGGTCTGTTATTTTATTTTAAAACCCATGTCAGAGAAAGAGGAGCTGCCAAATGTTACACGAAAGTAGCCTGATGGTGGAGCAATGCAGAGGCACACACTCTCTAAGACTGGAGACAGCGTTGAGGAAATGATGATGTATCCCTGTGGGGATGGCATTGCAGTCATCACCGGGCATATTCTTTGTCACCCTTGAAATCAAGTCCAAATGTCATGACCTGTCCGAGGAATGACGACAGTGATTGTGAAGCTGGACCACACATGTACGTGGAGGCTAGCCACAGCAGCCTGTAAGATTCCCAGAGGGAAGGAGGATCATGCACTGACATGTGAGTGTCTTAAATCATGGTCGCGGTTTCTTGAACTCACCCACACTGACACAGCAGTCAGGGTCCACCGCTGCCGATCAAAATCAGCTGTCATGGTCTTGAGGAGTGTTACAGCAGCCGTGCACGATAGATTCCAATGTAATACAATGATGGCATGTGAAAATACAAGCACATTTGGTTTATTATGTTTCTAGAATTTATGGAAAATGATCTAGATCGGCTTGATTTGTTGTTGGCATAAATTATGAGTGGACAGTGAAATTGTGGAATGGTTAGTGTATGGTAACATCCTCAACAGCGGTATTGTTCAGAATTCGACTGTAATGGAAAGTAACGTCATTTTTCTAGTACATAGCAATGGGTAGTTTGGTCAGCATTCGACAACTACAGCTCCCAGGAAGCTCGGACAGCAAGCCGGTGGCAAGGACTCATGGGAAATGTTGTTGAATTTAACAAGATAATGAAACTTAAAAGTACATTTTGTCAAAATGAAAATCTTTTACAAGCTTATCAGTAAAAGTAGATTTGAAATCTGTAATTGTTATGAGCGGACCTTGACAATATTCCCTCTATATAGAAAACGTATATACAAGCAACTTTAGACACATTTACATGGACAAGAGTATTCCAATATTCACCTGATTACGACAAAGGTCTGAATAAGACGCTGCCATGTTAACAGCATGATTACCTAACCCGAATAAGGTCATACATGGAATATGACATGTAGAGTATGGTGTGTGTGTGTGGCCATTACACATGTACTATATATTATATATATATTTTTAGTTTGTATGGTATATTTATTCTTTTAATCTATTCTAATGAACATCAACAGGAAGACTTCAAATAGAATACCATTGTATTGTACTGGTGCAGTGACAATAAAATGATCTTATCTTGTCGGATTATGTAGATATGTATACGTCTTAGTCTCATTGAACGTGTCAGCTTTTGCAAAGTTAGAAAAAAAACACTGAAAAGGTCATATAGCAGCATCATGCCTTTGGCTTTGGAAATTCTGGCGGGAACGACAGACGTATGACATAGCTGATGTCATGTTGACATAATCAGACTCTAACATGTAGGTGGGAATGAATGGAATATTCTATACGCAGCTCATGTTAATACCAAAATCAGAGTAATGTCTTATTCAGAATAGTCAGTAGTTGGAACATTGCTGTCCATGTGAACATAGTCACTTATTCTTTAGGATTTATTGTTGAACCTGTCAAACACATATTTAGTGTTGTAGAGTGATGGAATAAGACAAATCACAATGGAAATGAACGTCATCCTCATGTGAAGATGTATGATCAGCTCATTTCCTTTTGAGGAGAGGATGAATTTTTGAGTCTTTTCAATTTATCTGATGTCTTAGGTTGGTTGCATAATTTACCCAGCGAAGGCCTGTCTTTATTCTGCGTCTTGATAGAGTAACAGTGGAGCCTTTCTTGAGTTATCTCTTAGATGTACCTTCTTTAGAAGCAGACAGGGTGCTGCTCGCTTCATTCACCAAACAGTTTTAAACGATTAGCAAACACTTGACACAAAGGAAATCAGCGCTCCTTCACTGTCGGGTCTCATTCACTTGCAAAGTATCTAGGAGTTATTTTGTGGCATTAAAATAATGTGCAATAATGTAGAGTGTTGATTGTTAGTTAAAGAATTTCTTTTACTTTAAGATATTGTGTTGACGTTTGAATATATTCAGCCAACTAGCCAACAGCTTCTTGAATTGTCTGAAGGCTGTGTCTATGTGCTGCATTATTAGCACCTCTGTTCCCTGGAGCGTCTGTTAGTGAAGAAGCTCATCCCTCTTGTTGCTTTCAGACATGCACTGAATTCCGGACATTCTCCTGAAAGGGGCTGTGTGAGAGCCCAAATGTCCAAGTCAATCTCTCTGGACACCCCCCCCTCCCCCCATTAAGCCCATTACAGCATACAGCAGAATATTGTCCAGCGAATTCGCAATGAGTGAGTGAGTGGGCACATTAATGAAGTTCCTCACAAGTGACAGGCACTACATCTGGGGGAAAAAGCATAAGATTACAAATATCTCAGGATGAAAAAGAGGTGCTGTACATGTAGAAGATGCTGATGATGTCTGATCCAAGAGCTGTTGGTGAATTGTAAACGTGTGATTTCCACACATACGCCCTGTCCTGCATCCTCTGCCCAGGTGCCACATCTCACCTGAACGACCCGGACATTTTCCTGTTGTTATGAACGCGCATGTCTCGAACAAGTCTCGAAAGGCAGAGTTTAATTCTGAAAATGGCTTCAGTGACATCACAATTTTCTCCCTCTGTGTGATAATTGTAAATTTGCAAAGGATCAGAAAAAACTATCACTCTCTGATTCCAAAATTAAGCTGGTAAGCTGGTGCTTACTGTTGATGTTTGAGGCTATAGCATTCCCCCAGTACGTTGTCAAAATGTCCATGTTTGGCAATAAAAACAAAATGATGCAGCTGGCTTATACAAAATGTTGAACTGACAAATATTTAACCTTGAAGCAAAAAATCCACAGGCAAACAAAAAGATAGGCCGAGAAAGGCAAAAGTAAACTGATATTTATTTATGAATCAATTTATCACATCGGTAACACGTTCAGGGTCCAATTTGGAGAATGGCTGAACAGATGTTGATATCCCTCTCACATAAACATTGCAATTGCTCTTAGATGTACTGTGAAATGAATCCTTAATAACTGTAACTGTGCTGCGACAGGAGATGTTGGCCAACTTCTCCTCACCTGCACCGTGGAACTGCAGAATATGTTCCTCCTCAAACTTGCATCATTGCAGACTCTGTTGCTAAGGAACCAGCAGCTCATGCATTTAGCTGAAAATGCTGAAGAGAGTGAATACAAATTACAGCCCTCACAAAATGAATTCCCATCGTTATTTAGGTCTGGCTGTGTAGTTGAGTAATAAGAGCTTCATATGATGATTGCACACCATGCTGGTTGTTAGGTTTTTCGTTGTTTTCCTCACATTGTTCCGTTCACAGTGATTGATATTCAGGTTGCTGCTGTGTGGTTTCTGTAAACCAGCCTGTGTTACAATTACAAATAACGCGCAAGAACAAGTGGTGGCTTGTTTTTCTCTCCCTTGTCTTTGCTTTTGGACACAAGACAACTGACGGCTTCTTTTCAATTGAATAAGCTGTGATTATAATGACCAGGCTAAGAAATGTGTGAGCTAAATGGTAGTGCCAAAACAGAGGTAAGTGAATGGTTCGTGGATTGACTGTTAAAGTCGTATGGTACATATTTCACTACTAATCTAAGAAGGTTGAATAAACATCATTTGGTTGGCTGTTAGGGGGCCTAATATTTACTGCGGGGCCCCTGCTGCCTCGTACAGATCCAGACACGCACCAGTCCTTTTCTGTTAGTTTGTGGTAATTTGATGGCACACAGCTTTAACCGTGAAAACACACCATGTGAGCATAGTGCAAACTGAGTGAATGGAGGTGTTTGAACCAGATTCTGGGTCATGAGATAACGTAATGAGATAACGGCATGAGGCGGTTGTAAGTGGTGCGAATTCTCTATAAGAAAAAAAGCAACTGACACGTGGTGAACTTGGGAATTCAGTTGCCCTCTTTACCTGGTTGGTAAAACAGACATGTGGTTCCAAAACTTTTGACCTCTGACCCTAAGTGACTCATGAATAAATCTTGGACATGGCTTCTTCTGTATTTGAGCAACTAACTCATAGATACATTTCCTTAAAGGTTGGAAAATCAGCTTTTTTTTTTTGAATCGGCAAACACATTAACCAACAGATTAGCAAACAGCTTCATCCCGCCAAAAACTAATAACTATTTTCACAGTTTCTACAATGCAATTCAGGGCAGAACGGATCACAATTAGGAACATTGATTTGCTGGGAACGAGTAATAATAAAAAGTGATTTATAGATTGAATGTGCAACATTGAATCAGAAAAGAAATCTGAATTCTTGCAATTCCATGCAGTCTAAGAGGATAAACACTATATTTAGTCGTCTGCATTGAAATGTGTAGAATAAGCATCATCTTCAATGACAGAGAAATCTCTGTTGATATCCCAGTGTTCAGACATTACACCGTGCGGCCCGCTTGCCATCTCGAAGCCTCGCTGTAACGTGGCATGGATGATGCAGGGGGGACGGGAGGTTTGCCGCAGATGAATGTTGAGCTGTCAGTCAAGAAATGCAAGCTCATCTGAGGATTGCACCCCGGCAGTGATCAGCTGATGGCAGGTTAAACTCCTTCCAGTGACTCACACATGTCATGGAGAGAAATGGGACGTGAATAGCAGTGGAAGTGTGAGGTAAACATTTCCACTAAATGTACTGTGCATGGCTGTATTAATAGTGTCTGGCCTTTCATCATTGAGGCATAATAATAAGGAAGATTTGCATTGTTCAATTATGCACATTTGCAGTGAAAGGTAAAGAACCAGTTTTCATAGTGCAGCAGAATAATGTTTGAAATTGCAGACAGGTACATTTATACAGAAGAATGAATGAATATTGTGTGTAAATATGTTTTCACACTCAAAACTGAACCAGAGTCTGTTTATACCTTGAACTAGAGCTGTGGACCAGATTTGCTGTGGGATTTGATTGAAGGGAGACTTCATATGAGAAATATAAATCCACATCACTCAGATACGGAGGCAGCTGCAGAGATGGTATCTATACTCTGATTCCAGTTATATTTTTAGCCATTCATTTCAAAGTGGAGGAGCGTTCCATTAACAAGACTATGTCCTGGGAATAGTTTCCTTTGGTTCTATTTGGAATTGGAGCTCTGATTCTTCTACCCTAATTTATATTCCTGTTTAACCTGTATAGGATTATATAGCACCTCCAGTGAGTGCATTGCAAAGGACAATAACAGGGACATTTTTACGCTCTTAGCCTTGAGTTTGCTTTGCACTCTGTTGTAAGAGCGGTAGATGATTTCAGGGCACTGACCTGTGTGCATTGTGCATGGATTTCCTTTACCCCAAGTGTTGTGATTTTACATTGGTAATGTTTTCTTGTATCTTCCGTAGCTGCTGTTTTTCATAAAGCTGCAACAAAAGCCCCAACTGACTTTCATGTATCCAACTGACAAGACCAAATGTCGCCTAAATCCACTACTACTCAAGAGGGGTTCTTGGGATTTCAAGAAAGGACTAATAAGCTTACACAATGGGACATTGTGCGCTCAAATAGCAGCAGGGACGACGCGGAGAGATACAAAAAGCACACAGGCTGAAGCCTCGCAGCACTCTATTGGCATTGTGTGGCACGCAAGCAGCTCCTTGTTACACACTTCTTCTCTCTTGTCGTCAGTCGCCCAGGAGGGCATGAGCAGAGGGCTCGTCTGCTGATCACAAGCAGAGAAGTTTGATAATGCATCTTTCCGTTGTCGCAGAAAGCACGATTCATTTCCTCATGACCACCGAGATCTGAAACAGAAATATCTTAATTAACACTGTTTTCATTGACCACATGCTGTCAGGCTGCAGCTTTGAATTCAAGATGCATGATGGGGAATGCAGCTCAGATAAATGCAGGTTGGGTTTCCGGAGGTTTTCCGGTGATGTGCTCGTGTGCGTGGTTGCAGGGTTTGAATTAGCTCTGATGCAGTGGACCTTGCCAGTGCGGGGCCATCTGTGTCAGGAGAAATCTGCACAATGAGCTCATTATATTTCAAAACTGTATCTGTGAATATGGATTAGAAACTGTTATAGAGCTAGAAATGTCTTGTCAATACCACCAGCTGTGTCTCCTACACGGTGTGTCAATGTAAAT
Organism: Paralichthys olivaceus; assembly: GCF_024713975.1. NCBI lineage: Eukaryota > Metazoa > Chordata > Actinopteri > Pleuronectiformes > Paralichthyidae > Paralichthys > Paralichthys olivaceus. The sequence goes on along the minus strand of NC_091108.1, from coordinate 8,270,347 downwards.
TGCTGTTAATGTGGAACGCTGGTGTTTATAGAGCAGAGTGGAGCAGCTCAGTAAGTATTTACTAGTTGTAGATCTTGTGCCCAAATAAAGCCTCACACAAATACATCTGTGAAGCGTGGAGGAGGTCCAACCAAGGCCTGTTTGCACCCTCTTTCATTTTCTGTGTGCTGAGCCACATACACAGCACAGATAAGGATATCTGAACAAATATATAGATACTAGATACTAATTATTTCCCATTTTACTGAGACACTGTACATTGGATAAAGACTGGATGCAGGGGTTAACAGCTGCCATTGCACTCTCACTCTTATGACATTTTCAAGAGGGGCTGTATTTGAGAGTGCAAATATCCAAGTCAGATGCTCTCTGGACATTTTCTGGAACCTTTCCTGCCGGGCCCCGAGTGAGATATCTGGAAAATGTCCCAGTGAGCCCATGTGAAAACACAGCAGGACAATATACGGCGACAGAGTGAGTGTGTTTATGATGATGCTGCAACACACGTGAAACTGGAAGAATACAGATATCTTGGGATGAAAAGATTTGCCATACATGTAGATGACAGCGACAAAGATGTCAGCTTGGAAAGACAAGATTCGAGAGCTAATCGTGATAAGATGATGCAGGACTGTCACAAACTTATGGGTCAATCTCATGCGGAAAATGTCCAGGTCCAAATTTCAAGGTCATGTTCATGTCTGAAAACATCTTGAAAAGAATTACTACTTGTCTAAATATTAGAAATCATCATCATTTTTCTGTTTAACCTGTACAGAAAAAAATGGAAAGCGAATAAACATAATTTATATTTACAAAACTGGTAGTAGTTCATCACAATATTATGCAGCTCCATGTAAAACTGCAAGTTGTGAGAATTATAAGTGATCTGAGATGCGTGTAAGATTAAGTGGTGTTGTCCTGAATGTTTTTGTATTCAGACAAAGCCAGGCTATAGCTGTTTATCACTGCTTCCAGGCTTTATATCAAGCTACGCTATGGAGAAAAGCCTCCTTACTCTTTAGCTCTATAATTGATGCACAGACATGAGAGTGGTATTTAGCTTCTCATATAACTCATGGAGAGGAAATAAATAAATGCACGCCAAGCAACAACATATTAAACTGTTCTTCTTGCCAAATATAAGAAACGTGCATTTGAGGTATAATGCTGAGCTATATGGATGTTATAGAACGGCATGTGTGAGACTGATGGTTCTCAACAACGTTCTTTATTTTGCTGCTGTTGTGCATATTTTTGAAAAGTACACATTTAATTTCAGTTGCATGCTTATTGGAATCAAAGATTGATCCAGTTGCTGAGGTGGAAACCTCACCTGAGCCGTGTGTCTCACATCTCAGAGGTCTGTGGCACCGCTGTCAACTCCGAGTCGAGCCTGATGATTGGATGCAACGCGGATTAATCTGAACACCACAAACGTGCACGCAGCTCCCGAGCGGGGATTGATGAAGTCAAATCTGCTTTTGATTTGCCGCCTGCTTGAAGAGATTGTCAGATCCTCTGTAGCGTAGTGTAGCAGCCGAACCACCGCTGCGTTGTGCCCGGCAAGTGTCAGGTTTCAGCCATGTTTTATCCTTGAGAGTTGTAGAAAAAAAAAGAAAGAAAAACACTTCACATGTGCACGTCACAGGTTTATTCTGGGGAGAGTCGTTGTAACAGACGTCCCCTCCCCTGACAGATGCACACCAGATAACCACATGCCTCTCTTTCAAAAGACTCCCTGTTTTGTGATTGGCCCGTACAGTTTCTCTCCTCGTGCAGCTCATTACATCCCCATTGAAACGACTCTTGACCGTGGGTCGTCAGAGGTGATCTGAGCTGGTGAGCTGTAAACAGAGCCTCGGTGTGAGGGCCTGGGAGGTCTGCGGGGGTCAGAGTGTCATTTCTGCATCAGCCCCGCTGTCCTCGCCCTGCTGCAGCACCACAGCACTGGCTTATTGAATGTGACACTATCCTCCACAGCAGAATGTCCTCCATTGTGCCATTGAACAAAGGCGCTCTCTCTCCCCCATTGACGGACAGCTAATTTTTTTTCTTGTGTCCTGAATGAGGGGATGGCAGGCAAGTGAGTGGGTCAGCCTTTTTTTTTTTTTTTCAAAGAGAAATTTGGAGTACGCTCGTCCTAATCTCTCATAAGCAGAAAGTAGAGGGTTGTTTTCTCTCCATCATTGTTAATGACTCTTGTGGAGCAGTTCTGATCTAGTTTCATTGAGGGGAAGAGCCATTTAATTTTTGTGCCGAGTTCATTTTGAGTCACTGGGTTTTCAATATAGAATAAGAGATGAGTGTTTTTGCGATATTGTAAGGATGTGACTTTTCCAATTCAAATGGCAGTTTTCAATAATATAGTGTATGTGATACTGGGTGATAATGAGACAGTATTACTGCACTATTGAATAGTATTCACCATCAAACAGTCTTTTTACTCCAAGAACAGTGAAATCAATTAGTTAATTTTACTTGTCTTCTTCTTTAATGAAAATAACTGTTTGTAAGACAAAACAAGCAATTAGAAGACTGATGCAGACCGCAAATGTCATTTTAGCCAAATTTAACTCAAAAAATGAGGCTGTAACTAATTTCTATTTTCAATATTAATTTATCTGCTATTTATTTTCCAGGTTATTTGTTTTGTTTCTTCACAAATTGAAATAATCATGTTTTTATTTCCCATGGTTATCAGTTGTATGGCAAAGCAAAAAGTCACATTTTCACTTCAGCAAATATTTGGTAGTTCTGGTTAAAAGAAAAATAATTATGCAATTGCCAAAATATCTGCATATTAATTTTCTGTCAAGTGATTGTCTTGTGATATTCATAACATCCTCTTTTTGCAGTATCCTTTTTTATTTTAAGGCAAAGATGGTCGTTGATAAAATTTTGCCATTGGCTCTTCTTCTCTTTTTTTCAATTTGTGCATCATCCATATCCTACGGTGGAAGTGCTCATGTTTCCTGCCAGTGGGGTAGGACTGGAAACAGATGGCTGCTGACAGAGGAAGGGGTTTGGAAAGCAGTGAGTGAGCAACAGATGGAAATGCGCATATGCCTCCAAGTCCCCTCAGCCTGCCAGCAGTCCCGTGACTAACTGTGGGAAGATTCAGGCCTCATCCAGGTTGGGGACGGATAGAGGATCATGGAGAAGAATGAAGTGTCCTCTTAATAGAAAATGGGACTGGAAATGTAACGTTGGGTGGATTCGGACCTCATTTGATTGGGGGATGAATGTTGAATCAGGGCAATGAGCTGGGAAAGCAGGAGGATTTTCAGAAAACGCTGTTCAGAAAAGCGAGCAGTGATTTTGTTTAAGTTATGGGGGGAAAAAATAAGCTGCAGTGGCCTTTTCTCTCTGAAGTCAAATATCATACAAGGACTTCTCTGGCCCTCGGGGAGCACATTTTCTCCTCCGAATAGGAAAATGCCAGATAGAGGAAGTGTGGCCTGTAGTGTGAGAGGCCGTAGTTCTGCAGACTACAGTATGCAAGTTATAGCTTTGGTGTCAGACGACTTTTTTACTCCTGCTCTTGAAGTGCCGTGTAATTGAGAACACACAGACTATTTAAAGGTTGCAGGGCTGTGGAAATTCAATGTAATTCCCTCAAGAGCTCAGGGACATGTCACCGTTTTTTCTCTCTCCTGCATCAGTCAATCTTCAAGGACGTGCTCCGGGTTTGTTTGTTTCCACACGAGGCTGGTGGAGTTTCTCATGAAAGTGGTACTGTTCTGAAGAGCTGCAGTGTTCATTATCTGGCAGAACTACCTCTGGAAACGTGGATCGTTTTTAAAAAAGGACATCGAACCAAGTTAAACTCAGTCACTATGGTTTATTTATAGTAGTTGAGGCTTTTTGTGTATTTAGCAGTTTGACATTTGCACCTACACTTGGCTGTAAATAGAAAATCCTCACTGTATATATTATATTACTACTTCTTAGTTTATCCTAATTGATGTGAGAATGCTTGAAGCGTTGGCAGCGCTACCTCCCTGAGGTGAGGCCTGTTGTCAGTATCGTGTGTTTAACATGTGCCAGCTGAACGTTATCACACATGTCCTACATTCCTTTAGTACATGTCATTGTTATGATGGTGTTCCGACATGTCCTCCGGCCTTGTGCTCGCTGTCTTTAAACAGCTCACTATAAGGCAACGTGTTTGTGTTTTCTAGTTCATTTTTTAGCTGATTGTGAGGAAAAAACACGTCATAGTAGGGAAAAAAAAAGTGCTGCAGACAGTTGGTTTTAATAAATATTAAAGTTTGAGTCTGTGCAGGAGCATCTGTTGCTCAGTTTATGTCTGGATTAACCGCGATATTTTGGTTACTTGTTTTGTGAATCATAACTAAACTCTGGCAGAGGGTTTGTTGTTAAGAGATGTTTTATTCTGTGGGAATCATTAGAGCGGAAGTGTAATGTGACCCCCCCCCCCACACACACACACACTCACTGTTTATACCCCTGTTTCCTGCTTTCTTTGAATGGAATAAGCTGAAGTTGTTCCACTGCTGAATCCCCCTGGCCATGACCCAGGACTGGTGGGGTATGTGAACTGCGTGTACAGCCTCATCTTGGAACACAGCAGTTCCCATTTTGGACCCAACATCTGACGGGTTTTCAGAACGGCCTCTTAAAAAATCACAGGACATCGCCTCCGAGCTGTAAAGATGTTCTTCCTGCAGCGGCTCTCTGGATTAATGTTCTTCACTCTTTGCATGTCTGGATTTGTGGGTTGTTTCCTTTATGTCATTTATCAATAAAACCTTGAAGATTGAGCTTTGAATAGACTCCAACATCAGTGGTGCACAAACCAGAAGCTGTGCTAAACTGATGAACACATTAAGAATGAGAAAATACTTAAAACCCTGGAATATTGTTGAGTCCGAAAACATTTTTTGTTAATTCTGAAACCCTTAATGACTTTTCTTGAGCAAATGTTCGAATCAGGGGTGGATTTTGCCGGGGGGTCAGGGGGTCCGAAGCCCTCATCGTAGGAATAACAAAGAGCTGTCCACCTCATTACCATTGCAAAGATAATTAGATATGTTTAACCAGTATAATAATAGTAATTGAAACCTCAACATGCCTTCACCTTCAAATGGAATGGTTTGGTTTGAGCCGCTGGAGCTGTGTCTTCCAACGAGACAGGAGATCTATCCACAATTAAAATATTCATAACTCCTCATTTTCAATTTTGCACATTTTGTAAATTACATTGGCGTATTATATACTCATCTGGTTTTAGGGTCTAAGTTCATCACTGTGTGCTAAACCCTCATTATCAAACTTTTCCAGAGGCATGATGGTTAATATCTCTTTGTTTGTTGGAAGCTTAATGACTTCAGTGCTGCTACATTTGTCTGTGTACGTGTAAATCATGAAAAAGACGAGTGTTGCAGAAGTGGAGCCTCTGGCAAAAAGACGCCACATTTATCTCAGAGTTCAGCCAAAATTACAGTGAGCCACAAAATGCCAGGACACAAGAGACAGACTGTAAACTTCAGAAGACAGAAGTGAGGAAAGTCTGAAGAAGTTGTTTAGAAGAGTCATATTCTCGACAGCCTGCCAGTTAAGTTACTTTTGGTTTGGAAGAAAAGTGGTTAGTGTTTCATCAAGAACCATTTATTTCTTCTAAATACAGAGTTTCTGATACGAGGCGCTGCTGCAAACTGACTAACTCCTCTGTGTGAACGGACTCTCTGCTGAGCCCTTTTGATATGAGCTGTTCAGAATCTTGCTCAGGGCTGTGACAGTGCGGCTTCTCCACAGCCCCGGTTTTGGATGACGACATTTTATTTTCCTCGCTGAGGCGCCTGGCGTGAAAAGTGCACTGTTCAGCAGCCTGACGCCGTTCTCGGAAGATGAGCTCTCCCCTCGATCTTGTGTTTGCGCACTGGAACAAACTGCTGCGCTCGAATAAAATACCGCACAATTAAAACGGAGGAATTATGGTGCTCCTTGTTGCCACACCGTACATCTCAGGACCCACTGTGCTCTTGGGCCCATTCTGTTGTGAAATTGGACCAACTGTTGTCTAGCGATGCCCCCCCCCCCCCCCTCGCTGCTGAATTAAAGCACAGAGCTCCATTTGTATCCATTTTGCAAGACGTTTACAGCACATTTATTTCTTCGGAAAATTGGTTTTTCAGAAACACTGTGCTGTCGACTTGCAGAGCTCTGCTAATGTAAGTCCTTGCACCAAAGAAGAGATGGTTTGAAGCGAGCGATAACTCACATTACTGCTGTTTTTCTAGGGCCTCTCTGAAGGTTTTCTCACTACTAAATTGTGGCTTTTCACATATTTGGCTTCGAGAGACCTCGGCTCAAAAAAGGGTAGCGTTTGTTTTGTCAGAAACTGGCATGAAATCTGGCTTTGGCCTAAGAAATTGGCGGATAATCTGGGCCCATGCTAATTCAAAGCCACATTTTGTCTGTTTAAACAATAAAAAAAAAATCTTCCTGTGGTCTCTTCATGCCAATGGGGCTTTCAGTAAGTAGGACCCTACCTTTAGTGGGCTGGCGAGGGAGAGTTTGGGCATGATTTGTGGTCCACACAGAAAACAAATCCTTTGGCCAAACCCACGCTATCACATTTTCAGATGTCATTTTTGGAAAACATCCATCCGAGTGAAATCTTGGTTTACATTGTCAGGACAGACGTGGGTCATTAAGCATCAGCAGCCCGGAGGACCTGTCCACGTGTCCTCTACGCAGAGAAAACCGTGAGGTGAATACTTCTGCAGTGGAGGAGCTGTGGTGATGCAGATCTCTGTCTGAGCGTAGTGCAGATCTGCTGGCGGACGAGTAGGCAGTGGCATGTGTTATGTAACACTAGTAGGTGGCTGGAGTAGCTCCGTGTGAGTGTGTTCGTGGTGTTGTCTGAATGTGTGAATTTCCCCACACACACAGGCCTTTGCCCCTGGATAGCCCGAGGAGACAGATGCGGCGGGGGGGTTGTGGTTTGATTCTTAGGGGGGTGGTAGGGACGCAGAAGGTGTCGGAGCAGTGTCATGTTGTGACGGAGGATCAGGAATTGGGGTCGGGGGGGGGGGTGCCTTTGCCGTCCAGGAAACCTTCTAACACTACATGTCAGGCACAATCAATCTACACCATTTTGTAGGATTAGAGCCACCCCTCTTTCTCTTCCCCCTCCTCTCAGTATCTCTGTAGCCTCTGTGCAGATAATTGACCTCCCATCACACTGACTGCTGCCTCAGACCCTTTTGTTTGCAGCTGGTCCAGGACTACACATCCTTATTTCTGACAAAGGACGGATCAGATCTCTCCAGATAAAGTACCCAGAGGGCGAGTCCACCTGAGGCCACAGCTACTGCTCCGATATGTCTGGATAGACAAGACAATTCCACACTGTATTTGTTCCCTGCAACATATAAAGTGTTTTCAGCAGGGAAATTACAAGTGAGAGACGCTGAAACTTTTTAATCGACTGTAAACATTCATTCAGTCACTTTCAATATTCATTTATTTCAGTGTGAGGACACAGGGGGATGGAGGATGAACTGTGTGAGAGGCAGCAAGACAAAGTTAAACTGAAATTAGTTGATAAATGAAAGTCGATCATTGGAAAAGTAATTTACAGCCATTTTTATTGATCAGTTCATCAAATAAATTGAAGGGGTGGGACAAGATAGGGAGAAGGGACGAGGACTAACACCATCCTCCACCCTGTGTATCAGCTGTAGTTTTAATGAACATTTTTATGGTCTGTGTGTTGTGTTGGTCACGGTCACATCTACTTTGCTGCCGTCACAACTCGGCAGGCTCATTATATGATGCGCGTGTGAGTTAACCGGTAAGTCAGTGACTCATTGAAAACTGCTCTGGTTGCATATGACCCGTGCTGAGCAATGCAACACCTCAGCCTGCACTGACTCAAGGACGGGGATAGCTACTGCACAGCCAAACATGGAGCGGTTTTGGAATACTGTGAGGTATTGGACGTACGGTGGAAAGGAGAGGAGGCACCGCACACATTAATTTTTCCTCAACATGGAAGCAGTTTAGTTTGTTTGGTTGTTTCTGCAGAGCCTAACTTGGAACATCCTGGATAACTTGTCCTTCTTCTTGTGTCCATCTGGAGAAAATAACACCCACTCCAAGCTGCATTTTTCGGTTCTCTTGTTTATAGAGACCTTCACGGAGCTGATTGAATGTTAAAAATGTTATATAATGTCAAAAACTCTTTTATGAGCTGATTATTATCGATCATTTTCTGCAAAGTCCTGCAGTAGAGAAGCATAGTTTCCTCTCCACACTCCTCCTGGCGTGATTGTTAAGATAAAGGTGCCTTAACCTTGCAATATCCAGTCAGTGTGACCTGAGGAGGACAGAAACTCTGTTATAAATGCAGGGCAATTACAAAGAAAGTGGTTTGACATGAAGCCTTTTCTTCTCTAAGTCTGGCCTGTTTCTATTAGGTCAGATAGAAACACAGGGGAGGGGGCACAGACGGATACAAATGGATACTCAACTGCCTCTAAGAGTTTTTGTACGTGAGCTAGAACAGCACAAAGAAAGATTATTTAAACTCTATAAAAACATCTCTGATGACCGATGTGAAAATGTCAACCGTATGGGGATAAATCACATCCTGACAACTCGTGTTTCTTTGTGATGATTTCATGAATTATTCATGTGGTATTTTAGATACATTATTCAAGTGCTTTATTGAGTTATGGCAGACTGGTTGCAGTGTCATGAACAAGTATCAACTGAACTCACTGATTATTACACCAATGGAAAATAAAACGTATCGTGTGGCTGATTGAGAATTGATTCTGAAGGCATCAAACCTGGGATCATATTGACAAGAAAAACAAGGATGACTGAGAATAAACAATGATAGTAAAATATGCATGTGTTGACAGCAAACCTAGAATATCATGCAATAATGTATTTACTGGAATATTCAGTGAACCTCAGTGTTTGGATGTGATCACAGATCCCTGGAATAATCAGCAGATAGTCTGAGGGTTCACATTCTACTGGATGAGGGCAAACACATAGGAGAACGCATGTAATTGATTCGTAATGGAAGATGCTGTCTTGATGTGTAACCCACTGACGTCTAAACTGATTCATTTTCAACTTAACATGTATCGAACTCCTCATTGATTTTCTTTCTTTCCTTCCTCTAATGCCCTGCGCTGCCATCGGACCATCTTGACGTATTCCCAATATCACGCATCTCTGCAGGTAAGCCACGCAAACGCAAGGCACCATGAACACACACTCAAGAGCTGCGACCATATTGCGATATGTTGTTAAATGACACATCTGGATACAGAGGTAGTCGGCCACTTTCACCTTGCGTCTGCTCTGTTGATCCTCGAGCAGACAAAGCCTCGACTTATTGCCCTTCCACCCTCAGTATTACTAACAGCCAGCTGTTAGACTGCATTAATACCTGTGTGTCGATGAGGCTGAGCTTTGTGGCTGTGGCCATCTGGTCAGTGTGTGTGACAGCAGGTACCCCCGAGGATCAGGGCGCTCAAGAACTGAATAAAATATTTGCCTTTAATGAGCTCAAACGCCCAAAGAGTTTCAACTTTATGACTTGACATAATGTCAAAGTGCAAACAGACAAACTACCCATGGGCCCTTTGATATGTTGCCTTGGTTAATGTCTGTACATTCTAATATTTTGAGGGATAGAGTCAAATTAAAGGGAGGGGGGTGCATTACTCTTGGGTTTCTGTGCTGAATAGATTTCCAGTGTTATTATTTCGGACACGTGTGTTGTGAAAGGAAAGGAGCATATGGCCCGGGGCAGGTTATAAGCAGGGCAGTCGCGATGACTTATTAAGGTCTAAGGAAAGCAAATCGTTCTACATCTTCTGGAGTGGGGATGACTCGTGGTGATAACAACCAGAGAGGATCACAGATGGGTTTTGCCATCCTCTCAGCTGGCCTACTTCCCTGCCACTCATCATAACACACCAATTTGTCCAATCCGCCTGCTCCTCTTCTCTTGCTAAGCCAGCCGTGTAATTATTGTCTATGTCTTGGCCTCGCTGCGGTGGAAGACGCCCGTCTTACTGTATGCAGACTTTCCATAAGGTTGGGACGACGGTGCTGTTCGTGGTCAGACAGATCCCTGCGTGGCATAAGCAGTGACTGTGTAAGAAGATGGACGATGCGTCTTCACTTCCTCCCACTGACAGAATCAATAAAAGTACAAACAGGAAAATAGGAATGGAAGTTTTTGAAATGCGAGTAAACCTGCAATAAAGGCAGTTGACTCTGTTCCCTTTGCTAGTACAGGACTTTAACCCACGGTGCGTCGTCTTCAACATCACAAATGCACTGGAAACTCTTTTTGCGGTTTGCTGATCTGAGCCAGAGCCGAATGAAACCTGTGTCTATTCTAGAGACATTTTTCCAGGGATTGAATGCAGATTGTGTCCATTCCCATTGCAGACACAAGCCAGATGTTATTGTGGAAAGTGGGCTGTAGTGTGACTCTCCACTCACTTGCATCATAACACACACTGATAAACCTGTGAATATTGGCTCAATAACACAGCTTCATTGACAGCACACTGTCACAGGCAGGTCAACATGAGTATCTGATGATGTGAGGAAGCTGTAGACGTTATTTTTGGTCTATGTGGTAATAGCAATAATCTTCTGATTTAATGGAAGGATTTTCTTTTTGACATTGGGAACCAACTTAGTTTTGAGTTTTATTGCATTGATTTATGATATCAGTGAATTGTCATGTGCTTTCATTCAAAAAATTCGAAGACAATTGGCTCTAGAACAGTAAATCTTTTTTTATAAATGCTGTTCGTCGTCTGGGATGCTTTGGGCTTTCATCAGCTGTGGGTCAGGAAGAACAGCGGGTTGTCCACTAACTGGCCGTTCGATCCTAGTCTCCCCCATTCCGCCTCCTGAAGTGTCCCGTGGCAAGATATTGAACCCAACATTGCCCCTGGTGGCTGTGTGAGATTGATGTGTACTAAAGAAAGAGCAGCACATGGATTCATTGTATTTTGATAAATGTTATTACTGAATGTTTTTCGTGCTCGACAAAAGCAGATCAAATACGAAAAAGTGTGATTCATCAACTTCATTCGCAATTTATCATTCAACATCTGCGTCAGGCTGAGCATTTGTCATTTAACATGTGCACAGCCCAATGCTGCGTGTCAGTCAAATGCAACTCCTACGACCCTTCAGCTCTGACTCAGTTTTACAGATTGATAGAGATCCCTACAGTTGCGTGGCGGTCGTGGGTGAGAGGTGCAGGTTTGAAGCTCCACTTGGCACCTGCCGAACGATTGGGACTATTTTTACGTCTCTTAATTACTCGCTGTCAAAATATCGATATGGGCATCGTGGACATGACAGTGGGTGGCCACACAAACAGCACCTAAAAGGGTATGTGTGATAAAAATCGAATAACTTTCAGGTCTTTTAATGGGCACGATGCACCACTGAACATGTGGTGACTGCACACGTTATGTAACAACTGCTCTCACCTGCTCTCTCATGTGCAGCAAGATATATTTAAGACCAAGGCATTAATCAAATATCAAACCTGTCCTAGCCTGGCTTTTATGAACTGGTGTGATCATTAAAACCACCAGCCGACATTCATTTACTGCATCTCTGCTTCATGACATCTCAAAAACTAAAGAAAGTTTCAGAAAGCGAAATATTTTGTTCATGTTTCTTTGTTTAGAAATCATTTGGATAATGTTTATGAAGCAGAATGTGAAGAGGAAAAAGATTTTATTTAATTCATGACACAATTTCAGGACGACATCAGTTATTATAGTTTACGGACTCACATAATTGGCTGAGGTTGTTCAGATTTAAGACGTATGAAGAATTTATATACCCTGACATCCCAGTAAATGGAGGCAGTAGTGGACTGTTTCCACTGCAGGCTTCAAAGGGTTGAGTACCAATATGTTAAAGTGTTAGTGGAACAGAATCTAAGGTTCACCTGTATCAGTGGATGTTAATGTATCCAACATCTGAGTCCTCGTTTTACTCTTTGGCTTCCATCTTTAAAATCACACCTCCACACCTCAACACCTATAAGTACATGCAATTTGTAATTCTGTTTTTACTCTTCAGGCTGTATTTGTAAAAATCAATTACACATTCACTCACACACTCGTGGTAATATCATGCTGTTTGTGTTGTAGATATGCTTTTATGTGGTTTTTGGATGCTTTTAGTAACATCAGATATTATATGTGTTGTTATTGACTTGAAGAGATGAGGCTTGAAAAGAGCATCTGATGGTGATGGGAGGCTTCTGTGATCCACGCTGCTCCAGTCTTTCTTTACTTGCTTGGCTTTTACAGTACTGTTTCTGTAATGACTATAAAATCAAAGAGGAAGGCGCTCTGGCACAGGCGGCACAGGAATCGTTCATGTCCACCCTGCGGAGGGGCTCATGGCTTCCGTGACTGAATGGAGTTGTGTAAGATCTGCAGCCTCATACTTAAAGAAGAGAATCATAAATGAACTGGCACAGACACAACAGCAGCGCACAACTTCAGAGTTGCTCTCCTCTTCTTCCTCCGCCTCCCTCGCTCCCACTCCTTCCTTTATGCCATCTGGAGGAGAAGGAAATGACTGCGAGATGATGGTGTAATTTTTTTCTTAGACCACTACTGATGGATTACCAGGCTCTCAGAGTATGAATATTGAGAATGACGGCAATTTGTCCAAAAAAATGTCCTTTCCTTTGTCACGTCACCGCTGCTCTTCACATTCTTTTGTCGCATGTTGAGCCCATAATTCGTCAAGTTGCAAGAGTCGCCACTTTTCCTTGTCTCATCAACTTTTCCAAATGAAGGGGGAAGCCTCCAAATGTGTGTTTCCTACTGTTTTCAAGGATTCTTTCAGCATCACATAGTCGGGTTTTGGCGAGAGCATCTCCTGAAAATCTTCCAGAACTTAGAGAAAATAGAAGCTGATGCAACTCTTTCCACGCTATAGTCGGACTTAGCGTTTTTTTGGCTGGATGATTCGCTTTGCTGGTCCTGGAGTGTGAAATTTGCTGTGACGCGCTCTCTCTCTCTCTCTCTTTTGTGGTCTTCTCGCTCTATCTTTTGCCATCTTCCCATTCGTTGTGCCACACAGTCTGCATCGCTTCTTCTCCTCTTCTCTTTCTCTCGCTCTTCCTCTCACGCACACAGATTTGTTCTCACTCAGGCCATAAATTATTTCAAGTGTTAGTTTTCACCACAGTCTATGGTTTTCACTTCTGTCTCACAATAGTCATCGAACAACAAATGGTTTTCAGCCTTTATGTTGCACACAGGTGAAAGTTTCTGGAAAAGGTTTTTCATGCTATTAGCTAGAGCAGCCCTTTAATAGATTTTATCTTAGTTACAGTCATACAACTTTTGAATAAAAATAACATGCCGGTACAGAAGCACACAAGTCATTGTAGTATTTTTCAGACATCAACTCAAATATCTAGACACATTGGTTCAGAAATTTTCCAGATTCTGCGTTTAATGCAGCAGGAAATTGTCTGAGTCAGACATGTTCACAACAACAGGGAGAGCATGCAGGGCGTGATATAAATGTTCTGCTGGGGAAATTGATGTTTTTGTTTACAGCACCTCGACCCAAGCATCGGCCCCATCGCCAAAAACTCCTGAATCTCTCTGTCTTTCCAAGTCTTTGTCAGCGTCTTCTACGTTTATGGCAACTCTATTTTTTGTACTCTTAGAATCAACATGCCGACTTGCTAATTGTGAATTTCTCTGTGTCAGCAGCTGACTCTGATATTTGCGCCCCCATTATAATTCAGAGGTAAAATCCATGTTTTATCCACGGATTTGATCAAATCTGTCTTTGTCTGTCCCCTTAAATATGTCCTTCTACCTAAAGTATGGAAAGCATTCTTGGGCCCCTTGAAAGGTGCTATAAAATGAATATTGAATTATTATTATGTCTGAAAGCATCTACATTCGCATCACACCTTTATCCCTATTTTGTTGGATTTTGATGAATGGCTTTATGTGGCCTCTCTTTCTGCATTGACTTTACATCACTACAACAGCATCACGTCCTGTTACTAATAAACAGCTTAACACCTTTTTGAAGCACCAAGACATGGGAGCATCCGGTCTCTGTGGCCATGCTTGGCACATGACGGGAGGGTGAGGAGGAGAATGGGACTCAGCCACCGGATGTGTAGTCAGGAACCAGTCATCAATCTCTTCCTGATCCCTCCGCTCACCCCCCTGTTCACCACCATCTGGAGAGGATGCCAGGGACTGGCCTGGTGGCAGAATTAGACTCGCAGGCTCGGAACGTTGCCAGGCTCAGGAGGAAAATCCTGGAGGGAAAAGGCCTCTGTGCACTTCATGCTTGTCTGTCCTGCGTCCTTGCTCTGCGGTGTTGGACTGCGGCCGGCGGCGCTGACGTAGGCTGCCCTGCCTCTCAACAAGACAACATCCAGCTCATCTGGCATCCAAAAAACATGCCCATAAGAACAAATCCCCTGATCGTGGATTAGTCGCGGGCTGCAGGGAAGCATCGGTTTTGGGTGCATTGCAATCAAGCAGCAGCCTGGATCAATGCAGTCGCTCTGTAATCTTTTATAATCTTCACTTTGCAGGTTTCATTTAGCAGCATAAAAAGGATTTTCTTTTTCTCCCCTCTTTGCAGTGACCACCTAATTTTAAGCAGTTAGGGTCGAATTTGATATAGAGGTGCCCGGTCTCTTTCTAATCTCTATTCCTCGGAGAGTGCTGAACTGCAGAGAGCTGTCTTTCTCCAGGTAATGAGAGCGCTAGCTGCTTAATAGCTGGCTGCAAGAATAATGACCCCAAAGATGCTCTGATCATGTGTGCATGTGTTCTTAGTGCTGCTGTACTTTAATATGGGCTGCCATGTGTTACTCTCTGTGCTAATAATACTCTTCTATTGGAGGGTGATGGAGAACGCATCAGATACTGTCAGCTCTGACTTTCTTGTCTTTGGATTCAAACAGGGCGGCTAATTGGTGGTGTGAGCAGAGACGGAGAATTAAGTAATCCGCTCTCCATGGTTACCCAGGTTTTATGCTTACAGCAAAGCTACAGTAAGGAACATTTTGTCTCCGTCAGTGTGGTCGTAAGCCAGATGGAATTCATGCTGCATGGAGAAATCATTTTATTTCGCTCAGTGGACCTGCTGATGCCAAAGACGTCTGATTATCTCCTTCTCCGTGCCTCTTTCACCCCATCGCTGCTAGCTGTAGCCGAACTAGCCATAATAGACTGGTGGCTACTTTGCCTTCACCTTTTACATCCTCTTGGCTCTGCAGGGAAAAAAGAGACGAGGAGGAACAGGAAGTTATAATAGGCTGTTTGAGGAGGCGGGGATGTTTGTTGGGGAGTGGGTTGCCAGTGTTTGTATGTTCACAGACTTAACGGCCTTGAATATGAGCCATGACTCTCATCCCGCGAGAGGAGCTCATCCTCGCTGATGAAGTGCCTCTGATGGATTCCCTCCCCCCCGCAGTAATATGGGTCATGGTCATGAGGGATCTTCAGTCAAGTCCGACACGACTACCATTTTGCTCGGACTGATTTCATTTTCCTACAAGGAGCTGAAGCCAGGATTTTAGAAAAAGAAGTCCTGCCTCCATCCTCGGAAAACATTCAGAGTAGTATTTTATTCATCCATCCATCCATTCATCCATCATCTATAGCATTTATCCTTTGAGGGTCGCAGGGGGAGTTGGAGTCAGCGCCGGCCGACATTGGGCAAAAGGTGGGATCCACCTTGGACAGGACATCAGTGTATCACAGAGACAACATACAGAGAGAACAACCATTCAGACATGCAAACCTCACACAGAAAGACCCTGGCTAAACTGGGATTTGAGCTGGGAACCTTCTGGCTGTGAGACAACAGTGCCTATCAGTGCAATTGCTTTCAATATGAACATCTAAATGTTTTTTCACACTGTCAACAATATAATCATGAGCAATGCTATCGCTATTTGTGTTTTATTTTGTCGACCGAAGTTACCTTAGCTCCAGTGCAGCTCTCCTGTCTAACTCTACAGTCACACCATTTTATGATCTTATGGATTTTAGGATGGAGTAATTGTGAAAGCTGAGTTTCAGAGATTTTCATAATTGTGCTGCAGCATAGTCAGGGTTTGAAATTGAATCTTGTCTAGACAGAAGAGCTGTAGTTGTATTTTTTTTTTTTTAAATGGAGGATTCATGCGTGTTAGAGAAACACGGAGGCAGGAGTTGTTCTTCTCCAGCATAAAAATAAATGTTGCTGTGACCCGAGGGGTAAACACTACCTGAGCCTCTCAAATTGGCTTCTGAAATAAAAGGAGGTTTTTCTCATTTAAATTAATTTACCAGGAAATTGCTGAAGTTTGGGAAGGGTAAACAAGTCCCCCCAATTGCATAAAGAACATAAACACAACCTGTTGGTGTACAGATTTACAGAGCGCATGCATTTCCGCTCCGGCTCTATTCAGCCGTGCAACCAGGGCCGTGGTAATCAAGGCCTGGCATGCCACCTTGGATTTGTACAATATGTGCGCGTATTGTTTGTGCACGTAGTGATTTGTAAGAGAAACAGCATGGAGCAATATGGTTTGTCCTCCCATAATGTATCGTCGGCCTCGCTGTGAAAGCAAGGTTTTCTCTTCTACCTCCCTCCCACTCTCTTCCTCCCTCCCTCTCTCTCCCTTGCTCTCTTTCCTTTCTCTCACTCTCTGCAAGGGTGAACGTGGGCGGCAGTACAGAGCATGACAGCAGTGCTCTGTTGAATGTAGACTAGAAATGAGGAATAAAGAAAATACAACACCCATGAAAGCACTGAAGCAGTCCTGATAGAGGTGTCTAGTTGTTTTGTCTCGTTTTGTGGAGTTGTGCCACCATTTTGTGGCGTTTGCGTGCAACACTTTTATTAAAAGCACGATTGCTTGACTTCTCTAATTGGACGATGGAAATCTTTAATTGATGCCAATTTTGTGTATTAATCTCCAGTTCGACTTTGCTGATTAATGTTTGTCTGTGTTCATGCCAGAGGATGTTTGCGTTCCATAAAGCTTGTGTTCCTCTGTTTCTCTTTATGTAATCTTCCATTTCCTTCCATCGTCTGCACTCCTGCTGTGATTTGTACAGCGAGGGTCTCGTCAGCTTTGACACTGATGAGCACCAGCCTCTGTGTGTGTGTGTTGTGCTTCATAGTGACTTTGCCTGTGCATGTCACGCCCCCTTTGACAGAGCAATGGCACTGATGAATGCAACAGCAGCTGGGCTGAACTGATCTTTATTACTGATTCTGCCTCTCTTTTTTTTCTTTTTGCCTATCTCTCACTCTCTCGCTATGACACAAAAGCAAACAAGAGATTTCAATTTTAGATTTTAATGTCCTAACCAGTGTTGTTTCCTGATAGAAAGGATAAAACGGTGCTGGTTAATTGGACGGCTGCACAGCGTTTAAAAAAGGAGCGTGGAGTGGAGGCTGTCATGGCTCACTGGGCGACGAGTGACTGTGCAAAAAATCACTGGAGAGTGGATTATCTGGATGGCTCAGTCAAATACCTTTTTAAAAGATGTTTCTCAACGATCTGAATTAGATTTTTAATTGAATGGAGCCGCAGGTCGTTTAGAATTAAACACAAACAACCGTGTCTCTTTGGATAATGTATAAAAAGTGTTAGAATCTTTGAAGAGCATTTGGTTAGTTTGTTTTTATCAGCTCTACATTCAAGGAGACAACCTCCTGAAAATGTGACTCCTGTTATGTAACTGAAATGATGCTGTTTGCTGAGATTACTCAGTAGTTTGTGTTTGATAATTGATTTTGATCAAGCCTCTGGCTTCTTATCACAGCTTCAATTCTGCATGTATAAATCACTTTGGTGAAATCAGCTCACAGTCACTGCTCATAATTCTTGTCTATCGGAGCTTTTTGAAGATGATCCATATCATTTTTCACTCCTCGTGTCTTATTTGTGTGAAGGTAGAAGACTGTAGCAGTTTATTCTCTGCCATCTGTAACACTGAGAGAAAACTGTCAGAAATGCAGCATCTTTCAATCTTTCATGTCAAATCTCACATTTATCTGGAGACGGACCAGTCGAAATGTGAGCATCTGGTTTGCTCACAGAAAGCGACAGGCAGATGCCGAAATAAATTCATGAATGAACGGATGAATGAGAAATGAACCGTTGTGCAAGTAAAATGTAAAACAGAATTTGTCTTGACACTTAAACAGGCTCGAGGGTTTAGAGGGTTGCCTAGGCAACTGGTTGCCTGTGCGATGGATGGGCAAGTGGGCGTGGAGTCAACAGGGGTTTGTGGGCCGGTGAGAGTGGAGGCAGGCGATTGGCACACGCTGCACGGGGGCCTGTTGCCGGTGATCTGACAGCGGCGTTGACCCTCGTCCATCTGCTGTGAAACGAGGAGGGTCGCAACTACGTGGCAATTTGAGTACCCCCCCCCCCCCCGGCCTTTGTGCAGCTAGAGGCCAACAGCAGTTTGTGAAAACATCAGTCAGGATACACCTGGCGAGGAAGGATCTGTCCTCTCCTCAGCCTCAGATGACTTTTAGATAATAGTCCTATAGGCCTGTTGTCATGAGCTTACAGGTTCACATTCAGTGTTATTTGATTGATTAGTGGATAGTATTTTGAATATTGATTTATTAAGTCAGAAACTAGCTTCTCAAATGTGAGAATACATTATATAATGACTGCTTAATCTCACATTTTGGTTGTGTATAAAGTGAAAGTAAATCTTAAATAATTCCAGTTATAATTTGTACATTTCCCAAGTTAAAGGATGAAAATTCCTTGTCATATTCAACCGGAGCTGGGATTCAAATATTTTTGGCTTTTTTTTCTAGAAAATCAATTAGTTATCAATATAGTTTTCTTTTCTTCTAACCTGAATATCCTGTTGTTTTGGACTCCTGCTAACAAATCATTTGTATACCGATTTTTGGCTGCAGGACATCATGATTTTATTGACCAAATAATGAATCAATCATCCATTTTACATCCCAATAGTCCCGTTCAGACTTTCTCTCATGGACCTTTCACCTGTTGGTGTAAACAGCTGTGAATCCTGTGTGAACTGCTGCAGAGAAAGGATCAGGATCTTGTGGTTTCTACGTTAGTTTGCACTGTAACCACAGTGAAGACCCCTCTGACCACACTGCGTTGTTTGTGACACCCTCTGCAATAAAAGACAGGTTGTGGGTTCACATGTAAACAACAGCAGCTGCCGTATAGGTATGTTTATTAAAAGCAACGCATGAATAATGTTTGTTTTGCTGTAAGAGCTAATTAGCATTACCTATAAACATAAAGTCCCCCAGTTCATTTGCATTGAGTAGCTTGTCATTTAATAGCTAATTATTTACATAAATTTGCAGCCTCTCTGCTGCATTTTTCTCCTCGGGCAGTCACCTCAGCCATTTTGTTCTTACTTTGAGTGAGAGGCTGATCAACAGTGAGAGATTCCACGGAGGAGACGCAGTACGTGGGCCACTACCCCACTGATGAGCCTCTTATGTAATAGCTATCCTTCAGCCTTACTGTGCACGCTGGTGGTGGAGTGTCTGCAGTGGGCTCGGGCTGGCAGCGTGCACTTTTGCATGAGCACGGTTTACATGTAAGATCCAGGCTTTAGTCACAATCTATGAACCAATGAAATTTAATTGAGACGACAGGATTTGGAAAATTACTATATATTTTTTTTTTATTAAAACAGAAATTTATTAAATTTGAGAAAGCAATATCTTTGACATTTTATTCCTTATTTTTTTACATTTAAAAAACATTGAAACAGGTCTATAGAGCTGCAAGTATTTTAGTGATTGTCCTAAAGTATTTAGCATTTTCATACAGCAACAGTGACCTCCTGTGGAAATGCTCCGCCACCACATGCACACCAGCTGAGTTTTCTTTCTTGACCCGAAAGGTGAAACTCTGTTTATGCTCTTCAGCTGACAGAGGAACAAAGTAGATGCACTCCATCAAATTAAAGAGCGACTATGCCGGAGTCGCTGCAACAAATGGTATTACCCATGAGCACCGGGGGGATGCAGAAGCAGAGGGTCTCTGTTGTGTTACGCCTGTCTGCGCACAGTACGTGGGCAGAGCTTATGTTGGGATTTAGATGAATCTTCTCCGTTTATTGTGTCAAGGCTGTGCTCGCTTGTTGGCTAAAGTCAGATTAGCTGTTTGTTTACGCTCTGCAGCTGTCCCCGCTCCAGGGCGGTGCTCAGATGCTATTATGCCTTTTTTTGTTATCATCTGTGGATCTCGCCTGCTATTCAGAGTCTCTGGAAAAAAAGGTTCAGTGTGTCAGAATAAGTCAGCGTCCTGTGCCTCGGTGGTTGAGTGGACCAGGACAGATCGAGACACTTTGCTCCAAGCGACATGAGAATGTTATTTTCCCCACATTGAAGTCCTGACTTTTCCTCTGCAGTGAGGCTATTTCAGTCTCATTTTCTTTTTCTCAGGGCAAGTTTGTGTTCATGTTAGAGTAGCTGTGTGTCTTTACCTTCAGTTGCTATATGTTTGATGCTCATTGAGTTGTGAGAACACAGGTATGGAGGACCCCCTTTTTCACCAAGGCAGTTTGTAGCCAGTGCATAATCACAACACCAGTTTGTTGTGTGTCTCGGCCAGAAAAAAAGACCAATCAGACCAACTTGAACATTGTGACCACCAAAAAAAACAGCTTGTGTTATATGTAGTGGATTTCAAAGGAAACTGAATGTTTTATGGACGAGTCACGCTAGTGTTGCAAAGGTTTGCAAACTCTGAAGCATCCCGAGCACCAGGTTCACCTGGGTAAACAACAGTGAACAAACCGATTAAAACGAATGCAGATGGAAACAAGCTCCTTCTCTGATGCTCGTCAAATATCTGCTTTCATGCTTTCCTCTGGTAATAAGGCAGAAAGCAAGTAGGAATGTCTGATTCTCCGACGCTCGCATGCAGAAAGGCGGCTGCTTGGTGACATTACTCGTCAGTGAGTAAGCCTCCCCTCATGAAGACCTTGATCGGTGGATTAATTTTTTCTCTAGCTGTAGCTCTGTTGCAGCATGAGTCATTGCAGGACGTTAGAAGATATGGAGACACCAACAGGATCACAGCAGGCCGTGTAGCTATTTACATGTGAAGAGGATAATTAACAATCTGTCTCCCACGTATTATTTTTATTGGAGTAGACATAAGAGTTGCCAGAAGAGAGAGAGTCTGTTCACGGTCAGAGCCCCTGCAGGATCCCTAGCAGGCCCTGGTCCTAAGTCTGTGTAGTCATGCCTCCTCGGTGCTGATTGTTTCCCAGCGAAGGTGCATGTGTCATGACTTTCTCCGTGTGTGCTTTTCGAAGCGAAGTCTACTTAGAGCCGGGGAAAGTGAAAGCCAGCATAAATCAGATTTGAATCCCGAGAGCAGCTGCTTATCTGTCAAGTATTCTACGAGCAAACATGTATTTACCTCCTCGTGCAGTTTACACAGGAAGTCGTTAGAGTAGCAGGAAATTACCATTGAGACCGACACCGTGTACAATGACTTGTTTCTTCAAAAAATGTTCCGTGTTCATGCTCATCTCACACACACACACACGTATCCTCCTGGGATTTCATTTCTGATAAATCGTCAAATGTAGATGCACGTAAAGACCCTTGAGTCAAAGAACTTTTATTTGCTGCAGCGGTGGACTGTAAAAGAATATTTGCATTACAGACAGACTCCCTGTCTCAAGCATTTACAATGAGGGGTGAATTAATATCCGCCGGTTCGAGAGCCTCCAGCCCAATAAGTTCATCACTGCTTTAATTTATGCACAAGAATAAAATCAGCTTCGATTCTGATCTGATCAGAATCCGCTGTAATATATCGGGTGAAGACGGCGATCCTTACAACGATCAATCATTGTGACTGCAAGGCTTTGTCTTCCAGCTCACATTAGGTTCAGGAGATTATCACTTGACGTCAGCTCAGGATTAAACGAGCTATGTCACCTGAATCGTGCATGTGGATGTTCAAGCGGTGTTTGGCAGATAATGAAATACGCTGCGGTCAGAAAATGAGCATCATCTAATGGAGATGGCCTCACCCGTCTCCTTTACTCGTGATAATTGATACGAAACAACCCCTTTTCCAGCTTGTTTCAATTTAAACTCTGGTTCTTTTATTGGCTTTCAGGGACTGAAATCCTGTGTTTGATCCCGGTTAATGGTGCCCTGTGCATCAGACGGTCCGCTGTGCCTCTGACTGCATACCAACACAAAGGAATAACATCAAACAACGTGCACTTGGTGACACAGTACTCAGGAAAATGCTGTTTCTGTGCTGATGCTTCTAATTAGAGAAACCATTCAGGTCTGATTAGTTTTGATTCCTGTTACATCATTTCCCATCATTCCAAGACTCTGGACAGTTTCTGACCTCAAACACATCTTGGTTTTACATCATTGCACCTTAAACTTGAATTATCAATATTTGGTCATAGTTTATTTTGAACTTTGGGCTTTATGCTTTATGCATTTAGTTCCTTGAAGGTTTATTCATTTAGAGATGTGTGATTATTCAACTGATGAGTTTTTTAGGCTCGGCATAAAACAGGGGCAGATCCAGGGACGGTGCCAGGAGGCATTGGCCCCAGCTAAAATCTGATTGGCCCCAGAAGTGCCCCTGTCCTGAAAGAAACAATACTAACAAAATGTCTAGGGGACAAGGTTACACAAACTCAGTGCAGCTTGACATCGTATTGCTTGACAGGCTCGGGTTCAGTCACAAAGCAGAATGCCTGTTGAGCTCGGGTCAGGTTCGTGTTGGGCTTGGTTATTTTTCTCTTTACAGTTCACAAATGGTCGTAACTTCTTTTCAAAAGGTTACTCACCAAAAAGATGTGAAACTGCTCCCTTAAAACACAACAAAGCTGTTGTTCTCTGCTTGACAAGATTGGCTGTTCAGTGGTTCAGGGCTTGGCTGGCATACAGACAGTTTATAGCTGGGATATTGGATACCTTTCCTGTTCATGAAAAAGATGCCATCATGAAAGTCTATTCAGTTCCTGACTAATATCTGGCTGCTCGTTCTGTCATTCATAAAGTTCTTTATCAGCCCTCCGACTGTAGCAGCTCTGTTTCATCAGATAGACGAGACCTGCTTTATGAGACAGCGAGGCTGATGTCGATATAATGCCGGCCATCCTGCAGCTGTCACTGTGATGATGAGCAAAACTGACACTGCTGCTGTGCTGATCTCATTGGCATGCAGCCGCAGTGGTCAGGCAGCTGCCTCAGACTCGATACAGACAACGGGCCGATCGGTCAAAAATAACAGCGAGTTATTCAAGCCTTTACCTTCTGATCCCCAAACACTGACCTTGACCCTCCACTGTTTGAGCTGCCTCCGTCACACAAGACGTAAAACAGAGGGAGACTTGGAATCCCAGTTATTTCTATTTTTTTGCACCGTGTGGTGTCTTTCCACTTTCAGCTCTGAAACAGCGAAGTGTTCTAACACCTTTCAGCAGGTTTCTCCCCCCGTAAGCGCACACACCTGTCTCTTCCTGCCAGGAGCCCAGAAATAGTGCACTGCAGCAGTGTGCTTCTCCGAGGGGGGGGGGGGCAGCAGCCACGTGACCTCCGAAACTATCGTACCTACGGAGATGCCTGAGTAAAAATAGCAGAACCGTCATATCTCCTCCTAGTACCGTAGATCAGGGAGTGTGGGGGGGCTTCCCCTGACTTTCATTAATCCTGGACTACAGTTATTTATCACACAGGATTACACAGAAGAAAATCACATTATGAACTCACATTTTCCCAGAGGGTGTGGGTGCAAATGAAGGCGGTGAATCTTGGTGTTTTTTTGAAGTGGCAGTTATTCGTTATGGTCTAGTTAAAGCACAGGTCTCCCCTCGTGGGGGGACGCTGCTGCTGATGCAGTACTCGACGAGCGCGGGGGAGGGTGGAGGTCTGTGGGCGGGTGGGATCGAGTTAAGGATGAGGAGACGCAGGAGGTGGGAGGAAGAGAAACCTGGAGGAGATCACGTTCTTGTGTAATTTCTGTTGCTGTAAGGATTGTTTTCCAGTACACCAAACCAAGCTCAGCTCATTATCAGCTCCTTTTAGTGTGTGTGTGTGTGTGTGTGTGTGTGTGTGTGTGTGTGTTACTCAAACACAATCCACTTCAGTTGCGAGGGGGGAACAAATCAATTGCTGGAAAGTTGGCATGCATTGGAAGTGTAGGAGGTTATGACACTTTAAATCTCAAGGAGGCCGTAATGTTGAATAATATACACTGCACATGCTCTTCCATGCAATAAAACTTATCATTAGGGACATTTAAGAGATCTGTGGCTTATGAAATATATATAAACTGAGGCACAGCAGCGTTTCGAGTCCACCATAATTCGCTCTCGCTCATTAGACGTCCATTTATTGCTATTAAAGTAAATTTAATTTGCTAATTTTCCTTTGTTATTCACATGGAAACTTGCAGAAATGTTGAATGTGTGTTTCCTGAATTCAGTGCAGTGCATCAACATTATTCTGGCTCTGATGCACACAATTATGATATTTCATCATAAAAAAAATCATTCCCATGGATGTTTGTTTCACAGTCTTAACTATACTGGTATGGCAGGTGCATGCTGGGACACTCTCCACAGAGTTGCAGGAGTTATTAAATAAATCTCTTTGGAACCGCAGAGATGCGCCACCATTAAATTGACTAGATTCTGACACTTCCCGACGGGAGGTCTCCCCCTTGTCTAATAAAGATGGCTTGTCAGCATTCGGAAGAATTCAATCCCGGGGGCAGGATGTAAGTCGGAGCAAGTTGAGAAGATCTTCTTGTAGTGATTTTCTGCAGAAAGAGAGTGTTTAGATTGATATCAGTTAATGTGAATTCTGAGTATATTTGATATTTTCGCTCCAGGTTGAATTCTGAGCACTCGTCTCTTCACATGATATCTCACGCAGGGGTTTCACCCCTCCTGTTACATCAGCGGAACAAAATAGTTCTTTTCATTTGGCTGTTTGGTGTGTGATTTAGTTTTTTTTCCATGCGTTTGTTTTGTGACAGTTATTTTGTGTTTTCTTGGTTGTCAAAATCTGACAAAGACTCTGCGGCAAACATCAGACAGAGGCTCAGAAACTGTGCATTCAGCACACTGTGGTGCCTGCAGAGAAACTGATCTTCTGATCAGCAGTTTTCATATCCTCACGTTCAAAGAGGAAAAAATGAAAAAGACGAACATATGTTTCCATATCACCGTCATGTTAAGCTGTGGTATTTGTTTCCTAATGTTCCAGGAAGTCCATCTTCTGTCCATCCTAGGAGAGGGATCCCTCGCATGTGGCTCTCTCTGGTAGTTTTTCCTCTTGTTGAGGTGAAGTCGCCCCTTGTATCACCCATATTCACAAATTTGTGAATATGGGTGATACACATATAGTTTGATTGATTGATCTTCCTTCTGCTGTTTTCTGACTTGCTGACATATTGAAACCATCCATCCAGGCCTGTTTCTCTACCTTGCAGGAAACACTGGTTCTGCATCATCATCACTCAGCGTTTCCATGTCCTTCTTTGTAATGACACTCAGTCTCTCCTACTCACTTTGACCTGCTGTCCGTGCCCACATCACACACGACGGAAACAACAAGCATGATGAAATGCTCCCTCCTCCGGAGTGCTGGGCAAGATACAGAATTATATGTCATTATGTTAAGGGCACCTAAAAATGTCAGGATGTGGGTGTAATGTAACTACTCCATACTGACTTGGACAAATAGAGCTGCCACGGAGCACCAATTAGGATGCAGATGTTTGCGTCGGCCTCAAAGTGTAATTCAGCCCCTGTAGACAACTACTGAGCTGGAACTAAGCCTCGGTGTCTGTGTGACTGAAGACGTGTTCTCATCCAGAATACTGATGGTTTCATTCCTGAGAGACGTTCAGAGCTTTTAGGTTGGAAGGTTAATTTATTCATCCCCAAGGAAATACTGACATGCACATACTATTCTAAAATATAAAGATAAATATATAAGAATCCAAGTTCAAGCTGGCGTAGGCTTGGTGTTGTTTGGTGTTTTTGCACAATAATTCCATAATCACCTTGCAGCGATCACAGGGCAGTTCAGAAAAATCCTGCAGAAAGAGGTCGCTAATTCCAGCATCGGCAACAGCTGCCATAGCAACCGAAAAATAAGGAATTAAAGCAAAAATTGTTTAAATGAGAGTCGGACAATAAATGCAGTAAAATGTGCGTTGGTCATCTGTCACATGCAGGCATGAAGTGCACCATGCTCATGGTGGGAGGGGCTCAGTGCAGACAGCCTCCATTCAAAGAAGTGTTAAATGTCCAGAGACCCAACAATCAATCAAATATTCCACCTACTTCAGCTTTGAGATATTAATATACATCCATGTGCAGTTTATACAAAGTTAATACACAGTTTTAGTTATTCATTTTCATGCTAAAGCCTCACATTTGAATTTAGCCTTCATGCTAGCTGAAGGAGGGAATCTGTATCCATGGAATCGGCGTTTTTAAATGTATGTTTTGTCAAAGTTTCCCATGTTTACTACAACCTCTGTCTTTGTGTCAACACGCGAGCACCACTCACCACGCTAATTATCAGTAACTGCGTTACCACGGTGCCCGTCCCACTGACGGCCTCTTAACTTGAACTGGTGGAGCGTGACCTCACCGTCGCTCACCTGTGGAATTAAATGTCTCAGAGCTTCACACGCTGTGGATTTGAGATTATCATCAGTCACAGATATGCGAGTTAAACGAACACAACAACCAATTAATCCCACGTTGAAAACAGAATCTGTGATGCGTCATCGTTATCTCAGAGCCATTATCTGTTGAAGACTCATTACATAACTGTTTGCAATGTTTGCCAATGGCACTATATCGAGGCAGGAACGCAGAATCTTATCACACAGCTTTTTATTTTTGTAAACCTGAGGTTCATGAACTGCATCAGCTTGATAGAAACAAATAAAGACTGTGCTGGATGCGTCGGCAGCTGCTCCTGCAGGTTTGAATGTTATTAGCACTGTTTGGTGGGTGGGGGGGATTTATTGGTGAATGATGGTATTCCTCCTGGCTCCTTTGTAAAACGGTGTTGTCAACTTCATAACGAAGCTTCCTGGCTTATTGTCTCAGCGTGCATGGGCAGCGCAGGAGTGGAGACAAAAGGCGTGGGAAATTACATGGGAGCACATTAAATGTGACGCTATTCTTGGCCATCGTTTTTCAAACTGCAAGGGATGAAAAAAAAAACCTGTGAAAAGAAGGAGACTGAATTAAACAAAGTGTAGATTTATTGCTTCTTCTTTATATAGCCGCACAACAGACGTAGACCACAGCAAGAAGTGACGATGAGGTTCTGAGTATCTCAAGAGCATCATCAGACTATGTATAGAAGAAGTGGTGTATGAAGCTGATATGAATAGCTGAAGTTACTTTACCACGTTGTTTCAAGATGACATCCATTTGTGGTCGACTGACGCTGTGATCGACAGTTCCATTTATTTTAACAACTGCAGGAATAGATACAAGAAACAGAAAGCAGCTGAAAGCCAGACGGTGCGTGACAGGTTACAGATGTTATTGGTCGAAGGATGAAATTGGAGAGAGAAGATGATTCAGGTACCGTGATCACATGAAGGCTGCAGATATCAACGTTAGATAGTGAAATGTGTGAAGCTGCACATTATATTTTCAGCAAAGCCATTTAAATTGGGTTTCACAAACTGTGCCCTATACCTCCAACCTCACTTATCTGCTTCTTTACAGACAGGCCAGCAATTATAGCACATTAAAACAATCACCGGCCATTATCCTCAATGAATTGATTCACTAAAATGAAGTATACTTCATCCTTGCTCCCTGTACATGACCTTTCTGTGCAACACGGTAACAAAGCCAAAAATAATATAGACAGTGCTGCTTCTCCTGCAGAAGAATAAAGATGACACAGGGCAATAGCACCATCAAAGCTGTTGCATAAAAGTGAGTCTGAAGGCAAGTTTGAAAAGATGACACCAGAAGTAAGCGGGGGTTTGTGTAGAGGAGGAGGAGGACTGGGAGCCACCAGCCCACACAAACCTGCCTGTAAAAGAAGAAAAAAAACCCCACTGTGCATAACTCCGCAGCTTCCTCCCACCTCCTCTCCTCTCACTGGTCATCTTGTCATCTCCTACAAACCGTTTGTGTTGCCTCCGTGTGTTTCCCGGCCCATTCCTGTCATTATTGAAATTCCGGCTAAACTTTTCTGTGTTTTGATTTCGTTTTTTCCAAATCTGCGAAACCTCACCCGCAGTTTTTCTGCACCTTGAATCTCTCCAGCTGAGACATCGAACGTATAGTAACGTGCCGCTCGAGTCAAAAGGTCGAGACTCCAGTCGGCTCAGCCACCGAGGCTCCTTCAGTTGGAAGAACAAATACACAAACAAACAAAACACTGACTCTGACTTCTGAGTATTATTGACCATTAAAGAAAAAATCACCAGTGAGCATCTTGAATGTCAAAAATTTTAATGAGGGGGACTTATTGCCCAATATGCAGCTGAGGTTACACAACCAATGCACACTCAGATTCACCGTCTCTCTCTCCCATTCCAACTGTTCTGCATCTCTGTCTCACACACATGCTATACAAACGCAATACTCTCTCTTTCTCTCTCTCTCTCTCTCTCTCTCTCTCTCTCTGTCTCTTTCTTTCTCTCTCTTTCTCTCAAAAACCTGAATTTTAGAGACAGAAGCGTCTGGAATTTTTTCACATCCTCCCACAGACGTCCTCGAACCTATCATTTTCTCTGCAGTGGAGCAATGGTGACGTATGCTTGTCGCTAGTGCAGCTGAATTTTAAAAAGCTCTACGCCCACGCTCGGTACCACTACTGCAAGCCTAATTATCATAAACTTTCCTCGCTGTCTGTAGCCTTTCTGTCTCCGTGTACGACTCTTCTGCCTTATTCTTTTAGCAGACATTAATTTACGTCCATGCAGAAAGGACTGTGGTGTATTTGTCTTCTTTTTTGGGAGGTCAATGTGTAATCACCTGGGTGTGGGTGGGAATCAGGAACACGTGTTTGTATATTTCCACTGTGTGTGTTTGTGAGTGCAGCGGTACATGTGTTCCTGCACGCACAGATGCACAGATTGGCTTGAATCACACCCAAACTGTTGACATTGTGTCGGCGAGCAATTTTCATTGTGTCATTTGGGAAGAAATACTCCTGTGCATACCGTTTTCAGCGATAACAATCATTCCTGTTTGTGTTTTCTAATCAAATTATTCACAGGTTTCAGGGGAATTCACTGTTTGTCAGACCCGTTTGTGATTTTTGTGGGGAGCCACGGCAAGTGTTAATTATGCCACAGTGAGCTGAGTAGTCACACCCAGGAAAACATCAGCGCTCCAGAGGAACTTACAATTAGCAGTGCTAATTTATTCCCACATTTTTCTTTTAAAGATCTAGTGACAGATTTTTTTTTGAAACTCTAGCTGGGCTGCCACAGTGGCAAGATCCGACAGGGAATAACCAGGTATTATCAAACCTAACAGCAATGTGGTAAATCACATGAATACGAAACTGTAGGCATAACAAAGATTAAGAAATAACTGGAATGGCTGTGAAGCGCATTCCTCCGTCAAGGCCAAACAATTCAACACATGTCTATCAAACTCTTACAATAGAAGAAGAAAAAGAAAAAGAAAAAGAAAGTAGTCTGATAATCTGCACCACAGTGTACGAACCACATCTCAACACTTTTTTTCACAATCCCACCGACATATAAACCAACAAAGCAACAACCAGACAAGGATTAAAATATAACCTCCTCTGTGGAGGTAATAACTTCCACAATAATTAGAAATTGTTTTACAGACAGCCTCAGTAATCCTGTTATAGTATGCAAATGAGATCATACGTTACATAACTGCAGAGCTGCAAGTAATGATTATTTTTTACTGTGAATGTATCTGCCATTTATTTTCCAAGGTAATTATTTGGTCTATAAAATATAATAATATAATATAAAAGTCCTCAATATTAAACTTGGACCAACATGCCATAAATAGAACATGATATTTCAGGTTATGCAAGAGAATATTTTTGCATGCATGATTGATTTAATAAAACATACTGTACCTTTTGTTTCTTTTTTCATAATATAATAATAAGTACTGCTGTTTTATTAAAGAATGTGTGCAGGTGTTTTGATTAATAACACAGTTCGGTTGTACTCCATGTGCTCTGTAGGCACTCAGTGAGGAGAGCCAATAATGCCAGGCCCAAGACTCCCCCTTATGAAACCACATTTATTCGGCTCCTCACCAAATTGCACAAACCCATAAATAGCAGTCCTCCAAACATGCCGGAATTTCTCCATTAAGATCCATAAATGTTTCTCTGAGGAAATAAACTCAAATGTTGATGAACGCACTGTCTCACAATGTTAAACTAAAATAAAGATAATCCTGGATCAGCACCAAAATGTAATCCTTTCCACAAAGTTTTTGCCTAATACTGCTAACAAGCAAATAAAGATGAAAACATAACCTCCTTGTCATAAGTTGTGGAAGCCATTGTACCGATAAGCGCTAATAAGGATCCAGTAGCTAACAGTCATTAGAAACTATGCTCAACATTAATCACCTTAGTCTATATCTGACTGTGTGGAAGCTGTTGGAGTTATTAGGGACGTTTGGACCCTAAATGACATTATAATCATTTTAATACAATTAGAGCAGGAAAAAAAATGTCAACAAAGACATTCATGGAGTCGCGGACGTGTCCAATTTAGATGATCTGGGTACAGCTCGTTAAAAAGCTTCTCCGAGCGCTCTAATGAGCGAACGAGGAAACTCCATCACCCAGTCTCGTCACGTTGGTCTTCATTCAAAGCAAAGCAGGTTGCAGCATAACAAGCCTAAATTCTGATGGTTTAACTCAGCATATTTAAAACATGACCTTGTAGCAGATCACATGAATGCATAATTATAGTGACACCAGTGGGCTCTGATGGTAATTTATAATAACCACTTAATATTATTGTCAATTACTATCAAGATAAAGTTTTGATATGTATTTTTGGGCATGATCATTTATTTATTGGCATGCCCAATTCTTCTTCTCTCTATTTACTCGAACAAAGTCTCATCATATTTTCAGTATTCTCTGCAGATAACATCAAATATGCAGTGGACGGCATCAGGAGTCATTTGGTTTGACTGAGGCCTCGGGCAGAATCTTGTACATGGGTCTATTAGCAATTCAGGACTCGTGTGTGTTGGGTGTGTGATGACGTTAATCACAGTTTCTGACTCCGTCCAATGAGATCAGTCATCTCTCCAATCAAGGACTCCTCTGAAAGCTGTGAATAATTTCCGTCTTCTTTGACTCCCCAGGTTCGGCAAAAACTCTGCTTCAAATTCACATGTTCACAAGGGGTTATATTAAAAAAGAATGACATCAAGGAAAACGTTTCTGTTCTCGTTGAACCCCCGTGAGTCACAGCTGCAAGGTTTGACACCGATTTGTCATGCAAAGCCTCTCGCCAAACACTGAAGCAGATGAGACTTGCATGTTTGTGCTTTCAGAAAGTAAATCACCCCAGTTTTGTCTTTCGGGTGCTGGATGCTCATTAGGTGTGTGTGAATGAAATCTGCAGCACCTTTGTGAGAAAAAAAGAAAAGAATCCACCTTCCCGTCTAAAGCAGATTATTTTAAGTCGCTTCCTTCTTTATCATGCCGCGTTTACCAGAGGAAGAAGACTGTCCTCTTGGAATAGCGTACATATGTGCACGGCCCTCTTCCTCATGCTGCTGACTCACGTTCTAATTCTGATGGAGGGTTAGGAAGCTTAACTCGTGCGGCTTTGATGCATCATGCTATCTGCTAGACAACATAGTGTCTGCGTCCTTATGTCAACACGCCAGAGCTGCCCGTCTGTCATGTCTGCTGCTCAGACATATCTGTCCCTGCTCATAGGAATTATAAAAGTATCACAGCCCCTCAAATCTGCATGGACTCATTTTGATGTATATATCTAGCAGGTGCTTTATATAATATTATATATAAAGTGCATATATAGTATAATTATTACTTTATTTAACACAGAATAGCTTCCAAACTAGGATCAAAATAGAAACTTTAGGCAGAATAACAAAGGACATATAGCGTGAAAGTAATTTCGTTTATTTCGTTCATTTTGGTTTAATCCAACATTAATTTCACGAAACTAAACAATACACTGATACACATTCCATGAATAAAAAAGCAGAAGGGTTCCTGTGTCATGTCGGGCCTGCTGAACGCTCCTGTTGTGAACTCGTCTGATCCGAACAATCTCCTGCTGCATTCTTCATTTGTGAAAGGCAAGCACCCAATCGTCTTTGGCATTTTCCTGAGTTCATGTCTCACACGGCTGTGACAGTGATAACACACATGATGAGATAAAAAACAGAA
The DNA here is from genome assembly GCF_024713975.1 of Paralichthys olivaceus. NCBI lineage: Eukaryota > Metazoa > Chordata > Actinopteri > Pleuronectiformes > Paralichthyidae > Paralichthys > Paralichthys olivaceus. Next base: position 8,237,851 of record NC_091108.1, on the reverse strand, counting down.
AAACCTCTGTGTTGGTAAAGATATTGAATGAAGTCGCATAGTCGGGTCAAAGTCATGTTGGCAAAACATCAGCAGTTCAGTCTTGTTTGTCACAGTGACGCATGCATGAGATGTGACACACACGCTATGACATCTACTCACAACCGGGCAGATGTGTAAACACGTACGGAGGAGAAGGCAGAAAGGAATTCTTGAACCTCGAATCATGCCAATCCAGTTTTTCTGAAAAACCCTCCCTGCTGCCATCAAGATTCGGTTACAAGAGGTAGAAGCATTTAGCCACAGGACAGAGGAGGAGGAGAGAGGGGGAACACAAGAGGAGCTCTGTTACCTGTTCAGCACATTGAGATCCCAAGGATTTACAGCGACGCAGGTTTCCTCTGGACCGAACAACAACAAAGACAACAGGATAGTGGATTAACTTTAATCCTATCAGAGTTTCTTATGTAGGACCCTGCTAACCAACACCTGCATTACCTATCACCGGGAGGAAATGACTCCATGTGAACTGTGACACACGGCCTCTCTGGGCCACTTCATCAGGCTGTCCAGCTGCCTGTCAGGCTTCTGCTGGTAACCACATTATCAGGTCTGCATGGAAGGAACATCACGGCACCATGCAAGTGCCAGAAGAGAGTACTTGTTTTTTTGATGGACAAAGCCTGCAGAGGACCGACATGCTGGAGCTGAGGAGAGATTTTCACAGAAACGCCTGAAAGAAGACAGAACCCAGGAGGACGGGTCAATGAAGTGATAACCGATGATTTGCACTGACACGTGATATTTCAGGGGTTTTCTTCTTGAATGGTTATTCTGTGAATCATGGAGACGTCCCGCAGGTAATAGGTAATAGGTGGACTATGTTGCTGTGCTTCGGGGGTCGAAGGAGAAATCGACACCACCAGTGGAGCGAAAAGGACAGCTTGCTCGACGATGAGCCCCATATCATTCTGAACCCCTACTACCTAGACAAAGGTAAAGGCCAGCAGCGTCAGCTCAGGCTTGGCAATATTCAGTATAGTCACTCCCTGATGAGATGCATCAAGATTTCCCTGATTGTACATGTGGTTACGCTGCATGCCAAAACATAAAGCAGTATGTTTTTCGCTTGTTGTCAGTACAGCACACAGTCTGATAAGAACACGGAAGCTGCAGAAGCTATGAAATGGCAAAGACCCTAACTCTGCTAGTTTCAAGTAATTTAAACCGAGGAAATGATCAGATCGTCATCCACTGCAGGGCTACAGGGTGTTTTTGTTATGAAAAGAAGAGTTTTTCAATCAACTTCTTGTAAAAAGCTGCTGTGATGCTTGGGCTGAAACTTGACAGTTATATGGTCACACTGGATTTCCCACAGTGACGCATTTAGAATAAACAGCCAGTGTTTCGCTTTGTTGTAGGTTTCTGCCAAAAGCCCTCTTAAGCGGTTATACTCATTCTAATCATGCACCTGTTTCTTGGTTTATATTTAGAATTTGAAAGCTTTATTGTCATTGCACGAATTTATACAACATTTAAAAAAGCTATACACACATTCATAATTGATAAATAAAGAAGGATAAGAGCTTCATACCTTAAGCATAACAAAGGAAACATATTGAAGTTTTTCATATATAATGTCATATATAATATCTAGAGTGCTCTCCTGAATATACTTAAGGGAAATTATAGAAATGTAAATGTTATAAATTAGTATCAATGTGGCCTCAGGAAAAAAAATCCCCAGTTTTCTCTTTTTGACCACAGAGGGGCAGTGTTTCAGTGCTGTAGAGCATGTTTAACCTGGCTCCATTTAGAAGGTGCTTTATATTATGGTACAGTAACTAATCGGAAACCACCACAACTCTAAAAAAGAAGGACAGTAAAATACAAAATCTGTTTGCTTTAGGATTTTCTCCTCGCTGGCTAGCAATGCTATAGTTTTCACCATTAAGTTTAATGCTAAAGAGCCTGGGGAGTAAATGTAGAGATATGTAATGTCCAGTGAAGCATTTTCTTCTTCTTTTGCTTCCAATTTCTTCACCATAAATAGTTGTCCGTTGATTTTTGTATTAAACTAAAGCTCTCCCACAGTGTGTGGGCTGTGTAGTGGCAGCCACTGGAAGCGTGGTGTGTAGTTGTGTGGATACTCCATGTTACTAACACAGGTTACGTTTGTGTTGAGAGGCAGAGCTTCTTTTTTAACCACAATCCTTCACTTAGGTAATTGTTAAAATGTGGGTTAATGAATAAAGTACGTAGCTCGCACTGCTCTCTCTTCCATTAAATATGAAAAGGTATCCCCCTGGTTTAGTGTGTGGCCACAGGTCAGAGGAACACAAAGAGCCCATTCATGGCTGTTTTGTTGTGGGTTGCAGTCTCTGTTGATTACAGCAATGTGTAATCAGCTCTGTCTTCTCTCAATCTCATGCTCACTTCTGTCTGTTGGTGTCTCAGGGGGCTACTCGCAGCTCAGGAGGGTGTGTTAAATGCCCGTGGGATCCACTCCTTGTTTTCCATGTATCCAGGGGGTTGGAAGGCAGCTGAAAGTTCAAACAGAGACACACTCCCTCATGCTCTGCATGGAGAGAGCTCAGAGATTAAGGGGTTTGTCTGCACCGACAACAAGGAGTGCTCACAGTTCGTAACCTGCCAAAGAGGAAGGATGATTCCGTTTTTTTTCCAAGTTGCAACTTTTGCAGCTTTTACAGATTTGCCTTTGTTACATAACAAGGAGTGGATATCGTGTTTTTCTTTTGTTCGTCTGCTTGTGCAGAGCAGGTAGAACAGAGTGTTTGGAGAAAGCAGCTGAGTGAGTCTGCTGAGTAAACGAGCCGGAGGATGCAGGTGCCAGCGAGGCTTTACTTTAACTTCTTTGAAGTTTTTTTCTCATGTCAAAGGTGAAGGATTATGCCTGGCATAGGAATTCAGGCGTCCAATGAATGACTTCATGAGCTCAACCTCAACAACTTCCAGGCAGGATGTGAACATTTGTCCATGCTATGTGCCTGTATTAGTGTGTGAATAAGGATGTCTGTGTAAATCAGTGCAGTGCCATGCTATTCTTCAGCAGCGGGGCGGTGGATGCAACCCCAAGGAGTACAACTATTGACCAATTGCAGCAGGGGAAAACCGTTTACCACATTTCTGTCACCCTGAAAGAAACACAGGGAGATGCACTGGTGTCAGGTCGCGGAATGGGCCGGGTCATCCACACCCTGGTGGAGAATTGTCATCCAGGAGGAGAGAAAATGAGTGTAGTGCCAATGGAGAACAGCCCGAGGCTGGGCAGGGCACGGCAGGAGCTCAACAAGTGGCCCTCCCTGAGCCGTGCAGGTAGAGCTGGGAGGCAAAGAGAGGAGGTAGTTTTGGAGGAGAATGAGGAGGAGCTGGAGGAGGTGGAGGGAAAAATGAAGACCGACAGGTTTTTGAAACAACCCTCCAAGAACTCAGGTAACTCCTTGAAGCAAGGAAGAGACGTGGCAGACGTAGCTGCTCAGAAATACACGCAGGAGCAACGTGTTCGCAGCTCAACGATACACTCTGTCACCGTCCATGCCAGAGGGCTCGTCTTTGGGGAACATGGCACGGTCGCAGGGCACAGCTCTCTGCCGCGGGCCTTATTGCGAAGGCCGCGTCAGGATGAAGCCCCGGTCAGCAGGAGAACGGTGAGCATGTATGGCGACCCACTCAAGCAGCAAGGAGATTCTCAACCTGAACAAGAACGACTGCTGCGGAGGCCCAGGAGTGTATGCATGCTGGCAGGCCCAGGCCCAGTTCTGTTGGCGACCCAACAACCCCTCAGGAGGGAAGGTATTGTAGAAGACAACCTGCAGTACCGTAGCAGGAAGGCTGAGCTGAGGGCAGTGGATGGCCTCAGTTCTGTCCTAGTTCAGCGGCCCTTAATCACTGCAGAGGTGACCCCCAGGGTCCGCCAGAGAAACTGGAAGCCCAGGCCTGTCAGTATGACAGTACTGGAGCTAAGAAAGAGGGGGTCTGATGATGAGATAGACAGTCAGAGGAGCTGCAGCCACACAGGCAGTGATGGAGGTTTTCTCAAAGGGGGCTTCCGATGGAGGCTGTTTGGTAAAGCACCCCAAGATAAGAGCAAGGAGAAGGACAGTGATAAAGAATCAAAGTCTTCTCCCAAAGTCAACAAGACTGATGCTCCAAAAAGTACATTGAGCTCTTTAAGACGGAGCCTCAGTCTGCGAATCAGGAGGACTCGGCCCCGGGACAAAGCTACTTTCGGTTCTGAGGGGGAGTCAAAGGAAGGCTCTCGGACTAAAAGTACGGCTGAGGAAACAACAATGCCTCCACGACCTTTCTCGTACCTCACAGGGAGAACGCTCCCAACCACTAGTGAGCAAATAGAGGATGGGGGCATGCAGTACATTGAGTATCACAGCAGAGGGAAGGTCAAGGTAATGGAGGTCCCTCTGTGTCCAACAAAACTGTCCTCCAAACCAGTTCAGGAAGAACCAAGCTTATGGCAGCTCATAGCCAACCGCTTCAGGAGGAAAGAGCAGCCATACAGTGGCAAAAGTGAATCTCAGCAGTCCCAGAGCAAAAACACTGGCCAGTACCCCCTGGCTGTGAATAATAAGTCTCAGCCAGTCGCCATAGAGACTCCTGTAGGCATTGACTCCCACAAAGGTCAAGGTAAGACCTGCAAGATTGCTGAATTTATTTCTCTGTTCCCTTCTTCACATTTTAGCTCCTCGTTCACTGCACAGAAAGTCACAGCTCAAGAGAAACACGGAAATGTGCTCATTTTTTTTTCCTCTTCTTCCTTTTTTTCTTTAGACGGACAGGCAAATGAAAAACACATGGTGAATTGTGAGTTTGGACGACGTTCAAAAACGTCTGGTTCCAGAGAGTCCTTTTGGAATTTCTATTTTGGGGGCTACTTCATTTCCCAGTGTTGTGAACCGCCTGTGTATGAACTAACACAGCAATTACTTTGCTTTACATAAGAGTTTTTCAACTGAAGTAAATGAGTAGGCAAGCACAGTGAACTTGAATCACCAGATGACTGATAAGAACACATTATAATGGTTTGTTTTACTGTGGCACAGCCCCAGTACTGTCTCTGTGTCACCCAACACAGGACAAAGGCAACTGGACAATGCTGTCTGCTGGCTGCGCAGGGACGCAGCTTTAAGCAGTAGCATTAAAGCAGTTAGTGGCCGTGATGGGGATGCGTTTGGCAGCTGAGCAGGGCTAAATTAAGAGGGCTTACATGCTATAATGATGGGGAGAAGAGAAGAGGACTTAAGCACTGTGTTTAAAGGTTAACTCTGACAGTGGAGTGTGTTTGTCCAGTTGCCTGGAAGAGCTTGGAGAGAGAGGCAAATATTTGTAACCGTGAATTAAAAGGTGTGATTTGCTCCATTTCTGTGTTAAGCTCCAATTTCACGACGTCACGCAAAAAGGCCTAATTAGTCGTCCGTGACAACTTAATGACTTCTTCCGCCGTCTGGTTGCACATGTGCTGGATTCTTTCTCATTAAGCCAACCTTTGAGCCAGCCGAGCAGATATGTAATTCTCCAGCCAATGTGGAGCTCGTAATGGGTCCTGAGGTCAACTGTGTTGTTGCAGTCTATTTGTATTTGTGGATGACATGTTGCCAAGGATACCTGCACCTTTGTTGTGCAGCGTCGAGTTGTATATATCCATTTATCCCCCTGCGCAGTCAGTCAGTCAGGCTCTAGGAATGTAGGAGTGCCGATTAGCTTGAGTAAAGTGAAGCGTTCAATGCCCTGGGTGGGACTCTGTGCCTGTTGCTACCTGCTTAAGTGTTTGCTCCTAAATTGAATCCAGAAAGCTGAAGCCCTGCCCTCCCACCGCTAAACACACACATGTGCACACACACTCAGTTAAATGTGTCCTGATGATAACTTGTGAGTGGGTTAGTGTGGACTGGGGGAGGGGTGGTGACAGGGGAAAGGGGTTTGAGGTGTGCAGACTGTGTCCCCACCCCCACCTGTAGATGAACAAAGCAACTCTGTTGTGCCTGTTAATGCATGAGTGATCAGTGAACTGTGTGGTGAGATGGGGGCTCGCTCTGGTGATAGATGAGCTGGAGGAGGGGTCGCTGGTTGGGAGGCATCGGGGGTGAGCAGTGCACTTATCTAGAGGTCAAATGCTGAAAATGGGACTTTAAGGATGGGGATTTAACTCTGTAATAAGTCTGATTGTCGGGGGTCAATGCATTGCCATTATGACAAGTTGAAGACGAGCCATCATATGTGTGATCCATCCTCCTTTATCTTTAATCAGATGGCAACAAAAAAAAAACAGTCCTCTTATGAATCCACATTTAAATTCACTAGATGTGGACCAAATTATACACACTCATAAATATCAGTTCTCTTAACATGATGAAAAAATGTGTCAATACACATGATTAATTCTCTGATGAATTAACAAAAAGTTAGAAAATCACCCCATATCATAAAGTGACATCCGCCCCCTGATCCACATCCGCACCAAAATGTAATGAAGTTCTTCCTTGGGTCACCCCCCCCCCCAGACAAAATGTCATGGAAATCTAGTAGTTCTTGACTAATCCTGTTAACTCACAAACAAGCAGATGAAATCAGTGACACACAGTCTGGACATGAGTGGAGGGAAATCTGAAAATATCCAAATATAATTTGTATTTGAGCATGTGCCACTGAAAGTCTCCTCTCGGGTACATTTAGTTCTACATTTTAGTTGATGAGTAGCATCGTGGTGTTCTCCCATCTAGAACCAGCTTTTAATAACAAGTCTGACAGTTGAATCTGCTGGGAGCTGCAGTTCAGTACGAAAATTGTAGGTGTCTGAATCTGTTGTTGATTGTTTCCTTTAGTTTGTTCTCTTGTCCTGTTTTTTGTCCCTAACCAGATGAGCTAAATCAGACACATTTCTCACTAAGCTCCGCAAATTGAGTCGATCAACCTGAGCATTGTTTTGCAACATGTCTTGAAAACCCCATTTGCAAAGCTCGTGTTAAATTAGAATGGTGTTTGAAGCAGGATGTCCAATTTATTTTCAGGGGAAGTGATCAATGCTCATCTTGCAGACAACACAAGGATTTAAGAGCTTTAAGTAGGGCAGAGCGTCCAGGCCGCATTAGACTGGCACGGCATAAATGTTTTTACCTTGTTCTCTGGTGATTGTTTACCTCACCTACCTCCTTTGATGAAGATAACAGAGTGATGTTTGGGAGCCAGGTGGAATAGACATACAAGCTCTAACTGTGATGTTCACTGTGTATATTAAGCTGCAGAGTTTTTCCTGCTCTAGCTACTTCGCAAAAACTCTAATGTGTGAGAGTTAGCCCATGTGAGAATACAGCTGGACAGCATTGATGATTTTTCTAACACACGACAAACACGAAACTGAAATGACCAAAAAGAACACTAATATTTTGGGTTGAAAAAGAACTAGGAAAGGTCGACGCCACAATTGACTTAAACAAAACATGTGATTTCTGCAGCGGAATTAAAACGTAATTTCCTGCCTCCTACATGTTCTACCCATCCACCCGTCACCTGAATGCTCTGTAGATTTCCCTGTTGTGCACTCTAAGAATCTCCTGCTGTGTTCCACCAAGGACCTGTATTGTTCTGGACCCAATTGTCCGGACATTTTATGGAGTTTATGTCTGAAAATGTCTTTGAGGGTGACACACACAAAGAAGATGCTATGGAACCATTTTGTAAAGACGTGCATGATAAAAGTAGACAGACCTAGGAATGTTGGTTGGTCATGAGGTTGGCAAATCGGGGGAAGTAGAATTACTAATTGCCAGCTAAGATCACGCTCTGTAATTTATGACGGTGGGAACGCATGGTCGGAAAGTCAGTTAGAGCTGGAGTGGAAGTTTTCGACCTCAAACTTGTCCCCTCTCATTCCCAAAACCACTCCAGAGTCACCGCACGTAGGCAACGCATGCATGTGTGTGCATGCACCCGCACTCAAATAACCATGTGTGCATGGGTTTCTGCTCGCATTGCATTTTCATTTCTTGTGAAATGAAATTTGAGGAGGGGGCTTGGGGGGTTGATTGTGCTCCACTACCTTCAGACTGAACGGTCATTTTTATGTGAGTAGACATGAGCAGTGGAGTGAAAAACCTGACAAACAAGTTGGCAGCACAATTTTTCCCCTTGCAGAGACAAAGACACTGGTGTCCTCTGTGAGCGCCGCACATGCTGTGGGCTTTCTGTTTCTATCTGCATTCTGGGACACGGTAATGTGGGGATGCTCATATTTAAAGGATGACGTAACACGGAGCACATGGATTCAATTTGGGCTTTTTTTCCTCTAGCGGGCGACCAAAGTGGTTGTACTGTTGCTTCTAAAGATGGCAGCGAGTCGCGCATGTTTCCAATGTTGAAGGTTTGTCTGACGAAAAATAAAATACACTTTTAATAGTGTGAGAATTGATTTTTGTTAAGTCTTGTGCAATTTTGCGTAAGAGATCCTCATTTCTTTTTATGTCCTTGAAAGCATAAGTGGTGTTGTTATGATCAGCGATGAGGGAATGTGCTGTGCCACACATGCAGTTGCTCGTCAGCAGAGCAAAGATTCAATTCCTGTGGAGGCTTTGATGACACTCGGTTTCCCTACGTGGTTTTCAATGAACTGGTCTTTGATTGAATTTGTCCCCGTTTGAAAGTCTGATTAGGAGAAATGTGAGAAAAACTTGTGATTTATTCTTCTGTTCTGTTTTTATCTGTGTTTGTTTGTCTGGAAGTTGGCAGCTTCACTAAAGGACAGATCACTACTAAAGTTTGAATGAGTCTGTACTGGTCAGGGAAGAACCCTTTACATTTTGGTGCGGACCTAGGATTTTTTAACATTGGGAGATAGGGCGTTTCAGGTTTTTGGATGTTTTAACCAATTTCCCAGGAAGTAATTTATGGATCTACATGAAACAAATCAGGCTTATTTAGGGGACTCATAACTATGAGTGTGTGAAATTTGCTGCCGTTTGTATTTCAGAGGACTTTTGGGCTTTGGTGTAAGTGTGCGCTCTACTGAGGGCTATTCTAGTTGCCTCTGTGTTAATGTTGGGTTACCTCAGCGAACGCTAAATACTGGAACCCTCCAGTGTGTTTTTGTAATTGTTAGTTGTGACTTTTTCATCTTTACCAACCCTCCAATTATGTAACGGAAAAGATTCACTTGCCATAAATGAAAATTGTCATATAATGGTAATAATGGAAGTTTACAAAAGGACAGGAAATCCAAGGAAATTAAACCTTTCATCTGATATCTACTCAGAGAGCCGTGACCTGCATTGTTTCCTGATCTTTAAAACCGAATCAGATGAGCGCCTTCACTCATGTCCTGACATGTCCGAGCTGCACGGAGACGGCTCGACACGAAGCACGTGTTGTTTAAAGGAGACAATACTCTGCCCCACGCTCAAACGGCGGTGGAAGGCCTCTTCTTCTCTTTGGGATTCACTCATCTCCCCTCCCATGACAAGTGAGACGTACAGAGCGGCACACAAAGCTCTTTGTAAATGGAGGTCAGAAAATACGTAAACATTTTAGCGGAGGGGCTTTTTACTCTAATTGTAGTAGGTAATGGAATGTTTGGCTCAGGTCTGTTTAGCTGTGAGTCACAGCCCATGCGCTTTTAGCATAAATCATATAGACAAAACACAAATGTTTCTCACAGTGACCACAGATACTGAACTGTTTACACTATTACTCTATTCATATTGTCATTTTCCTGGGCCCAAAGGAAAACCACTACTGCTGCCACAAACAGGCTTACAGTAATGACGGCCCCCTGTAGGATGGATTTAAACTTTAATTGTTATGGTTTAAACCTGGGGGTGTGTGGGGTGGGGGGGTACCGCACACCTTGTTACCTGGAGACAGGAAGTCTACACCTCTGAATTAGAGATAGCATCTTCTTCTTGGAGGGTTTAGAGCCATGATCCAAAACAGGAAGGTGGCCTTCGTTCTTAATGGTTGTTATGACTCAGAAGCGCGTGCTCCATCTCTGTGGGAAACTGGCAGCAGAGTTTGTATTAATTTTTTTACTTCTGACGGTTTGTGTTGTTCTTTAGAGTGCTCTCTCCCACTGCCCATTTCTAAAGCCTTATAATCAAGTCTCCAAATGTCACTAGCAAGCAGCCTACAAGTTGAATCAGGCCTGTTAATAGGTGTCTATGAAAAGGATTAGCTAAATCCTCCTCAGGGATGGCTCTGTGTTGAAACCTTACATTGAGATTGCCTGCATAGATTGTGCTAACGTTGGTGTTTTGCAAGTTCTTCTTGGCAGTTTTGTGTGTGTTAAGTTGTTAAGTTGTAGAATGGTACTTGGTATAAAGCATGTACATCCAACAGTCCCCTTAAATTCAATCAAGATGCCCCAGATTTCACACTCATAAATATCACAGTGTGATCAGACATGTGATCCGGCTCCACACCAAAATGTTATTGGTTCTCTCCTGACCCATACTGCATCCTTCCACCGAGTTTCGCGGTAATCTGTGCTGCAGTTTTTGAGAAATTCTGCTCACCAACACAAACTAAATGCAGATTGTAACAAACCTGAGCAAATTAGTGAGGGAGATAGAGACTAAATAAAGTGTTTGGTTATCTGCAGTTGACTCAATTAATGATGTCATTGATAAAATGTTATTAATTGTAAAAAAAAAAAATATCTCTAATTGATTGATGATGCTTGAATCGTTTGTCAAAATAGTTGCTTATTAATATCCTGTTGATTTATTAATTGTCTTTTAATTGCACCTCTGATGTATTTTTGTTCACGCTGCTCAAATATTTCATGGCAAAAAAGGACATGAATATAAAAATGGCTTCTCGAGGGAATCAGTTGGCCCTGAGGTTGTGGCAGAAATAAAGGTCAAAGTGCACCAGGTTGAAAAGCAATGTTTTCCAAACCATGTTATCCTCCAACCTCAGTAAGCCTGGAGCAGCATGGCCTTTCAAATATGTCACAATCCATAAAAAACGAGGGGAAATCAGGACATTGTGTTAAAAAAGTATCACAAAAAATGATTCCTCCTGTGGGTGGAAAAGTACTAAATAAGTGACAAGACTGCAGAGTCTTCGTCATATCTGTTTTACAGCTGAACAATCAATCACATAACTTGTTGCACACTCTAATGTGGTGTATAACCTGCAGCTGCAAAGACACTTCGCCAACATCCAGTGGGAAATACTGTTGTACCTGCAGCTGGGGTCAGACGGGAAACTGCTGCTTGAAGTAACTTGATTTCTGTCCTCTTTTCTCTTTTCAGACTCTTTCGTCAACAGTCAGGAGTGGACATTGAGTCGGTCAGTGCCAGAGCTGAAAGTGGTGAGAGAACATTTCTTATTTCTAACTGTCCCTCTGTCGATTCGCCCACTCGCAAGGTTTCATCTCGCTGACGAGAGATTTCAGCGTCAGTCGGTGGGAAAGCACGTTTTCCGTCCACGTTAAACTGGTTCTGCATTTTGCATGAGAGAGAACTGGCCGGACCTTTCCTCCCTGGCTCGTATAGTGGGTGATTTTTAATGAGATGCGTTGGCATGGAGATGCAGGGTGGCTTGCAGCAGGACACGAGATGAGTGACAGTTTTGGGCGAGACTAGTGACACATCCTGGGTCTGATCCCACCAGCCAGTGAAACACACACACATACACACAGAGCCAATGCCAAATGTGCAGCTAACGTCATCACATGGTTTATTGTCTCCCACCCATAAAGACGAGCTGCCTTTAACCCTGCTCTCTATCGTTCTGCCAGTTGAAATGATAATTCCATGTTAGGTGAATTCATTGTTGCAGCACCTTGCAAATGAGAAAACTTCAATGACATAAAAAAAAAAGGGGGGGGGGGGTCACAGCTGTGAGCGCAAAGACAGACTTGCTTCTTTCTTCTTTCTAACACTTGAAATGCTTCAGTTTCCTTTTATATTTCTACAGTGTTAATTGGCAGCTTCCGCACAGGGGCTTGCTAAATGGACCTGGAAAGACTGAATTAAGTGTTGCGATGATTCAACTTTCACAGAGTTGCTGCTCAGCGATAAGGTCCCACTGAACAGAGGCTTTTATTTTTTAAAATAAGATAGCAGAGTCAGTTTCGTCTTTTTCCTGCCATTGAGATAATAGTGATCGCAACTGGGGTCAAATGATTATTTGAAATGATGAGAAATCCTCTCAAACATCTGCTCCAGCTGTGCAGCTACACCCTGCTCTTGTACTTTCACGATGGCAACTTAACTGTGATCAAACCTTTGCGTGATTGTCATCCTTTGAAATCCACACTTACATTCCCACATCAGAGTTGAAAGAGAGTAAAAGCTTTGTGCTGATGAAGCAATTTGATTTCATGAAGCCTATATAGCAGCAGGTTACAAAGCCGAGCAGTAAAAACAGCATGAACACTGGATCTGCTCGACGTTTCAAGTCGATTTTTGTTGACTCATTGCTTTCACGGCACAAAGCCGACAACTTTTGCTAACTTAAAGCTTATGCGTAGTTAATTCTTCTGGGGGAACCTCTCGATACATGCACTTCAATTATGGAGTGGGTCGACTTGGAAGGACCTGAAACAGATCTGTTCTGTGCCTCACACGTCCCTATAATTAGAACCATACCTGACTTTAACACCCACTAATGATCCGAAGAGGAGGAGGGTGATGGTGGGAGGAGAAGGAGAAGGAGAAGGAGGAGGAGGCAAAGGGAGGGGATGAGGCATGTTGCAGCCTTTGTTCTTCCCAGACATGCTGGCATCATCGACCCACCCTCCACCATGCATCACCCTGAAGGCGCTGCAGTAGTTGGGCTCAGTCCGGACACCAGGGAGAGGAAGGAGGGAAGAGGTTGCAACCAAATCAATGTTTTCCACAGGACTTTCCTCATAATGATTCGACCTCACACAGCCTCTGTGAAGGGCAACACCGCCACTTTGATGGTTCTGTTCCTCGACCACAAAACAAAAGTACTTTCCATCACTGCCCACCTTTTTCTAAGCATACAGTACTTTTGATTTGATTTGCAGCAAGTTCTGTTTTTATTTTGAGTAAAAGTTGCATTACTCTAAAAGATAATTACATCCCGAGTAAGGCTGCAATTCTGAGGCAGATACTAATATGGATTATTTGAGGTTTTAAAATTGGGCCATTATTCATTTTGCACATCATACACCACGCTGATGAATAAATAATTATATTAATGGCTTTAAAGTGGGTGCATGTGCACCATACAAAGGTTACCCAAGTACACGGACACAAAAGGTGCGATGTTTTGAGATACCTTAGAAAATAAGAACTGACATAATGTGTTTTCTGTATGCTGCTGACCCTGTATGGAAGTGATGATTGCCATTGTCGTGTTGTAATTAGCAACACTAGAGCCACCCCTCAAAATGAACATCTTTAACACCTTTTTAATGTGGAACTTTAGAGCATGAAAGATTACCACGGTATTTCAGCTAGCTCTTACTAACGCTTCTCTACCGGAAATCATTTCTTCTTTGATGCTCTGAAAGTGATACTTGCCAGAGGCAGTACAGCAAAACTGCTGATATGGAGCAGTGAAGGTGAAGATTTAATATTTGTCACTTTGTCCATTAAACATGATTCTGTTTCTTAGATGCAATTGTTTTAGTGGTTGACCGTTATAAAAAGTCGATAATGGGCTAAAAACTGCGGAACCACTTTTATCATTGATCGTAAATGTCCACTCTTGACATGGGAAGGAGCTTGACAAAAAGAGGTCGGCTTACTTTGTATTTACAAAGTCTTCAGACACAATTCGTGGCCTCGCTCAGTGGAGGAAATTGCTGAGCAGGGCTGAAAGCTTCAGGAACACCTTGTGCTGAGACAGTTTCATTTTTTTTCCAGGTCACCATTATGGTCCTTTATGTCTCCTTACTCTGGTGTGATCACGTCATACTCAGTGTATTTCTGTTCTCCGCTTTGCAGGGCATTGTGGGGAATCTGTCCAGTGGGAAGTCGGCCTTGGTGCACCGGTACCTGACAGGCACATATGTGCAGGAGGAGTCTCCCGAAGGTAAGAGTCTGCTGGAGGTGTGGGTCAGCAGGAGCTGATTAAATTACAAAGTGAAGTGTGGCTCCGTAAACCTTAATGTCACGCTATTTACCTCACAGCTTGTGTGAAATAACATTTTACTGATAAAGGAAGTGAAGTGACGTGAGGCTTGATGATGTCTTCTGATGATGCTTTTCAAAATTCTAATTATACAGAAGCCTGCTGACTGCTAAATTAGCTTTCTTTTGTTTTTCACCAGAATAAAGTCAAGTTGGCACTGACTGCTCCACTGTTCAGATGGATAGCTTTATTAGAACGTGTGTATTAAGATGTTTACACGACGGATGGCACCAGTTTGCCTTTTTCTAATTTGCTTGTAATAAAAATATTGTGTGTTTGATTATATCAAGCTTCCGGATGCCAAGATTTATAATTGGTGCGGCTTGATATTTCTTTTGGTGCCTCCACTATCACTGGTGAGATAATGATGAAGCGTGACTTTTCCAGTAAATTAGGGCCGTGAAGGTTCCGCATGAAGGTAAAACTGAACTCCATCAATTCTCTGAGACTATAGATGAAAGATTTTTATCACAGCTGTAAAGCATTTTCTTCCTGGGTGTCCTGATGGAGAATGAGCCAGTTTAACATGTTTAGAATGTCCCATCTGCAGGAAGAGACCTCCTCCTGGTTGTATTTAACTTGTTAAGATTTGAAAATCTGATATCGTATAATTTATCAGCATGAGAACGCCCCCTTCTGGCCCCCGGAAGGTACGTCCTCCTCTTCGAAAATGCCCAAAGATGTTGGCAAACCCAGACTTAGCTGATGATCTTTGAGGGGTTTGCAGTGTTTCATTTTTTCGAGTAATTATAGCGAGGATGAGACATGAAGTGCATAATTAGTTTCTGGCATTTCACTGCACCAAGGGAGGAAAATGTTCATAGCTTAATTAGTCCTCGAGAAATCAATGGTGGAAATGCTGGAAAAACAGAGCGAGCGTTGTTGCTGTAATCAAGGAACAAACGTGCGCTTTTGCACGGTGGCGTGTTGCTGTGATACAACATACCTGTCTCATGATTAGCAGCTGCTCTTTGCTTTAAATGTGCTTTGACACGTGGCTGCACTTGAGGTTGGGCGTTAGCATTGCAGAAAGCTTCGCCCAGCGGAAGAAGGTTCAACAGCCATGGCTGTGTGTGTGTGTGTGTGTGTGCGTGCGTGCGTGCGTGCGTGCGTGCGTGCGTGCGTGCGTGTTGTTTTTTCGTCAGTGTTTTGTTCCTGGGCTTTTGCTATGATATCTGAAAAAAGGTACTGGGGTGTGTTGCCATGGCAACACCGGATGGAGCTCTGTCAGACTGTGGCTCTGTGTCAAGGTCTAAGCCTCGTCAGAAGCTGTGTGCTCACTGTGTGTTAACCGTGCCTACCAACTTACTGTCTCCGTAGGCACGGTTATTAGTCGCCTTGTTTTAATGTGAGCTTTAACAACATATATAAATTATTCATCATTACTTCTCCCCATGTCGGAGGAAGAGCAGAGCGTGGCAGTGTGCTACATTTTACTCCCAGCGCAGCTTTTCTTTTCAGAAGCATTGTATCAGCTCGGCTCTAAATTAAGACAACAGCATCCTGGGTGATTATGTAACTGAAATATTTGCTTCAGATTCCACGCGTGTTTCCGCCGCAGCCGCACGCCTTCGTTAAACAAACTGGTTTCAGTGAGGCTTCTCCGGCGTGACATGCAGTACGAGCTGCCAGCGTCCACACAAACTGTGTTAAATCTGTTCTCGCCGTGATGAGATCCTCCTCATCTTTTCTCTCCTGTTAAGCAGGATTCAGAGGCGCACAGACACATAGTTTCTCAGTCCTTTGTCTGAATCTCCAAAGCTCTGTGAGTTCAGTGGAAGAGAGAGAGAAAAGAAGCTGGCTGGCTTTTCATGAATTTCTCTCTATCTCACTCTCTCTCTGTTACACAACCAGCATCCACCAGGGCTCGGAGCCTGTGCAAAAGGCTGGGAGAGTCCCCCATTTGCCAAGCAGGTTAAAGTGGAGTTAACAGGGTGGAAGCGTGGCACAAGTGATATGTATTTGCTTGTTCAGTTAGGAAATCTTTCTGCTTATTAAAAATGAGGGACTGGCTACTGTATTTTCCCTTTATCTCTCCTATGATGTGAGCAAATATATCTGCTTATGAAACCCTTGGAAACATGTAGCAGGTGTAATTTCCTGTTGCCTTTTATACATGTCCTAATTTTTTAATCATATTTCCCATTCATGATGCACAGTTACCAATGCTTTCTAATTTAAATGTTCTTAATCCCCAGAGGATCGAAAACTACTCCGATTATATGCAAAATCTGATTTATTGCGTGGTTCTCCCATTGGTCTGCTGTTTATCTGCAGCCAGCGTTACTAGGGGCAAGGAATATGCATTAAAGGAAATGCAGAATGGATAACACTCAGTTGCCGCCAAGTGTCAGCTCCTCACTACTACCCTGTGGACATGGTTTGACATGAGGCACACCAGCTCAGAAGTTTTCTGATTTTGTCTCCCATTGATTCCCTCCCTCTCTTTTTAATCCCAGCGTTACTTTTATTCCAATATTCTTATCATTTCATAAGTGTAATGACTTCTGTTGATAAAATCTTCCAGCTCACTCAGTGAAGTGATGGAGACAGCGTATATGCAGCCTGATCGTGTTTGTAAAGTGAGAGCTGGGTCTTTCCAGGACTCGCGGCGGTGGCGCTGAACTCGTTCGCTCAGCAGCTGTGCATTAGACATGCTAAACGGGGATTTCTCGTCCGTATAATTGGCTCCAGAGAGACCTGGCTTCCCGTCGGTATATGATCATAACGGCAACACTTTGAGGAAAATCAAGAAGCTGCAGTTTAACTCACTTCACCAAACTTTTTCTTAGACATGTCGAGCTGTGTTTTGATGTTGAAATTTGGTTTATTTTATGATTTAAAAATAAAATATGTTACAATTTTCCATTAAGTGACGAGAAATGACTAGACCTATGTTATATATGGGTTGATAGGTGTACTTAAATTAGCCTAAATGTTTTCAACAATGCTAGAAATCAAAACAAGAAATCCCTGAATATATTTAAGGGAACGGGATGTGTCACGTTGGTCGCCTTTTAATTGTGTCACATATACGTTACCTGGGGCTTTGCTCGTCTCTGTTACTGACTAACTTACAGGGAAACCGACATATGACGAAGGAAAAACACTCCACTAGTCAGTTAGCTAACCAATGTTTGAATTGGTCACTAGTAATGAATGACGATTATTCATTGCTGTTTGGCCCCTTTCCTGTCAGTAGTCATTCAAATAGTCACTTACCAAGAAATGAATAAAAAAGACAATTTGTTTAGAATCTTTATTTCTAAGCTGGCTGGTGCTTGAACACGGAAACAGGTTCAGCTCAAAGCTACAGAGCTAACAATAAACAAGGAATGACATAAATGTTGACCTTACTGAATCAGGAATTGTGCACGGATGTTAAACATATAATTGGCTCCTCTGTGTAAATTGTGGCTCCTTCATGCCCCCTGATTAAGAAATATCCTAGATCTGCCACTAACGTAAATAAAACATTATATATCGGTGAGTCTCAACAGATTTTCATCTGCGATGGTGGTGAAGACCAAAACGTCTTCCAACTCGGTCTCTTGTTGTTTTGATCAAGAGACCCCCAGTGGCCAAAGTTACGTACTGGGCCATACACAACATGTAATTAGAATTGACTCTTGAAATAAATATCTCTTCTTGTCTTCATCAGGTGGACGGTTCAAGAAAGAAATCGTCGTGGATGGACAGAGCTATCTCCTTCTGATCAGAGATGAAGGAGGCCCTCCAGAGCTGCAGGTATGACTGTTGTTCCTGCAAACTGTGATGCAGATGGGACCTGTTCAGAGACACAGCGTCACTTCACTGCAGGACTGTCTGGAGCAATGTGACGCTGCTCTGTGGTCGTTCTTCCTAAAGCACTTAAAGGGCAGCAACAGATCAATGAGCAATCTGAGCCCTTTTTTGTTTGTGTGCGTGATCAAAGGGACCAAGCAGCAGATAATGGTCCCATTACTATGTGAAATATGAAGAGTGGGATGTTATTGATAATGCGATCAGTCGGTCTGTGCTTCTTCAATTGGATGATGAATGATAAATGGAGGAATTCCTTCCCACTAATCCAGTCCTGATTAATGACAGAGCAGCCGTCAGATACACTCAGTTATTCTTGATCCATGTTTATTCCAGAGAGGGTTGGGTCTTACCTCCCACACACTGATGATCCAGGGCTTAAATCAATTTAACAATGGGTCTCCAAGCTTTCTGAATATAGACGGAGAAAGATTCATTCTCACTTTCACCCGTGCACGATTGTGTTTTGACATTGATATAAACAACTTATGTGTGGTGTAGTAACCACTAGATAATGCTGTCAAATAAAAGCAATGTGTTATTATCTGAAATGCGGTAGAGTAGGATAGAAAGTAGCATAAAATGGAAATACTCGAGTGAAATTAGTTAGAGCTGCTGAAATACATTTTTATTAAAAGCAGTGTAAACAACTTCTGTGTCAAATGTGATCTGACAACTCACACAGATGTAACTCTGAGTTCCACTGTTCCTCTCAGTGTTGTGGCGTTTTGTAGTTTGTTTTGATACTGTCCATTCATTTACAGGGTGGATTCTCGTAGTATGCAGTGGAGGCAGCTACTGAAATCCCTGTATGTTACCTGCCCGGCACCGTTAGCACCTAGCTGGTGAAAATATTGGTAATGGTAGAGACCAAAATAAAGTTAATGAAGTGGGAATAAAGTTTTTACCAGTAGTTTGAAACAGGACCCCAAATAAACGCTTATGTTTCTATTTATCTACTAAACGTGAAAATAGGCGACTGTTTATCGTCAACCAAAAAGGATCACATTTCGCTGGGATGTAAATTAGAGCTGATGATGAAATTGGCCAATTTGAGCCTTTCACAGACTTTTCAGTCACATTGTTTATGTGAGTCGGTGTGAAAACATTTGTTTTACACAATAACAGATGCATAAAAGAAAAGCATTTGGGTAAAAACAATATTTTATATTAAAATTTCTTTATTATTATTTATTATTCATAAAGATTTGAAATGAATATATATTTCTTACTCCCAATGTTGGTATTGGTATGAACGCCCAAAGATCTATATTGGTTGAGCTCTTGTGTAAATATATATTGTTCCTTCTAAGTAGCCAAAAGACTATAAAATGTTGATACAGATTCAAGCACCAGACTTAAGTTAATTAATGTAGTTATTTCCCACCACTGGAAAACAACTGTCTTGGGAGTCTTTTAGCTTTTCCCTTTTTTTTATTAGCAAAACTAATGTTCAACACTTAATTTACTTTGCTAACAAGCAAATATGTGTGGTATATGTGGCAAAGCCTGACTGTTAGGGCTTATTGAGTTTTGTATTTGATTTTGGAGTTTCAGTTCTTAATTATGAGCCATTTGTCACCGCTGTTTAAAGCTGCACCTACAGTCCATAGATTAGATAAGAATCTAATAAGCCGCGAGCCCCAGAGAGAACACAAGCCGACCTGCTGGAGGCTTCATTCATAAGATTCAGTGTCTCCTGTCACATGTGATCTGGGTGTGAATTCATCATTCTGTGTCTACGAGCAGCCGCAGCCACAGGTACCAGAGCTCACATTTACACTTGCATCATCTCGCCCTGTTAGATCGGGGAATAGAAGTGAGTTCAGCTCAGTTGTCAGCTGCCTGTATAATTAGTGGCATAATTAAAGGCCTCTGTTATGTTCCCACTCACAGGGAGGCTGAGCTGAGTTGTGGCTTGGAGGCTCGATCCCCCCCCCGCCCCACATTCATTCCCTATGGGGCTCTGGGTGGACGTGAATGCTGAATGAAGAAGTGGGGGAACACAAGGGGGATAGTTATCACTTGATTGTCACCGTTAGGGCTACTCTGTGCTTGGCTCCGTCTGAGAATAGATGGTGATTAGGATTGATTTCCTCTGCCGGGGGGGGGCAATTTGCCGCAATTTGATCGTAAAATATGTGGAGATTATGAATGTATGCGATGCAGCAGATACAATGATTCCAAGATTATAATAGCGGAGGGGATACATAAAACAGAAAAGGCTTCAGTGGCAGTGTCCACCTGGTGATGGTGGCCTGCCAGTGTTCAACCTGCTGCTACACTGCCCCCTTCTGTCTGTATGTGTAAACTTCCATTAAAAGAAAAGCTAGCAACACATGAAATCAACTCACCTCAGATTTATTTATATTCATATACATGTTTGATGTTTCAGCCCATCGTCCTTGAAAAATCAATAAATTACTCAAAACACAGAATATAGTTTCCCACACAATCCTTCAATTTCTTGTTTAAAAAAAATTCATAATTATATGAACGTTAACATATTTTTCATTTCAAAACTTTAACTACTACACATTGTAATTTTCCCTTTTCACTTATAACTCTATATATTGTCATTACACTGATACTGGAAGTGTCAGTTTACGCATTAAAACAGTTCAAGCTGCCTGTTGGTTCACTGGCTCCAAACTAGTTGTGACGTCACACAATCATTACTGTTACTGACACGAACCACATTTCAGAGCGGCGTGGTGGCTCTAAAACAAATCGCTAATTTGTGTGAATGTTCTCGTGCTGTAATGAGGTTTTATTTTTCACGGTGCTTCACCGTCACCTCCTCTGCTTTGTCCTCAGTTTGCTGCCTGGGTGGATGCGGTGGTTTTCGTCTTTAGCCTGGAGGATGAGATCAGCTTCCAGACGGTCTACAATTACTTTCTGCGCCTCTCCAGCTACAGGAACACAGCTGAGGTCCCCATGGTCCTCGTTGGAACACAAGGTGTCTGCCCTACATCTGATACACACTTCTCTTTGTCAAGATATTGCTTCCTCTGATATTGAGCAATACTTTCTTTGTACAGGAAGTAGTCTATGTTCTTACACTGTCTTTACACTAAGTCCTCATTATATTCTGAAAATGATTTACAAATGATTTTATCCCAACACTCATCATCAATACACACAACTTTTCACATTTAAAGGTTTTCACATTGAACCTGCACAACAGGAAGTTTTCATCATAATCACACTTCTTCAGCAAGCTTAAGACATTTTGATATTTTGTGATAAATGTCAAAATTGGTGAAATTACTTAATTTAGTGTATCAGTACTTATTTAAACATGTTCATCATATTTTTAATACTACAGCAATAATACTTCAATATAATCTTATGATTGACCTCAGTGATATGACATTTTCACACCATTTTACTGCTATTACTTGAATTTCCTTATTGTTGTGAAATGCCACAATGATTGATCCTGCTGATGTGTGTTCGAGCCTGATTGTCAGGATATAATTTCAGTCAAAGCTCTGTAGTGCAGAGTCACACCACATGTATCTGAAAACACTCCTGAACAATAATTGGGGCCCAAGGATTAAATGAGCTTCAGAGTGAGAGCCACAGGATCAGACAGACGACCTTACACCTCATTGATGCTAACAGAAATATAGAATATCTCCAGCCTTGTCCATCATATTAAAGGTTTGAGTAATATTTATTTTCTTATCCTCTTCTCTCAGATGCAATCAGTGCCGCCAACCCCAGAGTGATCGATGACTCGAGGGCCAGGAAGTTGTCAAATGACCTGAAGCGCTGCACGTACTACGAGACCTGCTCCACCTACGGCCTGAACGTGGAGAGAGTCTTCCAGGACGGTGAGAGGGGGCGTTTGATGGGGACGACATGTGGTAGATGGGAAATTAACAAGGTTGAGCTTCAACGTGATACTGGCACATGAGACGCTATTTGATGAGTTGGCTGCCCTCGACTTTTATTTCCCTTTGATGAGCATTGTTTTCACTAGAGCTGAAACAATTAGTCAATTCATAAAATATGAATCTAATTTGATAATTGATTAACTGTTAAGACAGTTTTTCGTAAACAATTGTGCCAAAGATGTGTCGGTTTAAACCTCGCAGATGTAGATATGATACTCTAATAGAGCACATACCTCCCCCTGAGCAAACAGTCAATTTCAATCACGTTGCACCAGATTTCACACACATTGATCAGTCCCTTAAATATGACAGATTTATTTTAAATTAAGCTCAATGAATTTTGTGACAGTCCTAGTTTATTACCTTATTTAAAGCCAGTTGAACTGAAAGCTGTGTTTATTTAACTGATCACTATCATACAATATTTAAATCAATCTTATTTCAGAAGGATTGATAGATTGTAGGTTGATTTCTTGACAAAGCCACAGCTTGTGATGTGGATGTAAACACAACTCGGATACAGGATTTGTGGTCAATTCTAGATAGGTGAGTTAAAAACTCTCAGCCAATCAATCACTTCTCCACTTTGACAAAATACTAGATCAATAGAATCTCAAATTAACATTTCTGTTACAATCTTCTGCGTCAGTCTGTTAAACATGAGTAGAGCAGGTTTTACAATTCACTGCTGTTGATTTTTATTCCCCTTCATGTTGGTCTAAAGTATTTTGAGTTTTGTGAGTCACGCATCTTTGACTCACATGAAGGTTGATTCACATACCTTACCTCCCTGTGTGCTGCATGCTCAGCAGCTGTGATTGGCAACGTACTTTTATGAACAGTAGAGGAAACATTAAAAGGCTCACTTCAATTAATTCTGCTGCTGCCGTCTTAAATCCAATCCAATACAATCGTCAAACACTAGAACAAGTAATTATTGAAGCTAAACCCATGATGAAGGTTTGCATACAAATGAGCCGCTCCAAGCGAGAGACTGGGTAATATGCATTTGCGTATAAATGGTGATATACACTTTTAATGTCTCTTAAAAGAATCTGAAAACTTCCTTAGTTTTTCCCCTGAATCCATAATTGAAGTCATGAAAGTGTCATTTTGAAACTCGGCTCCTTTAACTGTGGCTCTTCATCCCCTGAAGGCTGCAGCTCCTGTGAGAGCCCGTCATCCCACCACAAAACATCTGAATATGCAACACAATGTTCACTTTGCATTTCATTGACTGTCGGTGCAGAGGCCTGTTGTCCTCCCGCCCTCTCTGCCTTAATTGCTTCCTGAAGCCCAATTTGAAAGGATTAGAAGAGATGGATTGTTGGCTGTCTGCTGGAGAAGTTGTTCGGAATCGTGCGCCGTTTTTTCCGTATTTTTCTGCCGCGCTGCAGCAGGCAGCCGGGCATCATGGTCCCAGCTGCTGGCACAACTTCGAATCATCTCTCTTTCCCCTCAGTGCTAATTCACGTCACGCACCCACGAACACTGCCTCCCTCTCTCGCCACTCCACCCAGTCCCTCTCTCGAGTGTGCAAAGAATTAAATGACGGATTGTACTGCCTGCAAATCGGCAAATCAGGTTGTTCGGATGGTAACAATAGTCTCATTTGGTTAACATCACACCGCAGAGCTGAGTGAAAGACAAAAAAAATGGTGTGATTACTCTTCTTGGAAATAGAGGTACCTTTTCTCCTCCCCCCGGAGATATGAATAAGCCATTTAGCAGTGTGCTGCTCGCTACCTGACTGGAAAACAAATGGCCCGAGGTGGTTCGGATAATGTGCTCATATGCTTCTCCGTCTGACTGGAATTAGCTGTGCTTACTTTGCTGTGCTTTATTGGATTAATATGGTTCATGATAGCGTTCTGTCTGGGGAAAATGGAAAATAGTTTTCATTTGGATTTCAGCCCAGTGTGGACACGACTGACATTTCCAAACACTGTGTAAAATCTGCAAACACACAGTAGTTTACCCACAGGTACAGCTGCTGTTTACAACATCCTGTGTGTGTGTGTGTGTGTGTGTGTGTGTGTGTGTGTGTGTGTGTGCTTAGAAAACTAAGCAGGGTGAAAATCTATAATATCATAATGTCACGAGGAGAAAAATGCCATCGCTGCAATTCAGCATTTAAGCTAAAAACCAGGCAGATGTGTCCATAGACAAAATGTACTGATTATCAATATTATCTTCTTACCAAATAAGACTCAGCAGATTGGTCCTTTAATGCTGGTATCTGTAAGAGATTACATGCTTTTAATAGAAGAGCTTGATCAATGCCAATATATCAGCTGATTCCAAAGATGTCATCATCAAATGTTTATGACAAACTTTTTTTTATTGATTCTCAATATTTTACAGATTGACCTAAAACTTTATTAGAGATAACGAAAAACACAAATACAACCAAATACTGCATATAGTACTTAGTTCCATCCATTATCTTTACCACTTATCGTTTTGAGGGTTAAGATCATGCATATGGTCAATTTAGAGTCTCCAATTAACCTAACCACTGTCTGTCTTTGGACTGTGGGAGGAAGCTGAAGTAACTGCACCCACGCAAGCACGAGGAGAACACGCAGACTCAGTGCAGGAAAGTGAGGAGACATCACTGTGCCGCCCATATGTGGAACTTGAATTAAAAAACAAGAAAATACATATAGAACTACATCTGTTCTGCATTAATTATTCTGTAAGATGAATGTTTTCATATAGGTTAATAAATATGATACACTCCAATAGTCTGACTTTTAAATAACAAGCTGGCAGAAGTCAGTCAGTATGTATTCTGTGCTGAAATGTGTGAATCGTTCTGGTTTCGGTTGTTTCATTGGTTTCTCATTATAAAAAAGTGTTATTATTTGATCAAATGAGAAGTTGAAAGCATCATGTGTCTTTGCCACTCTCTCCTTCAGTTGCCCAGAAGGTTGTGGCCATGAGGAAAAAGCAGCAGCTCTCTATTGGTCCATGCAAATCTCTCCCTAACTCTCCCAGCCACTCATCAGTCCCTGCTGCATCCATCCCCTCTGTTCACATTAACCAGGTGAGATGGAAATATTCATAGACAGCACTGTGCTTCAATATAAGTTTAATCCAAACAACCGCACGCTCGGTTGATGTAGATGTTTTTATCATGTGTGTCCATTAAAGGTTCAGTGTGTAGAATCTAGTGACATCTAGTGGTGTGGTTGCATGTTGCAGCTGAATACCCCTCACCTCACCCTCCCCTCTCAAACATGAAAGAGAACCTGTGGCAGCCTTCAGTTGTCATAAAAACTCAAAAGGTGTTTTAGTTTGAGGACCCTCTGCAACATAAATATAAAGTATTCAAATATAAAAGGAACATTTTAGGGTAAAGAAAACAACAATTCTTACAATTTAGATAAAACACTAGTGAAACCTCTCTATGATTATTTTACATTTCATTTCTGCCAGTAGATCCTTTTACCTAAATCTTACTTACTGGACCTTTAAAGATATTGTCCACAATAAATCTGTCCTTAACTGACCTGCTTGTTTGTTTTTATTAACTCTCCATTTCTGATTTTCAATCTCTCTTTCTCACTCTCTCCCTCCCTCCCTCGTTCTCTCCTTCTGCTCTCTGTCGGTTCCTCTTAATCTCCCTCTCTCCCCAGGCGGCCAATGGTGGGGGTGCATTCAGTGACTACTCCTCCTCTGTTCCCTCCACCCCCAGCATAAGTCAGCGGGAGATGCGCATTGAGACCATAGCTGCCTCCAACACGCCCACACCCATCCGCAAGCAGTCGAAGCGCCGCTCCAACATTTTCACAGTAAGTATGCGACAGCTGATGCAAAGCAACACCCACTCTCACTACTAGGAGGCATGTTGCCAAGCACACTTTGTCCACCAGAGGGAGACAGGTAGCTCGAAATGCACCCAAGCCACCTCTCCTGCCTCCGAAGGAGGTAATGGAAGCGTCTCGTTCACACAGCACAATGGGCAAAGGAGAAAAAAATACAAAATAGAAATTATATTCTCTCCCCAAAATGTTCCTAAAAAAGATCAAAGGAATATCAAAGAAAGCACTGTGGAAAAAAAAAACATCAACTCTTTTCATGTCCTTTTTCTTTTCTAATTGGATGTAGTAAGTGCACATGGGCTAAGTTTCTCATCTCACCCAAAACAAACTGGGCACTCTGCACCGTCTCAATCCCTCAACCCCTCTTATTTTTACTAGACTCTTACTTTGCATTTACTTCCCTTATGGGGAGCAACAAACTGCAAACTTCTCTGCTGACCAAACTAAAGTCAAAAAATCTGAGCCAGCCTATATGGCCCATTTACATGCTGCTAATAATGCATGCTAGCACCTTCTGACATAGAATCGCCCACTCACCATCTCGCTGAGTCTAGATAACTCCCCCGATCCTCACCCCACTCACTTCTATCTCTGCGAGATTCACTACCACACCAGTGTCCCGCCCCCCCGTGTCTGCCTGCTCTACATCCCATGTCGTATTCTCCCTCTGCTCTAACCAAAAGCATATGTGCGCACTAACCACTCCTAATTTCCTTAGCTGTCCCAAGCTTGTCTTTTACTTGTAGCGACTGCCCTCTTCTTCTCCTACCCAGTGTGCATCCCTCTCTCCTCCTCTCTCCTACACCAGCCTCTTTCTCTGCTGCTAAAACTTTCCCTTCAATCTCACGCAGCCGGACCTCTGCCTCTTCAAGCTTAGAGAGGTCCGTAGAAATCCTACCATAACATGGCAAATCCTCAAATCTATTAAATAACTGTGTGAAAAGCTTGTTTGAAAAACTCCCAAATGCATTTTCAAACCCCAAGTGACTGTAAGACCGACTCTTGTTTTCCAAAAGTTAATTTGTCCCCATTTTTATCATATTTTTGAGTTTTTCATCAGAACTTTTTTTCCTCTATGAGATGGAGATCAGGCTACATGAGATTCCATCTTTCCTAACTCCTCAATGATAAATAGACCCTCTCCCATCCTCTAAAACACACCTGTCTCTTTCACCTGTCTCCTCCTCACCTATTTCCTGTTGTAATCTCACCCCATCTCCTGCCTCCTTCTCTCCCCCATCTCTTTCAAACTAACTCCCTTCTCTAACCTCCCAATCATTTCCCCTCCCTCCTCTGTCTCCCACTGCCTTCACCCCGTCACCCCAGCTGCTGTGGGAGCCACATGCTCTGTGGTTTCTGAGCAGTACAGGCTGTGTGCTACTTCCCCTTGTTGTCTCCCTTCCCCCCTGCTAGGTAGTGACTAACCATGTCCACCAGAGAAATGAGCCTCTCCCCGTCCGCATCATGGAGATGCCGAAGCACGCCACCTACCCGGTGTGGGTGCCGGAGTGGCAGGCCGAGCGGGAGTTTCAGCTCATGACCTTCTGAGGAGCGGCGAATCGAGGGTGGGAGGAGGAGGAGGAGGAGGAGGGAGGGTGGGTGAGGGAGGAGAGGAGGAGGAAGCAGAGGAAGGAGGCGGGGGAGGAAAAGTGAACAGGGCGATGTCGACATTTCTCCAGTGACACTTGAAGAGTGCGGTGGGCTGAGGAGAGAGGAAGACTCACAATGCCGACCCTTTTTTTTGCCGTTTTACCAAACAACAGAAAGAGAAAAGATTTCAGCAACACAAGATTGTCGAGGATTTCCCTGTCATAGCTTTGTCCATTCTGAAAATAAATCCAACCTCTGTGTCACAAAATATAAGTCCTGCGAGTCACCGAAAAAACCGCAGGCTGACATCCATTTTTTCTAGCCACACTCTTGTAAGTACATCACTCTCTGTTGATTTTTGGAGAGGAGTTCACAATGAAAGAAAATATGCCTTAATGTCATCAGAAGATGAGCTCTGTCGGATCAGTAACAGACTCAAGTCATTATTCTCAAGAAACTTTGTTGAAGGAGAAAACTGCTACAAGACGTCCAAATGTAATCAGACTCAAAAGTCAAATTTGTCACTTTCACGGCGCTGGCATTGGGACTCTTGAAGTTATAAAATCCTTTGCAGTTATTTCGTGAAACACTTTCTGCGTCTGATTTTCGGCCTGAATATAATCTGATGAAAAAAGCCTCAGACACACTTTAATGAAAAAGCCCCTTGAAAATATCTGAATCATTTCTGAAGGTAAAATATTTTGGCTGTTTTTTAAGTATTAAGACTCAAAGCTTTACTACGGAAGATTTTCTCACTCTGTCTCTCACCACTCTCACAAATCAATCTCACCCCAACCAGTCATTTCAAGCCAGTTTTTTACCATGTCTGTCCTAGGCCACTAGGTGTCAGCACAGTACGCATTATTCTTTCCTAGTGCTTCCATGGTCAAAAACTCTTAAATCTGTTTTGCAAACTTGTCTGTGGTCTCCTGACGTCTTCAGGCTGTCCGTCCCTTTTTGTGTTGAAGAGCACACTGTTGAGGAATTTAGAGAAAATACTCCAACGTTTTTTATACTTAAATCCATCCCACTCGTTCATTTATAGTCATTTATTAATGTCCGCCATTCCGTGTTTCCCCCATTTCATATTTCGAGTTCCTTTACTTGTAACTGGATCTCAAAAATGAAAAAAAAACAACAACAAAAAATAACCATTTGACACTGTTTTTCAATATTTGCAGATTTGTGCTTCTGTTTCCAACCTTTCTTCAACAAAAAGGGCTTTCCAACTCCTTCCGAATTAGAAGAGCATGATGGTTTAAAAACAAAAGAGTCCCCCTGCTTTGCCAATCCTGATAGAGAGGAGATTATTGATTGAGGACTTAGAGCTTGTCACTGCTTTACCCTCGCTGCTGTCTTGCACTTAGGGTAATGCATAGAGCTCGCACTATATGGAATCCATAGGCTTAAGTCGGGAGTGTTTGAGCGCACTCAACGTAGACTGTCGAATATCACCACGCGAGACAGACTGTAGGGACTCTTCTGGAAATGCCCCGTCCACCCCTTGCCCCCCCGTCCACCTCTTGCCCCCCCCTGACCCCAACTGTCATTCAGACATCCCATATGAAAAAAAAAAAACCCACGCTGTACACTCAAGTCACTCTTGGAACTGTTATCCAGCCAAAAGGACACAACCGTTCCTTACATGACATCACACTGCCTTTTGCCATAAATGAGGACTCAAGGACTAGAGGTGCCAAGTTGTTTTGTTATTTTTATTCTTCCTTCTAGATTTTCCAACGTTAATTTGGTCTGTTTTTGTTTTGTTTTGAGTCATTCTTACTTTCCAGAGAGTATTGAAGTATTGAATGAAAAAAGAAAATGTGGTATAAATGTGTTTATCATAGAGGTATTTTAGATTAGAGTAACTTGGGGTTATTTTATGAAGGCCTTCATAAAAACATAGTGTGTCAGGGTGTTACAGAGATATTATATTGAAAGTTGCCAACAAATGAAACCTGGGTTGCACCGACTTGTATGAATGTAGTTAACCGTTAACGTTTGTTTTCCTCTTTTATTTATTTCAACTTATTTATTTTTTGCACATTCTCTTGTTTTCATTTCATTTGTTTATTTGGGTTTGATTTAGGTTTGGTACAGAGATTATGAAATCTTGCATAATCTCTTTTTTCTATCATGAACGGATTGACAAAACTATAGACTGCTGTATATCTTGTATTGTATTTTATTTACAATGGTACTCTATAAAAAGTACATACATATAAGGAATATATGAAATAATGCCTTTATTGTCCATCCTATATTTTGTGGGAACTGCAATGTTTGGGTCAATCTGTTGAATATTTTGAAGTGAATTTGTGACTTGCTTTGTATGGTGTCTGTATAGAAGCTAAACAAGTCATCATTAAAAAAAAAATAAAATGTTGGAAAAAAAATATCAACACCAGAGTTGGTTTACTTGAACTCAGACTCTACCTCTTCTCCATTGGTGACTGGACATCTCTCATGTTCTGAGTGAGACCATACACACTCATGTCTGTCCCTGCCTGTACCTCATCTCCTTATTTGTGTCGGGGTGGGAAGGTTTACATGATTTTTTATTCATGCAATTTGAATAATTAACTGTCTAACCACTTTGTTTTTCCTGCAGAGAAACTTAACATGTTTAATTTTTTGCATTTCTGTGAAGTTCAAATGGTTTTTGTATTTGCAAATGAACTTTATGTCCGAGCAGGTTTTGCAGGTCAGAGGACGCTACGTGCACTCAAGCTTGAAATAACCATTTTCCCCTTTTCTCCCTTTAACCTGTTATGACTTGTAACTTATGCAACTTACTTGTGCTGCAAAAGCCCTTTATCAGTGCATCTGCACTGAAGCTGCTCTGGGTGTAGCAGCATATAGATCTGCATGGGTCCACTAAGGGCCCGCTCTGGGTCTCAAACAGAGCTGGACGGATCCCCTTCCTACAAAGGGTTTCAGGGCTGAGTCATGACTCAATGTGTGGTCGTCCTCCTCTGTGTTGAGATGTGTCTAGTGTGGTCTTGGTTTGGTCTCTTTTTTAAGTTCCTCTTTTTTGAACTTGCACGTCGATGTTACTGCTGTTTGTTCCGCTGGTCTGCTTGTCTGTTCATTTCGAGCTTCTTTTTGAGACTTTTTATTTTGCAAACGTCGAGTTTCTCCACAAATACTGCAAACGCTCCAAGTGAAAAAAAAACAAACAAACAACCTCTCCTCACCTCACTCCTCTGACCCCCAGTCTCTCTCTCCCTCACACACATGCACACCCCAACACTCCCCTCCGCTCACTCCCCCAAACTCCCACTCTGCCTCGTCTTCTGTGTGTCGCTTCAGTTGCTGACTTGACTTTC
This sequence comes from Paralichthys olivaceus, assembly GCF_024713975.1. Classification (NCBI taxonomy): domain Eukaryota; kingdom Metazoa; phylum Chordata; class Actinopteri; order Pleuronectiformes; family Paralichthyidae; genus Paralichthys; species Paralichthys olivaceus. The sequence goes on along the minus strand of NC_091108.1, from coordinate 8,207,287 downwards.
TTGTTTTCTTGCAGTCACGGAAAGCCAGTGAACAAGCAAAGAGCGTTGACAGTAAAACAGACAGCATAGGCAGTGGAAGGGCCATACCTATCAAACAGGTGAGCAGATCTTTGTTTTCTCACATTTCCCCTCTTTTCCCTCGGTAAGTAAAATCCCTCATTGTATCACTCAATGTTGTTATTTGTCTTCCGCTGATCTCCAGTGCTGTTAAGATTTAATCAGTGTAAAGACCATAGAATTAATCAGTGTTGGTGGACGGTTTAAGTATGTCTTGCTGTGAACACTAGATGGCGCTATAATACAAGATAACAAAGTACTTGGATGTCAGTACAAGCAGAGAGAAGGAGGCCGGAGCTGTTAACAGACATTATATCGTTATTAACAAAGATATTTACCTGTTTGTGTAGATTATTCTGCTCAAAATAATAATATTCAGGTTTAATGTTTTAAAGGAAAATTCGTTCATTCAGTTCCAGGTACATTTATTTGTGTAATTGAATAAACACTGATAATTAAAAAAATATTAACATGTTTCCCAAATGATAATAACTGATAATATAGGCTTATTTTGATTAGGTGTGTACACACTAATATTGTGAATAAACCGTCATATAAACCACGTTAGAATCAGTTATTATCTAGTTTTATTTCTTGTATTTAAACTCATCAGTTAAATGATTCCATTTCTGTGATCAATTTCTATAATAATATTCAATCTTAAATCCTGCGTTGTACTTTTTAATATAAAAGCATTTGGTCTAAGCTGGAATATTATTGTTATTATTATTGCTCATAATTGCGTGTGGGTAATGTTGCCTCATAAAAGTTTGTTCATGCTCATCCATACAATCAACGTAGATAACCATTAATTTGATGAAAATTTCATCAGATATCTCAAGAGACGTAATTCTCCAACAATTTTCTGAGGTGATTTCATATTCTGTTATTTAGTATTATATAATCAGTCAGAGATTTTCTGCTATTTTTCTCCTTTCATTGTGATTTCCTTTATTTTCTATACTATCATTGTGTTATTTCTTTTCATATATTCCTGCACAGTAGCAGTAAGGATCGCTCCTAAATGTCCCGACTGTAACCAAAGGAAGTAATTGACACATTGATTAGTAATCACTCGTGATTACATGAGGGCTTTCGAACACGGGTCAGCATCCTCACATTATCCTCTTTACCTGCAAATGACACAAGATGAGACGTTGAGCCAGACCTTCTCGTTGCGTTTGGTAGAAAATTGCAGAGGCTTTGGTCCATCTGGAATAATGGCAGGGTGACACTTACAAGCCCCTTCGCTCAATCACAGAATAACGCTGTGGGGAAACCACAGTTTAACAGATACTGTATCTATCAGTCGATCCGTCTGAGAGCAATAGACGCTCATGTAACAGATAAAACATTTCATGATATGGATTTTTTATTGTGTTGCATCTCTTTTATAACAAGTTTTATTTTACATTTTACATGTGAGAAATTACTATTAAAACCAATACAGGGTTTCCACAGGATCTTAAAAAGTCTAAAATTCAGTCATCGTAATCTAAGGCCTTAGTATTTAAAACTTTTACACACTAGTTCTTGAATACATCAAGTCTCAATCATGTAAATATTTATTTAATGATACTTCCATCATCCTTTAAAATAATTTTTTTAAGAGAAATGTTTTGGCAGCATGCGTAGTTCACAATGTCTCAGTGTGTTGTAGCACTTTCTCAGTTATACAGATAAAACACAAAACGATAAAACTACAAACAAAACCAAAAACACCCTGAGAATTTATCTCAGTACAATCAGCTTGTCTGTGTGTGTATCTGAGATAATGTCGCGTTTCCAGGGTTATTCTCGATTACGATACTTCACTTCATCTTCAATTATGAAAGTAATTGTGGGACTCTGATGTTCATTCACATCACATCGGTCGTACTTGACATTGGTCTTAAATTTCATTCATTATGGTCTTAAAAGTCTTTAATTTAACTTGGTGAAACCTGCAGAAACCCTCAATATAGAACTTTTTTTAAGTGGCCTATTTCAAAGGAACATGACATTTCTATTTGATTTCAGTGTGCGCTCTTGGTTTTTTTAAATGTAGATTAGTGTAATTCCCTGCAGAACCCGGCTAATCTGCAGGTTGATTTACAGATTTAAAAAGAAATCCCCCTCTGAGCCGTCTTTACTGTAAACGCTGCCGCTCTTATCTCGCACATTATATAGAGTCCAGGGATAATTTCCTTCAGTATCAGGGCAACTTTTGACCAGATAACCAATCGCCACCTTTATCTACGGAGATTTTTTGTGGAGGGGTAGCGGGGGGGGTCTGGTTACAGGTTGGGAGGAGGGACGGAGAGTGGAGGGAGAGGGGGGCAGTGGTGTGACTGTAGCTGATCTCCAGCCCAGTCAAATGCACAATCAAGGGGATCAAAGTGTCAATGTGGGCTTAATTACCACACACACACACACACACACACACACACACCTCCCATCTATAAAAATAGTGAGTGAGGATAACAATGCACTCACTGCTGAGGAGCTGTTGGCTCCAGTAGTGAGTGCATTCCCGCCCCATCACTGGACCCCTCCCACACACACACACACACACACACACTCACACACACACACACACACACTCCCCGCTCCTCAGTTACAAAGGGCCGGCCTATCACTCAGCCACAGTGGCAGGATGCAGCTTTTCTCCCGGTCGTCTGACAAAAGGAAGGAGACACTATCTCCTCCGTGTAGATATGACAATTGTGTGGAGACGGAGAGCACATCTGTCTATCGGCCTGTTTCCTTATGTCGCGCAGTCTGGACACACTCATGTCTTTTTGTGTGTGTCAGTGTTGAGGGAAAGCACAGGACTACACACACACACACACACACACACACACACTGATGTCAAATTATCTCATAAAAATCCACAGTACCCAATCCAACGTGACGAACAACTGAACAATTATGAGAAATGATTTCAAATCATGAGTTGAATTGTCGAGAAAATGGGTTACTTCTCATAATAAAACAGGAAAATTAGTGTGCGCGTGTAAATATTTGTCTCAGCGTCTTCATCGATCCACTTCACAACTCGGCTGATAATAAATATCTGAAACTGTGCACTGATTGCATGTATAGATTTATGTATGCTTCAGTAAGAGCCCGAGATGAGCAGCGTATATGCTTGTAAAACATGCATTATAAAGTTGCCAGAGGCTCCACAACTGGATCATTTACTTTGTATGATTAGAGCCATTTAAAAAGTGTTTACTGTTCCATTATTGACTGAATCGAGAGGAGTCTGGGCAGTCAGCAACTTATCGATTGAAGGACACGATGCTTCTTCCTGGAAAATCACCAGAACTATCAATAGTTAACCAAGGCTTTCTCATATATTAATAAGTAGAATGGTGCTTAGTAGAGCTCATACCTTCACCAAAGGCCCAACACTCCACTTAGATGTGATTAAGCTGCACCAAATTGCGCACACTTATAAATATCAGTCCCCTAAACATGTCTGTTTTTCTTTGTCAAGATCCGTGAATTATTCTCTGAGAAATCAGTGAAAATGTAAAAAGAAATGCTTTATTTTGCAATGTTAAATGAAGGGAAACTGATTCCTGGAACCGTCCCCTGATTGAGATCTGTGCTGAAATTGAATGAGTCCTTCCCTGACCCATCTCACACCTTTCCAACAAGTTTCATGGTGATCCGTCCAGTAGTTTTTGTGTAATGCAAACAAACTTTGATGAAAACACTTCCTCCTTGGTGGAGAACATTCACATTTACATATGTTTTTCATTCATCATTAAGGATGATTAAAAAGCAATTCAACCGAATAAATACATCAATTGAAATATTCCACAATATCGTTTATAGCACTTTATATTTTTATTTTATTTTATTGGATTGCAATTGTTCAATACTTAAAAATGAAAATATAACACAAAATGTATTAAGCAACCCACAGTCAAGTTAGATGCTGTGTTGTTTTTTCGGTCATCAGTTTTGAAGTGTAGGAAATACTTTCATAAAATAACATTTCAAAATATAATTTTCTACTTCATAACTTTTGGAAGGATTTTAAAGAAATGTGTGGGACACATTTAAAGTTCACTGGCTGGTTGATAATAAGAAATAAGGAAGAAACCCAACTCTGAAGTCCCACCCACCCAAAAAAAAAAAGAATCGGGGTTGGGATTAGGATGATTGTCGGCAAACAGCCTGGTGCCCAGGTCACCGAGGGTCAACTCTTCCTGATGTGTTAATCAGGATTAAAGCCTACAGGATGGGCCTGGCTAGCAAAACACAACCCCTTTAACCCCCCACCACCCCAGCACACACACACAGACCCTGGCTGTAAAAGCACAAACATTGCCCCAGCTTAATCCCCTAATTAAGCGTGCCCCTCCTCACTATTTAACCCCGGAGAGCCTCCTGGCCCTTTACAGTCCGCAGCATTTGGTCACCTCCAGCCGAGGAACTGCATTGTTTACCGCTGGATTTACTCAGCAGATAAGGACAACCATCTGAGGGCCTGAAGGGCCTCAGAAGATAAAGTAGAAAAGAATAAGACCTGAGTGGAGGGTCTTTGAACAGGGGGAGATCACACTCACTAATTCCAGGATTGAGAGGTCTTCCAGAGTTCAGCGTGTTATGTGTATGAATGCAGGGAGGAGGTCTGGCAAATTGGATTGTCTCTCTTTTGTGAATGGCCCCTGAGCCCGAGGAACTGAGCCAGTTTTGTCGGATCAAATGGTCACAGCAGAAAAACTAACATATCATTAAACCTGTCACCCAAACAAATGACACTGTAATGAAGGATAAACAGGATTTAATAACATTTTTTATTATAAGTTTATTTTTTGTTTCATAATAGTCACTTTGCTTCATGTCTTTCCAAAACAAAACTGCTCCATGCAACCACCATAACGAATGTGATGTAGTAATGATAATAATACTGTTATTTTTTGGTATTTAGCGTCTATAATGGCTCATACTCTCCACCCTGCTGCTCTGAGGAGAGCTGCTCCTCACCGTGATGTCTTCTCTCTTACAGGGAATCCTTCTGAAGCGAAGTGGCAAATCCCTCAACAAGGAGTGGAAAAAGAAATATGTCACACTGTGTGATAATGGCGTCCTCACTTACCACCCCAGTTTACACGTGAGTCTCAAAACCCCTCCCGCCCCTCCTACCATGACTTCCCATTTCTTTTTCCAATCGGCTTTATGTTTGTCACACCACTGTTTGTACGTGATTGTGCGGCTGGAGGTTTTAATGTGGGGCTTTCTCAACCGCTGAGCAGGATCCTCTCGAAGCGATTACATTTGCCACCGCTGCTCTGGTGAACCTGATCTCAACCATGTAGCCCGACGGTCTCTGCGGAGAGTCGTCGCTGTATATAATGGCCACCTCGGCTAACCTGGTGACTTGAAGCTCAGTGTTAAGAAACCGGGCGTCCTAGTGGTCATCGCCGCCCCCCCCCCCCGTGGTGCCCATCCCCAGTGCTGGCTAATGGAGACATGGCTGCTGTGTGCCCGCTGCGCCTGGACTCCACGCTGGCTTGTATTTATAATGGCGCTCACTGCATGTCAGCAGAGCCTGACCAGCCTCCCACATCCATCTCTGTCAGAGTCCCGCTGGGCCACTAATACCTCTTAAACACTCGGCTGGCTGGCAGCAGACAGCTCAGGAGCCCGCCGCCGCGCTCAGAAACGCCCGGCGTTCTCAAAAATCACTTTGATTCCTGCCCGTCACTCTCCAACATATTTGATATGTTTAGATCGTTTGGTCGGGTATGAAAGATGTTTGCAGCATCTTGTGTCTAATGAGAAAACCTCCAACTTTGAACACAAGTCCAACAGTTGAACCTTGTGTGTGTGTACGTGTGTGTGTGTGTGTGTGTACATGTGTGTGTGTGTGTGTGTGTGTGTGGCCTCGTTGCACTGACAGTGTGTTAGTGGTTTAATTTACAAGCAGTTATTAGTCGAGCAGCGCTGTGCTACAGTGATGTATGTAATTGACTGAACGGGCTATCTCTTGATCATTACAGCTATTACAGGTCACCGGGACAATCTATGAATCTATGAATCTGTTGACTTACGGAGGGAGGTGAAATCAGGCAGACAGTTACATTAGCACGGTAACAGCTCCAGCTCATTTGGAGCAGCGGAGCAGAGAAGGAGTAAGGAAGGGAGAGACGGAGGGAAGGAGAGAGGGAGGACGAGAAGAGGGAGGGAGGCAGACTGAGAGTGGAAGAGGGGAACCTTTAATTTCGCAGTCAGCCAAGCCATCCACACAATCACCTTCTGTTAATTCTATCTGCTACATCAATTAAATTGTTTGTAGAAACTAATTGAATGTGGCTTAATCACACATCTTAATAGCTTTGCACGCTTCGATCTGGCTGTTAATTCCAGCAATAAAATGAAATGAGAGCGCTCACTGGGTAATTAGCGAGGAGGCTTGGGAAAGAAATGAGTGCTTTATGATACGGTAATAAAGCAGAGGAGCCAGTGGGGGGACGGCGAAGGCCGAGCTCGCCGCTATCTGGGTCTTTTTCTGCTGAGCCCAATGATTTTCACCTTGGCTTCCCACATTTGGGCGGCAGTCGCTTAAACCAAATCAAATGGCCAAATTGAAAGAGAATGAGACTGTTTGCATACATTAAGCCGAGCATCTCGCTGTTTGGAGCGTCTGCGTGGGCACAGGTGACGTGTAATGGCTTTACAATAATCTCTCCACTATCACAAACCCTTAGCGGAGGGTCGAAGATGGGTTGTGACTAATGGGGATGGAAATTGAATCGTCTTTTAATTTGTTTTTCCCTCCATAATTCCTGGATTCTTGTTGGTCCGTTGTGTATAATCACTCCCCTGAGTAGAGGGAAACGAAATTATTTGGACTCTACTTGTGTCGAGTGCGGACCACTTATTGTTCTACTTGTGTCTGTACTTGATTCAGGACTACATGCAGAATGTGCATGGGAAAGAGATTGACCTGCTGAGGACCACGGTCAAGGTTCCCGGGAAGAGACCACCCAGGGCGGTGGCCACCGTCGCCCCCACGGCGAGTCCCAAAACCAACGGGCTGACCAAGGACCGCAGCGCCCTGCAGCTGGGCATCGGAAGCACAGGTACGTGTCTCTGCCTCATTAAAAGGCTGAAGGCCTGATTCATGGATGTGACGCTGGTTCTGTCGCAGAACAGAAACATTTAATTGATCAGTGGCTTAATTAACTAAGGACTTAAGTTAAAAAAAAAAATTCAAGTGTTAGGATTTCCTGTTTTTCTGTTTTATATCATTGTAAATCTTTGATCACCAGAACAAGGAATTTAAAATCCTCAAACTGGGCTTCAGAAAGAGGGGACAGTCATTTCTCATGTTTTTCATAATAAAACAATTAATCGCTCAATTAAGGAAGTAATCAGCACATCAAATAATCATTAAAACAGTGGTTTGTGTTCAAAGCGTGACAACCACTGGTACATTGGTATAACATTTCAGCTTTAAGTACATTTTCGAAGTTGTTGTGCTGAAGTTTACATCAAAAGCACACGTGGAAGCTACAGAGAGCTCTCATAGGAAAAGGTACAGTATGTAATGGTTACTCAATGAGCCTTTTATTACTATGCTAATCTTCTATGTTGTCAGTTTGCGATTATTCATAAAAATGGCTCCCAACAGGTTAATTATCTTCTGTCTGTATGTTTCATTCATGCAAATCAGCTGTTTCATACCACACACAATGATGACTTAATGAGCATCTATGAGAAATCTATTAATTCTCCAAATTACCAAAGAGGGGATTAACATTGTGTTTAAACAACATGTCCATGTAAAGGAAAATATCACAGAAGGATCACAGAGGTTGGTTCTTCTTGGACTTTTTGACACTGACCCAGTTATTTTTCATCATCTCTGGTGGGGGGGGTCACAGCATCAGAAACACTTGAGTCCTGACCATCTTGCCAGATTTTCTCCACCCATCAAGTTTAAAAATAACGCTGTGCCACCGGAGGCTGCAGAGAGTCTGGCGGGCGTAAAGAAGTGGAAGTCGGTGATTGGATTTGAGGCTTAGAATTAAGAGTAATTAATACTAATTAACAAAGTGATCCCCAGAGGGAGGCGGGGCCCTTCATCAGCTGTGAAATGGGCACCGTGCTTCCATCGCTCAGGCTGCGTCTAAATCGGCTGAGAGCGGGTGCAGCGGCCAGAGACGGGTCAGTGGGGACCGCTGGCGCCGTCCAGGCCTAGTTACTGTTAAACCTGGCCAAAGAGCTGCCACTGCTCCACGGGTTAATCACTCACCAGCAGAAAGATGTAGGAGTTTACACAGCAGAGGACACTGGACGGAGGTTGTTTCATCGCACAGACTGTTAACCTTGAGTGTTGGGTTGAGGGGAGGCATCGGGGCGGACAAAAGGAGCATGAAGAACAGATCAGGTTCTTCAGGGAAACGGTGCCAACTGGTTTGTTTTGTCCTTTAGTTATTTTTTTCTCTCTCTCTCCTCATGTTCATTTCCTGGACGAGACTCCTCGATGACAAATTCAAGATTCACCGTTTCCATCCGTTTGCGCATCAGGGAACAATGTGAGGGAGATTTGCCTTAATCTCCACTTAGGAAAAGAAAGGTTACAAATCACATCAGGTCTCTCTCCGGGTGGAGGACCCTTTTCTGATTATGCGATCGGGATTTTGATTTCATTAGACATGCAATTGATGAAGGGAACAAAGGGGTAATTTTTTATTCACGGCATCCAAATCACAAGCCTTGTCTTTGCCTTTGGTAATTCATTCATTCCTTGGATCTAAAGACCTTTATAATCACTGGGAGAAGAGGGATAGCGACGGAGAGAAGGATGGGCGGAGTGGATGTGGGGGTGCGATGGGAAGATGAAGAGGAGAGGTTGAGAAGACGGAGAGTAAATGAGAGAACGCATGCGCCCAGGAGTTTGCCAAGCGGCCAGGTTTAATTCCTTGGCTGGGTGCGGAGCGGAACCGTTTTAAATATGATCCTCCCTGTTAACACGCATCCTGCCGTGTCACCGGCGACAGATACATTGTATCAGAGTATTAATGGGCCCAGTCACTTTTAATCAATCCTGTGGGGGAGAGGGAGGCATGTGGAAGAAGAGGTGGAGATTTCAGGAAAGTGTTTAGCTCGGTCCGTTCTCACTCTGCACCACAGTTTGTCTCGTGTACTCATCTTTAGTATCGTGGAATCATACTGACCACGCCGCAGCCTCATGAAACATTCACCTCCAGCACTGGTGCAGTGTGTGTGTGTGTGTGTGTGTGTGTGGTATAAATGATGGATTGTATTATGTTAAACACACTCTGGATGTAGTATTAGTACTAGACTTCATATAAAATATCATTGCCACCTATCAAGTGTTAATATGCACTGGAACTTTTAATTCTATTAATATCCAATCAAAAGTGGATATTGTTTGTTATAAAAGACACGACGTGTGATTGTGGAATTGTAAATGTTTTAGTCTGGTCTGTTATTCTTTTTTTTTTTTAAACACTTCATCGAGGCCTCGTTCTCTTCTAATGGGCCTTGTTTGCTGTCGCTTAGGACAGAGGCCTCTGCCAATGAATAAATGTAACACAAACAAGAACATGCATTTAATATTTCCACTACCACCACTTATAGTGGAAGAAGCTGGATGTTTCTAGTTTCTTAAATGCTTGCCTCCTAGTTTTCATGCCCTCCATAGACCAGAGGCCAGACCCAGATCCGAGACTATCCTGCTATAGAATAAAAAGTGCCCTGTGATAACTTCTGTCATTATTTGGCACTGGACAAATAAGATTGACTTCATTTAATCACATGACTGTGACATCAAATGTTGCATCTGACTGAAGCTGGTGCGTTTGACTTTTTGTACCTGGTCGTTAATTGGTTGTATAATTGGTGATAATTCTTAAGATAAGTCTCATGCTACTTTTTTATTGATTAATTCAATTGAAAATATGTTTTACAAATAAACATAGACAGTGGAAATGCAGAATTACTCATTGTTCAATTTTGGATTTTTTTTTTATACTGCTTCATTATATGGAAAATCGCATCCAAAGTTTGTCACGGTGTCCGGTGACCTCTGACAATTTAATTTACACGACTTACTCAGCTCAAACAAATATCAATAAAAAACTGCAGTAATATGTACATAAGTTAAGGAATCGCACTACCACTATATCATGATTAAATCTTAATGATGTAGAATTACTTTGATTCATATATTGTGTGAAATGACAGCCTATAAAACAAAGGTATGAGTGTGGACGTCTGACTGTCAGGGGTGGAGGGCTGCGTCTGGGCGGTGGTCGGGGCGATGGTGGTGGATTACAGCAGCAGATGATGTGCCGCCCGGCCCACATTAGCATGAATGCTTCATTATCCCACTACTTGTACATAATGGCAACAACTCCACGGAGGGGTCAGGCCTCGTCACGGCTCATCAGCTCACTGACGGCCCGGCCTAAAGAGAAATGAGAAGCAAGGCAGCGCTGCTCCCCGCTAATCCATCGCCTCTACTTAACACCCCAGCCCTGGATAGCCTGCAGCTCACACACACTATATGGCTTCTGTTATCTCTATATACACACGATGATACAGTCAGGGAGAAGTTCTCATTATCTGGGTTTACACTTTGTGATTATTTGTTAATTCTGACGAGAAACGTGCAGAAGTTCAGGTAGTAACATCTTTAATAATTTGCATCTTCCTCATCTTTAATGGTTATGACTTTTATCATCGTATCTACTTATAGTAGTGGAAGATTCATTATTTAGGTAAAAATATTAATACTACAATGTAAAAGTATTCAGTTAAAAGTGAAACACCTCCAATGTAACTAAGAAGTATTATCAGCAAGATGTGACACAGCACTCATTATAGCATGCTTCCTCAGTGTCTTATTATTAAATATTATTTGAAGTTGTAGCTGGATGCAGATTTCTTTACTTTATGCTGTTTAGTTTAATCAATAAAAAATCATACATTTTTAAGTAACTTAATACTTTAGTGGTCAATTTAATTAAGTGCCATTAAATAATAGCCTTTGAAATACAACGGAGTAGCAAAAATGGAAATACTTAAGTAAAGTTGAGGACAGTATTTGGTTTCTTGTACTTATTAGTTACCACTGTCGAGATTTCATGCAGTTTTAAAGCTGGATGGTTGAGTTTTAATCTTAAAAAATAGATATGATGTGAATGTAATGATCTATTGATGAACAGAAGCATTGATGGAATTGGGCCTGTATAGGTTTGATGTTGGTCCCTGTCCTTTTAGCAGAGGATCATAATAACATTGGACACAATCATTTACTAAAATGTTAATTATAGTGATGTATTACTTCTTTCCAACTAAGAGGTTTTCCTGCATTTTATTGTTTTTGAACATTTACTAGATTGAAATGAAATGACACTTTGGTACATTTGTACTTGACCCCATCCAGCCATTAAACGTGATCCGACGTTGCAGTACATCAGTCACTACTACGGTCCACTGTGTAGTTCCAGTGTTAAAGCTGTAGAACACATGGAGTCAGGCCTGGCTGGAGCTGTGAGTACACTGTTCTTTTAATGCCACGAGCTGATTATTTCTCCACTGTAATTACATTATCCTCCCCTTTATGCAGGAGTGGTCTCTGGGGACTAATGGGTACAGCCATGTATAATTCATTAATCATTAGCATCCAATTTGACAATTAGACCTGATTGTTGAATTTTGAATATCAATCGAAGTTGCCTTGTAGTTATAATAGTTTTTTTATCCTTTATCTTTTTTCTTAAGGCATCACATGCAGAGTCAAACTTTGGGAATAAAAATGGTCTAATATGGAAAGTTATGACCGTAACAATGATGATGATCAAACATGTAGTTGTGTGATATCAGGTCTCTGATGAAAACAAAGCAACGCGCTGCTCTGGTTGTTTATTAAATCACATTTTTAAATGCTCTTAATTCAGTAATGATACGAGCAATCAGAGGCCTTTTATACACGTCCTGAACTTATTTAATGGATCACTCATCCATCATCTTTTTTTCAAAAACAAAGTTCTTCATTTTCTTTTCAGTACCCCTACTCTTCGTCCCTGTTCCCCTCCTCCTCCTCCCCCTCCGCTCTGATTTCAGCATGCTAATTTAGTCGGCGCTCCTCAGCATGATTCCCTCGCTCTCTCGCCCGTTCTCGCTGCGATTCTGCTCCCTCCCCTCTGGGACCCGAAGATTAATATTCCCGGGCCCAACAAGATAATTACTGATACTAATTAGACATGATTATGTGAATTTGATACACTTATTACTCTAGATAATGAGTAGGACATATTATCCTAACAAGCACCCGTGCCGCTTAGTTTACTTTACACACGACCCGCACACTATATTTTCTGTTATTGTCACCTCAATCAGAAACTGATATTCTCGTGTAATTATTGAATAAAAGGACCTGATGTGTGATACCTATAAGATAAAGAAAAACGTGTAGAGGTATGACCTTTTTTTTCTAAAACAAAACATTTCAATGTCACTATCTATTTATCTTAAGATATTTGATCATTTTTCCCTTGTGGCTGTGCAAACGGAAGATTTTAGGTGATAAATATTGTGAAAATGTATATTGTAATGGATCATTTTACTTTTAAACAATCCATCTTTGCCTTTATATATTATATATATATATATATATATATATATATATATTTTTTTTTTTTTTTTTTTTTTAAATTTTGAAGGAAACACCATAATTATCAAGTTTGTAATCAACTATGTTATTTCAGTTTATTGAATTTTAAAGCTTAAGCTGTTACCGGATTCCCCTCACGTGCCTGTGAAATGTGTCTATGGAGTTTTTCCGAGTAGTTAGGACGAGTTGTAGCGGCTGCTCGTGAACAGGAGGGAAGGACCTCACATGGCGCAGCCTAGCCCATGAATTAGTAAAGAGAGCCAGGCGTCCGTGGCTCGCCTGATTGGAAGTTGGGGAGAGAACGCCTGCTGACGCCAGTGGAGATCGATGTGGCAGTCAGAGGGATGAGGCGAGATAATTAGCGTTCAGAGTGTATCTTGTTAATTAAGGGCTAATTAGAGGCAGAGGCGGAGGGAGAGCGCTTCTGTGTGTGTCTGTCTGAGGAGGGGGTTGTTTGACAGAGAGATTTGCACAAATAAGGTGGCGGCGGCATTAAAGTGCTGTAAAAACTAGTAAAAAAGTCAATTACATCATTTTCACTTCTTTACAGACTTTCCTCATTCAAAGGAAACAAGCCTAACAGTCAAGAAATCAAACGTAACGTGAGAAACCAGGATTCATGTTCTTGGGTGTTGTCTTGTGTTTTCCAGGTGCTCCTCACTCCAACAGCAGCTCGTCCCTGCAGACCGGCGGCTCGGTGTTTGGCGGCAGTAAAGACGGCATGCACCAGCGCTCCTTCTCCGTGTCCAGCGCCGACCAGTGGAATGAAGCCATCAACACCAGTACAAGCAGCGGAGCCCGTAAGACCCTCTACCCTCTCATCCCAAAGTCTAAAAGTCTAAAAGAAGTTCAGTGCATTAAAAACCAAATCAGAAAGAATCTGAACTAGTGCTGTGGCGTGACGGAGACGCCATTTCCTGAATTTCTCAGACGGGCGTAACAAGCCTCATTTTCATAATGAGGTGATCATGTCTGTGATCGCTGTGACCTTTTTGGTGGCAGCTCTTTGACGGAGGCGCCGTGCTCGGAGCGGAGGAACGGTGACGGTTAACTCTCCGCCATTGATGCATCTCCACTCACTGCCTCGGTGTCACATCGCGCCCTGTCACTGTACTTGAGTGAAATAAGATAATACATTCACCATGCATGTCTGCCCCCTCCCTCCCAACCCTCCACAACTCCCCACCCTGTCTTTACCTCCCATCTTACTCTCTACACCCTCCTCCTCCTCCTCCCTCTGTTTTCCTCTTTTCTTCCGAAGAGGAAAATGAATGCTTTTCGGGGGTACCATTCATCACCAGTTATTTCCCTCTCTTTGTGGTTGGCAGTAAAAAAGCACTTAAATGCACATCAACAGAATAACAGTCATTTCCATGCATGTTTGCACTCTGGTAGTTCTCATTAGCGCGGCGGCGGCTCCCTCCCTCCCCATGGGCTCCCAGGGGCCCCGGCAGTTTAAAGAGCGCACTTTATGAGCGCCGCTGGAGTCCAACTGCATGGCCCTCGTGGTTCCGCAGACAAGCCTGTCTCTCATTTGGAGCTGCCAAACGATCAATTCTGCCTGGACGCAGGCACTTCCATCACCCCCTACCCCTGCCTCCCATCAGCAGCATGCCCAAAGCAGAATTACTTAGATTCGTGGGGTCCTCAAATAAATGAGCGCAAGTGTGTGTGTTGGATTGTGTGTGTGTGTTCTTGCTGAATATCTTTTTTGTAGCTGTTTGTATGTGAGTTTTTTCCACTGCGCGTGTTTGCATGTGTATTAGTGTGTGTGTGTGTGTGTGAGTGAGTGTGAGTGAGTGTGTGTGAGTGAGTGTGAGGAAGCTGGTCTGCAACGGACAAATAGGAATTCCAAACTGTCACACTCTGGACGAATAAGATGGCTCTAGAGTTTCTCATTTTCATGTTTGTGAAGCTGAGAAGCTTTCAGTATTAACATAGCTCATTAACCAACATCCAGACTTCAACTCAATCAAATCCACAATTTGCTCCATTATTCTATTTTCTTCCAATTATCTTCATGCTATACTCTTAAGGTAACCACAAATGAGCACGAATGAGGCAAATGAGCTGAAAATAATAGTAAAAAGGTTTTTTGTCTGTCACATGATGGATCTGTCGTTTGTCCTTGGGAAGGCGTTTCTCTGTAATCAGAGCGTAGTCAGTGCACACAGTTAAAGGCCTGTAATGTGAACTGGAAGCGGAAAAACTTTTCTCCGAATGTCTCATTTTTATGTCTCCACACGACTGAAGAATCAGAATCAAAACGTGGGAACGTGTCTGCAGTGCGAAGCCGATCAGAAAACCCAAACTTGATTGAAATGCGACTCTCTTATCTCTCATCCTAATGTGCCTTCAATAATCAATAGAGGGTGTTCCACGGAGACGGGTGCTCATGTTTTGCCGTTTGAATTGACTCGAAGCCCAATCACTCCATTATCCTTGGTGAAGGTTGCAGGTTAAAACAAAATGTGATTCTGAGATGCAAAAACAGCAGATTGATGATTCGCCGGAGAATGAATGCGTCTTAGCCAGGTAACCATTTCCATATTATTTAAAGAATGTCCTCATTTGTAAACCTATTGGCAGAAGCAAGAGGTACTAACGTCGCTTGAATATTGAGCGCAGATTTTTGATTAAATCCCGGCCCAATTTTTCCATTGCTTGCATTCATAAAGGCAGCCATTCTTAATGCACCGCGCGCTTGTTTAGAAGCTGCTCTCCTTGGTACACCTCAATCTCTGAAGCTGAATTAAAAGCGCAGGGCTCAAACAGCTGCCGGAGCGATGTGATTGGATTGTCGATGACAAGAACTTAAGTCAAAGTGTGAGTAATGTCACGTTCACAACGTCAAAGGATTACTGCAAATCAGTGCCCTTCATAGATACTCATTCAATAATGAATTCAATATTATCCTGTTGTGAGATGATGGAGATGTTGCAGTTCACGACCTAAACATTAAAACAAATGGCAGATTCTGTTTAAAGCTTAAAAACTTACTTACATCGTGACTAGAGCTGGAATCTTTAGTTGATTAAAAGATAAATAGGTCAATAGTGAATTATTCTGATGTTTTCTGGAAAATGACAATTAAAATGTTCACTGTGTTCCAACATTTTATGGAAAATAAATCAAGAAGATTAATCAGATGAATCCATGAGAAAATAACTGATTAAATGATTTAACTCCACGAGTTTAAAAACAGAATATCATGACATAATGATAAATCTGCGCTCATTAGGACAGTTTTTATGGCCAATGAAAAGTTTTCATCACCTGCGACTCCGCGCTGCACCGTTCATTTCTGTATACATGCTTTTTCTCCTCTTAGTTTAAATATCAGGACACAGGTAGTTAATGCACAGATAGCCTTTTCCTGTGGCACTGTGTTTTATGTCTTGGCCTCCTGATGCGAGGGTGATAGCATGCGGGGTGTTTGATTTCTACGCCGGGCCGTAATGAAGTTTGACATTTAGTTTGGAGAGAGCAGCAGAGCGCGATCAGGCCTTGATTAGCACGCTCTAATTGAGGATAATAAGGGGAGGCGGTGATTGTTTCTAATTTTTGCCATTAATTGCAGCTGTTGGTTTTGATTGAGGACAGGCAGGGCTGCCATGTCAAGGGGCCTGGTGGAATCATAGTGCTCCTCACCCAAAGCCTCTTGAATAACAATGTAATGACTCCCCCCCTTCTCTTCACCCCCCTCTGCCTCGCTCTCCCTCACCCATTCCCCCCCATTCTCATTCAATCGCAGTTTGGCATTGGTAAAGGCAGGAAGCTGTTAGCGGCCCCCTCTTTGTCTTACCCACAGCCTTCATCCTGAAACGTGTTTAAACTGTCATCTCCGTGGTGGGAGTATAATGCAGTGTAATCACAGGTTAGGCTCCTACCTATTCTGCTGCCCAGGTGATCTCAGCTGAGTACGAGAGAGACTCCTGATCCCAGTGTGCTTCATTACCCAGCTTGGCGGCTGATGGCCCTCATACACGCTAATAGCCGGCTAATAACGCCACTGTGAATCGGCTACGTGCAGAAACAATCCAGTTCCAACTTCATAATTCTCAATTTTAAAAATAATCTGGCAATCATGCATAGCTCAGAGCAGAGAACCACTTAAAGGCCAGAGACTTCACATTATATAAAACCCTCACAGTGGTTTCGTTTTGTCGCTCGCTGGTGTTTCCAGCTTCATGCCTTCATGTTACAGATGTCTTAAAGGCTGATTCGTGCAGACAAAGAAAGGTATATCACCCAGTATATGTTTCAGGTGCAGGTTGAGCATGGCCGGGGTCATTTTCCACAACATTAGGGGCAGAAATTGATAATTAGAGGTGTTTATGACACGGCCCGGGCCCCCGAGGGGCCGCCCTCCCCTTTAACCTCAAGCGACATTAAACAAATGCTGCCTGTCACGTCGTAGGCAGGTCGGCGCTCGCGTCTTCCACCCGCCATACGGAGCTGTGCTGGCGGGACAGACGCTGGGATGGAGAGGGAGGAGGACGCAGAGGGTTGGGGGGGGGGGCACATTGAGGACCCCTGTGCCCCCAGCTGTCTGAGCCAGCTAATGACTCGTCTCAGGGGGGCTGTTGTAAGAGAGCAGGGAAATTGAAACAGACGCCTCGGCTAAGAGCTGCTACATGTGTGGCTGTGTGCTGCCATTCAAAACACCAGAGAGCTTAATGTATGTAACAGCACACGCACCAATGTTATGTTTATTAATGTGACGGCAGATAATCAATATGACTATTTTTCAAGTAACACATGATTATTAATGCTGAAACATTGATGCTAGGGTCTCTCGGCATCAAACAAATTACAGATGGATTTTTTATTTCCCCCAGAAATGTAATTCTTGTAAGCATCAGTTCCTCTCATGATGAATCTGAAGTTAAGTATGGACGTAGCAATGTGTTGTCTCAGGTGTTGTCTCCTATATCTTGCCCATGCTCAAACAATGCGTCCCCGGGCCTCCAGAGCTCCACTCTTCCCTCACGTTATCATCGTCAGTCCCCCGCTGAGCCCATCTCCCTCCTCCAAGACAGCCCCATCTCCCTAAAGGTAATGACCGAATTAGGCCTAATGTTGTACACTGGCTAATGGCACACTGCCGCACATTATAGCATGTGCAACTGGCAACGACAACAGCAATAATCCCTGAGCCCCTTGTCCTCCTGCACTCCACCCCTGGGGCTGGGACGGTGCACGGGGAAATGAATGGAGTTTGCCACACTACAATGAGCTTTTGATGGGAGACAATGGAGGAGGCTGCCAGCACCACACAGGGTGGTAAGAGGAGAGCAATATGGGGCCCATCTACCGGCCCTCCCTTCCCTCCTTCCCCCAGGCCCCTGGCCCCCGCTCCCAGATTCATAATGGCATCCGGAGGGGGAAAGAAGGGAAAGTGATGTCAAATGTCAGGAAATCAGAAAGATGGCAAGCTGACAACCCCCTCCTATCGTCCCATGCCTTCTATCCCTTTGCCCAACGGTAGCACAGGTTAATATCACATTTATAAAATCACTTACAAGAAACAAAGCCGGCTCTTAGCCCCCCTGTCACTCGCAGACAGTCATATGGAGAGCTTTGCTGCGGGCTAACTCAGGTAACCATTTGTTCACTGATGGCCTCATACCTGTCGTCCGTCTATAGCCCGAGTCACACAGTTACTTTTGGAGCACTCACAGCCATTTCCAACTCCACCACTCATTTGTGATGTGTGACAAGTCTGCCCCTGTTTTGCATGAGGTTTAATAATGTCATTCATTATTCATGCTCTGTGTCATTTCACAATCATGCATACCCTCTCCTCACTTTCACTTTAAATGGTCAATCTTGAACATTTACACATTTTTATTCCCAGGTAAAAATTGTAAATATTTTCTTTGTGAATCAGCAACATTTCCCAACGGTTTGGAAACTTCAATGATCTGGACTGAACTCATTAGTGGGCATTTAAAAAACAGAAGCAATTTATTTTATGTTATATTAGTTAACAATGATGTTTTTTTTTTCTATTTGTCTCTTTTCAGCTAACGGGATGAGTGATCCAACAACTTCCAGCATCGGCAGCGCGACCAGTCCGAAACTCGAGCCACCTCCTTCGCCTCATGCCAACCGCAAGAAACACAGACGGAAAAAGAGCACGGGCATCACAAAGCCAGACGGCTTATCTGCAGGCAATGAAGGTACCAAAAATAAAGTCTCGCTGCTGCTTAATTTTTAAATAACCAAAACTTCTGCAGCAGATTAGGAAATGTTCACGGGTTACGCCTGTGGTCAAACATTCACATTTAAATTTCCAAATCTATCAAGAATAATTAATTTGTAAATCTGTATGTGGAGCGCAAGTAGTAAACTCTTTGTGTTTCAGTTATTTCTATGCATTTATTACTTCTTTGTATTGAACGAAGTGAGTGCAGCCATAAAGCAGCCACTCACTGATTCAGTGATCCACTTTGAAATCAACCCTGACCAGATTCCTCCTCTCATCATGAAAACAAATATCGAATCCTCTATATTCTGACTGGCTTTGTCTGTGAGGTACATAAAGGTATGTAGTTTTGTATCTCCACAGCGGCCCCCTGCTCTGTGCACCGTCACAGCCCCCATCTCTTTTTACTGCTGTATGAATAGCTTGATCTCCAGAAGCCGTTGCCCTTCTCAGCAGGGGAGTGGCAGTCGGCTCTCCACCCAATTAATAATGATTCTCCAGCCCAATGATGAATTGAGTGCCCTAATTGGATGGCATTGTGAAAACACTGAGACGCATTTCAGAGGCCATAAAACTGATGTCACCAGAGCGATGATCAATCAACAAGATTGATACGCTGGATAACAACAACAATGGCATTGACGCCTCCTAAATGGGGCTCAGCATTTATAATCATTATACTTTTTTATCATGGTCTCTGACAGCTGCTCTTTAAAGTATGAATGGGTCTGTTGACCACATTGTTGTTCGGAGCGAACATCATCAGCATCTCGGAGATAAGTGCTGTGAGATAAGTGGTGCTGTGTGAGGCCGGTCCGGCCACACTCCAGCGCTACTGCCCCGAGTTTGTTTGTGATCGAGTTACGCAATTGGTCAGGAAGCCAATGTTTGGGAGTTCCATCATTTACTCTCTCTTTCAAAATGAACTGGCACAAATAGGTTTAATTATCTGACACCGTTTAGTGACTTTTTTTTCCAAAATGGCTTGTTTCCGCAGGAGTCCTCAGTTTAGACCTAAAAGGAGGCTCCACAAAAACTGCAGCTTTCAGACATGCACTGCTCCCCCTGAACTTTTCTACACTTTACCCAGAGGAGCTTTTTATGTGAACGCAAATGTCCGAATCAGTGGAACCGGACATTAAACAGACTTTGCACTGCCAGCACCCTCACACAAAGTCTGTGAACTGTCTGACTTTCTTAATGGGTGTCTCTTGGCAGAATTACACGTGAGTGATGGCTGGTATTATGAAACATTATCAGATCTCATTGATAAATGTCCTACATCCACCATAACCTAAGTCGGAGGAAGTGTGAGAGCAATCAGACTGGAGGAGGCAGATTGTGAATGTTCCTCACGTTATCAAACGCGCTCATTGTTTTCTATCTTTTTCATTGTTCTCTGTGAGGTTTTCTATTAGCATCAACTTGTCTGTTCTGCTGAATGCTTTGGAATACAGACGTATCACTTAAATATTGGATTCGCCCACGTCTGGGATCTGAGTTGTGTCTCACGTTGAAAGAACAGGCGAGAGAGAGAGAGAGAGAGAGAGAGAGGGGAGGTGGGATCCTTGAATAAATTGCTATCAGTTTGTCTCATTTACGGGGCAATCAGAAGCGTGCAATGCAGGCTGAAATTGAATTTTAGTAGTTGTGAAGCATCATCAATCAAAACAGTGTGAGTGTCTTAAGGTGAGAAATCATTTTGGCCAACATGGAACGTGTAGGATGTTCAAGGGAGAAACTGTAGCTGCGCCATTATTTCCAATGTGGCACCACAGTGCTCAGTAAGTCTCCTCTGCTCGGCTGCTGAAGTGGCAGAAAATCACAGAACTATTTACAACCTCAACTTCCTCCTTATGATTAGAAAAGGCTAAATAGTGAACTATATTTGCACAGGGCCTGATCTTACACCTCAAAGAGTGACACTTTATCCAGCGGCCATATTGATATAATAGTAAAATGCCCATTGCATCCCTCTGAATGCTCAGGGGCGTAAATCAATTTATCAACAACAACCTGCTCTGAAATCAGTGGCTCAGTATTTTTTTAAGGGCAGATCATCAAAATAATTACAATAGAACAGCACATGAGCAACACAGTGTCATAATGAAGCAATAAAATGTTCTCATGATCACTTTAGAGATCTTTAACTTGGTGTTATGCTCCGTGGCTGCATTGTATAGCTGTGTGCGGTGCTGTTTGCCTATAGGTGAAGCAGGAAGTGACATATAAACTCTGCTGCGGAGATAACGTGATTTCCTTCTCACTACAAACTTTCCAGACATCTTCGTCTGTGTCTTCTGTGTGTGTCCCACGATAGAAGCGTCATCAACCACATCCCTCCACCAAGTTTTTGTGGAAATCTGTTCAGTAGTTTTTGCGTATTCTTGATGACTCACAGACGGACAAACAGCGTAGGTAATAAATATGTGCCTCCATTAACCGCCTGTTCACCTGCTCCACTGCTCCACCTCAGGGAGCTTTGGTGGAATCCTTTCATCTCGGGAAATCTGCCTTTAGAATTGCAACCTGCTATGGAGCAAGTGCAACTAAACCAACATGAGTGGATTTGGACACACCCTAAATGCACTTTCTCTCCCTGTGCTTCAGACAGCACCATAAATTGTTTAAACACAGCCTATCTTGCATTGGCTTAAAAAAAAAAAAAGAACTGTTTCATCAATGTGAAGCCAAATTTATTTTAAATCCATTTTAAAAGCTGGATTTGGATCGTTATGAATCCTCTGTGACGTCTGCACCTCCACCGAGGATATGCACAATGGACACAGTCCCTAATATCCTATGCACTGTCAGAGCTGTGTGCTGTAATGAACTTCTCATGTGCTTAAAGAATGATGCAGGATGCATGGCGAGACAACTGACAGCCCCGTAATGTGTTTCCCAGCAGCCACCCGGCGACGAGCTCTCTCGGTGTGTCGCTCGCCATAAACCCACTGGAAAATCGATGGCCGATAAAGAGTTGTGTTCAGGGGGAGCCCCCTCTGATTAATGCAGACTGTCAGGGAGCATCATTAATGTATTTCTCTTTTAAAGAAAGTGTATCAAATACTCATTGTTTTTGGTGGGTTCCAGAGAGGGAGGAGCAGGAACGGAGGGAAGTTGTGTCGAGAGGCTCCTTCCCTGAGTCTTAGATATTTATGGATGAAGATATTTACATGTGCGAAGGTCACAGAAATCAGGGAGAAAACAGGAGCCGAGTGTTTGTCTCAATGCTTCTAATGTAAAGCAGGTGTTAAGGTCTTGATTTACATCTGTATCGCACAATGTGATTTGATGCAATTTGAGATAGAGACGTCACATTTAACCAAATCTCATCGTTTTTGAACAAAACTAGAAGATAACAGACAAAAGGAAGCAGGGCGTGCACTTTCGAGCTATGAACTCACTCATATAACTGAGGGTGGTTAAGTTTGTTTTTGCAATTTTTAATTAAATTGGAAGAATTGAATAATACATTTTGCTGAAATTTAGTTTTATTTCTCAGTTTAAAGTGGTTAAAGGGGTCCTCCACTGGATTGTTTCAGTCATTAGAGGAAGAAACTAAATTTCATGTTTAGAGGAAGGGAATCCATAAATTTAAAAGGATGATGATAATGTTAATGATAATATTTTAGACACACAGTAGTCGAAGACATTACAATTACAAGTTTAATTAAATAGTCTGGATCACAGATTGAATTTGCACATAATGTTTGTGTAAATGTTTTCACAATCGTTAATACATCAGTCAAATCCCTGTTTAAAATTAAATTTATTGCCATTCTGCTTAAATACACAAAACAAACAACAGCATCCTCACACTACGATGGTGCTTAACTGAAACTGCAGTGTAATACTGTGAGAATAATAGAAGGTTGAAGAGTAGTTAGTTAACCAGCGTGCTTCAGCTCAACATCTTCATCTGAATAACTAATAAACCAGCTGCTGACAGACCCGTTCTTTTACTGTATGAAGACGAGGAGGAGCATCATACGATCAAGCTGCTTTCAGACATGCACTGAAGTCTGGACGTTCTCCTGAAAGGATCCGTCTGGGCTGTATGTGGGAACGCAAATGTCCCACGTCAGTTGCTCCAGATATTCTCATCAGTTCTTCCTGCCGGGGCCTCTGGGTAAATGTCCGCAAAAACATGCAAGCGTGAGAATACAGCCGCAAAACAGGAGACGGACGCAAAGCTGAAAAAAACCAACAAAAATAATAACCTCAGAGGTGTAATGTGCGTAGAAGACACTGAAGATGTCAACTTGGAAAGACAATGAGAGTCAAGAGCTTTTTAACGATAAGGGCTGACATTGGCTGATATGCTATATTTAAAAAAAAGTGTTTTCTGTAGTGGAGTTTCTACGTCCGGTCCTTCTGCATGACCTGCTGCTTTCTTCATATTTGTAAAAGAAAAATCAAGAAAATGTCTAGACCCAATTTTCTGTTCATAACGTTCAATTGGGGTCGATGGAAAAGGTCTTCAAGCGTGAGTCGCTACGAAGGTTTTCAAGGTTAAATCCGAAAAAAAACATGTTGTGCTAAAATCCTGATGGTTCTGACTCATCCACTGATGGAGAACAAGATTTCTCCCCTTTCCACTACAAGACAGATGAACCTGCACCTACTGTCAATAATCAATAACAATGTGAAGTTTGCACTGAGAGGACAAGTTAATCCAGTATCGTCCTTTACCTTAGTAAACTAAGGGTTAATATCCTCTGGAGTCCAGCTGAGGATTAGGAAATGGAGGTTTAACTGCCTGTGCTAATGGTGGGTGTTTATCTCAATACTTTGTTTTGTCACTCCCCGACTCGCTCTCATTTCCGAAAGCTGTCCCTGGAGCCTCCACTCTTTGTAATGGCTTAGCTTTGTGAGCGCCAGAGAACGGAGGGAAAGGAATAACAAGATTCTCATTTGGGCTCCATACACACTGCCCACAGATATATGTATAATTGGTCCCGTTTTCATTCGGCTCTGTTGTTAAATGCACTAGCTATTAGGCTGGTGGTGTTGCTGCTGATTTCATGTGTTTGTTTATTGTTGGAAGGTGTGCATCTTGTTTGTGTGAGTGTGTGCCTCTAAAAGTGCTCAGAATCGTGTGTGTGTGTGTTTCAGATAGATAGAGTGTGCTCTCTCTCTCTCTCTCTCTCTCTCCCTCTCCCTCTCCCTCCCTGCTCTCTTCTTTCTGAGTTTGGTCGTGGTTCCCCCGGGGCCCCTGTCGCAGTAATGGCCTGCTCCTGATTGCTCTGATACAGGTTAGGAATATTGGCTTTAATGATGTGTAAAATGAGCAAGCAGTGCCTGTGACATTTACAGATGGCACCGCCTTGGCCTGTTCTTCCCAACTGCTCGTTAATTCACGGGAACGGCGAGCACTTCTTTAAGTGACTGCCTGATGCATGCATACGACACAACAAAACACGTCCCGCGCACCACAACAATCGCTCACCTCCTGCACCTCTGCACCTTGTCATCATTTCAGCCAAGTGTTCACACACAAATGGATTGAAAAAACGATGGAGTCCTCAAGGCTAAGAGCTGTTTGCTAAGTCCTTTCCACGGGTTTTTCACGCCGGTCCTCCAGAGGTCTTTGGGAGGCTTAGACAGAATAGATGCTGTGTAGCTGCCCAATGTATAGACAGCCCAGCTGGGCTCAGCAACAAACCCTGAGGTGGTAATCTGGTCCACAGGTCCTCTGCGGTGCATCTGCTGCACATGCACAGCAAAAGAGGGATCACCGTCCTCGGGTCACCCTCTTATCTCTCACGTTCCAGTTTGATTTTCAGGTCAAAGATGTACTGTACATGGATGATTTACAGTTTTTTAAAAAGGGGGAAATTGTTCATTTAATGACTTCAATTAACTCAGTGGGAAATTCTATCTTAAGTTTGTAGGTACTCATAAAACAACAATTAGCTTAGCTTACATCCACCGGATCATTGTATTTTATCAGATTTAAGTGATAAAATCTCTCAGTTGAGAACTCAAAGACATCTGAAATGTTAAAAAGCACTCTGACTCTGTACACGGGGCGTCCAGCAGCTCTCCTGGTTCAGATGGCGCCTGCAATGGCTGCAGGTTCAGTTATGACTTGGGCCTTAGCCACGTGTCTCCCCCCCCCCAGACTCTTCTTTTTGTCTGGAGTCAAAAAGGTTGAAATCACTTCATCCTTAACAATAATTCTACTTTATAAACTCAACATATCATTTCTATGTACATTTCTCATCTAAAACATAAGCAGTAACTACACCTGTCAGATAAATTAGTTGTATATTTATATATATATATCTAATTTTCTATATTAAATATAAAAAAAAACTCAAGTAAAGTACAAGTACTTCTAAACTTAACTAAGTAGATGTACTTCCACTGCAGCCAGTAAACATTGAAATATATTTACCACCCATTTTGTATCGTGAGGCAGTGATTTATTATTTCACTTTAATGAATTGCTGTCGTGTTGCTGCCAGAAGCCATCAAGCACAACATCTGTAACTGAGCTGTTCCCAAACTGTTTTATGATCCTTGTAAATGGTGGACGATGACTATCTTCATCCGTTCATTCCTCTTTGTAGCTCTATGGCCATTACACTCTAATTTCCTTTTTATTATGCCATGTTAATTAAGGAAAATCATATTTTGCTCATTCTTCACAGTTGGCTCCCTCTGTTGCCTTTAAATTGTGTTCTTTCTTGTCCGCCCACTCGCAGAGTCGTGTTAATTTATTTCTAATTGGTACGAACTTGTTGATTGTGGGCTCGCAGATGGATGTGGTCAGGAGGTTAATGCTCGTGTTAATGTGACAAGGTGATGGTTCCTGTGCCGGCCGTGCTCTAACTGCAACCATTGAGTAATAACAGAAGCGCTAATGGCCCTTTTACAAGCTCATCGTGGCAGGTGCCTGTAAGATGACGGTGATACCTGTGACATGTTCCGGTTCAGGTTTAGCGTGGGTGTGACCTGCAAGCCTACATGCAGCAGACTCACTGGATCAAGGAGCTGAGTTTCCACACACGACAGAAAAAGTAACACACGCGAGCTGGAGCTGCATGTAATGACGATACCTGTGTCACACATAAAACTTCCCTGCTGCACAGGCTCCTCTGTCTCTTTAGTGGCCACCGTGTCCCGTGTGCATTACTATGCATGGAGAATTAGATTTGTTTTCCCTCGTATACTCATCAGTTTAAAAAGTCAGCCATCCGTCGCTTTTTTAATCTCCATAATGAAAGTGTTTTAATGCCTCCAATTTATTGCCTGGGCAGCCAACAGAATAATTAGCTTTGTTCAGGTTTTTTAAAAAGATGAAAACACAAGTACAACAACGTGCGAGTCCAGGAGCCACAGATTCTAATCAAATGCATTAGTTATGTACCTGCAGGTACGTTGGAGAAAAAGAAATTGATTTATTTTCGATGTAATCTAATTAATCACGCTTTTTTCCTTTTTAAATGTAATCTTTATTCTGTGTATTTTTTGCTTTTATTCTCTGTCACCTTTAGGTTCCTTTTTAAATTGACCATTTTGATGTTTTAATCCGTGCCATGGCTTCAAAACGTTGCACCCACAAGAAGACTTTTTCCCTCCGAGTCTAAATAAAGAGGCTCCTAAGTCTTTTATTGATTCTCTGTGACCTGTAGTCAATTTCACAAGCTAAATCAGATAATTGAAGTCGGTGTCGAGCTAATTGGATTATTGCTTTCCCCCTGAAGAGATCGCCCCTCCACCGCAGCACGGGGATCGCTACATTAGTGGCGTCCGTCAGACATCTGTCATCTAAGTGGCACGGAGCTACGTCTCACAGCGGGGGGGGGAATTGATCGTAAATACAAAGTGTAGTTGTTTCTTTAAACTGGTGATTTGTCTGAAGATATTTTTGTATCATTATATCATTAGATTACCATGAATACAGGTTTAATTCCATATTAAAGGTTTCAGCGCTCATCAAATGTCAGAATGGATTACAGTCTAAATACATTAGTGCAATGAAAAACAACTTTAAGTGATAAATGATGATGGTGATTAATACACAACATTAATAACATATCAGCAGAACTATTTCCAGGACATAGTGGATCAAATAAAAAAAACAACATTCCCCTTGTGTCTGTCTGCAGTCCTCCAAACATGCTTTATGCAAATGAGACGACTATTTGCATAGACATAATTAGGTAATTACAAATCATTTGGCTATGAGCTCAAGCATGTGCAGAGACCAGAGATGTTACACGAGTCACATTGTACAGTACCGAGTTAATGAATTGCTTCCGAGCGGCAAAGGCATTGCGGCATGTGTTGGAACATATGTCGTGTCAGACCTCCTGTTTGGAAACGACAGGTGACATGTTCATAAGTCTCGGTTTAACACGAAGAGCGGATGTAACGGAGCCACTTCCGATTCACCGTCTTTAAAACCAGTTTCAGGTCAAGTTCATTTGCGTAGTATCAAAAGATGCATTTCAGAAAAAAAGAATTAAATACACAACAAGGGTGGTTTTCAGTTGGATAAACAATCTAGTTGAGTTTGCAGAGTAATGAAAACCAAAACTACCTGTCTGTAACATGGCCTGCAAAAGACATTAACACATTAACATTAATTCATGATTAAACTCACTAAAATTGCTTTGAGAAAGATATTTAGTGAGATTTCAAACTCACTATTCTGATGTCCGCAAAATGTCTACTTTTAAAATCATATTAGCGATATTTATATTTTCTTTAAAAACAAGCTGTGATTCCCTGATTCAAAATGTTTGTGTTATTTTTGTTTTGTTTGTTTGTTTGTTTGTTTGTTTGTTCTTTCTTTGACTGATATCACTGTAGCTGATTGTCAGACATTGTCTTGTCATATTAGATCTGACAAAACTTTATCCAACTTTAGCCTAACTGAGACAATCTGAGGGGAGTTGAGATGACAAGAGGAGCTCAGGCCTGACCTGAACATGAAAGGGACTCTACATATAGAGTGTGAAAAATCAAGTAGACAGCCCAGGCAACGTGACTGAACCCGACCAGATCCTGAATATCAATAAAAAGATATTCTGCAAACCCGTCCCCACACTCCACAGTGAAGGTAGTGCACGTGTCGTAACCAGTGGCGAGAAGAAAAGCAATGACTCAAAATTAGAGAAACTCGTGGGGCATCTATATTTACTGGTGCAGGGAAGATTGTCCTGTGACAATCAACAAGATAAAGGATTTCGTGAGCCAGCAGAATAATTAGAAATATAATTATGAGTTGGAGAAAAACTCAAATAAAGTAGTTTACCAAGTGGTTGTTCCTAAAAATGATTATTTACAAAAAAATATAAACGCTCCTCTTCAATTAATGTTCAATCACTGAGTTGCGCCGATGATTTGCAGAGTCAGATTGCGTGTGTGTTGCTCCAGCTTACATGTGCCTCCTCTGTGTGGTGACAGGTGATTTTCTAACACGCATGTGCAGCAGAAATAAACCACGTGCAACACACGTCTCCCCCAGAGTCTGCTTTGTCCAAAAAATAGAAACAGCACCCAGTGCATTCTTGATTCAGTGCTAATTATCCATTTTTCGTTTGTGTCTTTCAGAGCAAGAGGATTCCTTTGAGTTCATCATCGTGTCGCTGACGGGTCAGACGTGGAACTTTGAAGCGTCCACGTACGAGGAGAGAGAGCTGTGGGTCCAAGCGATCGAGAGCCAGATCTTCGCCAGCCTGCAGTCGTGTGAGAGCATAAAAAATAAGGTACAGTCGAGCTGGACAGGGGGTTCTGGGCCGATCATCATCTTAATTACAGCAGTGTCATCATTTTGCAATTCTGCTGCTTCATTCTAACACACACACACACCCTCGTTTTCCGACCTTTATTGTGCCCTCCCCCGCCCCTCCTCACCCACTACAAGCTGTCACATGTGGGAGGTTGTCAGACAGGTGCGCTGCAGTGTGGGCAATCTCTTATTAGAACTGACAGACATCAGAGACAGAACACGGCTTGTGTCAGTGTACTGGGGAGACACAGCCTCATTTTCATATTCCCTCTGCCCTCAGTCTCTCCCTTAGACATTCAAACACATCTTCCCTCCTTCCCTCCTTCCCTCCTTTCCTCCTTCCCTCCCCGTCACTGCTTGTCTGTGGTTTGAGTCCGGTTATAATGTTTTTTTTTCCTTGTCTTACCCCTCTGATGATTAGTTCCTGCTGACTTACTCTTTCCCCTCGTTCCTTTACAGTCTCGGTTAGGAAGCCAAAGTGATGCAATGGCCATTCAGTCCATACGTAACGTGAGGGGGAACAGCTTCTGTGTGGACTGTGACGCACCCAGTGAGTATGAGTCGTCATCTGAAAACCTGATGTCTCACACATAAAGGGTTTGTTATAATAAGAAACTAAAATTATGTTCAGAAATTCGGGCATTTGGCCTCAAGTCCTAAACATGATGGATACTGCTTGTTGTACCTTTACTCTTGTTTATCTAAAGTCAATCATTTAGGTATATAATTATTTAAATAAAAGTTTATTTTCTTATCATAACTAGAAGCAGCGTTTACCACAGGAATAACTCAATCTATGGCAGTGTAGCTTTCTTGCAACAGATTCCGATTTCCACAACGGCAACTGAAACTACTATGAGATCTAACTGTCTGCGTGGATGGTAACGACTTTATGTATGACGAAGCTAGTAATAGGCAAAGCTTCACTCCTGTTCTATCGTCATAATCGTTTTTCTGTCCTCTCCCATGCAGACCCAGACTGGGCCAGTTTGAACCTGGGCGCCCTGATGTGCATCGAGTGCTCGGGCATCCACAGGAACCTGGGCACCCACCTGTCCCGTGTCCGCTCCCTGGACCTGGACGACTGGCCGGTGGAGCTCAGCATGGTCATGACCGCCATCGGGAACGCGATGGCCAACAGCGTTTGGGAGGGCGCCCTGGAAGGCTACAACAAGCCGGGGAGCGACAGCACAAGGTTAGCACCCGTCTGCAAATAAAAAGGTGGCGCTTAATGAACCATAGCAGAGATTATACAACGAGAAGCCAGAGCGGCCTTCTCTACGTTAGTCGCCGTTTATTTGCCAGCCACATTTAAGCACAGGCTTCTCACGCCACAAAATGCCCCATAAGAAGCACCAGGGGTCCATAAATGTCAGAGTGTGGAGCCAGGGATACAGTTTTATGTTTCAGTCCGTACTGTACACAGTGATTACAATGCCTCAGCCAGTGCCTTGTTGGCATCTCTATCTGGCTGTCTCTTCTTTGTAGGATATAATATCTCATATTTCCATCTGTATTTGACTCCAAACCCATAATTCAGAGTGTGACATTTTGCACTTAGCAGATAAAGACCATGTCCTGCTCCTAATCCATCAAGTTTGTCACCTGACGTGTCACGATAATCAAGAAAAGATGCTATCCCAACCAAATCCAAAACCTCCTTAAACCCTTTGTTGCTGCTTTGCATCAGTGGATTTAAATGGTGTTTTTCAACACATGCCCTTTAAGAAATGTACACTTTTCCACTCATCCTATGTTTCCCTGACCTAACTCCCCTCAACGGCCTCTCTTCCCTCTGAGGTCCCCAGATCTGGTAGGAGGATTGTTTATCTCTTGGTGACAGGTGAGACCTTGCGTCCCAGTCTGACTAATGACCTGCTGTGTGGCTGTGCAGGTAATTAAGCACACCATTATGGCGAAACCCCACCCCCAAGAGCCAGGCCCTCGGGCCCCGAGCCGCCCTGTCACATATCCATCACACGGGGCCGGGTCATCACTCGGTCTGTCACAGAGAAAACTGTCTGTGGGCTCTCGCTGGTGGCATTCCACTGTTTTAACATCACAGCGTTATAACTTTGTTAAAACAAGTGAAAAACCCACGACCGTTGCCCCCCCCCCGCGTTTTTCTGCTGCTACACCGATCAGGTCAATCAAGAATTACACAAATATGATCAAATACAGCGTGAAGGCTTAACATAGAACCAGGATACATGTTGTGCTGTCACCTAATTAGATATCGATGGCACCACATTGATACATTTGATCAGAGAAAGTGCTGTTGTATGTTTCCTTTTTCTTATAAATCGAATCTCTGAACACAAATATTTTATAACCAGTCAATGATTTTAGTAGTTTTCAAGCCAAAAAAACAAATCATGCCCTACATGTCACTTTTCTTTAGTTTATATAATTGTGATTTAAATACATGGTGCATTTTTAAAAAAAAACTGATAATATTAAGACTATTAATGAAATTTTAAGATTTGATCTTTGCACTATGGAGACACAAACACTGGAGAATCCTCACTTTGACTGAGTCTGACTGCTGAAGCTTCATCTGAATTGAGGATTTAGGATTTCAGGGTCACATCTGTGTGTTTTTTTTTATGTCAGATGAGTTTTAAGGAAATGGCAGCATTATGAATAAAACCTCTTTGTACCAAAACACAGTTTTTTAAAAATCTGGGTAAAGTAGAGGAGTTTGCCCTTCTGCTTTTCTACCCACTGAGTCATGGTCCAAGCTGTCGCTGTCTTGCCAGTGTTGCATATTTCACAATTCACAGAAACGTTGTTGTTGCATGTTGTTCCTGAGATGTTAAAAAAACAGTAAGTGGACACACGTTTGATGGTTATTTACACACCATCGCCTGGAAGTTCCACGTGCGTCATAATGTCGCACCAGAAAAGGTGCAGCGTGAACTCATATCACTTCCTTAAATAAATAACAAGAAGCTCACTTTACCATGAAGAAGTCTGAGTAATGTCTGATAACCAGGTACCAAAGTTGAATGTTTCTTGTCCATGGGTTTTTAGTGATTTTCAGTACAAAATCGTGAAAGTGCTGGTCGTATACTGTGGCTCTTTGGCTTTTGAAGACACCTAAAACGTGCACATATGGAGTCATCGTGACTGTATCTATGTTTCCGAATGAACAATTCTTTGTTTTTTCCTTCCACTGCGAAGTCTTTTCCTCCCGAATCCATCCTCTGCTTTTTTCGGCCAGTTCAGCGCTGAACGATGGCCTACAGTTATTTATTGAATGGTATCAGTGCTAAAGTGCTCCACTGTGGACTTGATGAAAGATTATTGATGTTGATTCCTCTCCGTACCACTGTCAGTCCCACGTCGCCTCGAGCCAGAAGGTTCTTCATTGTCTTAAAAATCCAATGGTGTCCCGCGGCAGCGTCTCCATTAGTCTCCAGTGTCAAACAATAAATCTCATTTGCGGCATAACTAATCCTCAGACAAAAAACAGCATTTGTAAATATCACATATGGCCAGTGGTCATTGAGAAGCTGCTGACTTTGTCGCTGATAGAAGATTGTAGCCTCGTGGGGTAAACGTTAGCATCAAATTATTTGGGCTTTATCATGGATATGATGAATTAAGACCAACTTAATGGGATGTAGTTTTTTCTTCATCCTTCTTTTTACACAATAAATCCTCCTCCTCTCCCTCTGTGGGTGATTCTCTTAACTTGAGTGCAGCACATGCAAGAGGATTTTAATTGTGTCACATCAGTGACATGAAGCAGCTTTGTGATGGCACCTCGGCAGGCAGTGTATGGCTCCCGACTCCCACTAAACATTAGTGACACCTAATCTAAACGATTCAGTAACTACCTGAATATCAGCTCAGTGTCTGATTGAATGTCTCCTGCAAGACTAGTTTTACCCCTCGCATTTTTGAGGTTTAACTTAAAGGCGTTCATCCACAAGATTGGTTTAGCTTATGATATTCAGGATGGAAGGAACACAATATATAGATTTGTCGTACGCGGAGCCGCACAGCAACACTGCGATTACTGATGTACGTCAGACTGATTGCAGGACTTTAAATTGGAAACATGCTCATATCCTTGCATATGTGCATGCGTGTCACCTGAAGTAGAAGAAGAATGGATGCTAGCAATTTCTAATGAGTCACCTGTTATGAAGCATTTTAAATGGAAATTAAAAGCTTGAAAAAAATAATGTTCTCGGTCTTTTAAAGATCTATAAGCTGTTATTAGGAAAACATGATGCATATCGAGGTTGTGGAAAATCCCTTTCTGGTTACTCTGGTAATAATGTATTTAAAGGTTGTGAATCCATTAATAAATACTCACGAGGCTTCAAAAGTTGAACCTATTTATGTCCGATAACTTATCTGTACATAATCATTATTAAAGCCTTTGGTTGCCATTAATGACCTATTTGTGAAAGATGCTACCGAATGCTTTAAAAAAATCATGTCTGACCAGTTAACGGCTAAATAATCTGTGAGTACATTTGCGGACGTTTTGCTTTGTGGCTGATCTCTGCAGTCAGCATATCGGAGGGGAGTTGTTCTTTTAATTAGCACCGGGGCGTCATTGTGTTTTGCACGCCACCTCTAATTGCTTCACATGTTGGTGTTAGAAAACACCACAAACTATTTTGACGGATACTGTGGGGGGGGTGGTCCAACGACTAACTTTACCCTTATCCTCCGCATGAGCTCTCACACACACACACACACACACAGACACAGACACAGTAAAACACACACACAGTAAAACACACACACACACTCTCACACATACATACACAGACACCAGTTCTCATTTGGGGGAGATGTCCTGGAGCGTGGACGGATGTGGACGGCTATCCCTCACTGACGCGGGCCTCTCACTGTCACCCTCTGTAGGCTCCGCGCCGCCCTCGGCCACAGGCAGGTAATAGCTCTGATGAGAGCCCTCCACTTTGTTTCAGAAATAATTTGCCACTCCTGCCGCCTGCAGGGGCCGCTCGGTAATAAAAATGAATCACATCGCTAACCTCTCCAAACCTGGCCCCCGCTGCCTGTTTTAACCCCTTCTGCTCCGGCAGTGGCGTCTTGGCTCGTCCTCTCCCGAGCTGTTTGTGTGAGGCTCCTGGTTTAGGATCCGTCCACGTCGGCCTGTGTGTTGGTTGCCTTCCCGGCCACTCACAGGTTAGGAGTCGCTGGAACGCCAACTCTCGGAAGAGCTTTCAGAATAGCCGGCCTTGCCAGGAGCTCTGGCGGAGGAAGAGTAATTAATTAAGACAAATTAATGACTGGGTCTTCCCCATGTCCTCCCTCTCTCAGTCTCTTCCTCTGCCATTCACTCTCTTGCTCTCTCTCTCCAAATGAAACCCACAGGTCAGTAATTAGCCCTGTGTGGGAGAAGTGGCACCACAGTCACTAATTGCCCACATGCCATCGGGTTTCAGAGCCAGGTAGACGAAGAGGAAGGACTGATTCATTGTGGCACAGTCCACTTAACCGACGCCATTCAGCTTCAATATTGTTAGCATTTACAAAATCATGACAAAAGACAGTTTTACGATGACGTGAAATAAAAGGATCTGATTCTTTGGAAGCGCCCCCCCCCCTTGGCTTTGTACGTGTGGGTTCAGCAAGGGTTAAAAGCGTGAGCATTTAAAGGTATTAGTTTATCTGGCACAAAAACACATCCACTCGATCACGAGGGGTCTGACAGCCTCATTAATGTCACAATATATTCAGCCTCTCTCAGCACAGCACATTTGTTCTGGTCATCTGCTCAGAACGTGCTCTTGAAGTGAGAAAAGCGGCATCGATTCCACTTGTAAAAATATTTGTCTAAATTCTTTTGCCGCCGTTATTCTCCGAGAGGACCGCACCGTGTCAACACTGTACCCGCTGGACCATAGGGGGCCTTATTTAGCACTTTTTCTGCTGCAGCGTTTACTGTGTTGCTCCGTCATTTCTGGCCCCTAGCAACCTTTGATGCTTTGGGGCCCAGCTTTCTTCTCCCGTTGTGTTCGCTTTTTCTTTTTTTTTTTTTCATCTGTCTTCTCCCTCTGAGCCCCCTCTTCGTCTTTCTACTGCCGTCCCCTCTTCCTCGCTCTCTTGTCTCTTCCCTCCCCTCGGTTTGTGGAAGTGGAGCTGTCGGCTGCATGGGAATCGGGCCCATACAAGTTGCCCACCCCCACTGAGAGGTCTGTTCAGGCTGCTCAGACCCCGAGCCCCCACCCCCCCCTCATCAACCCCCCTCCGAACCCTTCAACACCACCATTTCTCCCCTTCACTGCGTCTGTTTGATGTTGTCCGCAGTGAATTTGGATGCTCGGGAAAGAGTAGGAGGAGCCCGAGAAGCTTTGATTGTTTATGAGGACTGTGCGTTTGAAAGATGTGCTGGTGGTGGGACGGACATCCTCCTCTTCCTATGGACCGATGCACCTTTATTGCAGGCGACCAGATTGGTCATTCTGTGGCTACTCCGTCGCTGGCTCCGCCCCCCCTCCATCTGAGTTTCCCTTCCTATAAATTCCCAGTTCGCCTTTGTCTTTCAGGCTTGACTAATTATCCTTGTTTGTACCTCTTTATTTGAATTCAGTCATGTGTTCTTGACTCCGTGGGCCGGGTATAGGAGAATCATTCCGCCATTTGCCACTTAATTAAGTCAGGGTCAGGATCCATTGCTCAACAGAGAGCTGAAGGGACAGAGCTCTAATAGAATTATAAAAGAGGCCTTTCTCTACTGTTAGGGCTGCCTTTATCTAGGTGGGCTCCGCGCAGGCAAATGAAAGGGGACACCAGGAATCCCATTTCCACTTAGGCCTCGGTAAGCATCTTGGTGTTTGCCCAGGACTTCTTCCAAATAAAACTCTGTGAAAGCAAAGTTCAACAATGATGCTCAGCTGCGAGATAACTCTGAATAATGGAGGAAGTTTGTGGCGAAGCTTGTTTTTACTTGAAAGAGACGGAGGCATTTTTATAGGGATCTTTAAGCTCCTCTCTGTCCCCTCAGCAACAGAGAAATTTGGAACAAGTATGTGCTCAAAGCCAGGGTGGTGTCTCGTAACCTCTGCCCATGTGTAACCTTTATGTGTGTGTGTGTGTATATAAGAGGAACCATCAGTTCAATTTCCTTAATATCCCCCATGCTGTGAAAATTCACTCTCCTCTCCCTCCCCTCCTCCCCTCCCTCCCGCTCGGACCAGGCGTTTTTTGACATGTTAAATCTTCCGATTTTATTTTTCTTCCTCCTGTGGTGAGGAAGTGTCCTTTTCAAGGGTCTCAGTTTCCCCCCTGACTGTCTAAACCCTACCTCTGTTTGGATTGTTTTTCTATTTCAAACAAAGAGACAGAGGGGGATTACCATTTCACTTCCTTCCACACTCTTTCTTTCAAGTGGTAGCAGCTGGGGAATTTTTTAAAAACCACTGCTTGCTTGCTTTTTTTTTTTAAATCTAAAAAGAACTGTGGTTGGATTTGGAGCTCGGCATCAGTCATGAGCGAGGGCTGTTTTTTTTGGGTCCGTTTTTGTATCGCAGGCTAACAAAGTGTCCTCGGGGCTCCTTTCTGAGATGTTGACGTCTTCTTAATGGCTCTGCTCAGCCTTTTTGTTTCGCATCTCGGTGCTAACTTTCTGCCTCATTTAGCTCATATCAATTCACTGGGCTCTCCAGATTCAGCGTCTCATTCATGGTCTAGCTTTCTGCTGCACACGTTTGGACAACAGCTCTTACGCCTCTCGTTTCTAACGGCGCTTAAATTTTTGTTAAAGGTCGGGTTTTTGCCTTGAGGGGTACTTCAGAGGTTATAGAGTTTTCAGACTTTATCCTCTTTGGCAGTAAAAAAAACCAGAGAAACTTGTTTTCAAAGACTCCACCGGAAATAAGAGGGGAGGGCAGGACAGCCCCTTCCTGCTCTGAGCAGTCCGCTGCCTCTAAGGCCAATTGATTTGCTAACAGGCTTGTCCTCACATAATGACTGAGTGGGGATTGATGGAGGTCTTACACCATAAAACTCAGAGCCACTGCAATTGCCTGCAATTGGGCTGTATTGTTGTTCACATAATACCCTCAACCTTAAGAAAAGATTTGCTTATGGTGAAGCAGGGGAAAGGACTTCTCCCCACCACGTTTTCTTCCTCCAGCTTTAGGACAATTTTAAGTTGCTTTATGAGCTTCCAGTTGTGCTTCGCAGTTAATCAGTTTGTGCTCTGGCGCTGATAAAGGCTTTTCCATCACATCCTTAGCTCCTGTAGTTAGGGCCGGTGCCGCGCTCCTCTGTGCAAGACGAACTGCTCCGCGAGGGGAATCTGGCAGCTGACATATGAGTCTGAAAATGGTTGCTGTCTGTGGTAAGTTGGCAGCCATGACACCCAGCTGCGAAGGTCGTAATCAGGGAGAATGACTAATGCTGAACCG
The DNA here is from genome assembly GCF_024713975.1 of Paralichthys olivaceus. NCBI lineage: Eukaryota > Metazoa > Chordata > Actinopteri > Pleuronectiformes > Paralichthyidae > Paralichthys > Paralichthys olivaceus. The sequence continues at coordinate 8,170,223 of NC_091108.1, read as the reverse complement.
GTTACAATCATTGAAAACAGTTGCTGTAATAGAAAATGGGTTATTTGGTGATGTACGTAAACAGAAGATCCACTCAAATTACAACATATAAATACAATACAAATGTTTTTTGCTGAGCTCTGGTGGTACATGTGCAAATATCACTGATTACCACATTTTAAGGACAGACAAGAAATTATTTCTAGCTCTATGGATAAGAGTAACCAGGATGTTGAATCTGGGAAAAAGAAGCAATATTCCATTTCTTATTATAACAAATAATATTATCAACAAAGTATTGTCTGTGTTGTCTGTGTTGCCAAAGCCTGATGTAGTTTATCCCTCTGTGTCACAGATTTTCATTGTCCAACAAAAACAACAACACTGTTTTAATGGACGACATATGATAAACAATGGCACTGTAATTACCTTTGCCAATGAGGTTATGTTTTTGTTTTGTTTGTCTGTAATTTAGCAGAATTACGCAAAAAACTGCTGGATGAATTACCAAGAAACTTTTTGGAGGAATGGATCAGGGATCTGAGTAAATGGGCCGAGCCACAAATTTTGTTTCACTTTCTCCACAGCATTTCCCACACAATTTATTCAATCAATGTCTGTAGCAGGAGTGCAACACTCTGTCACGCAACAGATTCTGAGCGACAGGTAAACAGACTAATGAGCTAAAGACAAGTTCTGTGTATGCTCACAACTTTCACTGATACTATGAGGACTGACTGCTCTCGTGGACGGTAACAACTTTATGGACGATAGCGCAAACGTGCAAGCAAACAACTCTGTGAGTAGCTGCTATACAATGCAGCAACAGAGCAAAACACCAAGTTTGAGGTATTTTATTTTATGAAGAGAAGTGGTGAGATAGGGTCTTAGAGAGCCCCTCTTGTTAAGTTAAGTTAATCCCACATACAACAGTGCATCAAGTGTGTATTTAAATAGTCTCTGACAAATGGATTTTTACTCATATTTGAGTAATGACAGTTCAATAGAGATCAGGCTGAATTTACGGCAATAAGGAAAACATAAAAAACTTCAGACTTACAGGCGACTTTAAAGACAATTAGTCAAAAGTTTATTCTCCTCCGTTGTAGTTAAAACATTAAAATGATAATTGAAGTATATTATTTAATGTGCATATTGTGTCATTGTTCATCTCAAAGGTTGATTTGGGTGATTAAGTTGTGCTCCATCAGTTTGTGTTTTGCTGTGATTATGATGGAATAGAATTGAAGTGAATGAGATTGTCAGTTTGCACTTGCTGCTGCTGAGCCTCACTCCTTTCACACGGACTCCCATGAGAGCCTTGTCACTCCAGCCGGCGTCGCCACTCTAACTTATCCGTACAAACCTCCTTCTCTCTGTCACTCAGCCACAAATCTAAACAACAGCCTCTTTCTGCTCGCCTTATCACACCGGCTGACAGGGTCACAGGGTTAGTGCCACACTGGGCATGCTCAGTCATTCACATATTGATATTGATTTTCTTTTTCTTTTTTATTTGGACAGTTTGTATGTGGGCAAAGAATGAAACAGGGGGTCAAGATGGAGCGCGATAGATAGAATTCTGTCCTAGCGATAGAGGACAGAGTCTTCCCTCGTTCTCTATTCTCTGCTGCGGGCTGGAAGTGAAGGAGCCCCACATCGCACTGTCCCTCTCTGGCTGCCATTCAGCCCCATCGATCTGACTCGGGGCCCAGCCACCCCAAGGGAGACCGGGGCTCGGAGACACACTGCCTCTTTTGTGGAGGGGATCCATCAGTTCAGACTGACAGCCGACAGCGCTGATAAAAAAAAAAAAGAAAAAACGTCCCCTCCTTCCTGTATTGTCCGCAGCAGACATGCTGTTAGAGATGTGTAACCTTTAGAAGGCTGGCCAGACTCTAACCGTCTTGCTGTCGACTGTAATCACTAGAAAGTGGAATATTGCCCAAAGCTTCACACCCTTTGGCATTCTCTCATCTCTCCAGCCCATCTCACTGTATTATTTCCCAGTGTGATAGCAGAGGCTAGTGGCTTTCCTGTGCTCTAATCATTTAGAAATGTCACTTTACACCAGTGAGTCTCTCAGGCCAATTACTGTAATGTTTCCCTTGTGTGACCACATTCCGCATTTCCTGTTTATTCCTTTAAATCGCTGCTTCTGCAATATGAGCGAAAAACTTAAAGTTCCTTAACTTGGTGCTAAATTGTGAACAGCGTGGTTCATCATGCTTCACCCTGCCTGACCTGTAGCATCTCTTTCATTTCCGTCTCTCAAGGGAGGAGAAGGAGCGCTGGATCCGAGCCAAGTACGAGCAGAAGCTGTTCCTGGTGGGGTTGCCCCAGTCCGACGTGCCCCTGGGGCAGCAGCTGCTCCGGGCGGTGGTGGAGGATGACCTGAGGTTGGTGGTGCTGCTGCTGGCCCACGGCACCAAGGAGGAGGTTAACGAGACCTACGGGGACGGGGACGGGCGGACCGCTCTGCACCTATCCTGTGCCATGGCGAACGTGGTGATCACACAGCTGCTCATCTGGGTGAGTGGGCTCCTCTGACTTTGAGGAGAACAGTCAGAGGTGGATGAATCATGTTATTGTTCGAATTTAGTGTTGGGGCGAGTGAACGGAAGTGTGAAGGGAAAGATTATCCAACAGCCACTTATCATCTTTTTATTTTGTCAATTTGTTTTTTTAAATAATCATTTCAATTCTGATGAATCCCATTAAATTTCTTCTAAATCTCCAAACCATGTGAAAGCCAAATCTTTCCGATCGGCCTCTTACACCTCTCGTCTTCTCCTGCAGTACGGTGTGGACGTGAAGAGCCGCGACGCTCGCAGCCAGACGCCGCTGTCCTACGCTCGGCGAGCCGGCAGCCAGGAGTGCGCAGACATCTTGCTTCAGCACGGTTGCCCCAACGAAACGAGCACCCTCACCTCGGTGGCCACTCCCAACATGAGCCGCCGCAACCCCAACATCAACAACAACAACGCCCAGTGTGAGCTCAACCGCAGCATCAGCATCATGTAGGAGGCAGCGAGCGGCCGCGAGGAAACAGACATTAAAACCCTGCACCCACCCCTGTCTCTTCCAGTACTTCCTCCTGTTTCACACTGTGTAACCCAGCAGCTACGGAGAGATACCGGGAGTAATGGACTCATTGTTAATATTCCACTACGCTGACAGAAGTGGGTCTGTGAGGTTCGGACATTGTACATTGTTTGTTTTATATTGTTATTTTGTAATTGTTTTGTTAAATTCATTCGATCTTGGTCTGAAAAGATCATGATGAGCTTTGAAGCTTTATGTTCTTTAAGCGTCAACCAAACAAATGACTTACTTTGGCATTCATACCTTCCCCTACGAAAAGCATTTCCTTAATGCTTGAACATTTCCTTTCACGTCTTCCCCCTCTGCAGCGTGAGCTGATTTTATAATGAGCGTAAATGAGAAACTTCCTTCAAATTTTCAAGCCGAGGCATAATAACATGAAACTGTGAGGAATAGTTTTCACAGTGACAAAACACTGATGTGAGAAGGAAACTAAATCTTCCATGATATCAATGGCTGTTGCAGCTTTTAGTAATGATGCATGGCTTCAACACGGCTATCAAACTCTTGACATACTATTCTTATACAAAGGCAAAGCAATAATAGCCAAAGAGTCCAAATGATTGAGATTCTTTAGACTCCGGATCATCATAAAGAAGTTGATTGCAGCGTTCCAATGGGGTGAAAGTGTCATTTCCTTCGCCACCCTTATGATCCTCCAGTAAAAATGTCCATGACTATAAAGGAATTAAGGGGCATAATGTTTTATGACCATCGAGCCACATGGCTTTGTGAGCGAGCCTCTTCAATCAGAATGCATTCAAATTCAAGAGTTTGATTGAAACTGTGAAATTGCACCATTATCATGTCTTTGTTGGAGTAATTTTTCGATTGACCAGATTGTGTTGATAATTGTTTGACACAGATTTGTGCGATTTCAAACCATGAGCGTACTGAAATATCCTTTCACCTCCCGTGGCCAAAAGCTGAAAACCTGGTACTCCAGAGTGTGTTTACTCCATTATTGCTGTGAAATACATATATGGTACTAATGTGTGTACTTACTGTACGACACGTGTGTGCTTATGTCTTCTTCTGTTTGTAAACTCTGGAGAAAGGACACTGGGGAGAAGACAAACGGCTGCAGTGAAGATTTGGGAACATAACTGTGTTTTAATGTACAGACCTCTGTAAAAAGGTAGTTCTTGTTCCATCACCCTATTCCTTATAAGAACAGTTTTAACGTACTCTGACTTTTAGAAGAAAAAAAAACGACCCTTTCCTTCTCCTTGACCCAGTGTACCCTCCCCCATCCTGAGAGCATAGAAGCAGAACTCCCTGCTCCCTGCAACAAGATGCATTCCAGTGACGGAAACTGGAGCGACATTTAGGGATTAGATTAAGTTAAGGATGTTCATAAGAAGTAAGTAGTTTGACCCTCTGTGCATTATTAGAAATGAACAGTATTCCACACTCATGATAAGTTCATTTATTAAATAAGACTTGGGCACCTCAGTGAAATCAGGTGGCGTTAACACTATGTCTACAGTGTATTTCCCCCATTTGTTTAACTGCCATTTTGAAAGTTTCAAACCGTCTTGATTTGCTCAGTTTACGAAGGCAGGATGTATGTTTACGTTTTTGTTTTGTTTACCAATACAGGCCGATGTTGAAAATGTGGAATGGATCGTTTGGAGGGAATATGCTTTAATTTGCTTTTCTCCGAGAGTTAAATGAGATTAATAAGATTGACACCACACTCTCGTCTGTATTTAAAGAGCTGGAGGCAGGAAGCAGAATTCCCCAAATGATCCGATTAAAACGTTATAGAAACAACTGCAAATTCAAGCAGATACCTTAGAATACACCTAACCCCTGTGCTGTGGTACCGGCCTTTCTCCGATCTTTACTTGAACTTATTTCAAGTACATTTCAGCGTAGGAGATTATTTGTGAGATGAGTTTTAAAGTGTACAGTGATGACTGAACTTTTATTGACTTACTGTAGATGCTGAAAAAAAACACTAGAAACTTCCTGTTTTACCCCCAAACACCACATGAAGTGTACATATTAGCTTAATGCCTTTATCTACAGACAAGCTCCTCTTAGAGAAACAAACTGAGCTGGTTTTTTGGTCCTCTTGACCAACGAACCGTATTTTAAATATGTTGCTTTTGTTTCTCCTTTGACATATTTTTTAAAGGTACTTTTGTTTGGTCTCAACATTAACTGACCATCTTTGGTACTTGTGTATAATGATGTACATTTGACATATTTATAATGCAGTATGTAAATATCTTTTTGTTTTGTTCTGTTTTGTTTGAGTTAATTTTCCTATTGTAATTTCCTTTTTACGTTCAGAACGTGAAACAAAGCAAAAGCTAAAGAGTAACTCGTTGTATGCTTGGATGCTTGGCTGACTGTTGACCTATTAATAAACACTCAACGATGTAGCCTTCCCTGGATTTGGGGAAATCGACGCATGTGTCTTGTGTTGTTCATTCATCATCCATCACGCCCCCGTCGCTTCTGTGCCTGATCTACTGAAGCCTAACAGAGAAGGTGAGACTCTCAAATTAAAAATATCACTGTCGTTTTGAGAGGAACTGCCATTTCATGTTATTCTCTCCTGCGTGTTCCCTCGTCAGACCTCACCGGATCAAATCTTATTCATGTGGCCCAGAGAGAAAGCAGGTGTGTCTCGAGGTAAGTAAAGCGACCTCTCCACTTCCTGCTCGTGGGACCCCCAACAGTCGTTGAAAGAGGATTAAGATATAAAGCTGGGCTTAGTGTCAGGCAGCACGACACCGTGGGGAAAAGTGAAAGGTCTCAGTGTTCAGAGGAGTCAAGCCCTCACTAATCCACTTCTTATTTCCTGCTAATCTCGTCTGGGCATATCTTCATCCCCTTCCTCTCTCTGTTGGCTGGCATTGTTTGCGCTTTATTACCTGATGTCTCTTTTATTTTCCCTCTTCCTCCCTCGACGCTGGATTGACATAAAGCCACAGTACAAAGAGTCGCGCTTGAAGGCCCCTGAAAACTTCTTCCAGCAGGAAGCCAGTCGACATCAGTTGGGTTCTACATGAGCACTTTTCTGCTGTTGTTTCAACACTCTGGGTGATTTCACATAACATATTTGAGTATTCCTTTTACACTCTGAGCTCTTCTCACTGTTTTTAACTTGTATTATCACAATTTGCATTTGAATCAGAATACGATTTTTCCAGATGACAGATACTTGTGTAAACCAATCGTGAAATTCTGACAATTTCAAGCTGCTGAAAGGTTTTAACTTGCATGAACTTGTTTCATATATGACATACAGCATATAACACCCTGCAGACACAGAGCAACACATGTTCTGTCTTGCAGCTAAAAAAATACTCCTCTATGTTCACCAGCTAGTTGCGAACTTCATCTGTCTGCCATTTGGAGCTTGACTCTTTTATTTCTCCTTGAAACAACGTTCATGACGGAGCTGTGGGCAGTAAAACTAAAACAAGTGAGTGAGGTGATAATAATCTTTATTAGACTTTGTCTCATACATCCATTAATGTGACATCATTAATATAAAACTATTAATTATAGCAGCTTTAAGATTTTAGTTAACGCTTAAAATGTCAGACCTTGATCCCACCAACCTAACCTGATGGCTGTTACAGTTTTCTACGCCTCCTGAGAAATATTATCAAAAGGAAAATCTGCCCTGTAATTTATTACCACACGTCTTGGCAGAGCCCGGCCACTTGTGTTTGTTGTGGCGAGACTAGAGAGCTCGCTTGCACTGCTGTGTGTTTTGATATTTCATCAGGGCCTGCTAAACAGTGAGGAGGGCTCTCTGCCGCCCACCTCTTCTCAGACAAATTGCTTCCAAGATTGCAGAGGTGGGTCTGAGGCTGATGGATGGCTACACAAAGACCTGACGAGACCATATTTGCAAACATTAAATCCATATTTCCATAACATGTAGGCTCTGCTTGGCCACGGGCCACTTTACCAGGCTGCTTATCAAGCAGTCAGCGACATGGATGTTGTTTTAAGGTGTCGCCGAGCGGTGGCTTGTCTTACATGTTTGTTTCTGCTCGTCTTGATCTGGTCACAGTTGCTTCCTGTTTTTTGTCCTCCTCCCATCACCCGTTTAACCTCTCCAACCAGTAATTACATCCACTCCTCTCTCTGCATCTGACCATCTCTCCTCTCCCCAATCCCCCCCAGACCTGAACATCCATTTATCAATTTCAGCTCCATCATGTCTAACCAGTGCATCCATGTTGCACCCTGCCCTTTCTGACGGCCTCAAACCCATGTCTCTCCTCTCATTTCCATATCCTTGAACCTCGAACTAATCAGCAGATTTCAGCACCGTCTCTGCCTCTCTTTCCCCCCCCGCTGCCAACCTGGTTCTCTCCTACGCCACCATGCTTGCTCTCTCCATCCTCCTCTCTCTCCTTTGTTTTACATAAACGCTCTGTTCCCATCACTCTCTCCCATTCTCCCTTTTTCTCCCTTCTCCCCACTCTCTTTCTCTCTTTCTTTCCCCCGTTGGCTTTTGCCTGCATTTCTCTGTTAATTTGCCTGAGAATGCATTAGCTGTAATGAAGGCTGAGGGCCGAGGGAATCCTCCAGGGTTCCATTAATCATCCCCCCTCAGACAGGCAACCTTGATTACAAGTGGCAAGAAATTCATTAGAGCCGGGCCTCTGACAACTCTTATCTCCGCCACTAGATCTGACTCATTAGGCAGCCAAATTAAAGCTATGATGGCCCTGATGAAACTCATCGCTTGTTTATCTTGTGCGATTTGATGCATCTGCCCATACATCACTGTAGCCACCACTGTCCGGACCCTCCCAAGAAGTCAGGCCTCCAGTCTGCACACTCACACAAGCAGCAAGTAATGAGGTCCCTCCTCTCTCTGCCTCTGTGTCTCTCTCTCCAGGTGGGAATGTGGGAATGGTTTAATGTCTTTGCTGAAGAGAACTTCTGATGTTTCCATTTGTGATTCAAGTAGCAAACTGACACAGACGCTGTCTTGGGACCCAATTGTGCAGAGAGTATTAAAACTTGTATAGTATAATGAAAAGTAATTCGAAAACATACTAAATCTGTAATAACTCTTTGTATTTAGTGTTTCGATTGAGCTAAATGCCACCCTTTTGAGTCAATAAGTTTACAAATAATGACAATAATTCCTCGACTAATCAAAGTGAATTGCAATAGTTACTGCTCACATCATCCTGATAATAACAACCAACGTTAAAATGAAATCTGGGCTGTGTCATGGCTCCTCATTGTCATCTCCGCCACGCAGCTCATGGGGACTGAAATAGCCGCGGCTGCACTCTGGCACAGCGTCGTGGAATTGACCATCTATATTAGTCAGCTCTTGGACCATAATAAAACTTCCACCGCTGCCTCACATGATCATCACTCCTTGAGTCCCCATCCGAGTGTCACAGTCTTGATGTATGAGGTGGACAGTAAAATAAACTTTACTACTCATGGGTGTCCGGGTCATGAGCTGTCTGTGTAAACTCTGAGGTCAAACAGCGATAAGAGTTATTTTCATCCATGAGATGCTTTAGAGGAATAAAGGGCAATAGTGTGTTTCCTGATTTGTAAGATGATTCCTTCGCATTTTGGCAAATATAATAATTGAGCAGTTAATTTAGGAGAATATTAACATTAATATAAGATTTGAAGAATCATACTTCAACAGGTGCTGCTGACGATTAAACGTGGCTCGAGGCGTGAGGTTAAAAATGTGGGAAACAAATCACTTTCTCCTCTGAAAGAGAAATTATTCCAACATGAGACTTTTCTGGAAAACACTTCACAGAAACTGTGTAAACCCAGAATCAAGTCCTCTTCTCCTTTTTCCTGCTGGAGGATATTTATGTGGTCAGAGAATGTTTTAGTTACACGTTATTTTAATAATGCTGATCTGTAGTGTAACGTTGCCGTGTAACTTTCCATGTGAACAGGTCGAGGCATTTATTTGTTTATGTCACTAAGTTACAGATGAGTAGTGTGAATTATTATGTAGTTATAGGAAAAAGATTTTATACCTTAATACACCTTTAAATATTTTTGAAGGTTAAGCTCCAGAACTGTAAAACAAACCTTCATACAAATATGTCATTTTAAATATCTATTTATTTTTTAAGAATTCACTATGAGTATTAATATTTAGACTATTTATCAAATCAACTTTAGATAAAAAAGATTACACCTTAATTTAGAAAGGTCTTGTATCCATAGTTTGATTAACCACAGAAACAACATATTTATCTTTAATCAAATTGCATCTGGATCCTCTAACTGTCTGATGAAACGACTGCACATGACTCATTTGTGAGTTAAATATTTTGTTGTTGTCAGATGAGAAAGAGCTGCTGTCTGGTTGCTCCTGTGTGGTGACTGGTAGAGAAGTTCATCACAGTGTGTTGAATGTGTTCAGTCTAATGAGGATCCATCAGTCCACTTGAGACAACATGGCCTCCTAAAGAGAAATCAATCACTGCTGCCTATTTAAAAAAAAAAGAGAGACCCAGCTGCCTTTCAGGTCCTGATGATTTTTGTGGAGGAGAAAATATTAATATGATTAGAGTCACTTTCCAAAAACACCCTTGAATTAACACTATGAAGCAGTTTGAATATAAAAGATTAAAGCATCGTGCAATTTTTCAGGGGAAATAATCTTATCAGAAATATTGAAAATTGATATTAATGTCAACAGAATTTTTTAAATATTGCTGTTCTTTTATTTAAAATGTGTTCAATAGTAAAAAAACCCTGATGAAAGTTACTGTTTTAGACTCCTCAAATTAGGTCAAAATAAGTGCAGGCCACATTTTCAAATTTCACAAAATAAAATTATTCCTCCACATATTTTTCCCCAAAAACACTAAAGACAAACCTGTTATTCTAACCTCGCAATAATAAAGATTCAATCTGGATTCAAACTTTCGTATAAAGCGATTTATTAGGTCAATATACTTTACACTTGTCCCTTATTTGTTTGGTCATAACCTCCTTCACATCTTTTCTTATTTTTTTTCCACATGGAGCTGTCGAAGCTGGATCCTCCAGTCGCCCGAAACAAAATAAAGAAAAACGTCTTAAGTTACATGCAAATGTGGTTCAACAAATTCTTTACTAAAACACGAAACGAAAATCCAGAATAGTTTCACCGAATGAGGACATGCACATAACCAACAGAACAGTTTGGCCCTACATATAAATACTTAGAAAATCTTTACAGTCTCATCTCATCATAGTGCCCGTTTATATTTACATATTCACACAACAATAAATAAAAAATCATGACAGCATTTTGCCAAATAATTCATCTGCCTGCGAGAAAATCCTCAGACAAAAGGAACTGACTGAATCCTCCTCATTGTGCTTCATGCGTTCAACAAATCAGTGGAACATATAGAGTCAATGTAAGTGTGTTTTTATTATTATGATGAATGTGTTGGAGTTCATGGCCTGGTCCCTTGCTCTATCTGTTGGTGCTGACTCCTCACGGCAAACCTGTTGACGTGCACGGGGATGGGCACCACGATTTTGGGGTTTCGCACCGGTTCTCCTGAGCGGTTGTTGACGTTTCCAGCTTTGATCCGTTTCCACTTGGCCCTCCGGTTCTGAAACCAGATCTTCACCTGCACCTCGCTCAGTTTGAGTGCGTGTGCGATCTGGGAGCGCTCAGTCAGAGAAAGGTACTTTTTACAGTGAAACTCCTTTTCAAGTTCCAGCAGCTGCTCGCTGGTAAAAGCTGTTCGTCTCCTGCGGCTCTTCCCCGCCGAGCTGCCGGTGGGCAGCGCCTCCTGCGAGCCGGCTTTCAGTTTGCTCTTCTGCGTCAGGGAGCCACAGTTGTTCCCGTCCGAGAAACTCTCGTTCTCGCTGTCCGCGGAGCTGTCCTCCCGGTCGCTGCACACGGTGTCCGCGGATTTCAGGTCCAGCTTCTCGTCGTCTGAACTGTACAGTTTGGTCTCACCTGAAATGTGGAGGGAAAAAAAGGAAAGACACGTTAACAATGAGGCATTTATCCATGAGCCAGAAACACTCCATTACGCACATCAATTGATGAGGTAAAGATAACAGGCAACAAAAACTAGTTGAGAAAAATTCATGAAATGATAATTGAGAGAAACATTATTGCTGAACTAATAATGAACCATCACAACTGTGTGTGTGTGTGTGTGTGTGCGTGTGTAAAACCATTTTTCACTGGTGGCATCTGAGCACATTTTGGCCTATTGTAAGTGCAACTCCACAAAAACGAATTTCCTGAGGTTTTCCTTGGATCGTTTTTGTTTAGAAAAAATCTGATCAACAATTAGAAATAAATGTAATTATATTTCTAATATAATTGTGACTATAACAATTGTTTTCTCCTTCCAAACTTCCACCAACTTGTATCCACAGGATTTAGTCGACACTGGGAGTTGTCTCATTAATATTTCTGACATTTCTTTCAACCAAAACTAATGAAACGAGTTTCTTTTCATTGAATCCTCCCTGATCCAGCTGCTCCTCGCAGACTCTCTGAGTGTTGGACCAGCAACCTTCGCATTTTACGCACAGTGGTCACTTATGTCCGTGAGGATAAAATACCACCAATGAATCACGAGGCCGATCTTACCTGATATTGTCTGAAAAGTTTCCGAGAAGTTGAGCAGATCGGAGCCCTTGTCCCGGCCGTGCAGCTCCTCAGAGTGCGGACTCTCCTGCCTCCTCGCCCCGGGATCGACTGCGCTTAAACGCGGACCGGGGAGCTCTTGTGGTGGATAGAAACTGTCCGGCGGATCCGAGAAACTCGGCATGGTTGTGGTGAGAGCAACCATGGATGGCACCCCCTGCCCCAAACTGGCGCAGAAGGTGTTGGTGAGCCGTCCCGCGAAAGAAGCCAAAGGCGCAAGTGGAGGAATACCCGAGGACAGAGGCGAGTGAGATAAAGCTTGCGGAATAACCAAAGGTCTGTAGGGCATGAACATGGGGTAGCCCGTGTAGAGCAGGTGTCCCGGTCTGGGCTGAGGGGTCCCTATGAGGGAATCGATTGAGAACGCAGTCCCTTGGCCGCCGGGTCTCTGCATTTTTGCAGGTGAGCACGTTTTAACGCAGAGGAAACTTGGAAGCAGGTGTCCCCTTCCTGTGCCGCGCGTAAAAACTTTTCAGCGTGAGGACGGAGCGAATTGAAAGTAGATCCTCTGGCGTGTTGTCATCCCTGGAAGTGGAGCTCTTCTCCGGATCTGTGCGCTCTATATGCGTCGGTCAGTGGGGCGCTTTGCCGTGTGCCCCCGCTCCGCTACACCTTTTCCCTCTTATTTGTCACACACACTGAGACATAAACACACGCTCCCCTCTCTTGTCTATCTGCCTCCCACACCTCCGCCCCTCTCCGCTGCACCGCGTGTGTGCGTAATGTGTGCGCGCAGAGAGAAAGAGAGAGAGAGGGAGAGAGAGAGAGGGCGAGAGCGCATTGGTTATAATCCGCAATACAAGAGGGATGAAAAGGGGGAGTTTCCCTGGGGGCTCATCCATCTTCCTCAAATTACGCTTCATTTCCTTATTCAGCCTCTGACTTTTTGGCCGTCTTGAGAGGCGGTAGTTTCCCAGTGGAGACCAAATAGACGGGTCGCACCCCTCCTCACCCCTCCTCCCCCCTTTTTTAAAGCCAGGTTTCACCATTGACTTGCAAAAAAAGAAGAAGAGAGAACTAGTGTGAGAGACTGCTCCAGCCCTTCCCCTTCTATAATCGTTGACCACACCAACCCAATCAGCTATTATTAATTTTGATTGATGATAAGTAATTACTCTGGATGCGAGGGGACGGAGTAAAACAACGGTGGCTTTTGTTGGAATATTGGGGCCGATGGGCATTAGAGTCAGGAGAGGAGGAGAGAGGAGGAGAGAGGGGGTGAGAGGCAGATGTTTCCCCGCTCTCTGTCTTATGCTCCCCGGCTAAAAACAATACGTTTTGGGCCTCAGGGGGGAGGAAAAAAAAGAGAAGTTGCTGCAACAATTGTTCCCAGGAGAGAGATACTCTGCGAGAAATTAGATCCACATAAAAGGCGTTGACGCAGAGGTCAACTGCAGCGTGGACACGGACACTCCGGGGCCAAAGTCAAATTTAAATGGATTTCCACTTTGTCTCAACTCGTTTAAAACACACATCACACATCAGCTGCCAATTAAAACCACAACAATTCAATTAACACATTTTCTCCTCTTTGTGGGGAAGAATTATTCAAACCCTCATGTGCAGGAAAAAAAAGGTAAAATCACTTTTCTCCGTTTTCTTTAAGCACTGGTTTTAATCGCAGATCATTTCACCTTTTAAATGGCAATGGGGGCTGATGATGATTAGCCCTATTGAGGCCTAGGTGCCCGAGCTCTCCAGCCGCTCGTCTGATTGCACGAGGACACAAACATATCACCAGCGGCTCTGATTAGCTCTGGAGGACCAGGCTAATTCTCATAATTGCGGGTGACTCCGGCTTCAGACGCAGCTCCTGTCTGTGATCCACTGAAACCATTCACCGAGCTCCTCTGGTTCCAGTGTCTCATGTTTCTCTGCTGATCATCTGGTGTCATTTAATCCATTGCAGTCGTGTCTTTTGTAGTTTTCATCTGAAATTAACACTCAAAGAGGATTCATAATGTGGATATATATGGATGACTTTTCCTCTCATGCGTAATGAGTGATGATAAATCTGCAGAATGGTCCCATTAAAAGATCGTAAGTGTTAAAATCTTCTAACTCAAATAAACACGAGGCCTTAAAATAAAATAAATAATAAATAATCTTACAAATATCTTAATTTGTACTAAACAAACATATACAGATTCTAATCCAAAATTCACAATTTGCAAATGATGGCAGATTGGAGGAAGACATGTTAATTGTCTTTTTTCTCAATTAAGTTTCGGATGTTTAATAATCGAATTATATATAAAGATAAAAGATGATCTGGAATTTCACAATGAAAGCATCCCAAGCTGCCCAAAACGTAATTGTTTTTACGATGCTCAAACTTTGCCCAAATACTTTTCTAACCCTACATCTTGCTTTCACACAAGAGCTCATTTTCATTTATTTCTTTTTTACATATTTTAATCTTGATTTCTTTTTTTTTCCTCCATAAAAGGGATGAAAAACGACCAGTGAACATTTAGCAGCAGATTACAAACAGAAGAAGCTTGAGAGCGATGGAGAAAAAATACATTGCACCAGAAAAAGAAAGAAAAGAACCGTGACTAGATTATTTAGCCATGATGGAATATTTTTATTCTAAACCTGCCTGGCCTTATTTTGATATAAAACACCACCATCACAATCACATCGGTGGTGAGAGCAATAATTATTTATGCAAATATTTGATGCCAGTCCCCATTTAAAAACACATCATTACTCTGTGTATTAGCATTAAATTATATTAATTATATGTATAAAAATACAGGCATGTTAGTCTCCTTACTATGAAGAGCAGAAGTAAAAAAAAAAGATGTGATCACACAATAAACAAAATATAAAACAGTTGCATGCTTGTTATAGTTAAGTCAAGGCTATAGCTCCCTCTTGTGGTGCAAAATGAAACATGTAGCAGTGCTGAAAGGCTGATCTGGAATAAAGGTGAGAGGAACAAGCAGCTGCTCACATGCCACAGAAATAAAGATTTGAGTATTGATGCTGTAGTTTCTAGTGACGAGTGAGTATTATTCTTTTGTGAATGCTCACTCCACTCTTTTTAGCAGCACTCAGTCCTCAGAAGCTGAAACTCTACACAGAGCTTCTCTCAGTGCACGTAGCCTCTGTACTCCAGGAGCAGGTAGTTCTTGATGAAGGTGGGAAGGTCAAGTTTGGGGACCACCCTGTGCACTCGGCCCTCCAGGAAGCTCCTGAGTCTGCAGCGCGCCAAGTGCTGCAGGGAGCGAGGGGTCAGCGCCAAGGAGAAGATGGACTCATAGAAGTCCTTGTGCTCCTGATTGGAAAGAAACACAAATTAAATCAAGTTGATTCAGCCAAACACTGATGTATTTCTTTCACCAAACAGTGAACCAATGTATTTCAAAAAAAAAATAAATTAGGCCGACTAATTGAATAAACATTGAATGGGCCATTCATCATTGTTAGCCCTATGCAAATGTCAAATGTTATTTGGGCAATGTGTTTAGTTCCTTTTTGATGATCATCTTTTTCATGAAGTATTTTTTAATTGTTCTTTTGTCAAATGCTAGATGGGGGGCAACGTCAAATGGGCCGTTCTATTATCAAAAATAATATAATCACACAGAATTTGGTTTTGACCAGAAAAACGTCATCGGCAAAAAAAAAAGAAAGAAAAATTCCTATTTGAAAAGCATTTGTCTAAAAACACACAAAGTGGTTAAACTCCACTGGTCACTTGAGCAGTTTAAAGCATTTACCTTAAACACCTCAGTAGAAACGGACTCAACCCAGGTGTCAGAGACTTTGAGGTGGCTGTAGGCGTTCAGAAGGACCTCGATGGTGCGTGGAGATTGGCAGCAGTGCTTCAGAACCTGCAAAGAAACACCAGAGCAAAACAACACGAGCACACAACCGTCATTTAAGTTGTTGAGTGAGCTTGTGACTCCATAGAACTGAAGAAATAAAGTAATTAAACACTTGTGAAATGAACAGATTGGTCTTCCCTCCAGGGGTTTAACTGGAAATTATGCAATTAGTGCTAATTAATCTCCTATTAACACTTGCCTAATTAGGAACCATGCATTTTGTCTCGTGCACGTGGGTTCACTGATAGTTGTAGTCTGTTTCCCGCAGAGAGTGCAACACTTCATGTTGTGTCCTGAAATGGGAGATTTGACTGTGGAGAAGTCAGGATTGTTGCACAGAACAGTTTAGTGTTTCAAGACCTGTACTCAAGGTGTGACATGTGCAGCACTCGTTAATTATGCAAAATGGGCCACCTTGATGAGCAGTTGGTTCGTACTGTAAATACGATGTGCTACAGCCCAATCTGTAACACGTTAGAAATTTTTGTGTGTACACATTTTATCCCTGGTACTTTTGGATAGCGTGCAGCTTTTTGCTTCCTACCATGGGCAGAGCTCCAGGCCACACCCGAATGGAACCGTGGTTGAGCAGAGCGCGGACGATCCTCTCAGGCTGATGGGAAAGCTTGTAGCACACCACCTTCAGGATGTTGTGCATGGGAGCCTCACCACCGTAGTCCATGTCGTTAACGCAGGCACCGTTGCCCAGGAGCATATCCACTATGTCTGGATTTGCATGCTTGCAGGCCATGTGCAAAGGAGTGCGTTTGTCCTGGTCTGTCGTGTGGACGTCAGCCCCCGCTGCCCGCAGCATCTGGCACACCTCGAAGTAACGCTTCAGGTCCTGCTCCTTCTGGGGCTGAGAACAAGCAGTGTTCATGGGCGTGAGACCCTCCTCATTTCGTTTGTCCACAGCTGCTCCGTAGCGCAGGTAGAGCTCAACGTGGTCTGAGAGGCCGTACCTGGCTGCCACATGTAAGGGAGTGTTTTCTTCTTCAAGACTGCGACCATTGATTGCTGCACCGTACTGAAGGAGATATTTGGCACATCTGCAAGAAATACAGAACCTTGTTTTGCAAATGAGCACAAGTCGTATTCCCACATTAGATCAGTGGCTCCAATATTTCTTATCTGATGAACCCTGGAAGAAATATCAGATGACCTCAAGTGGCCTACCCCTTCATCACCTCCCATTGTGCTCCAAATGTGTTCATTAAAATTAATTTCGAACTCATTTCACAGAATCCAATTTGTTCTTTTTGTCAGTAGGTTTGATTAGATTGTTTTTGTAATAAATGCACTCGAGCTCAGTCCAGCACACTCAGGGGTTCTGCAGCTACAGCCTTACTCGGCCTGATATGGCCATTAGTCTATGACGGCAAATTTTAACTAGTACAAGCAGATGTTGTGGTTCACTGACTTTGCGTTTCACAATTTTCCTCTTATAAACTCAGGGGTTCCACAGTTACAAGAGTCTGGTGAGACCAGTGGCTTATGGTGGCCCATGTTAGATAATGTAAAAAAACCTTAGAATAAAGATTGATGACATAATAGCTTCCCAAAAAATAAGCCAAATCATCCTTATCACCCCCTGGTGGTTGGCTGCAATACAGTTCATAAAACTAGCCTCCTCCATGTCAGTGGATGGGACATGGACCAAAGCTTGGTTTTACTTAGTTTGTTAATCGTAGAAAAATGTCATCATTGACTCGATATTGGCTGTACACATATAACGGAAGGACCTCAAAACTTCAAGATTACTTTGGCTTCATTTTTGTACAATGGAAGGAATTGGACTGTCGTCCATCTTTATGTACAGTCTACGATGTTTTAGTTTTTGCCGTAATTGGCACTTGTGCCAATAGAAGCCGCTGTTCAGCAGAGGTTACACACATAGTCTTGCTTTAAGCTGTTACAAATGTCTGCTGTTGGTTGGAGGTGTTCCTGTTGTAGCTGGTAGCTGTGATGGTCATTGTGTCAACATGTAGAAAGTCGTAATGCTATTCATATCTCTCCACAAATAGTGGCCCACATTTTCTAGATTCACTCCACTCACTCGAGAGATTCTGGGCTTGTGCAAATGTGCAAAGGCATGAGGCCATCTTCGGAGACAGCGTTGGCGTTAGCGCCGTGGATGAGCAGCAGTTTGGTGCACTCCGGCTGGCAGTTTTCACAGGACTCGTGCAGAGCAGTCGTGCCGCCGGGTGCTAGGTCTACGCTGGCTCCACGTTGCAGCAGCAGTTTCAGGCAGTCAGTGAACCCTCGACCAGCTGTGATGTGAAGCGGTGTGGTCAGTTCCTGCTCGTAAGTCAGCGACCACAGTCCTGCCAGCAAGGACGACAATTTGGATAAAGTTACCTCTGAGTTCAAGCCTCAGGATCACAGTGTAAACAAACAGCCATGTCAGATGTGATTATTGCAAGAGTTCTGGTTCTGTTAGCTATAGAATATTCTGCACAGTCACAACATTTCGAAGTATATTGATAATATTGTGGCTTATGCCTCATCAGAATGTCAACACCTCCCCCTGTACACAGTGATCAAAGCAGTAAAATCAGAACAGTGGAAATCCTACTCAGGCCTCTGTAGTTAAATCTGAAGTTCCTCCATTCCTCTATGTTGCTGGTGTCATAAACAGCATCAATGAGGTGGTCGTACTCGTCATCGTCCACGATACTGAGAACCATCAGCTCATCGCCAACGAGCAGAGAATTCCAGAACTGCAGGACACAACCTGTGGCCTTGGCTGTGGCTATCACGTCGCTGCGGTAAGACTTAGGTTTGTGCCACTTGATGTGAGGAGCCACATAAGCCATACTGGAGCCGACTAGCTTGTTTCCTTTTCAATGTGTTTTCTCCAGGAGGAATAAAGCACTTGTGTAGGTTGTTTGTGCAGACAGGGCTATTTCAGGCGGTGTTATGTGATATTTAATTTGACCCCCTGAACCTTGCCAGTGCAACGCCATGGGAGCCAATGACTGGTGCTTTATGTACCACCTGCTCAGTGATTCTGCAAATCCACTGAAGTCAACTGACAACTGACTTGAATTATGAATTCAAGGAACTCAGAAGTGACACATTCCATTAACAAATAGGAAAGTATAAGTGACATGCATAATTGTTGCCTTTAATATTGATTTCCAATAACGCAACTATTGCATGTGGGAACAGACTATAAATACTGCCTCGTGCTCTGTTTCTATAAACATTGCGTCGCTGTGTCTGTTAATTCTGCCTGAGGGTGAGCTGCACCACTTACATGTTTCATGTAGCTGCATATTAAAAATCATTTTAAAGCCTCTATTTTTATTAACAACACAGAAATTGTCTGTTAAAGAAGGACTTTGAATAAGAAGTGCTTTAACGTTTCTGAATTTTGGATGCTACCTCCAGGAGATGCAATAAAGCTATTATCTGTGCTGTGCCACATCCTATGAATTCCTTAATTAATTCCCAATGAAGACAGATGTTGTCTCCTACCTTCCCCTCTGGCGACCCAGCGCATGTCCCCTCCCTGTGGCTCAATGATGAGATTTGCTGTGGATCCTCTGGGAAAGAGCCGCTGCATGGCCACCAGGTCTCCTGTGTACAGAGCATTCTGAATCACCACGTCTTGGCACATTGCTGGTGGAAGAGCAGAGCTGGACCTCAGCAGCACCCGGTCTCTGGCCTCCTTCTTCCACATGTAGCTACTGAGCTGATGGGAGGCCATCTGCCTCTTGTACTTGTGTCTCTCGAGCATGTCCTCGTCAAGTTCAAGAGAACGCAAGGCCATGGGCGTGAAGACAAAGCTGCCTCGCGACATGCTGAGTCTCTCAAACAGAGCAAATTGATGTGTGTGTGACAAAGCGAGGCCCGTCTCTCTGTATCTGTTGTTGTTTCACTCTCTATGGCTAATGTCCACTATGTGCCTGCCGGCTGTTCACAGGGTTGGTTCACAGAGTTGTTTTGATATTCGGTATGAGACCCTCCCTGTGTGACAAGTAATGCTATTTTTATGTCTCACATGCAGTCACTCGAGCCTCGTGTGTTTGCCTCCAGCAAAGTTACAGCCATGAAGTGTCTGTGTCAGGCTGCTGGAATCAAATGAGCTGACTCCTGCTTTGCACCTTTACAGTTTTCTAAATTACACGGTGTCTTATGAGACAAAACCTTAATGTGCTGAAAGTGTGGAGTTTTCTTACAATTTTCTCTTATGTTAAAGTAGTGCTTATTCCTGATATATTTAATGCATGCTCATTTCTCATACTCTAAGTGTGCTGAGAAGAAATTGTCCATATAAAGTTTCAAGTAATTGGATTTAAAACCTTTTCAGGCACAGCTCTAATTTTTTTTATATTAAAAAACTAAAAGTTATAGCTGACTTATAACTTTTTAATGTCAAATTTTGCCCTAACACTTTTCTTTGTGGAAAACAGGGCAAATAAAAATCCCCTATTTGTGAGCCCCATATGAGTACGGGTTTGCAAAATGTATTTTTCTGCTCAGTATCCTTAATGGATTTTATGTATCCACATGGCTCCCTGCATTAGAGCATTAGGCTGAATGACTGGCAACCGCTGTGTCACTCTGCCCCACGTGTAGCGTTGTGATGGTGGAGGGACAGCGCATAATTAAGCCTCTTAAGCCTACTTCCAATGGCATCTGACAAACATCGCTTTTTGACTGATGGGCCGCCATTTTCCAGAGCTGGTGGAAATTCTACCCAACAGCAAAACTGAATCCTACAACAAAGCATCGTGGTTCACAATGTTAAGCTTTGAGATTTTGGAGGAGTGAACTTGATTTGCTATCATTGTCTATTAAAATTAAAACTGTATCTCGTATGTTAGGGCCTGAGCCCATCGTCCAACCTCTGCAGAAAACATGGTGTGCACCACAGGTGGAGAAGTACATGAGCTTTTTTTACCCCCCCCCATCCCATTTGAAAACACAGAAGCATCGCTGCATCTCATCTATACCTTAATGACTGTTCTGGTATGGAAATCAAGGTCATTTATTTTATGTTACAGTTTGGTAATAGATGCCACATTAAACTGAAGGCGAGTAAGAGTTTCAACTTTGAAAACACACATTACCAGAGAGAGACTAGGAATATTGTTTTTGCGGCTGGAGTACATCCTTTTAAATGATATACATAATGAGTTTATAATATGCATCTGGGCTACCTCCTCTCTACTTTGATGTCTTCCAAATGGCCCGGGTGTCATCAGCAGAACATGTAGGCACTTTCCCGCCTCATTGACTCCCAAATGTATTTTAAATATCATTCCTGGTAACGCAATTATTTAAAACGCTGAACTAAACACTTACTAATGGGGAAAAAGACAGCGACTTCGATAAATTCATTTCTCAAATGGTGGGCATTCATGTTTCTTGTTTTTTTTCTTCTTTTTCTTCTCCGTGAAGCGGAGGCAACTCTGATGACAACAAAAAAACATCAGCGGCAGTTACAGCCCCTGCCCTCGCAGCTCCCCGCGGACATATTAAATCAGTGGTTTCCTCACATTACCCACCAGTAGCTGTCTCTCTTAAGGTTTCCAACATTGTGGTCAACTGCCTCCCTCTCCCAAAGGCAGCGAGAGGCCGGACATCAGCAACAGCCCTGATGAGAGTGAGCCACTTCATTTATGCAATCATAGGCAATTAGTTCCCTCTGATTATGTGCCTCTTAATGCTGTTTTGAGTACTGTGGCACACAGTAATACAGAAAGAGATTAAACTATAGCCCTCCCTCCACACTGAGCAGTCGTTTAATATACTGAGAACATAATGAAATGTACACAGTAATTACAGTAATATTAAATGCTAATGGGTTCGCAATTGGATCTGCTGTTAGTTTAAGACTGAGTCAGAGCAACTCTAGAAAGTCTAAGTTTGTAGAGAGCACCATGGCGTCAGAACACTTAATTATCCATCAGGTGTTTCTTATTCTAAAAGAGAGCAATCAATTAAACTCTTCAGCTCTCATGTGTAGGGAGTTAGAAACATAGAAAAAGGGTCAAAAGTTTCTCTTCCAGTGTTAAAATAACCAGGATGTCACCATGGAAACATGATGAGAAATAATCAACACACTTTAATTGGCTGGTGACATTTTTTAAAAAGAAGATGGAGGCTGCGTTTATGCATTTGCCTTCTGGTTCTGATCGTCTATGGCTTATTCAAATGCTCTTAATATTCCCCCTGCCTGTTTAGGCCGTGCAGACACATTGAGGTAGACACACACAGTCTGCTTTAAGTCTGCCTTGCCATTAAAGAGCCTGTGATAGCCAATCATCTCTGCTTTATTTCCCATATATGTATATGGGCTTAGAATGGTGCCGTGTTTGCAAATCTTCCTCAGCTCTCATCACAATGCTCGATGCTCGGCGGAGAATCCAAATGAATTTATAGGGCCCTGAATTGAACGGTAGCTCCAAAGTATTCAGCGGAAGCATGATTACTTTTTCTCTACCATTTCAGCCCTTAGCCCAACACCTATAATGCATCGTATGGGTCTTTCCAGATTCCAATTGTCTCTCAATGCACTGATCACCACGCAAATAGCCCCCTGTTTCATCATGACAATTGAGAGGTTCATATTTCAACCTAATAGTCTTGTATAACTTTAACCATCTATCACAACCTCATTTCATTGCGGTCGCAGTTAATACGCGCTTCCCTGCCAAGTGGAACATTTTCTAATGATGCACTCTCACACGAAAACAAGGCAAGGCAGGCCGGCTTCCGCATCACTCACTAATGCACCCATCCATAATATGTTCATAGCAGCCCGATGAAACAAGGAGACGATGACGACTGCCAGTGTGGGCACGGGCATGAGAGGGGATATGGGGAAGGGTGCAGGATGCAAAACCTATAAATGGACGTGATAATCGAGATCAAGTCACTGCCATCAAAGACTGTATCACCCTCATAATAACATCTGTAGATTTCATATCATTACAGAGAATGCTGGGAAACATCTCAAATGGGTATCTCAACAATAACAGCCACTGGTTGGAGTCGCATCCATGTGCATTATTACAGTGATCCTGGCTCTGCAGGATGATGATACAACAGCAGGCTTTACAACTTGAAGCTATACATACATGCATTAGACTAAGGCCTAATGGTTGCATGCAAAGCCTGAAGTAAACACCGTCCTAATTACAGAGACCTTTATCAGTGCCTTCATTTTATGCAGATTGGACTGGTGCAAACGCTCGTGTCATTATCCTGTAATCATGTACTATTCAGCTGACAGTGCCATCTTTTAAAAACCTGATTAGGATCCACAACAAGGACACAATGTTGAATTATTTCCCCTGACAGTTTATAAATAAGTTAATTTTTAAAGCTAACTGAATAATGGATCTTGTTGAGTTTGAATGCATCAGAGGTGAAAGAGATTACTCTGTAAAAAACAGTGCACCTTGGGGTTTTCGAATATAATTATGAGTATACTAAACAACTTGTAGTACCTGTCACACAGTCACTGTCTCTACATGGGATAAATGATGGTTAGTCACTTTGTTCTGAAGATATTTCTAAAGTCTCCTTTCTCACTCTGCGTCGCACATAACAAAAAAACAAAAAAGGTTTCAGCTGCAAAAGTAAAATGCTGCTTTTATGGATCCATCAGAATTAACAATCTAAATACTGCTATGTGTAAAAAATAATAATATGCTAGTCACTGCAACATTTATTTACAAAATGAACATTTGGAATTAAGTTCATTTTCAAAAAGGACTCAAATAGTAATTTGAATCAAGTATTTGACTTGTAATGGAGTAATTTATAAATGTTCTACATCTGTATTTGAGTACTTCTTCCATATTACATGAGGAGGATTATATTGAGGAGATGACCTGTTAAAACTCTGATCAACACTTACCTACCTGTTTAATCCCACACCTGTCAGGGTTGGTGTGCAGAGGCCATGAGTGGACGATAAAGTGAGACAGGTATGATTCAAAACTATTTTGCAAACTCCATAAATAACCCTCATTGTGCTTATACAATGGCCATCATCATCATCATACACAATTAGCCATCATATCGAAATTACATATAATATATAGATGAAAGTTATATTGCTATAAATGCAGTTACCACCAAAATGTGTTTAAGTGAATTTGACCAAATACTATTGTGTTTTGATTTCTCAGAAAAATATTAATTGCTAGGACATTTGAATTGAAACTAAAGAGGCTACAAATGTTATGGATAGATTTTTATTGTGCAATATGATCATTTCAACTTGCTGTATTTATGAAAAATGTGCAATCGCCCCATCTAGTGGCCAACACTGGGCCTGACAATCACTCTTAAAAAAGAAAGGATGAGAACAAGTGAAGGTTTTGTGCGTTTATTGAAATCAAACCATCACAGAGTCACGGACACTCGGTCCTGAAGCCTCTGTGGTGATGAGCCGTGCTCACTTGGAGCTGGTGTACTTGGTGACCGCCTTGGTGCCCTCGGACACGGCGTGCTTGGCCAGCTCCCCCGGCAGCAGCAGCCGGACGGCGGTCTGCACCTCCCTGCTGGTGATGGTGGAGCGCTTGTTGTACTGGGCCAGCCGGGACGCCTCGGTGGCGATCCGCTCGAACAGGTCGTTGACGAAAGAGTTCATGATGCTCATGGCCCGGCTGGAGATCCCCGTGTCCGGGTGAACCTTGGAGGACAGGACGGTGTTAGTTTACCTCGGGGGACAAGGAAGCGGTGGAGCCTCGGTCCGTCACCCACCTGTTTCAAAACTTTGTAGATGTACATGGCGTAAGTCTCCCGTCTCTTGGCTTTCCTCTTCGTCTTCTTCTCTCCGGTGCCTTTGCCTTTCTTCTTCGACAAATCGTTTGTCATGTTTGGAAACTGAGTGGAATGAGTCTAAATGTGTTACGCTACTGTATCCGGTTGGTTTCAGGAGTAAGAATCCTTCCTCTCTGGAAGTGGACGCTTGTTTAAGTAGCGGCGTTAATCAGTGATCTCTCTCACCTGCAGCGTGTTAGCATGAAGCTAACACAACCACCACCTCCACAGTGAGAGGGTCATCCACGTGGTTGTTGTACCTGTGCTACCAGACAGCAGCAGACAGGCGGGAAAGCCTGTGTAGACAACCATTTGAGTATGTGTACGTTGATTCCGTCCTCTGTACGATCAGCGTCACCAACATTCACGTAATGTACGATAATATCCAAGTGCTTTGATCTTCCAAGACCTGGGTGATTAGCAGCGTCCACAGACAGATACAGTCTGATTTAGCGATGGTCTGTGTGTGAATGATTGTTGTGATGATATACGTGACTATGTACCGTGTGCGTCTTTTTTTTTTTTTACTACCTCTTTCCACGTGACGTCTTCCCAGCCAATCATGTCGGTGGAGGTGAAGCTTGACCTATGTTTGTTTCCCATGTAGCTAAATAAGTAGTCATGTCCTACTTGTTTGTCTAAAGGTGTTTAATGAAAGTTTTTTTTTATATATATAAACAATTTGTTTGTTGTTTATGTATTGTGTATTTGTTTAGGTATGATTTCCTGCAATTGTTTTTTGAAAACTGGTTGAGAAGTCGTTAACAATAATTGTCGCGATAAGATAGCAGAAATATCAGTATAACAAAAGTTCAGTATATATCAATGTATTGCTTATGCATTGCTGACAGTGAGGAGGTAACACCTGATGTTGTTTATCATTAAACTTAAAAGAATTAGGAGGCTTGAGTCTTCCTACAAATAAAAGAAACAAACAATAATGTGATTAATGATAATAACTGATATCAACTAATTAGAACATTTTTATCTCAACATTTTTGCTGTGTCACCCAGCCCTAAGTAAACTCCATCACAAGTTGGTAAAAAGACTGGATTACAAGTCGCAGATGTCAACATAATTTTACATCAACTCTAATGTCAGACTGCATGTCCATATCTCACAAGCTCCTCACAAACATTTTACTAACGCAGCTGTTTTTTATCATTAACTCTGCTTATGTTTTAAATGATTTATATGCCTCTCACACCTGATCTGTTTTCATAGCTCTTTGCTATCATGCAAATATTGGAATGAGGTGTCAAAGTGTTATCTAAAATGGAATTTAAATCGCAACCTGACTTATCAGAAAATGGAGCACTCTGACATTCAACAGTGTGATAAGAACTACTCATAATTGATATAAAAACTTTTGATGCATGCTTTGAGTTTTTAGTTTGGGCCACGTCCTGTACTGCAGTCAGCCACCAGGTGGGGATCAAGGCACTTAAGGCTTCACTTTTAGGGTTAGTCATGTTCTCCATCTTATATACAGTCATGCACAAGGACCCTGACACTGAAGCAGCTAAATGGATTTCAGCCATTACCACTTTTATTATTTACAGATTTACTTTTCCATATGTGACATGTGAACCTGTCTGCCATGAAAATTAAAATGCATTCCTGTGTAGTCATATTATAAATGGAGATCGTACTTCTAGAGCTCACTCCGTTGCACATAATAATGGTGCCCACCTGGGGGCACACTAG
The DNA here is from genome assembly GCF_024713975.1 of Paralichthys olivaceus. Lineage (NCBI taxonomy): Eukaryota > Metazoa > Chordata > Actinopteri > Pleuronectiformes > Paralichthyidae > Paralichthys > Paralichthys olivaceus. The sequence continues at coordinate 8,144,161 of NC_091108.1, read as the reverse complement.
TACCAGTTTTAAATGCTGTGTTAAAGGCAGAGTGAAGCACTTGCTGCATATTCCACAATAATTCACGGACCACCGCTGTGCAGCTTGTAGGTCACTGAATAATCTTACTTTTAAATACACTTGTGAGCAACCTTGGTAGTCACATGTAGTGTTTAGCTAAGATGTAACACTGCACTGTTTTCTGATTGATTCATTTACACTGAGGCAATATTGATTAAAGCTGTATGGTATGGGGTACAAAGCTGAATTCAAACAGATACTTCCTCCAGTATCCAAGGCACAAAGGCCTCAAAAGCCCCAGTTTCATTTAGTCTGATTAAGTGTGTAGTTGTCAGACGAAATGCAGATGAGTCTGGGAATTTGCAATATTAATGTCTGGCCCTGAAGAACATCGAACACCACTGTGTTACATTCCTGTTGTTTTCATTTCAACATTGCATGTACTTGGTGAATAAACTATTTTGTGTCTAAATGAATATTTAACAGTTGTATTTAAGATTTATGCTAATTATTGAACCATTGACACAGCATCATTTGGGAATATTCTCAACACATCCTTGAGATTTTATACAACAATAACTTGTATCAAAACGTGCACAGCGGTGGAAGTTGATTGTAAACGTGAGCCCAAGATAGGCATTGCTCTGTTCTCTTGCTGTGTTCCACAAAATATATTCGTTATTTTAATATAATATTTCAGTTTTAGTTGATGTTATTTGGTGTCTGATTGCAGTAAGGGGTCTATTTGTTTATTCAGTAGTGATATGCTTACATCTCTTAGGCCTGTGTTTGACCTTGGACTGTTGTGTTTTGAACATCCTGACAAATTTAAGATTTTCATGCTGATAATTTGGATAAACATGTTTCTGCCCCAGGCCTGTGTTATCTGTTTTCAGTCTAACATCTAAGTAAATAGGCACCCAGTGTGTGGTTGTTTTGGTATTTTAGTATAAAAGCAAATATGTGCCATCCATTATTTGTTTGCTAACCAATGTGTTTTACTGCTGCATAACCAATTACCCAAAAGATTTGATTGAGTTATTTGAATTTAAAACACAATATATTGTTTTTTGACCACAAAGGTTGTTTTATCTTAAAGCAAATGCTTTAACCTTTTTTACTCGACAACATTTTTCAGATTGCATTGGGCATTAACACAGTTGTACACAGTTGTATCTGCTCAAGTTTTGCGATGCTTCCACACAATAATCTCAGATGTGTGCGTGGCGAATTTGAGAAAGTTGTTGCAACATCTATCTAAGTAGGCTGTTTAGGCTGTAGAGTGTGAAGTAGATTGACAGCAGTGATAAGACCCTAACACCTGAGAGCTTTTACCACCGGAGCTTTGCAATAACTGCTTCATCATGAGAATATATTTTGGTTTAAAATGGCACTGGACTTGGAATTGAATGTGTCTAGTTTCATTTTTTTTGAAACTCAGTGTGAAGAGACACATTTCTGCCAAGTATCACACACAACAGAAACACAAACAATTGTTTTTATGTAACATTTCTAGTGCACAACAGAGAAGAAACATACTATTTGTCTTTTGGTTTTTGCTTCACACACTTGAGCTGTAACACCTAACAGACCCTCTCCTGTGCATCTCGATAAGAGATGGGAAGGTTTGTGTTGATCAATGACACAGCAGCGTTTCCATTTTGTGTGAGTAATTGGTGCCAAGTTTCCTTGTAGTACATCGCCACTTCTTTGTTCAAGGTTTCAGACTTTTTCTAACCCTCTCAATCCTGTCCTCCATAAGCGCACAGCAGATATTGAGCAATGCATTACAAATGAATAAGCTCTTATCGCAGACAACATTTATGCAAGGTCGTTTGCAGCAACTTCACACAGTGAATAGGAGCCATTGGTTGAGTGTATTGTGAAGGCCATCTTCTCCTCTGTTGTCTGGCAGATTTGTGCTGTTTGGCTGTTTCATCTGTGAAGAGAAGATGGAAAAAAAAGGTGAGTGTGTGCACAGCTGCTACCTCGATATGTCTGTGACAGCCACAGAAAAAGAAAAATGTTAGCTGTTCTGTTTATCACAGTCTTTTATATTGACATATTGCTTAAGGCTATGAGGTGTGTGTGTGTTGTTTTTTTGTGTGGGGGATTTGTGGCTTGATAGAGCAAAAGCTTAGCTTGATACCTGCAGTGATTACTCTGTAGCTGCCAAATACATAAGTTGTGTTATGGGCTTTGTATACAAAGTTTTGTGTTTCAATGAATGTATACGCAAACAGGCAAATACCATTACGAACAAAAAAAGCTTTTAGTGCAATATGCTTATTTATTTAGTGAAACGTTATCATAATGTTTCCCTGTAATTCAAAGGAACTGTTCAATGTGCTTGTGCTGAACGTTGTTTATTGGAACACTGTGTCAATTCATTCCAGTTTTATTTGTATTGCTCCAAATCACAACATACATTATCTCAAAGCACTTTGCAGAGTAAGGTCGAGACCTCATGATATTATACAGCCAAACCTGACAATTCCTCAATGAGGAAGCAGGCGACAGTGGAGGGATAAAAACCCCCGTTTAACAGGAAGAGACCTCCGAAGCAGGGTGGGCGGCCATCTGCCTCCACTGGTTGGGGTGAAAGCAGAGAAACGGGGGAGTGAGAGAAGACGGGGAGATCAGGGACAGTTGTGTAACTGTTGTGTCGAAGCACCGTTACACTAATTGTTATACCAATACCTATACGTGTGGTAGGGTAATGGTGTAACTGTATTTATAATTATGTTGAGTGAGAGTGGATCCTGCAGAATGAGGACAGGGAGAGAAGACGGAGGATATATGCAAGAGAAAACAAAAGAGTAAATGTAGAAGCGCTCAAGGCAGATTCAAGTCCTCAGGTTCACACTTGAAGTCTGATTTGTTTATCCACTTGTGTTTCTTGTTCCATTCATTTTGACACTGCTCCGTTCAGCGCCGTCTGCTTCTTCTTTAACTTGATGATGTATTTGCTTATAAATGTCAATTGCTTTGCTGTGTTCAGTCCAAAACAGGGTAATCTGTCCTGTGTGGCTCTTTCCAAATCTGCATTACATGGACCTCACACTTGCTTAACACTATAGTTAATATCCAAGATCATGTAGAGAGAGGCAATATTAATGCTATGCTGTGCAATTCTGTTTTCACTTCATTGAAATGACTTGTCAAACCAGGTTAGATTTTTATTGAGCTAACTATTATTATATATTATGTCGAATATTTTACCAACACATCTCGACAGCTGAAATATTTTGGGATCCTGGGATCAGTTAATATTTAAACATCAGCCTTTTATCAAATTTAGTAAATTCTGTCTAAACTAAACAGTATCTCAATTTTAGTTTTGTAGATTAGTAGATAGCACATTTCTTTGGATCTTTAATAGCTCAGGTTTAGCAAAATGTTGTTAGTACTGTATTAGGTAGTACATGTTCAAAAGTAAGCAGAAACTTCTCGCTCTTGTCTCATACATTTTATTGCATAATCTAAATAGTTATGTGCTATCTAGCCTGAGGGTTGGCTGCCACAAGTAATTGAAGAATGAGGAAGAAACAGACTAATCTAAAAGCCATATGTGCTTTAGATGTGGAATTTCTCAGAACATTAGCTTCTAGTCAAAAATCAAATTCTAAGGCCCCAAAAAGAGAGAGTGCAGTGCTTAGCAGCGCCTCAAATGTTACCCCGCCTGATTAATATTCCCTGCATTATGCTGTGCATTCTACCATCCACTTGAAAGCCAATTACTGTTGAAAAGTCCACCACTTTCATCCTGCAATCTGCAACAACAGGCATCCCAGCCAATATGAATTTGGAATTTAAGTTTCCTAATCTTTTACACAGGATGTTACCCAAATATAAAGAGCATGCACATAATTGCTGCATGAACAGTATTTGCATTCCATCACTGTTTATGGGAATTGAATGTGAAATGCAGATGTAAACAATGGTGACAGAAATCACTACAATTTATCAAGATGTGAATAAATGTTTATTGGGATTTTTGTTTCACTGTAGACAGTTTCAGCTATTTATCACATCATCTAGTTTTTAATGAGGTTTTAAATCCTTGTTGAGTTACTTGGAAATCATGTATGGAATATCATCACTGTTTTTCTAACTGAAGTAACCAACCGTAGTTCTTAATATTATGGACACTTCACAGGTCCAGCATGTAAGATTTAGGTGAAAGGGCAGAAATGGAATGTAAAATAATCCTAATGTTTTCACTAATATGTGATCGTCTAAATGTTGTTTAAATACTTTATATTTATATTGGGAGTGGGTCCTCTCTATAGAGGCTGCCATGTTTCTTTACAGTTATCCGAACTGGACAAACTAAACACTTTGACATTGAATGACAACTGAAGGTTTCCACAGTTTCTCTTACATTTTTGGAACGGGAGGATGAGATGAGGGGGATTCAGCTGCAACATGCAAATTCACCACAAATTGTCTCTAAAGTCTCCCCACACTGAACCTTTAAGTCAGGAAAGACTGAACCCTCTGCACATCCACCACACCCTTCAAACCCGTCCAGTCTCTAGAGATGAGACATGATTGCTGCTGTCATTTTGCATACAGTGTGTTTTTCAGTAATCAACACAGCCAGCTTGGCTTTACCGCCACAGTTTACATGTTTTTAGTGCTCCTGCTCATTAAGGTATATACTGGAAGTGTCTCAACAACACTCAACAACATAGTCTTAAGTGTCCCCTGCAGCTGTTATTTACAGCAACAGTCACGCATTGACTTATGTGGCACCATTTATGACTGAATATATTAAAAACCAGTGAAGGTCTCATATGTTAAATGTGCACAGCATCATCCATCACTGTTGTGATGCATTATTTTTTTGCACATCAAACATTATCAGTCATGACTGTGAATACAAATGAGTGCAGCTGAATTTAATACATTTTAAAGTATAGGAGGGGAGTGGCCAGCCTTCAAGACATTTTGAGGTGAGAAGGAGCAGTACTGGATATAGTTGAGGTGTCATGATGTCATCATAGGGACTTTAATGACTTGTTTTTGGTGGGAAGAGGCTCTTGGTTTTATTAAATTGCAGTAACTTGGTCATTTTTGTAATCGACCTGTTCCAACATTGCCTTTCAGGTAAAAAGATTGTTATAGGTGGATTCAAAATCACATATAATCAAATAAGGCATCATATTGCATTTCCCCCACAGGACATCTTTTAGATTGCCTCCTGACTGTGACAATGTTGACATTGTGTGCTTGACATTTCTCAGATGTTTATGGATACAATCTTTCTTTTGTAGTTTTGCCAATTGCAAGCCTCTATAGTGTGGTGGGTAATGGTTGCTATGGTCCCTGTGCTTGGTTACCAGGACGGAATATTGATTCAATCCTCAAGGGCTGTGGTCATATCAGTCCAGCCATTGTTATGATAATAAGACGTCCCTGGGTAGCCAATGAGTGATAATCTTGTTTGGTCCTGGGAGAAATGAAAAGGTTTCTCAGAATGGTGCGGTGAACTTTTAACCCCAATAAAATCCCAAACTCCATTAGTGGTCAAGCCTTAAACTCTCTCACACACTCAGCGAATTATAACATAGGAGTGCAATGATCACTTGGACCCACAGAAAATTTTGAATATTTTACATATGTGGTGACGGAAACCAGATGATTTATTGATTATATATAATAATTAATAAATATAATATAATCGAGCGGTTGGTAATATATTTGCTTTCTTTAATCTAATGAAATGGTTAAAACGTGCACATATCTGGAACTCCATTATGTCAGCACAATGAACACGCAACCTGTGGCATTTCTTGTATGTGAGCAAACAAGACGACAGAGGCTGTAGGAGCGATCAGAAAATAATAACACAGTTAAGGTGGTGTCCAGATTGAGAGACTTCGCCTGTGAGCACAGACTCACAAGCAAAGCAGCCATTCAGCAGTGGGATGGATCCTGACTACTAAAGAGGAGAGAGGGAGACTGAAAGAGAGAGAGAGAGCAAGAAATGGGGGAGTGGTGGGAGAGAGAGAGGAAGCGAAAAAGAGAGTGAAAGGCTCCACACGGCAGAATATAAATCTGTATGTTAACAGGACTAAAGCTGGAGGTCTGGAAGCGGCTTTAATGGTTATGCTGGTGGGGGTGGACATAAACCATCAAGAGGTGGTCTTCCCTATTAACTGAGGATCTGTGCAAATAAGGAAGTGGGACCCGTGGAAGCTGCGAACGCCGGTTGTCAAGCACAGTGGTGGGTTGGTCGGAGGTCCGTGACCCTCTCATTTTCATTTCTGGAAGAAAAGAGAAGAGCAAAAGAGACACGAGACAAAAAGGAAGGTGCCAGCAAGAGACCAGTGAGCCATTTCTCTCTTTATTACCTCCATTCACAAAACCATTGCATCCCATTATCACAGCGATGTAGAGGCATTCTCTCCGATTGGAGGAGGAAGGGTCCCATTGACTGCTTAGGCTTAGCACCTCTCTCAAAACGCTAGCCCTTTTCATTGCAGTCTCCCCCCTCATCTGTCGCCTCTATCCTTACGTCTGCTGTTCCCTCTGTTCTTCTCTCTTCTCTTGTCCCTTGTATTCTTGTCCCTTTTCACACCACTCAGGAACCAGGAGGCATTGCGTTTTGGTAGAAGTGGGTGTTTCTGGAGCTGTCATTGTGTTTGGTGCTGCTACAAAGGACAGCTGAGCAGAGAGGGAGAGAGACAGCTTTGGAGATAAAAAAGCAGCCTGAAAGAAAAGAGGGGGACCTGGGACTACAGGAACCGCTGACAACCTCTGGAAGGTGAATGGTGATGAAAAGAAAACTGTTACACAGACTGACAACCATTTTAAGGTAGCTATTTATTGAGACCATTACCACCTCTTGAGGGAATAAAGAAGCCGCGTGGCAAACCAACACTGCCAGTTGGATTCAGCTTTTGCTGTTGCTAAGCAAAGTCACTAATCTGAAGTTCTTGGAGAGACAGTGTTGATCATCACTCTACAGCCATGAAAGGAAGCTCAGAGGAAAGCATTGAAAGCACCAGGCCCTCCAACCTGCAAGCTTTTGCTAACATGTCCACCCTACATGGCATGAGTCACATATTCGCCTATGGACACATGACATTCCGCCGGTTCCTTTGGACTCTTTCATTCCTGGGCTCTCTGGGCTTATTGATGCTCGTCTGCATGGATCGAGTGTCGTATTACCTGGAGTATCCTCACGTCACCAAGCTGGACGAGGTGGCAGCGACGAACCTCACCTTCCCAGCAGTTACCTTCTGTAACCTCAATGAGTTCCGCTTCTCCAAAATCACCAGGAATGACCTCTATCATGTGGGAGAACTGCTGGCCCTCCTCAACAATAATTACCAAATAGCCAACCCACACTTGGCTGAGCCCGAGGTTCTGGCTGCCCTTAAGGATAAAGCAAACTTTCAGAACTTCAAGCCCAAACTGTTCAACATGACTGATTTCTATAACCGCACAGGTCATGACATCGGTGAAATGCTACTGCAGTGCACCTTTCGAGGAGAGGATTGCTACCCAGTGAATTTCAGCACAGTGAGTATTCATTCTTATCTTAACATGCTGCAATTCTGCACAGGATGTTCACATCTGACAGTCTGTCTCTGTCATTTATGTTCACATGATCTTACTCTGACATTTTATGTTGCATGTGCAATAAATTTGAAACAGCTGCCTGGCTTTAATGCAGTAGGTACTCTCATAAAGTACAGTGTTAATGCTGAGGTTATTTCTGAAGTCTCAGTGTTGTCAGCAGTTAGAACAGCTGATTGTCGGTGCTGTTGCATTGTGCACTGTAGTCGATGCTTGTGCTGTGCTGGGAGTAAGTAGTGCACAAAACTTGTGATAAGGGGAAGGTCCTGAGATGAAATGCTGCACAGATTTTGCCTTTCTGCCATTACCAACATGCACAGTGATCTCAAGCTGCTTGACTGCCATGAAGAAGGAAATTATTTTTGTGTTGTGTGTGTGTGTCCTTCTATCTTGAGGGAAAAGCTTCACCATAATCATGCACACAAGTCTTTGTTTTGGCAAATCGTTCAGATGCTTCTGTAACATATGCTTCAAATTGAGGTTGCTAACTGATTATAGCTTTGTCATGATGGGGTCACTGCGCTGTCTCTTGTTGTTACTCACCCATTGTTTATGCTAATGTTTTTAATATCCATCATGCTCTACATTATATTTCAGAAAATTAATTCCTCACTAGTCACTAGAAACCACGTGATGCTCATTGTGCATTTTAAAAGTCTAAACAAGACTGAAAACTGTGTTTGAAATCATTGTACGCACCATGTCATTATCTTACACGCATACAGACAGTCTTGATTGATTACATATTATATTAATGATGCCCAGACATTTAAATTGGTTGATAATACATAACCAATTAATTTCAACAGACACAGTATCATGAGCACACCCCCTCAGTTATTTAATGAGTTGTTTGGAAGCAATGAAATAAATTGGATAAAGCAGAAAGGTAGTTCCAGGTGACTTCAGACATTATACCCTCTTAAAGATCCCAACACAACCAATTACTGATGTTGCATTATAATGTTTACTGGCTGTATATTCTTAGAACAGGGAGAATATGTTAGCCTTAATGTAAAGGTTTGTGTTGGTCAGTTGTGTTTGGACGGAAAGGAAGCGGATCTTATGAGAGTGTGGTTTTTGAGCCTCCCTTTAAAAATTAGTGCAACAGTTAAATCTACACAATAAATAATGACTTGTGTGATTACATTACTCTTGTTATCATTTGACTGTAGTTTATCTGAAATGTATGTGTATCATAGCAGCAGGGAAAGCTCTCCTTATATCTGTTTTTGTTCTATAACATTTTATTAAAACGAGAATTCTGCATTTTATTACAATTAGTTAATCTCACTGTGTCTGTGTCCTATATCACATCTCTTTAAATGGTGGGGAAACACCTAACTTACTTACCTCTCCATTGAGTCTATCCACACTGCAAAATAGGATTTCTTATCTTTGTTGTATCTTTAATAAACTGTGAAAGAAACACCTGCAGATGACTAGTTTTGAGTGACTGACTCTACAATCTTCAGAATTAATCAAAGCTCTCTGTGGAGATTAAACGCTAATTCAAGGTTAGTTTTCGATCTAGTTCTTTTTCAATTTGCATCAAAAATATTTTTACTTGTTTGTTTCCAAGCAGCAGTAAAGTGCATCTAGAGAAACAAATCATTCCAGGGAAGCAAATTGCTTTGGTTGCATCAAACTAGCTAGCAGAAAGAAATTATTGAAGTTAGTGATGCTGTACGTTGTTTACTTTTGTTGGGCGAATTTCTCAGTCCAGAAAAACTGTGACCTTTCACCTGACCAAGAGATGCTGTAGTCAGAGTTGAACAGTCTTGTTGATATCTCATCCGTCACTGTGTTTAGTGGTTTGGATGGAGTGGTTAAAGCAGTGCCACACCGCACAGTGTTGTGCTCCCAGTGGGCAGAAATGTGCTTGTCAGGGCTTGGACGAGTGCCAGGACGCCATACCCATCAGGCTGAGTGTTTGGTGCTGTATCTGATAATAATCTCATACTAACTGCAAACACTGTGGCTTGCTCACTAATACAGTAACTGAGTTCATAACCCGCTTCATTGGGAAAAAAACATCTCTACTGCTGTTTATTAGAAATCCTCGGCACAAAACACGAAATCAAGACACGTATCTAATATACCAGGTTGTATGTGGTTAACTGTATCTACTGATACATGCTCATGTTGTTTTCCACTCCAAACACAGTCGGTGTTGACCGCCAGAATACTAATATTTAAACAACTACTAAAGGAAATGTTAAATTATTCAAATTCCCCCACAGATATGTTGAGAGGATGATTTACAATGCAAAGGACTGTGAGAGTGATGAGCTTTGACCTTGAATAAATGAAGGAAGAATTCCATTAAGTCTGGTTTACGATGCAGTTGAGAAACAAAAGCATTCAGAATGTTTTGCATTGTAATGGGTGGTTGGGCAAGGGGAGAATGGCAATTTGTGTTTCCGATTCCATTAAACATTTTAATGAATTTATCTATTCAGGGGATATGTTTATTATTAGTGTCGTGAAAAAAAAAGTTTTTTGTAGCCTCTGCAAGTTCAATTTTGTACCACCAGTTGAAATTTCAAATACCGTTTTCAGAAGTTGGCATCTTAACATCCTGCTCGTTCTAATGTCAGTAGCAGCAGCCAGTTCAGTATTTATCTTTTTATAATATCCTGGACTGGATGACCAGATGACTGATTCCTGTGCTTAAAATACTTCCACAGTGAGCTCAGTCTTCAGAATAATGAAACACATTAAACACAGTCTCTTTGATGAAGAGTCTGAAGTTCAAATTGTCTGTTTCTTTCCCTTCTTATTACATTGGTAATCCTGAAACCCCCACTAAGGACTTTTCTATTTAAAGATAGTAGTAGGATAAAACAGATTTTGATTTTGACATGTTGGCACTATATCAGCAAGTAGAACGATATTCAATTGAGTCCCAACTTCATTTCAACCAAGCTGTACAAAATTGCATGAGGATTGAAAAAAGCCTTAGCACGCAACGTCAAAGAAAAAATGCCAACTAAATTTAATTGGTTCTCCCTTGACCTATACTATATCCTTCCTCCATGTTTTGTGGAGTGGTTGTATTACTGTTGTTTAGGTGGTATTTGGTGTTCCCTGTCCAAAAAGTGACATATGATCCCTACACACTGTGCCTCTGATAGACTGCATGATAGCCTGTGACTAACACTGCATATTAATGGAACCTCAGTCAATGATAGACTACAGCAAGTGAACAAGAGGTTGATTATCATAATCTGATAGTTCAGATACAGTGCTCTTTTCTTAAGTCTTGACAGGTCACACGTCCCCCTGGGCTACATTTCTGTCCATTTCTTACAGAGTGTATAAAATCAGCATTCATCATCACATTTTGCTGAACCTCTGTCGAAGATGTGAGTTGTCTTTCATCTCATGATCCAGATGACAGCAGGTGCCAAGGGGATGAGACGTAGCCACAGTCGAGACAACACAGTAGCTGTTATCAGACATGAACTCTGGAAAATGTCCAATTGGGTCTGGACATTCAACAGACTTTCTTTGTTGGGTCTGGACATTGTGCCGACTTATCCTTTCATATATTCAGAATGCAGCAAGAGATTGTCAAAACAACCCATTTTCCAGATTATTCAGGTGAGGGGTGGCGTCTGGGTGGAGAATACAGTAGACAGGACATAACATACAAAATCCACTGTGGAAATCACAGGTTTTAGTTTAAAACACATCAACACCCTCGTCGGACCTTATCTCCAATCTCTCTTGAATCTTATCTCTAAGTTTACATCTTCAATATGTGCGACACCTTTTTCATCCTGAAATATTTTTATTTCTTTTGCCTTTTTCCGTCTGTCGGGTCTTAGAACAATCATCAACCAACCACTCGCTTGTGGTGAATTTTTCAGACATAATCCTGCTGTATTCTCACTGTGGGCTCACTTGGACATTCTCAGAAGTTTTTACTCGGGGGCTTGCATGAAAAACTACAGAGAATGTCCACATCAACTGACTCGGACATTTGTGTTATAACATACATCCCCCACGATAATTTCAACAGATTACTTGTGTAACACGTTGAATCTGAACATTGGACATTTAAGTTTAGTTTCCGCGAAGGTCCTTGACATTTGGAGGCTTATCTCCCCTAAAGGAACTGATGCTGGACGATATACAGTATTTCTGAGGCCATGATATTGTTGGCTTGTCACAGCAACTGTATGTCAGCAGTGTTTGTATATGTTGGCTGATTTGCAATAGAGTGCATAGCGCAGTAAAACATGCTTGAGGTGATTTTATAACTCATAATTTCGTTGTTTGTCAAGCAGGTCCATTTGTTTACAATACTGCAGCAGCTGAGTTGGTGGAGTAAAATATCACATTTCAGCAGTTGGTGATGCATATTCTATTTAATAATAGGTATAATGATCAACTGCAAGACAGCCTGTAAAAAACTATTCTGTCAGTTCAGCATCAGTTGATAAATATCAAACTGTCTCATCAAGCACATACTGACTTTAGAGATTTAAATAATAACTGCATTTGCTTCATTGCATTTCTGGACAGACACGGAGCATCATTAGCATTCACTAGCAGTTGTGCGACTGTGCTACTGGCTATGTGACTAACTGCTGCATTAGGGCTAAGTGATATGGTCAACAATAATATCTATATAGATATATATATCTATATATATCTATATAGATATATATATAACTACAGAAGCTACATCATGCATTGTTATTAGGACTTTTTTAAACCTTAATATTGGTGTTGGCTGCCAAAATCCAGAATAGGTCCTCGTCTTACTGATTCACAAGCTCAAACTTCTGTTTTTATATCTTCTTACCACATTGGGAGACACACAGATGTTCTGTATGAGTGGATTAATCAAGATTACCTTCACCCCTGACACTGGAGCCTCGTGAACACTTACATAATCATTTTAGAGAGCATCTAAAAACACTTCACAAAGCTACTTACCATGAAATTTAGCAGAGTTAAAACACCAAATCCACAGACTGCTCCAACAGCTACTGTGTCAACATATTGTTAAATGTATTCATGGGCTGTGGAACAATAAACCTGTTCCCACTATCAAGTCTTTTAATCTGCGTTATTAAGATGATCAGTTTTAGTTAAAAAAAACAAGTTTATATATCCACACTGTGCCACTGAACAAGAGCAATTGATATGTGAACATTGTAGTGGGGATCAACATCAGGAGCTGTCAGGGAAGAAGCAAATAAGATGCTCCACTGAATAATGTTACATGAGTTTTTTTTCGAGAGTTGATAAGTTGTGAGAAGAATGTAACAGACGTACTCTGTATAAACTTAGGAGCACAGGGAGATGGGGAAAACAGGAGAGCATGGGCAGCAAGATAAATGTTTTCTACAAATACAGCTCGGGTGCAATACATTTTTGTAATGAAAAATCCAGGAGCGTTCTCTATATGTTTCATAGAAGGCAACTTCAAATTTCTCTTAACTTTGTAATCCCTCAATCTGTCTGAGGAATTTTCAACAAATAACTATGCTAAAGGGGCGTGGTGCACACATGCAGGCATATCATGAATAGGAAATGTCAGCACTGATTAAATATATTCGGTAAAAGGCCATTATAGAGATCTTTTTGGACAGACATTCATAAATTGTTTGATGAGCTTCCTGTATCTTATCCTCAAAGTCTCACGTTCCGATAGGGAGTCACTGTAGCATCCAATCTGCCCCCAGGCCGAGCAGCACTGCTCAGAGGATGCATTCTAACCTCTTATCTTGAAAATGCAATAATGGCTGAAGCTCTTGGCAAGCGACCATCACCACCATGTGCCGCTGGTGAAATGATTGCAATAGTTCAGACAGCTATGGACAGTGTTGGCAAGATAAACAGCAAATTGTGTTTAGGCTTTTTTTCAATAGGCTGTACCATTTCAGCCATATGAAGGTTATTAGCCTATACCATATATACAGATATTATGTTCTCAGAATCCTTACATACGTTGTGATTTTCTTTATCAGGTTTTCACATCACCTACAGAGAATGTGTCTTTGTAATATGGCACAACAATAGGCCAGTTAACATAGAGCTACAGAGAGGGGGGATCAGGATACCTTGAAACAGTCATAAATACAGAATATTTCATGAATAAAAATGCAGGCTATAATAAACATGTAACTGGCACACTGCTGCACAGAGCCAGTGAGGAAGATTTAGGCAGCAACCGAGATTGACAAGGATAAATCAGACCGGCTTGGGGTGTAAAGACAGTGATCGACAGACAGAATACATTACAGATGAGGGAGACACCCCAGCAGTGTTAGCATCAGATGAGAGAGAGACCACAGTGCACCCCACAGCTTCACTGTGATGGAGAGCCCAGAGTGCTCCCTGCAGTATTAGCATCAAGTGAGGGAAAGTAGAGACTTGTGTCGCCCAGACTGCTTCCACTGTTTGAATTTACTCAATACAATGATCTCCATATTGTTTCCAGTGTTACAGTATTGTAGTACATTTGAAATGGTAAGTATATATATATTATAAAATAAAATAAAAAGCCTGCTCCTAGATGCAGGAAAGGGGCCCACTCAGTTATTTTTGCTTTCAGCGTTGTGCATGTTACTTGGCAGCTGCTCGCAGGATTGTTTAAATTGAAACAGGGGAAACAAAGCTGAGGCCTATTACTTAGAGCATGACAAAGATGTAGTGTGGTAAACAATGGTATGTAACCTGTTTGGAAGTATGAGCCTGTTTTTCTCTGCAATAGTTTCTTTCTCATGCATCAAACCTGATCTAAAAATAAATGCATGATACCACGGAAAAAGACAGGATCTAAGTGAAAAAAAGGATGCCATTACATTTGAGACATGATACTCTGGAGTTCATTAATGTTCAGCTTATGTAGTTGGCATGAAGCATCTCTGGAAATCCACACAGGCAGGATTGAGCAGTGCTAAATATGGTATATACCCACTGTGGTGCAGGGGGATTTAAGTGTTTCAAAGCTAAAGATTTATATGATTTGTCATACTGTAGAGAAAGCCTGCAGCTAATCGTGTTGGATTTTTTCACATAAACTATGACATTCATTGATTTTAGCATTTAAGACAGTATCTCCTTCCAAGCCGAGGAGGAAGTACGTTCTTTAGGATGAAGTCAGAGACCAGTGTCCCTTCTTGTGCTATCGATCCATAAAGGTTACCTCATAAATATGTACTCATATTTATAGTATCAAACAAACACTGCTAGCGAGCTAATCATGACATTCAGTAGAGTGCATACCTCTGCTATAGCTCAACAGTCCCCTCAACAAACAACATTTAAATTCACTAGATCCTGATTTTGGTTTGAATCTGCACCAAATTGTACACACTCATAATTATCAGTCACCTAATCCTGCCTGATTGTTTTCCTCAAAAAACATGAATTATTCTCACCCTAGCTAAAAACGACCTTTCTCACAATAAAGGTGCTCTTCCCTGAGTCATGTCCCAGTGCTCCACAAAATTGAATGGAAATCTGTTCAGTAGTTTTTGCATAATCCTGCTAAAACCAAACCAAACAAAAACATAACCTCCTCTGCAGAGGCGATAGTTCAGGGACTTTTGTGACTACAGCCGGGAGCACGTTGAAAGTAACACATCAGTGTAACACAACAGAGTAGAGAAGAAATTAAAGAGCATGAGTATTTCAGGCTTTGTTATATCATCAATAATTATCTTGAGATCTAGATTTATCAAGCTTGCTGGTCAGAAATAATAAGTTTGGTGTAGCATGCTCCCCAATCATATTTATATATTTGTATCTGATAAACAATACATGTACATTATTTAAACAACAGATTGTAGAGACTGACAACCTGCTTGATATTTCATATGAACACAACACCTTCTGTCTTATAACCCTCAGAATGACAGCAGTATTTCTTTTGCAGAATATAACATATTTGACTGACTTATGGTTCAATTTGTGGAAAGCTGAAATTGTTCAGCTTGACTTCAGCCTTTGTCATTTTCCCTCAACCTAAAGTGGCTCCTCTCGTCTACATCCCAGTCAGTGTGTCTCGAATGGGCCTAATCTCTGCCTGAGATTGCCTCATGTCACCACTCACATTTGACATCAGCAGATAACAACATTAGTCATCACAGCCGACTGCTGCCACAGCCAAGTGGTGTGGTCTCCTGGTATATCCTTAAAGGATTTTTATGTGGACTGCTGCTGCCTTGTAGTAATCAAAAGATAGTTTGCAAAAAACACTTCCTGACGGGAATTATTGTGTGATGAGGATCCGCTTCTCCATTATAGTTTTGTGTTTTAATGTAATGATCATGAAAGTAAAGTTTAGGTCTGGATTATTATGATTCTGAGACAAATAATTACAGCTTTGATCCCTATTCTTTGTTGCTGTGACCATAGATTTTTTATAAAGATGGTCAACACGACAGCTCCCCTAAAATGAAGCCAAAGCATCTTGATTGCCACCTTGTGGCTGGCTGCAGCATAGATATACATCCTACCTCCTCCATGTTATTTGATGAGACATGGATCAAAGTACACATTAATTAAATTTCAGGTAGTTCTCATTGCACTGTTGTTCCAAGTGCTCATTTTCCTACTAAGTTTGGTTTTAGTTAGTTTTTAAAGCAATAAATGCAAAGACTGATTCACGAACATATGTATCAACAGGACCACGCCACCGTGGCTGTTCATTTCTGGATAGTGGGAGGAAGTAGGGACATGTCCATCCTTTTAAAGACTGTTACTCTTTCTCAAAGATTCATACATAAAAGCTAAAACTCATATTTGTGGCATGAGTGGCTCAGGAGAAAACCAATAATGCGCAGATACACGGATAAAAGGCATTTGTGGGAATGTCCTGAGCTAGTTTCACCCAATCAATAAATTTTTTATTGATTTGTATTTGGCACCAAGTAGCTGATGAAAATCGGACCCTCTGTGCATTTTGGTTGTGTATTCTTCCACTGGTCAAAACGTCCCCATTTATCTCCATTAAATCACTGGAAACGGCACAATAAGTATCTCACTGGTTCATCATCTGGAATGTGGGTCCAAGGAGAGAGGGTGTTGCATGGAGTACAGACTGTAAATGTAAAATATGTAAAGAAAATTCCCTTGATGTCACTGACGGGTTGTGTTGAGGAAGATCCTGGGAGGTCAGAACCGGTTCATGTTTTAAAGCATTAATGCTGACTAATAGAACATTTCTTTTTGCTCTGCCCATCTGTGAGTTCAAACAGAATGTGAACGAATGTAAAAGTGAATTTTAGTGATGGCAGGACAAAGTCAGTACGAACATGATCCGTGGAGAATTCATTGAACTGATGGGAAGACTCCACTGTGGGAGTGTTTAATTCATAAATTATTTCAAACTGAAAACTTAATACTGGAAGCAAAGGTCAACCTAGTTTGATTAATGTTCTTGACTTGCAAGTATAGAAAAATAAAAGTATGTTGCTCTCATGAAACAAGTACCTCTATATTTGTTTGGCGTGGCTTGGACACAATAAGCATTTTACCTTCTGTTTGCATGAGCGCTTTTTCCATTAAAGTACAGCAGCACAACAAGGAAGCCCAAATGAATATGTCTCTGAATAAATGGATTCTGCCTCCTGCATGTTCAGAATGTTTATTAATTTCCACCAAATCTGGCCCAGAGCTTGAAAACAGGCGACTCCTTTAGTCCCTTACATTTTAGTTCATCGAGCCACTAATCGCACAGACAGAGTTGTGCTGGAAAATTATTTCACTTGTCATTACCTTGATTATGACCTGCGTCACACCATCAAAAATAGGGCTGCGGTGCTTAGTTAATTTACATTCATGCGCCATGGTGGTTCATTTATCTTAACCAAGACTTGATTAATTAATATGATGGCCAAATTGTCAACATGTCCCTCTGTATTATACAAGCCCTGTTTACGACAGAAGGTAACACTGCTCCGGTTTGTTTAAAATGTTTCCACTGACTCATGTTGAAGTAGTAATAAATAGAGAATAATGATAAATAGATTATTTATATTATTTATTATCATATAATACACATATTAATGATTTGTTTTTTTCTCCTAATAATAATGAAACAAATCCAAAGTAGCTTTTGCTTTGATATATTGATGATATGAGATAGTTGCAGTCTTGAATTACTGTTCTTAATGAAATTAACCTTGAAGTGATTGGTATGTGGCTCTGAGCTTTCCTCTGGCTCATTTTTTCTTCATTATACCCACTTAGTTTGCTGTCGGTGCATAATGTGGTCTCACATGATTTTTCCATTCCATTTGTCCTGTAATAACCATGGTCAATACTATTATGATTCAAAATCCTTTAATTTGTGGTTCATGCTAAATCCTCAATATCCCTTTTACTTCACTCGTGGGTTTCATTTGAATAGCAAAATGATATCCCTTTATTCTTATTCTACATTGCACAGTGTTACATGTTGAATGGCATCATCTGCGCTCCCAATGTCAGCTGAAATATGTGAGTGATGCACAGAAGGCTTTGGCCCTGAAACACTTGTGAAAATCCAATCTTACATTGCAATGGCCAGCAGTAGAGACATGCCCACAAATACGCCTTGCAGCGAGTTTATTTCTATACACTGTTAGTCTGCGGTTGCAGAATATGGCGCAGTTACAGACAAAGCTGTTAGATGATATGATAGCCTGCAGTCAGTGGCCAGACAAGAGGTCACACCTCTGCCATGAGAGAAAAAAACCACCCCACCCTTCTCTCTTTCTGTGTTTGTAACCTTCTGTAATTTTTCTTTTTAAACGCTGATGCAAGGGGGGATTTTAGTCAAATGTTTGACCTTCATTTACTGTATTTATCTTAACCTTACTTATAAATGGAATGGTCCTTGCTCTTTCCAAGGAATATGTTCGATCACAGTTTCAAGTTTACGTGTGCGCTATTTAACATTTTAGAATTTGAGTTCACCTCTTGTTTTTTAACGTTTAATGGCATTGCTCTTTTCGTAAACGTAAAACAGAAAATACAAATTATTTGCATAATCGGCCAGTCTGGAGATTAATCAATCACATATAATATCATGAAATGTAAGAACATGAGAAATGTTCATAACAACTTCCCAAAGCTCAAGTTGATGACTCATTTTTCTTATTTGGTCCCATCAGTCTTTCAAAACTCAAAGGTATTCATTTTAATGTCATAGAAGACACAAGAAACCTGGAAATAGTGACATTTGATTAGCTGTAGGAAGAAAAGAAAATTACATCTTTACTTTGACATCTTTAAAAAAGTTTTAAGGTTTAATCAACAATAATGCAGTAGGTAAGGAGAGATGCGTTACAGATTATTTGAAAACTGATTTAACTGTAAAGAGCCTCTTTCCACAATGAATCAATTTAACACAATCCATCACCTGCAAATGCTATGAAGTTACTCATATTTAAAGAAAATTTTGTTTCTCTTAGAGTCAGTGGGCCTCACTGATGACATTTTATCTTGGATTAATTCTTATTAAATTGATTGCAGTCTTTGTCAGGTTAGGTGCTAACTTAACACAGGCCCATGGTATAGAATATGGCATTCCTCAAGGAAGCATGTTCGGCCCAACGTTGTTTTCGTTACGTATGATCCTACTTGGAAACATTATTAACCATTGAGCCAACTACAGTTTGTATGCTAACACATCGGTTCACCTCTGATTCCCCAAAAGACCCTAGTCCAAACCAAAAGCAGGAAGGGGAAAACTACACTCAATATACTTGAACTGGATCTTAGCAAACAAGTTAAACTCAATGTCAGACCTCTATTAATTCAGAAATATACTGAAATAGTCAGATTTTTATCAGTAGCTAATAAAACTATTATAATTCTTTACTTATATATGTTTTACGAAAGTCTTAACTAAAACAGAAATTGAATCACATTACCCCACTGCACCGGCCACCTGTATCATTCACTGGCTTTTCTCCTCTCTACATCTGAGGTTTTATATCATTTTATGTTAGAGCCACATCACTATAAGGTCCGCCATTGTTTTTCTTTTAAATGCTCCTTGTGTGGCCCATAAAATACCGATGAGGCTACTAAACTGTGGAACACACAGAGACTTGATATTTGACAAGCTTCTTTGGTATTTCAAAAGAAAATTTGATCATGGTCAGTCTGGCTTTTTAATGTTACAGCTTTTGCTTTAGATTTTTACGATCAATGAATTCTTTTATATGATTTTTTTGTTTGTTTTGTTTTTCAACCCTACTACGTGAAGCTTTTTGACTGAAATTCAAATTGTTGCTGATTTATCTTCTGTCATGTGGTCGATAAATCGACTAATTATTTCAGCACCCGATTTTTTTTGACTAAACATGAAAGCAAATACAAACTGTGAATAATTATTAGTACAGATTTCAGCAGTTTCTTTGTGAAATATATTATATCATGATTCAATCCTTCCCCCTGTGTGTTGTAATCTCTCCCCATCCTGGTAACTCCAAGATTTCAAAGGATCTAGCCATGGGGAAAGTTGTAGCATTGACTAGGGAGTACAGTGTCTGGCCTTTGAAAATTCATTAGATCATAATTATTTTTGTCTTCCTTTATTGGATCCAGCAAAGGTCTTATTACACACCAGTTAAACAAGTGATTTTCGTCGAATAGATGATCACGCTGTATCTGCTGCAGTGCATTAAACCATTTGAGTTTTTATAAGATATATTAGCAACATATTAAAAAACAGTTCCATCCATATTCCCAATGCTCTCTGCAATGATTTAAGGAGCCTTAACGGCCGTGAATTAATTCATCTACCTGGACTAAAATTAAACATTTAAGCATGAGTCGTCAAATCATTGTTTAAACACAGATGAGAACCTGCCTTTGTTAAACTTTATTTCACGGGCCATTATGATAAATCTGTTTTCTATATTTAAATCTAGCCCCTTGCTAGCACAGGCCAGTCTGTTGCCATGGCAGTTGTCTGTGAGGCATGCTCCTATGCTGTTATCACGAATTGCATTACTCTATGTTCAGCACAATTACCCGACTCATCTAACCAGCTTTTAAGGTGCAGCAGCACTCCTCCTGTGGTTAACGTCGACCCTGTGTCTCATGTTTTCTTTTCCCGTCTGTTTGCTCTTGAGAGTCGCTGTGTGCAGAGGATGCATGACCACCATTTGACCATGGTGACAGCAAAATGACATCTCATTTCCATGCCAATCAATATATTGGATCGGTGAACATAATGACATGGGAGACACTCCTCACCTAAAATAATCATATGGTGACCATGGGGGATTTTTTTTCGGGATATTTAAAGATTATTTCTAATTAATTAAAGGGTTACATTTATACTTACACACATTTAATTGTGTGTTTTCACTTTTTTGAAGAAGTGACCACCCACTGTGTAGTGGTGCATTTCTCACCGCTTGAGGTAACAACATAGGTTGTTGTTATATAAAGTTTCCTGTGTACACTTGTTTGTTGATTGATCCAAATTATGACAGATGTAAGTTCAACTTTATTAGCCGTTCCTTTGTGGTTTGAAAGAGGTGCTTAGTATAACTACATGCCCCTGAGACTCATTATGTCTGTGGGACTGGAGGATACCAAATAATGGTTTCACTGGGGGCAGGATTCTCACCTTCTCTGTGCGAGTGTGTGTTTACTTGTTGTGTTGGTTTAAGATGATTTTGCAGTGTGCACCCTGAAATTGAAAGTGTGTGTTTATGTATGGTCATCCCCTTCAAAAATTGCCATACGACGGTCGTCATGGATATCCAAAATGTGACTCAGGCTGGTTTTATAGTTTGGTCTAATTCTAATTTACAATGACTTTGTGAAGTCTACATGCCACCTGTGGATTTTAATGGAGGGCAGTTGAATTGTGCATTGTGTTAGAGCAGAGCACAGCCAGAAATGCCCTGTAGGTGTTGTGAATGTGCTCACTCAGTTTGCACTCCTGAGTCGGACACTATCCGTATCACAAAACCATCACCAATCTAAAGATTTGCGGTGGCTTTCAACGATAAATTAGGGCCATAGCTCAGACTAAGTGAGCTGGAGGGGTTATGGGGAGGACATCGACAGAAACCATAAACCCGCAAGAGATAGTGGAAAACAATGCACAGCACTGTATTGTTATCTGTACTGTAATTGTAATGACCTTACCTGAAATGTGTTGTTCCGATTCTGGCAAGCAGGAGTGGTGACTCATCTAGTTTGCATTTTCTGTAACTTTGCTTATCTCAAAGTGTCTCTATTCCGCAGCAGAGTTCATACCTTCCTGTCTCCCGCCTCTGCCTCTGCACATTAGCAAACCTTTGCTGCTGCTGATTCATACTTTGTCCAACACAACGCAATCCACAGCTCATCTGATAAGAAACTGGTGATTTTTATCATACACAATAACGGCATATTAAATAACACATGTGCATAAATACCTGTATTGCGTTTTTGTATCTACTGTAAAGATCTTTGTGCGTTCTCTGTGTTTGTTTAACCTGTTGTATCAGTATCTGCTCCAAATGACCCCAGTTGTAAATTCCTAAGGTTTGAATTGCGTTGTTTTGAAAAGTCTTTTCATAAGAGCAGTGATTATTTAGGTCCCTCAGAATACAGTAATTACTGAGATGATGTAGCACTGCACTTACAATGGCCTCTCTGCATTTTACAAATGCAGCTGTCAGATAACTTATGTACCTGAGAAAGCCAAAGGTTTCTCTCTCGCTCTGTCCTCAATCCCCTTTTTTGCTTCATCTCCATCTTCCTGTCTGTCTCTACCACTCTCTCTTATCTCCTGATATTAGGAGTCTATTAAAAAAGCTGCTTTGGTAGCTGAACTAGCATTCTCTAATGGCTGGTCTTAGATGACACGTTCCCCTGACGTAGTCTCTTGATGATGCCACGATTGTTGAGTTTCTTTTGAATCCGTGGGTTTTCTGTTTTATGCTGCAAAACTGTGAAGTTCAGTCAGGAGCATGTTACGCTGCTGTTGCATAGATGTTAGTGTCTCCATATGTCAATGTTACTCCGCTCGGCAGAGCCAGAGGAGATGGGTTTCTCTTCCGTGGGTTGTAGGAAGGCTCTCTGCAGACAAGTCAATGTCTCACTCACTCTGCTTAGTCAGGCCTAACACGCCTGAGGCAGATCACTCTCTGCCTGCATATAAATTAAAGCAGATAGCCTTGTCCATGCTTTATTATCTGCTGTGCTGCTGAGCGTAGTTTCAAACTTCACACTTTGAGGTGGTGCTTGTTTCACGGAGGCTAATGACGAGAGGATCGACCTTATTCACATGCTTTAAGCTGCGGATGAGTAACGACCACCGTCCTGAATTTAAGGGAAGCGCAAATTAATAATCAGTGATTCATTGTTATGCTTTTTTTATATCTGCGAAGCAACACCTTTGTTTACATCGCGACTTGAGGAACTGTACACGTGTGTGTCGCATTTGAAAAGATTGTGACTCACTCTGCGTCATGGTTCCTCTTACCAAAGGCTTTTGTTTTCGACAGAGATTTTTTGGGGGGGTCGTCTTTACCCATAACATGATCACTGGCTTAGTCATTTTGTAATTAGCACTCAGCATCCTGTGTACAGTGTGGCCCGCATATATTTGGATGGTGACACATTTTCACTTGTGCTTTTCTGTACTCCTGCATATTGGATTGGAAAAATAACTATGTGAGGTTATAATCTGAGTGCAGCTTTAAGGGTGGAGGGTGTTTATCTCAATTAACTCCTGTCCTTGTGTGTAGGGATATGCGGCAGAAATTATGTAATTTCCAATAAAGTGTAAGGCGTGTTTTGCGATGGTGGCGCACCTCCCTATTTTTTTCAACTTGACTAGTGTGGTGTGGCTAACATGGATGAGCTAGAGGAAAGAGTCTGGGAACAGGTCAGACATCTATATGACCCCTATTTTTCTCACCGGTGACACCTATTGTTTAGGAGAAAACTGCACCTATAGTCACTGCAACACAAGCACAAGTATGAATGGGAAAGGCAGTTTGTCAACTCCACAGTTGCTGCATGCAAAGACCAATCCATCAAGCATATTGGCTCCTTCCAGGTGCTGCCAAAGCAACTGGAGGGATGACGACGAGGGATCATTTGGTGACGACCAGACTTAAGAAGAAATAGCCCAAAACCAGTTGGTTTAATTCTTGTGTATAAACTTACATCATTGATTTACAAGGACTTACAAGGACTCTTAATTTTAAACTCAGATGACTTCATTGTCTTTTACTCTTAAAGCCTGAAAAGATATAAAAGATCAGCCAGAGTAATTGAAACCAAATTGGGTGGTTGTGTAATAAATTAAAAAGTCAGTAATTGAATCAAGTCTTTACTTTAAGTCATTGTTTCATTCCAGATTCATGAAGTCTAAATCTAACCAAGAGTGTCTTAATTCATCTGTTGCACACTACTGTTGTGTACAACAGATGAACACTTGACACTATTGTCATGAATTCTGGGAAAATACTTGTTTTTAAAAACCAAAAAACTTGACTGACAAAGGAACTGCATCAAACCATTTCACTCTCTTTCACTCCAGCGTAAAATGTTTGCCTCGTGGCAGAATTCAGTTACGAGGACATTTTACTGGGAACACAAACTTGTACCTTTATCAGAGCTGAGATGCTGTGGTGTCTTAATCTGCCATGGCTCAGTACCTCTGCTAACACATCAGTCAGGGTCACAGTAGCTCACTTGTACGAAAACAAAAGACTGATGATGGCCTCACTGCTGTATATTTCCAAGCTGTTACTGTGGTCTGTGAAAACTCATTGCTTTGAGGCATCATTGCTTTGAGAAACAGTTTCTATATATCATAGTTTGTCCAAAAGTGAGCACCCACACGTTTATTTTTCAAGTGTAAAATGCCTTGCTTAGTTTGGTCATTAAAATAGAGATCCATTCAGTACAACAAAAATGTGTTGCACTCCAAGACTTTCTTGTCATTCTTGTGCATTTCTTTTAAAATTCTCAGCAGTAGTTTGGAAGTGTTCTGTAACCTCTGCATGTCCTGCAACAGCAACATCTTATCTGCTCCACGCATTTCTTGGGTATGTGTTTGGGTTCGCTAATCTAAATTGTTGGTGGAGAAGCTAATGCAAGGGTTTAAGATGCAGAGTAGAAAATCAGCCTGGGCTCTTTCATTATCCTGATGAACTCATTATGGCTCTGATAATTGTCCTCTGTTGAGACAACAGATTGGAAGTCTGTGGCAAGTCATATGTCACATTCTACATTTCAGTAAGTGCTAATTTATGAAACATTTTAATATTCTGGAACTGCATGGCCACTGTTTTTGCCACAGTGATTATTATTTTAATTTCCAAGCAATCTAATTGGCATTTGTCACTGGAGATGCTTTCGTGATTACAGTTTCATTAAGGCTGGTTTCATCTGTTCGATCGTCCTCCCTTCTCTCACACACTATAACAGTAAAGAATGAATTAATTCATTAGTTGAACCAGAGAGGGAACATGTGAGAAGCTTAGCTGGATCCATGGGCATCTTGCCACATGAAGTTTTTGGAACAACAGCTGTGCTAGTGATTCCGATCAGATTGGAGATTTTCCGGACATACCACACATGGAAGGGTTAAGAGTGCTCCACACTGGTTTGGAAAGATTCTGTCTGCTGAATAAAGCCTCAAAGGAAGCAAACAGAATGTCCTCTAGCATTGAAATCAGTGTCAAGAATGGAAAATGAGTTGCAGGCCAGCAGTGCATGGATACAGCTTGTTATGCACTATTATTGGCATGCATTTCTTTTGAGACCTATTCTATATGTTTGTTTTTCTACATATCATTTCTGCTTGAGTCTGTGTCTCAGCAGGGGCAATGCTCACTTAGACTGCTGCTACTCCTAATTTGCCAGGTTACGTCCTCCCTCATTTACTCTTGTCACAGACTATCTTAGCTTCACTCATGTCTTCTACCGCCCTCATCTATAACCCAATCTCATTTTCCAGACCAATTTCCTTTCTCGACTGCAAACCAGAGTCAATGTCAAGTAGATATTGTGTTACTTGTGTCTGTGAGGACCAATTCCCTGACATGTTTAGCACTTGGAGGCAGTGGCTGTCTGACACCAAAACATCGCTTTGAACTTTGTATTACAGTCTTCAGACACAAAATCTGGAAATGATGTGGAAGGTTGGGTCCAGACATATCCGAAGTTTGTCTTTCAGCGGAAAGAAGTGTTAGTGTTAGACTTTATCGCCAGAAGCTCTTGAATCTTGTTGACTTTTTAACTTGAGATACATACCATGCCATTCATTGGCTTCTTCTCCCCCCACTTTTTTCAGATAAGTGCATTCTTCCAATATCGTGTCCCTCGCATGTAAGAAACTTCATCTACTCGGACATTTGCACTCTCACATATAGTCCCTCTGGAAAAATATCAAGAAAATGAGTGTATGTCTGATAGCAGCTTCTGATAACATTCTAAAGACATTAGAATTGATTGAAATCAATTCATTCTAACAGTATGCTGTATGTCTCAAAACTGTGTTTGGTGCATGAGATACTAGCGTTGGTGCGTCTTTGATACTCTAGTTTTTGCTCTGCATTTCCTAGTCAGTTAGTAGCACCAATAATGTGATGTAGTTTTCCTTTTGTTTTTTCTTGTCGCCTCTGTTTAGACATTGTTATTGCTAAGTGTTCATTCTGTGTGTGTGCTAAGTACTTCTTATTGTACACTTCGAACACTTGCTGCTTGTCACATCTGTCACATGCTGGGAAACAGAGGTTTTTTCCCTGGAGCCCCTACTTGTTTAGAAAGCCGTGTTTTGCGACCTGTATCAACAAGCTATTATAGGAACATTAACATTGGAATATAATTTCAGACCTATCAACAATTACTAGCCATCTAAAACAAAAGAATAAAATCATGACGTCTTTGCTAAAAGTCTAAACTTCATATTTCTGAAGTTCAGCTTCCTCCCTACAGGCTTGGTGAAAGTCCCACATGCCACAGGCATGTTCTGGCAGAATGGTGCTCGTCTTGTACAAGGGGGCGAGAAACGGCTCTCTCAGCCAGCAGGATAACATTCTCCTCCCCTCCAGTCTCACAAAACCGCCTCCTGCCAAGAGCCTCCTACTGCACTGCCACCTGGTCTTGTGTTGTTCGTCTAGTCCAAGCCAGAGACCCATCCATAAGGCAGCCAGGCTTCCTTATCAAGCTGTAGTCCCACCATCAGACCTCGGTAAGGACCCTGGCACAGACTTGTATGAATAGCCGCGTATCATAGCCAAGTGTTCCGCTAATTTTCTTTGTTTAGGTGTGATTAAATTACAGGATTTAATAAAGCAGAAAAATGGTTTGACTTTTAATAGCATCCTCACAAATGTGTTGGCCAATTGTGGTCATCATTGATTGAAAGCATTGTACATATTGAGATGGACAACATTTTGAATGAAAAAGCTGCTCCATAATTCTTAAATCTGACATCCAGTAGTTAAAAATGAATGAATAAAGACTTCTGATATCTGTTGGCTCCTGAAATCGTTTACTAAACAAAGGAATTAAAGTCAATTGCACGCATTTGATACAGGAGGCCGGAGCCAAACAGGGACAAGACATAAGGTTATTCAGTATGAGAAGGGTTGGGGCTGACCTTTTTAAATGGACATTTCCCTAAGAGCAGTCCCCAGGGACCAAATTTAAGTCTTCAATCTTCTAAATGTAAACTCTGACATTCAGAGCCCCCACGTTTATCTCATTGATTCAGCAAACGTCGGGCACCAAGGCGTTACGAGTAAATTCCCTGCTCTCCTCCCTTACACCTTTAATGTTTCTCCTATTTTTAGGTGTGTGTGTGAATGGCGAATACAAATCATATGTGATATTTAAACAGTCATAACATTTGCCTAAATCAAACAGTCATTGCCTGAAGGAGTTTGCCTTCGATGGCAGCATGTTAAAAGTGTGCTGTTGATTAGTGTTTGTAATTTGCCCTGCTGTCTTCAGTGAGAGCAGCACATTAGCCGTATGCTTAGAGGTGACAAGTCTGCCGCCAGGTTCTTCAGCACAAACTCCTGTCCTGCCAACTGTTGCTGAATATTTACAATTTATTTACAGAGACCCTCATTTACATTATAAGGGTGAACCTTTTGTGACTGGAGTTACTCAAGGTAAATCATTTATTAATCAAAGTTGTTATCAATTACTAAAATGAAAATGCCCACCTGCAGTCATTAGGTCACAGTAAACCAAACTGTATGAAACAATGCTGACAGTAGAAGAAATCTTGGTAAATTCAATTTGATTTTGATGGTCGGAGTCATGAGTTGACTTTCCAGTTCACTGTGTGAGAAACGATTCCCTTATGTTTTTAGTTCAGTTCACTGAATAATATGAAACATAACTGGCAGTTAAGCTCACTGGAGTTGGTGAAGGTTTCTGTCTGACTAATAAAACATAGCAGAAATATATTTTTTTAATATGAATTTGATATGATGATATTTTTCTTTTCATTTGAAATTGTTAGAAACAAAAATGCTTGAAGAAACAGATGTTGGTCTTTTACCAGTATCATATTCCAATAAAATTCTGCGCCTACTTTAGTTACCAATTTGCAGATTCAGGTTATTAATACAAAATATAATATATACATAAGGAATTCAATATTTTCATTCAGTCAACATATTAAATACAAACATGCAGTGAACAAAATCAAGTTTTGGAATTATTCAACTGATCCCTTACTCTGACTTTCCTTTTTTTTTTTTTTATCCGTACACAGATTTGTTGCAGGTTACTCTGAAGTCTGCATGACAGATTATAGGTTAAGCTACCCTGCAGTATATACGGTTTACTGCTGGGTAGCTCCTATTAATATAAAGTATACTGCTGGGTAATCATTTCTCTGCATGGGTTGTAATTTCTCTCAGGCAGATATTAGTGTGCAACTGGGTGAAGACCCACACGTTACTCCATAGTTTTCAGCGTCCTCACAAGAAGGCGTGATGAGTCACACGCTTCTCCTCCCAGTCCAGACTGTGTGCTATGTTAAACGAAGTCAAACTGCACATTCATGTCAAGACAGAAAAATGCAGGGCACACTGCTCCCTGGGCAGGGAGCACCACTCCTTACCGGGGGAACAAAGAATACACATAATCCGTCATGGAGCTGCTGCATGTGATTGACTCTCCAGCCGGCCTCAGCTGGATCTGAGCACTGAACACATGCCTCTTTGATTACTAGAGGTGCTGGGTGTCTAATAAAGGTCTTTATGTATCTCACATTTCAAGCAAAATCACAAGATGCACCAGTCCTTTTTTAATTCTTTATTAGCTCTAGCCCATAGAATGACCACACAGGGTGGATTTGGACATGAGTCGTCTTGCTATACCTTTATTAAGCTTCACTAATATATTAGTAACGGTTCTATTTTTACTCTCATTGAGCTTAAACTGCAAACACAACTGCATTGTCACAGAAATCAATATCTGGCTGAATCCATTGTGCCCTCAAGCATCTGCCATGTATTCAGAAATCGAAGATCAGTCGTGGATCCACACCAGTGTGAGAATCCCAGAGCACTTCACTGGATCTGCGTCCCGTTGTTCATGAACAGTGTCAGACAGAGAGCAGCATGAGTGAGCAAATGACAAGGCAGCTGCATTGTCCCTTTGTTCATTACTGAAACACAAACATACTGCACAAAGCTGCTGGAGATTTTTTATCTCCAAGTCTCTCGCTATATTGCAGCAGTGTGGACTGGTGTTGAACATACGTTATTGCTTGAGCTGCTGCAGGTGGGATTAGGAAGAGAATTAAAATTAAAATAGCAAAGGGGACACAAGAGCAGAGACAAAAAACGAGCATTAGTGATTACATTTGGAACTGTAGTGATTGCAGCACAATTGTATGTGTGTGTGTGTGTGTTTGTGCATGAGCAGAATGATACTCGAAGCCTAGTGTTGCTGAAGTGTATGGTTTGTTACACACTCTCTCATCCTGCTGTGGTGCAGTGAAGATATTTATGAGAGGCTGTGACACACCCAGACGCAGTAATGGTTGCGTCTGTTCTGTCAGCCTGACCTCAGGCTTCGCTCTGTTTACAGAGACGTTCTTTAAGTCGGTGACCTGGCTGTGTCAGGAGGCTCTTCGTTTTGATTTCAGGAAGGTTTCTGCGACCGCTGCAGGGCTGCTCTGTGACTGAGGTGTTTTCATGATCAAGTGATAATATTTCATGGGCATTTGCTGGCCACTGCACTGGACGGACCTTTTGATGATTGTACAACTACCGACAGATGGCTTGAATAATATGTAAATATGGCAGCGCCTGTGCATGTTGACACCGGTTAAAAACTGAACGCTTTCATTGTACAGCTGTGTTTTTTCATTACAAAAGTCCACTTGTTTCAATGCATACAGTATTTGTGCGAATGTTGTCATTTCAACTATCACACTCCCCAAGGTGAGAGTTTCAAGGGACTTAAAAGGGCAGAGTGTAGCGGCCTCTGTTGTTGATGGACGAGCAAAGGGATTTAGTTCCCCCATAAATCTTTTTGTCAATAGTATCTGTGTAACCAAATATTTCCACAGTATTTGTCACACATTTACACTGGGTTAAAGAGTCAAGTCCATTGCATATTAACTCACCTAATTGCTTTTTCACAGTCAAATACCGACTCTAGGTACACAGCAGTGGAGGAGGTGACTTCTCCTGTGGGGCCACTAATTCATCAGTGCACTTGTGCTCGACGCTTTTCTGAAGTCAAGGTCTCAAGATTCTCAAGGCATCCTGAAAACAGTTGATAGGCTGTTATATTGAACATAGCCGACCTACAAGATGTGTTACACTAAAAGCTTTTCCCTGTGTGAGTCGACAGAGGTTTCTATCTGCTGTTGATTGTTGTGTTTGTAGCAGACAGGCGCTGAGACTATGGATGTGATGCCTTCAAGGACATGAAAACACTTGCAGACCACTCAGGTGTACAATCATGTCATATTATGGCATAGCAGTGGAATCTATTGTACCTGCAGCCAGTTGTTTTTCTGAGTTCATTACTGGGCTACAACACAGACTTTATGAGCTTTCTTCCCTGTCTGTTTCTTGGCAGGAAACTGAAGTGACCGCCTCACCTTTTGTAGGACGATGATGAGTTATTTTTTTTATGCTTGCTAAAATACTTTGAGCACAGACCACGGGTGAATGAATGCTATACACTCCAGAGCTACATATGTTTAAATCAATTTTCGTAACCAGTAAGAATTATGTTCCCCTTTGAGAGCTCCAGCTTCTGTAAAGCAGATATATTACCAGCCACAGTCCTTGTTTAAGTTAATGTTTTTCACTCTGCAAAATATTTTGTCAGCAATCTTAAAATGTGGAGTGCACACTTGTGTAGCAGTTAGCCCAGCAGGGTGCTCGGCTAATTGCAGCCAAAGAAAATAGTATACGACCTCAAAGTTGTTCCACTTTTGCTGACGTACAAGATGAAGTGGTAACGCTTGATCACACGGGAGTGGGATAGCTCCCTACTGCTGTCACAGCTTTGATGGAGATGGATGGGGAGGAAGGGAGAGAGAGGTACAGTAAACACAGAGACAAACAGACAGGCGGGGACAGACGTCATTCAGGAGGAGGTAGTTCACTGCTTGTACATGGAAAAACTAATAACTTATACTGACAGATGATCATGGCAGGGGAGTTCATCAAACAGGTTTTATAGTTGATGGAGGCAGTTTGAAATAAACAGGTTTGTTTTTTAAAACAAACCTGAGGCTGTGTGTGTGGGGGGGGGCATTCAGGGTCCTGTGTTCCTGTAGTGAGCACTTTGTCTATACACTGATTCTGACTTCAATGATGCAGAAGGTAGATTGTCCAGCAATGTAAAACCACTGGCTATAGGATGCAGAAAGATACAGGATACAGTAGTGGGCTAATATACTCTGTAGGTGATTTGCAGGAGGATGGGGGGGTGCTATCGACTCTCAGTCATCCTCCCATCCCCTTTGAGAGAGAAAGCTGCATCTTCAGATTGAGAGTTTGTTTGTGCAGGCACACATCCTGTAGATAATGCTGATAACTAAACCACGGGATGGAGAGGTTTTTATAGTTGAAACCCGATTTAAAAGACAGGAGGACTGTGCTCTCGGGGGAAATCCTACTTGCGTCGGTGGTCAGGGGCTGCCGGTCAATGACTAGTGCTCTGCATGTGCCAGGTGGTTTGTGGCCATCCGTGAAGAATTTACTGTCCTCGGCAGGCAAGCTGGATTCAGCTCCTGAAGATTAGGCTTAGTAAATTGCTTACTGAATTAACATTTCAAATATTGAATTACAGTAGTATTACTACTATATAAAAAACATAATTTTTGTCTGTTAAGTTCCCTGAATTAAAGGGAGCTCTCTTTCTGTTGACTCGAAAGTTTTGTTTTGTTCAGTGACATTTTTTATACTTAACCAAAATAGACTTTGCTTCCAAGTGGGAGTGAGATCTATGCTTGTGCATTCATGTGAGGCAAATATATATACTGTATATAAAACATATTTTGTTTTTAAAAAATGAAAAGAGCACAATTCGATTCACAGGCAGGCCTGTGTTTAAACGAAGCCGTTCTCTAGATCATCCTTTCAGATGTCTCTGTGATATTACTGTATTTATTCTCTGCTGGTGGTTTGAAACGCATCAGGAAATCGATGTCTCTTGTGGCAGCCAATTTCATTGCCACTTGTACCTTCTTACTATTCCTCTTCAGGACAGGACTGTCTCCTGCAATCACAGTCAAAACTGCTGAGAGGGCGGCTTCACATTTTAGTGTAGGATGTTTCTGTGAAGTCATCAACTGCAGACCAGCAACTATGGAAATACAGAGGTTTAGTTATTGTTTTGTTGCCGTCCTGTCAGGAAATTTAAAAAAGCTTAGTAAGAAATACTTTTCATTTTGTATTTCGGTTACTTTTCTCCTCCTCGCACCAGATTAACAGCTGAGAGAGATTTGTCTGCTCTATTACGCTGATTTTTGAAGTATGTGAGGGGTTATTTCAAATTCTTAAAGTTATTACTTGTGTGCAGAATTTTGAAAAATAGTTCTTTGGGAAATTCTTTTTAATTTTGTATTCAAGGGCTTGTTCCCGGTCCATCCATGAGTCCAGATTCTGTGAAACTTGGAGCCTTGAATTACTTTCAGTGGATAAAATAGGAACATCAGTCAGCCCAAGGCATTCCGCAAGTTTAGATAAAGCCAAGTGGAATATTGACTGAGCCTCAGAAAACAACACAGGTATTAAAACACTTGAATCTTTTAATGTCTCCCTCGGCTTAAGTTTTCCTGCGTGGTCCTGATGAGACAGAGTGGCAGTTACTCAGCTGACAACATGCTGGAGTTTAAAAGGTCTTGTTTGTAGACTGACTGAGTTTTGTTTATCCTCTTTAACTCAATGAACAGCTGATAGGGAGGAGTAAGGCTGGACAGAGCTCATTATTAATGTATACAGATT
Source organism: Paralichthys olivaceus (assembly GCF_024713975.1). NCBI lineage: Eukaryota > Metazoa > Chordata > Actinopteri > Pleuronectiformes > Paralichthyidae > Paralichthys > Paralichthys olivaceus. The sequence continues at coordinate 8,111,150 of NC_091108.1, read as the reverse complement.
TCACAGGGGTATTGTTAACAGTCACAGCCAATTCACACACTGACACTGCTGTGCCAAGGGAAAATTGACTTCAGTGTATATTGTTATTTTCTGCAGTGTTTTTATTTCATGGAGATATTCCAACACACTTAATAGCATTTAAGATTTGTTTCTTATCTTGGTCCAAAGCCAATTGCAAAGTATTTACAAGAGACAAACTGGATACCTTTATTTTACAAATACTTATAACAGTCAGTTTGCTTTTCTTGGACAGTAGTTGTCCAATACTGTCCAATAATAAAATGCACTGCTGTCGCCTATTGCTCTATAGCCTATAACTCTCATGATTATCTGAACGGCCAATGTAAGACTCTGTGTTAATAGCAGCGAGGCTAGATGTGTCAGTTGCTCTGGATAATCTCCAGAGTTTCTCCTAGCAGCTCCCATGTAGAATATCCAGAGAATATCAGAGGGAACCTGTTTGAGAATTCAGCAGAAAAATGTCAGAAGGATTCAAAGAGAGTGACTGAGCGTGTTTACAATGTTTCTAAAATGCGACGGATGAAAAACTGAAAATATATAAATGCAAATATAAAGGATCTATACATACTCCATGAAGAAACAGATGAAGATTTGGAAAGTGGAACGCGTTTGACTCACACAGTCTCCTGCTGTGTTGCTCATATGGTGAAAGGCAAACTCCGGGGAATATCCGGAACTAGTTGTTTGGACATTTTCTGTAGTTTGTGTCTGAAAACTTCTAGTGTCCCACAGCTCAAGCTAGTGTGCAAGTTTATTGTTCAACCAACTGTTCAAAACATAGACTGTATATAAAAAAGGTCTAAATCCACAAAACTTTTGGTGCAAAGTAAAAAAAAGAATTCTCATTGGAGGAAAGTGGAACTGAGCAGTTAATTATTTCAGTTGCTGCATCATTGCTGAGTTCTTTGAGTTTGATGAACCTGTTAAAATGGTCTGTTTGGTGCTTTATATATTTTCTATTAATAACTTGTTGGGTAGATGTCCTGCTGGTGGGCTTGTGCAGCAGTGGAGAGGGGAGGAGGGTTGCAGAGTTCTGCTGCTTGTGATTAATTTACATCGGTTGTGCTGCGTTTCTACATGACAATCACTTGCTGTGTTCCCTGGACACAATTACAAGCAGTGGAGCATGGCTGTCATCGTACAGATATAGATATGAATATTGTTTGCTCTGCTGTGGACTGCATTATTAACATCGGAGGGGCTGCATTCATTAATTATCATTCACTCGAGTTGATAAGTTTCAGCAGAGAAGTTTCATGGTGCAGGAGGTCAACTCATTCTGTTGTAGCCAGGGAGAAAAGGGTCAGGCAGAAAACCCAGAGGAGCATAAAAGGGGAAATGAGAAAACTGATCTCTGTGACAATTTCCAGGATCTTTTAACTGTTCTGAGGTTTGGACGATGTTGAAAGGTCAAATTCAGTCATTGGAAGAGCAAGTAAATGTTGTGTGTACACACAGACTGACATTGACACACAGCAACACATTCCAATGCATGCACTTATCAACCCACTCCTTTGTACACACAGCGATACACACAAATACACAATGCAACGCAGCCTCCCACGCACATATGCACGTAGCACAGAAATTATAACACGCACGCACGCACACACTCACACAGCGAACCATGTTACATCCAGAGCATTTAAAAAAAATCCAACCTGTCTTTTAAGTCGGTGCATCAGAGAGCATTTTGAACCTTCCCTGAGTTAAAAGGAAGCTCGGCTGGTCTTAGCAAACTAAAAGAGGGAATTAATTTAGCATTCAGGTCCATTCTGTCATTATCTCCTTTAATTATTTCATGAGGCTGTGCTTTGCATGCATGTGCATGAACGACAGAGGCTAAGGGATATATGCTGTAAACCATCTTATGGTTGAAATTGGATAAATTTGAGGCCAAGTGTTCAACAGTATGAATTCATGCCTCCCCAGTGAGCATTTTCTTTGTTTCTTCTAGGAAGGACAAGGATTTTCAGTTGCAGAATGAAAGTATCCTTGGGAATTGCAGTTATTATTGAACTGGTATTGATAAAATCTCTATTCTCAGGGGCATCAAACGCCTTCATATTCCCACGTAAACCCATTATGGGTTTGAATACACGGCTTGTAAGGCTTTTATGTAGCTTGTTAATATACATAACGACAAATGACATGTCTTTTTTGTACTACATAGTATTTATGCAATATTACAACCAAGCTGGCTACCTTGGTACTGAACATGAAGCAACTGGCCTCATATTCTTATCATATTCCATTTATTATTTTTGCTGCATGTGCAATCTATTGACTAAAAGCTGGTGCTGACCAATCAGAGATCACTGTTTCTTGCTTCCTGTTCACATCTGTGATATTACTGAATAAATTCTAATCTGGTTACATTTTTAAAAACATTTGGGAGTAGATGAAAGTGTGACAGCCCACCATTATAGAGTTTAAACACTCAACAGCAGGACTATCACCTGCTACATGTCGAGCTAACTAAATTGGCCTGATGACGGTCACTTCCAGTTTCCATCAGCAGGTGGACTTTTTGCTTTTCCTCATTATGTTGTGACCATCTCATCCAGGCCTGTAGAGTCATTAGCTCCCCCTTGTGTGCAGTTTAATTAAAATTTTGCATTTAGAGGATCATGTGCACAGAGAAATCCATATAATGTAATATTACTTTTCGATTTGGGCACTTTGGTAACTTTGGTTTGCAGTCCCTCTCCAACAAATCTTTTATTTGCCATGATGTAACCTCCAAATTTTACTTTTCTATGATATGCTATTGATATTTTTATGAACAACAGCCAAACTGATCACTGAATTGAAGATTTGAATATACACAGTACCATGTTAATCTACAGACCATATTAATCCATGTCTGGCTTTCTTGAACAATTCCAAAATAATCCCAACCTAAACAAGCATGGTCTTCAACATTTGTTTCTTAGTCTGCAACTCATTTAACAGCTTTTCTGTCCTCAGTCAACATTGACTACATCAAAATGTTGACACAGTTTTAAAAGATTTTAATTATACTGCCCAAATATTGGCCAATAGTTCTTCTATTCAAGCTGAAAGAACCCAACAGAGTTTCTTTGCTATAGATAAACTACAGCATACGTGCCCGGAAGAGGGACTGTTGTAGAGCAGAGCAGAAGTGAGAAGCCTCTAAATTGACAGTGCACCTTGATATTTTATTTCTTGGTGAAGACTTTTAATGCAGAGGTTAAAAAAGCCAAAGCGTTATATGTTTCAGACCTTATCAGGAAGAACAGAGGAAACTCAAGGACTTTGTTCAATGTAATTAATTGTGCCACAGAGGCTCCTCCAAATGTCAACATTGACTCCTCCCACGAGATGTGTGAAGAATGTTTAACCTTGTTTGTCAACCCAATCTCCAGAATCAGAATAAACCTTGCTCCTCCTGCACAGGACATGTTTTCTTTGTAAAATATCATCCACTTTGAGTTCTTTGGAAAATATCTATGGATAATAACTCATAGGCTTATGACCACATACCAGATATATCCTCTTCTAATTAACATCTCACTGTTTCATACCTTCTCATTCTCTCCAAAGTTTTTGAAAAAATTGATTTTGAATAATTTGCAGCTTTTTTTTTTAAACACGAATGAACTCCAAGAGATATTTTAGGGCCAACGACACGACAGTGACAACTCTGATTGCTGCTGATGCTCGAAAAGCTTTTAGCCTTTGGCAAGTCCCTGTCATCTCTCTGTCAAGATGACCTATGGGGTTCTTCAGGGGCCTGTCCTTGGACCTCTCTTGTTAATACTTTACATGATATCCCTCGGGCCTGTCATCCACAAGTATTATGTCAGTTTCCATTACTATGTAGATAACACACTATTGTATCTGTCTTTTAACTTCAATGGCCCCAGTCAGATTAGTATTCTCCAGGACTGCACCCTTGACTGAAAATTCTGGATAGCTCAAAACTTCAAATGAAATATGAATAAGAGAAGGTAATTGCTGTTTGTCCTGAAACAAATCACAAACTGTGAAAATATTGACATCACCTTGTTTACACAGTTTTCCAGTCTTGGTTTTCGGAGCTCACGAGTCTCTCGAACATTGTCTCGTTTTCTCCAGTGAGAGCTCTATAGACTGTCATACATGCTTTCATTTTCTCTCATTTGGACTACTGTAATTCTCTCCTCACATGTCTGAGACAACGTGACTATACATAAATTACAGCTGGGATGTCATTAAATTTGTTAGCCTTTGTTGACTCTCAGTTATCAGTTAGGTGCCTCAAAGGTCCAAGGCTTAGACAGTGTTTCTGCAAATACGTCCATGGTCCATGGTCCATGGTTTTATCCTCTTATGAGAAATATAAAAAAAACACTTCTCTATCATTTATAATTTACATTTCCTTGCACAAAAAGTAGGTCAAATCTAAATATCAGTTCAACTTAAATGCTGAGGGTGGGCAAAAATAAATAAATAATATAAAATCTGAAATCACTTACCAACAGTTTAAGCAGAGCAGATAGGCACCCTGATCTACTTTTTGGAGCCCCTCAGACATTTTGAGATTTTCAAACATGATTGATTTTGTTTGCGCAAAAGCTACAATTGCTACTTCACTGTGAAACAATACTTGAAAAGTAGAGCTGTGGGCTGCAGCTGCAAGTGAAAACTTGCTCTGCAGCAGTCCTAACATCAGAAAAGGCACAGTGTAGCCTGCTGGTTTGATTGGACTTCATTATTTTTGGCTTTATAATTTACCTCCAGCTCTCTGCAGAACAAACAACATATGCAGCTCACGTCTCCTTAACCAATCTATCCCCCACATTTGGCATGACGCCCTCCACTCTTCCTCACTGTGTCTTCTTTTCCCAAATGAGTGCACACACAGTAGCTGCTGTGAGCTGCATCTTTCTCAAGCTGCATTTTAGCTCTCATTTTTAGTGAGCTGTGTCCTTCACATCTAGATCCAAGTGGAGAACATAGTTTTATTTTGTGACCCAATTCACTGAAGCCACAGGTAATTTATTTATGTTGTGTGTTTGGTTCTTCCAGCTTCATTTGACACTGTAGACCTCAGATGTTAATAATGAAATGCAGATTTGCATCAGCTGACCCCACAGTGTCGTTCCCAGTGCTGAAAGAACAGACGGCTGCATCTATTCCTTCTATTTATCAGTTTTTTCATCAGCCATGTGTTGCAGGGATAGATCCATGCATATCATCTCTGCTCAGCTCACTGAAGCCCGTTGGAAGCAAACCTGGACTTGTTTATTTTCTAGCCATCCTCCTCACTCTATAGTTTGTTTTTCTCCTTAAGAGAGTACCCACTTGTTTAAGCATGGTAGGGAAGTGAACTGATCGGTATCATCAGGGAGTCTGGATGTTTTATTTATTTATTTCTACACTCAAAATGTGGTCTCACCCAAGGCTCATTTGTTGATATTCTGTTGCATTTTGACACAGTCTCCAAAGTTTTCCCCAAGGGGTGTAAAGCTTGAGCTCCCTGTTGTGTGGTGTTTGATTGATGCAGCCTCTCTCCATCTATGTGATGTGTGCAGCGATGCAGTGGTGATAGAGTGAGATACCCCTGCTGAAGCTGATCTAGTGAGCAGCTGGCCCGTGTTCTTCACTCACACATCGACTTCCCTGTTGTTTCCCCCATCACATTTTTCCTCCTCATTATGACTCGGGGGGGGGGGATCCAGTTAAAGATGTGGTTTCATATGTGGACTGTTGGCCCTTGGCAGAGGCATGCGTTCTTTGAGTGCCATTCGTTCTCCTGGACTTGATGTGCTTGTGTTTCCAAAATTGTAGTTTGTACGTTTGCATTTGGACGAAAGGTTAGTTTTCAAAATATCTAGAAATAAGCTATGTCCTCTTTTGAGAACTCTGTAGTAACTAGTAAAATATAAGAGGTAAGCTCCCCTAGTGTTAGCTTCATATTTTAAGACCTCATCACATCCAATGCAATTCTCATTTTCAGGTTGTAGCTGCAGGTTGTGAACATTAATTAGCGTAGCAGTAAAAGCTGCACCGTTTCCGCCTTTTGAGTAAACAAAAGGTGATTGTCTTTGGTTGGTTCTAACTTTAGGCACCAGCAAGTGTTGGAGGCAAAACTAAATTAGATTTTAAAAGTGATTTGATAAAACACCACACCTATGGGTGTAATTATTACTTGACAATAATGAATATGAGACCATGCAGCTTTGTGCTACAGTGGACACACTGGGAAGCCCCCGTGAGCAGGCCATTGATGTGCAGTGAGAAATGAAGGTACTGGCTTTTGACTGCTGTACGGATGGCTCATATCATGCATAACTGACACTTGTACAGTCACCTTCACCCTGTTCGTGCTAGCCAACCAGAAACTGTGTCTCTGTTTTACTGCTTGTATGATGGGCCCTTTACTGGCAGGTCAGGAATACAGCTTTACAGCATATAACGTTTCTCCTTGGCTGTAGAGTTCATTTTTGTAAAATGTGGTTGTATAATATAATTTCCATTTATTAGCAAAATGCAGCAAATGCAGATAAAATATATTTTTCAGTCATGGAAAATAAAAGGTCCAACTTGAAATTCATTTTTTTTGTTCTGTGATCTTTTAACGCTCGAAAACAGTTCGACTCAGGAGCTCATTGACTTACGATACGTTTCAGTTAAACCTGACTGTGACAGTTCAGTCACTCTAGTGACCAGAAACATCCTTGAAAAACAAGACTAATCTTTTATGCAATGGGGAACTGCTCCTTTGGCACCGCATGAGGCTGACTTTGAAAACTTGGCCAATGTTTTTTGGAATTTGCATCCAAATGAGCTTTATGCCATGGCAGGACTATCAGCTCCAACCAGAAAATGTTCTCAGAATGTTAGTAAATCATCCCAGGTACTGTAAGGTCTTCTCTCTGCTTTATACTTTATTCTGTGTGCAGCTACACATCGGCATGACATTGCAAAATCTGCTTTTACTCGCTGTGCCATTCAACAGTTGTTAGTGTGACTGATACAAACTCCTCCATCCTAGCGGTAAAGAAAACAGAATGACAGCACAGAGCTCTTCCTTTTTAAGGAAGTTGGGTGTTTGAACTACTACTGTTAAGTTTTGCAACCACTGTAGAGACTGTTTTATACAACTGCTTTGACTAAAAGGATTTTTAGTGTCAGTTTTGAATGTGAACAATTGTATTGTAATTTTTAGAATGAATATCTCAGTTTGTTCTAATATTGGAGTAATGCTTTGTGGAAAATATGTACATAAAATGATGCTCAATATGTCTTGCAGAGATTCAGTTCGGCATGCTTGAATTTCTGACACTGGGAAATAATGAACTCAAAACAATCAAAATCATGTAAAGAGAAGCTGCTGATTTCTATAATACTTAGTTTTAGAACAGTGAGTACTCGATACATGAAACTTCATGTTTTTATAACTTATATAACATGTTGTAACAACAATTTGTTGAAGCAGAACAAAAAAATACAAAGAAACTAAAAAACCTAAAGAAAAGTACAAATAACCAATTCATTGCACATTAGTGCAGTGAGAGAGAGAAAATTGATTAATATGAATGTGAATAAAAGCATTCTCCAACAAAATGCAGGGTGGATGCTCCATATTGATCTTAGTAAAAATGTATTAGGAAAAATACAAAATGTACAATGTTTTAATTAGTAGAGAAAAGAAAAAGTAGAGATAACGACTGTAGTTATTTTAGAAGTTATTAAAATTAATGTTTTAGATGCATAAAGCATTCATAAAAATATAGAGATTAATTAAGTTGCAGTTTATTTGTTTATTTGTGGTAAGGATGCAGTACATATCAACCTTTCGTATAACTATCAGATTTTTAGTCGCTGGTTTTCCCCTGCTCTCAAATATCGATGTGAGTATCAACCTTGCAAATCCATGATTCATCTGGCTTTAGATTGATGCTCCTAATAAATACTTGTAGCTGTAAACAATACATGAGCCACTCACCATGAATGAAAATGTCATTGAGTATATATATGGAACAGGACTTTGTTTAATACTGAATAATCTGTCGATTGTATTAAATCACATGCGACAGTGCGATGCAGTCCGAGGTGACTGTCGGCCGTGAGCATAATTTGTTTGCTTAAAAAAAAAAAGATGGAGAATCAATGACAGCGCAGTCAGAACCACCAATTTATGATCACACATAATGTTCATGATCATCTTCATTTGCACGTCAAGACCTGTATTTGTGCATCAGCTTCATTATCCTGGAAGGTGCACTGAGTCATCCTCCTCCTCACTGACATATTCTCCCTCAGCATAATTCTACTCAAACACCTGATCAACAGCTTTAGAGACTTTACCTTATATGCAGCAGGCTCTGTGAGTCAGCGCTCACCAGCCCAGAAAACAAGCAGATTGACTGTGGATCTGTTCTCTGTGGACAGGCTCTTAAAAGAGCACGTTAGTCATATGCTGGTATATGACTGTCGCATGCTAGCCACCTGTAAATCTTCATTACAGCCCATGTGTATCACATATGTTAGTTGTCATCTGGGGGGTAAACCAGGCCTCATTGTGTGATTGCTTTCTTTAGTGATTGTGAGTCATACTGTTTGTTACTGAGGCAGCTACAATATAATACAATACTAATCAGCATGATTAAATTTTGCTTTGGCATTAACTTTTGACAACTGATATTAAAGTAAACAGTTATTATGCAAGTAAACAGTTCTTTTTACCATTAATTAATCTGATGCTTCAGGTAATAGTTTATGTGCTTACATACATTTAAAATAATTAGCAATCAGTTTAGAGGATCTTAAAGTTGGTTGTTTTGTCAAGTAAAATCAAATATATAATACATTCATTTAATTTAATAAACAACTTTAAAATTGGACTAGTTAACTTATTTTTTCTTTACATTGGATCAAATAAAATGTTCAGTGTGAGAAATTCTCCCAGTTCTCCTCATTTACCCAGAGTTCTAATATTTTAGCTCATTAGTTTGGTTTTACTTTCTGCACCAACGCCGTGGTTCAGTTTCACTGCTCAGGCTCAGAATCCCAGGCAGCTGTTTACAGCTGATAAATCTACTAATAAACCCACTTAAAGTTTCCCACCTTGCTCCAAGTGACAGACAGATTAGTCACAGTTACAGAGTAGCTGGTGAGCAAATTGGGCCATTTAGCTGCTTAACAGCCAGATGTTTCTCTTAGAAGTTGGTGGAGACCAAAACCGAGCAAAAAGAGAAGGATTATTTGACGCACATTTTAATTTGAATCCATAGCATGTGTAAATAACTACCCCCAGTCAGTCAAAAATCCTGCAGCTTCAATAATCGGTTGTTAATTCCTTCTTAGTCAATTGAAAAGACGTTTAATGGACTAATTGTTCATTACAACAAATTGTTTCTGCACCAATTTGGTTCTTTATCTTCTCTATCAAAATGTCCTTATTTCAAGTTGAAATTTGCATTGATTTTAGATTTCTCCCATCTTGAACCAAAATAACACAAATAAAAGCTGTATAATATAATAATATATATAATATATAGCTGCACACACATTAGGTCCACATTTATTGTATGGGCATGTCAATACTGATCATTGTTTCTAATGTCCATGTATTAAGTCGTCATTGTACATGAAATGAAGCATTGTATTTTAATCAGAGAGTGTGAGGATAATGGAAAATACCAGAAATGCGTTTCTGCAGCAAAGCTGACAGACGAAAAGAGCTTCCTGGCTTAAGATTTCTGCTCCACTGAAGCAGGACCTCTGCGTCTCTGTAGACACACTGCAAACCTCAAATCATTCTGCTGAAGCTAAAAGAAAGACAAATTAAATACTTTCTTTTCTTTTTTTGCATGTCTCTAAATGTTAAATTTCAACATTTAATTACACCAGACCTGATTAAACCGCTGCTCTCCGCTTAATACAAGGGAAGGAATTGATGCATCGTATTAGGTTGTATCAGAAAATGTGTTCCCATTCTTTGCTGAACCTTCAATCATGAATGCTGAGGGACTCGGCAAGACAAGACGAGACCAGCCTCATAATTAGAAAGGGCTCAAAAAATGGTTTCACTGGTGGTGCTGAAATAATGATTCTAATGAGGTTTAAACAACAGCAATTCCTTGCATAGTATTTAACAGAATATATATGCATAGTGTGTGTATGTATTAACATGTACTCACTTTGTGTTTATTAACTATGCAAAGTCAAAATTATTGCAGTTGATGATATGACAGGGATGGTTTGGTGACAATTATTATTATTTTAATTATTACCAATAATGTATAATTTAATATATATATATGTATATATATTACTTGAGTCTATCTGCAGCAGGAAAAAAGAAACAACATTTCCACTGGCAGCTCCAGTGATCTGTGGATTTATTACAGAGTATCAACTGATCCTTGTTGATTTACATCAAGTGTATTCACCTATATCAGGTGGATTTGCACCAGAACTTGACATCTCCCTTGCGTCTTCCTCAAACTAATCCTTTGTTGTTGGCTGCTGTAATGACCTTTTTGCTCTTAGCAGCATTGATTGTAAAGAGAATTACCTCAGTCCCTCTGAGAAACAGACAACCTCCTGCAAGACACAATAAATGTGAGAAAAGGAGAGTGAAGCATCGTTTTGAGATACTTCAACTAAACTGTTATGAAGCAAAATGTGATGTGTTTGTACGATACGGAGGCAATATCACAAACCTTCTACAGCACATAAACGTCATCTCATCAAGAGATGTAACGATCGGGGGGAGCAGCCAAATGTCCCTGAATCAGGTGCCAGAGCGAGGCAGAGTTCTCTGATGAAGCCTTTCAGACAGGCACTCATTATTCAAACTCCCAGTGCGGCCCGGAACACGGTCATAAGCTTAAGCGTGTACAAATATTCAAACAGCCGGCTTTATTAGCAAGCTATTCATGTTGGTGTTCATCAATCTCCTCTGTATTAATTTTGTGGAATGAAGAAAAGAACAACAAGGACACAGAGACACTAGGCAGAGATATAGCTCAGTGTTTTTAAACCTTAAATCAGATGTGATGTTATACTGAGATGTCGCATTGCTCAAACTTTGATATTTTAACAGAGTGGGTTAGTAATGATCTGTGGAGACAGAAAACTGTTTTATATATTATTATTTTTCTCTACTCTGTATTAAAGTGGCCAGAGCACAGCTAGAGTGCACCGCCTTGAATGCATATGACAACAACAATAAACTTGAACCTAAATGAAAATGCATGTACAGTTACCATTATGCTTCACTTGTAGAGAATTAAACCAAACATACCTACTTCCTCCAGAACTAATCCCGTTTTTAAGATATTCCAGTTAAATGTGTATATAGGCAAATAGAAATGTATAGAAATGTCTCGTATAGTAATGTAGGTAGACATGCATGAATGCTATTTACGAATAGCCTGCAGTATATTCCAGCCAACCTACTGCACTCAATATAAGGAGTAGCCTGTTGTTTTTCTCCCACTGTGTCTGAACCTGCTGTTTTTGTTTTTTTTGGCGGTCTGGTTGTGGAAAATGCTGCAGTCAGTGACGTGTGGTATTGCTGGTGTTATGATTTTGACGCCTAAACAAACGTCTTTGACGGGACAGGACAGGTGCCGCATGACAACCCCACTGTTGTAGCTGTGAAATGTTTTTCATTCTGAAGTTTTGTGAGGGCGAGAAATCAGTTTTGCAAGTGGAGCAGCGGGTAGTCGTGGCATTTCACCAGTCAGAGTTCAGCCGGTCGAACAAGGGAAAGATCCGTATGCAACAGGCGTAAATGTATTTTCCATGCTCCTTTGCACAGCATGTGGGAGGATGGTTAGCTGGGTAGCAATGCTCTGATGTGGTGTTGGGTTTCTCTGTGCCTACCAGGGCAAAAAACCTTTCTCTGACTATGCTTAATTTTGTGCACCAGCGACTGTCCAGTGATATATTCCCAAAATGAAAAAAATCTGGGGAAGTGAGAGTCGTGGGGTTCACTGAGGAGAACATTAGTGAGATGATATATGAATTAAATGAAATAAATCAACAGTAAGAAGGTCACTTGTGCCATTTTCAGACATGAGCTCTGAAGAATGTCTGCACAACTGCATCCAGACTTTCTTCTGAGATTTCCCTTCAAATATGCATTACACAGGAGGAGATTCTCCGGTCAGACGCATTCACGGAAATCTCCCGAGTGTTTAGGCGAGGGGTGGTGCAGCATTCACCGTTTTTTAACAAAACTCTCTTGACTTCTTCTACGGCACCACTTTTATATCCTGAGATGTTTGTATTCTTCATAATTTGTTCATTTTTGTATCTGTTGCTCAGACACGCCCATTAGCTTGCGGAGAATCCTCTGGAGGATCTCCTGCTGCTTTCTCACATGTGCTCTTTTGTACATTTAAAGGAATTTTTACTAGCACGCTGGCAGGAGAAACTCTGGAGAATGTCCGGAGCCTTACACTCGGACAATTGCATTCTCACAAATGGCCTCTCTGGAGAATGTCAGCAGATTATCTAAATCACAGTGCATGTCTGAAAGCAGCTTTGTTAGCCTCATGCAACCTAATACCGTTAGAGTCAGTAATCATCTACCGAAATGTTAAAATCCATTCACATCCAGGTAGGCACGATCATACTGTTCACAGAAATCAAACTAATAATGACGAGATGAGAAGCTCATTAAACGGATGCCTAGGGAAACGAGAGATAACAGCATAAAGTAGATTGGTTCAGAAGATGAAGAAAGAGAGAACTGGCAGTTTATGGCGAAGACAAAGAACAATGAAAATTGTGTGCTGTTTTTAAATGAATCATGAATTCACATAATCACTTAGAGACTGAAGTGTTATCAGCAGAGGGGAACATTCCTCTTCATGAATATCTAATTGACCTTGTAAGAATGAATAGGTCACAGGGTGAGAAATTCCTGACAAATCTGTAAATTGTTAATTATTAATGTTTTTCAGTTTGTGTTGAAAGTGCCAACATATTTAACATATCAAGCGGATGAGTGCCAGCAACAGATGTGTATGTGGTGCTTTTATTAATAACTGTTGATTGGTGTATGCAGAGAAGAGACAATATGAAGAACTCAGGGGACTAAATTTAGTCTCCTTTAAAAACATCTCCATGGCCACAGTTTGGCACCTTCTCTTTAAACTTTAATTACTTACCATCACACGTAGCCGCCTCCTGCTGTAAAAAAAAGTGTCCGTTGGTGCCAAGAAGCATCAAAGATTATCATTCATCTTCGCATCTCCTCACTTTAGTACCTTTATTCCACGCAATCATATTTTCAATTTACATCTCATTTGTCTGCAGAGAAAATCCGTTAGAAACAAGCGTAGTAAATCTTGTGTAAGGGCCTGTGCACTACGCTGCTTTATATCACACAACCTGCCCATCGACTTGTTACTATAAATAGCCTGCTGGGTTTTATAACCGAGGCGCTACTGTAATGGCAGGATGGCAAAAAAATACATGACATGAGTGGATACCTCGCTTCCAATTAATAACACAAAGTACATTATGCAAATGAACTAACTGCATCATCGCCCTTTTCCTTTTGAGATATACTGAGTCATGCACAAATATACACCAAAACATAGGAGCATAAGTTTATACTTGTTTAAATAGCATAAACATTTCTCTATTTAAGGTGATATTACCTAATTAGTAACTCTCCTCTTCTACTTCTGAAATACATTTTTTCCTTCAAAGTAAAAATTGATAGTAAAAGATGTTGTATGAGTACGATGCAGTATTAGTGCCATGTTGAAGAAAAATACAAATTCTGAGATATTGATATTTCGTAAAATTACGAGAATTTGGAAAATACTTTAGGCTACGTGTCATTTCACAAGGGGACTATCAGATCAGACTGTCGCCTGTGTTGAAATGAGGAATATGGAGCATCTTGTTAAATTATACTTCAGTATAAGTTTCACAAATAATGTAATATTGACACCACATCAGCAAAACATGATCAATATATCAGGACTGTGAGAAATGTGTTTAAGAGACTATTCTGGAGGAAGTCGCCTCTTTAGTGGACGAGGAAATGTTTGGTCGTGGTTGATATCGTTGGATCTGTGTGCTGTTCTCTTAGGTTTCATATTTTTACAATGAAATTGGTTCAAGATTTTGCATCGAGAACATCGGTTAGCATGGATTCTCCTTATTGCTCCCCCAAAAATGTTTTGGTTAAATATAATAGCAGATTTGTTTTTCTTAACCATGTCCCTTAAATTCTATAAGATAAGCAATTATTATTTTCAGTAAACTTATGTTATGTTTATTTATTTCTACAGTGAGGCTCCAAAGAGACCAAAGTGTCTGAACAGCAGATATTCTTTTTTTATATATAGATATATTTCACTTGATATATATCGCTTGAAATATTTCCAGCCTTTTTACTTATTCGTTGCCAGTATATGTACTGTGATTATACTCAATCTTCTAGAGCAATCACGATGTATAGTTGACACGTGTTCAATAGAATGAGTGCTTAGCCTCAGGCACTTAATTGTATTGTTTCCTTTCTATTGATTTGGGGGAAATGAAAAAGCACCATATGAGTGGTTTTCAGCATAAAAAAAAGAAACACATCCACAGCCGCAGAGCATTTATTCTTCAAAACACAGGAGGCATGAGGAATATGCTTATTCAACCTCTACTTAACCAGAGAAAACATCACCTTGGGGTGTGACAACAGTATAAAAAATCATATTATCTGTGTCTAAGTGTGGGTTATTCTCTGAGGCACAAGGAGAAATCACAGAAAAACATCCTGAAGATTATCATTAGCCTCTATTGTATCATGGCTGAACTTCCAGAGTGCTATTGCATCATGTGAATCTCACAGTCAAATGATACTGTATTTTATTTTGAAATGAATTTTAAATGAAGACACAATGTTAAGCTGATTTTAGTGGTGGAAGAAGTAGACAACTTTCAAACATCTCATTTTACCCTGTTGAAAATCTGAATCATTTGTGTACACTGCATATGTGGGTCTACTTTACATAGTGACTGCAGCAGTAAGTGAGACCCTGATCCTGGCACTCCATGCCCACACACATAGCTGCGTGCGTGGGAGGGGGATTGGATGACAAGTCCAAGATATACGGTATAGTGCTTGACTCAAGCTCACTTGGTATTCCTGTGCATTTCAAAAGCCACATAATTCACACAGAAAGGTAGTTTTCATTCCGGGACCCACCACATGCACCGTACAGGCTCCAGTTCCTGTTGCATTGTAATGCATGAGTAATGTCCTCTTCTACCAGACTTGAAGCCGCAGCAGCATCTCGATGGATGAAGAGGTATCCTTCTTGCTTGTGCTGCATCTATTTGACTCCCCCCCGAGCAACAAGCAGGAGCCATCCCCAGCTAATGATCCTTCACAAATTAAAAAGCTGTAGCCCTGAAACCAAAGCTATCTCCTCCGATCCATCAGGGTACGGCAATATCGGACCGGTCTCTATTGAAATTGACCTAATCCTGTGTTTGCTGGTGGCACACGGTCGCACAGACTCTTGCATAATTAGCGTGAGGGGACAAAGAGATCTAAAGACCAATTGATCACTATAATTAACAGCTTTTCTATAAATTCTCACTGAGTGTCTGATTTATGTGGAGAGGAGTCTATGTACTGTATAGACACCAGTGATTATGTGAAGAATAGTCTCAAACATAATTGTCTGATAACACAGCTAAATCGATTTGGAGCGTGGTGGCTAACAAAGCTAATCGAGACCTCTCTTCTCTCACAGTTCACCTGATGTGATGACAGTGTCAGAGGAAATCACTGTTCTTAAATTGTAGACTCTATTCATAAAGTGGCAGCACTTTAAGCGCCTGGTCTCTGTCACACACAGATCTGCCTGAAGAACATTTGTCATGGGTGGGCAGACGCGTGCCCCTTCCTGTACGCTATTGGTCATGGAGGCTTGAGATGAATAGGTGGAAAGCCGAGTCCCCTTTTGCCTCCATGTTCAGTGCCTCTCCCAAGCTCCCAGAGCGACTGCAATCTGTCACACAAGTAAACTTCAATTAAATTGAAATTCAGGTGTCAGAAAGGTATGTGCCCCCACCGGCAGCTGCAAGTCTAACTACTCATGGGCACCCTGTTCTTCTCTCTCACAGCGCAAACATATTTTCAGAGTGATAAAGTTTTACTAATATTAGATATCTATATTTTCTCAGGTGCCTCAGAATAAACCGTCCGACAGCCGTCGTTTATTGACGTTCAGCTGCGCAGTCGTGTGAATAATATTTTGTTTGAATTCTGCGGCCTGAGTCATTTTAAATGACAGCGAGTGAATGTGACATTAGCGTGAATGAAAAAAAATCAAATTTCACAGAACACAGACTTCACGAGTGTGACGTGGAGACACGCCTCTGCTGCCAGGAGCAGATCTGGACCAGGATAGATAAATAGCTTGTTTTGTCTACGCTAGCAGAATGATCGGTGGCTCAGTAGTTGCTTTATGATGGAAAACATGGTGCATCGCTGTGTTTGTCTGTGTGTGTGTGAGTATGTGTCTGAGTGTGTGTATATGTAGTCGGTAATACAGCCGAGTTACAGTAGGTGTGTATTGTTCAGTTTTCTGTATTGTAATTTGCTCTGCCAGCCTGTATCCAGGATGCATGGAGTGAAGTGTTAAACAAAAATTAAGTTATCCTCCACACTACATCACAGTCTGAGGCAAAAGGCAAAGGCAATTGATTTAGTACAAACGTTTTGTGAATTCTTTAAGAAATAATGCAGAGATCTTTTGAAGAATAAATTCTGAGATCTGTCAGCTAATATCTATGAACAGGGTACATTTGGTACTGATCTATATAATGATCCAAATTATGGGAATCAAAGGCAGAATCAAAGGGTCAGCTTTATTCAGTATATATAATATATTCCTTTCAGCTGAGTATAAATACTTTGTGTAAACAGTTTGCAGTACATTTCTGTGCACATGGTAAATGTATCTGATCTCAGCACATGCAATGTGTTGATATAATAGGGTCAATCAGCCTTGACCATATTATATAATAATCCTTAACCCTTGTGTTCGTAAATGGGCTAAATATTAGAAACACCTGTAAGCAAACAGCTTTAACACTGCTGTGATCTGCAACCTCATTAATAAATATTTAGCTAAATTAGTAACTCCCTAGAGCTACAGTTTATTTGAAGTTTTCATAGCTGTGCATGAAAACGACTGTGTGTTATGTTTATTAGCTGTTTCCACGGTCACAGTTTCAGACACTTTCACTTCTCCACAAAACTGAATCTCTGACTAAATAAACATTGCCACCTGCTGCCGGCCTCTATTAACTGAATCAGGGCAGAGAAACATTCTTAAAATACAACGTCTCCTTCCATGGACTGACATTTCATTTTGCTGTTGTAATCAAATCGATCACTTCATTAACCTGCAGGAATGTCAAACTTTGTGAGCTTTATGAGCACAATCCTTTCAACATCTGTCCTCAGATATATCAACAAGCTTTCAGGATCTATCAGCATACAGACACGAGCTGCAGCCATTTGAATGAAACTGTCAGTTGGGGAAGCGGGGATGCGCTCTTGAAGACAGTTCGACCGGGGGCGTGAGGACAGTTTTGCGGGGGACTGTGTCGGTAGCGATCGCTTGGTGTATGAACAGTGCAGATGCGTAGCGGATAGCTGTGAGGCACACAGGAGAGCTTGTTAAGGAGGAAGCTGAAAGAATAATGGAGGCTCCTCACTTCACTGTCTGCTAAAAGGCCCACACAAAAAAGAAAGAAGGAAATGCACCCAAAACAATGTCAGCTAGTCCTGTATGTGAGCCTCTCCTTCCCAAAATGCCAAAATGAGAAGACAGGGTAGCCAACAGCTCTGCAGCTGAAGTGATAAGTTGGTTTTCACAGTACATTACTTTCCAGTCAGGTTCTCTGCACGTCGCCAAGAGATTTGAGAGCCAGAAAAGGCTGTAAACACATGGAGGTAATAACGGATCCACAGTACAGAGGTCAGCTACTGCTGCTTATTTCTCCAGGACTACGACCCATTCTCTCTGTTGTGGGTAATTTGTAAACATACAACAAAGGTTTCACAGGGTATTGATTCATTTTAAATTGCAGTACAGTGCATATGAAATGTTTCACATGTATAAGCCGTGGTGTCCGTGCTTCTCTCCTGCTCGGTTAATCATCAGAAAGACCGATTTAGTTAATCCCAGGGGAATAGGGGACGTAGGGCTCAGCAGGGTGTAAACATGGATTAATGTCACAGGTTATAGCAAAGTGAATGTTTACTTGCCCAACTTAATTGAATTCCTCATGCTATATACACAGCCATTACAGGCCAAAGATACCCTGATTAGTTAACTCAAGCCTGCAGTCCAGTGACACTTCTCCGCCACAGCCAACGATCACACGTAATAGGGGAAAGATTCTGGCAATCAGTAAAAGTACGGACTTTAATACCTGGAATCAATCCAGAGCCGACTCAACAGGATGTGCTCATTTATTTTTGTCCCAGGTTAAAGTTGCCTGTCAGATAAACAAAAAGGATGTAATTGGTTTCAGTGTGTTGCTCACCACGTCCTCGTCTGCCGGGCTCGGAGCTGGACACTGCTCATGAGCTTCAGAGCTTTATTAAACCAAACAGACAGATAATCTCAAATATGTAAATAAGGAGTTTGTGCAGTGCATGGACAAGTGGGCAAGTTTATTTGGATCAACTCATCACTGAGGAGAGGAAAGTGGAGATAAAATATAAATCATGAATTGAAATTAGATCATATAAAAGATAATATTGACAATGAATAAAAGAAAGAATAAATGTTATATTATTTCAGTGCAGTAGTAATTGGTCACAAATTTAATACGGTAAATAAAAGTGCTCGGGGGAATATAAATCAGAGGCCATTTTGTGATGAAAACACGAGCAGTGACACCCATCGGAGGGTGTGACACATGAGTACACAGTGGTCATTACAGCATTATATCAACGCCATCTGTCCACACAAAGACGCACTCTGGACATTTTCCTGAAATCATCCAGAAAGGCTGTACCCAAGTCAATTGTTCCAGGCATTTTCTGGAATTTTACCTTCCAGGACCTGAGTCAAATATCCAGAATTTGTCAGTGTGGGATTACAGCAGGTAAATGAGGTGCCATAGATTTAGAAGATGCAGGAAAAAATGTCAACTAGGAAATGCGGCTTTTGGCGATAAGGGCAGACGCCAGTGGTGATGTGCTGTAAATCTCTGCAGAGGAATTTATATGTCTTGTCCTGCCTCCCTCATTACTCTCCCCAAGTGCAACCCCTCGCTTGAATTTTCTGGACATTTGTCTTGTTGCTGCAAACACATAGGACTCAAGATAGTTTCCCGCGGCAATTGTCATTTGTGAGAGACAAAAAAATGTCTCGACCCAATTTTCTGGACTTTTTCCAGAGTTTGTTTCTGAAAACGGTTACACCGACGTACGCTCGGAGACTCACAAGTTGAAAACAGATCCAGCCGTTACATTTAAAAGTTCCTGAGCTAAATAAAATCGAGTTTACAGTTGCTTTACCCACTCCTTCCTAGAATCCTAATGGACCCACTGGGTTTGTATTAAAACATCAGATAGGTGTTAATATTGTTTTCTTGCCATTAGGTGATGAATAAAGTAGCAGTAACTTTACACAATCCATTCTATAGGGTAGGTCTAATGGAGTCAGGTCCCTTGCTCTTGGGTATTCAAAGAAATGAAACAGGAGCAGGAGCAAATATTGTACACTTTTTTCATGCATGCTTAATGTTCCAGAAAAGCATTTGTTTTCCCTACTGTACAATATTCACTCAAAGCAACTGATATACAGTTTGCAATTTCATGGTTATGTTTTTTTCATGGTTTAGTAAACACATAAGGTTGAGAACAGATTTTCTTGGTAAATATTCATGTCTATGGTGACGTAAGACAGGACTTGTTTATTTTGTCTTTATTTAGCAAAACTATGGATTATAGACACACAAACTCCAGCCTCCAGTGTCCCTGCATGCAACATGCTTTTCTCAAAATCCATCAATCCGTTTTCTATACAGCTTAGACAAACATCCATTCACTCTCATAATCACACCTACAGTCAATTTATAGTGTCCAAATAACGTCAACCTGCACATCTTTGGACCGTGGGGGGGAAGCGGTCGTATTCGGACAAAACCAATGCAGACTTCGGGGAGGACGTACAGACTCCATTTGAGATTCGAACCAGGAACCGTCTTGCTGTGAGGGGACATAACTCTCTAGAAGTGTGGTTTTGGAGATCAATGAAAACATTAAGATTTCTAACTCAATCTTTAGTCCTTATTGCATGGACGTTTAGTCGTTACTCTTTCTCCTCGTTGTCTCATCTCGTCTTTATTGAGCTGAAGAAGGTTTAGTCACAGCCAGTTGTTTACTCTCGAGTCTCTAAACCCACCCAGAACAATCGCCGAGGCTCCAGCCTGCACAGGTGTCATCCATTGCTCTGCCAATTTCCCTCAGGGAGACGACAGCAGCGGAGAGGATGAGGCTCTACAGTACTGTCACACCTCTCACAGTTATTCCATCGTCCCACGTTCTTTTGCTTCTTTCAGACAGCTAACAAAGACAACCCTCCACCAGTGTATTAATTGGTCAGAAGTTTAAAAGCTGCTTTAATGAATGACTGTGGGAGTGAATCAGAAGCTTTGGTTTTCACTGCAAACTTAAAACCCAGGCATAAATGAGAAGGGGAGTAATTCTGCATTGAAGAGAACTGTGTGCTGCCTCTGTTCGACTGTCATTGCTAATCCAGTTAGCTGACCTTGTACAGCAGTGCAAAGTCAGGGCGGACATCAGCCTGCAGAGCTGATACTCAAGATAAATACTCCAGTTTGCTCGATAATATCAGGATTCCTTGAAAACCGCTATGTCACCTGAATGGATCAAACTGCTGAGCTGTGATGATTAGTGGTCAAAGATGGAATGGATTCCTTTAGTCGGTATAACAACAAGCACTTTTTCATCGTGATTGACAAGCAGGAAGAGAAGGCCAAGCATTAGCATGAATTTCATATAAAAACACATCGTCTCTCTTTTCATAAAACAACTCACCGTCTATCTACTGGCCATTTCTGGATTGTAACACCTCAGGTTTCTTAAGTTGTGATAAACACTGAATCATCTCCATGACAACTGAGCAAATGCTATCTGCTTAGGAATCTTACTGTGAGAAACAGTTAAAAATACTCTCGACAATAATTCATCAGCTATTTGATAGCACATCTCAGGTTAGCCCGACGGCTATCAAGGTTAATGACCGAGAAGGATAAAAACATTAAAATTAAAAAATGGAATAGATTAGAAGGAGTAATATTTTAAAGCAGGAATACAAACAAACTAGTGGTTAATGAAAACAATAATAATTATACAAAGTAGAGAATAACTAAAGGGTGTTTTATCACACTGCTATTTCCATCGTTACCAATTGTCTTTCATTCTTATTTTCTTGTCTTATTATCTCTGTTAAGATGAAACTTGGTTCTAAGCAGACTAATCACAACCTCAACATTTCTGCTTTTTTCTGTTTAATCCCGGTGTTGACTGATGATTGCGTGAAGGGGCCTTGATTCAGTCTGGGGTGTTGACAATCTTATCTCAAGTGGCATCCTGTGACTCCTCTACTCAGCGAGGCAGGAGAAGCTGTGGTCACTGGTCACTATGATTCCTTGGGGGCAAGTCTTTAGTTTCAGTGCCACATGGAAACAGCATTGATTTGGGTGTTAGAGCTCCAACAAGACCATTTAGCACAAATTCCACCAAGTCAGCAGCGCACAGGGAACAGTCTTTATTATCCGGCTGACCCTGGAGGAAAGTGCTCATCATTATCACCAGTCAAAGATCATCAGAAGAACCAGTAACTGTAACCACAGATTCAATCTTTAGGTGGGACATTTAGTTTGAGTTCCAGCTTCAAATATCAGAATGTTGCGTCTCCAGAAAATGACTGGGGTTATTCTTGATGTCGTTTTGAAGGTCGAGTCAGTGTCCAAGTGTTTCATTTGTCTCCTTATGACATCACAGATTGGAGCCCTGAGGGGGTTTTTTTTGGATCAGATAATGATATTTGACATTGACAAATTATATGATTCCTTTGCTGGAGAGGTGCTTCAGCTCCCTGACACCAAGACAAACCTGTACAATAAGCTTCTGCAAAGTTCCCACTTTGAGGAGTCAAGGTGTCTGCAGGCTGCAAGGACACGGACAATGTGTGAATGTCATTTTCGATAAGAATTTCTTCTCAAGAGAGCTGTTCTGTTTCCAAACTCTTCTTTTAAATGGACGTGAGGAGAGGGAGGGAGTCACCTTTTATTTCCCTTAACTGTACTTACTGCTAATTGCCGTCTTAGATGGACAGAAATTAAATTTTGAAAGGTCCTTTTGAAGTACCCACAGTGCCTTTCATATTCAGTGTGATTACTTTGGCAGCTGTATGAAGTCTTCTGCTTGTGCCTGATGAATAACTGTCTGCATGGAATTAGGCATTAAATCAAACTGGGGGAAGGATTCTTTCATTACCACCAAGCACAAAACACATAAGAAGTCATAGAGCATGATCCCTGTGAAGCAAACCCACAGTGTGAACCACTGCTGTGCAAAACATAGCATCTCTCCTTTACTGATATGATACCCAATTTATCCAGGACTCTCATGTGTGAAGGTCAATACTGAAATATCCAATTTTCATTTCATTTCAATTAGTCATTGCCCATTTCCTGCTTGCTATTAGAGAAACCACCTGCAATCTAAACTCACATAAGGATTGTGATGATTGTAATATCTGTTAATCTGCTTTTTATGAAGTGGAAGTGAAGTAACAGACAGGGAGCAGCTGATACTGTACTGCTTTTAAAATGTGGTCCACTTTTAAAAAAAACCTTTTTTTCTTTATAATTTTGCATAAGCTGAGAATGTTGTCGAGTTAAGTGACAGATATTTGTTAAAAAAAAGTATTTTTCTGGAAGTAATTTGCATTTACGGAAACATTTCTGCTAATTTGGGAAGTTGAAAATACTATTTGTCACTGCTCTATGATATCTATAAATTAAAAGGAGGATATAAATCAAATATCAAATCTTCAGCAGATTAGTTTTTGAACCCTTGATATAAACATATCTTTCTCAGCTGATGGAGCTGAATGTTGTTGAAAGGAACAAAATAGATTAGTCCACTAGTCAAGTTTGCGTTGAGACTTTCTTTTTGGTCAAAACAAGTCAGAGGTCAAGTATGAGTTTAATTCTCACAGTGACTGAGTATCTATCCAGGGATTGACCTTTGAGTGGTTTGAGGAATTAAAACTTAGATGAAACTTTCAACTTTAAAAGAGTTTGGGATGTGGTTGGTTTAAAACATCTTGAAGTGAATTCCAACATCCTGTCTCTGCATCTTAATGAGTTTTATTTGCATATTTGTTCATCATTATCTCAGTAAGGCCTATTGATGTGAAATGTGTCATTAAACTAATATGTCAGCTCAGCACTTTCAAACTTGGCTCCTTGTCCCTGGTTTGAATTTGAGCAAAACATGAAAGGAGATTGTGAGTTGGGAAACATGGTTAAAGCTTTTGCAACTTGGAGTGTACTTGTGTTATACGACAATGTGTCCCTCTTGACCTCTGAGCTTCCTGTCAGGAACGAGATTCAAGAGCTTTTAATGCTTTAAAGAACGGATGTTGGCGTCCATGTGCCGTCACAGGAAACTCTGTCCCTCCCAGCTGCAGGGACAGCACAACTACTCTTCACCTCTGACCTTCCTGTGCACACCAAGTTGTCTTTGTTGTAGTAGAGCAGAACTAAAAAACTGACGGAGGAGAGGTAATTAGAATTTAAGGAGGGACAGGTCAAAACCTCCTTTCCTCCACAGGATTATGCCATTTTTAACCATAGCTGTCCTCCACCACATCCAACAGACTGACTCTGACAGGCAGGATATGAGGTGGATGATGAGAAAGAACATTTAGTCTCTGGAGATATCAGTAATCTTAACACGTATGAATGCAGCTGTTGCTTCGTCTCTGTATGGGGGGGAAAGAACGTGTTGTAGGCCACAGTGAATCCATGATGTACTGAGTAGCTGATTTAAAATGGCAGCACATCACCTAACGTAAAGTAGCTGGACTAATGCCACAGTGTATTGATTGAGTCGTGGCTGGCACTATGCTCAGAGTGGACCTGTTAATTACAGAAATACACTCTGACCACTTTCACATTTACTGTACTTAAAGAAGGATTACTCCATGGTGACAGAGTATTTTACTTACACTTAAGTAAAGAGAAGCAGCCTCCTGAGAGCAGCTGGAGTTCAAAGCGCTGCGTTCTTTGAGGTTTCACTGCTTGTGAACATTTTTCTTCTCTTCACTTGACATTGTTGTTCTCAGCTATTTGACATTTTTGCATCTGAGAGAGATGTCACCACTGTCCCTATTTTATCCTATGTTGGTTTATTTTCAAAGACAACTCAATCTTCAACTTTTTTTTTGAATACACAGCTGACGTTTAAAGCAGCTTTAGCACAAGTTTGATGTTTTCTGAACTTGTTCTGGAAGTTACTGCCACTGCCATAAAGTTTAGTGTATGATTTATTTCCTGTGTGTTTCTCTCTGGGCTTGGATGTCCGTTTTTTAAAGATTTTATGACATTTCCTGAAAGGTCACTGTAGTTCGAGAATAAGATTCATTAAAATTGGGGGATATTGCATTTTTGTAAAACAAAATAAACCACCAGTTTAGTTTTATAAAAAATGTTGCATATAAAGATGAACAACTTGGAACCACTTCCTCCCAGTATCTAGAAATAAAGCCAAAATATCCCAGATACTAACAATGCCATCTTGGAGCCATTTACACGTGCTAGACCAATCATGAGCCAGTCTCAGCTGTCACTCCTGATGTTTCAGCACATTTTTATAGCATCAACAAATTAAAATGAAACTTACTTGAGCATACACCAGTGTGATAAGAACTACGTAAAATGTCAGACACCATCTTTCAGAAAAATTTATTTGACCTGACTTTAATTTGGTTCAAGTCCCATCAACTAACATGGAGGAGGCAGGATCTATACTGCATCCAGCCACCAGGTGGCAATCGAAACCTATGCTTTATGTTCCATCCTTTTCTGGCTGGTATGAATTGATAGTGATAGTCTGGGCTGTATCAGTGTTTCATGCAGACCCGAAAACAAGCTAGACGAGCTGTTGGAGGTGCAGAAATCAATATTTTTACATCGGAGGAATTGAAGGTGAAAGGAGGTGTTCTCAGTGACAAACCAACAGAAAGTTATCGCCCTGTTGTCCACTTCAGTGCCTTCACGGCATTGTAGTGTCTTTCACCCCATTGTTTTGTTTGTGTAACCCAAAATTTAACTGTGCCAGTTCCCTCGCAGAGGTCTCCTCAGTTTTGTTTCCAGCAGCAGCAGGCGGCTGTTTTCAGTTAAAAAGCTCTGATTAAAAACCCTAAACTCTGCCTGCCCAGCGCTGAACTACACACACAGTCAAAATTAGCACCTTGCTGGTGAACATAGTGGAGCATTTAGCAGCTGAAAGTGTTTCTCTCAAGAGATGGTGGAGAACTAAGCAGAACCAACTCCGGAGTCGATAGTGGCTTGATGGAAACTTGACTCCAAAGAAACACTAATGTTCCTAATGTTGAATCTGCTGCTTGTGTTAATCTGCAACTGTTAAGGTTGTTGCGCTTCACCTAAGAAGGCGATACTTTAATTAATGCAAGTAAAAAGATTTTCACTTTTGGAATGCAGTATCGCACATCAATAACACTGAAAGTACACTGTGTCCTTTATATAGACTTAAATTGGCTTAAGGATCAAGTATCACAAATGCAACACAACACAGCACAAGGAAATCAGTCATCAATAAAATACACATGCCAATTACTTGGGAGCCGCAGGCTGAAGTGAAGGAAGTAAAGCTGAGAGCTATGCACAGGATTAAAGAGGGGGGGAGGACAGAGGGAGATTTGAGGACAACAGGGGAAGGTAAGGAAACCGATGAAGAGCTAAGAGGTGTAAATGATACACAGTGAATGTTGCGTTAGTAAAGAAAACTGAGACAAAAAGGAAAGGTTTGATTAAGATGATTACTTCTGGAGAAAATAAAAATCACAATTCATTGGCTGAGGGAGAAAGCAAAGTAAATGCAGCATTTTAGGGGTGCGTTAGATTATATGGGAGGAAGTAGGAGCACTTGTTTTGATGCAGCTGATGTCCATAATTAATCGTTAATCAGAAATTAGATCATATATGTGAATCACTATCACTATTTTTTTTACAATTAATTGTGCAGCCAACCCTGGGTTGGATTAACACTGGAAACAGTCCTGATAGTAGATTAAACATGTGGCTGAGGTCTCTGCTTCACTGACATCAGTGAACTTATTAACTTCATTTGAAATGAATGGGGCTTCCAGCAGATCAATCTCAGTCGAGACAGACGCTCATCAGGATGGACTGAAATAACCTCGGGCCTGCATCCTGCGAATACACACCTCCGTCCATGAGTTGGAATGTATGCAGGAGAACGCATTAATAATTGATGCAGTTGCAAAACACATGATAGTGAGACTGCAGCAAGATAGATGATGTGCGTTCCAAACTAAAGGCATCAGCTCTGGTTGGATCTGCAAGAAATGAACGTGTTTATGATCCTTTTGATTGATGTAAAGCTGATATTGAAGATATGTATAGTAGAGGAACACCTGCTTTCACTGTTGTTACTCTCAGTGACTATAAACTGTGCCACATTTGAATCCTGTCACCATTTGCATTAAGCCTAATAAGAAGCGTGAATGAGTAATGCTCTGGCCTTTCACCACAACATCCGCTAAGGTTTCATTAAGGAAAGCACTAAACCATTCCCTCAGTGTGGATTCTCAGTGATTAACAACAGATTACTGTGGCAGCGCTCGCTTTGTCTTTGCTGATGTTACTTAATATGATACTAATTGGTAATTACTGATTATTTTCTTTCAGCCACATGTTAACTTTTGGTTCTTAGCACCAGAACGAACATTTGTGATGTCTACACATGAAATAGCATTGAATCCTTTTGAATGAAGTTCTTCAAGTTGACTTACAAGGTAGTTTTATTCACACAATAACACAGAAGAGTGCTCAGAAAACATCCCTGGAAAAACTAATTTTCGAATTTTAAAAGAATTTGAGTACGTTAGAGGTCACTGAATTGAATATGCTTCAGTTCTCCGCTCTGATGTATTTGATTTTTATTCATGCACCGCTATTCGCTGTGGGATCAGGTCTTACTTCCCAAATGAAACCAGATCTCTTGAGTTCAATGTGCCCTCTAAGATCTCAGCGAGGATTGGTTGACGCAACACTCCATTGCTACGTCCAAGCTCCAGATATCCAACCCATTCCCCTCCCTGTGCAGAGGAAACTAGACCCTGTCCCATCCCGCCTCCCTTTTACATTTAGTTTGGGTGAACATCTAGTGTTCAGCAGGTTGACACTGCTGCAGGACCACATCCAGCAATCAGTGAGCTTCACTTGGAATCTTTGTGGAGAAAAATGGGAGCCCCAGAGGAGGATGCACCACGCCCGCCATCAGACATCACAGTGTTCGGGGCTAACTGCACCCTGCACGGCCTGAGCCACATCTTCCTGCCCGGTGGAGTGACCCTCCGACGGTTGCTTTGGGCTGCCGCATTCAGCTCCTCCCTTTCCATCTTCCTTTACCAAGTGGCCGACCGTGTTATTGAGTATTACCAGTATCCCCATGTCACCATCCTTGATGAAATGGACAGCCCCGTCATGTACTTCCCCGCCATCACCATGTGCAACTACAACAGCTTTCGAAAGTCTCAAATACGTAGAAACGACATCTTCTGGATGGCTGGGCTCCTGGGCGTGGAGCAGAACGACTTTGATGACTTCATGGCCGCTCTTGGGCAGCCAACGGACAACAGCAAGTTTTTCCCCAGCAAGACCTTCAACATGCTGGAGTTTGTGCAGAGGACTAGTCACAACATTGAGGAAATGCTGCTTGACTGCAAATATAGAGGCAAGGACTGTGGCCCAGAGAACTTTACTACAGTGAGTACAGTTCCTTCTGTGGTTCTAGCCTCGGGTGAAATCTGTGTAAACTACATCAGAAATGGGGAAAACATGGAGAAGAAATATTACTATATTCATGAATATGATAAGTGGTAAATATTCTGAAAAACATCCAGACTAATGCATTAAATTAAAGAAATGTTTATATCCACGACAAAAAAAGCTTTAATTTGAAATTTGAATACGACTTTGGCAACAATACAAACAATCGTGAGCTGTTTATTATAATGCTGCAATTTGAATTCTGCCCATGATGAAATTAAATATGAGTCAGTTTATTGTTATGAACCCCAGGAGACATTAAAGAACTGCTGTAAGAAGAGCATCGTCATGATAAGATAAACTCATCAGTTATCATTAGGGAAGAGACATCACAATTATGCTGTCATTTCTTAATTGTCTCTTCAGTAATGGTCCTGTAATCCTACATTTGAAAAAGCTCTAGGGGGAAACAACAGGTATGAGGACGTTTCCTGAGGAATACTAATACAGCAATAATGAATCTCTGTTTACAAGAGCTAGGACCAAAAATAGCAAGATATTGCCCTTTAAGGTGATTTTGTGACTATTTATAGTCATTTCTCTTGAAGAAGAAATGAGAGTTAAATCCTTAAAAATGTCCTCAGAAATGTAGAAACTGCTGAGGTGCCATATGGTTCAGCAAATCTCTCCTGACTTCATGCATTATGAAGCAAGCATATGCTGTTTTCAGAGACCAGAAGAGATTTTAGTACAGTTTTTGCTTTTCTTTGCAAATACCTCATATGAATGATAATTACTAACGTCACTATTCATTCCACTGGTATGCCTCACACAATCTCACAAAATCAAAAACACATAATGTAACATATTTTTAATTCACCGGTCATTTTTTCTTACCTCTTGGTTTTACATTTTAGTTAAACCCACATTCTTTTTCCCCTTGATTTCCAGGCCTCTATCAAAGAGATAAAATCATGTCAGCGCAATTTGAATGGAACTTAATCGTCCTGCTGCAGAGACAGGGGAAGGATTGTATTTCGATGAAATGGGCCATTGATTTGAATGATGAAAACCCAGCGCCGAGATGAGCTTGTCATGCTGCACAATTTCTTTGAAAACCTGCAGCAGTGAAACCGAGGCAAATGATTTATATTAATTACTTACTAGTTCTATAGTGGCTGTGCTATTGTTTTGTATAAGAGACAATTGGGGTTTGGCTTTTCAGTCCACACCAACCCAGACATCAACTGCTGCAGACCTGTGTATGAAAATGGTGCATTGGATTTGACTCAAATGCTCAAAAGACAAAATAGAAAATGTTAGCTTATAAAGGCAGATTTTGATATCGCTGTGGTCAGTCAGGTGACCTTGGCTCCTTCTCATCCCCATGCACAAAGGGCAAATTTCAGCTAAATGTCAGAAACTGGAGATGCTCTGGGGCCCTAAGTATAGAGGGGACTAATTAAAGATTCATGGAGCTGCCTGAACTCCCCCTCCTCAGCCTGCTGATCTTAATGTGGGAGGCTCAGAGGCAGCTCCTCTCTCAGGAGTTGAGATGTGATGGGTTTGTGATTACCCATTATGTACTTCAGCAACATCACTGCATGATGACTCACACGACGTCTAGAAAACACTGAATAATCACTTCTCTGGATGTGGGGACATAAAATATCTCCAGAAAAATCATGCCTCCAGAGATACATTTTACTTTAATTTGGGACCTATTATAATAATAATATTCATAATAATATATTAAATAAACTGGTATATTTTCTATCGTCGGTATCATCTTTTGTCCCCTCCCAGAAATAACACATCACCTCTAGATTTCATTCTCATATTCTTTTTAACCATGCTTTTTTTGCATTTATGTATTTGT
Source organism: Paralichthys olivaceus (assembly GCF_024713975.1). Taxonomy (NCBI): domain Eukaryota; kingdom Metazoa; phylum Chordata; class Actinopteri; order Pleuronectiformes; family Paralichthyidae; genus Paralichthys; species Paralichthys olivaceus. Next base: position 8,081,161 of record NC_091108.1, on the reverse strand, counting down.
GTGTCAGTGTGCGTTTTGTGTCAAAGTCAGACAAATAAGTAGTGTCTGAAAGAAACTTGGCATGTCTACGTTGAATAGGAAAAAACAGATGTTTCAGCTAATGAGCTGGATGTGTGGGTGCAGTGGTACTGAAAAAGAAAAGAGGAAATATCAGGGCCCCCAAGAGCAATTATTCCCCCTGCATAAAGTAATAAAATATATTTTTGGGGAGAGAGGATGCTCTAACTCAGTGGAGGAGAACAAGTCTTAGATATTAAAAGGTTGGCAGATGGTAGATGCTGGAAGTTTTCTACCATGTGCTATAAATATATAGAGCAAGATAGCCTCGAATGTCCCTGTATTAATCTGTGAGTGGACTGTGGTAACAAGCTTTCTTCTAATTGTCTCTCTGCAAGGCTACACCTGTATTCATGTGACTAATCCTTTATTAAACGCAGTATTATAGTAACAGAAAGATTTCAGATTTCAAAACAACTGATTTGCCAAATAATCTTCTTGGTGGAGGCTTTATTTCATTAGCAAAATTAAACTCATGCCTCCATGTTGTTGCCGTACACGCTCTCTGTAAACTGGCATGTGATTGATTGCCTCATTAATACTCCAAGTGTTAACACCCCAACTCAGCCCAACTCGCTGGATTGAACCTGTGAGATGGGCTCTGACCAAATAAATCATTTGTCAGTGTGTATGCAGGATGCATGCTGAGCTGGGTGCAATATCATTTCAATCGATCACTGGCTCACTGCTTTAAGTGAGTCAGTGCCAGTGCGGGGACTTGATCGCAGCACGTTTATCCATTTACTGTTAATATCACGTGTTGTGATTGAACTTCCTGTTAAGGTATCAGCTTGTGTTGAAACCAAAGCTGGGGCTTTGTTAATATTACATTATGGCCTGTCTGTGGCATTGGGGGGGCGATTTGTTCAGGCTCTGCCAAACCAGAACCAGGATGCGGTGTTATCCATTGCAGTAAAGTCTGCAGGCTGAGGTAGAGGAAAGGTGAGCGAAGGAAGCAGATGTCGGGATTGAGTGTCAGACCTGTTCAGGAACAATGAGTCTGGCTGCAGAGGCAGAAAATAGGCAGTGCGTGAGATAGGGGGAAGGAAGACAGTAGCAGAGGAGAACTGGCTTATACAAGAAAAATGGAGAGCGCATGAAAAGCAAGAACTATAGAGTTGAAGGAGAGAGCTAAGATTAAGTGGAATAAAAGGGAATGGAGGAGGGGACGAGGTAAAGGAGCCTGTGCTGTGCTTAGATTGAGGTGGGAGCAGGACTCGGCCGAGGACTGACACCATCATTGTGATTCAGCCTTCTCTGGAGACGAGCCAGCGCCGCGGTGCACAACTGGAAGCATTTGGAGAGATGAAGGGAAGAGGTGTGTGAAGGAGCACAAAATTACAGCTCTGCCTCGAGCATGACGCGGGAGGGGCGGTGAGGTGAAATAAAGCTCCACAGTGCAAACAATGAAATAAACAAATCTGCGGCGGCGAGCGTAGATGACAGGCCAAATAGCAAATACTTAATGTGTTTGTTCCATTACTCAGTGTCAGTAAAGGCCAGTGTGGGAGCCAGTGTTACTGTAAGTGCAGTATTGGCAGTGCGATCAATGGCGCTGAAGAGGAGTTGTAAAGGAATTCATAACGGGGATGCTGCGCGGGGACGCTTTTCGCTGACTTGCACATCACGGAGCAGATACTGCCAAAGGCGGACATTTAGGGTGCCAGTTGACAGAACCTCTTAAGTTAATTAGCTTGTTAGGTGGAGACACCGGACATGAGTGAGGCTCTGTCCAAAACCAATAGTGCCATTATGTTGTATATTACCAGCTTTTTGATGTGGCGATCCAAACAAAACCATGTATCCACATTATAATGTTTAACTTAAAGATGATGAGGCTGAAGTGACTCATGGTTTTATACCACATGTCCTCTGGATCTTGGATTGCCTGTCAACTCCATTTTTAGCTTTCGTTTCTACTAATGGCCTCTGGGATCTAAATTCCGCTCTCTTAGCTAATAAAAGCAATGGCGTGCGTCTTCCAAAGTATTGTATTGCTACTCATCTTTCAAGTAAATTGAGATGTCCTTTGACATCACATATCAGTGTACAGGCAGACATGACACATTTGTTTGAAACGGCAAAGCGTTTTTTTTGACGATGTAATCCACTTTCAAGTATTTAAAACTCCTTTGCATGTAGATCCTCTAACGCCATTTATTTAAATATTGGGAACAGAGATGTAGCCTGTGTATAGCCTGGCAGATATTTAAGGATGCGATTTGAATTGATAATGTGTTTACCTGACTGTGGAAAAACTCTGTATTCAAAGCTGCAGCAAGTGCTTACTTTGCTTAATTTCTGGGCAAGCATGCAAAATGGATTCAAAAGCCTCAAGCTGAGCAAACAAGATGAGAACATGCAAAAAAAAAAAAAAAAAGAAAAAGATTATCCTTGCAAATTTAAGTACCGGTGAAGAAATTTAAGTTGTGACTTTATCAAAGTGTGACTGCAGGCTGCAGAGTGAAAGCTTGAGTGACAGCGTACTTATGTTTTTTTAGTTGGATTCTGTCTGGGAAGGCACAAAGAAGGAGGACGGCAGGTGTAGCCGACGGCATCTGGTTTTTTATTGATACAGACTGCACCTGCCCTCCACCAGGGGGGATGTACAGTACATGCTGCGTCAGAGATGTTCACTACGACTGTAGATTTCAAATCAGTAACACTCCTTCCTGTCCTGCCACTCCCATTACTGAACCTGAAAGAACACCTTGCACCAATTCAAGAATATGTCGCTTATAGGAAAGGAAAACATTTTTTCAAGTTTTTAGGACCCATAGAACATGTTTTGAACGTGCTCTCCACCAAAAACAGCTTGGGGGTTGTTTTATTTATTTATTTTTCTTGCCAATAATTCTCCCTTTTTGATGAATTTTATATGGGTTTTTCACAGTATAAGCTTCTCTTAGCTAAAAATCCATTCCTGCTTCCCTTGCATTACTCGTGCAGCATACTGAGTGGCTGTGCTGATTTTTTTTTCAACTCAGTACGAGGTTAGTTTCATTTAGAGTCAGGCCACAAGATGTCTCCCTCTGCTAAAGAAGCTGCCTGTCCACCAGAGTGACAGACCTGTGTTTTTTCCCCCTTTCTTTCTTCCTTCCAGTCTGTGAGTCTGCAGGTCATTTTAAATCACACTGTAACACAACTCTTCCTCTCAGTCTCTTTTTTTTTTTTTTCTGGTCTGGAAAATTTCAGGAAGTCAAGTTGTAAAGTTTTCATGTGAATCTAAGTGTGCTGCATGTCAAGCATCACCGCCAGGATTCCTGAACTCACTGTTCAGAAAATCAGATGTAATTTATGTGGAATGTTATTTTAAAATTCAACAAATCAGCCCAATTTAATCAAGCTTTAAATATTACAGGCCTCATAGATTTTTATCTTGAAAAGTTAAAGGTATATATTAGAGAAGAATTAAGAATTAGGAATTCAGTAATAGCTGCAGCTATGTTTTTATTAATGATATGTTTTATTCATTTTGTATTATTATTTATTGATTCATCAGTTAATTATTCAGTCTAAATTTCACATGAAAGATGTCTCAAATCCAAGGCAACAATCAAATTGCTTATTTTCAGTCCTATGAATTTTTGTTTGCATTTTTACATAAACATTAATTTTTAACAATTCAGTTTTTCTTCGAACTCATGAGTGGACCGCTCAGCTCCAGTAAGTGGACATTAACGTTGGAAACAGATTTTATTTATTTCATTGTTTCTGTCTCTGCCCTGTGTGAGCAGGGTATGTTTCTGATGTGCATCTAATTGCTGCCAGGATTTCACTGTGGTGCTGAGCATTCTCACTGGGCCTTGAAGGATCTCTTCCCTTTCCTCAGTTAAGACTCTTCTCCTCCTCTAATGAGACCTTTGGGGCTCAGCTCAGCTTCAACATAAAAGAGGATGGTTAGTGTCACTTCCTGTCACTCTCATGGTCCAAAGTATAGTCAAATGTAAAAAAAAAAAAAAAAGAAGCTCTTTAAATAGTTCTTCTTTCCATCAAACTGCAATCAGCTGCTCTGTATTTCTACTTGATAAATTTTATTGCGCCATGATTCTCTAATTACATGCTTGAATACCGAGACAAAGATGAAACGTGTTTGGAAGATAACAATGAAAGCCTGTGAGCAGCAGAAATGTGTTTTCAGAAAAGGAGGCCAGTCATTTTATAGAGAAGAAAGATCATTAACGTTTGCCCCAAGCACTTTATATTCTTCCATAAATGCAACATTGTGCTTGAGTTATTTTAATTAAATTAGTGATTTTGCAAATTGATTTCACAAATAAACAAGTTTTACAAACGTTAGTTAGAGTAAAAGTTTAAGCCAAAAGTTCAACATGTTGCAGTGCGGAAACAAAATTGCAGAGTGTTGCACCAGTTTGGTAAACTTTGCTGTTTCCCAATTTCATAGAGTGAATTGGAAAAACCTCCAACCTCCAGACTTTACACACTTGTAGAGGTTGTTTCCAATAATACAGGGGCTGGGGAAATATACAGAATTCATGTTGGGAAAAAGCATCTTCATTCCTTTACTTCACTCAATAATTTTCAACTTCATCGATTTGACGACTTTTGCCCTGCAAATAGTCACAACACATGCATTTTTCTGAAAATAGATGTTCTGCAAATAGTGAAAACTATTCTGGAAATGTTTCCAGGGGACCCAAAAAAGTGATGAACCTGGCTGTGGTTCAATGCTATTTGCAGCATGTTTCTGTATTTGCACGTGTCATCAAGTAATGAAGATGTTTTCTTAATTTGCAGTGCGTTGAGCTCTCTCTGCCACCATAAGAATGTCATTGTATAAGAATTAGTGTTATAAGGTGACTCCAAAAAATTATATTCAGAACACATTTTTAAAAATGTAAAAAAAGTCATGCTAGCCATGACAACATTATGAGTTAATGACAGCTCAGAGATGCATCATTTTCAGATAGTTGCACTGCCCCCAAGTGGCAAAAATTGTTAATGTATGGGTATTTTATTATTATTAGAAGTAGTAGTAGTAGTAGTATTGTAGTAGTAGTAGTAGTAGTAGTAGTAGTATTGACTCCATCGCCTCTTTTTTTAGCAATACAGCACATTTACTTTCTATCAAATGAATGTTTAGCATGCATCTCAAGTCCTGTTAAATACACTTTTCTAAGTATTGAATCAGCTGCAGAATATTGACAAACAGATTTGTCCCTGAATGCACCACACACAAACTGTGTGCTGAGTTTGAGTACATATGGGTGGAGAGCTGCTGCCCCAGACTGCACATGTTAAAAAGACTAATGGTGATTCTCATGTATTGTGTGTGAGCCATGGAACGGAGTGATGAAATTACACTTCGGTTCAAACTGCTGACGAGGGATCATTCATAGACCGAGAAAGCTGCCCTCCCCCACCCCCTTAGCCTCCACTGGGCTTGTAAAGGACAAATGAGCTCAAGCAATTAACTCGCCGCTTAAATGTGCCTCAAATCTATTGACAGATTTCCAAAGAAACCAAGAATAGAAGAAATTGATGCAGCTGGTCAATAGGAGGAGAAACCAGACTCTGATAAGGTGGTATTGTTGGAGTTATTTACTCGCCTGCTGCTCATGCAGCATTAAGATTTGTCCTCTCTTTGTGCTTTATTTTATCCTCAACTGAGGTTCTTATTCTCGCTGATGCAAACAACCCAAGCTCTTTGTTCGCTTTAGTCTCTAACAGAGGCAGAATCTATAATCCTTTATTTAACAAACCCTATCTAAAGAATAAATAGGTACAAACATATAGGTCTATAAAGGCAGCCAGGAAGAAATAAGCATCTTGCTGACATGATGTACAGTAGCTGTTGGGGGGGCTGTGTTCAGGCAATTAATTCGGTTATTTTGTTGCCCTGAATGTGGACAGAGGGAAAACAACTGGAACTTTTGCTTTGGATTCTCTTTATTTTTCAGCACCCAGACATTCATTAATGTTATCAGACCGGTAACCTCTGAACACAGAGATTGTGCTCTGCATTGTGTTACTCTGCCTCTGTTATGAACAGGGGAATTGTTTGGTTGCAATTAAATTGACTGGAAATGAATTTAAATGTTTTGATATAATCGTCTTATTAAAATATTTGTTTGCATCAAAGCCAAATAGCAAATTGCAGCAAAAGAAGACACACTGTGTTTAATCATCCAGAGTCAACAGTTTGACCTTTTAGTAATTCTAATAAATGTTGGAAAAAAATACATTTTATGGTATTTATCCTTCTGTGCGGAATAAAATTCACATGTGATTACTAAACGTGTGACACAGCAGGTTTATTTACATTTCTCACTTAATCACATTCCTCTTTTCTCCTGTGCACACTTCTCTTCACTTACAGTATCGCCTAGCAGTGTTTTTCATTATATTACTCCAGTGTGTTGAAAACTTGGCATTTAAGTTATAGAGTGGTAATTGGTAATTTAATAGGACAAAACATGTCAATGAAAACAGCAGCACGGATAAATCAATGGTGATTGTTGACATTTTAAAGCAGCCCGATGGTTTTTATGCAATGAAGGGAAAATAAAGGTGGAAAAAGAATTATCTCACAGAACAAATGAGCAAAAATATTTTCAGTCAAATACAATTCAGATGAAATAAATTCACAAACCTTTATTAACCCTAACTCTGCCCTACTTGGTCTTAAAGTAATTCTAATGTTTATTTGCTTTATGCTTAGAATACATAAATGAGAAATTTGATACCTGTGTCTGTACATGAATCTAGATTAGGTCAGTTTAAAAGCCCGTAAAGTGTGTAGAGAGTGAAACAGCTGGCCGGTCCCCTCCTGCACCTCTAATGCTCACTTATTAAAACGTTATTGCTTGTTTGTTTCATCCAAACACAAATTGGGATACTGCTGTTGAAAAGGGAGTCATATGCTGGAAATATTTTTGTGCAGTGCAGAGTGGTTAATTGTTTCAACTTGCTATGCTAGGCTAACAGTTGGCTAGCTCTAGAGTCATATCATAGACTGTATATAAAGATGGGCCACGAGTCTCCACTTCCTCCCACTATCCAGAAACAAAGCCTACATATCCCACATGTGAACGCTGAAGACGCAACTTGGAGCCAGATTCTGACGTGGCGACGTCCTGCTGAGACACTTGCTTTGATCAATTGCGAGCTAGTCTCAGCTGTCAATCATGACATTTGCCCTGGTTTGTCCACCATCGAATGACTTATTTAAACCGAACACACCCAAAAAATGAGGACTTAGTCAGTGTGGTAAGAAATACCTAAAATGGCAAAATCTTTGAGAAAAATGTATTTGACTTTGACCTTTTAGCAAAACCCGTGTCCCATCAACTAACATAGAGGAGGCAAGGTACATGAAAGATACTGCAGCCGGCCATCAGGTGGCGATCAAGATGCTTTAGCCTCACTTTTGGGGAGACGTCATGTCAACCATGTTTATATATGATTCATATTGGGCGTGCATGCTGAAGTCATATCAACCTTATGATCCCACTCTCTGCAAGAGAAAAAAAAGTAGGGCAATATTCTGTAAAACTGTTGTCACTTTATTGTCTTGTCTTTATAGCTGCAGCTTTAAAGATTTGAATGTTGAACACTCAAAACATCAATTCTGACTTTCCAGTTGGTTAAATTCAGACTCCATGTTGCCAACAAGTCATTTCCACCCTATTTCTGTTCATATTTAACCCGGATCAAATCCACTTATTAGAGTCAAATGTATCTAAACTCCCAAAATGACACCCACTTTTGGGAATACGTTTCTACAGCCATATATCACCACAGCTGTGATCAGGTTACCCAGCCAATAGTCACATTACAAACTGGAGTGACTCCAGCTAACATAATAAAAAAATCATCTTTGTATGAAGCTGAGCTTTCTGCCAAGCTGAATCCTCTGATTGCCTCACATAAATGGAGCAAAGCACCTTTAATATCAGCCAGTGCCACATCTGCATGCAGCAGAGTGTCAGACCTCATTATGCTACATTTCTGAAATCATATTTGAAACTGGCAAAAACGAAGGACTAGAAAATGTTCTATAACGGCGTTCTCACACATTTCAACTGCATTCTACAGTTTTTTTCTCAGACGAGCTGCCTCCCCTCAGTTATCAATTATATATATGTAATTGATTCATGACTGAGCTGCAGATCCATTTTTTTCTTTAAATTTCAGACTTCATCCTTTTTTTCAGGTTTCTTTTTCACAATTATTTCTACTTTGATTGATACCTTCCCCCGCCTCTCTATACCATTGGAGGTCTACTTCATCACCGGAGGAAAACAATTTCATCCACTGGCTCCACCTCATTCTCCATTCGACTGTAGAGAGAGTGTGTGTAGAGGGGCAACAAGCTTTCTACTCCTTTCTACAGGCTGCAAGTCAACAGACTAAAAAGCATCTCTTCAATCTGTGGGAAAAGGGAGGAGTTGTATTTCGGGGCAGCTACTGCACAAAGAGAGAACCCAGCGAAATCTGCAAGTATTGTCTGGCACTGGAGAGGGAGATGGAGGAGTGAAAGATCTGAGCAACAGGGGTAAGCCTCACCGGATTTTCAAAGTGATTGCCTCTGTGAGTGAAGCCGTTGCTTACATCTGCAATTTTCACGTCCATTTATATATTGATGAAGGACTGGTGATGGTTACGCTTGATGGTTTTTGTTAATCGAGTGATTCAGCTGTTTTTCTCATAAAGGACTCATTATGTAAATCAATTTTACCTCCCCCAAGGACCTCCCTTCTGATCTTTATACCTTTTCAAGCCTGAACAGTTGGACAACTGCATAGTAGGACTTTGCTGCTACCTGGAAATTTTTTGCTAAATAAGCCTCAAGATGGTTGTGGAGAAAGCCACTGTGTGTGACTGAGGGAAGTCTGTGGTGGGCTACTGAGAAACGGCGTCTGCTAAAGAAGCACCTGCCTGGGCTCAAGCAATTATGGTCAAAGCACCCACATCCGAATCAATCGCCCTGGGGCCACATAAACAACATGATGCCCAGGAAACAACTCCCCAAAACATCAATGAGTCCAGCTCGCTGAAAACAACATGGAAAGAGATCACAGTGGCTTTTATAATGAGGACCAAGATCCACGGTTTAAAGTTTGTCTTCTCTCCGGACAAGTCCAAACCCCAGCGCGTCATCTGGATCATGGCCTTCTTTGTGTGTTTGAGTCTCCTCGCCACCTGGTCCTGGAATCGAATCCTCTACCTGATGTCCTACCCGGCCATCACCAAGATCTACATGGTGTGGGCTCACAACATGTCCTTCCCGGCCGTTACTTTCTGCAATCAGAACGTTTTCCGAGTGTCCACTCTGACCAGGGACGACCTTTACCACAGCGGCTACTGGATGGACCTCATGTATCCCAACCACACAGTGATGGAGCGGAGCCTGTCCATTCTGAAAGACAACCACAAACAGGGGCTCCTGAGCCTGCTGGACTTCACCAACTACACCCCGCCCCCTGATTACCGCATCAACACCACTGAAATGATGGGACGCCTCGGCCACCAGCTGCACGACATGCTGCTGGAGTGCAGGTTTCGTGGGGAAACATGCACCTACAAAAACTTCAGCACTGTATGTACGAGAAAGAAAGATGGTGTTTGTCAGGTGTGGATATGAATGTGGTTCACAAGGTGTATTAATAATTCATCCAAGCGTTTGACGACGCTCCCTCCAGCAGCGTTCTCTCGGCATGTTTTAAGGTGTTGATGTTTCAAAGCCGCAAACAAGCCTGTCCTGTTTTTGCCTCTCAGACATGACAGCTTGTGAATTATTAAACCTGATGTCTTCAAAGAGTCGACAGAGGAAACAAACACAGCCTCATCTTCACATTGTGGTAGAAAATCAATGTCACCATCAGTGACAATCCACTTCACAGATTTTGAAGTTTCTCATTCAGCGATATTCACGCGGGCGAGATGTTGAGTTGCCAGGTTTATAAACCGTGACAACGCCATTAAGGAGGAAAAATTAGAGCATCAATTATTCAGACATCGTAAATCAATCCAAATTACAATCTTAGCTTCTCTAATTAAACATCTGGAGGGCATGTAGAGTAGATGGTCTTGCTTCAAAAATACAGCCAGAGTTTATCCATTTCAAACACCAGACGGAAGATTATTATACCGTTCGAGTAAATGCTGCACAGAGGAAGTGGATGACGTTAATCCAGATGGTGATATTCCTAATAAATATAAATAAATCAACATGTACTGACAGCTTTTAGTGTCAGAATCCTCACAAGATGAAATGGTGAAACGTCTGCAGTGAGAAGCAGAGTGACACATTTATTTCTACAGCAGTGAAAATAATTGCTGGGGGAACTCGCTTGTAGATTTAAAACAAACCCAAAGCAAATCTGAATATCCACTTTAGATTCTCTAGACATCAGTGATTAAAAGCATGTATCTGTGACAGCTTCAGCTGGACTGTGACTGCCGAAATCAGCCAGATTTGGATCGTAATTTTTATTTTTGTAATCGGATTTAAAATGTCTGTTTACATCTTAAGCACCATGCGTTGCAGCTGTGTCGTGACTGAATAAAGCTCCTCTTCTATGTACCCTTTAATGATTCACTGGTTAGATTCTAGGTTTCTGCCCACACTGCAGACCTCATTATTTAGCCAGCAGGTGGAAAGGAGCACAGCTCAGTTATCTGTCAGAGCTGTACGTAAGTCTGTCCGAGACTGGACATGGAACACTGACTCTGATCTCAAGAGATCAGCTTTGCCATCGCCTTGCTGTCTGAGTTTTTTCCAGCAGGGCTCTGACCACAGCCTCACCACACTGGATACTGAAAGAAATGTACCATTAGATGGATTCCTTCCTTTTGTTATGTTGCAGCCTTATTCCACAATGGTTTAAATTGGTATTGTCCCCTCATCAATCTCTACATAATGACAACACATTGACATAAGACACTTTATATGACATCTGAATTTAGTTTTTCTCTCTGATATTCATTGTCAGCTTTGGGTTTGTGTATTGGTTTGTTTGTTTGTTTGTCTGTAAGATAAAAAACTACTGGAACGATTTCCATGGAACTTGGAGTGATGTGGTATAGGACTTTTTTCACTCTCTAAAACATTGTACAATGTTTTTCGACATTTAAGCGTGTGTATTTGGTGCATCTTAATTGAATTTGAGGGGACAATGGCACCTATAGGCAACTGAATACTTTATTTTGAAGTTTAGCTAACAATAATTAATGTTGAAAAATATATTTTACTCTCCATTTGAATCTGACATGAAGCAATTATCATATCGCTAACAATATAGTATCTTCAGTTGGTAGACTTGTATCTTGCTGAAGTATTCTTAAATGAACCTGTATTTAGAAATATTCAGTCTGTATCCAACCTGTAGAGTGAGTTCAGTTTGAAATGTCAGCGTTTCTAATCATAATACAGATTTATTTCTACTTGTTTGGCAGATCATTTTCCAATCACAGTGAAAAACCATAAAATCCAAAATATATGTCATTCTGTTGGGTGTGAAAATAAATTACTCAACCCGCTTGGAGTACTTAAATCAAAAAGATATTTGATGTGAGTAAAACCAACACATCAATTGTTAAGAGCCAATGAGCTTCACTGGCACAGGTTCAGTCTGCTAAGATGTTTGTCAGTCAAGTGTTTTTAAAACCCCATTTAACTCCCACCTCCGATGTTTCCTCTTTAATGGCAGTAGAGTAGTACGTTTACTATAAATGACTCCAGGGAAATTTAGAGTGAAATTGGGGAAAGATTGATAGCTGCTGCTGCTGCTGCTCAGAGAGTTCCCATTAATTCCTCAAATCAGAGCCAGGTGCCTGTTTAAAGCCAGCACTGTTTCCCTCTGCACTGATTACCTGTCCTGCACAATTACAGGCTGACATTTATACATCCTGCACTCTTACACAGTTTACCCAAGCACAATGTAAAAAGTTTGACTTCTTATTTATACTTATTTCTGTCTTTGTTTTTTCTTTACAGATTTACACACGCTACGGAAAATGCTACACGTTCAATTCAGGATTAGACGGCAACCCTTTGTTGACTACGTTAAAAGGTGGCACGGGAAACGGCTTGGAGATCATGCTGGACATCCAGCAGGATGAATACCTCCCCGTTTGGGGAGAGACAGGTCAGTGCGCCTCTAACCACCATTCTGAAATGTTCTTGTGCAACAGTTATGTGGAGACTCCTCCATTTTGTTTGTTTAACCTGGAAATCAAGTCATCTCTCTATTGCTGTATGTCAATGTGTCACTTCATACAGAAAACTAGAATTACTGCCTCGCAGTTTTATGCTCCTGCAAACCACTCAAGTTAGATCAATCACTGAGTTTCTGAGTTTTGGATAATGGCCGGTAGAGTGTTTTTTTTACCTTTGACTGTTATGATATAGCAATATAAAATATCATCAGATCATCATTTTATCCTGTTTTGTCTAAATCAGCTGATTGAAATTGAACTTTAACCCTTTTAACTAAATTGTAATTAACCACTTAATCCTTGACTCCAAGTGGATGTTCGTGTCAGACATAGGCAGTAAAAAAAAGATATACGATGAGTCTCCACTTCCTCCCGTTGAATGAAGCCAAAATATCTTGCATACAGGGGCTGCCATCTTGCACTTTCCTTTGGATCCAGAGTATGTGAGCAGTTAGATCATGGAGTGGAGCCACGGTAGCGAGGTCCCGCCAATAGACCAACTCAATTGAACATCAACATCTTTACTGTACATTTATAGATAAGCAGTATGTAGTGAATCTTTTGATGAAAACATGTAAACTATCGTCAAACTAGTATATGAGTATCTCTCTCTCATTAGCTTCTATCATGGGGTTTATAGACTCTCGTTTTATTCACATCCATCCCAGCATCACTCCCCACAAAGCGGGTTTCCATAAGCAACGACCTTGTGTTACATGTTCTGGCGTGCTGTATCCACAGATGAGACCTCCTACGAAGCAGGCATCAAGGTTCAGATCCACAGCCAGGATGAGCCGCCCTTCATTGACCAACTGGGATTTGGTGTGGCCCCTGGTTTTCAAACTTTTGTGTCATGTCAGCAGCAACTGGTACCTAATGTTCAGCCTCCTCCCCTGCAACCTCAACCTTCTTCTTTTTTTTTTTTCTTTGCTCTGCTTCATTTCATGTTTGTTGCCAAATCCCTTCCAAGCCACTGCCCATTACCTCTGTGTCACAGAGCCCGGAGCAAAATCAGATCTGATTAATCTTGTGTGGGGAATGTGCAGTGAGTGAAAGTGTTAAATAAACATCCAGCGGGTCCGGGCACGATAAATGAAACTGAGGAATTTCAGCAGCCAAGGAACATTGGTAGAGCAGAGCCAAGTGGTGATTGGATGCAAGCATATGAGCATACTGTGCTTATCAGAGCCAAATAACCTCAGACCATACAGACGGCAAAATATCTGGCAGAGAGTTTGTTTTATTCTTCGTACTTTAGTCTGGGAGAAGTGGATGTATGAAAATACGAATACAGCTATTTGAATGCTGTGAAAACGGTCTCGAGTGGCACAGTTAAAGAGGAGGCAGAGAGAAGCTGTGATAGAGACGAAAGGATTTCACACAGCAAAAATGTAATGATTATAAACATTACCTGCACAGTACGTAACTTCCACTGCTAAAGGTCGCTCAGGCAAAACAATAAGGAAAGACTTAGTTTGATGATGTCGTTAAGCAGCATAGGATCATGGGAGTGGTTGTCTTCACCACCATTGCCCTTGAAAAGATTTCAGGAGCAAATCACGTTCACAGTCACTTTATTGAAGAATTGGTACATTTTATATCTTTAGTAAGTCAACCTAATTTAAAATGAACAACCTTAAAAAATTATGAAATTATGTGATCTTGAGGTAACGGCTTCAAAGCCTATCAATAAATAATTGACTCATTATATTTTGAGGGAAAGATAATGGAATTATCTTTATATTTTTGCTGGCAAATGTGACTATCAACAGAAGGTGCACCACTCATCATATTATTTTATTTTACAACTTCACTTTCACACTTTAACTCTGCGCCCATAGTTAACAAAGTCAACCCCCTTGGCTATTTTGAAAAAAATATTTTGAGATGTATCATGATTTAAGGACACTGTAAAAAGGGATTCCAAGAGGAGCAGAAAGAGCCTGCGGTGTGTTGACCGTAAAAAATAAATTTGAGCTCGGCCCTCGACTGTCCCCTCTCTGCTGCCAGGGCAGGATGAAAAGTAATAACTATAGTTGAGACCGAATTGATCGGAAAACCCGTGTGGAAGGTCGTAATACTGAGCAGGCATGGATTTCCTATCCAAATCTAATGAAACTGTACGGCAGTTATGTGATGTTGCCAAGACAACATTCAAGTTGTGTCTCTTGCACTAGAATAGCACACAAGCCAAACACCAGTCTTTGATTTCCAAAAGAAAGCAGTGACAGAAAAATATCCTGTCAAACAGCAAAACCCAAGGAAAAAAATCCAGATGATAGGTTTCTGCAACATCTACCTCTGAGATCACGGGTATTTTTGCATGTGCTGCAGGCTTATTCATATTTTATACCACAAAATCACCCCCTGGGAAGTATTGAAGTAATGGATACTCGAGCAGTAAATCTAATTCATTGCTATTAGAATCAATCAAGTCTAATTTAAATGATTTTGCTCCTAAAGTTAATGGTCTTGGTCAGTTCCTGAGCATGAGATAAATGATCTAAATAAACACTCCACCCCTCTCGGAGCAGAATAACATGGGATGACGGAGGCAGCAGGTTTGGTCTCATCAAACAGACACTTGGACACCACAAAGATGACAAATTTTATTTCATGTATTTTTGAATGTACAATATGTGTCTCTCTCTTTTTTTTTTTTTCTCTCTGTACAAATGCATCAAACTGCTCTAAGTGTATCATCATTCAGCCATCTCCAAGCTGTGAATCTGGTCTGGTTAATCACCGTCGCAGAAGTTTCCTCCAGAAAGCAAAAGTGCACGAGTTGTCATTTATAATCACGACACGAGCGCCCACCCCAGTGACAGCTAAGAGACGTGTTTATGGCCTGAATTAATTAGACTGTCATAAAAGTCTTGCCAGCTGTAATTTCTGTCAGTCTCCAGTAGAAGTGCAGTGACACGGCTCTCAGTGTAATGACAGACAGCTGGAAGAAACACTTCTGATTCCAAGAGTATTTTTTTGTAAAATGTTGGAATGAATGAATGAAATGTTTGAATAGAGTGCATACAACCGCCCAGGCTCAACAGTCTCCGAATGAAACCACATTTCCTTTTTTTTTTGATCTTCACCAAATTGCACAATTAAACAAAATCAATGAATTATTCTCTGAAAAATCAACAGAAATGTTGAAAAGCATCTGACAATGTTAAAGAAAGAAGTCCTTTCTCAGGTCATAAAAAATTCCATGAAGATCTATCCATGTAGTTTTCTGTGTAATCCTGCAAACAAACGCAGCTGAACCTTGCACACCTCTGCCTAGGCTCAACAGCTTAATTTGCACACCCATTGACATCAGTTCCCTAATCATGATTCATATTTTTTTATCAAGATTCATTAATTATTCCCTGGGAGATCAGTAAGAATGTTAAAAAACACCTCTCACAGTGTTAAAGAAAGATATAGATCCACAACTAAATCTATTGGGTTCTTCCCTGACACATATTACATCCTTCCACCATGTTTCACTGAAATCCATCTAGTTATTTTTGTGCAACAGTCGAACAACTAACCAACAACTGCACAGGGGTGAAAACATAATGTCCTTGGCGCAGGTAATAACAGGCTGTGACTTGTGAGCCAGAAATGAAAACTGCACTCTCTAGAATTATGTGATGGTTTTGAAGTGATGGAGAAAGGCTGAATGACAACCCACAACACTGCAGAGTTTTCACACTCTACTCTGCGGCGGAGTTGATGCTACTCTGACAACAGGCTGCCTGTGCGGAGGAAGGGTTTGACCATTTTCTGTCCCGAATCTTGCTGTTGCTCCTCTCATTTATTTTGATAATGATATGGGCTGTGTTCCCTCACCCCTCACCCTAGATGAGACGTCCTATGAGGCCGGCATAAAGGTACAGCTTCACTCTCAGTCAGAGCCTCCTTTCCTCCACGAGCTGGGCTTCGGGGTCGCCCCCGGCTTCCAAACGTTCGTTTCCACCCAACAGCAGAGGGTAGCGTATGACTATCTGGGCTTGCTGCATGTCGATAAATGAATAAATTAACAAAAACATTAATAAATTACTATTGTTAAATGGCTACACTCTCGTCATCAAGTTTCATAGTTTCATCTGCTGCCCCTCTTGCCCCAAAGGAATGGATCCATCTGCCCCCCTCTGTGTGGCTGAACATCTGCAGTCCCTCCTCGTTGTCATTGTCTTCTCTGTTTATCAGATATAAATAAAAATCAGCTAATGTGTTTCATCCCAGCTTTCAGCCATTCATCCGAGTCTGTATCTCCATCAGAGCTGTCGCTTGGTTTCACCCTCTCACTGTCATGTACGTTTAACACTCACTGTCATCGAGACGATCCGCTGGGCTGCTCCTTAACGTCATTTACCAGACAATGTGATTCATTAGATTGTTATTTTCTATTGCCCACGGGGACCCTGGCACCAGTTTTGGTGTCTGGCATTTATTGCACGAGTGTTTTATCTCCAGTGGAACTCCAGTTATGAGAGTCTGTGGGCTAGAAATGGAATTCAATAAAGGCTTAATCATGTTTGCCACTTTTAAGTCCACCTCCTCAGTGAATTGTACTCTGTCTCCGTCACTCCGCATCGACTAAATGACCGTTAGGCCGTCAGAGTTAGCCCGCTTAGAGCTGCCGGAGATGATTAGGAATTACAGCGAACCCTAATGTGACAATAGCAGTATCGTTTCTCTGTGAAGTTTGTCAGGAGGAGGCCGCTGGCATTGATCGCTGGCGAGCTCCCGCCGCAATTAGTGCTGTTTGCTCAAATGCCCCAGCAAGCATCGGTGCCCCTCATAAATAATTGCTTCCTTTCTGTCATGAGAAATGTGTAGTCGGCATTCATTACCATAAATTGCAGTAAACAGGACTTTTAAAGGAAGCTGAAAGTCTTACGTGTGGTTAAATGTAACAGTCTTCGGTTTATACCCCCCCCAAAAAAATGAATACATAGATAAAATTGTTCCTTTAAAATGCTAAAGGGAGCTCCTAACAGATTGCCTGCAAACATTGCTGAAGCTACAAGAGGAGCGCCGTCGGTTTGATATTTAGTGGGAACCAAAACCTTAAAAAGTAATTTAACAGTCCTCATTAGTGGGTTCGTTTAGAATTCCCAGAGTTACTCATAAATGTGACCTGCTCTTCACCTTCTAAATGAGTTTCACCTCTAGTGAGACTGTGAACTGAAGATACGCCATATATTCTCAACCCATTGTTAAATCCACAAGCCTTTGCATTCAGAGTAGTGCGGTAATGAACCCTCATGGGTGTAGATGGGGAAATTTAAATAGTAAAACCCCCTTTAGTTAGCATTATTTATTAGGACCAATTCCCATTAAATGTACTACTTGTTAATGTTCTGCGCTGTATAACGTCTGTTCAATTCATTGAATTGTTCATTTGAAAAGTGTAAACTGTTTATTTACTGTTCTGAGTTTCATTCTCAGGATTGTAAAAGATTTGTCCATTGATTGTGGTGTCCTGTCTGAAACTATACATTCAACAGATTTCTATTAAGCCTGTCTCTATTCCCATGGTACTCTGCTTCCTACCGGGGACTAGACCTGCATTAGTAATGTTCTGCATGACGTCTGCTTGCTGCTATACATGAGCGATAATGTTGTTCTCACTGGACGTTTTTGTGCCGATATTGTCTCAGTGCACATTTTCATTTAAATGCATTTTTTGTTTCGTGACATTTTTGTTTTTTTTGTCAGCTTGTTGCCCCCTCTTTTTGAACTCCTGCTTTACTGTTATTTTTTTTATTGTTTGTAATCCTGTGTGCTCATACACTGAGAGGAATCGTGTGCCGTTCGCTCTTTTCAGCTTCAGTACCTCCCTCCGCCATGGGGCGATTGCAAGTCTACTCCCATAGACTCTGAATACTTCTCCACGTACAGCATCACCGCCTGCCGTATTGACTGTGAGACCCGCTACCTGCTGGAGAACTGCAACTGCAGAATGGTTCACATGCCGGGTATGAATTACTGCTGATCCAGTGAGAAATGTGGCAGATATGTTTTTGTCCTCCTGTGGTGTTTTTATATTTGATGCTTAACTATTTTACCTTTATGTTATTTCAAACAGGGACTTCTACAGTTTGCACACCTGAACAGTATAAAGACTGTGCTGACCCAGCTTTAGGTGAGCCCACACACACTGTTCTCTGTATGGATGTCCATATTAGAGTGATAGTTGCATTAATGTCTGAATTGAACCGCAGCAGTGCCGTGAGACTATTTTAATCCTCTCGATAAAACCTCTGCAGCTTTAACTTGGCATGACTTTCATCTCAGACCGTGTTGAAGCAAAATAATGAGGTAAAATTATTGTTTAAAAAATCCCATTAGCGAGATTTGTGATTCGTCCACGCTTCACTGATATCAAATAAATCCCACAGCGCTTTTCCTCTCCCTCCTCTCAGGACTTCAGTCATTATTTGCTTTCATGGAAAGTGAACGATGGCAGCGATTGTAGCTTGAAGAGATATTTTTAGCAGAGACTTTGAGAGCGTCTTGTTGTTTGATTCCTCGCAGATATCACAATGTGTTTGAATGACTTTGATCGTCCACAGACTTTTTGGTAGAGAAAGACAACGATTACTGTGTCTGTCAGACCCCCTGCAACATGACTCGCTATGGCAAGGAGCTGTCCATGGTTAAGATCCCCAGTAAGGCCTCTGCTAAATATCTGGCTAAGAAATTCAACAAAACTGAGCAATATATCGGGTAAGTATTATCGAACAGTAGTGAGTTTCTCAGGTAATGCCCTCTTTTCTTTTTCTCTGTTGATGTATGGCTGTACTGTGGACTAGCATGACCTGAGTCTCCATCGTTCACCTTCAATGTAACAATAATGAAATGACAGTTATCCAGCAAATGTGAGATTTCATTTAAGTCCAGTGTAATATGACCAGAAATAAAAGCTTGTGGGTGTGCTCTTTTCTGTCGTCCCTCCAGAGAAAACATATTGGTCTTGGACATCTTTTTCGAAGCTCTGAATTACGAGAAGATTGAGCAGAAGAAGGCCTATGAAATTGCGGGGCTCCTCGGTAAGATTCTCGGTTGATTGTGATAGAATAAACATGGCTGACCTCGGTATCGGCGCTCTCAGCGGGCCACCGCTGCACATTTCACAACGTGTGTTCACGCTTCATGCTTTGAGGTTCTCCCTCTTTGAAGTCGTGAAACTGGCTGAGCACATTTTCATAATCTGATGCTCTCGCAAGGGCAGCGGGGTTTGGGTCTAATGAGCAGTCGGGGCTGGATGGACACTTTTGAATGTTCTGCACAGATTATTTAGAGAGATACTGAATTAAAAGTGACAGCGTGGGGAATAGTTTCACACACACTCCATTGTTCAGTTGTTGCACCTGCTCATAAAGTGTCTGTTGTGTCTTTCTATAGGTGACATTGGAGGTCAGATGGGGCTGTTTATCGGAGCCAGTGTTTTAACAATACTGGAAATATTTGACTACCTATATGAGGTAAAATTTTAAATACCAAGTATTACTTTTCTTTATTTATGTCTCAATGTACCATACTTGAAGGTTCAGTGTGTAAGATTTAGGTCAAAGGGATTTAATGGCAGAAATTGGATATAAAATAATCCTACTGATGTTTTCACTAGTGTGTTTGATCTAAATTGTATGAATTATTTTCTTTACCCTTTATATTAAAATACTTTTTATTTGCATCTGGAGGGGTCCTCAACCTTTTGAGTTGTTATGACAACTGAAGGTTTCCACAGGTTTGCCATTATTGTTTGGAAGGGAAGGGTGAGGTGAGGGGTGTTCAGCTGCAATATGACACTTCACCACTAGATGTCCCAAAATTCTACACACTGATCCTTTAAAAGCTCATTAGATATATTTATATTGGGAAATATGAATTATCTATTTCCTGCTGAGAGTAAATGAGAAGATCAAACTATTAATTGCTGGACTGTTGCTTTAACAGCTAATAGACATTTTTTGGACTAATTATTCAGACTGCACTTGAGAGTCGTTGTCCTGCTCATGTTTGATGCTAATCTCAGTGTCTCAATGTCATACATCTGTAATGTGTATCTGATGTTTTCTGCATTCAGGTGTTTAAGGATAAGGTTTTGGGTTACTTCACACGCAAGAAACGACCTCAGCGTTGCCAGAGCGACAATCTGGTAATTTCAGCTTCTCAGAATGTTTTGACTGAATGGAAAGAATGTGACGTGTTTGATGATCTCAGGAACTACGGCGATGACAAAGTGTCTGCTCGCACTTGAAATGCTTTTGATGAACAGCACCAGAGAGGAAGTGAAGCCACACGGCATCCTGTCATCATTAGTTTTAATTTATACTGCAACATTGACAAAGATCAAACTTAATCTTTTTGTGGTTTTGACAAATCTTTGACACATTAATGGCCTCAAGTTTTATTTATGACTCACAAAGCTCTTATGATCACAGTTTGTGGCCTTTATCTTAGTTAAGCCTTCGCCTGTCGAGAGTTTACACAACTCACAGTAGCTTCTCTCAATCGAGCCATTAAAGTTTACTTAGAGCTGGAAAAGGCTTCATACTTGGGTTAGTCCACCTCGTGTGTGGCAGCACAATTAGATTCATGTGCGAGGAGATGATCGAGCAGAAAGCAGAACGAGATTAAGAGGTCTGGGGATTTTATTAACATTTGATGATGTACTCGTTTAGAAAGCCTTGAAGGCAATGAAACCCATTTTCACTTCAAAACTGAGGAGAGTAATGTGAGGCATTTCTTCCCTTAATCGAAATCACAGCATTTCGTTGAACCCAGTGGTTTAACACATGGCAACCAGAGGCATCTCCCCTGCAGGCTGTTACATAAGGTCTCTACAAAGGGATGAAGAAATTATTTATATCCAAAGTGCACCTTCTAATCAGCAAATGTTTGGCACGTACTGCTGAATCAAACATTCAGGAAAAGGTGGAAGAAGGTTTTACTTTCCCAACTTTGGTCTTAATTCTTTTGTTTTTCTTTTGAGATTCTCCACTTAAATGTGTTCACATCAACACAGAAATCTCCGGAGTGTGCAGGTGAGGGGTGGTGCAGCAGGCAGAGACAGGATGTAACGTATTCATTCTGCTGCGGAGATCACGTGTTTTTGTTTTACAGCCCATCAACACCAGCCCATATTACAGAAAGCTCTCCTGAGTATCTTCGTCTGCGAGATATTTGTGTTCTTTATGTTGTTTCTTTCATTTCGAATGAATTCTGCGGAGGATCTCCTGCTGTGTTCTCACATCAACACCTCCAGACATTCTGCGGTCTTTATATGCGGGGGCCAGATGGAGAAAGTCTGCCTCCTCCAGAGAATATCCAGAGGATATCTGAAGTTCAGTGCATGTCTGAGAGCAGCTTTAGCTCGAGGGACTACCATGGAACTTGGTGGCAGGATGTGGTTTGGGGTCAGGGAGCTTTGGTGCAGATCAGGATCAGAGAGTAGATCCAGAATTTTTGGGGTGCTTCACAAGATTTCTGTTGATTTCTCAGTGAATAATTTATGGATCTTGATAAAAAAAAAAGTCAGGCATGTTTAGGGGCCTAATTTTTATGAGTGTGTGCAATTTGGTGCATATCCAAAATAAAAATCACGTGAATTTAAATGTAATTTCATAAGTGGTCTATTGGACCTTGGTGGATGTACGTTGTATGTGCACCTTTTAGCTATTTAATCATTCCAACACTTGAGATAACATTTTAAAAAAGTGTCACCAACTGCCAATATAACAACCTTCAAATTTCCTTGTCAATAAATAAAGAAAATATGTGACCTACTCTTTATAACCTATCAATGCCAGTAGACTTTATTTTCAAAGTCTGATCTGTAATAAGCACTCAGTCCTTTTCTCTCTCTAACACTTCTTGTGTCTAAAATAACAGCTTAAAGCACTTATCCGCCTCTGCAGGTCACTGTCAAGGCAAAAGCATAAACAAAAGCCGAAGCGTTTCTTCTTCTCTGGTGCCGTTTTATTCCAAAGCATCAAAGTTGATTTTAGTTCAATGGAGACATTTTGCATTTTACATTTTTTTTGTATCCAGCTTCTCTACAGTGTCAGAAATGCAAGCTCTGTTTCTTTGTCGCGTCACACGAGCCCAAGACTTTTTCATCAGGTGTAAAAAATAAAAAAGCCTGTAAAATAGATTGTAGCTCATAAGGTTGGTGAAGAAGTTGTGGGTTTGTGTCTGCATGAAGATTGTGTTCTTGCATGCTTGGTGGCCTCAGGTTGAGAAATTGATTTGACAGCTGATGTGGAACAAAAGGATGGAAAACACAACAAGGTCTTTGGTTAAGAAGGAAGTTGCTGTGCGGTGTTTGCAGGATCAGATTTTATTCATCAAAATCTGGTCAGAGACAAAACTTTTATTTCTTTAGTGGCTGACGTAAAGAGAGTATGTCCTGCTTTTCCTCTAGAGTCTGTCATCGTGTTATTCTGACTGTGTTCTGCTCCATCCATGTCATATGTTCACCTACTTATTACAAACCATCGTCTTTACCTCCTCTATCTCATATTCAGTGATTCTTTTTCAACTAGTCCAACGTGAAAACATCTCCACTCAAACAACCTGACGATGAAGTTATGCATTCAGTTTTGTTTTTGCTCTTCTGGATAATAATAATTGCCCTGATTAAAAAAAACTCAAATCATTTCTTGAAACCACCAACTTTATTTTCCTTTTCGTGAGGGGGAAACACTCTCTTGCAGTATTCCCCTCGCAGTTTCAACTAATAGCATTTGCACTGTGTTTATTTTCATTTCAGTCACCCTCACCCATCTTTCTTTTCATCATGTCTATTCCAGGAGTTTCCAGAGAACCCAACCAGCCCTGGTGTCACGCCTAATCATGCCCCCAGGTAGCACACCCCATTGATAATAGATGCTCCCTCCCATGCTGTCCCTCTCTGTCATACATACTCAGCCATCTCATACATCATTTCCTCAGTGACTATGAATGATTTGGTTGGCTTCAGCAGAAAAGAAAGGGGTGATTGTGTAACTGTATCATTTTGCGCCGTGTCGTAGTTTAGTTTGGTGTGTGTCTGTATTTAACCGCTTCAGCAGGAGACATGAGTTGGTTGGTTTCTCTAAGCGCGTAAAAAAAAAAAAGTAGCGCAAAACTTTCTCCTTGCACTAAAATAACGACGCTTTCTTTCCCATAGGATAAAGCTCAGTACTCGTGTGACATATCTATTGAATTATTGCACAAAAAGCTGAACCACATGAGAGCTATTTGTTTCCCTGCAGCACAGAGGTCCATTTAGAGGCAATGCATTTCAGGCTGGTGCCAGATAACATCACTAGATGCATCACTTTGTGATGTTATCGCAGGTCTGCATGCAGTGAGTTTGCACAAAATATAAATGGATCTTTGTCTGCTGGAATAGCCTTTTTTTTTTTTTTGGGCGAGTGAGGCTCCCAGTGTTGTTATCCACACATCAGTGGTTGTCCACTTAGCAAGTGTCCTCGCACACACAGGGAAATGCAGACGTATGTGGATGTTTCAGCTTCCGTGATTAAAAAGAATTGAACATGTTAGTGTGAAAAAGACAAGACTAAAAATCTGCTGTTTTTCTTTCTCCTCTCTCTCCTTTCATTCATCTTTCCCCACCTTCCCCCAATTTTCTTTAAACTCTCTTCTCGATCTTGGAACCTTCAAATCCGTTGTATTTGTTAACTCGCCACATACGTCTCCGTCATTCTCCATTGTATTCTGTCCTTTTGTCTTTTTTTATTTCTGTTCCTGCCACATTTATCCTCTCTTTTTATCCTCTTATTTTACCTGTGCATCATTCCTTTCCTTCATCATCATCATCATCGCTCCCTTCATCGCCCTTCCCTTAACCCGGTTGAACTCGTCTTCCCTCCTCCCCTCCCCTCTGTTCTGCAGAGCACCTGTGACACCCTCCGGAGTCACTCGGACAGTCTCGGATTCACGCCGAACATGTTACCTCGTCACCCGACTCTAGGCAACTTCGAGGAGTTTGCTTGTTGACGACATAAAGTAGGGGTCGGGGGTGGAGGTGGCACATGTGGGGGACTCGCCAGCAAACTGTGAAATAATTTATGTATTTAACAGAACAAGGGGTTGATTGTATAACTCAGAATCATATAGTAGAGTTTATCAATGCCTGAATAGAAATAGAATACTATCATCAGAAGAAAAAAAAAGAGAGACCACTTCCAAAACAGAACTCAGGTTTAACTGCCATGTCAAGGCGTCAGTGTTAATTTATTCATGTTTCATTTTGTGCAATTGTTTTTCTTATGCAGTCACTTTAGAATATACAATCACTGAAGATAATATAAGTGTCCAAAAAGGGATTCTGACGAGTTACTGTTGTGCTAGTTTTTTTCTGTACATCGGTGGAAAAATAGAAGTCTACATGTGGACGGTGGTGTGTGTAACTTTGCAGTTTCTTCTCAGTGTTAACGTCTCCCGCATCTAACCAATGCTGTATCGAGTGACCTTATACCCGTCACCAGTTAGAACAGCAGAGCCTTTTTACCAATCTGCTCCACTTTGACGAGCTGATTGTCGGATATGAAAAGAACTGCTCACACCTGAATCCAAACACTGCACCAGTGTTTCACGTTGCCTTTTGCTACTTTGAGGCTTCGAGTCGAGCCTCGTTAATTATACAACTGTGTCTGAAAACAGAGGAGGAACTTGATTATTTGTACACATGCAAGGATTTAGTTGAGACGACAGAAGCTACAGAGCTGGATGTGTTTTGTTAACGTTACTCACTTTTTACATAAAGTACATTTAAAAAAAGGAGTCAGGAGGCAAAACAAGGCTGTTGATTGTACCTTTATATCTTTATATAGCTGATATGTTCATTTTCATTCACGTCTCCCATTTTTTCTGGGATAGTGTTGCTACGGCGACCGTCACAAAATGATGCTAGCGTTCAGCCCGCTGTAAAAGTCGGCCCTTATTTCACGTGGGACTCATCAGACCAAAAACAACAAACCAGGCGTTCTTCTGCCTTTTCTAATAATTCTGTTGTTTTTCTTGTCGTGTCTTAAAGGTGTTGATCAGCACAATGATAGTAATCTATTCTCTATTGAACATGACTGAGGGTTTAAATAAGGATTGTTGCTGACGTTGAAGTTTTTGGTGATTGCAACGTGACAGCAGGAGAGATTATTATGTAGAAGAGAATTGCCTCAAAGCATCAAAACTACCATGCATCTCAGTTCAGTTGATTTATAACAGAAATGCATTGTACAATTTTACCATTGTATCCTCGTATAATTATTATTATTGCAGAACATGTAATGAGTCACAAATAAGAGTTTGTGATGTATAAATGATCAAGTATAATAAACTCTATATTTACCCATCTTACTCATGTACACAACTTTTCTTCTTATCTCTGTGTCCGTCCACTTCCTCCCCTCTCCTTGAAACCCTTGACACCACAGTTATGGACTTGGAGGTAGAGTCACACATCCCTCGCTATAAATACTTTATTGACTTTCTTTTTCTCTTCCGATGTGAAACTTTTCAAGTATAATGCCGATCACAGTGAGTGGTGGTCATAAACATTGTAGCTTTATTACCCTGTTGTCTGTTGTATTAGATGACTGTTGATGTGAAGCACAAACCCTTGGAGATCAGCCATCACTCGAAAGCCAATGACTGGACGTCTCTGGTTGTGACTACCTTTTACGGATCGACTTTTAACTTTCTCACACTGTTACGCACGGTGTGTTCACTGCTCCGGCGTTATCAGGGATAACGAGCGTTTTCTCCAAGAGGAGCCAGAGACCACCTCGTGAAGAGACTTTATCCAAATGGAAACGTTACCTTTCAGGAAAAGAAAAGAAAAAAAAAAAAGGTGAAATCGGTGGCGTTGCGTCATGAGCAATAAATGCACTGGATCAGAAAAGCCACTGTTATCAAACTAAAATGATTGATTTGGGATTATCATGACATGGTCAACAGCTGGAGTGGATGTAGACTACAAGCAGCTGCCAACTGCAACACACTAATGTACGATACACATGAATAACAACCATCATCATCATCAGCCAAAACAAAAGAGACACAAAAATGCCAATTCATGTTACGCCATGATGCTATTCTGAAGATGCTGCATTGTCATGACGATTTTAAGTGTGTGTGAGCGTGTGTAACGTTGAATCTACCGTGAACTGTGGGGGTGTGTAGGATTTGTAACTTTAACCCCCTGGCCCACCCCTGCCTTACCAGTGGAAGATCGGCAGAGTGTACGTGAACTGGCAGAAACTCATCCGTGACCTGTGTGTGCTCATTAAGTCGACCGACATTTACTGCATAGCTATGACCAAGTAGAAAAACAATATTCTATACTGTTACTGTACAGAGATTTGAGCTATTTTATTCTTACAGTTAATAAGTTATAATAATGATAACACGGCACAGCCCCTTGTTTTCTTCCTGCATGACCACTGTGTACCCCTCTATTATCTCTGGTCTCTAAATGTAATATTAGCCAAGCTATTCACTTTGTATTGTCCAAAGTGTATTTCTGGAGCCAGGTGAATCTAAGAGAGTTCTCCATATATAGTGTGGTGCAGTTTAGGATTTTTATAATAAATCATGCAACATTTAACTAAAGAACGATAAGTGTGCAGATGTGGAAAATTACAATATCAGACTTTTCTATGAGTTCAAAAACATAATGTGGCTTCAAGTTAAAAAAGATGTGCCTTTAAGACTGGTACTTTCAGGAAACATTAACATTTTTACCCACACACGCGGGGAACTGGATTCGCTTCATCTGGCTCTATGTGCATTTTATTGTAGATATGTGATTTTAACTCTAAACTGTACATTAAATAGTTCATACAATGAACCGTCCGTTGCGTTCTGAGTCTTAAACTAAACTGTTGCTGAACTGTGCCAACTGGGAACAGATTGTCTCGATGACATGTTCAATATCAGTGATGGGATCACAGATAAAAACACACACTGATCTGCTGAGGTTAGAACAGTTTGGGTTCATTGACACGAGATTTCAGTGTGTGGTTTTCTCTGAGCTCGTTTTATTGGTCGGATACGTCTCGGCTGGGAGAAGGTTTCTTGAGAGCTTCAATTATTAGTCAAATATCCAAAATCCTTAGACATTAGATTCTTTAAACAAGGATGACTTAATCAAACCTGTTATAAACTTAATCAATTTAAAGTCAAACTGTGACAGTAAATCAAACATAATCACGACACAACAGCAGATTTAAAGACATTTTCTTGAAATGCTGAGTTTTCTTTAGTTTATTATTAATATGCAGGCTGTGTAAATTATTGTCTAAGAAAGTCAAGCATCAAGGTTAATTCAGAAGCTGTTCTGGAGCTTTTAATCATCTCTCATGTTCTTCCACAGCAGATGGGGGTTTGCACACTTGTCATGGATTTGACGGAAAGCTCCGGAGCAGCTGCTAAATGGACCCTGACGAATGAATTGTTTGTCCAAGGTCAAAGATGCACTTCCAATCTCAAAAGCAAACACGCATTAATGTCGACTTTATCGAACACCGAGGCTCAGAGAACCGGCTGAAATATTCTTCCTACAAAAGCAAATATTCGAGCAAAGTGTGAACTCCACTCAAATTTAAATTCAAGCTGTGTAAAGTACTGAAGCAGTTTGAGAAGTCCTGTCACAACAATGAGAAACTGAGAGCAGATGCTTTTGTGTTTTTTTGATTGTAACTTCATCCACATAAAACCTTCAACATGTGAAATCCTAAAGAGGCGACTAAACACTACAGGTGCATTATTCAAATCATTCAAAAGGCAGTTTCTGTACCAAATGAAGTTGTGCTACATTTAAACAAATGCAAAAAAAATTAAAAATTAAAATGAGCAGACATTCCATCATCAATAAATACATGCATCCATTATCTTGTCTTATACGTCAGCAAAATGAAAATAAGTGCTTTTCCCTATAGATTCAAACACAGCTCATCATGTAGGCGCTGATGGGATAAGTAGCACTGTAATGATCTGAAGTCAAATAACACTGCAAGCTGTCGAGCATATTGACACATGTAACCAAAGTGGAAACAGCTAATGGGTGAAAACAATCATATGAAAATACAGATTATCATCAAGATCCTCTGCCTTTTTCTTGAATCTCTGACTGACTGATTACAAAAGCGGTTTTAGAAAAGCTAAAAGAATAATAGAAATATGCCACAAATGGTCCACTGCTCATTAACATACATACAGATATATATTTATATTTATAATTGGCCCATTTATTGATAACCGGCTATAATCCTGGCTGTCAGTGTTCAACAAATTTTTAATATTATCGATAAACGATTTAAAATAAAAACCGTCATTTACAAAGTGCACAAAAAGACAAATAGGGAAATAAAAAAAGAAAAATTATAAATTAGCTTCCCATGCTATTATACAATCTTGTAACAATTAGTGGGACAATGTACTGTTGGTATGTGAAGCATCAGAAACAGGAAGTGTGCTAAAAATATATGTATAAAAAAATTAAATAACAGGAACACATTTGTTTCTACGATGTTTCCAGGAAAGACAAATGTAATTTGGCCCTAAACACAATGGAGACAGTGTCAGTTAATACATTTCCAATCTGATTAACAGTTTGTAGCTTAAAGGAGCAAAAATTAAATTCTGTGTGCAGACAAAAACACAATTTAGATAATAGAGAATCCTTCCATTGATAAATGAATAACAGATTTATATTTATGCTGCTTTAATTGGAGCAGTTATTTCAAATCATTTCCTACAATATTCCTCCGTCTTTAGAACCAAATTAAACACATTTCTAACCAGGAAACTTCTGAGGAAACAATGACAAACAAAATAAACCTAAAATATGTCCTTAAACTAATAACACACACACATACAAAGAGGGAAACACTGACTTAATCATTATCAGTAAGAAAAATCAGCTGCTTGTGATTCTTAAACTGGGAATATTTCAAATGACGTATTAAAATAGTGACTTTTTATTAGCATGAGCTGCCCCAGGAATCTGTGGTCTCCACCAGAGCTGTTTATCAGTAGGAGTGGTTATCGCAAATACAAACTTGAGCACTGAATTTCCATGTTTTGACTTAGAAAGTGTTTTGATTATAAAATCTGTTGAGATTTTTTAACTGTAAAATATCAAACTCTGTACAAATATACTCAAAATTATTATTATTATTATTATTCTTTAACACCCAAACTAAACCAATCCTCGTCAATTTTTTAAAAATTATTTGTTATTTAAAAGCTGAATGTTGATTTATATATAGCAACAGTCTCCACCAACTGTTAAGACTTCTGTTACTGGAAGCACACTGGCCAAACTGCTTTGTACGTTACATTATTGATTTAAAAAAAGGCTGTTTCTGTAAATGGTGTGTTGTTTGCTAACAGCACTTCAGATTCAGATTCACCACAGATTCAAAGGGCTTTCGTTCAGTCATGGTCAACTATTTAAAAGTCAGGTGCCAATTTAATTCTCTTGGATTAGACAGGCTTCTTGTTGAGGACCATTTCTGCAGGTGACATTTTATTCAATGCAACACAGAGCACATCCTCCCACTTCAGCGCTAATTAACCGGGAGGCGTCTACGTACCAAATTAAACTGGCCTGCAATGTACAAGAAACAAAAACCTTGCAGGACTTTGTTCCACACAGAGGCACAACAGAATGAACTACAGGGGAGTGTTTGAAAAACCGGTGAGGGATTTTGCCTTGTTGGGACTGATCCTAATGAAACCAGCAGAGTGAAGGATGATTGATTCTGGCGGCTGAGGTTCACGCACAGGCAAGGTAGCGTTTAGGGAGGGCAGAAATCAGCAAAGTATGGGTGCTGCAAGGCCTCCTCTGCAGAGATCCTCTGGACAGGATTACATTTCAACAGGTTCTGAGTGAGAGCAAAAGAAACAGGTTAATAATTGAGCAGTAATATTGATTTTTTTTTGTAACAAAACTACATGTTGGCAAAAACTGGTTCGAGATTCAAGCTCCTTCTTTTAGAAACATGACGAGAATACATTTTATTGATGTCAAGTTTAAAGGAAATGTATCTTAGCAGTTGGAAACATGAGTGTGTGCCTGACCTAGAAATGTGCATATTAGAGCAGCTCAACCTTTTTATTCTTTAATTACTGGATAGGTGAGTTGAAAGTGAAAATACCTGGAGTAGATCCCGTCCTGTGCTACTTAGTTTAGGGACAACATTCACCAGTGAGGTGGTGGCTGGATACATGGGGTATGGCTGCAGGTAGAAGGAGGCAGTACAATATATTACACTTAAAGAATTCAGTAAAACAAAGTATAATCAAAGCTAACACAGAATGAGTGACGTCAATAATTTACCTTGTAATCGGGGAGTTTGGTCATTGTCTGCCACTGTTCTTCAGTCGGCGTACCCAACAATGTACCGAGTGGTTAAAGAAACATTGTTTACCCACAGAGACTGGTTCAGACTGGTTTAGACAGAGGTGTTCTTATTAGAGATCAATGCCTGAGTCTCACAGTCCTAACAGTAAAAGCAGGAGCCTCCTCGTGTCAGTCTCTACAAATTGTGTCAAAAAAAGATATCTGAAGATTCTTTTCAACTGGTCGTCCACGTCATTCCCAGGGAATAAAGGCCTTCCAGCGTTAGCCAGCTCTGAACAGGACAAAGTAAAAGATTGTTAGTTTTATTCTCTTACGAAACAACCAACCTACAACCAATCATTATTCAATACAACTTTAATTTTTACACCTTATTTTGAAAACTGTTTACGAAGATTTCACCTCATCTGGTAAGCTGTCCATAACTGCAGCCCCCAAACATTTAAAATCTAGTGCCTTGCTGTTTAGGCTATTATACACAACTTTAAAAGTACTGAAAATTCTTTGCGATGTCATGATTTAAAATACAATACACTTAAATGTATGGATTGTGCAATTTCATCACTAGTTCTACCTGTATCGTAGTTCCACTAAGTACAAGAACAGAGCGACACATATCCTCATTATCATCAACAATCACAAACAAACCTGCAAATATGCATCCAGCAGACCACATGTCGATTGAGGTAGAATAAAGTTTAGCACCAAACAGCACATCTGGAGGCCGGTACCACAAGGTCACCACCTACACGAGTCACAAAGAACAGTGTCATGATTAGACCAGGTATCAAAAATAAAATTCAAAAGAACTACATTAAAACAGTTGCACATGAATAATAGTGCCGCCATTGTGTCACATGAGAAAAAGTTAAAAAATTGTTAAACTCCACTCTGAAGCACTTTGTTGAATCTTTAAAGATATGATGAACAACAATACTGATAAACTGCTGCATCCACAACACACAGTATTTCCATGTGGTGCAGCATCGTTAATTTCTTCTAGCTGAAACACTGCAGAGACTCAATATTTAAAATTCTTTGAGATGAAATGACCTTTTAAAACGAACTTCCAACATTTTCAGATCTGTAAAGTCACAGCAGGTCAACTGTCCCCCTAAAACGAGATGGCCCCGCCGAGCCCTCAGGTCAGCCAAGCAAGACCGCTAAACTTATCTGACACTCGATTCTCATTTCTCTGATAACATCAGCAACACAGAGAAAAATCAAACACCACCTAAACTGCACGCTGCCGTGTGGTCCACTCGATTCCAGCATATTTTAATGGCTCAACTTCAAGACCTCAGAGACTTAAATTGAGGCCATTAAATGTGCAAGCAAACAATAAGACCATAAACAAAACGAGTCCATTTTAATAGCTTAGAAAACATTTGGGATTTTCATCAATACTGTTGCAGTTTGCTAGTTGGATGTTGATACTGTGCCATATTTTATATCACTTTATACTGAGATATGGATTTTCAGGTCAGGTTGTTGAGCTCTACAGAGCCTGGATGTTTTGTTTTATTGATGAAATATTCTTTGGCTTGAAATCTAGGAAAATATTTTTAGCAATAGATTTGGGGCTTCTTGACCTAGAAACAACTTCTTTAAAAAGCCTTGATGAAAGAGCAGACATCTTTTCCTAAACTTTGTTTGCCTCTGCAGATAAAACATTCAAAAATCAATCTACGACTTGGTTTATCTTCAGATATGGAATGTGACAAAATCAATGCAGCTCCACACGAGTTAGAGACTTTAGTTTGCTGTGTTAATGATGTACGACCTACCTCTGCTGAGTAACACCTCACAGGAATACCAAAGGCTCGAGCCAACCCAAAGTCAGCCAGCTTCAGCTCCCCATTCTGTAGAGAGAGAGAGAGAAGTCTTTACAGATGATAGCAACACACACTCATAAACTACAGAACATCAGAGGAGGCCATCTAGACAGAATACTCACTTTGCTTTCCTTCGACATTACGGAAACAGCATTCTGACTGACTGTTTATTGCAAACTAACTTTTAACCAGCCTTCGAGTCAAAGTCCAAATGCATGGAAACACTCACTCTGTTGATGAGAAGATTCTGTGGCTTCAGATCTCTGTGAAGGACGTTTCGACTGTGACAGAAAGCGAGGCCTTTCAGCAGCTGGTACATGAATGACTGTAAAAAACAAGAATAGAAACAAATCAATATGTGAGCCTCCAAGATGTAGCTGATGAGCTAATGACAGAATCACGTTATAAATCCAGTATGCATTTAAGAAGTAATACTATCCCTGGTTTAACTCTATTCTTGGATTATCCAGATTGTTGATCTCTCACCTTCACAGTTTCAGGATCTAGATCCCCATTGCAGCTGTCAAAATACTTCTTCAAATCCTGCAGTTGATAAGAGACACGTTAGCCTCAGGGGACACCCGTCAAAAACAAACTGTGAGTTACAAATCTCACCTGATCACAATATTCAAAAACCAAGGTTAACTTCTTGTCACTGTGCAAAACATCGTGTAGTCTGGAGGAGACAGAACAGACAGAAGTTGTTGTCAGTGAGATGCATTTTAAATCATCTGACAATCCTGCAGAGATCAGTTCGGTTGAAGTAGCACACTGACCTGACTATGTTTTTATGCTTGAGTTCCTTCAGAAGGCAGATTTCTCTCAGGGCAGAGCTGGGTACCCCCTGAAATGAATGACAGCCACTGTTGTTAGCATTAGCCTCCTGCACCGACAGCTTGCTTGTGTGCATGTAGGCTGCTAAAAAAAGAGGATTCGTGTTATCCTGCAAACGTACCTCGTCGTCATCGTCCAGCCTCACCCTTTTCAAAGCTACGATTTCGTGGGTTTCTCTGTTTTTCGCCTTGAAAACTGTCCCATAAGTTCCTGCGGGAGAGAAAGCGCAGGGTTAAATCCCAGTCAGCGTATCGATGAATGGCAAAGCCCTGACGTTAGCTAGCTAAACGTAGCTAGCGTTAATACCGTAAAACATGGCGGGCGGACATCCCCGGACAGATCTTGTCACTAACATGTACTAGTATTAGTTACTGTCGCTGTGTGTGTGGTTAACTAGGGGCTTTATTTAACGCAGGGACAACGCTTTAAATCTAGCTAACGTTAGCTAGCCCTGCAACTGCACAGGAGCTACGTTAGCAAACCAGGCTAGCTAATAGTAACTTTACAAAAAAGCGCAGGAACCTTACCCTCTCCGATTTTTTCCAGCTTTTCATATTTCTGCATGTTTGACCAAAGAAGCCAGTCCGGGACCAGCTACCGAACTAATGACTAATTAAAGCCCCACACTGGGGTTAATGGTGCTCAGGTGGCTAACGTTAGCTTAAAGCTAAGTGCACTCGGTTCCGCAGCAGCCAAGCTTGTGTTGTCGGTCCCCGGTGGACAAAAGATGAACTGCAGCATTCCGCAACATCACTGAATGCAGCAACTTCATCTCATCAGAGGAATCTTAGTTTTTTATTTGGAGACAAATGTGTAAAGAATAGAATATAACCTATAATTTAATATTGGTGCCTGTCATCTGAATAAATGTCACCACCACCAATCATACTCCTCATCATAAGGTTCAGTGTTTAGTCTCTTCACTTATGTATTTGTGGGAAAACAAATCTTTCTAATTTGATTAAAAATATGGACAAAAACAAACAAAGTGCACTAATCACGACACAATTTTATTTATTTTTTCTATACATTATAACTTATCATTCTGTACAGATACAGAGAAAACACTGTTATGAACGTCCCACTTAAGACTGTACATTAGTGTGGTTTGTTAAATCATCACAGACTGACCCAGTTGGTCCATTTGTAAAGTACATAAAACCTGAGTTTGTCATAAAAGTTGAACTGGAAATGGTAAATTTAAAATACATTTTGTTTCATCATTGTGTACATGCAACCCTCCCCCAGCGTTTAAAAATAAGCTCTATTATTCATTGAGTAAACATCATTTCCAGTGTTTATTTCGGCCCCTCAGCTCTTTGCCTGCGGATCAGATCAGAATACAGTCCTCCTTTGCTCAGCAGCTCTAAGTGAGACCCAGCCTTAAAAGAAAAGAGGAAACGGTTAGATACAATTTCAATATTACACAGTACATGAAAAAGAATCAATAATACTTATATGAATTACTGACAACTAAAAGAGTCAGTTCTCTTCTCTGCATCTCTGAACTTTGGACATTTTACAGGATATGACATCACCGTTGTTTTTCTGAGTACTCTGCCCCCTCACCTCCACAATGCGTCCATTGCTCATGACGCAGATCAGGTCAGCCCCTTGAATGGTGCTTAGCCGGTGGGCTATGATGAGCACAGTGCGACCCCTTGTGGCCCTGTCCAGAGCCTCCTGTACCACTCGCTCCGACTCTGCATCTAAAGCGCTGGTGGCTTCATCCAGCACCAGGATGCAGGGGTTCTTGATTAGGGCGCGGGCGATGGCGATGCGCTGTTTCTGGCCACCAGAGAGCGTCGCTCCTCGCTCACCTGGGTTTAGAAATCTGGTGCTTAGTATCTACATCTCAGTTTCTTAAGTGTAGTAAAACGGTCAATCAGAGTACCCACCAACCACAGTGTTGTAGCCATCTGGGAAACCGGTAATGAAGCGATGAGCATTAGCTTGCTTGGCTGCGTTAATGACCTCAGCATCTGTGGCCTCGGGCTTTCCAAAGCGGATGTTCTCCATGACAGATGATCCGAACAAAACTGGCTCCTGCAAACAGTATTGAAGGATTCAGAACAGTGAGATCTGGACAGCTACAAATGAGACTAATTAAGAATTGTATTAAACAAACCGATTAGTCATATACCTGTTTTTAAAAGAATGGGACATACTAATGATGAGCAACCTTTACCTGATTGATAAATCCAATAACTTCCCTTCTGAGCCACGACAGGTCGAGTGTTCGAATGTCAAGTCCATCCACCATGACCACACCGCTGGTCGGGTCGTAGAAACGCTCCAGCAATGACGCCACTGTGGACTTCCCTAAAATGCATTGGATTGATAGCTCAGGGCTCACAATCAGTTTACAAGTCACACAATTACAATTAGAATCAATAAAGTACCTCCTCCAGATTCTCCAACAATTGCAACAGTTTTACACGGAGGCAGTGTCAAGCTGAACTTCTTCAAAATCTGATGGCCAGGTCTTGTTGGGTAACTATAAATATATATAAAAAAAGAAATCAAAAGATTTTATCATCTGATGTTAAAGTTCAGACAATGTCTGCAGTTGTACTGATGAGGTGAGGTCCTCACCTGAATGAAATGTCCACAAAGTCCACTCTTCCCATCAGAGAATGGTACGAGATGCGTCCTCCCCCTGACCCACGGATGGTTGGCTTCAAAACAAGATATTCAAAAACTCTGGCCCCCGAGCTGATTCCTCTCACCATCTTTAGAAAATGTTAGAAATTGACAGTTTGATATATAATTCTGCATTTTAAATGTATGTCACTCAGATAACCCATATTCTGTACATGTAAAGAATTTTTACTCACCTGACCAAAAAGGATAGAGATACTGGCCAATGACCTGAGCACAAAGACAATACACCAATCAACTAACACCAGATACATGTATTAGTTAATACAGAGCAATAATTGTGGAGAAAGTTAAACATTTTACCTTTGAACTGTCTGTGAAGCAACCAGGAAAGACATGAGGTCTCCAGGGGTCATTTCATTTCTAGAAATTAAAGTCCCTCCAGCGAAAATAGTTCCCAGAACGATGCCTGGATCATTGGCACAGAATGTAAAAACATTATTATTAAAAAAGTCCTGAGATATATGTTGACCAGTTAACATTAGTAACACACTCACAATTCAGGGCGATGTTTGACAGTCCTTGGAAGACTGCTATTCCAGCACCAAGATTTTCATTCAATTCACATGATTTGTCCACTTCATAAGCATATAACCTGGAGAAAAGCATTATTAGATAAAAAACACATCATCTGAT
Source organism: Paralichthys olivaceus (assembly GCF_024713975.1). Taxonomy (NCBI): domain Eukaryota; kingdom Metazoa; phylum Chordata; class Actinopteri; order Pleuronectiformes; family Paralichthyidae; genus Paralichthys; species Paralichthys olivaceus. The sequence goes on along the minus strand of NC_091108.1, from coordinate 8,044,588 downwards.
AACTCTGAGACACAGTATCCTGTGCTCTTAAAGCACTACAGTCGTGAGTTGATCAAAATATACTCTCACTTACTGGAGCTCCCGCTCCTCCATAGCAAAAGCTTTCACAGTCCGCACATTACCAAGTGCCTCATCTGCCACTCCTGTTGCTTTTGCCACCTGAAATGTATGTTTAGACACAGTCAGACATCAAATTAACATATGTTACAAACAGCAAAGGCTTCATTATATTCAGATTTAAGTGTACCTTTCCATTATGTATAAAACATGCTGTAAGCAGGGACAGATGAAGTAGGACAGATTCAGTTTTCTGTGTAAAAGCATCATTAAGCTTTATCTTCTAAAGATAATTTAACAACGCTGAGTTCAAAGAGGTAATAAAACTCAAACAATAGACATATATGTATAGAAGACATTGTGCAGTCCTACTCTACCTGTTCTTGAGCCAATCTGGATAGTTTGCGGAGGAACGAGCCAATGAGAGCCCCAGCTCCCACTAGACACGGAAGGACAACTACAGTCAAACCTGTGAGTTTAGGGGACATGATGTAGAGAGAGACAAAACATCCAACTGTCTGTGTAATACTCCGCAGACCCTGAAAATATGCAAAAAGAATGAATTGGAAAGTTAAAACTAGCAAATAGCTTGTATATCACATATTGATTATTTTACAACACACGTTGACACTTCATACCTGAGAAATGACTAATTTAAAAGAGGACTTGAACTCCTGAATGTCAGCGGTCAAACGATTCACCAGCTGCCCAGTTTTATGAGCGTCAAAGAAAGCCACATCTTGCCTGAGAGGAAAAGTAAATATGACAGTGTTAGTAGCAGTTACTTCAAGATGAAATCTGTCTATCAGCAGTGTGTAATGAGAGGAACCGTGATTGCATGCATTCTGTGAAATGTACCTCAGTAAGGATGCGAACAGGGTCTTTCTCATGTCCGCTGCCACTCTCTCCCCAACCCGAGACAGCAGGATGATGTAGCCGGTCGTCAGCAGGCCCTGCACAGTGGGAGAAATGTATGTAAACACGACAAATACTTGCAAGTACTTTATTATAAGCATAAGATTCTGCTGATTGTTGATGAAGCAGTGGCGTTTTAAGCTGTGCAACAGAACAGATTTGGTTTTATGCACTTACCTGGACACCGTACAGGCCGAGCAGCTTCAAGGCAGGACCTCTTATCTCATAAACATAATTCCCAGTTTGTTCCCTCAGGTAACGCGCCACAACATTCACCAGATCCCCGAGCAACAAGGGGATCTGAATGTTCAAGATCGCTGCACCAAAAGCAAGCTGAGAAGAAAGACTTTCAGTTTAGCTAATCAGCAATTCCATTACAGCATTGATGACATGTCACTGTCTTAAGTGGCCTTACCACAACAGCTCCCATGAGAGCAAAGAGCTGAGGTTTGACAAATTCCCACAGGATATGCCATTTGAATTCCGGCGCAGGTTTTTTGGGGACAGCTTCCACCAGGGTAATGTTGTTATTTACGTCCTCCTCGCAGTGCGCCACATGGCAGAACAGCCGCGCAGAGACCGTGAGCACCGCTGGTCCCAGGATGAACTTCAGGGACACTCCCAGGGGTTTGGATGTTCGGGTGGCAGACTGGCGGACAGCTCTCTGAGTGAGGCACCACATACGACTGATGGCATGACCAGGCTGTTGTGAGGAGCTGTACCCATTTGATCCTGGAGATTTATACCACCTGGATTTGACAAAGAAGATTCATACAATTAGATGAAGAACATTCATTTAAAGGTTTTATAGAGCTAATGTAACAAAAGCAAGGCACTTAAATTTTCAACAGGCTTTCTGAATCAGGCATTTATCATTGTCAGATAATCTATGTTTATTTTATGATTTAAAGTATATTAACTATAACTATAATCTTAATCATTAATGAAGATGCTCATGGAAGTATGGCCCAATCAAAACAATCTTTATTTGGGAGATTACAAGATCTGCTAATGATATTTAAACTAATAGCATTTTTAATCATTGTGGATGTGGATACAGTTACATTATAGAATCACACATTTAGATATTGAAAACTGAACTGCTCTGTACTCTGTAGCAGAGAGGCAACACTTTCTGTACTGCATATACTTACAGATACATTTGAATGCTGATTACATACTTTTAATATCTTAACCTTATTTGATTGTTGTCTTCTCTATCATTCATTGCTTTGGTACTTATAAATCTACATTGAGCCAATACGTTACTATCGATTATGAGCCATGTCGTGAGTATAAACTTCAAACTACTCAAAAATCTCAAGTGACTCCATTCAAAGCGATGCTAAACAACATTAGCTTTGGTAGCAGCCGGTCACATTGCTTTACCGTGACAGTTTCCAGATGTCAGCTGTTTTGTGACACCGCGGGTACAACGACAGTGAACGCACCGGAGCAGCGATGTTCGCTTTGCTGCAAAGTATGTGAAACATGTTCGATGCTAACTTCAGTGATGACAAACTCGTTAGGTCAAAAATAATCACTGAGCTCAACTGTAATCCACGGCCAACCTGCGGGCTGCCATGTTGGGTCTGACCCACAATGCATCTCTGTGCCTAATCTTTCCCTGTGTACTCAGGTCTGTGACAACACTGAGCGACTTCACGTCACAGCAGCTGATGATCCGAAGGATTTTAAATGATTTGTGAAACACTGATGAACCGAGACGCGACAAAAACACGAGTTTGTCCGGTTTAACCCCAAAAACTACAATCCTTCACCGGAAATGACATCAGCGTCTGCCGCGTTCAGGTAACATAATTCAAATACGATCAAAACAGCAGAGTGTGAAACTTCATACTTCAAGATCTATTGTCATTCCAAATCATGAGGTATATGAGAGGTCCCGGTTAGCAGCAATTAAATGAAACAAAAGAATCTAAATCCAAGCAGAAGCAGCACATAAGTACAACTAAAGAAAACAATAGAATCTCATACTAGAATGGGATATGTTGTTTCTATTCCATTGTATTTCTTATTCATGTGTATTGAAAATGTCTAATGCAGTGAAAAGAACTTTGGGTAATGTAAAGTAGAAGTGGACAATAATAAATATGCTCCACGATAATAAGACAAGCTAACCAATCCAGCTAACTTCATGGATTGAACCAGATAAACACTGCAGCAAAATAGCAAATGTTATACTATTAGCTTGTTGTGACTAGATAGATAGATAGATAATTATGGTACAGCAGATGTAAGTGTATTTAAAAGGGTGAAAATAGTGCAAGAATAAAACTTACATAAAATACAAAAACTAGAGATATAAAAATAATATATAAAAGCAAGTAAAGATAAACATGCACTGTCCCTGAACGCGCCATTAAACCCGAAGTGACGTCAATGACGTTTTGTTGACATTTGTTTGTGAAAGACAAAAACACTGGACACACACGGGACGGTGCATTTCTGGAGACAGACCCCCGCACGGACCGAGGAGCAGCGGGTCGTCGTTTGAAACGCAGCCGCGTGTGTTGAAGGAGCCGCGGCCGCTGGTTGGAGCGGAGACGGAGGAAGATCCAGAGCAGATGGAACAAAACAAACCGTCGTCACCCTGACTACACGAGAGAGAGGCTGAATCATTCGCAGGCTAACCAGCCAGCGCACAGCTCCTCACACACTCAGCGTACGTTCAGGCGTTGTGTGTTTATTTATTGTTAACAGTGTGTCCGTCTTCTTATTTTTTTTAAAACCGCTTCCCAGTGTTCCACATCCTGTCGCGGCAGCCTTGGGTTACACAAGCCCCGTCCGTCACACTAGCAAGTTAGCAAGCTAATGATAGCCGCGGCTAACGCTACCCTAACTTGAAGTGCTGGAGGAACCAGCTGCAGCATGTAGCCGGGGTCCCGACTCTGGATTCGTTGCAGACTGTGTTGAGCACACAAGCAGCCGTCAGCTGGGACACACCTGGAGAATGTGAAGCACAATGGCCAACTTTGAAGCTTACCAGGAGTACCAGAGGATTGAGGACTTCGAGGAGGACTCGCCACCGGGCGAGGAGGATTTACTGGTGCATGTGCCCGAAGGCCTGAAAGGTAATCGTGTTATTACTCAATTAAAACTATTACAAAAACTATAACAGATGTTCAGTGTGATTGGCTGCCCTCTCTGAGGAATCACAGTAACACCTTGTCGGTTTGAAGATGACACGATGCAACTTGGTCAAGGTTGGTTTGGAGATTGTGATTTATTTAATGCCCTGATTTTCTGTTCCAGATTCATGGCACCATATCAAGAACCTGGATAATTTCTTCACCAGGATATCCTTTTAATTACAGTGCAGATAAATAACAGGTCTGCCAAAGTGCACTGTCATTGCACATGTCACCTGCGGCAGGTCATGCTGACTCAAGCTTATTCAGATGCACTGTCACTAGTCATATTTAGAAACTGTTGATTTTCATGTTTACTTCTTGACTGAGTTACTACAGGAGCAACGTGAAAGTGATTTCCTACAGAACCTCCAGTCTGATGTGTATTTTTTTTAGTTATATCTTGTGTTGCACTAAACAATATCTTTATCGATGTACATATAGTGACTGATGAAATACCAGGTCATGTTTGATGATTCTAGCTCAAATATTTCAGATTTTCCTTAACCAGCCTGTCCACATCTATCATTTTCATCAGAAGAATGGCTTCGCTTGTATGATGTTGTCAGAGTTCTTTGAACTAGTGTAAGTATTAGAAAGTATAGAGTTCACATACCTGAGGGATACACTGTGAGATATGAAGATAGATGTGCTTCAGTCAGGTGCATTGGGTTGAGGTTGATTGATGATGCAGATCCAACAGGATGATTTTTTGCTGTAAACCTTATTTATGATTTGTGCCTTAGGCTTCAGCATGAACAAGCTCAACCAGATGATTCCATCAGCAGTTCCATGGGAATGTGTTTACTTTGTAACCTTGAACTCCTCTTATGATAAGTTCCATTAGCTGCATTTCACTCATTTTAGTCCAGCGTGTCAGTGGAACATTGTGTTTATTTTACCGTCTTGCTGCTACCATGTTAGTAGGCCATCTCTGTTACTGGTGTTAGCCTGAATCTGGTGAGTGGCCACGGGGGGGGGGGGGGGTCATTAATAATGGGACTGCTTAAACCATTAGCTGTAGAAATCTGGCTTCATAATGGCATTTCAAAACAAACCTCAGCCTCTCAACATATTTAATAAGAGAACTCAAATTGATCTGGCCTAACTGCCAGAATCTACTTTGAATTGATCACTTGTCAGCATATAAGGGAATATTTACTGTTTCAAAATTAAATAAAGTCACTCACACTTAGTGTTATGAATTAAAAAGCCTAATCTATTGTTTTCTTTTTCTTGTCTCATCCTAACAGTCAGCTTTTGTTTGTTGTCACATTCACAACGTTCCTTGTCAACTGTGTGGAGTATGACGTCCTGTTTGCAAACCGAGCCGTCAATCACACTGGGTCAGGCCAGAATCCCTTGGACAGGAACAAAGTCACTCTCCCAGATGCCATCCTACCTGGTCCGGAGTGCACTCAGAGGTAATGTTGTTTAATGGAGTATTATGGAGAGCTTTGAATTTAATTGTTTACCCACAAGGGACTGAATTAAAAAAGCTTTATTCACATAAGTGGATGTCTGATGTACTTGTTTGATAAGATGCTTTGTTCTTAAGTAGACATGGTCCTGGATATAATTAGAACCCTTTTAGAGACAGACATTCAGAGGGATTTCATTTGTCCGGCTTAATACAGTTGTAATTAGACTTTCAGACTTTCTTATTGGATTGCGCCAGATGAGTCTTCAGAGGGCAAGACACAGTCGCACTTGTGGGGTAGGAACATGGAACAGAAGCTTATTCAGCTGTTGCAAGTGGGTTTCTTGCTTGAATTATGAGAACCCTCCAATATTTCCAAGCAATCATCATAATCGTCAGCAGCACTGTTTGCACTGATTTCAGAAGGAATAGTCTTTTCAATACTCTGTGTGAAATCATGAACAGTCAGCCACTTATCTGCTGACGGATGATGGAGTATCCATTTCTTGACCTTTTAGACAAAAAAGAAGCAACATTTCACTTTAGCACATCTTTTTGAAAACATCTCTCTAATTGAAGCTATTCAAGTTGGACAATTATCATAATATTAATAATATATTACAGGTAATTACAGAGTACCAGTACAGGTGGGATGTTGCAATTGTTTAAAAACTGTTTGAAAAAACATAAAATGTTTAACTTGTTTTTTCTTTTATCAGTTTGAATTGTTAGTTTCTTTAACAGGTGAGAGCAGTTTCTATGAAATGTTTTGGGTTGTTGTTTATTTCAACCTGAGATCAGTATCTTCAAGTTGCAGCATTCTTGGAAAGTATTTGTGTTCTGTGTTCAGACTCACTTTGTAAGTGATAGCTTCAGTGATGTAAAACTGGCCCGCTGAGTTACTGACAACTTGGCTGGGCCAGCAAAGCTGACTACCACATGACACCTCACTAGCAGGCTGAAATGCCCCCCCCCCTCCCTATTTAGTCATATTTTTCTCAAGTTGTTTTCCTCCAGCTCCACTAATAGGCCTCTGATTAATTTGTTCCTCGTTCTGATTGTGGCTCACAAGTCGTTTATATCAATGTTTGACTGTGAATTCTTATCTGGGAACAGCTTGTCCCACGATGTGGAAGCTCTCTGTCCTCATCTTGCCCCATCTCTTATTTCTATTTTAAAACCAGATGCTTGTCCCGAGAACATATTAGCACCTTATTTATGTCTAAAAATTACTTTATATAAAATGATATGGGAATTACTTCAAAGAGCATCAGAATGGGGTAATGGCTGATGTGATCACCATGCAATTGTTTTGATATGGACTAGTAGCACTTTGAGTGGTCATCAGGACTAGAAAAGCGTTATATAAATAAACACCTTTTACTCGGAAGCTTCCTTAACTGTAAAGTAAGGTAAGTAGGTCACTAAATTCAAAACAAGAGCTCAGTATCATTTTAATAAATTGCAACATATACCTAGAGTATACCTAGTTTTTCAGTCTGTATTTATTTAAAATTATATATTTATATTTAATTTTCCATAATAGGGGACCAAATCATGTTTGCTGTTGAATAGCCACTGTAATTTAAATAATCTCTTGACCACTTGTGTTTTTTATAGATTTTCTTTTTTCTATATTAACTATTTGTGCACATCATCTTTTTAGAATTCAAGACAACAGCTGGATTATATTTCTTCTCATCATGGCAGCGATTTTCTGGATCTATCGACTTATTAAGGTCTTTTGCAATGTCCTGAGCTACTGGGAGATCAGGCAGTTCTATATCAAAGCACTGAAGATCAGAATGGTAAGTGCTAAGTCTGGAGGCTTGTTAAAAAAAAAAATATTGTACTCATTGCTGTGTTGTCTTGTGTTTACTTTGTGCTCATTACATCTGTCCCCAGGATGAACTATGCAACTTCACATGGCAGGAAGTCCAGGACAGGCTCATCAGCTTGCAACGAGAGCAGCAGATGTGCATACACAAGAAGGAGCTGACAGAATTGGACATCTACCACCGCATCCTGCGATTCAAGAACTACATGGTGGCAATGATAAACAAATCACTGCTGCCAGTGCAGCTCCAGCTCCCCCTGCTGGGCAATGTGGTGTTCCTCACCCAGGGCCTGAAGTACAACTTTGAGCTCATCCTCTTCTGGGGTCCTGGCTCTCTGTTTCAGAACAAGTGGAACCTGCACCCAAAGTACAAGCGGAACGGGAACCGTCTAGAGCTCGCCCAGCAGCTTAGCAGAGTCATTCTCCTGATGGGTTTGGCCAATTTGCTGCTGTGCCCCTTCATCTTAGTTTGGCAGGTGCTTTACGCTTTCTTCAGCTATACAGAAGTCATCCGCAGGGAACCTGGAAGCCTGGGTGCACGACGCTGGTCCCTGTACGGTCGCTTATACCTGCGTCACTTCAACGAGCTGGATCATGAGCTGCATGGACGCCTGGGTCGTGGTTACAAACCCACTTCCAAATACATGAACTCCTTCACATCACCACTACTGACTGTATTTGCAAAGAACGTGGCCTTCTTCTCAGGCTCAGTGTTGGCTGTTCTCATTGCACTGACAGTCTATGATGAGGACATTCTGACAGTGCAGCACATTCTTACCGCTATCACGGTGCTCGGGGTGGTTATCACTATCACCAGGTGAGATTCCAGAGCCAGGTTTTTTTTCCTGGTACCATTTCTGTATTTTCCTCTGTATGTTAATATTTAACAGAAGTTAAGTACATTTGCATTGTTTTTTTTTTGTTATTTGTAACATGCTATACAAGTATACTTAGTTATACATGTTTATGTTGATATTATGTGATATGCAGTATTTTCTCAAAGTATCTCTAGAGAATGTATCTTTATTATTATTAATAACTATTGCCATCCTGCAAATCACTTCTGTATGACTATGGGTAAAGAATAGACATGTTACATATCAAATTTAACCAAACCCCAAGTTTTATAATTTCACTTAATCTCACATGTACAGGAGCTTTATAACCTTTTGGAAAATGTTCTCATTTTGTCCATGTCCGATGCCAGATCCTTCATCCCAGATGAGCATATGGTGTGGTGTCCAGAGCAGCTGCTGCAGTGCATGCTGGCACACATTCACTACATGCCAGACCACTGGAGAGGCAACGCTAACAAGAGCGAGACCCGTGACGAGGTGGCGCAGCTGTTCCAGTACAAAGCGGTGAGGAGACAAGAGACTCCATGAATGCAAACATATTTATCCCATTCAAAACTGAAATCATGGTCAATATGAAGACTTGAGATTGTAAAGTCACTGTATGTATTGATAAATTCTAGGGAACTAAAAGTATATTATATAATATTTCAAAACAATTTGAGAAGATAAGATGTTTTTTTTGTTCAAATCAGGTTTTCATCTTGGAGGAGTTACTCAGTCCCATCGTCACACCCTTCATTCTCATCTTTATTTTGAGAAACAAGTCTCTCGAAATCATTGACTTCTTCAGGAACTTTACCGTGGAGGTAGTGGGAGTTGGAGACATCTGTTCCTTTGCACAGATGGACATCAGACGCCATGGAAACCCAACAGTGAGGCCTTTTCCTTCTGTTACACGCAGTCAGCCGATTCGATACATGTCTGAAATTGAAGAAAAGCTGACTCTTAATAAGCTGATCTCAGTGATAATGTTTCTTGAACTTATCTGTATCTTTGAATATTTCTGCAGTGGATGTCAGAGGGCCAGACGGAGGCCTCTGTGTACCAACAGGCTGAGAATGGCAAGACAGAATTGTCCCTCATGCATTTCACCATTAAGAACCCGCGCTGGCAGCCGCCACAGGAGAGCTCCGTGTTTATCAGCCATCTGAAGGAGAAAGTGCAGCATGATGCACAGAGTGGACCCTCCACCCAGCTACTGCTTTCTGAGGCTCCTCTCTGCACCTCACTGGAATCCAATGGGTCTGCCACTGTGGTAAGAAGCCTGAGAACCATGTACATGTATAAGTGATGTTGATTAAATAAAAAAGATGTACAGAGACAGCCAGCTTATGTTATATAAACAACACATAAACAACAGCATACATTTTTTTAATAAATATTCTTTACCACATGATACTTCAATACTTTGTTTTCCTGTTTGATGATCCATGAACTACCATTAAATTAAATAGATTGCCAATTGTATGTTGTTGTTTCCAGCCTGATAATCTGTTGGCCAGTGTCTTGGCCCACCCCATTCTAACTGCATCTGGACTACAAGGACGCGACCATCACTTCATCCCACCCAGCACCACCGCCTCTGCTGCTGCCAGTGTCCTGGCCTCTCTTTCCACCTCTCAGCTCGCACACACCAGCCGTGGCCGCTCCCCCGGCCTCCTGCCCTCCTCCGTCCACCCTGAGAGCACCATGTACCGCAGCGATCGCACCATCATTGATAGGTACTTATCAGCAACTGTATTTCCTACTGAATTATTTATATTCTGCAGCTGAAAAAGCAAATGTGGAAACCGATAAATAAATATATGCAAGTAAGCTTTGATTAACACTTTTCTTTTCCAGTATGACTAACAGTGATTCACGCATTCAGAGAAATGCACTGCACTCAGAGTTCGCCTCTGCAGAGATGAGTCTCCACGCCATCTACATGCATGAGGTGATTTCCTATTTCCTACATCATTATTATAATACCTAGCTTCCCTTTAATGTCTTGTGTTTGGTGATTTTGAATTTTTACTCCCAAAAATGATGTTTGTATGGCGGGAAAACACCCCAAGTCTTCTGGGGCAAAATTTTTGATGATAACCACTTAAAGCTCCCCTTTAAACCACTACTCTGGAGCTCCATTCTGCTGTATATTGACGATGGCTTGTCTCTCCAGCTCCACCAGCAGAGCTCTCACCCACAGAGGACTTCCGGACAGTGGCAGAACTCAGTGCCAATGAGAGATCTGCACACAAACACTGGTAAATTAAAATATTGACTTTGAACTTAGGTGGATCAAAATGTGTTCTTAAGCAGAGTTGAGCAACTACAGTAAAAAATATTTTTGATGTCAACATTGAGTCAGTGATCTACAGCTGCAAATGTAGTCTGAAAGGACAATGACTTTAGATGAAATTGGAATAGATTATACAACCAATTATAAAGTAGAAATGGAATACACATTTCAAACTGGCACTGACAACTCGTGTATAAAGCTACTGCATGGGATATGTTGAAATGTATTTACTGTATGGTTATATGTTGCTATTGTTCTGTTTAAAACACTCAGGCTTCCAGGGGCTTAGCGACCTCGGTTCCAGCATCTCCGTGCCCACCACTGTCCAACTTGGAGGCTGGCAAGAAGAAGAGGAGGAGGAGAATGAAGACGAGCAGGAGATTAACAGTGGATCGACTCCAAAGCAGGGCACAGGAAGTAATTGTTAAAGTGCCTTATGCCATAAGGTATATGCTCCTTTTTCAAACTTTGACAATGATGCGTGTCTGTGTCTGTCAGTGCTTGTTGAGCTGAACAATGAGCGTTCTTTCAATGAAAAGGATACTCTGCCATGATCATTTTTCTCTCTTTCTCTTTTTATAGTGTTTACATTGTACTTTCTTTGATGAACATTGTGGCCTTAGATGATCGTCATGGAGAATTTAGCATGGACCTTTAAAACATCACTCATTCATTTGTGGGAGAGGCTCGTTGAATAACCACTGTCTCTGCACCTCCACGCCTCATCCTGTCACGTCAGGCAGACTATGGCATCAGGGAAACCATACGTCTTCCGTCCGTTTCATCATGACCCTCTCATAAACTTGTACAGACAACCACAAAGTACGCAGGGCAGAGAGACGATAGAGTGTATTCATAGGATCAGTGTGTGGCGTCTTGGTCACAGCTGCAAAGACTGCAAGCCGTATCTCAGCTGAAAAGAAAAAAAATCTTCAGTATTTCAAGTTGTGCTGTTTGACCCTGGTGATTTGTAAATACACTTTCGCATCCTACTTATACTTTGAAAGTCCACATTTTTATTACCAGATCTAATCCTTGAAAAAAGAATACCAAGTATTGATATGATAGAACTGACTGTATTATAACCGTACTACTAAATCACAGTGCGTACCTGGTAAACGCCTCATTGGTTTGATAAAATATGTTTTAAAACTAGGCATACACATGCTTTGATGCTGCTGTCTGTATAGTGGTCTTAAGATTTCTTTTTCAGTATTAATATTTCTAGAGCTGATCTACCAAGACATTATGTTTCCAGGTACACTCGGCATCAAAATCTCAATGCAGAAGATAGAGGATGTCTTTTTAATTCTCTGGGCTGGACACAAAGTCAGCTTTATGCCTTAACACCTTACGTATCGTAGTTTACCACGGTGTTGTTGAGGAAAAACAAATACTCTAATCAATACCTCTTGTGTAAATATACAATATATACATATGTTTTTTTGCAGTGTACAGACACCTCTTTCAACTGCATTTAGATTTTTAATTGCCTGTGTAAATGGAACCTATTTCATTTTCTGGTTGTGTTTTTTTGCCCAGCAGATGTTTTGAGTTAAATGTCCCAAAATTTATCAAGAAGAATCAATTTTTTTTTCCTTTAAAGCAAAAACAGGGTGGTATTGCTTTAGCAAATCTTTGTTGTGTCCTTTCCCCCCCAGAAATATCATATAATAATGTAACCATGTCACAAGAGCTAATATCAGAGCTTGTGCAGTTTAGTATAGCTTTAGCTTTAATTAATTCAGAACGAATTTGGTAACTTCTGAACAGGACAATTGGTCTCTGGCTTTATATTTACTCAGCCTTTACTTTTTTAAATTAAGAGCATAAAAAAAAAACTGCTTCCCCACAATCACCAAATAAAAGTATTTATTACCCTTTTTCCACCAGATATTTAATTGAGATATACTTATTATTTATTTGAAGAAATTATTTTAGAAGCTTTCTCAAATTGTTCACTTGTTCACACATAAAATACAAATGAAAAAAAAAAAAAAAACACACTAAAAGTAATAGAAAGAAAATACATTTTCCATTTGAAGAACACGCCCAGCTGCATGATGTTGAATGTTGATTTCAAAGTTTAAAATTAACTGGGACTGAACCTGCTTGTTGCTGTCATGCATAACACAGCACTTTTTTATTGCATTCTACGGAGGTCACAGTAGTATAGATCTCACCCTCCTCTCCTGCAAGAGCTACAGATACGTCTTTACCGTCTTGTGTTCAGCAACTCTTCCACTTTTCTTTGTGTGTGTGTGTTTATGTGTGGATGGAATAGACACCTGTGTAATTATGCTAACACAAACTCAGAATTTTGCACTGAAAAAAGAAAAACAAAGCATAAAAAAAAAAATCAGACACACTTCAGAAAGGGCACGTCTCAAAAGGGACACCGAGTCAATCCCCATCCTGAATGACCTCTTCTCATCATTTGTACATAAGCGTAGCATCAGCACGTATTGTAATGTCGTCATTGTCTGCAGCAGGCTGTCTGGAAACAGTGTGGCAAATCACAAAAAGGTCATTCTTACCTCTCGTCAATAAAAAAAATTGCCCTTTAGGGGATGATGTGTGTTTCTGTTACACTCTTAAATATGCTTACATGGGTGTTGTTCACTTGTTTTATTTCTTTCTTTGTTGTACATCTTACAAATGCAGTGAGTTGAAGTTGAAGTACAGACTCTGGAGCTCAGCTTTGTGCACAGAGTTTATACGTTTACAGCTCACTGTTGTGTTTGTCATTTTATTTTCAGCAGTGCCTTAGTATTAAGGTTTAGTGTTTGCTCTTGTTTTGTTTAGAAGCCATGTCATGTAAACCATCAGATTTGTTTTCACAGCACACACTATGTACAGTGTTTTTGTTTGACGAGTCATTGTGTATAACATCTATTGCGTCGTGAAACTGTGGACGTGGCTTGTAAGATGAGCTACAAACTGATCTGTTGCATCTGCACTTCTGATCGTGGTGTCTAAACTTGCACTGTCTTGAAAATCCCTAAAGAAGCAGGAGTACTTGTTATCTGCAGCGTCATCATGGCCAATCTACATCAAACTATGTCCACTACACACCAGTTTAAATATCACAGTGACTGGAACAAGGTGCTAAGTTTTCATCCTGAAATGTTGAATATGTTTAAAGACATGTTTTCTTTTTTTGTACATTGGTTTGTCTGTTTGTGTGTGTGTGTGTGCGTGTGTTTTTCTTCTGTAAATTAAGACACACTATGGAACATGCCAAAAGAACTCGTTTTCAGCACAGCTTCATGAGATGTGCTGTTTTCTCTGAGTGAGTACAGAGGCAAATAAACCCTATTTTGAGTGTATTTAATCATTTCACTTGTGTTTGATTATGTGATGTTTATTTAAAATAAAAATGCATTTTAATTTTCTTTGTTGCTGTTGGTAGTTTGTAATATCAGCTTGTTTAAGAATGCAAAATAATTTCTCTGCCAGCCTAATGGCACCTGTAAAACAATACACCTTTAATATTGGCAATGATTAACTTAAATTACAAGAAGAACCTTTTATATTACAGCACACACACACGCATGTATGTTCTCACAGTACATTGAATTATATAAAACCTTATCTTATGATACATCAATGCCTACACGATACTGAGGGCGAGACATGGGAGGAAGACAGGAAAGGACTATGGTTTTTACCACAAACAAAGGAAAGTGGGAGAAATGAGAATGGCAGGAACTAATAGATAGAAACAATATCAAGACTAAGGACACACAGGACTAAACAGTACGTAGCAAAAAATAGGCAAACATGATACAGGAAAATGTGATTATTGGACAAGAGGAAACAGTTCAGCATGTCAAAGTACACTGTCAGAAATATGAGCAGGAAGAAGGCAGCTAATTGTAAACCTTGGCAAGATTAAATCATTTTTTAATTTATGAGATACCATAAAAAATAACCCACAAAGCAAGTGTTATCAAATACTATTTCATTATCTTAGAATAACTAATAGTAGTTATAAAAAGGGCATATAGTATAGTATATATTATATAGTAGTAATAGAGAGAATATAATTATTTTAACTCAATGGAATAGATATTATAATTGTAAGACACTCCATACCAGCTGGTGGCGGTAATGCGCCTAATCGTTGTTTGCCCACTGCCAATAAAACGAGGAAGAGGCAGAAGAAGAAGAAGAGGATTTGTCACTGCATAAACTCAATGATTTGAGTTGATTTGATGGTTGTTGTCTCTGAACATTGTTGTTTCCTCCTTTGGTTGTTGATCTCTGGACTCTGTTGTTACTGAACATCATTCAGACTCTTTCTTTTCTCACTGCTCCGTGATTCCTTCTGTCTGCACACAGAGAATGTTTGCTAATTCAACATGAAATGTGGTTCAAGCTCATTCAAGATAAAATAAACTCTGCTCGAGCCGCCACAGAGCACATGTTGAAAAAAGAACCTCAGAATCAGTAAGAGACATGTTTTTACATTGAATGAACTTTTAATGAACATTGTCTGAGAAGGCTGACGGCCTACTTTCCCTCCTAAATATTTGAAACCCTGTGAGGCTTGGGAACAATCATTGTTGGAGAGGGAGACACATGCATTTTACATAAAGCATGTTTCCACTCTGATGCATTCAGTTTCTCTGGATTTAGGAAATAAAGAAATTAGATTTTTTTTGGAATGAGGAAGTTACTTTTGGAGGGAAACCGTAAAGACAGAAGAGTCAGGCTTCAAGGCCTCAACAGTTCCAAATAGTTCAATGTTCCCAAACTCCAACTTCGTGGTAAGTTTAAATCCCTTGTTGTGGTTTTTTGCATTATATTAACGGTGAATGAAACTGAATGAGTAATCGCACTAATGTTCCACTCACTGTCTTAAGATTGTGTTATGACAGTGTATGAATTTTCAAAGGTTTGGTTACTGGTACTTCATTTGTATAATCTTCTTAATATATCAAAATCAACTTAGATTCAATCCAAAGCAGCATTTTAGGTTGTGGGTGAATCTGTGTAGATTCATTATGATGAAGTGATTGATTAAATGATTGAAAATCAAGTGGCGGTTCAAGAGCTTGTGTAAATCTTGAAACGCTGGATAAACTTTATCTGATGACTGGTTTCCCTTGTTTTAATATGTTGTGGAAAATAGAAGATAATATAAGTAATGTTTGTGTATTAGTCAGGACCGTTTGTGTGTTTTCAGAATAGTTAGTGAGCTTTCACTGTTAACCCTGCTACTTCTGGCAATACTGTCAATGGTGTCTGCATTGTAAATAAACACCACATGTTTGTATTTTGTTACACACTCCTCAGTCTCATCTATTTTCCCTGAGTGGTGTTTGTAATTGTTCAAGTCCCCATAGACTTTCTTTTTAAAGCACATATGCCATCTGCTGGTCACTCTTGGCTCTCGGTCCTAGATACGACTGACATTTGTCTCACTTGTCATCAGCAATGTAAATGTTCCTTTGAGATCACACCCATGTGTTTCAGATGTGAACATGATACATCCACAACCTTATTCTTGAAATGGCCGATGCCAAGAGGGCAGATACTTGAGATCCATTTTATTAAAATCGCAAAAAACTGGGATTTTACTCAGCTCTGTAGTTGCTAAAAACACAGCGAGCTGCCCGTCTGCCGCCCTCTACTGTGTTGTGTTCAACCTGCCAGGAGAGGGTGACAACTGGCTCAGAGGGACCTTTGGATGATTACCAAAGGTTAAATACCATCCATGATGTGATCTGATGCTATTAAGTGACTGGGCATCCAGAGCTGTAGACTTCAGGAGGAATAAATGAGAGGGGGGGAAAACAAATGGAGGTGAAGTCAAATTTAAGATAGTATAAAACCTTCATTCCATTTCCCCCCATGTATTGCACATTACATTAGTAATCTCATCGGTTTGGATGAATGTTACCTAATTTTTCTTTTAATCTGTATATATTTGGGAACTGTTGGGTTTCTCTATACATTTTAAGGTCTTGACCATATCATGTTATGATTTGGCGCTTTAAATTAAACTGAATTGAATAGCTTTTATTTGAGTTCATTCATATTTTTGCCATGGATTTTTGTGAAGCACTTTGTAACATTGTTTAGATAGGTGCTATACAAATAAGAAAGTTTTAAAGAAGTTATATTGGATGAGAAAGGAAAAAAACACAGTAGCCAGAGCAGGATGAAGAAGCTCGGGGGGGCAAACAGCAACAGCGGATTAGTGTCTGCTAGAGTTTCGGAAAGTTAAAATCAGTATCCAAGCAACCTGCTGCTGTCACTCACTGGGGGGGAACACCACGCTGGAAGAGTAAGAAAATAACAGGAAGCTGAGGAATAGAGAGGAAGGGCTACAACTTGCTGCCCTTGTTTCTAGACACAATAAACATTACTTTCCATAAAAGTAGAGCATGTATGAAGTGGCACACAGATGCTCTACATGCCAAAGGATTGCTATGTCATGCTAAATGATTGTTTAGTGTTCTCATCATTGTATCGTATTGCATGTGAGATGCATGTAACACATTTACAGTATGAAGTCATCACGTAATTATAGACAGCAGTAATACAGCTGTCACAATGGTGGTCGTGGAATACAATGTGCTCTGAGGCAAGTCCACCTGATCTCTCAGCTTAACCCAATCACAAAATAAAGGCCCTGCACACTGTGTACACGTACACATGGTCAACTGGGATTTTCTAGTCTTACTCAGAAGATTTGGTCCATGAAGATGAGGGGGTTAGTCAGGAAATAGATACTGAAAGTGACACTGAAGAAACACTGAACCGTGAGCAACCAGACAAAAGTGTCAACAACATTTATGTACGTGAAAATTTTCAAATATAATTTTTCTTTAAATTAGTAAAATTATGACAGATTTTCCTAAATCTGCATCAGAAATAAAGTTTTAAAATGACGTAAAAGTGACAAAAATACACAACATGGAAAGCAGTCAAAAGGCACAGGGTAGATAGGATGTGAGTAAAGCAACTGGAATTGTGTAAAAATACTTCATGGAAAGTAATATTTATCCACATGATGGGTCAAACAGCTGCAGATGTTGTATACAAGTTGCATTGATTTGTGCAGGGTTGCATTAAGGAGTTCACATCATGATCAGAAGTGTGCAGCCTGCAGCAGCCCACCCTCCAGCAGCAGCATCAGGAGGCCGGCCTTCCCGCTCTCCTGCCCGGCCTCACCCACCAGCCCGTCTCCTATCTCAGGCCACACCAAAGGACAAGTCTATTTTGGAGCTTGGAGACCGGAGCCAAAATAGGCACGTCAGCTATTTGGCATGGAGAGGTACCCACCGGAGGAGAAGGAGGAAAAATAAATCCAGTCACCCGCCCACCGCAGGAGACCAGGGGGGGATGTTCCACAGGTTCCGACATCCTGGATTTTCAGCCGTTTCGAGGATATTTCAAGACAAACGCAAGATTTCTTCGGGTGGATTTTATTTTGTTTAGGCACCTGATTCTGTTGGGGTTAATCTTACATCCGGAAACCCTGCTGACCACCAAGAGAAGTTCAAGCCCCTCATGATCCAACTCCATTTCCACCTGAGTGGCTGAAGATTCAAGGTGAATAAGTAAAGTTAGACTTAAACAATCCTCGTGTATTAACCTGTTGTTAACACTTACATGGAGATGTTGATGGAGCAGTTCTATGAGCTCCAGTGAAATCAGCTTTACTTAAACACACCTGTTAAGATAATTTAATGCTATTTGGCTCACGGTGAGCTTTTTGTTTTGAAACCTGTTCCAACACAATAAATCATAATGACTTGAATTTATTCAGACTCCAGAATAGTTTTGAATAAGTTTCCTCGAGCTTGGAGAATGGAAGCGGGGCCAGTGTGAGCCATGTTTCTGAAGTGGGAGCTTTATCTTTATCAAACAGCTGATGTTCCGTCTCTTCTACAAATGGCCATGGACAGAGACGGGCTCTGACAGCTGAGGTTATTTTTGGTCGCAGGCGGTTCAGGCGACAGAGGTGACAAAGCTGTTAAATGTCAGTGTTTGAAAGGCACAGATCTGCTGTGTTTGACCTTGATACAGAGGAAATTCGTCTTGTTGTGAAGCTACCTGCTCGATTATGAACTGTGTGCAACGAGTGTGTGTCTGCAGGGACAGGACCAGACGGGGGGGCACGGGTCTGACTGTCAGCTATAAACATGCCAGTCTGAACTGAGGATTTATTTACAGAGCACACAAACTGTCACATTTTATTATGTTTGGGTAAAAACTTTGTCAGGAAGGCATTTGTTGGGAGCATTCAAATCAGGGCTGGGTGATAAGATAAGATAATCCTTTATTAGTCCCACAATGGGGATATTTGCAATATTACAGCAGCAAGAAGCAAAAAATAGGCATCAGTAAATAATAAGTAAGTGTAGGGATAATAATAGTGAAGTGTAAGGAATATAAAAAACATAGAAAAATATGAATTAAATATAAAGAAATGTATATACAGTGTAAAAATATGTGCAGTGTGAGAATATGTGCAGTGGATGGATTGCACATTTACCATTGTATCGTACAACCAGAATGAATAATTCACAGTTAAGAGAGTCAATAAACAATAATTACCGCACAGAATTCCACTGAAAGATGTAATAGGTCTCTTGAAAGGTGAAAGTTAATATTATTATAATAATTACCAATTTTCAATTGTCTGATGTATATTGATATGTTGTCAATGCATTTTGCAAACAAAATGAGGAGGTATAACACTAAATCGATCTACCTCAAATTTATCAAATCAAATCTTGCTGCAACCTCCACCTTGGAGTAAAAATTCTGTTTTGTTATTTTGCCCTTTTATCGTGATAATTTTATATATATCGACTTTAGATTTAGATTTTTTTTCTTGATAACATTTTTGGCCATATCGCCCTTTCTTATTGTCCATAGTGATTCAGTCAATTCAATTTTATTTGTATAAAGCCAATTCACAACACACAATATCTCAAAGAACTATACATAGGAAGGTGGACACCTTACAACATTATAGATAAATCCAGCAGTTCCCACGATTCATGAGCTCACAAGTCCAATAATAATCCAAACAGAAATACAAAGAAAAGAACGTCCAATTATATTCCTCAATTTAATTAATACCTCAATTATATTTTCGGTTTACTTTATATCCCTTAATATATATAATATAATAGTGTCATTTTTGGCCTAATCACACAGAAAATAATTTGTTACTGTTCAAGGTAAAATCAAACTCAATATAAAAAATGGAATTTCATACTTCTGAGCTAATTTTAAAATCTTGAAAAGTCAAAATCTTTCTTGAAATGTGTTTAAAGTAGCCAATAGGAACCGACATTATTGACGACACTGAATGATTAATTAAATATCCTGTATAATCTTGGCACACGATTAATTTTGTTTTGTTCTGGACTATAGGAACAAACAATGGATCCAAACCTGTATGGAGGAGTCCCCAGGTTTCTGACTCGCCCAAAGGCGTTCTCGGTGAGTGCAGGCAGAGATGCCACTCTCAGCTGCACCATCGTGGGCAGTCCGACCCCACTGATCACCTGGGAGAAGGACAAGTTGAAGCTGACATCTGGGGGACGCTTCAAGACAGTGGAGGATGGGGACGTGTACAGCTTGACCATCTACGACTTAACGCTGGAGGATGGCGGACAGTACATGTGTCGGGCCAAAAACAGCGTTGGGGAAGCTTATGCTGCTGTAACCGTTAAAGTGGCTCTGCCTACAGAGATGGCTCAGAGGGCCCCCGTGTTCATGGTGAAGCCCATCTCTGCACGTGTAGGTTTGGGAGGTGATGTCTTGTTTTACTGCAAGGTTGCAGCTCACCCTGAGGCCAACTTCGACTGGGAAAAGGATGGGCGCTACCTGGGGGAGTCAAACCGCATCAAGATTGTCTCTGACATCGACAGCAGCACTTTGAAGATCCAAAGCGTACGAAACCTGGACAGTGGCACCTACACCTGCAGAGCCCAGAACACTGCTGGCCGTGCACATACTGCTGCAGCTCTTGTCGTTGATGCCCAGGATGCCCGCTTCCTGGCGGCAGATAAGAACACCTCCCTTCTCTCTCACCTCCAAAAGCGCAAAGAGGAAATGAAGAAGGACATCTCCATCTATCGCACTGAAGAGAACAGATCCTCGGTTTCTTCTTCTACCACAGCTAACATCACAGATAGTTTGAGTTCTCTGAGTCTGGAACATGAGCTGAGGGCATCTGTGCTGGCAAAGCTGCCCAAAGGTGTATTCACCCGTACCTGCACAGTGACTGAGGGCAAGCATGCCAAACTTAGCTGCTTTGTGACTGGTCACCCTAAACCCCACATTATCTGGAGGAAGGATGGAATGAACATCGGTGAAGGCCGCAGGCATGTCATTTATGAGGACCAGGCTGAGAACTTCATCCTCAAGGTCCTGTACTGCAAGCAGACTGATAACGGTCTCTACACCTGCAATGCAACCAATATGGCCGGGCAGACCTACAGTGCTGTGTTGGTGACAGTCAAAGGTAAGATTTCAAACATCTTTGGAAAAATGATAGCAAACCATATTAAGTTAAAAGAAATGAGTACAAGTCAAGTGAGTTGGCCTGATTCTGGCAATTTCCACTGCGATCATCAGTCAGAGATGAACTTCTCACAGGAGATAGTACCCGCTCACCAAAGTTACATAGACAGGAACAGGCGTTCATGGTGCAGAGTGGGAATGAAAGCGACACCATTCTCCCGATTCTAAGTTAGTGTAGCCTCAAACTAATTTTGAAGATGCTATTTTAAGATGAAAACGTCACATAGTGTTGTTTTAAATGCATCATCTTAAAGGTCAAGAACACTTTACTTACAGTATTCACAGTAGATTCACAGCATATTCCCCACACATGCAGGGGTTAAGTGTTTTTTTTTACTGTTAACAGGATAGTGTGACTTACTTTAAACAAATGACGGTGCTTATTTTAATTGTAATGAAGGAAGATGTCTCCTTGTAAATCAGAGTGGCTCATTGTGTGTTTTTCATAGAATAGCATATGGAACAGAGGAAGAAGCTATATGTTATTTCCATAAACTTGTTATTGGCTACAGTGTTGTGCAAATGACTGCACCAAAGTCTTATTTCGACCTCTCAGAATGTGTGGATTTTCACAACAAGGTTGACTTCTGGCTCGTCCTCTGAAGGAAGGTGTTGTGTTTCATCTATTTTCTGCTGGTGATGAGTCGTTCGCAGTTGCTAAGATGGTTGCTCACTTGCAGGGGCACACTGGTACCACTGCTAGTGTGACTTCCCTCAGGGAGAAATTGGCCCAAGGGAGGAAACGGAAGATTTATAGAATCAGGTTGGCTGTTAGTCATCAGTCAGTGTCGCTTTTGTACTGCTAGGTGCAGGAGAGTGTATATCTCTGCTGGATTTAAACAAAAAGTTAAATTTGAAAATGTTACATTTTTAACTTTTTACATTAAATACATAATTTACAACACTGATAAAAAAAAACATATAATAAAATAAATGGTAAGAGCAAATAAAAGGAGGGACCCACTGCAGATAGGGAGGTCGTTCACATTTCTTGGAGGATAAACCTAACAAAGCACTTTTTGGAATATAATCAACAGAATAAATAATGGTCCTAATGTTTTGTCTTTATTTTTTTGACTCGTGTTTATTTTAGGAGACACACTCTATCAAACTTTATGACCAGTATCTTTGTGTAAACTTATATTCTCTGAGCAAAAATATTTAAAAGCTAAAACAGCTCAATTGTTCCTTGGAATGTGAACTATAGGAGACGTAGTAAATCTTATTGTAAATATGTCATTTACTTTATGTGGATAGTTGTCATTTACTTAACCCAGTAGACTTCTCCCATAACTCAAAGCGGGCGTCCACATTAGGTATTTATACTTCTGGCTTAGATCCAAGCTTGGATAGAGATAGAGTTTCAAACTGTAACTACTTTCGATGCTCTGACCCACTTTGTCACTTCTGATGTGATTGCTGTACTTGATTTGGGGTTTTCTTATCTTCTCATACCAGGGCTCTTTTTTCTTGAAGAAGATGATGATATATACTCTTATTATTCTTATGCTATTTTTGTCTGCTTGAATGAAAAAAAAACTACACAACAATGCATCATCAACCTCTTATAACTACTGTATACTGGAGAATTGGGGCTGCTAGATATCTTTGTCTATCTGTTTAATGATGCATTGATTAATTAATAAGTCATTCAGCACTTTGGGCATGGGCTTAAAATTGCAAGCTTACATATTCAAGAATTCATAAAAACACCCAGACAACCCTTGTTTACCTCAACAGTTTCACAGTTGACTGCCCAAAAGCTTTTATTTCACTTACTACTGGTTTATTGTCAGAAACTGTAACATGTAATGAAAACAATATCCTTTCAGGGTTTTTGACTGTTGAAAATGTCATAGTCTCAACTCTCAGGAGCTTAATTTTTCACAGATTAAATGCCCAATATGATGGATTATCTCACATGCAAGTTTCTAGATTCTCTCAGCTAACTTTGAAATTGCACTTGCCTGAAGCTACAACTTCGATCACAGGAAATTAAAAGCAGAAAGTCTGCAAAATGGTTCATGGTTTAAAATATATTCAAGAACTTTTATTTGATAAAATACAAAACATCAATATGGTTGCATTAACTGAAAATTCTGTATATTTCTTTGTGTCAGAGCCTAAAGTGCCGTTCAGGAGGAAGTTGCTGGACATGGAGGTACAGGAGAAAACATCGGCCACACTGATGTGTGAGGTGCCTGTTGTTGCCACCCAGGCCAACTGGTTCATGGAGGAAACGAGGCTGGAGCAATGTACCAAATATCGCATGGAGGAGGAGGGCACCCTGCGTCGTCTCACCATACACAATGTCACCACCAACGATGACGGTGTTTACATCTGCGAAATGAAAGAAGGCAGTCGCACCGTGGCCGAGCTCACTGTTCTGGGTACAGTGGAGATCATTTTCTCTCTCTCCATCATGAGATAATTTGAAGCCATTATGGAGTGTAATTAATGTTCCATGACATTTTTCCTATTTGTGAGTTTTTCTTTTTGTAACATCTTCTTATTCTCGTATCCCAGGCAATATTACCAAGAAGCTCCCCCGGCGGACGGTGGTTCCTGTCAGCGATACTGTCATTTTCTGTGTCGAGCTGGAGCATCCCTGCCCGGATGCCTACTGGACCCGCAAAGGGGAGAAGCTGAAGGAAGATTCCCGAATTTCCATCGCCTGTGTGCTAAGACAGTACACGCTCACCATAAGAGATTGCCAGGCTGAAGACTCAGGAGAAATTGCCTTTGTGGCTGGAGACTGCAAGACGTCCACTCGATTCACTGTAACTGGTGAGGATGACACCTGAGTCAACTGCACTTGAATCTGCTTACAAAAACCTATGATTGAGGTTTAGGGTCAACATTTAAGTTTTTAAGTCGTAATTACTACACGCAGCATACTTGTGATTATCTTATTTAATTGTCCTGCATACATTGGATTGTTATCTCACTTCAACCCTACCAGTGTTGCACCTTTGCAGTTTTAAGCTAAATTAAACATATTGGCTTAAGTCAAATAGAATAAACACCTGATGGGAAAGATTCAACTGAAATTATTTTTTAAATAACAGGGGAAATTACAATTGTTATTTTAGGTATGATGATGGTTGTTTTCACTTTCAAAGAAGCAGCTGTACGCTGTAAAAAATTTAGGATTCCTCTAGAATGAATACAGAACATGATTTTGTTTTGAAATACATTGGTCTCTAGCCATGTTCTAACTCAGGCTTTTAACTTCTACTTCATGACCCTGGGGTGCTTGGATTTCTTTACCTTAAATTGCTAAAATAAATAAAAAATATGAGTCCCTGTGACTTCATGCTGCATCTAAATATTAAAGCAGGTAAACAACAGATTATCATAACTGACAAGAATGATTTTAAATCTCTCAAAATTCATCCAGTCAGATCACAGTATGACTATCACTCTTTCTGCTCCAGCTGCAAGGAAGCACCCCCCCGATCCCCCAGTGGATGCCGTGGTGCTGAACAAGACTGACTCATCCATCACCATTCGGTGGTCTCCTCCTGACAGCGATCGCCCCGTGCCCATTAAGTGCTACATTGTAGAGAGGAGGAAGGTTGGCACTCAGACATGGCAGAGGTGCAACGCTGGAGAAACCATTGTTTCCACAGAGATCACCGCCTGCAACTTCACAGAAGAAGCCAGCTTCCAATTCCGTATCTCTGCCATGAATGACTTTGGCCAGAGCCCCCACCTGGAGGTGCCTGGAAGCTTCTACCTCGGTAAGACTGATGTCCCTGGGATAATTGTTTTCTGTCTGCTGTTGTTGCATACATTCTTTTCTCATGTGTAGTTTATCTGTTGTCTCCAGAACCCACTGCAGAGATAAGGAAAGGCTTGATTAACAGCACTGCAATCTCTGGCGAGGAGTTCTCTGTCGCCATCGAGTTGTCTGCTGTTTGTTCTGGTTTCTGGTACATAAATGGCCGCCTCCTGCGTAGTGGAGCTGAGTACCTCATCACCAGGTCCAAGACCACACACACTCTGCTCATCCGTGTTATGACCATGGAAATGAATGGAGCTGAAGTCAAGTTTGTTGGTGGAGGCTCACAAAGCAGTTGCATCTTATCTGTGAAGGGTAGGCACAGGAAAATGTTTTAATTCCTGACATCATAGTATTGGAGTATATTTTCATTTCTGTATTACATGTTGGATTGATTGGTATTCCCTGTATTTGTTTTGAGTAGCCAATCAAAAATTCCTTCCTTCCTGACAACTGTATTTTTAGCCCCTCGTGTTAGGTTCACGAACAAGTCAGATCTGACAGAGGTGGTGGCCTGCACTGCCCAATCCACCGCTCAGCTGACTGCTGAGGTGTCGGATTACGAAACACAGGTATGCAATGGAAACATACTGAACATAATTTCTAGCTTTTCCTTTTTCCTTTAATAAATTGTATTAAAATACCTTAAATTTAACAAGCACTCAGGGATAGAAGATGTGCAAGTTTTTTCTAATTGTCTTAATAAATGACGAAAGAATATCCTTTTAGAGTTGTGACACTCTTGCCCAAAAATGTGGGTGATGCCATTTTGTTGTAGATACTTTCCATCCAACTCTCCTGCTTGTTAATACTAAAGTGACATTTGTAGTAGTACTTTTCAAACCATAATATTTACTGGATCTGGTTTGTTGTGTCAATCTATTCTGTAATTTTCTTCAGGTGGTTTGGATGAAGAACGGACGAGAGGTGAAAATGGGCAAGAAGTATGAATACATCATCAACGACCGCAAGAGGATCCTGATAGTACACAATGTTTCTGAGGAGGATGTGGGCATCTACGAGTGTGTTTTAGCTGATGACAAGATGTCCCTGCAACTCTCTCTTAAAGGTACTTATCAAAATGTTTTACTGATTTTACTCACAGAGCAACAGAGCACCAGTCTCCTATTGATTGATGAATTTATTAATCTATGAAGCCAATGTTTTGCCAAATTTCTTAAGTACTAAATGTGTCCCGTGTGGCACAGATATGATTTCATAAAAGGAACTGCGCTCCCACATGCAGACAGTCTGTCTCAGACAATCTGATACACTGTAATGTGATCTGTACTGGTGGGACTAGCATATGCTTATCAGCCATCAAGAGGAGGAAAGCTATGTGTCATCATGTAGTCAGCTCCAGTGTGGCCCTGCATTTACAACTCCCACTCTTCATACATATAAGCTTCTTTAATAACAGATCTAAGAATACATGGAAACATCCAATTTTAACATATGAAAGCAAAAAAATTTATTTACAAATATTTACTTATAAAAACAGAGGACTTATTTTCCATTTCTCGTCCTCTAAGATGAACCTGCCAAGTTCCTGAACAAGACCAGAGGTGCCATGGGACTGTCATCATCTCTTAAAGGAGATCTTGAGCTGAGTTGCGAGGTATCTCCTGCCAGCGCTGCCGTTGTGTGGAGAAAAGATCAGGTGGAGATCACTGAGGACCAAAGAACTGCCATGATCTCCAAAGGGACTCAAAGGAAACTCGTCATCAAGAACGCCAAGAAAAGTGACGAAGGACATTACTCCTGTGAGACGGCAGCAGACAAAGTCACATTCCAGGTCAAGATAAAAGGTGAGACTGCCATGATTTTTTTGTTTTATTCGACATTTGTCTGCACGTTACAGATATACATTTATTCACTGTGTTTTTCTTCTCAGAAACTCAAGCCGTTGCTGCTTTCTCCAACAAAGAGTCAGTCCAGAAAGAGGTGAAGGCCACTCTCTCGCAGAAAGCAACTCTTAGTTGCAGTGTGTCTGATAGCAAGACAGAGGTCAAATGGTATAAAGATGGCAAGCAGCTGATATCCAGCAGGACCATATACTCAGAAATAAAAGGCAGTGCCCGTCAGCTGGTGTTTGAAAAGGTGGAGAAGAGTGATGCTGGAGAATATACCTGTGAAGCTGGTGGGGATAAGCTGGTCTTCAAGATATCTGTTTCAGGTGACACAAATCAATTAATTGATATGTAGAATGTAATTAATATCTTCAGTTTGTCATATCAATTTTAAGTGTCCCAAATAAGAGTTGATTATGTTTCCCTAGTATTTAATATCATATTTTCACAATACTTATGAATGTCAGTTATATAGCTTTCAATCCTTGCCCATATTTACTCTGTAACTGATTTATGTTATTCTCAGAGGCCCAGGCAGCCTTCTTCAACAAAGAGTCAGTCCAGAAGGAGGTGAAAGCCACTCTCTCCCAGAAAGCTATTTTAAGCTGTGAGGTAGCAGATAGCAAGAGAGACGTGAAGTGGTACAAGGATGGCAAGCTGCTGACCTCCAGCAAAACAATCCATGCAGAGTCGAAAGGTCAGAGTCGCCAGCTGGTGATTGACAGTGTGGAGAAGAAGGATGCTGGAGAGTACATCTGTGAAGCCGGGACAGAGAAACTTGCTTTTAGAATTCATGTGGAAGGTAAGCGGAGGGGACTTTCAAAATAAAAATCTGCCTAATTCATGCTTATTTGTCAGAAATGTGAGAGTAGCACCTCATATTTTCATTGCATGGATTTTCCATCAGAGCCGCGGTCATTCTTCTCCAACAAAGAGTCTGTCCAGAAGGAGGTGAAAGCCACTCTCTCCCAGAAAGCTATTTTAAGCTGTGAGGTAGCAGATAGCAAGAGAGAGGTGAAGTGGTACAAGGATGGCAAGCTGCTGACCTCCAGCAAGACAATCCATGCAGAGTCGAAAGGTCAGAGTCGCCAGCTGGTGATTGACAGTGTGGAGAAGAAGGATGCTGGAGAGTACATCTGTGAAGCCGGGACAGAGAGACTTGCTTTTAAGATTCAGGTGGAAGGTAAGCGGAGGGGATTTTTAAAATATTTTTTTTAATCCATGCTTATTTGTCAGAAATGTGAGAGTAGCACCTCATATTTTCATTGCATGGATTTTCCATCAGAGCCACAGTCGTTCTTCTCCAACAAGGAGTCTGTTCAGAAGGAGGTGAAAGCAACGTTCTCCCAGAAAACCACTCTGAGCTGTGAGGTTTCTGATTCCAAGACAGAGGTGAAATGGTACAAGGATGGCAAGCTGCTGACTTCTAGCAAGACTACCCATACAGAGTCTAAGGGCAAAAGTCGCACGCTGGTTATCGACAGCGCTGAGAAAAAGGATGCTGGAGAGTACATGTGTGAGGCTGGGACTGAGAAGTTGGTCTTCAAACTCCAAGTGCCAGGTAGGGGCTGGGACTGAAGTGGCTTATACATTCTCTTGATTAATTATCTCAGTTATTGCAGATGCTGAAAGACAGGTGAAAGGTTTTTGTCGTCTACATTGATGCTTCATCTTCTCCACAGACACACAGATCCAATCAGCGTTCTCTAACAAGGAGTCAGTCCAGAAAGAGGTGAAAGCCACTCTCTCACAGAAAGCCATTTTAAGCTGTGAGGTAGCTGATACCAAGACAGAAGTGAAATGGTACAAGGATGGTAAGCTTCTCACTTCGAGCAAGACAATTCATGCAGTGTCAAAGGGCAAGAGTCGCCAGCTGGTGATGGACAGTGTGGAGAAGAAGGATGCTGGAGAGTACATCTGTGAGGCTGGGACAGAGAAGTTGGCCTTTAAGATTCAGGTGGCAGGTGAGGAAAATGCATTATATTTACACGTTTTACATTAAATCTTGTTTGTGTTCGTTTTCAGTTCAGTTAAATAATGTGCTGTGATACACAAACATTTTTAAGAATTAAAATAGTAAAAGTTCTTACTGGTTGGACAAGTAATATATGAAACACTGACGCTTGACTTGATGACCAAGTAATTCTGTCTTAGATAAAAAAAACATTCATCATGTGAAACTGGTGGATATGTGCTTTTATTTGTGTTTTCTCTTTGTGTTGTTGTCTACTTTTTTTTGCTGCATCATGGGTAATTATTTAGATATTTGACATGCTTTGCTCAAATGTCTTAAGTCCATTATTGACTCCGATTTTTATGTTAATTGGTGATAATTAAAATGGTCATAATATCAGGAGATTTCTTACTTATGTCTTGTATTTTGTGGTTCTGCCATTCCCTTAGTCAGTAAGAGTTGTTGTGAGACGTGCCTCTGTGGCCACCTTCAAATAACGAATCTGTTTTTTCTTAGTGCAGACGTTTACATAGGTGTCTTTCTCTCTCTTAATGTGCTTCAGTAGTTTATGGCCCTTTGTTCCACATCTATAAAGTCTGATCCAATGTGTTTAATTCATCTAGAGCAGGGTTATAGTTTTCTAGAGTCTGTTTTTGTACTGGTAATTGTCCTCCCCCCCGTACTCCTTTCCAGTTACTTCTACAGAAATCGGGGCTAAATCTGGTTCCCTCAACAAAGAGTCTGTCCAGAAGGAGGTGAAATCCACTCTCCTCCAGCCAGGCACTCTGAGCTGGGAAATAGTTGATAACACGACAGAGGTGAAATGGTACAAAGATGGCAAATTGCTGAGTCCCAGCAGTCCAGTTCCCTTGGAATCAAAAGGCAAGATTCACCAACTGCTGGTGGACAGTGTAGAGGAGAAAAATGCGGGGGAGCACATCTGTGAGGTTGGAACAGAAAATTTGGCATTTAAAGAACAGGTGACAGGTACGAGGATGTGGAAGGGAATGGCACAAGCTGGAAGGATTTGACTCGTGCAAAACTGATGTCTTCTTGTCTAATTTCAGATGAATCATAACAAAGCTGAATAACAGCTGCAGTGGAGGATTTTTTATTTTTTAATTGCCAAATTTTAGCTTCTTTTATTGCTGTGATGTGCCTCTGTTGTTACACACATTTGTGCATAACCTCAGACCAAAAGTCTGAGACCACTCCCCCATTTTCGTGATCACTCTGTAGCAGCACAGCGCTATTTGCTGATCTCAGCTAGAGTTCTCTTTATTTAAAATCTTTTTTATAATAGTTGTTCAATTGAAGGTGTAATGATACCATTATATATTCTATTTTATGTTTTCAGAGATTCAAGCCAAATCTGCCTTCTCCAACAAGGAGTCCGTCCAGAAGGAGGTGAAGGTCACTCTCTCACAGAAAGCCATTTTAAGCTGTGAAGTAGCGGATACCAAGACAGAGGTGAAATGGCACAAGGATGGCAAGCTGCTGACCTCTAGCAAAACAGTTCATGCAGAGTCAAAAGGTCAGAGTCGACAGCTGGTGATTGACAGTGTGGAGAAGAAAGATGCTGGAGAGTACATCTGTGAGGCTGGGACTGAAAAATTGGCCTTTAAGATTCAGGTGGCAGGTAGGAGGAGTGAATTGTTGCCTTTAAATGTGAATTGAATTAGATTTATTTGTTATGTTATAGTGTGTGCAGATTTTTAAATTGTGTTCCCTTGTTTGAATTGTGTGGTTATTTCAGCTGAAAAGTTTTGGTTGGAGTTCGGCTTTTTTGAAGCAAATTATACTTACTTGATTCTTACTGTTTTGGGTTTGTACCCTCATGGTTGAATGCACTTATTGTAAATCGCTTTGGATAAAAGCGTCAGCTAAATGTAATGTTTTTTACTCTGTAGAAGCCCCGGCTGGCTTCTCGAACAAGGAGTCCGTCCAGAAGGAGGTGAAAGCTACTCTCTCCCAGAAAGCCACCTTGAGCTGTGAGGTCTCTGATTCCAAGACGGAAGTGAAGTGGTATAAGGACGGCAAGCTGCTGACTTCCAGCAAAACAGTTCACATGGAGCTAAAGGGCAAGAGTCGTGAGCTGGTGATTGAAAAAATTGAGAAAAAAGATGCTGGAGAATACACTTGTGAGACTGGAACAGAGAAGCTGGTATTTAAGCTGCATGTGACAGGTAAATATATATTTCGAATATAACAAATTTTCTTACAATATTTATAAGAAAGCTGCTGAACAGAAGTTCTCATTTCTCTATAGAAGAAGCTGTCAAGTTCCAGAAGAAGTCGGTCAAAGATACATGTATTGTTCAAGCAAGTGAAAACATTGTTTTGACCACTGAGCTGACCACGGAGAGTGGAAGTGTGAAGTGGTTTAGAGACGGTGTGGAGATCAAAGAGAGCAGAAAGTATGAAATTAAAAAAGATGGACGTTGTCGTACCCTGATAGTAAATTCCACTGAAACTAAAGACAGTGGAACCTATTCCTGTCAAACTGCTAATGACAAACAGGAGTTCAAAGTTCAGGTTAGAGGTAGGTCTTTAAGTTTATAACCCTCTGATAATTGCTGCATAGATTCTTCTTGATATCTAACGTCACTCTTTTTATTTCAGAATCAGCTTTGAAGTTTTCTGTCCCCTTGAAGTCTGTCGATGTGGAGTTGGGTGGTACACTTAGTCTGATGTGTGAACTCAATCAAGCCTCAGGGGATGTTGTCTGGCACCATAATGGTCGTGAGATTAAACCTGGAGGAAGGAACTGTGTCAGGACAGATGGTGCTAAGCGGGTCCTCACTGTGACTGGCATGACTAAGGAAGATGAAGGAGAATACAGCTGTGAATGTCGAAATGACAAGACCACTGCCAAAATCTCCTCTAAAGGTAATTCACCATTTAATTCAAATTTGAATCTGTTGAATGCTGAAAACCATTTTTTTTATATCATTTGGGTTAATTTGATGCCTCCCATAACTTTAGTGCCCAGAGTAGTGAGGCTGACTGCCAAACTCAACAATGTGGCTGCAATGGAGGGAAAAGAAGCCGTCTTCAAGTGCGCTGTCACCCCAGCAGACACCAATGTCAAGTGGTTCCACAACAGCATACCCATCACTGCCGGGCCAAAGTATAAGCTAGATCATGGTGGCAACACTCACTCACTCACCATAACCTCTGTCACACAAAAAGATGCCGGAGAGATTTCCGTTGATGCAGAAGGCAAAAGCTGCAAAGCTACCTTACAAGTGCAACGTAAGAATGCGCATCTATTGTTAACATATCTATTTTAAATTTGTTAATTAATGTAACATTCTCATTTAACATATCTGTGTTCCCCAATTAGATGAGCCTGTAACCTTTAAGAAAAAGCTGGAAAACCTGACAGTGGAGGAGCAGAGTGAAGTGAAGATGGAGGTGGAGCTCAGTAAGAAATCAGATGAAGTCAGGTGGATGAAGAACAGCATCGTGTTGCAACCTGCAGGAAACCTGGAGATTCGGGTAGATGGAGCCAAGCAGGCTCTGGTCTTCAAGAGCGTGACTCATGCTGATCGTGGCATCTACTCCTGTGAAACTCTGGATGACAAGACCCAGGCCAAGCTCACTGTAGAAAGTACGATTTAACCACATTCACATATGTTTTAAGATACAATATTCAGTATTTATGCACATACCTTGACCTTAAAAAGAGACTGTTCTTCAGTGATGTCTGTTTGGTTAAAAATCTTGCCATCATATTTACACTCCAACATTCTTTTCTTCTTTCTTCAGTGAAGAAGATCCAGGTAATAAAGGGCCTAAAAGAAACCAAGGCACATGAGACAGAGACAGTAACATTTGAGGTAGAGCTCAGCCAGGCCGATGTTGAAGGCTCCTGGACCAGAGATGGGGCCAAGTTAAAGCCAGGGGCAAACTGTCGTTTCACAGCACTGGGAAAGAAGCACGCTCTTACACTGTCCAATCTTAAGAGAGACGATGCAGGAACCATTTCCTTCCAAGCTGAGGGTGTCCATACCTCAGGCAAACTGTTGGTCACAGGTAAGGCCTACTTCCTGTTTGTCTGGTCCTCTGCTGGTAGGGTCTTGGCTTTTGTTATAATGTACCACTTCATGATTGAGTCCATATAGTCTACATTATTACCTATTGCCCAATGGTTCTTGATTTTGCAGAACCACCTGCTATGATCTCCGCACCCATTATGGATATGAGTGTTCCTGAGAAGGAGAAGGTTACTTTTGAGTGTGAAGTGTCCAGAACGAATGCAGATGTTAAGTGGTTCAAGGTGAGTCTGCAGAGTGAAGACAGGAAAAATCAACTATTGAAACTTTTATAACATGTTAAAAATGATTCATCTTCAGGACGATGTGGAACTGAAACCAGGGAAAAACTTTGGCATCCATTCCATGGGCAGAAAGCGCACTTTGATCATCAGCAAATGCACCCCTGCAGATACAGGAAGTTACGTCTGTCGCACCACTGATGATAACACCTCTGCCAAGCTCACCGTTCATGGTAAACATTACTCCTGTCACAAGGCACATAAATCAACCAGCGACTCTTATTTAGGGTACAGTATAAAATCTATAGTTTATGAAAATTCCTTAAAATATTTCCCTACAGCCAGAGATATCAAGATAATTAAGAAACTGGAGGATGTGGAGGTGATGGAGAAGGAGAGTGCTGCATTCGTCTGTGAACTCTCACACGATGAAGTGGACTGTCAGTGGTACAAAGGAAGTACTAAACTCAAAGTCAGTGACAACATCAAGATGAGACAAGAGGGTAAGAAAAACAGAATTTACCCGAATAATTAGTATGATTCATTTATTAAATTGTGCTACTATAATCAATTTTGTATTTGAATCCAGGCAGAACCTATGTACTGCTGTTTAAGTCTGTTTCCCCAGAAGATATGGGTGATATTAAATTCACAGCTGAGAAGACCTCTTCATCTGCAAAACTCAAAGTGAAAGGTAAACAAGTAAATATGTTATGAATTGAAATCATAACATTTAAGCTTTATATGCTGTTGCATGGATTCGTTAACCTTTATTTTACAATGTTCAGATGTGGTTGCAAATGGATTCTTTATTCCTTTTGACAAATGTGATCAGAATGTTATAATAAATAATCAAATATTCCTTTACATTTGAAAATTCACTTTCTTCTAAAATTTAAACAATTGAGCTGCTCTATAATGATCACCATGCTATTTGGAAGTAAAATAATGATAGCATGTAAGCTAAAAATTTAATGGGCAATCTTGATCTCCGTCAGTTGGTTCAGCGAGCCACATGTAAAAGGTCACAAGTTTAGTACAATGGCTTCAAGAGCTCATGCGGTGCATCATTCTGATAATATTTAGTCTGATGAAAAAAAAGAGAAAATCCAGTTGCAACTTGCATTTACATTGTTATGCCTCATTGAGGCCTGATGGCAAAGAGAACACACCTCGTATGATGTCCTATTAGCTGAGGTTTAGGATAATTTCCCCGGGGTTTTATCTTAGCTTTCTTTCCTGACTGAATGCAGCGAAACATATGTGTGATGGTTTGTACATGTGACCTAATTGGTCCAGTGATTTTGGATACAAACTATTTTAAAGATACAAACTCTGTTTCATATTTCTAGCATACTTTGCTATCAGTTGACCATACGTTGCTGTAAGTTGCATCACTTTGTGTCTTGCTGGATGTAGTCAAGCAGCAAATGGCTTTCATGCACTGATTCCTTTTTAATGTGATGTAGCATTATATATTCTTGGTCTCTGCTTTAGCTCTAATGTGCCATTACACTTCAGCCCTATTTGCTCCGGCTTGAGCATAATTCAGTGGCGAACATCGCTTTTCCTAAAGTGCGCTTAAGCAAGGGCTTTGGCAAGGCTTATGCATTCATAGCCTCCGATGTTTCTTTATGGCGTGATAGTTGTCCCTGATTCCGTGTTATTGTTACTATAGAGCTGCCTGTCAAGTTTGTGAAGAGACTCAGGGATAAGATAGCGATGTACAAGCATCGTGGTCATCTTGAATGCCAAGTGTCACGTGCCAGTGCAAAGGTGAAGTGGTACAAGAACAAGACGGAAATCAAACCCAGCAAGAAGCACGAGATCAGAAGTGAAGATGTGTACCGAAAACTCACCATCAATGATGTGGACTCCGGGGATGAAGACTCATATACCTGTGACGCTACTGATGACAAGACGTCCTGTAAACTGCTTGTAGAAGGTAACACAATAGAAGATGACGAAGGTTAATTTTAAGCTTGGAGTCAGGTTTAGCAATTGTAGGGTCTCTGTGTTTGACTGCAACTATATACATACTCAACAAATCAAGCCATCAGACAATGAGGTATCTGTTTGTCTGTCTACTTATCTATTTGTGATGAAGTATATGTATTCATGGAAAACAGTGGAAGATTCTTTTTACTTTGCATCATGTTTAATCTACTAAGGAATTGACAATAGAAATTGGTATTTAGAATTATTTTGTTAAAACAAAATTAACAATTTAACGCCACTACAAGTGAAGTAACCTGTGCAGTTGTTTTCAGTTATTCTGATTAAAAGGCATCTGTATCTGCATTCCAGTTAAGTCCATTGACAAAGAATAGGCCTTCTTCATGGAAGACATTTGATGTCACAGTAGAAGAAGTACAAGTGTAAAAGTAAATGTCATGATGAGGGAATTATTTGCTTGATTTTGGGTTGCTGATATTGTGCATGCTTGCTCACTGTCACAATGTCTGTGCTCACAAGGATCCTTGAATAGTCATTGTCAATGTTATGACTAACATTTGTGCTTTTCCTACTGTGACAAGTCAATAGAGAGAGATGTCACAATATGTGAAAACACTGGTGTGATTGTACCACAAGTGTATAGAGGCTTTAGAATCTGACAAAAACCCTAGTAGATGATTTAGTTTGAGTTGCACTGCATGTACATATTTTTATTATTATATTTTATGATAATTTATATAATTAGATTTGGGGACATCTGTAATTAAAAAAAATCATATAAGGGCTTTTCATCAAAATAAAAAAAATAGTTTTATTCTTGTAATGTTTAGGCTCTGCTAACATTAATAGTTTGCCAAGTTCATATACTAGAACTAGGTCAAACTAGGTTCTGTACCATATTGCTAAAAATGTAATTAAATAATTGATTTGATTCTGGGTTTGTTAAAATATACGATTGCCAGATCTCAAGCAACATTTACAGTAAGATTTTATGTGTTTGACAGTTGTAAAGTGTTTGTAATGTGTAATTTGATTTAAGTCTTATAAAGGATAAACCAGCACTTTAACTGCACGCATTTTAACTTAACCCTTTTTTCGTGACCCCCTCCAGAGCAGTCCATCAGCATTGTGCGAGAGCTTAGTTCAGTAGAAGTGACAGAACCCTTTGCAGCAGTCTTTGAGGTTGAAATCAGTATGGAACTGGTGAAACCTCCCATATGGACTCTGAATGGAGTTGCTGTACAGGAGAGTGCCGATGTGGAAATGGAGAAAGAGGGCACGCTGCACCGTCTCACTTTCAAAAAGACCAAAGCATCAATGACTGGACCTGTGCAGTTTACAGCTGGGAAGAGCAAATCTCTCGCCCAACTCACAGTAAAAGGTAAAGGTGTCAATCCAGTAGTTATAATGAAGAGTATTTGTTTATTTGCACAAACTTTCTGTTAAAAATTCCTAATAAGATTCTGTTCCTCATATTTAGAGCGTCCACTTGAGATTGCAGAGCCCATTAAAGATGTCAAGGCGAAGGAGAAAAGCTCTGCCCTGTTCTGCTGCAAATTCTCCGCCTCACCCAAAGAGGTGAATTGGTTTAAAGGTCAGGTTCATCTGGCAGCATCAGACAAGTACAATATGAAGAAAGACGCCACAAGGGCTCAGCTTACTATTCAAGGACTAACTGGAGAAGACAGTGGAGAGTATCGCTGTCAGTCCGGACCTGCTGAGACCAAAGGCACACTCACTGTTGAAGGTACAGTGTGCACCTTTGTATACAAGTCTTACGGCTGCTGTCAGAAACACAGACAGGGTGGAGACACACAAAGGCAGGATGATGCAATGGAGATACTTAAAATTATAGACATGAACTAACTTACTGGCAGACGGGTGGATGAACGCTTTAGGCGGACAAGCAGTAATCCAAACGTACACACAGAAGTAATAATCAGTTTGAGGTTGGCGATTAGATTAGCTGGAGAAACATGAAGCAGGATTTAAATTTGAATTTAAATTGACATGAATGATTTTCAAAATCAAAGCACAGAAAACCTTGACAACAAAGCAAAAAATACCTTCAGGAGCAGGATTGGATGTAACAATCGCAAAATAAATACAACAGTTTCTAATTAAAACATTATATATTTTAGCATCTGTTTTTGGACTAAAGTGGACTCTGAACTAAAACTACCGTCTTTTTTCCTTTTTATAGTGCGAGAAATTAAAATTACCAAGCACTTGGTCGACACAGAGGTCGATGAAGACAGTGATGCAGTGTTTACGTGTGAGATTAACTATGCAGATGAAGAGGTACAGTGGCTTCTGAAGGACAAGGTGCTCTTCACTAATGAAGTCAACACCATCTCTCATGAGGGGAAGGTTCACAAGCTCATGCTGAAGAACTTGGCTCCTCAGGACGGGGGGACCATCACCTTTCAAGTACGCAAGGTGAAAGAGTCTGTTTCACTCAAAGTAAAAGGTAAGAACAGTTGCTCATATTATCATGCACACAAAAAAGATTTCTCAGTTAACACAATTAAGCGAACCGAGTTTCTCTCTTAAGTGACATTACATTAAATCAGTTTATTTCCAAAAGCCAAGCTTACTCAGATTATTTCAACGAATATAAAAGTTGTCAATTGGGATAAAAAGGTGAAAACATAATATATACGCACACACCACTCTATCCTTTCTCTCCTTTGCCCTCCAGAGAAGCTTGCTGTGTTCCTCAAGTCTCTCGATGATGTCATTGGAGAGGAGAAAGGCATGATAACTCTGGCGTGTGAGGCGTCCAAGCCCAGGGTTTCTCCTACATGGAGAAAAGAAGGTAAAGTCTTGAAGGCTGGACCCAAGTATGAGCTTCTCCACACAGGCAAGTCTTTGGGCCTGATCATCAAGGACGCCACCAAAGACGATGCTGGGGAGTACAGCTGTGATCTCGGAACTGAAATGTCCAAGGCAAAGGTCACTGTAAGAGGTTGGTACTGTTGTTTAAATAAACAGTTCTGCTGTGTTAGCCTGGATATGAATTGTTTTCATCAGCATCTTTGTCATTTTATGATCTCTGTCCCAAATTTAGAGATTGGTATTGGAATTACCAAATGGCTTAAGTCTGCTGAGGTAAACGAGGGGGAGACATGCAGCTTTGAGTGCATCTTATCTCGTGAGAACACAGATGAGTGCTCGTGGACTCTGAATGGCAAAGCCATTTCAAATGGAGGCCGTTTCAAAGTCGCCAATAAAGGCCGCAAGTACATGCTAACCATAAAGGATGTCACGCCTGCTGATGCTGGTGAGGTGGTCTTCAACATTCAGGACTTGAGCACTAAAACAACATTAACAGTTGAAGGTAAGCTGCATATCTATTTTCGAGAAGTAGAAAGTTAGAAAAAGACTAAGTTCTTGAAATAAACATGTCAACATCCCTCGGTGCAGGCAGAGCTTCATCTGTGTCCAGAGGACTGCAGAATGTTAGTGCTGTTCAAGGGGAAGATGCTGTATTTACCTGTGAGGTGACACAGGCTAGGTCCACTGTAAAGTGGGCCAAAGAAGGCAAAGCCATCAAGAAGAGCCAGAAGTACGACATCAGCCAAGAGGAGAAGGTCATGAAGCTCACCATCCATAATGTCTCTGCCCAAGACTCAGGAGAGTACAGCTGTGAAGTTGTTGGAGGTGCAACCACCAAAGGCCAACTGGAAATAAAGGGTGAGACATTAAAGATACTAACCTATGACAACACTTGTTAAGATTGTGGTTAAAAAAAAAAAAATCTTAAAATTGACATCAGTTCAGGGGTAGGGTTATTTTCTGAAACCATGGAGCAAGATTTCACAAATTCAAACTGTGTCTTTAGTTTTAGTGAGGTTGTTCTCTTTTATACAGAGCCAATCCATAAATTCACTAAAGTGCTAAAGGACAGCCAGGCAGACGAGAAGAGCTCTGTGACCCTGCAGTGTGAGACAGCTCAAACCCCATCAGCAGTGATCTGGCTTAAAGGGCACACAGAGCTCAAGGCAGGAGGTCGATATGAGATGTCCCAGAAAGAGAGGGTCTTAACTCTCACCATCAAACAGCTGGAGGAGAAAGACACAGATATCTACACCTGTGATGTGATCACTGCTAAGAACATGGCAAAGGTGACGGTCAAAGGTAAGAACCTTCTATGTATGTGTCTTGCATAGTTGATTATCTTTATATTTCTTAATTTAATAAACATGACGAGAATATCTTGCTTTTGAAAATATGATAGGGATATACTTTGAAAGAAAATGACCTCTGCTACGATACAGTATTATTGCGTACCTGGTGTTAACCATGTCATTCAATT
Source organism: Paralichthys olivaceus (assembly GCF_024713975.1). NCBI lineage: Eukaryota > Metazoa > Chordata > Actinopteri > Pleuronectiformes > Paralichthyidae > Paralichthys > Paralichthys olivaceus. The sequence continues at coordinate 8,005,371 of NC_091108.1, read as the reverse complement.
AAAGAGCATGAAAAACTAACATTCATACACTAGGGTATGTTAAATATTTTCAAGAATACATTTTTTACAGTTCTTCCATTGTCAATGCATTTTAGATGTTTTTGAAGGCAAAATCTTGTGCGCCTGTGTTCAGTATGTTTTCTGTGATCGTTTAAGTTGCAGTGTTGTCATGGCTCATAGTTTGGTTAGTTTCCAATTTAACCGGCACCTTAAATAGAAATAGATTAGTAGAATTGTTGCTACATCATTTGTATTTTCTAATAGAAGTAGTTCTGTGTGTCTTGCTTTGTGAGTGTTTCACAATAAGATTTTCTTTTTGTTTGACTGGGAGACAGCAAATTGTAAAAAGCATCCGTAAGTATGTGCTCATGCTTCCAATTGACCTGTTCCCAAATGAATTGTGTTGTTATGTTAATATGCTCCCTGCATAAATCAATATTTCCAATGTTGGTAATGATTTGTGCTTTTCAATTGTTTGGGTTCCAAATGCTAATGCCGACACTATGCTACAACCTGTTTAATATCATCAACCCACTGTTCATTTTATTTTAGCCCTTCCTGCCACTTTTAAAGAAAAAGTCAAGAACCAGGATAAAAAAGAAGGGGAGACTGTGACACTTTGTTGTGAGTTATCAAAACCTGCGACCGACATTCAGTGGAAGAAAGGCTCTGAAATCCTCAAAGCTGGAGAGAAGTATGAGATGAGGCAGAAGCACACCGCTTTGGAACTTCAAATTAAAGATTTGAAGGTTGAAGATAGTGGAGAGTACTCTTGTGTGTGTGTGGACCAGAAGACATCTGCAACTGTGAAAGTCAATGGTACGAATCTCGGCAAAGTTTTATAGAGAAATCAACCAAATAGTTTCACTTGTGTTGCCTTGTTCTATTTATTCAAAACAGTTTATGTCACCCATTTTGAGTAATGTAGTAATGGAAGTAATTAAAATTTGGTTGTACAGCATTGCCGCCGACATTCATACAGAAGTTGAAGACTCAAGAAGCTGAGGAGGGAGTGGAAATTACTTTGCACTGTGAGCTCTCCAAACCTGGAGTCTCAGTGGAGTGGAAGAAGGGAAGTCAGATCCTGAAGTCTGGAGAGAAGTACCAGATGAAGCAGAAAGCCTCTGTGAATGAACTACTGATCAACAAAGTGGTGCCAGAAGACAGTGGAGACTACAGCTGTGTGTGCGGAGACCAGACGACCACAGCTAGTCTCAAGATCAAGGGTAGGATGAAGATTATTATTCAGTTGGTCCATAGAAGTTCTTAAGTACATGTTTAGGCACATTCATTGTGGAGTCGACATGACATGCTGGATTTCACCTTGTCAGCATTTGTCTTTGTGTTTTGTGTTTGTTTTTGTGTTATACATGTAAATGACATGACATTGTAGAATCCATATTGTCTTCGTTTTTCTTTCTTTTTTTTTTTTTGTATTTCTTTATGACATGGTATTGTGGATTTCATCTTGTCAGTGTTTGTCTCTATGTTTTATTCCTCTTTTGTATGTTATGTATGTTATGTTCCATGTCATGGAATGTTTGTCAAAAACCTTATACAATAGGTTTTTGTGGAGTCTTCAGGATGTTGGTTTCTTCTTGTCATTGTTTGTCTTTGTGTTTTGTCTCTGTTTTTGTGGTATATATTTTTTTAAATATTTTATTTCATGACACTGACCACTAACCAAGTAATACATGCTCAGCCCAACCAGTGACCTTCAAACAGAAGTTAGAGACTCAGGAAGCAGAGGAGGGAGCCAGCGTCACTCTGCGGTGTGAGCTCTCCAAACCTGGAGTCTCAGTGGAGTGGAAGAAGGGAACTCAGGTCCTGAAGTCCGGAGAGAAGTACCAGATGAAGCAGAAAGCCTCTTTGAATGAACTGCTCATCAACAAAGTGGTGCCAGAAGACAGTGGAGACTACAGCTGTGTGTGCGGAGACCAGAAGACCACAGCTAGTCTCAAGATCAAGGGTAGGATGAAGATTATTATTCAGTTGGTCCATAGAAGTTCTTAAGTACATGTTTAGGCACATTCATTGTGGAGTCGACATGACATGCTGGATTTCACCTTGTCAGCATTTGTCTTTGTGTTTTGTGTTTGTTTTTGTGTTATACATGTAAATGACATGACATTGTAGAATCCATATTGTCTTCGTTTTTCTTTTTTTTTTGTATTTCTTTATGACATGGTATTGTGGATTTCATCTTGTCAGTGTTTGTCTCTATGTTTTATTCCTCTTTTGTATGTTATACGATTAAATATACACACGTGATAACATGACATTGACCACTAACCAAGTAATACATGCTCAGCCCAACCAGTGACCTTCAAACAGAAGTTAGAGACTCAGGAAGCAGAGGAGGGAGCCAGCGTCACTCTGCGATGTGAGCTCTCCAAACCTGGAGTCTCAGTGGAGTGGAAGAAGGGAAGTCAGGTCCTGAAGTCTGGAGAGAAGTACCAGATGAAGCAGAAAGCCTCTTTGAATGAACTGCTCATCAACAAAGTGGTGCCAGAAGACAGTGGAGACTACAGCTGTGTGTGTGCAGACCAGAAGACCACAGCTAGTCTCAACATTAAGGGTAGGAAGAATTGTAAAGAATTGGTTCATGGAATGTTTGTCAAAAACCTTATACAATAGGTTTTTGTGGAGTCTTCAGGATGTTGGTTTCTTCTTGTCATTGTTTGTCTTTGTGTTTTGTCTCTGTTTTTTGCAGTACATATTTTTTTTAAATATTTTATTTCATGACACTGACCACTAACCAAGTAATACATGCTCAGCCCAACCAGTGACCTTCAAACAGAAGTTAGAGACTCAGGAAGCAGAGGAGGGAGCCAGCATCACTCTGCGGTGTGAGCTCTCCAAACCTGGAGTCTCAGTGGAGTGGAAGAAGGGAACTCAGGTCCTGAAGTCCGGAGAGAAGTACCAGATGAAGCAGAAAGCCTCTTTGAATGAACTGCTCATCAACAAAGTGGTGCCAGAAGACAGTGGAGACTACAGCTGTGTGTGTGCAGACCAGAAGACTACAGCTAGTCTCAACATTAAGGGTAGGAAGAGGAGTGATTTGAACCTTTACACTGTATTAAGAAATGTCTATATAGTGTTTGAAAACAGACCATTTTCTTCCATTTTGTATTTGAACATTTTGTATTAGTATATCTAATTACTACAGATAAAGCATTGTTCAGGCAAAATCCCAGATTACTGCAAACACTGATGCTGAATTGGTAGGAAAATTATTTGTGTTACAATTTGATCAGAACTTGTCCTTTCTGTTTGTGAGTGTGTTTCACTGTCTTCTTTCTGTTTGTTGTCTCCAAAAATGTCAGCGTTCTTTGTGGATGTTGTATGTCAGATTCATCAGAATTTGTCCTTGACATTCTATGTGCGGAATCTGTTGTTGTTGTTGTTGTTTGGATGGTGGATGCAGTTTCCTGAAACACTTTTCTGCAGTGTCATCTGTGCTGTGTTAGAATATTTGAATTTTGACCTTTTCTTTGGAGGATAATTCATCAATTCTATCATTTCTTTCTGTAAATTTTAGAAAAAAACCCACAAAGGATGCAGGTTTTTTTGTTGTCACAGTTGGGATGCTGTTCTTTTGTGTGTTCTATGTGCTCCTGATAATGTATGTATGCTGGTCCATAAACCGTATTTGTCTTTGTGATCAGAGGAGCCAGTCTTTGTGTTGTGGTTTCAACAGTGTTATGGTCCTTGTTGATTCCTGAAATTTGTTGAGCCAGGTGATATTTAGTTTTCAGTCATTATGGTGAAGATATATAAATTATCATTTATCTTTCAGCAATTTGTGTTCAAATTGTTGTTTTTTTTAGCTGTGAAGCTGTCAGCTCCTCTTTCATCTGATAAATTGGAGTATAAAAGGCAGGAGACCAAGGAAACAATCGGAGGTATGAAAGGAAGATGGCTGGCTAGACTTGAAGCTTTATGTTCTGTATCCATCTTGATAATGGTCTTTGTGTTGTCATGTGCCGCTTTTCCTTAAATTGGCCCTGTACCTTTGTTGCTTAAACACTACAATAAGTGCTCCTGTGGCATCATGACTTTGTAGTTTACCAGATGTTAAAGTTTGTGGCACCAAATGTTGCTTTTTTCTGATAATTGGATGGACTTTGAATTTTCGCGTCAGTGTTTTATTTGCATTGTATGTGGCAAAACCAGCAAATGTAAAATATAGAAAGAAGAAACTCTTTTATTTGTGCCACATGTGCCGGTAGCATGTTGACAGTTTGATAATGTCATTAGCTCAAGTTTATACTGTGTAATTTATTTGTGTGTTGCATGTTTCATTGTCATTTGTGTGGTTTGAGGAGATTTAAGGTCTTTGAATTTGTGGCAGTTATAGAGAAAAAAATTATTATTGATAATTTTGATCATATAAGTAAATATAATATATGTTAAATACTGCCATCAGTCACTTACTGTATTTCTATGCCATGCTTTCCATAGCTGCTAAAGACAATCAAATCAGGCAGGAGATCCGAGAAACCGTGGAAGGTAATTTTCTGAAGCTTGTCTGTTAAGCCCATTTGTATTTGTAATTAATCAATGTGTGCAATGCAAGGCTTTGTTGAATGGAAGCCAAACAGAATTGAAAGAGAGAAAGTGTCAGAGTCTTCGATGGTGGTCAGACAGAAACTTGTTATGTCAGCTTACATTGTGTCTTGTTGCTTCAGGGATTGCTTTTAGGCTGAATATGCCCCCCCCCCCCCCCTTTGGCAACCTTTTTCCCTGTTAAATGATCTGTGTCATATTTTGGTGCTTACGCTACTTGGGTTACTGTTGCATGGAGGCTGACATATTGATATTGAGACATGGCTTTGTACCTATCAGCCGCTTAGAGATGTTTAAGACTCATTGATTATAATACACGTGTTCAATTTCACAGCTGTGACTGTGCTAACTACTGGGCAGACTCCTTCACTGCAGCTCCTCAAACAAGAGATTCAGAGGGATTCACAAGAGCGGAAAGTGGGAGGTGAAGGTAATGAGACCTGTTTGCATGGGGTTTGTTGGATACTTGGACATCTGTCAATAATGTCTACGTCTTTTACAGGAGAGAGCTTATAAGCACACTTAGAACCATAGAACTGGAAAATACATAGTCAGTAGGCGAGTCCAGATTTACTGTGTGTGCAGCTTGTTTTTCCTGCTGAATATGAAGAAGGAGGCTTTATGTTCTTATTAGCTGTCATATATGTTGCTGTAAGTTGTTGCACTTGTCTAGTTGTGTCAGTGCCTTGTTTACTGCAGGTCTGGGTTGAATGTGGAACATTTTACTGCTCTATATTTATGGCAGCACTTTGTTGGATTGTTTTTCTGTGTTTGATTGCTGATAACGATCTGTGAGAGACTAAAGGAGAGCAGCTTTAATTGTTGTAGCTTGTAGCTTTATCGATTTTGTTGCTTTTCATTTTCAGAGATACTGCTTACCCCCCCTGTGACACTTACTGGGTGGACACGAACATATTTAATATAAGGTCACAATCTATCAGTATGACAAGTTGTAAACAGGGACAGTAAGCAGGGTTAACTAGGGGATTTGGGACTGTGTGTGTTTTACAAGCTCTGGTGGACGGTATTCAGGGACTAATCACTGTAAGACTGTGAAATTAATGTCGTGTCTTATCCCAGTTGAGAAGACAGCTGCAGGAGTGTCTGTGAAACAAGATACAGAGAAGCAGGGGACCAAAGAGCCAGTAAAAGGTATTGGAAGCTTCCTGCTTCCTCATTGTTTCCTGTCTTAAAGGGATAGTTCACCGAAAAATGAATAAAATGAATGAATAAAATAAATGCCCTCTGATATCTTCCTACGAGATGTGTTCACGGACCCTTGGACACACCATTGTGTGGCTATATCTGCTAGCTTAGCCACTTCCAGTGGACTTAAGCTCAAACAAAGACCTTGTTTCTACTTGAATATGAATGTCAGGGCTTGCGGATACTTGGATGACACCTCGCGAGCGTGAGGCATTTTCTGATTTTTTTATTATGTCTGAAGTATAAGTCGCCGGCTACTTCAATTGTGTCGGATTCGGTCACAACAAAGTTTACCCCTCCAAAAGTGTTTTGTGGACTCACTCACCCCTCCATCGGCATAGTTGTTGGTAGATAATGAGTGAATTTTAATTTTCCGGTGAACTGCTCCTTTAAATACTCTGTTACCAGATGCAGGTGCTCTGCTGATGCTGTCTACGGTCTTTACACTTGTTATATGTTTGGCTTTAGCTGCGAGGAGTTGGAAATTGGCAAAACTAATTGAAAGTAAAATTTGTTTTTACAGCATTACATCGTATAAATAAGAAAAGATTGTATTTAATTAAACTAAATTGCATATTGTGTTAGTATCTGGCTATAGCTGCTATGTAATATTTGTCTTTGCACTGCAGTTCCTTGTGCTTTTGGTGGAAGTGATACAATAAGTGATCAGACTGAAGAGCTAAGCAAAGCTGAGGAAGAAATTAGCCTAATATATAATGTTAGCTTACAATACAGAATTTCCATCCATGTGGTTGTGTTGGTTGCCATTTGTCACTGTGTTACTGTTGTCCCTTGGCGAGAAAGTTTTTGGTCATTGCACTGTTCAAGTCCCAGTGGTTTTTGTCTCGGACTTTGTGGCTCTAAAATTTGTGGCACGTTGCTTTTGAGCTGTTGCATTGTTCAGTCTGTTCGTGAAGATTTAAGCTGATTTGAAATCTGTTGTTTCATGTCTACCAATAACTTCAGTTACAACAGAGAAGTCATCAGTTTCAGCAGTGACCTTCAAAGCTGAATCTGAGAAGCAGGAATCCAAACAGAGAGTTGAAGGTATGTTGTGGGTCAATAATCTTAAGAGTACGTTTGTAATTATTGGAAGTGGGTTTTCTGTTTTTATCCAGTACATATTTTGTTTGCTGGGTTTTTGCCAAAACACAGGCTGTGATATCAGACCGCTATGATGTGACAGAACATCTTTGTGTCTTCAAAGCTTTGTCAACAGTCTGGCTCATTTGTTCTTGTTCGCTGAGGAGTTGGAAATTGCATATTGGCAGCATCATTGAGTTACAGTCAATCAATTACTTGCTGTTGCATTCAGTATTGTTGGGGTTTTTCTTTGTTGCATTATATTTTCAATTCCACTATCATTATTGCGTTTATGTCACTCAGTGTTTCTCACAGCAGATATTTAATTACACTAATCACACTACACCTGCAAAGATACAAACTCTTGCTGTTTCTAAAGCCAAAATCAAAAAAATTGAAATCACAATTTAAGTAAAATGAATATTTTTATATTCATATTGTTTCCTCTTTGGTGCGTTTTTTGTATATTTTGTATATTTAGTCTAGCTTGTTGTTGTTCTCTTCATACTCAATTGTGAATGCCTGATATATTCTGCGTTCTGGATTGTTGTTGCCTCCAGTGAGCTGGGATTGAGAGCCTTGATAAACATTTAGGTCGCCTTGTGTTTTGAATGAGAGCAGGGATTATTGGCTATGCATCATGCTGCTACTTGCACAAATGTATTTGTGTGTTTGTGTGTACATTTAAAAACACGGATACATATGGCTTTGATTTTTTTTACTTCAAAGCAGGTAAGTAAAAATCTGAATTTTTTTACACAATATCCACACTGCAGACTACAGTCTGCTCTGCATCTGTCCTGAAATCCTGTGGGTTACAACTGGCAAACATCTATAGCTTATTCAATGTATTCGATCCCCAGTTCTTCCAGCCACTGTCATTCAAGACCTTAAGGGCCAGGAGGCTGAGGAGGGCGGTAGTGTCACTCTGCATTGTGAGCTTTCTAAACCTGGACTCATTGTCGAATGGAAGAAGGGAAGTCAAGTCCTGACGTCTGGAGAAAAGTACCAGATGAGACAAACAGGATTCAGTTATGTGCTACAGATCCACAATTTGACACCTGGAGACACAGGAAACTATTCATGCTGTTCAGAGGACGCAATAAGCTCAGCTTCTGTTGCAGTAAATGGTAGGATGGAGACTGTGTCGTCATCGTATTCTGTCCTCTAGTCTCTTGATTCAGTCTTCTTCATTTCACTCTTTTTCGCCGTCGCCATTCTTTCTTTTCGTCCATCAGCTGCCCCAGTCATATTTACGAAAGAGCTGGAAAGTGTGACTGCTGATGAGGGGGACAGTGTCACGCTGCACTGTGAGCTTTCTAAACCAAGTGTTTCTTTGGAGTGGCTGAAAGGAGAACTTGGTCTTTGTCCTTGTGCCAAGTATGAAATTAGACAAACTGGACAAATTGCCACTTTGCTAATCCATGATGTAGATCCAGAGGACTCTGGGAGTTACACATGTGACACTGGTGGACGTCAGAGCACTGGACATCTATCTGTGAAGGGTACGCCTGTTTGAAACTATAGTTTGCAGGGGAGATACTTGATTTGTATTTGTAACTAGTAAGACCTTTTATTTCTGTAAATAATACACATTGAATATTAGGTGCTTCCACTGCCTCTACCTCATCTGATCCTCATCTGATACATTAATGGTTAAAATCAAACACACAGGAGAGGCTTCTTGTTACTTAAGGTGTAACTAAACCCCTAAACCAATGTATTTGTGTATTAGTAATTAACTGATTGATTTAGGTCCATATCATGACATTTTAGTGCGAAGACTTCGAATTGTACACTTTGTATAGTAAATATGTATCGTAACTGCCCTCTACTGGTTGATAGCTGGCAATTGCAATTGTATTTTGCTTGTGGTTTATCTGGAGGGAGTGTCACTCACCACCCCTCGTATAAAAAACCGACAACAGACACTAGTAGACAGAGGAGTCTGACGATCTGATTCTGCAGATTGTGGGAGAGGAGTAATATCAAAGAGTGGAGTGAGCTTATTGAGTATATTGATGGAGCAATTACTGCAAAATAACCCCTCTATAGAAATATGATAGATAAAGTGTCCACAGGCTCACATTTTGAGAGTTGTAGAGATACTTTCACAAGGAATAGTGTGTCTCTCTCTTGAGATGAGCAGTCGACACACAGTCAATGCACGTAGACTCACAGTCAATGCACATAGACACTTACACACTGCAGGAAGGAGTTAGTTGGCGTCTCATGGCCCCACCTCCCAGATCTGCACTGTAAAGGCAGATTTAACATTTCCAGGGTAAAGGCACTTCAGCCTTAACTTTGGGGTGAAGCTACACTTTAAGCTTTGTTAGACTAAATGAGGATTTGACTCAACATTTGGATAAAGACTTGAGACTAAAAGATTTTGCTATTTTCTACCTCTGCTATTTATATAGGGTACCTATTAACTCTCAAATCTCTTAATTTAGTTTTCTCGTAATTTCTTTATTTTCTTCCCCTGCAGCCCAGCCTGTCCTTTTCAAAACTCTGCTGCAGAAGGTTGAGAGACAGGCAGGGGAGATCGCTATTCTTCGCTGTGAGACCACAAAACCCGGCGCAATTGTTGTCTGGAGGCATGGTGACAGTGTGCTGACATCCAGCAGCAAGTACCACCTCAAACAGGAAGGGACTGTGGTCGAGCTTGTCATCTATAAACTGCAGGGAGCTGACTCTGGAGAATATTCCTGTGATACAGGCAGTCAAAGGACGTCAGCTGTCCTCACTGTGCAGGGTAGGCTCTGTCTTTGTAAGAGTGTCTTTCTCTCTGGAGTCACGTCTTTCTTCGTGTCGCATCACTCTTTCTTGTTGATTGAACGCTTGAGTGTGAAATGCATCAATCTATCATCTGGAGATCACATGTGGGGTCTTCTTGACTGCATTTAAATATTCAAGCATTGTTTCTCATCCCACATGTGGTTCTGTTTTGCCGTTCACTCCTTTCAAAGCACGTGTTCACTTATACGCACCAGCACTTTTTTGTCGAGTTGATCACTGATCATCATTGTCATCATGTCATCATTTGCACCCATTTCTCCTTGCACTTCACTAAAATTAACACACCATACTCTGTTTATCTTCACTTGGTATTAAATAACAGCTTGACAGATAAATTCAATCACACTTTGATCACAGCCTGCAAAACCTAAGCGATGTCATTGTCAAGTATTTGCTGATTTAATTCGACAAACATCTAACTACTTTGCTGAAATGTATTTGCCAAACAGAGGTCGAGATTACCATACTGAAATTCTTGGAGAGCTGTGTTGTCTATGAGGGGGAAGAGGTCCGCTTTGAGTGTTTGGTTTCTCATGAGGAGGCACCTCTGGCCCAGTGGAAACTCCAGGACGTCCCACTACAGAATAATGAAATGAACCTGATCAAGACTGAGAGCCGAGTACACAGCCTCACACTCAGAGGTGTCACCACAGCCGATTCAGGAACAGTTACTTTCACTGTGGGAAACCACACGTCCACTGCTTCTCTAACAGTCAGAGGTAAGAGAAACATTTGGACCATTAAGGCAACAGTGCTTCTACAGCAACATCTGGACTTCTGTTCATTTCTTTTCTGTCGTCTGTCTCATGGGACACCAACTTTCTATCTTTTCAAAATGTTCCTGCAAAGAATCCCACTTGGATTCTTGTCACTTTCTTATTCATACCACGTGTTTACAGCATATCCCTTCGTATTTCTACAGTATATCTTGAACACCCCTCTATCCATTGAATTTGAACTAACGTCCCCTTTCCTTTTACACCTTGTTTTTAAATTACACATTGGTCATGCTGATCAATGTCTTTCCCTTTCATTCTTGTATTCTGCATTTCTCTTTTTTACTTTACACTTTATTCAAGTAACTTGTCGTACAGTAGCTTTTGATCCTGCAATGTTATGTGTTGTTAAACTCTAATAGTTTAACTCTTCCATTCCCTTTACTCCACTATAATGAAACTGACTAAACCAAATATACTTTGTTCTAGCTTTTTGTCAATAGAGTTAATATTTTAGCACTTAAATGCTGAATGTGTTACAGTACCCTTTTTTCAATTTTTAAGTGTAGTTTAACTAGTGACCTTTAACAGTGCTGTTCATGTTCAGTCTTAAACTTATCCTTTGTATGGAATTATTAAAATTGTGATTATAAATATGTCACTTCTGAGTACACTGTGTGTTGCGGTGGATGTGTTTGCCTCTGAAAAGTGTTAGATAAAGCATCCTAATCGATAATGGTTTTTCTAGCAGCTGCTCCTGTGTTATTCAAGAAGGAGCTGGAAAGTCAAGAGGCCACAGAAGGAGGCAAAGTCACCCTGTCCTGCGAAACATCCAGCCCTGATTGCAAGGTAACCTGGCGCAAGGGCTCGTCTGTACTCACCCATGGGGAGAAGTTCACCATTGATCAGAGAGGAACCACTCACACCCTGGTTATACACAAGCTGAAAGTGGAGGATAGTGGAGAATATACCAGCCATACAGGGGACAAGAAGAGCACTGCTACTCTGACTGTGAAAGGTAACACGTCTCTGGTCTCCTCTCATCTTCATCCCTGCCGAAGTCCATATTCCATTCATCCATGCCATTCGCAAGTAGTGGATGCATGCAGGAAGTTTTTTTGGTTTCATTTTAAATATTTGTATTTAGTCTATGATCTAATGCTAGTAAAATCAAGTATTTTGTAAATATTAAAATCAGTTTCTTTATAATGGATACACCCTCGTAGTTGATGCCTTCTGGAAGGTTTGCAGAGGTCTGATCACTGACCATCATCCCGTTCCCCCATCAGAGCGTGTCCGCATAATCCGAGAACTCTACGATATCACTGTCACCACTGGGCAGGATGCAGTCTTTGAAGTTGAGCTGTCACACTCGGGCGTGACAAACGGGGAATGGTGGCTTGCAGACAACCTCCTCCAGAATAATGATTTGAATCAAATGAGCAGCCAGGGCAGAGTGCAGCGTCTGACCCTGAAGATGGTAACCACGGATGAATCAGGAGATGTTGCCTTCGTAGTGGGAGAAGAGAAGAGTGTGGCCTGTCTGCTGGTGGAGGAGAAGCCCAAAGGTAAAGAGGATGACATGGTCACATGAAGAGTTTAATCATCACATCCATCTCCATCGACTACCAAAGAGCTTTGTTTTGGCAAATGGAAATCTGCTTGCACCATCATCTTCCACATATTAACTTGTACATGCGTTTTCTTAACACATTTTATAGGTTTTGCTAGTAACACTAATACAACTAAAGGAGACAACGTTCCTAACTCTGTGATTTATTTTCTGAATTTGACAAAGATTTCAGTACTTCAGTTATAAAATGTTTGTCTCATTATTTAGTTTTTTCTTTTTTAGTGACACATGAATCTCTGATCTCTGATCAGATCGTGATTCACTTTGCCATAAAAAGTGTGGTAGCATATACTAATCAGTGCATGCTTTATTTTATTGTAAATAATGAATGCAAAAGCTATACAGAAAAAGAAGACTGCATATAAATGTTACTGATAATAAATCTCGTTACGGGTTTTCCACATTTACAGTGAAAATAATAGAGAAGCCGCACAACACTTTGGCATTAGAAGGTGAAACTGTCACTCTGGCCTGCACCATCTCTGACCCCAAGGCCAGTGTCACCTGGATCAGAAACAACGTGGCCATCCAAGCAGGTCTCAAGTGTGACCTGAAGAAGAATGGAGCTTTCCACCAACTTTGTATCCTCAACGTGGTGCCTGAGGACTCAGGAGTGTACACGTGTGACACTGGAGATGCACAATGTGAGGTCACGGTGACCGTGGAAGGTAAAGAATGATGCTACCTCTTAAAATATTCTTGAACCTCCGCTTCACTCAACCACACAGCCAGTCTGGCATCTGTGTGCATCAGCAAGACTTTCATATTAAGGCCCTCAGAGAAGTTGATCTTGTCATTTCAACATTTGCTGCAAAACATTTTTGTAAAAAAACATTTTACATTCTCACCAGGTGCCCCGGTGTTCTTCCGGAAAGAGCTAAAGAACGAGGATGCCATAGAGGGTGATGATTCTACCCTGCGCTGTGAGATGTCTAAGCCAGGGATTTGTGTTGAGTGGAGGAAAGGAGGCATTGTCCTCCAGCCCGGTAAGAAGTATAAGATGAGGCAGGAAGGATGCATTCAAGAGCTCTGTATAAGTAACTTGGATCCTGAAGACAGTGGCTACTACACCTGTGATGCGGGAGATCAGCTCACTACGGCTTCTTTGGCAGTGCAAGGTAGCCTTCCTACATTACTGTTGTGTTTGTCCTTGATTGTGCATTTTCTGTCATACTTTTTTAGGCTCAGTGTATGCGTATTTGTATTTTTCACTCAACAGTGAAAGAAGTCTTCATTGTTTCTGGTCTTAAGACCACCGACGTCTTTGTTGGGGAATGGGCAACCTTCTCCTGCCAGCTGTCTGGTAGGGCACCTGGCAAGGTGCAGTGGTGGTTGGATGGCTCCTTGTTGGAAAACAGCCCTTATAGTGAGATAGGGCTGAGCCAGGGCCACACCTACACACTGACCTTAAAGAACCTGGCCCCAGACGACTCTGGCACTGTCATGTTCAAAGCTGGCAGTTTAACATCAAGCTCCAAGCTCTTAGTCAAAGGTATCATGTTACAAAGAAAACCTTGAGAGACTGTGAGAAGCAGTTACTCTTTTTTTTAACCCTGCAGCCTATTTTAAATCCAAGGATGTGCTATTGTAACATAAATTTGCATATTAGTCATTGGCATTTATCATATTTTTTAATTAATTAGGATTTAAACAAGACTAAAATGTACTGAATCATCTCTGTTTTGCATCAACAAAATCTGGTGTAATTCCTCTTGAAAAAGTGAATATATCATGAACTACAATTGTTTCTTGCAGGGTTGCATAGAAAGTTTCAAGTTATTAATTAACGTTATATATGCCATTTTACATTTTAGTGCTCTGTCATGCATGAGAAGCATTTTTCCTAATTGTATTAATAATTGACAATATTGAGTTTTGTGCCATATGATTTGACACAACCAAAACCTACAACTTGGTGCAGCACCACAGCATAGTTTTGTTGGAGTAGAGCAGAGTAGCATTTAAACCAAGATAATAAATAAATTTAGTTCTTAAAGAATATATGATTTGCCATGACGTTGCTCATCTACAGTCAATTACAAATACAGTCAAATTAGTGCTGTTAACAGTCTACCTTTAAAATGCACACCACTAAGTCAACAACCTTTCCTGCAATTCTGTATAACTCACAAAACTTCGATATGAAAATGAATTTGATACCTCAACAAATGAGCAGTGTTTATCACGTTGCTATTGTTTCCATAAGCAGTGTCCCTGACAGCTTGATCAGTCTTAAATGTTGAGGCTGTTATCTAAGTTGGATATTGTTGTTGGTTCAATGACCTCCTAGGTTTCTTGCTGCTGCCCCAACATTCCCCTGATGTTCTTTCATTTGATCTGTATAAATAACCTCTATGTTTTGGCTGGATAAAAGCCTTGACTATGTTTTAGTCAAATTAGTGTACTACTCAGCGATTTGATTACTTTTGAAGCTGTTGCCAAACATAGATTTTATAACTGCCTGTGGGAAACAGAGACATGGAAACAGAAGGGATCCTGGAAACAAGCTTCTGCAATTCTCAACTTGTTGTTCCGAGTCAGGCACCAGTAAAGTGTTGAAAGCCAGATGCAGGATCATGATTATTACATGGTTAACTGTGCAGCCCTAACAGAATATAAATATGCCTTGGTAATATAAAGGAGTGAGTCTTATTTGATGATTTGAGTAACAAACATTAGGTTTGGTTTTGGGGATGTTTAAGTTTGATTCATTTTTGATTGTACAGAGTTAGTCAAACACTTAATTGCGACAACAGAAATGTTGTGTTAGTAAAGTGCTGCTCCACCAATCCCTGCTGGCCGGCTGCTGTTGAATACTCATATTCCACCTCTACCGTCCCATCGCACTAAGCCCTGGCCCTAACCCTCAAGCACTAAAACTGCTAACCTCCCCATGATCCATCACTTCTGACCTCTCATTAGCTGTCAGCTCTTCTGGGCCTTTGGTTGTGACTATTACCCCGAACCTTGACGGTTGGGCTTTTTGACCCCCTGGATCCTTATACAATACAATACAGTGGTCACAGTGACCACTGAAATATACATATTTTCTCATGGCACATGTGGTTTGTATTGGACAATCTATAAGTACATATTAATGTCATTCACATTCTATTTTGTTAATCTACTTTTGGGGGTTAACAAGCCCATCTGTCATCCGGCATGTCCTGCATTGTATATCGTTATATCTCACGGTCAAGGTTTGACCCTATGACCCCTGACCCCAACCTCAGATCCCACAGTTGAAGTGGTGAGCGAGATGGAGGACCTTTGTGTGGTCGAAAACCAACCGGCTGAGTTCATCTGCCAGTATTCACGTCCGGTCAAGGCTCAGTGGAAGAAAGACGGGCAGCCATTGCAGCCTGATGGCCGAAGGGTGGTGGTGGAGCAGGACTGGAATGTGGCTCGCTTGTACATTAGCAGTGTGTCCGCTGAGGACAAGGGCGCATACTCCTGTGAGGCAGAGGGGACCTGTGTGGTAGCTTCACTTCATGTGGAAGGTGAGCTTCCCTCCACATGGAAAGACCACCAACCTTTAGGGAATCTCCTCTGCTCCCTAAAAGCTAACATTACTTTGGCCAAATAAATTGATCATCACAAAGACTGTGCTGTGTGTTGGCAAAATCCCATTCGAGTTCACGTTCTTAACACTGTAGCTGTCTGAATATCTTTTTTGAGTGTGCTCTTTCTTTCTTCATTTTTCCTGTTGTCTTCTACAGGCAAACCTATAACTATTGTTCAGGGCCTGGAGAATGCAGAAACCTTTGATGGAGGGGAAACACTGTTTGAGTGTGCCTTGTCTCGTCCTGAGAGCAAAGACTGCCGCTGGCTTCTCGATGGCAAACCAGTGAAGGAATCTCCTAATGTTGAGATTGTGTCATTTGAGAGTGGCCGTCGTCACCTGCTCCTGCTGAAGGAGTTGCATGTTAAAGACAGTTGCACAGTGACCTTCAAAGCTGGGACAGCATCCACATCTGCCCAACTCTCTGTCAAGGGTGAGAAAGCTGGAGGACTTTGAAGTTGTATTTACAAAAATCATGCATGAATCATGAATTCTTCTATTTCATTACTGTAACTGTCCTTTTACCTCTAATTCTATGGGTTTCTGTCATTAGGGTGGCAGCTGGATGTTGTGAAGGGTCTGGAAGACAAAGTGGCTGCCGTGGGAGAGAGGGTTGAATTTTGCGTCGAGCTGACTGAACCCATCCCCGCGGCAGAAGTAGCCTGGTATGCAAATGGAGTTGAGCTCAAGCCCAGCGATCTCTGGGCTGTGAGGGCTGATGGCTGTTCCTATCACCTTGTCCTGAGACACGCACCACTTCTGCCCCAGCAGGAAATTACATTTGCTGCTAGAGATGCCCTCTCTTTGGCCAAGCTCACTATCATCAGTAAGTATTTGTGAAGTTTATACATTTATAAATGAATCTCTATTTTTGAAGCGAGAGAAGAGAATGACATGTTACATTATCTTATCATCTCAACCTCTGTGTCTTCATAAAGTCACCATTACCAAAAAAACTATTGAGGGCAGACATTGAAAGGCTGACATGACTTTCTAAGTATTTTTTCCTCAGTGTTCATATGAGCTGCTTTTCTTCCCCACAGCTGTACCTGATCCCCCAGAGGACCCAGAAGTCCTCAATAAGACCAAACAGTCTATAACCCTCTCTTGGTTCACTCCACTACATGATGGAGGGAGTCCTATTCTTGGCTACAGAGTGGAGTTGCGGCTGGTAGACAGCGCCCTCTGGCTTCCGTGTCAGTCCGAACCTGTGTGTAACACAGAGTTTTTGGTTGAAAATCTTATCCCCGGGAGTGGCTACAGGTTTAGAGTGGCAGCCATCAACAGAGCTGGGACTGGAGAGCCTGTAGAGCTGCCTCAGACTGTGCAGCTTGGTGAGTGGATGTGTTGTTCAGTTCATGTGGAAGTAACATTTCTAATGCCCACCAAGACATTTTGTTTATTTTTGCTCAATGACTCCTAGTTTTTGTACAAGACGACAATAAGAGATTGAAAACCTTGTCATCACTTATGACAAGAGGAAGTATCTATACGAAATCCAAGACCGAAATAGTGTTACAAGCATCAATAATCTTGTATCACAACCCCAATCCACTGCCACTGCTGTATGTGCAGCCTGTTGAACTTGCATTACTTTACTAATTTAAAAAAATTCAAACATTTAACATTGAAACACAATATACATTGTGATTGGTCCAATCATGATCAAATGATGATGCCTGTGGTTAGGCTGGTGTATTTATCTCAAGATGAATAGAAATCCACAGATTGGTATAATAACCAAACAGAGTATTAGGATAATTTTAATACCCTTACTTTTGACACTTGTATTATTTTTATCACAGATTATACATTTTATATGATGGGACATATAGACAGACTTATAAATTAACAGCATTTTAACAATTACCAAATTTTATGATAGCAATGTAGAGAATTTAGTCTTCTTAACTATTATATTATGTGTGTTTGTTTTCTTTATGTTACACAGAGGCACCTACACAGCCACCAACTAGTCCAGGTAAGACAATGTATTTGTTATGTAGGTTTCTTATATTTATCCTACAAATTCTATTGTAGTTAAACACCTCCACATTCATATCCCTCGCAAACAACATCTGAGGCCCTTTTTTTGAACAATTGTCATAGTAAGTTGCATTTTGTTTATCGGTACAGAGGCAAAACAGGGCGAGCCAGAGGCCCTGGGGCAGCCCAATCTGCCTCCAGAAGCTGCTGAGGAAGGTGATGTCCACGAGCTGTGGGAGGCTTCGGCTAAGAAACGTCGCATGAGTCGAGAGCCCACTTTGGACTCCATCACTGAACAACCTGAAGACGATGGTAAAGGTGGTAAAAAACAATCAGATCAGAAGGATCTAAAGTCCTCAGAGAAAGTGGAAACCAAATCTGAAGTGAAGGAGAAGGCCATTGTGTCTAAGAAGCAGACAGAGTCCAACTTGTGCACCAGCTCTGAGGATGAATCTCTTTCAGGGGGTCCTACACTTGTGTCCTACCTCAAGAAGAGCAGCAAATCTACTGTCACAGCCGTCAATGAAGCAGAGACAATGACCACTGAGAGGTTCTTTGCAAATTTCCAGATGGCTGAGCAGAGAACATTGCTGCAAACTGAAGTGAAAACAACCACAGTTCATCAGACAGATAAAAAAGAGGTGACTACAGAGGAGACAAACATCATGGAGATCAGTAAAGAGGATGAGCCTGAGCTTAGAGAAGCCGCCATCAAAATTCAAGCTGCCTTCAAGGGGTACAAGGCCCGTAAGGACATGCGTCCTGTCTTCAAAGATGTCTTTAAAGATCAGACCAAAGAACCAAATGGCACCATCCATCTGGAATGTGTGGCAGAAGGTAAACCTGAAAAGGTGTGTTGGATGAAGGATGGTGAACCACTAATTGACGGCAAGCACCACCATATTGATATCTATAATGATGGCACTTGCTCACTGGTCATCACTGCCATCACCACAAAGGATACAGGAGTTTACACTTGTGAAGTCACCAACAAGTTCGGAGTCAACTCTCATAGCGGTAAGGTCACAGTAGGGACAGTGAGAGAATCCTCTGGGCGACGGCCACTGACGGTGGGCTACAGTGCGGACAGTGAGCCTGAGAGCTCCTCAGGTAGTGAGATGGACGAGTCACTGAGGAAGGCGAGCAGACGTCTCCGCCGCCTGTTGCGCACATGTCTCCCACCAGATGTTGAGGAAGAACCATTTGTCAGTGCAGATGAAGGAGACCTGCGAGCCCCAGATCCTCAGTCTTACCGTGAGGATGACAATTACATCTACATTCGCTTTGATTCAAGGACAGAGGCTGAAGTTGCCTCTAAGAGGTTCCAGGAGATGTTTACAATCCACGGAGTTCCTGTAGAGACAACCATCCAGGAGGCAGGGCCTCTTAGAATGGAGTTGAGAATTAAAAAGGTGGGCTACATCCAAGATGGCACACAGACCCCCACACAAGAAAGACAGCCTCCTGCATTCATGGCTGGAGCCCAGGGTAAGACTTTGTTACTACAAACATACCTAACAACATATTCAGTTTAGTGCTGATTCATGCTTTATTCAGCCATTTTTTAACTTTACTTTCTACTTGGTCTCGTTATCCAGCTGCCCCAGTTTTTCTGACAGAGCTGCAAAGCCAAGACGTTCCAGATGGTTATCCCGTCAGCTTTGACTGTGTTGTGATTGGCAAGCCTCCTCCAACTGTCCGCTGGTTCAAAGATGGCAAAGTGCTGGAGGAAAATGACCATTATATGATAAATGAGGATCTGGAGGGCTGCCACCAACTCATCATCACCTCTGTGCTGCCCACTGACATGGGCGTCTATCGCTGCACAGCTGAAAACAGCAGCGGCATCGCAGCCACTAAGGCCGAACTCAGGGTTGACTGTAAGTGAACATGTATAACATTCCGAATGCAAATACCTGTGTCTGTCCAAAGTCCAAAACTCAAACTGCCTCTAAATAAAACTGCAGACTTATATACAGAATCATATAAACACAGTGATGAACACATTGTCCTTTATTTCCCTGATTGATTATATAATGCTGAATATCAATCCTTTCCATCAGTGTCTTGCAGCTCAGATTATGACACTGCTGCTGATGCCACTGAGACATCTTCATATGTCAGTGCCAAAGGCTACATGTCCAGGTGAATAAACTACAAACTGTTTAAGCATTTCTAGAAAGATGTTTCAGTAAAGGTATTTTATAATATTAACATGACATGAACACTTGATGTGATCTATGCTGCTGCTCTCATACAGGGAAACTGAGACCTTTGAGTCTGTGGCTGAAGATGATCAGTTACCACAGGTTTTGGAGGAGCTTCATGATGTTCATGTTTGTCCAGGTTCACCTATTGCTAAAATGCAACTTAAAGTAAAAGGTAAGTTTGTTTGAATGGTCTTATAAAGTCTACTTCCATAAAATTGCCTATGAATTAAGAATAATATCTTTTGTCCTCCAGGCTTCCCCAAACCCAGATTATACTGGTTTAGAGATGGCCACCCTCTGCGGCCTTCAAAAAGAATCCTGTTTCTAACAGACAGAGATGTTCACGGCCTGGAGATTCTGGAGGTGAAGAAAGAAGATATGGGGGAGTACTCTGTTTACATCACTAATGCAGCTGGTTCTGCGTACTCCTCTGCCAGACTGATAGTTCTAGGTATGTATGCAAAAGTCGGGAATAATCATATTTGAAATTATTTCGAGTTTACAAATTGTTTATAAAATACTCACAGACAGTAACAATTGTGTTATGTAACAGGTCCAGGGGAGATTATGCCACAAGATAAGAAAGGTAACCTAACTTTAATCTACACATTTGGTACAGTTAAGTTAATAGATATAATACTATATTATATGTGACATTGCTCTTGTCCTATACTGTATTTTCTCAGATTCCAAAGAACCTCTGGTGCCACCACGCTTCCTCGAAAGGTTCAGCAACAGGAAGGTGAAACAAGGAGCAAGCATTACACTGTCTGTCAAAGTAGAAGGTTTGTTCACTTCTTACCCTTTATTTTTTCTTAACAGGATCAGATCTCATTGATATGACTCAAGATTTTATCCAGCTCCTAGGTTTTCCATAATTTTGCTTTCGATTCAAAGTTCACCGTACCCACTTTTACCTTTCAGGATCTCCCACGCCCATGGTCTCCTGGCTAAAGGAGGAGTCAGTGGAGGATGTCCTGTGGATTAAGCCTGATACCAAGGGGTATAAAATAGCAAGCTCTGGACGCCAGCACAGCCTCATCTTGATGGATGTGGGCACAGAGTACACTGGTGCCTACACCTGTATTGCTACAAACAGAGCAGGACAGTCCATCTGCACGGCCCACCTCGAGGTGGATGACGGTAAGGAAGACAAAAACATTCTGAGCACTTAATGTCGAAATTATGATGTCATGAGAGAATCTTAAAACTAGAAGCAAACCTCATACTGCCTCAGAGTTTGTCTTTTCAGATGTATGTGTCCCCCTCTTTTCTGTAGCATCACAACAAAAGAAAGAGACTAAAGCCTCAGAGTAAGTTTTTCTTTGAAATTCAATGTGGAAATGTGTAAAGAAATATAAAATACCTGAAAATAAAACCATTTATTTCTCCTCAGGGTTCTTGGGATTACAGTCAGTCCTCCAGAGGGAGAGGCTAGCACTGGAAAAGGTGAGACAAATTTATAGTAATATCTTTTTTGTGGTAATAAATGCATCAAATTTATGGTGTTCTTTCCTCTTTTTTATTCACCTGTCCCCTGTTTTCCACTTTAGAAGGAAAAGTACCGTACCTAGGTGAAGTAGGATCAGAGGAATTCCTTATGAAACTCACCTCCCAGATCACTGAAATGGTATCAGCCAAGATCACTCAGGGTAAGTCTTTGTTATGGACCAACTTTAACTTTGCAATAAAAAATTACATTATTAATTTCAGATTTAATAGAAATTCAAGTTACAGTTTAAAGCAATTTCTACCAAAGAAATACTGTATATTCCACAAGGGAAGCTTAAAAATTGGCAACAAATCTTAGAGCTAAGACAATGATGTTACATCATGCCTGGACCAGATAAAACCATGTTGTTGAATCATAGTTGTTCAAATGTATTGTCTAGTTCAGTTGAAGAAAATCTGCTTATCTTAGAATATGCACAGAGGAAGATGTACCAGCTCCAGAGATGATACTTAGCCAGTAAATGATAAACACTCAACCTGCATGTTCAGCTAATAATAATAGTAATAATAAAGAAAGGGGGTGAGATATAATAACTTACTTGGTGTGAAATCATTAACTCACTATACACGCAGCAAGCTAAAAGTCATTTAACAACTATATGTAACCAAAGCCCTATATTCAAATACGTATATACATTTTGATCCCAGAGGAAACGCCTCTCTTAAATTAACTCCTTCTATCTGCGGTTGGAATGAAAATCTACAGGGAACCAGTCCCTTTCCTATATTATACCTCAGTGTCATAAGAAACATGCAATTTGTTGTGAATGGCTTTTCTAATGCTAACAATGTAGTTATAGATAATCCACATATTACAATGAGTTATTATATGTTGGACACAGTGTTTTTGCCAGTCAGGTTTGGTTCGGTGAATTTATTCTGATAATTCAAGAATTAATGTATCTGAATGTTTTAACACTTCAATTCTTGAATTTGAATTCACTCTCCAGTACATGTAGGATTGACACCAAACCTCACACACGTCTTTTGCTGCTTTTCTTGTGCTTGTTTCTTCAGCATGTTCTGCTTTATCCATGTGTTTGTGACTCAAAACCTCTCATTGATTCACACAGACATCATTCCTTCACCATTTTCACATCCACCAGTTTATCAATACAACAAATTAAATGCTTATTCAACCATTAATTTGTTATTCAGACAGCTTTCAGAATCATGAAGTGCTCCAGTGGATGAAATCTTGGCCCAAAAATACCAGTATGTATCCCAAATGCATCAGCTTCATAATAATTATACTTATACTAATAAGGAACATGACTCAGGGAGACAGTCTCATTGAACTTCATTACAAACTGTTTGGACAGAAACAGTTTTGACATAAGTTTATTATACATCCAGGAAAACAGATGTTATTTATTAAATTGCATTTTTTTTTACATTTTATCTT
This sequence comes from Paralichthys olivaceus, assembly GCF_024713975.1. Classification (NCBI taxonomy): domain Eukaryota; kingdom Metazoa; phylum Chordata; class Actinopteri; order Pleuronectiformes; family Paralichthyidae; genus Paralichthys; species Paralichthys olivaceus. The sequence continues at coordinate 7,982,687 of NC_091108.1, read as the reverse complement.
GTCTCCGTGCAGCAGCAGGATATTATTCCTAATTGGTTTCATCCATCGACTGTTTGTAAAGATGGACGACATTTACAGCTCATCAAAAGTGAAGCCAAAGCATTTTGATTGGCCCCCTTGTGGCTGGCCACAATATTGATCACAAATCCCACCTCCTCTGTGTTAGTGGATGGGACATGGACCAAACTAAAATACACGTCAAATACATGGTTCTTATAACACTGGTGTATATTTCTGCTAAGTTTGGTTGTTTGATGCTGTCGCCTGGAATGACTCGCGATTGTTGAGTGTGTGTATCAGCGTGACCTCGATGCTGTGGCTCCATCCCCCGATCGCAATTGCAATATGCTCCAAATGTTGCTTCTCTGGATAGATGGAAGAAGTGGAGACGTGCCATCCATCTTTATTTACAGTCTGTGGTTTCAACTTCTGGCTTGAATACATGTTCACAGACATGTATGTGAAGAGCTTAGACAAAAAAATGTTTTGTCTCTACTGTACTTTTGTTTTGCATGTTGTGCCAACACTAACACAATCAATAGTCATTAGTAGTATTTTAAGTGATGTAATTGTGTATTTTTTTTAATCTATAATACTCATTTTGTGAAATCCTACAATAAATCAATTGTCTACTCATACAAGCACTAAATTATATCCAGAAGATGTGGCACTCAGTTATAACTTGACTTGTTGTGCCTCAGCTAAGCTTTGACAAATTGAGAGTTTGAGAAAATTGAAATAGCTGGTCCGTGTTAGCTTGAGAGGCAATGCTAAAGTGATCAACTGAAGCAAGGGACTGAGAAAATACTTGAATGACTCCTATCTCATGCTACACCTGACAATGGAATGGGGTTAAGCAAGGCAATGCATGCTAGTGCACCAATTTGTGTATTAATATCTTCTACATCAATGTAAGCAAAAAAATATTTCTTAATGCTACATGTTTAAATTCCCTGTGCAACTTTCCGGTGTTCCTGTGATCACCTGCCTTCATCCTTTCTGCCCCAGCTTCATTACGCGTACCTGGTGTTGACAGTGACGATGAGACCAAGACTCCTTCTCCATCACCTCATCACGGTCGCTCTCGTCCTCCCTCCCTCATCGCTGACTCCTCCTCGGAGTCTGATGAAGGGGACGCCAGAGGGGAGGTGAGATATGAAAATGATCCATGTATTCTACAGTGGACATAAATTTGTGGACCACAACGTTATTCGATAATTCATATAATTTAAATTTGATTATGACCTGATACAGAGTGACCAGAAAAAGAGAGATACCTGTCTAATATCATGCATCACCACACAATAACCCTGCAGTGTTTCAATTTGCTGAGAATTCCTTTAGTTATTTGTGTGGTGATTTGATCCTATGGTAGATTTTAAGGCTGGACTTACAAGTGATGTTGTATTTTACAACTTATGAACATAACTGGAGATGAAAAATATGAGAAACAAGCAGAATCTGAACAAAAACCAAACATGGCAGGTATGTACTAATGGCAGTAATACTTGAACAGTTTCTGTTCAAGAATAAGCTGCTTCATCGAACACCAAGTTCATGTAATCTTATCACAACCTTTTTTTAAAACCTCATGTGTACATACATTTTTACATATATACATTTTTACAGATGTTTGATATTTACGTGGCAACAGCGGACTATAACCCCACCATAGCAAGCAAAGAATCAATCTCTCTGAAGGAGGGACAGTACGTTGAGGTTTTGGACTCAGCTCATCCGCTCAAATGGTTGGTCCGAACCAAACCAACCAAAACGACGCCCTCCCGCCAAGGCTGGGTCTCACCTGCCTACTTGGACAAGAAACTAAAGGTATGTCACAAGACTTACCTCATTCATTGTTTTGAAGCTTTTGAAAGACCACGATATTAAAGGTCATTTGTTATTTCAGCTCTCAGCTGATGCAGGTGACCTTCCAGAGACAAGTGTAGAGGAGGTTTCTGAGGGTGAATACAAGAAGAAATTATTGTAAGTAAAGCGCATCTATTGTCTACACTCCCAAATCAAAGACTGGAGCCAAAGACAGCATCATAATTTTTATTTCATGTCTCTAGCCAACTGTTCCAGGACCTGATAAATGGTGAATCAGAGTTTGTAAAGGAGGTTGACTTCTTTACCTCTCATCACATGAAACAAGCAGACAGCCCTGATTCACCTCCTGATGTCAACAGCCAAAAGGAAACAATATTCAGGAACATTGATGATATCAAGTCCTTCCACAGCAAGTGAGCTCACCTCTTTATGACCCCTCATTTAAGTCAACGATTTGCTAAATAGCACAAATGTTAATACAAAATAAAATAAAAGAGAGATTTTCTTTATCGTCTGTGCTTTAATTTCTCTGCAATTCTGTTTTTAGAGCGTTCCTCCCAAAGTTGAGTGACTGTGACACAGATGATGATGTCGCCATGTGCTTCCTGAAGAATAAGGACGGCTTTGAGAAGTACCTCCAGTATCTTGTGGGTCAGGCTCAGGCAGAATCTGCAGTCAGTGACAAGGCTGTCCACCGCTTCTTCAAGGTGACACAGCTCGTGTTTGGTCAGAGCTTTTTGCTATTTGCTTTCCTGTTGATTTTGCAGTGCGTCAGGACCTGAGCCCCTTACATTGTCACCACAGACAAAAATGTTGTTGCTGTTTTAAATAAAATGACTCTGTAAATACCCAGTCATTAGGGTGAATTAATTAATTTAAAAATCTTTCTTTCATCACACTGTAGGAGTACACTGAGAAAGTGCAGGCTGGTGCAGACCCTTCAGATCCGCCTGTACGCAGCATAAACACCTACCTGCAACAACCACTGGAGAGGATTCAGAAATACAAGGCTTTCCTCAAGGTGACAACTTTGACAAAGAATATTCAGTTGATCTGTTAGGATTCATGACTTGTATGTGAAGGGCATTTGGCTTTAGATCTGTATCACTATCAAGTTTCCTACTCTTGATACACCCTCAGGAGCTCATTCGAAACAAGGCGAGAAATGGTCAGAACTGCTGCCTCTTGGAAGAAGCGTACGCAATGGTGTCTGGACTCCCTCAGCGCTCTGAGAACACCCACCATGTCACCATGATCGAAAACTATCCCGCCACACTGGAAGTACTTGGAGAGCCAATTAGACAGGTAGGATATAATTTATAATCCAGGAATTTAGTGAAGAATATAGGAGCTTGATTATGTGTTTGACAGTCTATGAATCTTTCTTTTTTTGGCACTAGGGACCCTTTCAAGTGTGGGAGGGAGCTCCTGGAATTAGGTCGTCCTCTAGAGGTCACCACCGCCACGTCTTCCTCTTTAAGAACTACTGCATAATCTGCAAACCCAAGAGAGACAGCAACACTGACACACAAGCATATGTCTTTAAGAACATGATGAAGGTAAGACTCTTTATATAACCACACCTTTCCCCTGAGACTTTCTACTTTACTGTCATCATTCTTCTTCTTGCTGCAGCTGAACAACATTGATGTGAATGAGACGGTGGAGGGTGATGACAGGGCCTTTGAGATCTGGCATGAACGTGAGGACTCTGTGAGGAAATACACTTTGCAGGCCCGAACTGTCACCATCAAGAACTCATGGCTGAGAGACCTCAGAGAACTGCAGCAGCGATACAGCATGCCTGCATGGAGTGAGTTGGACACACAAGCACACAAACACACCATATTAAATATAAGTTTCTTTTCTTATTACCTCGTTTATCACATTAACTTTTATGATTAATCTGTTTTTCTAGGTCCCCCTGACTTTGATGAAATTCTGGCAAACTGCACATCAGAGCTGGGACAGACAGTGAAACTGGCCTGCAAAGTCACTGGAGTACCCAAACCTACAGTCACCTGGTACAAGGGTATGACATTCACACCATATTTTTGGTCCTTTGCTGTAATGGACAATATATAGACTAATTGAGACAAATAGTTCAGGCCTTCAATCTCTGAGTTCCTGGCTAACTTGGTTTACATGTACAGATGGACGTGCAGTGGAGGCAGACCCTCATCACATCGTTATTGAGGACCCTGATGGTTCCTGCACACTGATCCTGGACAACATGACGGCTGATGATTCTGGACAGTACATGTGCTTTGCCTGGAGCTCAGCAGGCAACGCCAGCACTCTTGGAAAGATCACGGTTCAGGGTAGGTGGCGTATAGTTTGATTGTGTCAAGACTCAGCAGATGTTTTTTTTCATGACCATTATGATGCTTTAATGTGTTATTAATGTAAATGATGTGTTTCTGGCAGTACCTCCTCGTTTTGTGAATAAAATGAGGAATGCTATCTTTGTCGCTGGTGAGGACGCTCAGTTCACCTGTGTCATACAGAGCGCCCCCAACCCCAAGATCAGGTATTGACACCTCACTTCTATTTGTTACTATAAAGCTTTAAATCATCTTGATTAAATGTTAAAAGTTTTATGGAAGATCTATGTTTGTCTAACGGCATATTCATCTTTTATTGTTCTAGGTGGTTTAAAGACGGCCGGCTGCTGACTGACCAGGAAAAGTATCAGACCTACAGTGAGCTCCGTAATGGAGTTCTGGTCTTGATAATAAAGAACCTGACAGAGAGAGACTTGGGACACTACGAGTGTGAGGTTGGGAAAATACTTACATTATATTTGAATCATATCACTTATGTTCTGTTCAAGTTTATTTGCTCTTAAAACCCAAGATCTGAATCTTAGAATCTTAATCCTAATGAGTTAACAACAACAAGTCATCTTTAAAAACATATCTCTTTTGTTTCCAGCTGTCTAATCGTCTGGGCAGTGCCAAGTGTGCAGCAGATGTAGTCTTACCCTCTGCTGTGGCCCGAACTGGTGAACATGCCATCACTATTGAAGGTACTTTATCCAAACCAAACTATGTTTAATCATCTTTTTCAGGTTCTGAAACAGTAGAAATATAATGATTATTATTTGTTTTAACACAGATTTAAAGATGGATTCATCTTAAACTCTGGATGTGTTTAGCGTAGACGGGTCATTTGTCTTCTTGTCTAAATCTTTCTCTTTCCACTTGTTTCATAGTTACTGAGCAGGAAACCAAAATACCAAAGAAAACCATCATCATGTAAGTGTGACTCAGTTAAAATGACCTTCATGCATGAAATGTGACTTTGTGCTGTGGGACATTTAGACAGGAGTTAGAAATGTAGCTTCATATTTTGATATCAGACAATCTGTTAAAGTCTGGATTCTTGTTTCTTGACAGACTTCTAGTGCAGAAGTTGGCTTCTTTGGTATAGATTATTTTTCTATTGTTGCACAGACATCCACTGGCTAAAACACAGCAAAGGCTCAGAGGACATTTGTGTGTGCTCCTGTAATTGGCCCCGTGAAGGCCTCACTGTGTGGTATTTAAACCTGGAGTGCGAAGGATTCTTACACAGTGATGATGAAATGTGGGGGCAGGTTTCACCAGAGTGTTGTCTTCTTTAACCAGAAGCTTTATTATAGCAGCTCCTAATACAGCAATTATATGTCTCTTCAAATCAATTCAATTTCATTTATATAGTAAAAGACCAAAAATCAGATGTTTGACTTATTTGTGGCTTATTTTAAACCATACATGGTAAATGGTGCACAATGCTCCTGAATGCATGTGGCGTCTGTAACCTCACACTTTAATTTCAATTTTTGTGTTGGGTCATCTTTTTTATGTTTAGTGACAAAACTCAATCATCTGCACACAACTCTGTATTTTGCACAGAATATCTTCATCAGCAGCTCTAATATTATCTATATTCATCTTCTCAATCCAGTGAGGAGACTATAACCACCGTGGTGAAGAACCCTCGTATGAGGAGGCACCGATCCCCCGGGTTCACTCTCACTGCAGCCCACCGCTCTGAAACCTCCACCCCAGAGCCCCCTGCAGCCAGGCTGAGGAGGATGCCGACACCAAGAAAGACCACTATCCCTACCCTCTACGTCACTGAGCCTGAGGGTGCTGAGGCCAGAGCCATGGAGATTAAACCCAGGTGGGTTGAGGTGGAGGAGGTCATTGAGTACAAGGTCAATAAATCTCCCAGGCTGCTCAGGAGGAGAGGCATCTCACCTGCAGGCTCTGATCGTGCAGCCACTCCCTCCAGACCCAAAAGGTCTCCACTGGAAAACCCAAACGCTAACAACTCCAATAACAAGCTGGTGGAGCAGGCGCAGGCCGAGCTGCAAGGAGACGTCAGCAGCCAGCCGCTCTCCTGGGAGGAAGTGCAGGGCAACGCTCCCTCTGCTGAGCCACGTGAGCTCTCAACGGTCCTCACTCCAGCTGGAGATGACAGCAACGACAGCGACGACCTGGACGATCAGCAAACTGTGATTTTTGAACCTGAAGATGAAGATAACGATCCCATTCTGCCCAGAGAGCAGGAGCCTAAGAGCCTGAGACAAGGAGATCATGTTTTGACCCTTGAGGACTTGGAGGATTATGTTCCAGAGGAAGGAGAGACCTACGGCTCCTCCAACGTTCCTGCTGAAAAGCCTTGTGAGATCTCAGTGCTGCAGAGGGAGATTGGCGGCTCCGCAGTGGGGCAACCGGTGCTCCTCAACGTGGGGCGGCCTGTTGTGCCGAGGCAGAGGAGCAGCTTCTTCGGTCGCTTCAAGGAGCATCTCTCCAGCAGCCTTTTCTCCTCCTCCTCCTCCTCCATCCCTCAAGCCAGCGGAACGAGGCCCAGGACAGAGAGGTGCGTCCCCATCCAAGTGAGCCACGCGAAGCTGGAGGTGAAGCCCTCATACTGCTCAGAGGTGCAGAGGGTCGAGGGGGGGCAGCAGAGCTTCAAAACCAAAGTATCAACTCAGACGTACGGATACACATCAGTGGGAAACCCAGTCATTCTTCAAATTAGAGATCACCATTTTCCAAACCAGTAGAAGCAAACATTTAAAAATTGGTACCACAACCCTCTTAGTCTTAAATGGGGACATTTCTACTGACCTGATGAAAAAGAGCAGAGAAAAGAAGACGTATATTCACTGCATTTGACCGACCATTCCATTTTGAAGCTTGCCATCAGATTATAGGCTCATCCTCCGAGTCTTTTTTACGGTTAGACTGGTCTCTTTAGACCAGGTGAGTTGGAAAATGAAGGGGTGAGCAGGTTTTCAGTCCTGTTACAACTGCTACATGTCATCTATGTGTTGTACAACGCACATGATGGCCAGAAGCCCAGAAACTAAGGTTTGACATTTTACTGACGTCTGTTGCTGAGAAAGATTTTGTAAAATAAAATGTTTCCCTCATGAATAACTTCACAAAATCATAAATACTGATCTACTAATATCACCTAATCCATGTATGATCTTCATGAACGTTTACCATATTCATTAACAAATAGTTTAGATATTAATCTTTGCGGTTTGACTTTTGTACCTTTGCACATTCGCAGTGCCTTGAATTCCTGGATCAGCAAACGTTGAGAGTTCTTGACTGTTTATGACGTCATGACAACGTGTCTTTTTCAGAACTAAGCTAATTTAAATACACAACACAGATCGTGTAACGTTGACAACAGTGTTTTGGTGACTGTTGAGGTCAGAGTTGTCGAAGTGAAATCAAAGATGTGCGGTCAAATCATGGTCATCGTGGTAAAATCAGACAGAGGTTCTCCGCTTCTCTGGTTGTGAATGATTTCCTAGCGAGCAGCTTTTACAAATATGAGATTTCTACAAGAAAGTTGTTTATAACAACCTGATTCACATCGGATCTCTAACCGTGTCTCTTCAGATATTTGGGAATTGAATGTTAAACTTCACTTTTTAGACATTTTGATGCAGAGCAACGACCTGTGAACTCACAGGATGCCACAGGGATATTAATATGTAAGTGATAGATATTTAGATGAGTGGCTGCATGTTGTTTGTTTTTCCAAAGAGAAATTGGTTCATGTGAAGTAACCTGACCCGTCATCGTCATATCTGAAGTGAATGTTTGTGCGTTTGTTTTAGAGCTCACAGAACCTACTACCTTGTCAATGCAATTTAAAAGGTGACTAGAGTAACTGACGCTTTAGTGAAGTGTGGTGATGATGTTGTTTAGAGTCTTGTCTTAGTCACAAGGATGATGGTTTATATTAAAGGCACTAACACATTGTAACTGCTTGTACTGTACATGTGTAGTTTTTGGAGACATGTGACATCAGTGTCAGTGTTAAATCTAAATTAAATACATATACTGAAAATACATTTGTTTCTTTATTACATGAACACATACGGATTCTTCCAGTGTTGTGTTTTAACATTTATTGGAGTTTCAAAAGGTAACAGTCTCACTGCTGGACAATTAATGGATGTGGTACATAGTGACATTGTATTTCCACAACAAGCATAATATGTTATTGCTGGTTAAACGGCAAACGATGATTAATTAACAATTAATTATATCTTACAACAATACCTCAACATTATCTGCACATAGGAATGGGTGTTACAAAGGTGCCTGAATATTATTATCTAGGTACTTTCAATATCAAGGAAATAAAACATTTTGACATGAAAAAAAACAACGCCAATATTGTTTTCTTAGCTCTCAAGGAAATTTATCTTGTGCTTGGTTGTAAACGATAAATAAATAAGCCATTTCATTTGTCCTCGTAGTTAAAAATGTCTCCTTTTGTTAGAAACCCCATACAGTCTACTGATAGTCATTTTACCCTACACACGAAGCAGCAAAGTGAAAAAGCTACACATACGAAAGTTTTACAAATTTACAACACTAAAATTGTCCTGTCCCCCCCCCCCCCCCATGTTCTGTTGCTTTTGTTCTTAACTATTATTCATTATTCCTTTCAGGGGATTTAATCCAACTAGAGCGCATCAGTATTTATCCTCATCCCACAAACCAAACTTATATTGAGTTAGCACATTATGAGGCGACTACAGTGGTGATTTGCGTGTATACCTGTCAGTAAACAACCACCATGTTTTTCTTATTCAAACAATAAGAGCAGCATAACTTGCTGCCACTAACCAGGATATCTAGATACAGGATTTATTCACACCCTCGACAAACCAGTTAACCACGTGATGGAGTGAGTTACACCCTGTGTGTGTGTCTATGTGACCGTGTGGGTGACAAGACCATGTGTTCAGTAAATGTCCAATAGAGAGCACTCTACCATGCCAGTCACACATCAAGTAAGGATTTTGGAGTATCTTTTTTTTTTTTTTATACAACTGAAAATACAAATATAAAAAAAAAACACACTCTTGTCAGTTTTTAAAAAATGTTCCACTTTAAACTATGTTTTCATATAATTCTAAACACAAATGTAAAACTCACGCACAGACCGTCATCTGAGGGAATGTACACAACTGGAATGGAGGTCTGTGGTTTTGAGAGGAGTGGCTGGACGGACCGAGAGGTGTCAGGGTGCTGGCGTCTCCTACGAGGACATGTTGATCTTCTTCACCTTATTAATTTCCTGAGGGAAGAATAAAATATTTTACAATGCTCCAAACATAGGTAGTTAATGCTGATCAAGAAACAATATTACAAAGTTTGAAAACATGTTAATCTGTGATGAGCTAAGAAGAGAGAACATTAGCCAACTAGTAATAATTGAGCTCGAGTGTTGTGTTCTGCAATAGTGACTCACCTCGAGAAGAGCGTTTTTTAACTGCCCGTAAGCTTCCTCCAAATTATTGTTGACAATAATTACATCAAACAAACCGGGTTCTTTACCTAGACGAACACACGTTTATCATCAGTCATTATTTGAACATTTACAGTATATGGTTTGAGTTTTTCCGCAGTGATTACTTACCTAACTCCATATCCACCTCGGCTGCATGCAAACGCCTTTGGAGACTCTCCTCTGACTCGGTTTTTCTGTCTCTTAAACGTTTTTCCTGAAACAGTTAAAAAACATCTCAATGAAAAAGAAGCATCTAAAACCTGTGTGACTGGTTCCCAGTGGAACAAAGCAAAGTCACACCTAGGTGGAGACAATAGATGTGACAAGACTGGTTACTTGGTGAAATGCATTTCATTGTGTTCTCACCAAGACTGCCATGGATGGAGGCTGGATGGAGATGTAGATGGGATTCAGGTCTGTCCCTTTAATGTTCCTCACGCCCTGCATGTCTATGTCAAGTATACAGATGAGGTTCTTGGCTTGGACGTCTTGCACAGCAGCTTTACTCGTCCCGTACATGTTGCCGGAAAACTCTGCATTCTCAATGAAATCGCCTTTGTCGATGGCCGCCTGCATTATCTTCCGTGTAACATAATGGTAATCTGAAATGAGGACAAAAGAAAAGAAAAACTGCTGAACTGATGCCCAGAAGTTTAGAAATGATAATTTAACAGCGTCGTGAATGAGGAGGGATTTTCTGTACCTTTGCCATTTTCTTCTCCAGGTCGAGGATTTCTGGTTGTATCTGAGGAATGAGGAGACGTTTTGTCAATAGTTGATTGATGGATAATAAAAACCATCTGGATTTCATGACCTTTTAAAGATCGATAATAATCATTATTTTCAGGCCTTTTTTAAAAATCTACAATTGCTTGTTAACTTGAGTGAATTTAAACTTACGCGATACACTGAAGCCAAAGACACTGTCGTATTCCTTCATGAGCTTCTTCAGCAGGGTGCTCTTCCCTGCCCCTGACGGGCCGCTAAACACCACAGGCCTGGGTCCAGCCATAGCTGAAAGAGAGGCAGGGTGTTGATTATGGTAGAAAAGAGGTTGAGGTTGGAAGGACTGGCGCACAACCACTGGAGTCCTGTGGTGTGAGTCATCATAGGATCATCCGTCAGTGCACGAACATATGAGTTCAAAAAGACGGTGGTTTTAAAACATTAAAGCCGGTCAACAAGTTTAGACAAGCCCCTCTCTGGTGGGATGAAAATCATGAAGTGATTAGCCAGCGGTTCTCAAAGGGAGAGGGAGTGATCGGACCAAAATATCTCCCGCAGGAGCAAAGGAAATTTACTGGTTAGCAAGTCATGAGGTTACCGTGGAGATGTAGAGGAACGATTACTCACTAATTGGAGAGCCCTCTTAGGAAGAGATGTGGGGTTGGGCCACGTGGAAACCAAGACACAAACCACAGCAGCAGACGAGAAGTTTACCGACTCACTATATGGATGCAACTGTGAGGTGAAGGGCAGCATCTGCTTTACTGAAACTCTGCACTGATGCTTTCATGCTAAACTACATATACAACCTCACGCTTAGGAGAAAATATGAAAAGAAGCAGTGGGTGTTGCTCTCTGTTATCAGGAGATACTCCGGGTCACACGTGTGAATTTGTTTCTCATTGAAACCTAAATGTTTCCCCTGCTCCACCAGCAGGTTTTACATCACGTCTGTGGCATTCAGGAAGAAAGAAACATGACTCTTAAAGCCACACAGCCAGTCTGTGTTTGACAAAGCACACGTTAGTAAAACATGCATCTCTCTTAATGTCTCACCTACTTTTTACTGTGACATATTCAGCTTCTTTCCCCATTAGCGATGATTTTTAATTAAGCTACTCAAGTGAATGAAGTATATCCCTCCTTACCTTTCATGAGAACACACAGAGCTCAAACAGGACATTCAACTGAAGGGTGTGGCAAGTGTCTGCTTATGAGCAGGAGGGAGGAGGGAAAGAGAGGGCAGGGCCACGTTCACCCACAGCTACACGGAATATAAATATAAACATAGAAACACAATGATCTGAACATGTGTATTATTTTTAGTCCAAAGACTGAGAGGAACCTCAGACTGTGTTTGTCAGTCAGCTGATTTTCAGTGACAATTTTGAGCATCTTGTCAACAGACACTAGCCGAATGAAACCAGTGACCTCTGTCATATTAGACGACTAAAACAACAGACACTTACATCAACAGCAGGAATCTGAGGGGTTAGGTCCAAAAATTAGGTATTCCATGTGACAGGACTAAATTACAAAAAGAAAAAAAGGTTGTAAAGAAGCCTACTCCATCTTAAATACAACTGTGATCTGAACTGACCTCTGTGGTCTTTTCTTTGAAACTAATGAAGCCACGCTCTCGTCTCCAGGCATATCAGATGCAGCGAGGTTGTGTCTGCAGGTGCAAATGACAAGAGCCACTCTCCACTGCCTCTTGAACGCTTCAGCAGCTAAATAAAGGTGCGGTTCTTTTTTCAGAGGTCAGTTTAGAAGCCCTAACGTTTCCAGGGTCCTGATTTAGAATGAATATATTCTTGCCCCCACCCAAAAATCCTTCTCCAGCAGATAAATACTTATTTCCGAGAGCCTAAGAAATGGGCCTTCAGGTCTTATATTACAGTAATTTGGGGACGCAGCTTTCTGATGCTATTCACCAAAGGTTTGGTGCAAACTCCCACCACACACCAGACAAGCTACTACAATAAAGGCATTCTTATTCGTATTCATATTCTTATATTCCTATGATCTTGCTTTTGATTAATTTGATCCTTGAATCTTTCTAACTAATAATTAACAAAATCGTATTTGCCTTTCTTATTGACCTGCAGCTGCCAATTACTTGCACAAGAAGCAGCCTCTTGTACTTAGATTAGAGTTGCGTGACAGGAAATGAGAGACGTGACATTATGATCAGTATTGGAAGCTGCACCCATGCACTCATGTGAGTTAGGTTTGCTTCAAGCAAAGTTTGAGTCATTTCAAATCTATTTGGCGTCTGTATACAGCATGACAGGAGTTCATTTCTGGAGTTGAAACTATAGGTTGATTATTCTATCAACATAAAATTAAAGTTAAAAACCCCCAAAATGTTTGACAGTTCCAGGTGTCATGATTTTATGCCTTTAACAAATGTATTTTATGTCATTACCTTAAATGTCATCTTATATACTAGTACATAAATACATTTGAAAACTACATCGGGATCTGGCAAACTGTGTTTAGACTTTGACCTTTTAACAGACAAAATTATTTCATAATTAAAAAAGAAAACTCTTACAAGGTTATTCTGTAAAGAAAATAGTAAATTGTTACAACCCCAGAAAGTTGTTAGTACAATAAACAGTTTGTACTGTCAGTGGTGGTGTTAGTTTAGTTTACCCTGACAAAGGAGATTCATGTGGGCAGTTGTTGAACCAGTTCTCTTCCTTATTCTGTCCAAAGCTCTGAGCTCTTCATTGTGCCTCATTTCAGCTGCTGAGATCACAGTTTCCATTCAATATCAAAGTGTCCTAGTGTCTACAACCTGGAATCAGACTTCTTATCTAACTGAGGCATAGCAAAGTGCACTTTGACTGGTAGGAGCAATAAAATGTCATGAATATTAAACTAAAGAAGACTGCCATGGACAATAGATACACTGAATTGATCTTTACGTGCAATGATGTTTAGTCTGTAATGAAGTTATGTACATTTCATCAAATGGTCATTTTGACAACTGACAATATATTGGCTAAAATATAAATGTCATGATTTCTGTGGCGTTCGTTTAAACGTGTGTTAAGTACATTAACAAAAAAAGATTAGCAAAAATATACTCACTAGTGCATCGTAATAATCAACCTATAGTACAGTGTATCAGGATATTACTTAAATAACAAAACGAATGCAGGACTTTTCCTTGTTATGTTGTGTAGTGTATGTTGTGTCATTACACTGGACCTATTTTCTTCCACCGCTGAACTGAAAATGGTTCGTTTTCATTAAGAAACTCCTCAGCTCTCTGCTAAAAACAGGTTTAACAATGACTTCCTGTCTTTTCTGTTTTTTTCCTTTAATTGTATTTCTTTTTCTTTAAAATTTCAATTTCTTTTAAACGTTCTTTCTTTTCTTTTGTATGCAAGTTTGTTTTATTTAATTGCACTTATTTTTCTTTCCTTTTAACTTCATTTCTTCTCTGCTTGTTATGCATGTTTTGTTTTTTTAATTGTCTTGCTTTATTTTTTCATTTAATGTCATTTGAACACGTTCTCATGTTACTGAAAATCTGTTCAACCTGTTTGTATGTGTATCTATATTGTATGTAAAGCACTTTGAGCTGAAACGTGCAAGACAAATGAAGTTCATTATTAGAATCATTATTATTTCTAAGCATGCTGGTGATGATCACTGCCTCAGCTGAACTGAACGAAGCTCAGTAAAAACAACACCAACCTTCAGACACAGAAACGAAGCAGGAAACAGTCGGAGGCAGATGAATGTCTGGTTCTTAGCTAACCAAGCAGCTCAGACACAACGTTTCACAAACAAACAAACAAACAAACAAACTCCTTCTTACCGGACAACAACCTGGAGAAAAACCTCATGTACATCGGGAGGAGCGCTACTTGGCTGTCTGAGGATTTTCTGCCTCCTTCGCTGCGAGAGCCATTAAGGAAGCTGGACCACTACGTCATCAATGCGGGCCACAACACCGACGCGTGACGGCGACGATGTGCGACATAGCTAAGAAAGTTTTGCTAGCGTTAGCTTAAAGGAAAACGTGATGCCACCGCGGGTATTAGAGAAACACGGATGTGTTTGGTGTTAGCTACACTTTCTCTTATTGCTGGGACTCGTGTGCGCATGGCGAGGCTCTGTTAGTGGTGCAGCTTTGTTTTCAGGCCGCTACATAGCCTAGCTTGAGTGACACGCTGCTACTCTTCTGTTCCTCTTGTTCCCCGAAGACGCTTAAAAAACACAGGGAACTTATTTTCAGGGTTTCTTCGCCCAGAGAATTCACCACCACTGCCGGGAAACTCGCTCCGATCACCGCGGAAGGTCACCGCTATACTCCCCGGATCAGTCGACGCTGACGGCCTTGACCGATCGCGGTGCTCGTGTGCTACCGTGGCTGCTAAACAAAAAAAAGTTAGCGTATTGAACGACGCCCCGCTGCTGTTCGTCGCAAAGTGACCGAATAAGGATGTTTGGAGCGTCGAGATCCGGAGGGTCCCGCGGGGGACAGGACCACTTCAACTGGGACGACGTGAAAGTCGATAAACACAGAGAGAATTACCTGGGTGAGTGTGTGAGCGCTAACCAGACACCATGCTAACAGCTCCCTGCTAACTCACACAGGCCTCTAAAGTCCCACTTAAATACACGCGATCACCTCTCAAGTGTAACATATATATATTATATCTCGATTTAATACAGTTCAATGGTGTTTCAATGGTGACGGACGTGTTTCACTCAGGTTTTATACGCACATTGATGAAGCGCAGTGAAACACACCTATCATCACGTGTGCTGCTTCTCATTACCTTTGGTTATAGAGTCCCTCATTCCACAGTCTCTGCGCTGCTCCAGTTGCTCGGTTTTCCTCCTATTTTCCTCCCTTCACACAGCAGGTCCCGAACACTCATTACTCCCACCCCCTGTCTCTCTCTCTCTCTCTCGCTGTCTCCCCCTGTCTCTCTTTCCCTGAACACACATGGCCTCTCCGTTATCTGAGCCTGCACCCCTGCCAACATGTCAGCTGCCCACAGCCGCGACATCAGAATCATACAACAGGATAACCTGAGACTGAGAGTTAAAGCAAGTTCAATAAACACTCGACGTTGATATTAACAGCAGACGTGTTGCCACTGCACACATCTTATCAGCTTTGAGATCAGCAGGTGATCAGTGTGCAAACATCGAGAGGAAAGTCCAAAAGGTAAAACAGATTCCCACAAGTCTGGATATTCAAACAGCATCTGCAAACACTAATATTTGCCAAGCAACGAGTGACTTCTAACCCTTTTCATAGAGTAGATGTTTCCACCCGTGTTAAAGAAGATGTCTAATGTGACAGTTCAGCATCTCAAATGTAAAACTTTGTTGAACAAGAATCTCTGCCAGGGCACTTGATCCAGATATTTATTTGCATCATATTGCACACACTCATAAATGTCTATCCACTTAGTATGCCTGATTTGTTTTTCAATAATAGACCATGAATTATTCTGATTCTGAAAAAAAAGAAGATCTGGTTTGGTACCTTATTGAATGGTTCTGGTTTGTCATAAAAACTTCTACATTCTGACCGGTCAGCATAATGAGGGACTGGTTCAGATGGAAAAACAATAGATACAGTAGAAATAACGTGTATTAAATCTCAACCACTCTCAATTCTTCTTTCCAGGGAATTCTTTGATGGCACCAGTAGGACGATGGCAAAAAGGCAAAGACCTGTCGTGGTATTCAAGAGACAAAAAAGGCGGCGCAGCTTTGTCCAAACAGGAAGAACTTGCTGCGGTCAAGGCTGCAGAGCATGAGGCGCTGATGGCTGCCCTGTATGTATAACTTCTTATAGTAGAAATGCATCACAAATACAGGCATCAACCCAAATATAATCTAATTCCGTTTTCCACTTTCAATGTAGGGGGCACAAGAACATAAAGAGACAACCAACTGGCCTGACCAAAGAGGTATGTATGTTTTTCAGTTTTGTTTTCACTCTTTTTTAAAGACTTAACCTGCATTCAAATGTTAAATAATTCAAATGTTATCCTATTTACACCAGGATCTTGTAGATGTTTGCAGGAGAGAAGAGGTTGATGGTGAGGAGAGAAATGTAGACCGCGTGTCAGGCTTAGGCAGCTCCAGGTAAGTGTTTTTTCTTGTTTTCTTATTAAGAAAACATGGTTTGCTAATCTTATCTGAAAACATGCTTATTTTTATGCACTGTGACTACAGAGTGTTTGTGTACAATCTACAGCGTAGGGGCAAGAAAAATGGTGCTGTCCGAAAAAGAAAAGGAGGCTGTTAAAATGGGCTTAGCAGTTTTTACCGTAAGTTTTTTTATTTTATTTATTTAATCCGCTGCCTTTTCAAGTGTCACTAAACAAGGATAGTTCAGGTCTTTAACATATTGATCATCACTCTGATGAAAACAGTCAAAGAAACACTGTCTTTACAGCACCACAAGACTGAGGGTCGTCTAGAATCCGCAACAACGACAACATCTGAGAATGTAGGAAAAGAAGAAACAGAACAACGGTATTTATGTTTAAAATTCGTTACATATCATATTCCAGGATGTGAGCAGATTTCATCCTCTGTTCAGTTTTCCATGTTTACTTGAACAATAATAATCTTTTCCTCTTTTGTTTTTCTTTAGGCATGAGAGCAAAAAGAAAAAGAAGGAGAAAAAGAGCAAGAAGGAGAAAAAGAAGAAGGAAAAGAAGAAGAAGAGGCAAAGAAGAGACTCGTCGTCCTCAGAGTCTGATGATGACAGAAAGAGGTCGGTTCATTTCTCCACAAAGATTGTTCATTAGCCTCAGAATAGACAAATTATCAGGATTACTACAAATCAATGCTTAAAAAACAGATGCATTTGGTTTAGAAACAGGTTTTAATGAAGAATCACATCCTTCACCTACATTTGAAAACAGAAACTTTCCTCTCTCAGCACTAGAGGGCACCGAGGCGCTGTCGTACACACAGCCACCTGAAGAATCACCTTTTAAAATTTGAGGAGCATGTGTCCATAGATAATAGACATAGTTGATGCAGCACAGATATTAGATGTATCCCAAGATAACAGATGAATTGTGGAAATCAGCTGTGTTACATTCATTTATTGTAAGTTATGTGCTTTAAGTGCCAGAAAGAGAAGATTCATGATATAAAACAACCTATGATAGTGATTTGCAGATAAATGTCGTTGCATACACAGACATTTGTCAACGCAATAGTCGGATATTTTCAGCCACAGCCTTCATTTTGTGTTTTCTGTTGATTCCACTGTACAGCTGATCTGGCAGATACTTCTCTCTCAGCCTCAAAGCATCTTTGATCCCCACCACAGCCATTGATTGTTTGTTTCCTTTTACTCTTCAGGCACAGAAAGGACCACCATCATCATAATCCATCATACCATAGTCAGAGTGGAGCCAGACCCCATGACAGCCATTCAAGGGGGGGAGCAAAAGCCGAGCGAGAGCCCTCCTACCCCTATCATCGACAGCGGCGGCATGACACAGACTCCTCCGACGGGGGGTCTCCTGTCCCCCGTAACCCTGCCAGCCACAAGATGGCCCCTGCTGGTGCAACACAAAGCCACAGGCGGCGCCACGACACAGACTCGGACGACTAATGTCCCTCCCCCCCAATTCAAAGACGCATAATGCGGACAGAGCGCTCTACAGCAGCTCGGCTGCCCCTGAAGACCTCATTTACCCTGGACAACCAAACAGACTGGGGGTGGAGACAGGTTGACGTGTCAGACAAACAGGCGTGGGCCGTATGTTTTATCTTTTCACCTAGTGAGTGGGTCAGTTGTTCATAGGACACTGGTGTGTTTCTTTTAACACATTGTATGTGATTATACAACCAATACTTTCTATTTCTATTTTTAATTTCATTAGATAAAATATATTGCAGGATAAAAAGTTCAATTTAATTTACTTTTATTCCTATATTTTGCCCTTGTAGCTGTTATTACTCAAGAAAGCTTAGAAATGTATGTTTTACCTAGAACATTGTTGCTGCAGGAACATTTACTGTGTGACGTAGGATATTTCCTGGAAACTACTCGCCCGAGACTTGGTGTTTACATCTTAATTAAAGGATTTCAAAAACTGATACAGATTGATTATAATTTTCTGTAAATGTGGTATAAAGGTGTGATAGAGGGCATATAGCAAAAGTGGAGCTAAAACAGTTTAGCCTGAAGAAAGTTGTGTAATCAGCACAATTTACCAATAAAATCACGGATATAATGAAAAATCTGTTGCGTGTTTATTTGAGTGTTTTTTTCCCACTGTGCCTCCTGCTTTACTCAGCAGCTCTGCTCCTTTTCTCTCTCTCAGTCATGCCAGCGCTCCTTTATCCCTCACCATCCCAGGTTGAGCTCCCTGACTGGTGCGACACCATTGGAATGCTCTCCACCGGTCATAATAGAGTGTAGTGTTTGCATTTGTCTTGAATTGGTCTGAAAGAGGGTATTCTGCTGGCTGGCACCTGGGGGGGTGCACTAAAAAAAGAGCAAGGCATTCATAAAGAAGAGTGCAAAAAACCAGGCTGGTCCTTTTATATGGCCGAGTACCATTAGACCGCCACACACAAACCAAGCTGATGGAGCAGCAGGAGAGGAGGCCAGACAAAGCCACCCTGTGAGGGTCCTAAGACTCGAGCTCCCTCTCCTTCCACCACCACCATACTCTCCTGCCATGTTTTATAGGCTTGGCTGCATTAACCACGGCAGCATAATCAACCTGCAAGAATGCTGTCCGAGATTGCCACCCCTGCACAATGTGAACCGGGGTGTGCTCTCCACATTACTGCTTGAACCCAAACATTGGGTGGTTTCCATCATGTTGTGTCTTCACATTTCTTCCTAGGTCAAAGGGTGAAACACCCCCCCCCAACAGTTCACCCACTGACACAAAATATTAGTTCTGTTGTTAAATCACAGCATTATTTCACTGCACTATTTGGCGCACAATGGTTATTTCATATTGATTAATTAGGAAAATTTATAAAGAAAATGTTTCCTTTTCAACGTGACAGATTCAAAGACTTAAATGTCAGCACTTCTGTCTGTACGAGATAAGAAAGATTTGAAGTTATGCAATGTTTCTGTAAATTAAAGGAGAAGAGGCAACATCATCCACCTTAATATTCAGAAAGTTTATTGCATAGATTGAAACACTGGAGATTGGCTTTATGTTCAAATTTACAGTAAATTACTCACAGTGCTTTTTTCCCCTCACAAAACAAACATTTACATAAAAAACCTGACAATTAAAAAAGATAGTTTTCCAACATTTAAGCAATTATTAAAAAATACATTTTCTGCAAACCAGAGTAGTAAACACCAAGACTTTTACAAAAACAGAAACAACAAGTGTCTCGGATAAGACTGCAAATGTACAACCTCCAGTTTTCCACACAAACAATATACTGCAATGATGGCACAACAGTAAACATTTTGTTGAAACTGATTTTATATTGCCAGCTCCTATACTTATAGCATAGGACTGTGGTGATAAGTACTCAGTGGGGTAATACTTCCTGTGCAGTCTAATGACGTAAACACCCTGTAAATATAAAAACCCTCACACCACATCACGCAGGTATATTGCAAAGGCAGCATGTGATCAACCTGAGAAAAACAAAAACCCAACAGGGACACAACAAACTCTCCTTGTAACAACCACAAAGCAGGTAGATATGAAATAATTGCAGTGTAGCTCATTTAAAACCAAGACACTGTATAACAAAGGCCAGTAAATGTTCACAGACGAGGAGTTCTCAATTTTGGAGTGATGTCAGTTAAGAGTGCTGATATTAAACCAGTGTTGACTAAATGGAAATCTACAGTACATGTACTCCCTGGTTCAAGTAAATATATAGCTGCAAGTAGTGCATCAGTGTATATACATTTTTTAAAAAAGTGAAACGTCCCTCGTGGATCTTGCTATACAGTATCCAATATAAAAAGTTGACAAATTGCATTGAGGTACTAAGGCCAACATGTGCAGCTCATATCTTGTTTCCTGGCCTCTCTATTCTTACTCCAAGCACATTTGGCTTCCCAACAGCCAGAAAGAGAATAACCACAGCAGAAGAAGAGTGCCATAAGCTGCCCCACTGCCATAAGGGCAGCTTGGTTTTGCAGCATCTTAAGAGCAGAGAGCAAAGTCAGGGATACGTTGAGGTGGATCACTTTTGGAGAACTGTGATTATTAATTTTTTTTGAGCTGACTTGACAACCACTCCAGTCCTTCGTAGAGACCATCTCCGTTGGTGGCACAGGTTGCCTGGATGAACCAGCGCCTGTTACTTAGGGAGTGAAGACTCATCTTGTCTGTGAGTTCTGCAGAATTCATCGCATTTGGAAGGTCCTAAAAAAACCAAAACAATGAGAAAACATTACAAACTTGTCCATACTACAACAGGCCATGATGATCCCAGACAGAAACGCTGCCATCTTGCAACGAGTATATGTAATGTGGCGCCAGAGTTTACGTAGTAGCAATCGGGGGGGAGGGGGTGGAGCAGTGGTTGTGAGGTCCCATCTACACACAAGCTTAACTGATTCGAAGTCAGTCTCAGATGTCAATCACGTCACTTCGTTTTTATAGCATCAAATATATAATTAAAAGCAAAGTTGGATGTAAAAATTAAGATTTGAATATACCTCTCCTCTCTCCCCCCCTCCTCCCTTTCTCCCCTCTTTTCCACCCAACTCTCCTCTCCATATTTCTCTGCTCACCCCAACTGGTTGAGGCAGATGGTCATAGTTAATGAGGGAGTTTTTCCTCTCCAGAGTCGCCAAAGTGCCGATCATTGTGGAAACTATGGGTTTCTCTATAATTCTATGGTCTCGACCTTTAATGTAAAGTGCCTTGAGATAATGTATATTATGATTTGGACAATAAATTGAATCAGTGTGATAAGAACTAACTAAAATGACAGAATGTGTATCGCATCCACTAACATGGAGAAGGTGGTGTTTCTGACCTGTACTGCAGCCAGTAACCAGGCCGCAACTTGCTTTGGCTTTACTTTGGATTCCGTATTTATATACAGTAGATGGAAATAACTGGTTGTTTATATAAGAAATTATTTAAAAATGATTTACTTGTTTGTTTGCAAAGATTAAGACCACAGCATCACGCAGGTCTTCCTCTCCTAACATTCGTAAGAGCTCCTCCCGGGCTTCCGTACATCGCTCTCTGTCGTTGCTGTCCACAACGAAGATGAGGCCTGGAACAAAAGCAAATAGAGGACAAATAAGTTTGTGTATATTGTGCATATTCTGAATACAAAGCAGTGGTTAAAATAGACCACAATAATTCATTTCCACTGAATATTCAAAAGCAAGTGATTGATTTAAAGGAAACACATGTCAAACAGTAAGGCGTTGATGAAACTAAACGTACCCTGTGTGTTCTGGAAGTAATGTCGCCACAGTGGACGAATTTTGTCTTGACCACCAACATCCCACACTGTGAAATTGATGTTCTTGTACTCCACTGTCTCTACATTAAAACCTGAGGGGGAAATAATCATTATGTTAAATAGAAACTCAATGTTTCCATTTCACCGTAATAAGGTCCAATAGAATAGCATTATTTGTATCATGTAAAACACACAAAAGTCATAGGCCCAGGCAAGTCATCATTATCTAACAATCTTTGACTTGCCTATTGTTGGAATGGTCGTCACAATCTCTCCAAGTTTGAGCTTGTACAGAATTGTTGTCTTTCCAGCAGCATCCAGACCCACCATCAGGATCCTCATCTCCTTCTGCCCAAACATCTTAAATAGCGATAAAAAACCCCCCATGATGGCTGATGATGGGAAGTGACTTTGGTAAAAGCCTGTGGAGCAACAAGAGATCAATTGATGAAATTGTGAGTGTGATGGGAGAGTCCTATATTAGCCTCAGTTTCTGCCTCAACTCCTGTATTGAAATTTCGTTTGAGTTACATACTTAAGTTTCAGTATTTCTGAAAATATATATCCAGCTGTCTTTACCAAGCTGAAAATACCCTCCAACCATGTCAATTAAACTCTAATCTGTTGCTATAGTATAAACCTTACATTTTAAACAAAATAAATGGTTGCCAAAAATGGCAAATCCCCTTTCTCACAACATGAACAAGAGTTGAATCGTTCCTTTCCATTACTTTTTTGTCCATGTTGCTGAATGACCTTTGGTTCATAAAGTGTTCGGTGTTCACATCGTAATTGAGAGTATCTATATCTTAGAGACTGTGGTCGAAGTACAGCTGGACATGTGAAGATGAACACTCACAATATAACATCATTTTCATAAAATGTGTGTTTAATCGCCTTAAGATATGGGATCTGCTGATATGACGCATCCATGCTTGTCTGAACTGTCATCAACTTCTTAGAACCAAGGCGTGTATGTCACAGCTTTATTTAAAACAACAACATATATATATACACACATATATATATATATCATACTACTGTAACTCTGATCCGCTCTGAGAGCAAAGCCAACATGTTGAGAGCTAAAACTGAGACTGGCATCGTATAAACAGTATAATGTCTCTCCTGAGGAACAGTGGACACAGATATGATGATAAAACATATCTGTTTGAGTTCATTGTGCCCGGCTCAGATTTAACATTGTACATTATTAGCTGTCGTCCTGTATCTAACAATAAAATAATACCTTTGCTCATCACAACATGAACGTACTGAGGTGCAATGCTAAAAGTAAACACACGACGTTAGCTCGCTAGCTGCCGATATTCCTGACCAGCTCAGATTCTTGAAAGTTGTTGTAAAACTACTTTCCAGAACTCATTAGAGTCACTCGAGACACGACACGAGTTAAAAAGTAAGACATTATAAAAAGAGAGTCCGATTCTGAGGAACTGACGTGAGCTGGTAAAGTTCGCTCGCAGCGACTCGCTATCTGCCTCTCGGTTTCCTCTCCGCTGTCTTACACAAACATTTCAGCCGCTAACGAGGCATTTTGTTCGACTTCCTTCAAAACAAAGTGACTTTAGTAAGGTTCCTCTTCTTCACTTACGCAGTGGACGTGTTCGCTTCCGTCTTCAAGGCGTTTTCCTTCCTCAGGGAAATGGCGACAGTTTGACACGTCCGCTTCTACCGCTGCTGCCTCTTCTTCTTCTTCTGGGTGTCCGGCGGACTGGATGCCTCGCGGCACTCTGCTGCCCCCCCTCAGGTTGGGACTGAACTGCAGCTCCAAGTGAGTTGGTTCCTCATCATGTTGGGAGATGTCGCTCCCTGTGGCTAAGTGAGGAACTACAGGCGTTGCTGAAGCTCTGATCATTAAACATAATGTAATTGGTTAATTAGGCCAATTTGACATCACAGCGGTTACAGATTAAATAAATTGAGTATGACGGACTGTATTGTAGTTGTAAACAGATATTTTATTTTAAATTTATTGTGTTCATTGATGTATTTGGCAATAATAATAATAATTTATGTATGTGTATAGCACTTATCTAAACAAGTAGATGTTTAGTTAAAAGTGCTTCACAAATAAATCCATGGCGAAAAGATGAATGATCTAAAATAAAAGTTATTCAATTGAGTTCAATTAAAAGGGTCAAATCATGGGAAGACGGAGACCAGAAACAGTTGTACAACCATCACACAGGTACATAACGTGTGTATAAGCTGTTAATAATAATAAAGTATAACTTCATTATGTCCATATTCAATAATAATATATGATGAGATCAAATAAATAAAAATGTGATTTGTTATAAAACATGCTATATGGTTTGATTAACACAAAGGGGGGCGGCAAACCAAACAAACCAAAATTCTGATTTTCTTTTTACAAAATTATTACACTTATAATATCATTTGTAATTGAATTTTTTTTTTTAAATATCAAATTAAACCCCATGGATAAACTAAAATAGGAGTTTTGAGCAATTACATGCATCTGGTCTGACAAAGCTCTTTTTATCAGCATGGTAACTCATTGTGTCATTTGAAATGAATTATGCACTGTCCAGGTGATATTTGTACAGCTGTACTGTACCTAATCTAATGATATATTTCTTTTTAAACTCACTCAATTTCCACTTACCACTTAAGGTCAGACTGCGTTGTTGTTGGGCCAGTTACATTTTAACCAGGGTCAACTATGCCTGCCACCCCTCGTGAGGTGGCAGCAGGATGGGAGAAGGGCAGGGGAGAACAGCTGGAGAGGGGTGGATGGTGATGGACCACACAGTGAAGGCGCATAATGCCATCTCACTCTGCAGCCGTAATTTATGGTTTTTCCTGTCAAATGCCTGAGCGATCACTTTCTGCTTATTCTCACTGAAACATCTTTTTATGTGTTAAACGTATTTACTGGGTTTTACAAAATTGTTTAGCATCTAAAAAACGTAATGATAGAAAATGTTTTCTCTGGTGTTTCTCTCTCCTGCTTTTTTGAATCCAGACAAACAATCCAGCAAGCAAATCTTAAAATGTACTACTAAAATGTCTTCTACAGCCAAAAAAATGAAAGCAAATCTGACGAAAATACTGTTTTGCCTCATTCGAAAACAGTTAGAATGGTGTTATAATAGCTGACATTTGTGATCACAGCCTCCACACGTTATTTATCTCTTTCAAAAAATAAAAACTAGTACAAACAACCTGTTTTTGCCTTTGGTTAGTAAGGTTTAGTAAATCAGAAGTTCAGGTCTGTGCAGCACCAACCAGTTTATAAATTAACATATGCATAACAAAGCATTTCATTCACTCCAAGTCTCAAAATCTGAAGCACATATATTTTCTGTCATGTTGATGTCTCATGATCTACAGGATGTTTCTAAATATCATCTTAAAACATGTTTCTGAAAGTAAAACATGTTGTTCATCAGTTACTCAACATTGGAACTGTTGAGAATCTTTACTCTTATGTGAGCATCTTCAATTTTTTATTCTACCAGGTTATGTCTCACCAAACTCAACCACCACAAATCTCAAATTACAGTAAAACCAGGAGCATTAGCAAACGAGAGCTTGAAGTCTGCACTTTTCTGTAACTCCCCGATGAAAAACACAGCTCAGACAAGAAAAAAATTAAATATTTTCCTTTAACATGAAGTAAAATACAAAAGTAAAATGTTTTTTTAAATTGCTCATCCACCAAAATCCCCAAATCTCCATCCTCCTTTTTCCTCAGTCAGAGTACAGGTGCAGGTGTAGAGGTGTGACGGCACAGATCAGGCAAACACAAGCAATGCAACCTGCCAAAATGATATTTTATCACCTCTGATGCACTCCTGAACCAATTCACATATCTGGACTGTGAGATAATCCCCAGATAGAAAATTATACCTGCAGGCTAAGATCAGCACTGTCTGTGAACCCCTGTAGAGGAATATTTTGAATTCAAATGAGACACATGAGGAGAAATAGTGCTAGATAATCTCACCATTTAGGAATCTAATAACTGACATGACTGAGGTCATGAAGGTTTTAACTAAACAAATAAAAAATCTGGCTTTATTGAGTTGACATTAATAGCAATTTGTATTTGCAACATACCATGCAGTGGGTCGAAGGTACAGTTAAGATCCTGGAGTCAGAGCTAAATCCACCTGTCCATGCTTCACGGCCAAACACAGCAGTAACATCCAACTGAAGGGCTCTTCTGCTTCCTCCTTTTCCTCCTCATATCTCACTACATACTGACAGTTGTGATGTGTGGACAGAGGACTAGAAATAGGACAGTAGGGGGTGTTTATATCACACACACACACACACACACACACATGCTTGTTTACACTCTACAACTTTCTCCCTCACGTGCAAAAACATGCGCATGGACAGACACGTGTGGACCCTCTCTCTCTCCCCTCATTTTTCCTTTTTTTTAAAAAATATCTCCCATCCCTGTAAGACCACCTGGAGGCCACAGCCCCAGAGGGGACAGCAGCAGTATAGGACCCTGGTGATTTTCAAATCTGCAGATAAATTTGCTCTTGGTACATTTCTGGCCAACGTACATACACCTGTCAGGTGTTATCCAAGTCGTTGGGTTAGTTGTGCCCAAAATGAAATAAATTTATGGCTGGTGAGGCAGAGAGTGAGGCTTGTCTGCAGTTTGTGAATGGACGAGAGCTGCCAAGGGGCCAAACAGGCTTTGCAGTGGAATAGGGTAAGGATCTCAGTAGGGGCCTTACTCCCCTCTGAGACAAGGCCTAGCAAGGATAAAAAACGCTCAGTAAGGGGCTTGGGAATGCTGATCTTGTGTGTGTGTGTGTGTGTGTGTGTGTGTGTGTGTGTGTGTGTGTGTGTGTGTGTGAATGCGTGTGTGTACCCACAAGTGTGTATGCATAAGAGAAAGTGTTATCTGCAGTTTCATCAGCCTTCCCATTCCGTTAAAGAACTGATTTTTTGGAGTTTGTGCCCTTCGTGTAGGGTTTCAATAATTATGATAATCATAATAATAGACGCTCATTATGAAATGTGCCTTAGGCAAGCCATAGACTGCTGTGTGAGTCATACAAAGGAGCCGGTTTGGTCTAAGCAGCACTGGAACTCAGATGGACAGGCATGGGATGCCTCCCTCTGCGTCTCATGTACTGGATTATCGGTTGGGCAAAATCCCAAAGGAGGTGTGAAGCAAGAAACAAACCGAACATTATTACAACGACCCGCATCGTTGCCATGAGAGGATCCACGCTGGCTTCATCTATTGGCAACAAGTGCCACTGGGCACCCAACCCCACGCCTCTCACAGTAGGGGGCGCTACAGAGAGAGACAGGCCAGGGCAAAAGGATAAATGTGCACCAGTGCTGCCTGCCAGTCACCTTTGTGTGGTGATTGTTGGCAGCCTGAAAAGTTCGTTAAGGGGATTTACATAACATTTTGCACTCCGCCCCAGGTACATACGGAAATGTTCGATTCTATATTGGAGTATATTGGTGCAAAAAAAGAAATTTCTTGTGTATTTTGACAGCACTTTATGGAAACACCTGAAATGAGGTGATCTCTGGGGATGGTAGTTTGAAGAAATATGAAATGCATAACACCGCGAGAAAGAACATGCCAGTGTTCACAAGCCTTGGCATTAATTTATTGGACTTTTCCAAAAACATATTTGCGCCATGCAAATGTCTCCATTCTTGGTTCTTCAGATGAAAAGTTTTTTAAATTCAAATTTGGGTTCTGTAGTAAGCTACCGTACATATAGAATACAGATACCAACGTCCATTTCCCAACAACTAGTCCAGTGAATTTGGGAGTCGCTTGCATTGATGGGAGATGTCCTGGGACATCCGTGACAGATGGTTGAGACAAGCTCTTCGCTGACGCACTTCCTCAGAAAGAACACGGGGGCCTCTGCCGTGGGGTGGGGGGTGGAGGGTGGGAAAGGAGTGGAAGTGGGAATTGAATGGGAATTGCTGGCTTGCAGGATGCGGGTATACTGGCGAGGTGTAAGGGCCCACATAGAACACTGCGTCCATGCCAGAGAACTGGATTTCCGGGTAAAGGATGACTTGGTTGGACGTGAGGTTACCATGGTCTATCTCTTCAAATTCTCAGCCCCATTTAACCGACCTACATTTCACAGGATATTCTGTCACCTTCCGTGAACTCAAAGGACATTTTGACTTGTGCAATGTCTGAAGCTTCATCTTCTGCTTTCTCTTTGATACCTGCTTCAAGCATCCACATGAGCTGTGACGAGTCATTGCAAGATGAAACAATAGTGAGGATAAAGGTATTTATTTGAAAGACTTTTGTTTCTCTCTGTGGGTTAGTTTGAAGTTGATTCATGTTTGCTATGTATACAGGTTTTTAAGGGTTGTCCCACCCCTTCTCCCTGCTTTAATCCAACTATATCCCATCGGAGGAGGCATCAAAGATTAAATTGTGAACCTGTTGCACCTTGGGATAGATAATTGGTTGGAATGCACAGCGTGTCGAAGCAGGGCCTTGAGGACAACCAGCACCAACCAAAAAACCCATGGCATCAAAACCAGGTAGATGTCCAGATTTGGCATTTGGAATTTTTCACTTGTCATGTTGATGCCAAATGATTTGTAACATGGTCTCATCTTGTTTTTCCAACATCCATGCATGTGTGACATTGACAGGTTGATTGTGAGCGGCCCTGTGGGCCCTTTCGAGAGGCCTCCTGGTGACAGGCCTAACCTGCTCCCAAGGTGGTCCAGGTAGGGTGTTTTTTATTGCTACTGACAACTGATCTCTTTCAAGCAAGCCCCTCAAAGATAATCCTTAACTGATTGAATAATGATTTTGAGGGTAATTTAAACGTTGTATGCAAGCACAGGCATCACAGACCAAAAATATGATTGAAAGTTTTGAATTATAGTTACTCTACTAAAATCATGTTTTGTTCTTTTAAAAATATCAATTATTTTAGATTGTGAACTCTCCCTTGTGTGTGTCTTTATTGTTTGTGTGTGTGTGTGTGTGTGTGTGTGTGTGTGTGTGTGTGTGTGTGTGTGTGTCGCTCGTCTGCGCACCTGTCTGCCTTGAGGCTGGAGAAGCTGCAGCCTCTCATTTCTGGCTGGCACTCGTGTTGTAATGTATTAGAGGGCTTGTCATTGTACTTTATTGAAGACCTCTGACAAGCTATTTGACACTTTTGACAGGGTCAGAGGTGTCAACCTGCTCAGACTGACAGGGAGATGGACACATAGGGGCACAGACGAATTAGGCTGCTACACGAGTCAATTGCCGGTTGTAGCCCGAGGACACTTTGTTGCTCCGCTGGTGCAGCCCGGACATAAAATTTAATGCCCCGACCGAAGCCAATTTCAGCATTTAAACCTTGTTTACATTCTGTGTTCTCTATGATAGTTTCCTTGTAGAATTAACAAATTATGTGACAGCAATTTTAAAAATTCTGCCTAAACCTGGAGTATATGTAAAGAACTATAGGCTGGCAAAGTGCAGAAAAGGACAACTTAGCTGAGACTGCGGTGGATGCAAATAATGGCAGAGTAAATTCTAAAGTCTCAAATCCTTGTTAAGACCCTCCATCTTTCAAACTAAACTGGATCACACCAAGAAT
This sequence comes from Paralichthys olivaceus, assembly GCF_024713975.1. Taxonomy (NCBI): domain Eukaryota; kingdom Metazoa; phylum Chordata; class Actinopteri; order Pleuronectiformes; family Paralichthyidae; genus Paralichthys; species Paralichthys olivaceus. The sequence continues at coordinate 7,953,270 of NC_091108.1, read as the reverse complement.
CTCCTATCCCTTTATCCCGTTTAGATCCTCTAATCCCTCAGCCATTTTCCATTCTGTCTCTTTTTCTCATTTCAAATGGCGACTGTTTGGTTGTCCGGCATTGGAACGTTGAGAATTTGTCCTTTTGGTGAAAGGAAAGTAGCTATACTGAAGAAAGGAAGAACAGCTTGACAGAGCCAAGAATGCTCCAGATCTCTTTAAGTCCCATAATGAGATGTTTTCTCTGCTCGGTGCTTGTATTGACATGGAGACTAATGATTTCCACAAAGTAATAGATTGAGACAGTAATGCACAGGGGTGGGAAAGACAACACTGAGTGATTTGAGTCGTGAAGCAGCCAAAATGCTCAGTGGCTCTCTTTGTACGGGACGTGAGGAGCGTTGGTGATATGAGCTCTCTGGAACAAAGACAGAGGACATTATTTGTTTGCATGTATCTTCAGAACAAAGGAAAAATTGAGAAAAAATGCTCTTGAGATCATTCAAGAAAAACAGATTTTAAAAAATGTTGTTGCAGGAAACCTTCCTGCACCTCGAGACCTTCCAATTAGGGACTAATGCTGTCTATATTAACCCTCACCCCCCCCCCCCCCACACACACTGACTTAACTTTATTGAGGGAAGGGCGAGGGGGTTGGGGGTTGCCTCAATAAAAACAGCACTAAAAAGCAATTACAGTGCTGTGAAGAATGGGACTTGTCAGTAATTTGCTGTCTAAAACTGAGGAGATTGCAGGTCTGGGGCCGATTGGAATTCTGAACCTGCAGTGCAGTGTGGGAAAAGCAGTGGGAAGGCAAGCACCACCCTTTGTGAGGTAATTACTGGAACTACCAGAGGCCAGCGCCAGTCCCTGCTAATGATAACCCCACTACTCTCCCCTGCCAGTCACCTTGTAACTGATAAACCCAATCTCACTTACCACTGCATGTCCACTGCAATACAGAGGAATTTGGGCATGCATCCTTTTCCCCCCATGTTTGGCTCCCAGTCACAAAGAAATTATGCTTTTATTCAAAAGCTACTAAGTGTTTGTAAGATTTTAGATATTTGAGGCACTTCATTTAACAAAAATATTATTATTATTTGGATTAAGTTGATTTTCTCAGTTGTTTGATGCTCAAACTGCTTTATGGAAAGATGCATTCAGGCCAAATAGGATTATGATAGTGACATGGAGGTTATTTTAATGTAATTTGTTAATAATGTCAAATGTTTTTAATGTATATTACATTCAAATTCTGCTACTTGCACTGTTAACTGAAACAAAAAAGTTGTTTCATGATTTCTTTTTGCTCATCATAACAGGCATCCAGTTCTCCCAGTCTTTGAAGTGCACACGACCACAATACAGAACAAAAGCAATTTTAACGCTTACATGCTGAGAGTAATTTAATGCTCCTTGACTTGATAACTGAGAGATGCCTAAGGCAAAAAAAAGAAAAAAGATGACTAATTGCAATAATTAGGTGTTGAATAAATTTCCTTTTCATGGTTGGTGTAAATTGTTACATAGTAAGTTTACATTTACTATTGTTTGATTTCAAAAAGTTTTCAGAAAATATCTATCATATTATTATTTTATATGTGAACTCTCATTGTATAATAAAAAAAATGTATTGATGACAATGCTTTTTCTGTGATTGGCTATTTTGTTCTAGATAACAAGGGCCTTTTTTCTCCTGTTACTAATCTTGTTTGACAAATAAATAATAAATCCATAAATAGCTCAAACTGTGAATCTCTTAGTGTTCATCACTGTGATGAGAGGCTCTTTGAGAGTTTGGTCACGTTACAAGGCTCAACTCTGCATATTAGCCTGACTCCGACATTTCATTTCAATGTATTTACTGCAACAAGGACGCACAGGGTGCGGTGGTTCTCTCTGGGCAAGGCAGTGGATGCCCTATTAAACCATGACTGGCCTGAGCTCCTGCAGCTGAATGAAAGAAGCTGCTGGTGCCAGAGCTCAAGGTCATGAACTCAAATAGATTCTAGTAGAAGGATTAATTGCGATGCCTTATTCACTTCCAGACGTCCTGCCCATAGACTGTGTATAAAGACGGTCGACGTGTCTCCACTTCCAAACATTGTGCAAAAATAAAGCTAAAATATCTGTCAATCATGACGTTACACCTCCATTTTTCTAGCACTGAATATCTAAGTAAAACCAAACATACATCCCATTGTGAGTGGTATATCTGTGGTAATTAGGTAAAACACATAATTTGTTTGGATAATTGGACCTGATGTGAATCTCATGCTCGTCTCTCAACCTCTTTGAGCGACAGACGTGAAAAGGTGACTAATGAGTGATTATGTCTGCCTCCTCCTCCTCCTCCTTCCCTCCACAACCTCAGCGCTCATTGATCTGGATGACCTCTCTCCAACCTCCAGGCTGTGCACCCCACCACCTCCACCAGACCACATCTTACAGCAGCATATACCTAAAACCACGATGCGCCTCTTTAAAGCATTCTGTGTAGTAATCAAGTGCACGCACAACTACGCGGTGCATCAGTGCATGAGTGCATTATCTCTGCAGTTTGACTAATGTTCTCCCGGGAGTGCAGAGGTAGAAAAATTCCTTTGTTGGCTTCAACAATACAAACAGGCACTTCAAAAGAGCATGACGCTGCTCTACAGGTGTTGCGTCTCTTCTCATGAAGGCCGGCCTCCTTGCAGCTAACCCATCATCCTCATTCAAGGCAGGTGACATACTTCACACGTCCCCCCCACCCTTCGGCTATAAAAGAGAAAATATAAAGCAGTGATTGCTGCAGATGTTGAGATGCCTAATTCATTAATGGAGAAGAAGGTGCATGGAATCTGATTATTCTGCTCTGTGTCTAAAAGTGGCCAAGAAGAAATAAGTGTTGTGTGATAAACAACACGATGGAGAATCTTAAGTTAGAATTTAGTGGCTGGTTGGATAAAAAGTGAGAGTGGTCTATTAAGAGAAAGACCACAAATACAGCAACAACGTTTTTATTTGGAAGCTACATAAAGAATTTATTCATGTGAGTTTTCTACTTTATTGGATGTTTCCCATTTTAATCATTTCCATGTTTACTAATTTTGCCATCTGGATGCTGTGATGTGTTTAACATGGTAAATAGAAGTATTAAATCCAAGGCAGTGATCTGGTTTCACACAGACGGACACACAGACATCAAAAGTTTCAGCTTCAAAGTCAGTTACATCATGAAATGCCCACACACTGCTCTCCCCTCTGTTCCTCAGTTTCAGGGCCCATCACCTCTACTGTGTGTGAACAAGAAGAGCTTTGAGAATCAGATTCTTTAAAGTCATACAGATGTGAACAGCTGTGTCTCTCTCGGACACATTGCTCCTGCAACTTTTCTCCTCTTGGACATTGAATTGATCGCGTCAGGCATCAACAACCATCCTGGCCGACATGTTTGTTACCGGCGTGAAGAGATTTTAATGTTTGAGCGAACATCAAAAGGCTTCAGTGAAACAGAAGCTCGCTGTGACCAAAGTGTGACTTCAGTGGGAGTATTTGCATCGTGTCAGTGGAGTGTGGGCCTTTGCACCACACCACTGTGTATACGTCGCTGTGCTCTGTCCCCACAACAACGCAGCTTTATTGAAATGCATGCCGTTGTCTCCTGTGAAAGTCAGGGTGAAACCCAGCACATGAAATAAAAAGAGGACACTGATTGCAATTAGGGCCATTGTCTCCCATTTATATGGTTATTGGGTGGTGCCACTTGCGGTCTGGTCGCGTCGAAGTTCTCACAGTCAGGTCACCTTCTCTCTCACTGGGGCCGCCGCAGCCTCCTCTGGCAACTATCTGCTAACAATGTGCATCTCACTTGGGTGACAAAGCTGCTGTAGGTGGGTCTGGTGGAAGGGAAGGGCCCATTTCCTTCAGCCGAAAAGAGAGCGTCGCTGCAGGCCGGAGTTTCTGCCCATCCTGTGATCTGTTTCATGTTCTGTACTTGTTTTCTCTTCATCCCGATGGTGTGAAAAGTGTCAAAGGTCGAGAATGAACCGCTGACAGTCTCCCAGTCACTGAACCAAACCTGAGCCATGGGCCGACTCCCAGGAGTTCATACGCAACCGAGTTTCCCATTGCGAGGCAAGGTTTAAACGCCACAGTATTTCTATGCATGCCTGGGAAAATAAGTACACTCAAGTAATGAGTTTCAGTCACAGGGCAAACTGTGAAAGACGGCTTAAAATATAGTTTGATGTGGGAGTGGCCAGAGTAATGAATCCACATGAATGAGAACGGAAGGGTATCACTTTTTCTGTGGTGCTTCCACTCTGGAGGGGGTGTGTATCAATCTTTCTGTGTGATAATGGGGTTAGATAGCAGTGAGACCCGGCCTCTGGTTGTGGCATTGTTGCAGGGCTCAGAGACTATCAGGGGTCCAGGGGCTGAGCCGGAGCACCGGTGGGCTCTATTCACATCCAGCCGCTAATCTATCTTGAGATCAGGTCTTTCTCTTCAACGAGACTCCATCTGTTTTCTCATCACTGACATTTTTCTGTTATTATTGTTTCTCCAAAAAGCACAGCCGGCCTCTGCAGCCTCTCAAAGGAATCAAATTATTAGTCCAGCTTCACCTTTTTCTCCTTTTCTTCCTCGTCCAAATCCACAGCCCATATGGGTGTTTGTGACTGACAGCTCGTCCATACTTTTCATTTTGTGCTTAAAACAGGAACCAGTATTACGAGTGGGAGGTTCCAGTACAGTGGTTTATCACCTCCACCAGGGAGTTTATGGTTTACCCGTTTCTGTTTGTGTGTTTATCTGTCAGCAGGATAATGCAGAGAACGCTGAACTGATTTGCACCAAACGTTTTAGAGTGATGGGGTATGAGCCAAGAACCCATTCATTTTGGTGCAGATCCAGTTAAAGGGACAGATCGGAATTTTCTATCCTTTTTGTCAACATTATTATTATATTACTATTAATTAGTTAATTATTTTCATTTCATTTATGGAAGGCTTAGATCAGTGCGACTTGTGTATTTGTTTGTATTTTATTACCTCTGCTCAGGACGTTATGTTTTGATTGTTAGATAGCAGCCTTTTTTTTTACAGAATAAATTCAATCTTGTGAAATCGTTCCACCTTTTCAGAATATTTCCATGAGGTATTGTGGAAAGGTAAAACTTATTACGTTTTAGGGCGGATCTTGATAAATGGGCAAATTTTCCCCCCACTTTCTTTAACATGGCAATATGGGTCGTTAGAGGTATTTACTGTCCAAACACCCTTCAATTCAATTTATTAAGGACATTTAAAGTTCAGAAAATGGGCATAACTTTGCACTACCCCCAACTTAAAAGGAAGTGATTATTTTTTATTTAAAAAAGCATTGTTTTCCATTCAGACCACCATATTTCACATGTATAGTGGTCCTTTACCTCACATTAGCTTCCATGGTCAGAGTACCATCATCTTTGTACTGTGTGATTCACGGGCATCAGACTTTTATTTATTACATGTAACGTCCAGTCAAAGATAATAACAGTTTATTTGTTTATGTTTTATTCCAGTGTTAAAGAGTTAACTTAAGAAATCTACTACAGGCAGTAGGACAAATGATACCTGTGTGGAGTCAGTGAAAAAACAGATATGAGGTAAAAAGGCTACAGTGTTACACGTCAAAACACTGTTTTAAAAAAAGTTTTTCTGCAAATATATATTTTTACTTACTAATATGTACATAGCATGAAATAAATAATTATAAAAAACATCCAATTTTAGGAGCCCATGAAACAGAAAAAAACCAAAACTAGTTTATACAAAACTTTGGATTTAAAAACAAAAAGAAATTAGAACACACAAGCAATCAATCACATGTAAAGTGAACAGTAATAACGCAAGATAGTAGATCTTGTACTGAAAATATTTGCTGTGTAGTTTATTAAGAATGACTTATGTGTTATGGCTGTTCTTTAATATTTTCAGTCATGATGGGCAGTTTTGATTAGAGCCTGAAAACTATACATGCCTGAGACATACCATTACAATGGCTAAGAACAATAATTCATCAGTGACTTGATGCACAAACGTTGTCATGAACATTTTTTTACTTGTAACAACTTTTTTCTGTCTCAGCTTTCTGTAGTTTTTCACTTTGCAAATAAATAAATACTGCTTTTTGTTGTATTTCATCTTAGGGAGAGAAACGTGAATCATTTTTGCGCTGACGTTTGGCCCGACTACGACAACTAAAATAACATAAACTCTATTTTGGTCTATTTGGTTATATGGAAATTACTGTATGTAAAAAGAATTAGTCAAAACTTCACATTTTTTCCAAACTATATATATATATAATATTTTTCTTTCACAGAAAGAATCAATACATGCAAGAAAATACAAATAACACACATAGACAAAGACGTACTGAGGACCTACACACGCACACACATATTATTTTTAATTAGCAGCATTACAATAAGGAAAGTATTGATCGTTTCAGTGATGCTGCTTGTTGATTAGTTTGGGGAACAATAAGCCACAGCTGAGAATCATCACATGCACAGGTTTTGGTCATCACTTTACTGCAACTGTAAATTATACTGCATTAAACTGAGCTTAAGAGACTCAGCTTAGTTTATCCATCATTAGTTTGTATTTTGTTTGCTTGTTCCTCGGGGAGCACAGACTTTACTTCTATTTGATCGAATATTTGAAAATTATATTTGTAATAATGAAACAAAAAAGTGGAACTATCCCTTTTATAAATAACAGTACCCCCCCACACACACAACCAGTCACATGACACAATGCTAATACTGATAAAAAAAAACAAGGAGAACATGCTTCATATTTCTCAACAGGACACAAGTGCTGATCTTTCGCTTCGCTTACAGCTCTCTGACCACAGCAGACGAACATTTCTTTTTGTCTTTGGTCATTCAAAGCATTGTTGCTCTTAAGGAAAAGCTCCCAGTGTTTTCAGTTGTGTCGTGAAATGCGTAGAAGGAAGCTATGTCCCAATTCAGGGGCGGCCATCGAAGAAGGACATGGTCTATGCAGCCCACAAAGTGGGAGGTCTTCGTGGGCCAAGTGGGTCATGTAGACTACTAAAGCCAAATGGAAATGATATGGACCTGTTGGAGCCATGGTTTCTCTGGGATTTAAGGATGTATTTTTCAACCATATTTGGCAGATGCCTCCGAAAAACGACGTAATCGATCCTAAAACGCTCCTGAACTGAGACACAGCTTGTGTATATTCTTGCTTTGCCAATGTTCAGTGGTTGTGGCTCATGTCTCAGATGAAATTAGTCATTTAAAGCAGATATTAACTCATTAGCTTAAGAGTTTGTGAACATGTAAACACGTTACAGCATAAAAACTACATTCACTCAGGTGCAAGTGCATTCTTACCCAAACATCAGTTACACACTAAGACGATGAAACAAAATACTCACTCACACAATGTTAGTGTTCAAATAAACACACATATACTAATAATGTTGAGGAGGAGAATGCATGCTGTTGAGTGTCTGTTGTCACTTTTCGTGGCAGAAACAAATGATTATTAAACAACATGGGACATTTTCATCATTTGCCCTATAGACTTGAAACATTGGCAGTGCTGTACCATTCTCAACAAACTACTTGGAACACAGAAGAAAACAAAAATCACCAATATGGTGTTTGTCATTTAGGCGACAGTTCTCCCTTTCCTACGTCAGTACATGAAAACCTTTTCGTCATTGCTATAGATATCAACATTGTTGTCATCATCACCACCGTCACAGTTCATATGGGTGATGCTTTGTGATGTCTGCATCGACTCAACTGTCGTCTATCAGTTGATCATGACAGAGACTGGCTCGTCTTAGCATCACAGCACAAATCACGAGGCCGTTATCTCTGCCGCCGGAGTCCACGCACAGGCAAGACAAGTTCGCAGTCTCTCGTGTCTTGTAGCAAAGTCAGTGTAATTTTTCTTGTGCCTTTAAATTTTGGCGAGAAAATACGAGGAACCACCTCACCCCTATTTGCAGGTGTGCACGTCGTAGACTCTCACACACTCCTGGCAGCTAACGTAGCAGCACCAGTGAAAAATACAGTTGCACTTCTCCTTTCGCTTCTCAGTCCGGGTGTTGTGACCTCTCCCGCAGCACAGAAGGTCGCACCCGTCTATGCCGTGGGACGTCAGGTTGCAGACGCGATCGCGGGTGCCAAAGGAGCCGGTCTCGGGATTAGGGTCACAGAAATTGGGTGAGCTCTCATAATATACCAGGTCACGCTCTGTGGGGGGCTTAAAGTAGTTGTACTTGGGTCTCAGTGTCTCCACCCATCCGCGGGACTCCTTGTGTTTCTCTACAACCATCTCAGATGCACTGTCGTACTTATCCTTCATGTAGTCACCAATAACTCGGAAGTCAGGCTGAGACCACCAGCAAGTCTTGACCTCACAGCTACCCGAAAGACCATGGCACTTACATTTCAGGAACATGTTGTCATTGAGGGACTATGGATAAAAAACCGAATGTTAGTTAAGTAGAAAAGTTGCCACAACACCATCTTCAAAATGAACATTTAGAAAACGTACCATTCTTCCTGCCTCATTGTTGTGCCGGTTCATGGCTGAACGTGCATCAGGGCGATTTTCTCTTGCATCAGCAAACTCTCGGGAAACCATGCTTCCAAACTCCACATCCTCGCTGCAGCCGCCCCACTTCCATCCCTCACCAGGGGGGCCCTTGTGGCGTGTGTCACATCCGCAGATGGTGGCTGAACCATCGGCGCAGGCACGGGTCACTGCAAATGCCACTCCCGCTGAGGCGATGGCATGAACGAATGCTGACTCTCGAGTGGCTGGAAGAAGATTTACACAAATTTGTTAAAAACGCACCATTTGGAAAAACTTCTGAATGAGACAAACCTGCAGAGAAACAACTCTGTAGAAGTTCAAAGAAAATGTAAGTTATTATTTGTAGGATAAATCCTAGGGTACGTAGGTCACCACCTCTCCATGTGGATATCTGTTTGTGTTTGGTCTTGTGTAATTGCATGCTTCTCAGCCCAACAACACAAACAAACTATATATACTAAAGTGTAGATCCCATTACTATAATGAGCTACATGTCTTTAGGTCATATCCACCAAGGTGTACCAGTGTGTGGGTTCAGTCAGCCCAGACATCAATCGTCCTGTCTCTGAATAAGACCCGAAAGGCCTCTGTGTCTCTGTCTGACATAGCTAAGCAATGACTCAGAGGGATCAGGATCTTCCAGAGAGATGAGAGGAAGAGACAGGTCTGACAGGCCTATAATTAAGAGACTCAATTAAGCTTTTGAAAGGTTAGGAAACGGCCTCACACTCAGGGGACAAGTCATAGACACAACACAGAGATGGGATCGTAGTGTCCAGATATGCAATCCCAAACAACAGCTACAGAAGGGAAGACATGCATGCTTCAGCATTTGTTGCTTTAACAGGACTCATTATTGTAGGAAGGTTGCCTTGAATATATGCACATGTACGGTCTTGCACAAAATAATAAGAAAGGAGACCAAGATCAAGAAAGTGGAAACACCGCGGGTAAACAATGAACAATGTGAGAGAGTCAGGAGATAAACTGATGTGGTTAAAGATCAATAGTTTGGGAGTGTGTGTAATTTGCTTGTCGGGCAGAAAAAAAAGAGGCAGTGCGTATGCAAGTGCATGATTCTGTCTAAAAGACAAGAATGACAGAGAAAGAAAGAAGAGAAACAAGGGAGTAGGAGCACCTCCCTTGCAGCAGGTTCCAACCAGTCTGAGGACTAAAGGGCATTAGAAACAATGATGCAAGAGAAAAAGGTCGACTGGCATCCTCCACCACCCACTTAACATTACGCACCAATTCATGAATGTTTACACTAATGGTACATATGAACCTCTGCTCTCCTTCCTCTTACTGCACCAACCACTGATCATTTCACATAGATACTGTTGTACTTTCTTTGTAACCATGATAACTGAAAGCTACAGCATGAAGTAAGTGATTAATCACATATCATCATGCATCATCTAAAACCAACCAAGTATGAGCTTCATGTAGTTTTGAACTGCAAGTGAATTGATGTACTCGTTTGAACTATTTGACCCAAGATCTGAGTGTGAGTTTATTAAGACTCTTCTCTGCTATATAAGATGAAATCATGAAGACGGAAATATAATTTAATCTAATTCATCGCAAACTGGTGATCAAGATTATTAACAATAGGAACTATAGTGGACCCATAATAGAACCTTGGGGAACGCCGTTTGAAATGTAACCTCACGGATGACTGGCAATGATGCTTCACAGTGCAAGAGGGGATTGCTGAAAATAAGAGAGGAAAAGAGGATTATCTCGGGATGCAATGAACAAAGGAAAAGGTTCAGGGCAAATTAAATATGTCCTGATTATTTAAGTAGGTTTCTTAGGAGGTTGTGATTTTCTTGTGATTATCCAACATTTACAATTGTGCACTGATTTCCATTCTAGTGAATAATAACAGTTATGACAGTGAAGACGTTTTGAGTTGATGAAAACAAAAGTTTTTTCTCAAATGCTGTTGATACTGTACTTCATCAAACAACTAGTTACATTATATACTTGGTATTTCAGATAACATGCTGTCACCATTTGGAGTTAAAAACACCTATGGTATTTCTTCACCCGGAAGCACTTTTACATCAGTGTCATGGCTTTTATTAGTTTTATGACCAATTTATGGTATTTAGTGACACTTGTCCTCCAACAATACTCCTCCACCAAACTTTGCCAGAACCTGGCAGGCCAAGTGGTCCCTACAACCTGCTGGGGGGTTGAATCCCCTATTGTGCGGCCACTGTCACGCTGTGTTAGTCCCACAATGGCCCCAGATATTTTATATGAAATTTGCCCTGGCCAGTGATTAGTGGAGACCAAGTTAAGTCATAGCAACAGAGAACTATGCATTGGCTGGACCCCGCTTGTCGGCAGACGGGGAAATCCCTATTCAAATGGTTTAATAAAACAATCTAAAGGGCGTGTGAATGGGGAAAAGCACTTTTTCTCCTGCTTAATCTCATGGTTGTGAAGATATTGTGCTCTGAGCAGTGCCCAGCAGGGAGCGGGGCTAAGGTCCCCCCATCAACTCCATTTACCACACCCCTTCTTTCTTTCTTGCCCAGAGTTAATGATAAACAGGAGTGCTAGTTTCCCTCCCCCAGCATGGTGAGACATACGTCTCATGAAAAGCAGAGACCTCTTAGCTCATCCTAAATAGTTACACTTTCTCATCCTCAGGTCGTAGGTCGTAACCCACACCCCCTGACCTTTTTTTTTTAGTTAAGATGGAATTCAATGATTTAGGTTGATGTTTAGGTTTCCCAAAGGAAATGAAAGTTAGATAAGTCGGAGTGTCTGCGGTTTCAAACTTTCCTAGTCCGCCTTACATGGTTTGCATATTACGTAATAGCAGTTTCCTATGAACTTCATTTTAATTTAATGGTTTCTGGCAGTCACGGTGCATGTCTGAACCTGTTTGGGTGGCAACACCTGTGAAGCTGTGACCGTCCACTTTTTATAGCAATGTTGACCTTAATAATTCTATCATTTGACTCATAAACTGGAGACTGATTACACCCATATAGCAGGTACTTGTTCTGCAAATACCAAGAATGGCGAAACAGCGCTGGGATCGGCTCTTTGGACCGAGAACACCTGTGCAGGTTTTTGCTTTTCATCACGGGCAGATTCCAGCAGAGCATGTTTTGACACTTTAGTTAATGTAAATTAATGAGTGCTGACGCAGACATAGCCTGGAGGTAGGGCTCGTGTTTTGGGGTGTGGCGTGAGAGAGAAACACAGGGAGAGGATCGCACCATGTGGAAGGGAGCAAGAACATGCTGAAGAGGAAGAAGTCTGCTTTACAGGGAGGAGTAACTCAAATCTTTTTTAGTTGGGTGTGAGAACGACATTCTGCATTTAGATGGGTGAATCTTTTTGTGTGGTCGTGCCCTTGTATGATCACTTTCTTGGCGAGAGCATATGTCTTCTTATGTATTTGAAAGCATTTCCAAGAGCAGAAACTCTAATAAGTTTTCAGTTCTCAGTTCAGGATTGCCTTAAACGTTTTTTATTCTTCGACTACGACTACCTTTTTTAATTCTCCCAGTGCATAATCCACGTCTGTTAAACCAACTAATGCCCCTGGTGAAGGTGAGGAGGACATGAGCAGTGATGGGCTAAATGATAGGAACTAAGCTGCTGAAGCCAATAAAGGCACCTACTTTTCCTTTCAGCTCCCCCCCCCCCCCCGAAAAGGCAGGAGGAAACTGACACACACCGGTCTGAATCGCAGACAAACAGACACCAGTGAGGACAATGGCCCCGTAGCACAGACAAACACCAGCATCAATCAAATCCAATGAAATGGAAGCCCTCTCCTACTAAGCCCTATCAAAGGCCTGTGAGCCCCTGAGTCACTCTCCTCGGCCCCTGACAAAGGCACTTAATCCAGCCACTTTGACCTCTCACATTATTAAGGGCCTCAGTGACCTTAATCCAATCAAAATGATTTACTAAAGCCCAGTAGCTGCCTCCTCTTTCCCCTCAGTACCCCTGCAATTTAGGCCTGGGAGGGGAGGCAATGGGAGAGATGCGGTGGCATTTTGCACCACAAAAGAGGTTCGGATTGAGAACCCCCATCGTTAGCCACCTAGCCTTTTCTATCAACTGGCTCAGGGAGTTTATTAAAAGCAATTGCCCCTGCTAACCTCCATCACCCCGCGTTTATAGCAGTCATCTGCAAAGTGGGTGACAGGCTTGGATCCCTAACCACAAAGCTCAAATTCTGCACTAATTTTCAAACAGATAGTACTTTAACTATTTGCTGAAGCCATAAAAAGTCTTATTGGTTATATTGTACGTAAACCAAAACTTAAAAATTGCATTTTGGTGCAGGGCTATCTGACTGCAGGGAATCTTCTGATAACTCTGGAGGAATTTCTCAAAATATTAAATTATTACTTTTAAAGTCACTATATAGAAATTCTCAGATTATTTCCATCCCTAAAAAAACGTCCCAACTCCTGGATACAATTAAAAATGGATTTTGATTTTTTTGCTTAGTTTTCTGTGTGTGTGTTTTTTTCACTCCCAAATCTTGTATTGCACTGTGGGGATTTCTACAGTCTGATCCCATGATTAGACCATGAATTGACGTACATCATCGAATACGTCTACACTGGTAATCAGAAAATCTAGTGGGGAAAATATATTTGTGAAAAGGGTATAACTCAGTTTAAAATCTTTTATAAAAGATTGCTTTTTGCTGCTTCAGGGGAAAGTACAGAGGAACAATCAAAGGGGATTTCCTTCTAAAGAAAACGCCAACAAGACAGAACTCACTTGTCTTAATTGTGTACATTATTTCATGCGTACAGCTCACTTCAGCCAAAAGTCTGTTTAAACAAGGATTTGATTGAGCGTAACAGAGGATATGCAGATAATGCAGCTTTTCTATTGTAAATGTACAACATGGAGAATATTGGATTGTTAACAGAAGAGTTAACCTGCATTAAAATGTGATAAGTCACTTGTAAACATTTTTTTTACAGATGGTTTGAAAAACCTTCAAGTAATTTGGAGGGGGAACAACATCCAGACACATTGACCTAGAGACATTGAGTGGGTTCAGACATCAACAAGCTAAAGTCACAGGGAGCACAATACTTTTCATCTTAAAGATAATTTATGAATGAAATTTGTCGAATTTTATAATTTGCATTATAGAAAATAGCAGGAAATAAAGGTCTTATAATTGTCAGATCTTGCAGGAGAAACACCTTTACCTTTATCTAACACTGGCCCAAAGATGGCCAGATTGTCAGTGACTGTGGTGCAGTTCCAGCGTCGGCCTCGGAACTGGTGTTGGCACTCCTGGATGCCAATCTTCACCCCCTCGGCCACACTGGGCATTATTTCAACATAGTTCCGGCAGAACCGCAGCTGTTTGGGCACCAGACCAGGGATGCTGCCACACAGAATAGGTTGGGTGCCCAGCGATGAGTACTGGTGGCCCACTGCTAGTGACCTAAAAGAGAAGCAGAAGTCACATCAGTGCTTTTCCGGGAGCCTATCTTACCACACGTCTGTGTCTGTGTCTATTGATTTACCACCAACTAAGTCAAAGTCTCCTGAGGCGCATGGTAATTTTATGTCTGTTTGATTGTGCTTGTTTATTTGCAGTATCTTGATACTGCCATTAGGGTCCATCCTTTATCCCTTCAACTACCCTCTCTGCAGACACCTGGCCTTTGTGTGCATTGAAATTGCAGCCCTGCCACCGCTGAGGCAGCCAGTGTTTCTGTCTAAGATGAAAGTCGACAATGCATCTCGAGGTCTTCATAGACCTTAAGCTGACAACTTGGAAAACTACACCTTGTTATTAACTGTCCACACACTTAACAGGCCTTCAGCTTAGGGTAATAAGAGTGCAAACCCTACACTGAAACTTCAGAGAGTGTATTAAGTGTAACACTGAGCCCCCCCACACCCAGCCCCTTTCCTTTGAGGAAGGTATTCTGGGATACAACAAGTGCAAACTTGGTTCACTGATTACATCTCTCTGTCTCACTGCCTTTATTGCTTACTCTCTGTCTTTCTGTCTTTATTTTCTCCGTTCTCTCAATTAGGACTTTTAGTAACCAGTAATCATAGAAATTGAGATCTATCCATTGTATCACTGGATCGTATCTACTTGGTGAAAGGATGCGGTATAGGTGTGGATCCAGAGCAGGGAATTTTCTTTTCACTTTCTTCAACATTGCAACATTGTGTTTTTTTTGACATTTTCCTTGGTTTCTCACAAAATAATTTATGGATCTTAATGATATGAGGGAATCTATCTATCGATCTATCTATCTTCACACATAATACAATTTTTCTATACGTGACCTGTTGACCTGAGATGTTCAGTTTTTATTGAAATGTATCTTGACGACTTGATTATTTAATAGCACAGTTCCTATTATCTTTGGCAAATGCCCCGCAGAGTAGTTACAAAGTAGCTTGTTGGCAATGCAGACAGGCCCTCACTTCACATCAACTGTCAATTAAATAACAAACACTGGCAGCGGTCGTCTGATGCTCCTTCCCTCAGTGGTACGAGCTCAACAGCAGTTACTGTAGCTGTTGCACAAAGTCGGAGCCAGAGCAGGTGTGCAGCCTTTTTAGCTCACTATCTGTTGACCTGTTCACCGTCGTTCAAAGACTAATCGCTGATCACAACAAGATTAACTAAACCCCCTGACACTGGCCTCAGGCTGCTTTCTCTAAAACATCACAACCCAAGAAAAGAGCTCCTCTGCAACATGACCCTTGTCAGGGGGTTTCTGATGCCTACCAACATGTTGACCCTGAATACCTCAACTATGTACCGATATTTAAAGGCTGATTTCCTCCATTTATAAGCTTACACTTTAATTATTTTCTGTCAGGTGTCAAAGTGAGTGTAAGCCACCATCTGACCTTGTAAGTGACTTGGGACTATTGGTTTTAACAGAACTTCTCGCCTAATTTCCACAGCCTAGACAACACTAGTTAATCATAAATGAGACATCCTGTAAGCAAGTAAAGGCAGGTTGAAAATGTCTCCAGAGGAAATCACATTTGTCTACAACATCCATGAGTAAACAAGGGCACTCCTGTTACAAATTGACCTCTCTTTGGCCCTTGACAGTCCATACTCTCTGAAGCACATCACTACCAGAAGAAAACACAGCCCAAACTGGTGAAGACTTTCATTTCGACCCAAATACAATCAACAGACAGATCAGAAATACACACTGTACAACTGCTAATCACAGATTATCATTCGCAGTTGTCAGAAAGGAAGTGGACCTGATTTTGGAATATTTTCCAGACTTCGCCTATCACATATGAAGAATGCAGCAGGTGATGTCTGGGTCAGACGTGTTCACAACAACAAGATTGTCAAAAGCTCTCAGGTCTTGTCGTCTTTCCAAGTTGACATTTTCGTTGGCCTCCTCGTCATCCTGATATATTTTATTTTTTCCAGTTTTGTATTGGTTGCATGTAAGAAACTTCACCAACGGGTCAACTTGCTTGCTTGTAAATTTTCCAGACGTTTTCTTGCTGTATTCTCACATTTTACCAGGGGGCTGGCAGGAAAACGTCTGTAAAACCTCTGTAAAATGAGCGTTCTCACATACAACCATTTGTACAAAACATACAAAATTTCAGGGAAATATCCAGAGTTCAGTGCATGCTTGATGGGAGGTGAAAACACTTGCTGGAGGCCTGCAGATTTTAAGTAGTAGTGTCTTGTCAATATAGACTTAAAAACTCCTCCGCTTCCTTTTTACTCTACAGAAGAATGTGGCGCCTCTGAGTTTTCATTGCACATTCATCAACTTGATTTTTGGTGTCTCAACAGCTGAAATCAGCTCCAATCAAGGCAGCTGAAGAACGCTGAAACTGTCATGTGATTTGCTCGATTGCAAACGTAGGAGTTCACTCTTTGCAGTGGGTCTAATGAAGTCCTACAGCAGGACTACACTTGTGAGGATCTTTTTTGCATGCATCACTACCGAGTCATCCTTTAGGATTTTGTCACACAAGCCCATCATGAGTCAATGTGTTTAGGTTGCTTCACTCATGCATATCTCTGTGTCTGTCTCAGCGGGGCTGAGTAATCCATGCCACGTCTTCCTGTGTTAGGAAATGTCCTACTAGAGGAGGTTGGGCATGTTCCAGGGATGATTTATGATTTTTTAAGGAGCTACTGCAGTGAGAGCAGTGTTGTTAGATACCTGCTTCAACAAATATTTAAACATAGCTGCAAGTATTTTGTGTGTTGTCTGGATTTCAGGCATCCAGTGAGCTCTCTTCTCCTCAATCTCTCTAATTCCTTCTGAAAACCCATTTATCTCCTCAGGTGCCCTCCAGAGAACCTGGTGTTCAGTGTAATTGGTGAAGAAACAGGATTGTCTAATGTCGTTTTCTGCACTTTGGTGAAACTGTTACAAATAAATACTTAAGCAAAACATACATCACATACATTTTTTGTCTCAGTGCAGACTTTCCCCCTCTCATCTAAGTGTATCTAGTGCAGGTTTAATGCATATTTCAGCAAGCCCAAGCAGGGTACCTTAGAATTACCACTTTACTTGTGGGCCCTGGGGCCTTGGAGCCGACTTTGACATCAAGAGAATATGTTTGGGAGAAGGAATGTGCGGCAAGCTTTCACCTCCAGGTATTTATCTTCTAAGGTGGGGTGGACTGGGGAAGGGGGTGGCGGGGTGGCGTCTGCAGCCCGGCTATGTCATGGCAGGTCGAAAAAGAGACAGACATGAACCTGTCTTGGTGCAGAGTTGTGCCCCCTCAGACTGCCGTGGCACAGAGGTTGTGTGTGATGCAGCTCCAATGGCTACTCGAAGCCAAGTTCAGCAGCTTCTGTCAGCAAAGCCTCCACCCCAGTAGCTTTTCACATAAAGTGATAGCTCTAAGATAACTGACATGCTGTTTGCAAACGGAGCGACAATGCAGGCTCATTGAGTGCAATCCAGAGGGAACCACACTATTTGACTTGGGATGAGTTGCCATGAACACAAAATACATCAGCAGTCTTGCATGAAACAAAAAAAAAACTGCAGTAGCCTATTACCTCAAAACGTCAGAACTCATAGGTGACTTCATGTGCTACACAGCCGAGTTATTCCTGTCATGCTCACTTGCCTCTTTTGCTTTTGTCCTCAACATTGTTCAATCACTGACCTGACCCACCCTCTGAAATCAAACCATCAACACACAGGTCCATTCTGGACTCGCTGCAGGGTTTTGGTTATGACAGAATGCCTTCCATTGTGTCATTCATAACTGGCTGCACAAAAGAGAAAATAAGAAAAGTTCCTATGGAGACTGAAATTCAACATGGACGTCTACGGACATCCAACAAAAAGGAGTAAAACCTGCTTGAATCAGATGAAAACAAACCGTTTCAACACATTAACTGAAGATCAATTCAGTTGGAGAGTTTACTTTGTGCATGAACCAACAACTCGAACCAGAAGAAGACTCATTTGGGTCATTTTTTCTCTGTCCATCTCTTGGACCTGAGGACCTGCTGTTGCATCAGGATTTCCTTCCAGCTGAGCATGTAATTAGTTTCAAATCAGTAATACCACCAGGGGACCCATTAAGGGAAGCACATTAGGGTACACACAAAATCTGAGCCAAATAGTGAATGGTTCAGTGAAGAAAAGAGGGCATCATGTATTTGTTTAGTGCAAAAAAAAAACCCAACAGTCATGTTCACTGAGCATGGACAGTGTAAAACCAGACGAGAGCCCCTCCAGAGGATTTACTCCTTGTGCAAATCAATGGCAATATTTTAAAGTTATGTTTAAACACGAGTGATAATTAGACTGCATGCTCTGTATGGACTTGTTGCTTCTAGAGAAAAAGGAAAATGCAACAAAGACATATGAAGGTTAAGTTCTTCAATAATGAAATGCAGCATCAATGATCAATACTTCTTTATTTCTGACAAGTTTTGGAAAGAAAACTGATGGGAAATAAATCAGTAGTTGACTGAGACGTCCATGTGCAAATGCTGCTACTTGTTCTCCTGCTGTGTCTGGTTGAAGTGAAAGAAGTGTTAGAAGAAAAATGGAATTATTAAAGTAATTATTCCATGTCACATGTTGCACACCTTACATTGTATGTACCATGTGGCTGTGCATGTATAGGCACGTACAGAATCTGACCATTAAGGCTAAAGTGAGGTGACAATTTCACATTTCATCCCTGTTCTGCCCCCTTGAACCCCACATCCCACCATAGACACTTACATGTATCTGCACACACATACACACACAAACTTTGCACCTGCTGCATCTCTGAATAAAACATTTCTAAAGTCAAATTTCATAGTTGAATCTACAATTATCTGTGTCCTCTATGAGCTTTAAGAATAATCACAAGACGTTTAGGAATAAAGTTTTCACTAGAACTCGATTCTCTGCCAAAGTTTTAGAATTAATCATACATATTTTTACAGTCAAGTAGTGAATACACATGTTCAAGGTTTAAAAAAAACCTGCTTCACCATCAGTGCACCTCAATGTTCCGCTGCTGTCACAAACCAAATTAAAAACCAAGCAGCATCAGATCCTCGTGGTTCCTTCCCAACATTTCAAAATGACAACAATAATAACAACGAGTGGCTGTTCGTCCGGGGACATAAAGTAAAAATAAAGAACTTACCACCAGATGGGATAACTTGCCATGACATGTGAGAGCCCACAGAGCAACAGGAAACATCCAGAGTATATCATCCTTAAAGTTTCGCAAAAACCTCTCCAGCAGAATGCCTTCATGCGCGCTCATAGAGGCGCGCACGGTGGGGTTTAAAGTAAGGAGCGAGCAAAAAGAAGAAGAAGAAGCGAACAAACAAAACAAAGAAATTAAAAAGCCTGGACCTGCTCTGGTGCTTGTTTTTCTTCTTTTTATTCCTGTCTAACAGTCGCGACTACTCGTGGCAGGACTCGGGAGGCAAATATTAAAAGTTAAAGGCTGCTTGCTGCGTTAGGACCCAATCAGCAGGTATTGCCACAGGGGGAATTCTGATGATATGTTCCCTCTGTTGTCGAGTCAGGCGGCTTCAACTCAACACTCAATTTAAAGATGTGTTTTAGGGCTCATTGGGAATCGCTCGCATTAGCATGCAGTGTGTGTGATATATAATGTTGTTTAAAGGGGAGAGAGGGAGGGTCCGCGAGGTTTTAAATAGACATCGGGACCCCTGTGGATCGCGTAGCTATAACAACCTGTCCGGATTTCACTCCCTGGCTTGAAGCTTCTAAAATGCAAGAAATAAATATGTGTGAATTGCTCGAGACCATTATGCAGGTCTGCGGTGCTTTATTTGTGCCATGGATGTAAAATCACAGGGGTTTCTCTGCAGAATAGAATGAAATAGGATAAGAAGAAGAAAAAGAAAAATGATTTGGCAGCTTATTGCGTTTATTTGTTCTTTAATATATGGAATTAAAGAATATATAATATGTGTTATTTTACTTTTTGTAATGCTAAATGTTCTTCTTATATAATTAATACAAGTAATCCTGCAGTGCACATATTTTGAGTATTAATTGAAGAGTCTATCTATTTATCTATCTGTCTATCTGTCTGTCTTGCTTTCTTTCTCTCTGTCTTTCTGCATATACCCGTACAGATTGCGTCTCAGTGGAAACGCTCTGTCTGTTTCCTTATCTCAATGTCAAGTGTCTGTTGATGGCTGATCCAACAGGAGGTGGACCTCTCGCTCCATTTAAAGTTACTGATGTTTATCTGAAGATTAAAAAAAGAAAACTAGTCCTAGTTGTGTAACATCAGTGACTAATATGTTTGTACAGGAGGGAACAAAATGAGCTGGACTAAATTAAACACAAGTGATTCACTCTGATTCGTTTTGCTCAGCAACACTGATTCTACTCCTTTTATCAACTTGTATTGTTAAATAGGCGATAAAACAAGTATTTGATCATAATAATAGTGATAATAAATCAATTTTTTATAACGTTCACAGGTTTGACTTGGAGGAATATTACAACATTAATAAAAAACATTTTTTTAAAAGTTTTCTCTATTATTCTGAGCGAATTGGAACATTTTTATCTCTTTAGTAACTAAGTGCAGGAACTCCTTCTTTACTCTTCACCTAACTACTTTTATACATCCGATCTCTAACTTAAAATGAGTTTATTCATATTTTGAGTTTGATTTCCCTGAACCGTTCATTCCAGATGTTCGCTCATCCCGTGATATGCCCTGCAGTCACATTTGTTCAGTCAAGTCAGTCTCTGTCATCTCATTTCCAAAACGTGTTCAGGTGCTAAACTTTATTGACTCGCCTGGAGGAGGCCTCGACATGGTGCACACGTCCCACAGCCCCTGAAGGCAGTGTGAAGACGAGATGTCAGCACCATCTAGTGGTGACAGTCATGCACTTTGCTTGAGTATCTCAAACTTCTGTTACTTTATTCTTTATCTTCACTCCATCTCATTGGGATTTTTTCTTTATTAATCTTTATTTATACATTTCAAAAGCAGCCCCTCACTCCACCTTAGTTTACTTGCTTTGTTTGTCTCAGTTTGTGATCTTGAGTATGTTATAAGATCTGTAAAGATAGCCAAATTGTCAACATAACTAAACTATAACAAAAACTATCACTGTCAGTCATTCAATTCATTAGTTTCAGTTTTCAAGCAGGAAAAGTGGGGAAAATGTGGCTGCCCTGACAGTGCTTGGAGAAAACCTGTGGCCATCTGTCAGAATAGTGCCACAAATACAGCTCTGTGTTTCAAAATGGACCTTCAGTATAACTTTAAAGGTTCAGTGTGTAGAATTTAGTGACATCCAGTGGTGAAGTTGCATGTTGCAGCTGAACACCCCTCACCTCACCCTTCCCTTCCAAACATGAACTAGAACCTGTGGCAGCCTTCAGTTGTCATAAAAACTCAAAAGGTGTTTAGTTTCTCCAGTCTGGGCTACTGTAAAAAACATGGCGGCCTCCATAGAGAGGACCCGCT
Organism: Paralichthys olivaceus; assembly: GCF_024713975.1. Classification (NCBI taxonomy): domain Eukaryota; kingdom Metazoa; phylum Chordata; class Actinopteri; order Pleuronectiformes; family Paralichthyidae; genus Paralichthys; species Paralichthys olivaceus. The sequence goes on along the minus strand of NC_091108.1, from coordinate 7,931,698 downwards.
TCAGATGTAAATATAAAGTATTTAAATATAAAGGGCACATTCTAGGGTAAAGAAAACAACAAGTTGTATTCTTTAGATGATTTGACACTAGTGAAAACATTACTAGATCCTTTCACCTACATCTTACACAATGGACCTTTAAATACGGATGACAAAAAGATATAATTGTGACACAAAAAGAGGAGAAGTGGCAGAGTTTGTCTTGCAGTGTGTGTTAGCTGCAGTTATCTGTACCTATCTCACACTTGAAAGGAGATGAATTATTTGGTTTGGGCTTCTTGAGGTATGAAGTGTGAGGTTAGATTATATGTGAAGTGAGGGCTTTTTTCCAGCACAGGCACAGACCACCAAGGGGGTTAAATTCATAACAACAATTCAGTGCTTGTTTATCTTATCGCACTTGATAGCGAGTAAAGTAAATAAAGTTTATAACTGTATAAACGCACATAAAATGGTGTTAACTCCTTCGTACAATTAAATCAAGTATGTTTAGACATAAATGATCAGTTAATTAATTAGCAACACAAAATCATCAGTTTATTAATAAATTGTTCCTGTTTTATGTTCATTTCATGCACCAGCCCCGCTCTGTCCCTGCAGTCCATCCAGTCAGCTTTTCACTCTAAACAAACAGAAGGGCATCATGGCACCTCTGTGTGCCCAGGGTGACCTCACTGCGATGATGATGTCACTCAGCAAAATGTCGTTAGCAGCGAACATGCTCGACAAGTGAGCCTTGACATTGCTCTGCAACACAGGCCTCAGTCAGACTCCCTGTATTTGACACAACGCAGCCGCACTAACATCATGCTGTACACAAATATTGAACCGATCACATTCTCATTACTTCATTCAGCTTTCCACAAATCTTTTCCTCATGAGCCACGCAGTGGTTGAAGCTCATTCGTGTATTTACTGTATGTGTCTTAATAAGTTGCAACAAATACACATGAAAGACATGATACAAGCAGTTATACAGAATTGAACAGTGACAGATTTGTGTACAAATGAGGCAGCACCACTAGATGTCAGCATTGCCATGGATTCATATCTATTTTCACTGCTAGAAAATAGAACAAAAAACATGTAGTTCATACAAGGTAGGGAAATGCTAATTTGGAATGCATTATTACAAAATGTAAAACTACAAATCACTTCCATATGTAATATTTCTTTATAATAAATGCAGCTATTGCTCAATATCATTTGCAATACTACTACTACACCTCCTGTAAAACTGAATACCTATCTGGTCCATATCCTGCTGCTGCTGTAACGAAACACATTTCTCCCAGTGGGATTGCTAAAGTTCATCTTATCTTATCATGTTCAATATTGAACTGTAATTAATCCTGTAAATCATTTATTGTATACGAGATTTAAGACTTCATATCCTGATAGGGTTTTCATTATGACCTTATATTAACACTTTGGGAGAGTGTTGTCTCAATCTAAGATCTTGCTCATGCTTTTCGACTTGATCTTTTCTGCTGTATTCTTACTTTAAATGTCATTTTCTGTAAATTACCACTGAAAACAAACATGTTCAGTGGGAAATAGAAGCAGGACTTATAAACAATGGCGGTTCCCTTTGTGTTGCCAACTCTATCGGAGCTATTATCTGCCAAAGAGAAAGGGAGGACAGTTGTGCCTCAATAAGACGCAACCCACCCCACAAGCTCACACCTTGAAATAACTCATCACTTCCCTCTTTTACTTGTCCGTCAGTTTCCAGACATGGGAAACAAAGCAATGGGTCTGCCTCTGCTTTGACTTTATCATCAGGATGGGCATTACCACAAGCGTTGACGTCCCTATCTTGCTTACTCGCCTCAGTAATGCAGGGTGTAAAAAGGCTTCTGATAAGAGAAATCATGGGAGACAACTTCCAAATCGTAATGTAAACAGTCTGAGGTCTAACTTGTGTTTGAGTTCACATCATGTCGATGACATATCACTTTTTAACTGAGAATGAGGCGAGATCATAATAAATCAAAGGAAACAGCAAGAAATCAGTGGAGAAACATACGATTGTGAAGGGTCACTGGTTTCATGAAAGTTATGTGAGTCGTATTCTGGAATTAACTGGAAGCAGAGTAACCTTTGTTGTCAAGTGATATTCCTGCGATGAGGATTATTTAAAGACAGAGAATATGTACATTTGATAATAACTTCTGATTTAATTGAGTTTAATTAAAATACTTTATGACATTATTTGATTTAAAAAAGCAGTGGGTGTGAGAATTATATAAATACAGAAATGGATATGATACTTTTTTAATATGGAGCTAAATTAACATGTAGATAGAGAATAGTAAAGGACTGAGTACAGATCCCTGCGGGACCCCACATGTAAGATAAAAGCTGAAAGGTTTATAGTTCCCTTTAGCCACACAAATGTTCTCCAAAGCAGTATCCACTTAATCTGTTCAAATAAAGATGGTTGGTCAAAAGCTACAGTAATATCTGAAAGGATTAAAAAGACAAGAATGATAACTAATATATAATTTCAGGGGAAGCAAATAGATGCACCCAAAGACCTAAAGTCTCATTTTATCTACAACTGAAGTCTTAAACAGTCTGTGGTGGGACTCTCTGGTCTGGTTTTTCCTTGGAGGGACTCAGATAGGGACTCAATAGTGTTATTTCTGAGGTCAAACAGTTTACCAGTGGGATGAAGCCAGAAAACAAGAAGAGGCAATGCAGCATTAATCACAGGAACAGCCCTGCATGTCATATCAGGGAGCTGTGTTTTTTTATCAACCACTCAGACGGAGGGAAAGTCTCCACTTCTCCACCTTCCTCCGGCCTCCTCTTCGTCTCTGGACTCTTCCTCACAATGACACGTTCCTCTAGGGTCATCCCAGGTCGCGATTGGCTGAGAACAAGGCTGCACTGGCCACAGCTGCTCAGCTGGACTCTGTCTTGTTTCATTAACGCTAAACAAAGATCATACCATTCCATCATCACCACCTGTTGGTCAAGACCATGACCCATTCTATATACAGTACATCTACCATATCTTCTGTCTGCTTAAAGCAACCTGTACTTTCCTGGCCCCGAATTCTTTGCATGTCACTACTTTCACTGTTGAGACTGCGTTGTCATTGCAGATGCTTTCTCCAATGAAATAAAGCCAACCTGGATGAACTGCCATGTTTGTTCAAGGGAAAATAGAAAATTGCGATTCTGTAAACACCATTCAAGCGGGGTGTTTCACAGGTTGCTGGGAAACTAAAGACTGCATTGTATCATGAGGCTATGGAAATAAAAGACCTGTTGTAGTAGTCTGTGGTTTAAAAAAAATTTATGTCATATGTTGATATAATTTTTGCAAGACATGAAATGTAATGAATGCATGAATGAGCAAAGCTAATGGCTGCCAGTGGGATAAAAATGTTGACAATATAAACTTAAATAAAATAAATTACCTTAGGAAACCAATTTTCTCTAATGTCCAGACTTTTTCAAGAAATAAGTTAAGATTAAGTTCCTCTGTATTTCTGATAGCAAGGTGCTTGTCCTTTTAAACTGCAACTACTGTTTTGGTTTCTGCACACAAGGTGAATGTGCGAGACATGTCTAGGCAAGAGTTCTTTGTATTGTTTATTAATTTATTAACTTTTTGTTGGGATTTCATTTTTGAAATGTTTTTTTCACACCTTGCCCTCCTCCTTTCATCTCCTTTAATTGACATCTACTTTTTGTCTCCTTGGTAAAACCAGAGGAGAAGGCTGACGGTGCTTGTAGTCAGGTTTTTAAAAAACAACAGCTACCTCTCCTGCCCCTGAGGACAGACTTTTCCTGAGCAGTCCTGAGAAACGCTGCACATGTTGCACCCCGACGCCTGAAACAGCAGAGTAGCGCAGACGCACCGTCAGCCTCCAAACCTAAGCCACAAATTATGTCTGGTACATGGAAAAGATCATGTGGCCCTGCAGCGGAGTAGGGGTGATGAGAACGTGGAGTTTGGTGGTAACTGGGTTGGGATTGGACGGATACGATTTACATTCCTCTCCAGGGATATGATATCAAGACAAGGTCAGACCAAGGCTAATACATAAGACTCCGAGAAGATGGAAGAAGGAATCTAATCTTTGCTCTTTAGTCAAAATGTATAAAATACAACACCATTTTTTATGTTTAACACTCAATGAGATACAATCAGTCTCATATTAAATTCATTACCTACATCTTTATGGATCTCTTATTCATTGAAATGTTTTGAAATGCATTTTAGGAGATTGCTCCTCAGGAAATACCTCCAACTCCATCAACGTCCTACAACACATTCCACCTCATTTAAATAGTCAGTGCACAGACTAACCTCAATGCCCAGAGGAACCTCAATGTAATTGTGAAGAAATGTAACACTGCAGGCTCACGCTCTAATCTGTGCTGGGTATTCAAGTCACACATGGAGCAGAAACAAGTGGACTTTCCTACACCAGGGTGACTTTCTCATGGATATCCGATACTGTATGTCTGTGTTCAGGACAATCTGCCGTATTTACATTTAAAATGCCTTTTTTGTTCAGTTGTATTTGCATGGTAGAGAATCTGAGAGGCAGAAAGCGGTAGATGAAGGTAAGGTATCTCCAATAGCAAGGAGAGAAACACTCCTGACAGCCTGAAGAGATTAGTGTCCATTACCAAACAAATTTCTACTACCACCTACAACACTCATGACAGCCCTTACTCTAACCCTCACAGGGGTAAAAAAAAACATGCTTTTGTCCCCATGTCTGTATTCCCTCGACTCCAGAATGAACAAGCTCTGTTTTCTCGGTTGCCAGTTCTAAGGAAAGGGGGCGAGCGTATTTCAAGAAGGGTGTGGGAATCAATTATCCCACTCAAGAGACATGCAGGACCAGTGGGTATTGCATGGGATTAGCGTTCATTCTTGTCATGTACTGACAAACCCTCCTGCTGATCTCCTTAAAACCAGGTGTTATTAAGAAGCAAGGCCCTTACTTGGGGCTGATAAGCTTCTGAATAACTGCCCTTTAGGAATGACTGACAAGCTTATAATGTTGAAAAAGCACATTCCTGTGCTTTCATGTGCTCACCTGTGTTCATGCTAAAATTATATCCGGCACTAAAAATCAATTCATGCAAAGAGCAAATGTGTATGATTTGCAACTCAACTGTGACTGCTTGTGAAACAGTTGAGCAGCATTTTGTTTGCATATGAAATTTTAAAGGAAGACATTTTAGGGAAATCCACTAAATCACCTTCTGGCAGAGAGTTAATAGAGAGGACTGGCTCTATATTAGTATATCGAATATGAAGCTACAGCCAGAAGCATGTTAGCTAAGCGGAACATAAACACTAGAAACACAGGGAGACAGCCCAGATAGTTATGTTAGAAGATAACAGAGAAACACCAGCAGCTCTATAGCTAAATATATAGCTTGTTCGTTTAATCCATACAAAATATAAGATCGGTATATTACCTGAGATTATATGATGGAATATTATTTTGTTACTTTCTTCACTAAATTGCCCAGCAGCTGCAGAGCCAAAGTTGTGCATATAACTGGAAAACTTTAATTTGCCATTTTCATATCCCAATTCTTGAATGGATCAAGGAAACTTCATACAATGTATTAATTTGTGAGTTTTAGAGCTATAAACAGCTGGATCTTCTCACAATCTGACAGCTCTAGTCAAGCTGTTTACCATTTAGACTTAATAAAAAGATGGATGACATGTCACCACTTCCTCCCACTATCCAGAAATGAAGCAACAATGTACACAATAATACAATACACACGCTTGACTATGATTTCGGATTCAATCTCATCTGTCACTGATGTTTCACATCGACATTTTTTATTGAATTAAAACCAAATTTACCCCCAAAAAACCCCCACTTGAATAAGTTTGATAACAACTACCTAAAATGACAAAAACTATCTTTTTTAGTTTGGTCCATGTCCCATCTGCTAACATGGAGGAGACAAGATTTGTGACCTATACTGCAGCCAGCCACCAGGGGGTGATGAAGATGATTTGACTATACTTCTATGGTTTACCCGTCTCCAGTCTTAGTGCTAAGCTAAGCTAATTGGCTACTGGCTGTAGCCTAATATATTCAACTGGCAGAGTTTCCTGCATGAGCGACAAGCCATTCATCCATGTTCAAGTAACTGGCTTCCACTCTACGCTGGTGAGATGTTTGTGGGAACGATCATCAGAGATCCATTTTCATGTGAAACACGCCACTGTAATCATCACGCCTGCACACTTTAATCTCCTATTGTGAGTTGCTGTATTGTTTACACACAGTAAGTAGAAACTTGGCTGCGTGTGAGGCCACTTGGCCCATCTGTGGCTGTTTGTGATCTGCGGTGAACGGACTGGATATTGTTTGAGATCGGGAATGAATAGACTTCATCCTGAATCCTGGCACAGGAGCACTCTCCAGGTACAGCTGAGAAAACCTGGACTCTTCCCAACTTCAGATACCTCTCCCTTCGCATGTGCCAGAAATCTAGATGCGTACGGACACAAAAGATGTACTAGCATAACCACTGAGTTTACACAGGAGTCTTAGAATAATACATTAAAATGGAAAGAACTTCCATCATAGTGTTGCTAGAATGTATTGATTTACGGTTTGTATTTTACAAAGATGCATCTTCACACAAGTAAGTCAATCCTTTTTTCCAGTGGCACATTAGAAAAGACTTTCTGTGACAATACCTGAACATTTTAGTAAACTCTAAATCTTACGCAATAACATGCGTAGGACAAGTAAATATCTTTTCAAGAGCAGACCTGCCAAAAGGTTCAGATTACTCTGCCAGTTTGTTGATTGATTTATGCTGCTCAATATAATATTTTGCAAAGTGATTAAAGGTTTTGTCTTCAGTTCTCATTCTTGTGGAATCGCCTCAAGTTATATTTGTGGACTAATTTTCTTTCTTCGATGTGAACTGCAGATGAACTCATCTCAGCGCATGTGGTTTGGGAGAACTCTCGCAGGAGGCAAGACCAGACTGATATTTCACTTAACAGACAATCTCCACAAAAATCTGCGACACTGGTTGACTTTTCCACAGCATGTGATGTGTTGTCGACAGATGAAATCAACACAAACGCAGGTTAAACTTTCTATATTTCCATTTATTGCAGAAGTGGTGGAAGAATTATCCAGATACTTTATCTAAGTGAAAGTGGTGATATAAAGTAACATATATATATATATATATATATGTATATATAACATATTCAAATTCTTAAGTAAAATGTACGAATGCAAAATTTAATTTTGTGCACATAATGGTCCACATAAGTACTGGCTCGTCGATACTACTGGAATACCCACATTTACTTTTACTGTTTCAGTTTCACTCATTCTAAAACAATACATCACATTCTATAAATCCATCAAATGTTTTCTATGTGAAGTCTTAACTTGCTAAGTGGAATGTAGAAGAAATACAGTATTTCTTTAACCAACATGGAAATCCATTTTACTAACTTCATGAAGATATTAAGTACAGGAATGTCAAAAGTTACATCCTCCATTACATGTAGCATATACTCATAAAAAGTTTGAGCCAGTTATTGAAGTGTTTAGCTACATTCCTATTAAACCATGTAGACTGGTGTGGCTGCATTATGCTACTTTTCCAATCAAGCCGACTGAAAGAAAGCTGTCTTTTCTTGAAATAAACAGTATCACACAGTAAAAGGCCTCACATTGACCTCAGTGTGGTGTAGTGCCTGAAACACCCACATGCCAATCATAAATCAAGACATCTGAGATGATTTATATTTATCTGAAAGTGAATTGTGAATCAGTTCAGCTCTCTACCCCCTCCCCTCCCCTCTCTCTCTCTCTCTCTCTCTCTCTCTCTCCCTCTCCCTCTCTGTGCTGATGGGAGGAGCAGTGCAGCGCCTCTCTCTATAAGAAGTGTTGAACATTGAGCACAGGATTTTACACAGCTACTCAGGAGAAACGAAATGATCTGCCCTGGAGCCGCAGCAAAATGCTGGATGGACACCTACTCCTGGGATGGTTATCATTCACAGTTATAGTGCATCTTCTCCACTTCCCTGGACCAGCCACAGCATATTTCGGGTAAGGACTGACATAAGACACAGATGATGCATTTGATTGGTTGATTGGTTCATGAATTACAAAGCCGGTAACAACTTTTTCCCTTTTAACTCTTTCAATGTACCAAAATGTGATTAATTGTCTCAAATCTTCTTTTTCTTCTTGAAAAACAAACAAACGGATATTTATCTAAGGCATGTTTTAACTTCTCTAATCTCTGCGGGTCAGTGCGGTGTCACTTGGCGGCGGATACGCAGCGTGCAGCGGTCTCACAGCTGGTGGCTGCAGCAGGTTGTCTTGCACATGACTTGGCCTCACTAAAGCTGCTGACTGTTAATTTTTTCTGCGAAAGGCAGAGCCAGAAAGTATCTATAACTGTAGCCTATTGACACAACATATATTAAAGGTAGATAGAAGTTCATCCAATTCTTTCCCTTGACACCGTGGAACAGCCCTGGCACGTTTGACTGGCAGGTAGCGGGTCGCCTGATTATTGAGAGCAAAGTAAAATCATATCCTTAAGTCGACTCTGAAAACAGCCGTGCAGAAAAAGGTGAGTGTATTTGCCCCAGACTCCACAGCTGGTAACAATAAAGCGATCTGACTGAACTGAACTGGTGGTGGCCGAAACGTCTGCTCAGCTTGCACAGAAAATTCCCCCATCCAGCATAAACATATCATACAACTCCGGCGGGGGTTTTTCTGCTGCCTCCATCAAGTTTAAAAAACACTTTGGAACACGTGTCGGGAAATTAATCTTAAGGTTTTTTTTTTTTTTGTAGCTTTTCATGAATCATGTCATATAACATAATAGTGCATAATTTAGAAATAGCACCGGGTGTAGATTTCTAAAAGTAATTCCCAGGAAACGCCTTGGATTCTAGGTGTAGCCCACTATGACCTCCTCCTCTTCAGAGTGGCACTGAACTCCAGTTTGTCTGCCCACATGAGGTGCTCCCTACAGTTTTCTTTTCTGTCTCAGAACATTCTCAGCACAGGGAGGCCAAGGTCACTCGGATGAGGTCAGATGTGAAAACAACCATGTTTCACCTGGAGGTGGGGGGACTGTACATTTAACAAAGTTAAAGTGGCATCTTGTACTTAACAGAAGCAGCCTCTCTCCCCGGTGCATCTGTGTTGATGGGTGTTGTTAGTGAAGCGCAAGGAGACAAATGGCTGTATGTGGAGTGATGACACTCGAGGACTTTCCAGCGGAATCAGATTTATATGTATGGGTGTTGTGCAGGATCCAGGAGTGTTAGGTGATCTGGGAACCTGTTGTGAATCTGTAAGAGACAAGGTCCCCTGAGGGCCCCATACACCGGTGTGTCAGACCTGCCAACCTGTTCACAAGAGTCTTACTTTCTTCAGGTTATCCTAAAGAAGGTATACAAGTTAAAAAAAAAAAGGGTGGTCAGAATATACAACGACTCTAGACATCAAACTTTGTGAATAAACCAGATAATTCGTAGCTACACCCAGTTTTTCACATCTCTGGGTAAATGTTGTTCTCTTGGGTGTTGCACCAATGTGTTGGCACTCATCTTTGGAAACTGGGTGATGCAAACATGCTGTGAGGCACCTGTAATAGCTCTGCATGCTGGAAATATCTCAGCCCTTCACAGCAAAACGTCATCATCTGTAATGCTCATGCATATATGAAGTTATTACTCCGTCCCTGACTCTGTCTTTGGTTTCAATGCAGCTCTTAAGTTGCGTTAGAGGAACAAATGTGCCCCCCTCCCCCCTCCCCCCTCCCCACATCCTCAATCTCTGTTTCTGTCTCCCTCCCTGTTGCAGTGTCAACCTTGGCAGGCAGTGTGTATTACAGTTGTTGTGCCAAATTGGCGCTCACCCTGGCCTTAATGGTCCTAATGGTAATGCATATTTACTTATTCAGTTAGCACTTGTTGTCACTTCCCGCTGTCAGCCTGGTCTCTATCTGTGGCCTGTGTAGCGCAGAGAGACATGTGGTATTACGATACGCCTGACTTGCTGTTTTTCTGCGGCTCCGGTGAGAGGGGAATATGAATGAGTGTCAGTGAATGATTTGCAGTTGAGGAGCACCGCGCGTTTACTGAAAGAGCCTGCACAGGTGACACAGATACAAAATGTGACTGCCCTGCGGCCAACTTCCCAGAAACTTGACACCGGTGACTCTCCGGCACAGTCCTGCTCAGCTTTGACTGTGGCGCATACGAACATAAACCTGTTCAAATAAATATTCCATGAGCACAAGGCATCCTAGGGCCTCCTGGGTACTGATTTACTCAAAATAGAGGGTCAATGTTGCATACCCAATTTCCAGAGTGCGGTGGAGCGTAAGTGTAACATAAACACAATCTCTCCTGCCCATAGTCTGCGCAGGCTGAGGGTGGGGTGGGATTCCTGGCGTAGTCGAGCACTCGCTTAAATTGTCATCCTTTGCCACAAGAATGTGAGGCTCATTTTCTCTCCCTCAGCCTGTTGTGGCAGGTGCTGGTTCTGCGAAATCCGTTATCATCAGAGTTTAAATGGGAGATGTTCGTCCAGCTTCCTTTACCTGACTTCAGGGCTTAATGGGAGCACCTTGAGGAGATCTGGTGAAAACTGGAAGGAAGAAGGAAATGATTTGTTTGCTCAGTTGACCCCATCAGAGCTGAGAGTGCAGTCTTGACAACTCTTGTTGAAATTTTGGTTTCAGTAAAAGGCATGTCATTCTGTGGTCTAGTAAACTGAGCTGAATTTTAGTCTTAACACTGAGTCAAAATGGGTTTTTTCATTTGCGACATATACAGGAAGGCTGCCCACAGACACGCAACTAGAATTGACCAATCACAGAGGTACCACAGCATCCGGATGAAACACATACAGAGGTTATTTTTTCATGATATCCTTAAACACTGTGTTATCAGTTTGATCCTGAGGAGCTGTGGTGTCCTTTCAGATGGTTCTCTTGTTTTCAGTGCTCCATTAGGTGAGGCCGGACGCCAAAAACAACAGGATAACAAATGGGATGTGAGTAAATTTACTGATGAGGGCTGATTTCTTTTTTCAATACGCAGCTGTAAAAGGATTTTATCACCGTGCTGAATTAGTTCCTGGTGCGTATCAAACAGCAGAGCGTTTCAAAGTTTTAAAGCAGACTCGTTTCATCAGCTCAGCACAGAAATGTTACAAGTTGTTTTTTAAGCGGCTCTGTGTAAACATTTCCTCTTCTCTCTCCCCTCCTGTCTTCTGGTTTGCTTGCCTCATGTGCGTGCCGGCATCCCTACAGTGGTTTGTGGGGAGCTGCTGGGTGATTACCACTCATTAGGAGCAGCAGAGTTAGTGCGGACTCAGGCTGGCGTTGCCTGGCAGACAGTGGTGGCAGGCGTCTCGTTACCAGGCCTTAAGGACTGATTAGCCCTGACGTCCAGCAGGGCGGGGAGGGCCGTTGATAGAGGGATTTCCCAACTTCATAGGATATCCTGTGGCCACAGCCACACCTCATAGGGTATCACTTTACCAAGAGCCCAGAAGATAGGATTCTCTCAGCTATGGTGCTGTGACCTTGCAGCATGATGAGATCATGCAAACCTGCAGGCTTAGATAACAGACCTGTGAAAAGACAGAGCCTTGTTTTCTTTATATTTCTGTTTGATATATCTGGATTTTGAGCTAAGCCGAGCTTTGCTTTGAGTGCTCTGCTCACTGACATCTGTCTGGAGAGGCCTGCTGTTCCCATGGATGCCACCGGGTGGTGCAGTGTCTTCTGGGTGTGCAGGATGATCCTCAATCAGCACTTTTCAACCTTTTTGTGTAACAGAAGGAGAGTGGGAAATGAAATATGAAAACATCCAATCTGAAGGCAGCCAAGTATGCTTATTTGTGGTCAACCTACCTGACATGTACAAAGTGTGTTCGCTTACAGGGCAAAAATCCATCTCTGTGCACAGAACAGTATAGAACACTGAGTGACACATAGTCTTACAGTTTATTTTACACAATGAATCATTCATCATCTTTGTTATGAGGGTTGTTGTGGACACATATTGTCTAAACATGGTTGCACAGAATAATTGTGAAGAGTAGTGGTTTTTTAAGATTGTGTTTGGGCTGCTCACATCACAACACAGTGCTTGTTGATCTACTCTCATCAGTGTGTCGATGCGACTAAGACATTAAGGATCATTTTAAAGGACACTAGACACTCAGTCCCACCAGTCAGCTGTGAACATGGTTGGTGGATAGTGAGAGATATAGGAGGGAAACTCCCATTAAAGGAAACTCTTGTTGGCCAAATTGCACGCATGATGATCTTTGCAGATGGAGCTGGAGACATGGGTGATTTACAAAAACAGGAAAACGAATATAGACACGATACTTTCAGCGGTCGGACACTGATGAGATGATGCTCGTTAGCCAGACCGCCATGTCCTGTGTTTTCCATTCTTGACCACAGCCGAATTTTCTCTGCCTGGTTCAGTTGGGACAGGAGGGACATGGTATGTGACATTTCCTCATGTTGAACGCAAGGAGATGTTTGCAATGGAATAAATTCAATTTTGTATCAGCCAACATTAAATATAGGTCTTCAGTCTTATGCACCTGTTTGCAAAGAAGTTCGATGTAAGGATGAATGAAAGTTGACCAAGTTTGGGCCTCTAAAACACTTAATCTAACATAAACATGAACTAATGGGAGCCTCACCTGACACACACTTAAATTAGAGGATGTCTGATGTGTGCTGATATGAATAGAACATAATGCAGAAAAAAATATTTGGGGTAATGTAGAAATATATCAAATTTCTCTATTAGGTAGACCCCTGCCTATGAGACATGGACAGAAAATATTTCATATTTATTACAAACAACCATCAAACAAATACAGTATCAGTCATGCTCTAACTGAAATGCATGTTTGCTAAATGGTTATTTATGTTATAAAAGTCCCATTTATCCATAAGACCTGAGCAATAGTTTGAGATTTGACAGTCAAGCTGTCATGAATGTGTCTGGACATGACATTCTCTGCTGCACTCAACCCTGGAGGAGTTTTTGTTTCATGTAAAAACGGAACAATTTGCATAACTTTGGTTACTGCTGCTTTAATCGTGAGTTGTCAAGAGTCAAAATTCTTTCACTCCAGGCGATAAATGAGCGTGTATGTGCATAGAAAGTCATGCTACTGTGAAATATGACACGTTTTTTTAACTGTAAATAACTGTCAAAGCTTAAAAACAGCTATAAAATAGTAAAAGTTTTTTTTTGCATGTGTGTTCTGAAGGTCTAGTCTTATCTTTCAGTTGTAAGAATATATAATGGGTAATAAGCGCAGCCAATCCTACTTACTGAGGCATGAGTGGTTCAAAAACAGCCACTGTTTTGTTTAGAAATTTGTGGTTTGACTTTGTGTGCTTGGTTTATTTAGAGAAGTACTTTTCCCCCAGTGCTACAGAACAAATCTGGCATTCCCACTCTCTGAACACATGCAAATATCTGCTATTTAGAATTGTACAAAGTTTACAGTCAAACTGTTGCCTTCACCCCCCAAACAGCCAAAGTCTGGGTCTTGTGTCAACATGTGCGAAATCGGTGAGAGTCGAGTACAGTATGTGTGCCTGAACGTGTTTGGTGCGTCGGTGCGCTGGTACAGGGCTGCTCTGTGCCATGGCGTAGGCTAGAACAGGGGAGTCATGCGGACACTGCTGCGCGCCCAATCTGTGCCAGTCACAAAGTGACTATAACTGAGCTGCTGACCTTAGAAGCCTTGAGTTCTCACATAGCAGTTAAACCTCTTACCTTGCACCACACTCACTTTCCCAAACTCAGGTCCCGTAGTCCCTACTGCTCAGCTACCAGCACTCGCTTTCATGGCTATGGATTAAAAAATTAGGTTGAACAGTAACTTTTTCCCCAGCTTTTGTTATGAATCAAAAATGCGAGAGGTTTCTCTGTTGAGTGAGAAAACATTGATTTAAAAGAAACTGTGTCTAATGCATCGTATCATTTACCAAGAGAAAACATGTCCGGGAACTTGACCCAATCAGTCAATTAGTGGGAGTACTCTGACGCAGGCTACGTGGGTTGTAAATGACCAGACGGGACGACAGATGACATAACTCATGGGTCATATCCTGTTAAGTCATACACGATAGCAGACTTTCCCCCTTCACAGTGCTTCTCAACATTGCTTGACATTCCCACTGTGCAGAAAGGCTCATTAGTCAACTAATAATGACTTACTAAGTCCCCAGGCCCGTACCACTTTGTTTTCAAAGTCGTTTTGTCATGTTACTGTACTGTGTCAGTCACAGCTTGTAGGAGTAGTCACAACACCCAGTGCTTTCAACCAGTCACTAATCTTATCTTAGCCTCATACATAATCGTTTACTCTTTGCCCTATTTCTGGCTTTAATGAGTTGAAGAATGAACAGTGTCACTATGGAGAAAACGTCTGATTTCTGGGCAGGTTTTTTTTGTGTGTGTTCCCCTGGATAAACTTCTCGGAGGTGTACAATAGCCTGGAGGCTCTGTGTACCAGAGAGCCGCTAGACACTGATTCATGGTTAGTTCAATTATTAAAGTCTAAGCTGTGGAGAACATTATCAGCCAGAGTTAGAGTGAGCCAGAGGGAAAACACCACACACACTCGCATTCCTACAACCTCTGGCATGGCCTGGGCCGTGATACACCAGATGGGACCAGGGCAGGGTGGTCTGAAGTTCATCCAACGTTTCTTAGAAAAGCAAAAGACACATACCCCCCCCAAAAATGTGCATTTAAAGTGCTGTGAAGGCAGGACGAAAGAGTGAAGGAGAGAACAGGAGAGTTTCACTCAATGAAAAATACTAAGATGTTTTCCATTTAGCTCAGGTGAGCACAGTAGTTTGTCTTCTTGACAGTCAAACTGTTCCAGGACACATGCTCATGTCTGTCATTGTCTCGTGTAGGTTACATTCATAGAGCGGTGGTTTTGTCTAGAGGAGCCTTTGTTTTGAGCCAACAGCTGGGTGGAATGATTGGCATTCGTTTAGAGTAATTGACCAGTGGGAATAGGGGGTGTTCGGAGAAATGGAGGAGGAGGGTAAAAAGAAGGAGAGAGGAGGAGGGGGATGGCGGTGGTGATCTAGGAGACACCAGACCACACAACCTGCAAGTTCAGGCTGATGGAGAAACTGCGGCTTTTGTTGCTCTTTCTGCTCGGGCACGTTCAGCCACGACTGACTCTAGTAGGTGTTGACTTAAGGTTGTAAGTCCTCATACGCACATGCATGCACACTCACATAGACATACACACACACACATGTACACGGTAACTGCATACACAAACGCAGCCAGCACCTGTTAAGTCTGGTGGGGTGGAAATGATAAACAGACACTGGCTGAAAAACATGAAAACATTTGCTGCTTTGCTGTCTTCATGTCCGTATCCATATTTGAAAACGAACGCAGTCCAAGAGATAACTTCGGTTTTGGTAACATCTTGTAGGATTATGGCATTATAACTATGGCGACATTCGCTTGGAAATTTCTGTACTTAAGTTGTTTGCTGTCTTGTACGAATAGTTAAAAATCAAAACCACCAACATATCATCCATTATAATTTTTTCAGAGTCAGGTCACTTTTACAGTTTTACAGAGCCCAAGCACAGTTTCAGCCTCCCAAAGACACCCAAAGAAAAAGAGCCCAGAAGATATAAAGTACTTTTACACTTCATGAATCCATTGTTTCAGCACAAGTACCTTATTTGTCTGTTTGTAAGGTTTACTGTTAAGAGAACTTGTTTTATAAGCAGAATATATGACTTTGTGAGTGTATGAATATCACAATTAGATAAACATCTAGGCCAAGAAAGTTAAAGCAAGAGCGACCATGTGTTTTTTCAACTGTCATTTCACTTCTTTAACACTTAACACACAAATCAGTGAAGGACAGTGAGATTAAGCAGCTAAGTGTAACCTCCAGGACTGTAATGTAAAGCCAGAGAAGAGCTGATGATAGCCAAGTTAAGTGCTAGTCAATGATTCTCTTGAGAGATTGACTCTATGGCCCCGCCATGTGAAATGAGGCATTTTCACTCAACCTGCTGCATTGGAAAATGTATATAAAGTAAATATCACAGGTGATGGGAGGTGCTGACAGGTCCAGAGAAAGGACTAAACAAACGCCGGCGTTACTAAGTGAAAGACAGTGGAGGAGGCGCAGTGTGAGAGTGGGCTAGTGATATCTGCGAGAGCATGTGTGTGGAGGCAAGTGTGTGAATGGAAAGCAAAGCTGAGCAAACATCAGCAAGAATCCCACCTCACGCAGGATAATAAGGAGTTTTTATATGTTGGTGCTGGTGTCCACGTGTAACTGGGGTTGCTGTGCCAACACCTCAAACAAAAACACCCACAGAAAATGGTCCATGATATGAAAACACAAAGTTACATGGTTTTACTCTCTAATTCTGCGTGGTCGAGATACTATGGAGTCGCCTCTGCTTCAGTTTATTGTTGTAACAAGTGGTTATTTTATAGTCGATATATCATTTCTTAATGCTTTAGAGATCAATGTTGAGTTGCCAGGTTGTAAAAATCCCTTTGGATTGTGTTTATTCTTTGCACATATTAAGGTGCTCTTAAAGTTGAAACTGTTTGTGTAGCAATGGAGGAGTCAGTGGAAAAACAATTCATCAAAGTGGCAAGCCCAATGTTTTTCTGATTAACAACTTATAACTGATCTAACAAATCCTTTAGTCACAGATTAAATATTCTTGTAAAATGTTTTTCCTTGTTAGAAAGTGTGACTGTGCATTTTAAAAAATCATTGTGCTTCACTGGTTTGACAGAAATTTCATTTGGCTGTTTTTTCCATCTTACCACATAAAAGTGGTTATGGTAGAACACAATAATAACTTCCATTTGACCAAAGATTTCAAGTTCAGATTAGTGATGATTTTTCTGATTCGAGCACTGCTCTGTTTTCTAGTTCTGTTTTCCTCTAAGTGAAGTTGAATGAGTTCATTGTTCTGCAAACAGCACAGTGATATTTTTTGTTTTTTGCAGATCACCATGTTGGAATGCGTGACCCTCTGATGTGACAACAGGGCTCACTGTCGTACATCCACTGAAAATAGTATCTTTAATCATCTGCAGATTTGAATTAAAGAGGCAGGACATCCAAACCTACACTTAGTGAAGAGAAGAGAAGAGAAGAAATAATATCACAGTGTTTATCTGTGATAGTTTGTGACTACTGGTCTGCCACAACAGTGGAAATAGTGTCTTCTCAGAAGGCGTGAAGAAGTGTTTCTCTGCTCTCAAATCTCTCCCCCTCCACACTTGGCCCTCAGGCTTTCTGTGTTACCAGCTAGAAATATGCCTTTGTGCAAAAAAGCCGCATAGACAGTAGCAGAGAAATCAGTGTCGTGTCATCTTTGGCCTCGCTCCAGCTCTGCTCAGACCATCTTTTTGTCTCTGACAGGCAGACGTCCCACACACAGTTGAGGCCTGTCACTCTAACATGCTCTTGTTTTGGCAGGCATGTGGGCTTTTAGCAGATCTGATGCTGATACGTGCTACTAACCATGTCTGACTGAGGACTGTGTGCGTCATGTTGGTGGTGTTGAGTGAAAACACACATTAGATTAATATTTGTAGATCTACAGATGCACCCATTAGTAAACTGTTTCCTGGTGTGGTGCGGATTTGAAAATTCCTTTGAATTTTTTCTTCAAGTCTGTTGTTTCAAATGGATTTAGGCGGGTTCTCCACGTGGCGCCATCATTCATTCCCTGGTTGCTTGCTTACCATAGAAATGTTGTGGAACGGCTGTCAGTCATATGTAACCTACTGGGTCAGCTGGAATTGTTTGCTTTGGCACTTCGGACATGTTTCCTTGGCGTTGTTAGCACAGTGGATTTTAACAAAGCATGAAACAATTAAATGGAAAATTATTCAGAGAGATGCATTGTGTATGCATTGCTCTCTATGCCTCAAACCATACATTTTTTTTTTTTTTTTTACTCTCCAAGTGTTTTGGGTGAACACTCTCCGTCAAGACACAGCTTGCCAGGTTTCCATTTGGAAATTCATAGCTGTCAGACGAGTTAAAGAAAGGCAAACACGCTTTGTAAAAAGGAAACCATTTGACCCAATCTGAAAGCAAATCCTAACGCCTCCTCTTTGATTCGAGCGCTCAGATTCTCAACCGGGCCGCGAGCGCACTGCAAAGACAATATTGCGTCGCATATGTGAACTATTAAGTCCATTGGTATGAAACTGAAGACTCAAAGGGAAACATTTCAGTCAGTTATTGGACTTAATAAAACAAATCTCTTGTTGGAGAACTCCCGCGACCTTCTGCGAGCGGCCGAAGTGAATGTGAGTGGTGACAGAATCTCCTGTGAAAAGCAGTCATGAAGTAATGCAATGTAAGTAAAGTAGATCACCGATCAACACTTCTGGTGCATTTACTAAACTGGTCTGGGAATTCAGCAGCTGCTCCACACCTTTACAAAAATACCATAGAATCACTTCTTTTACACCCTTGGCTGTATTAAAGTACGAGCCAGGTTTGCTGTCACAGTTGTGTTTTTCATTTAGTTGGCTGTATAAACACTGTTTTCACTCATGAAGGAATGGACCGCAGTTCCATGTTAATGAATTTGTAATGTTATAATACATAGGACTTTTTGTATCCAGTTCAAATAGTTACAAAAAGTAACATAAGACGTTTACAAATGCAACATGTTTCTTAGGTCATTACATGTTTCTTTATGACATTTAACGCTCTGTATTCATAAGACATTCACAACAAAGGTGGGCGATCCAATCCATGTTTCAACTTTTGTTTACAAGGATAAAAATCACTACAACCCTGGACACATCGCAAAGGTCAACATGCTGCATTTCATCCATGTGGCATTAAGCGAGGGGTCAATCCGTGCACCAAAGTCTCCTTTCAATGTCCAGAGTCTGTCTGCAGAGACTCGTTGGCCTGAGGACTTTTGTGACTTCTGTAAATCCATTTATTCTTCAGTTTCACTTTAAGGGTGTAAAGGAGGCCAGAAATTACACATAATGAACAACTACGATGCCAATCCTGTCAGTTGGTGCGACCAAAATGGTCACAGGCTGACAGTCGTGTCCCCTGTGTGTGTTTATGAAAGTAATGCTCTGTTTTCCCCATCACAACCTCAGAACACTGGTCGTCTATTTTGCCAGCAAAGTGGCAGTTCCCGCTTTGTGTGTTATATGTGCTTCCCTTAAATAAACTGACGAAAGGAGTGCACGTCCACCACATGTTCTCTATACCATGTTTAGAAGTGAAACTCTGCTTGTTATGTTTCAAATGGATTCCAGCTTTAAGATCCTGAATACTGGACTTTTGTTATGGGGATTCTATAATGAGTGTGTTAATCCTTCAGTGTGATCCATGTTTAAATCTACACAGCTGAGTGACATTCCCCCCCATGGGATACGATATAAATATTAAACCAAGTATCCGCTGGCTACTGTTTCACATGCATGTGTTGTAACTGTCACGTTTCCTGCATTTCATTGTTTGAAATATGTCCCTATATGAGCAGAATGCGTTATTAGTCATAATATACAAATTGTAATTTTCACAACAGTGGGGGCAGAGAGCCGCTGGTTCTGTGACTTGATAGAGAGACAAAACAGAGTCGGTCATGGAAAGAAAGAACTCTTCCCCCTCTGCAGAGAATTTACTCTATACACAGACACACCTGTGCTGGAGGTTGATCTCAATCTCAAATGTTGAATTCCCCTGAACATTAACCACTAAACAGCTGAATTCATTTGAACATTAACCAAACTTTTGAGCATTATATGCCTCAGCTGTGCCTCCTGTGCTGTTTATGTAGTATATCTTTGCAACGCTTTGTAAGTTGTTTATCCAGGAAGCTCAACATCCTGAACTTTATTAGATACTTTATCAAGATGGATCTACTCCCTCCCTGTGGACTGTTTAAACTGACCGGACTCTGTCTGTGTTCTCTTTCCTCCAGGTTGACAGGTAATGAACCGTTGTCTATCCTGCCACTGAACTCTCTACCAGAGGAGAATATGGGCAGGGCCCACTACAAGCTGTGCGACCGGCTCAAACTGGAAAAGAAGCAGCGCAGGATGTGCAGACGTGACCCGGGCGTGGCAGAGACCCTGAGAGAGGCCATCACCATGAGCGCCCAAGAATGCCAGTATCACTTCCGCTTTGAGAGGTGGAACTGCACCTTAGAGGGGCGCCACCGAGCCAACATACTAAAGAGAGGTATGGGCAGATGAAAAGAGTGAATGCATCTACGTCACTCCAAACATAAAGCTCATATTTCTTCATTTTCCCTCATTTCTCCTTTGTCTCTCCCTGCGTCTGTAGGATTTAAAGAGACAGGCTTCCTGTATGCTGTTTCCTCAGCGGGCCTAACACATGCTATGGCCAAAGCTTGCAGCGCGGGACGCATGGAGCGCTGCACCTGTGATGAGGCCCCGGACTTGGAAAACCGCAAGGCATGGCAGTGGGGAGGCTGCGGAGACAACCTTAAATACGCCAACAAGTTTGTGAAGGACTTCCTTGGCAAACGCTCTAATAAGGACCTGCGTGCACGTGTGGACATGCATAACACAAACGTGGGCATGAAGGTAAGGTTGATTTTATTTAATATTAAGCCAAGGCATTTGAAGACAAACACATGGCGAGTGATTTAACTGAGACTAACCACAGCTTTTCCTTTCACTTTATAGTTTTAGATTCATAACTTTAGTTTTAAATTAAAAGAGCAAGAACAGGAAGAAAGAGACAAAAAGGCAAATAAACATTGTTGGATGTTGGGTGGTTTTTACGGGAAAGCAGGTGGAGTGAAGCTGGAAGGGGGGGGGGGTGGAATTTGGCACCATCCACTGATTTGATGCATTAGGGAGACAGAAGGTATTTTATTTTGTTACAGTGCAGAGATACAGGGTTTTGGCTTTGTGGCCCATGTTTTCAGCATAGACTTTCAACAGTGTTGTTGGAAATGGTATGTGCTACTTCCCTCGTACTAAATGAAAGTTAAAGACTGCTGATGACCACAGAGGACTTTGTTGATAAAGAGATTTCTGTTGGGATTTGAGAGAAGCTAAAACTAGAGTGAGTATTGGACTTGCACTCTTCATTTTGTCTCACAGTCCCTATTCAGGTAATACAGGATTTCAACAGGATTCTCAACAGCTAACTGTTACCACAAAACCAGATGCATTATGGGAAATGTAGGAACCAATATTTTTGGAGCTTAATCTTTATCACGGACAGAAAGTTAGAATATTCCTGGATTCTGTCCATTGCTGCTTCAATCGGTCCACCAATTCGAGGACGTGCAATAATAAATTGTTGGTGCATCCCTTTCTATAAATGCTCAATTCACCCATTCAATGATTATCATAGCTTGTCTGTAGATTTGACTGCATGAGTATTTCTTCTTCTTCTAAACTATGACAAATGACAAATATCATCACTGATGTCTTAGATGAGTTACATCTAAAAGAAAGGAAATATTAGTACTCAATTATTATTAACAATAATATATCACTGCAGTATTATATTAACCCCAACCGTCACCTTATTTTGCCTCTGAGTAATAGTTTTCATAAGTGAAACCAACCATGCACACCTGAGTCTAACCAGGACACACTCATAAAGAAACCAGTTCAAACAGGGCCAGAGCTCACAGACAATATTTGAACAGAATGTTTTTCACATGAATCGGCTGCACTGTGGGAAAACTGCGATAATACAATACTGTCTGCACACTGTACAATTATGTGGACAAACAGCAGCATGAAGTGCCAATTCATTGTAAGCCTAATCCCGGATATAAAGTACTACCGTATCTTTGATTTTGCGTTTGTATTGCTGGACTTTAAACATCACAGTGCTGTTAAATGTCCGCTGTCCAAGACAAAACACTGGCCAAAAATGTAGTCAGTAGAAAGACCGCAGAAGAATTTAATATGCCCGCAGCAGAACGATTCTGACAGAATTACACAATGGGCATCTCAGGAGAGTGAAATTACTGAAGAAATACTATTTAGTTTTGAATCATGGTCATTAAAGGTGTGGAAAACGATTAAAGGTAATTGCTAGTGTAAATTTGACAAAATGGGAAAGTGCTCGTTTGTCAATATTTGGTTTTGTCTTTCTGATTAGATAGGCCACTACTCTAGCCTGTGCTCTGGCACAATTCAGCTATTGTGTGTGGTGAGCAAATATGGGTTTTTTCATCTTGGACGTAAAATAAAAAAGAGGGAATGGTCTTAATCCGTCAAGCCAAAACAAACGAAAGGTCTGGAAGCTTTTACTTTTACTCTGCTTTTCTCAGAGTGTAGCCATTTTCATTTTGGTTTTCAAAGTGAATTATAGCAGAGGCACACTTCCCAAATGTTAGCAGACACAAAACTCTCCCTAAAGACCAATGCAGGCTCTTCCTTTTCGGCTTGGCTCTCCAAAATCCAATCTATCTGGAGATTTCTATTCGTGATATAAGACATTTTTAGGGTTAGGGTTAATTTTTGTGGTGATTTACACATGAAGTGAGGTGTACCACATTCATTCAGGATGATTTCCCACATGGAAGACACTGGAATGTGCTGGGGTCTGCATCCCCAATATTTTAAAAGCTGACCTACCCACTTTTGCTGGAGTGATGAATATGCACAGTGTAAGAAAAGAACTGTTGATGCTATCCAAATCCCATCAAAGACAATATGTTATTGTCATTGATTTTTTTGCACACCCACTTCTTTTCAGATTGTGGTTGATGCTTAAGTGAAACTTAATAGGCCAAGAAGCTTTAACAGAACGTGTAGTGGTCTTTTACGCTGACAATCTTCATGTTTCGCTTGTATCTAAGAATGATTTCCAATAAGAGAAGACTTTCTTTTCTATTATTTTTCTCTTTCTGAATGTTGGCATGGCTTATTCTCTGTGCTATTATGTAAATACCAGACTAGGAAAAGGGGTTGATCAACTAACCCTAACCTTAACTGCTAATCCCCAACTCTGGGTTTAGAAAACAAATGAACAGTCAAAGCACAGGAAAAGTGCCCAGCACATGGCTGCCTGAATGTATCATCTATTTGTGGTTGCTTTCGAGCTATTTCCTCCCCTCACTTATCATAATAACAGTAATTGACTTTAATCAAAATGACATCCATGCTTCATCATAACAGAATCATTCCTCCCACCAGCTATTATTCCCTGCCTGTTTTATATGAAGCCTCAGACAAAGTGTTGTATTGTTCTCTTTTAATAAGCTTAAGGGCCTCAGATTCTCCCCTTTTATTATCATATCAAAAAGGACAGTATATCTATTTTCTTCCACGGGTGCATTATACCCCTTATCATCTACTTACGAGCATATTTGTTTAATTTGGTCTTTTTGAACTGCTGCTTACTAAACAAAAGCTCATTAAACTATAGTTTTAGTTAATGTCATTGCTCTGCCTCTGAACCAGGTAATCAAGGCTGGAGTGGAGACCACCTGCAAATGCCATGGTGTCTCCGGCTCCTGTACCGTCCAGACCTGCTGGCGACAGCTCCTGCCCTTCCACGAGATCGGCAAGCAGCTGAAGCAGCGCTACGAGACCTCTGTCAAAGTTGGCAGCTCCACCAATGAGGCAACAGGGGAGGCAGAGATCTCCACAGGACGGAACCAGCAGCAGCAGCCGCAGCAGCAACCACAGCAGCAGCCACAGCAGCCACTGCCCCTGCCTGGCTTAAACGATCAGATCCCTCGCACTATGGACCTGCTCCACATCGAGGACTCACCCAGTTTCTGTAGACCCAGCAAGTACTCGTCGGGCACAGCAGCCCGCAAGTGCTACAAGGATAAGAACTGCGAAGCTATCTGCTGCGGGCGAGGTCACAACACTCAAAGTAGGGAAGTGACCAGGCCCTGCCAGTGCCAGGTGCGCTGGTGCTGCTACGTCGAATGCAAGCAGTGCACACAGAGAGAAGAAGTGTATACCTGCAAAGGGTAACCCAGTTGCCTGTCATTCCCAGTGGAGCAAGTCAAAGATGGTCAAATTGAAGAGGAGTGGTTGTTTTGTTCTCAAAAAAGGTTTTGCTTCCGCTGTCAGAACAGTATCCGAACAAACAAATAGGAGTGAGCCGATGGAGAAGCAATAAGCACTTTGAGGGATTTCTGTGGGTTGGGGTTCAGAGGTCCTGTGTCCCCTGTGTCTGGGGTTTGCAAAATTAAAAACCTCCTCAGACAACTGGGTCAACATCTCAAGCTTTTTGTCACGGTGTTACCTTGAAGAGATATAGCTTTTATTTTCCTAATAAAAAAAATTCATTGCATTTTCACTCGAGAAAACAGACTGAAAACACAAAGTAGCAATCCAGTTCGACAGTAACACCAACAGACTGATTCCTGGGGCCCAGCCCCAAGAAGAATGGTGTGTATGTGTGTTTGTGTGTTCGTCCATTTTTACATTTGTGTGTATGTGAGCATGTGATAGACAACAAAAGGGGCGGGTGGTTGAAATGACGACTTTTATGGCAATGAAAACCATATTCAGAGACTGCGAAAAGAAGACAGGGTGTAAGATGTACTCTACACGCACATATTTACACTAACACATATTTTGTGTTTGCATATGTATGTACATAAATTCATTTTTATTGTAATTATATTATACAAGCCACTTATCTAACTATGTTAAAACAAACCACTAACCACACAAATGTATGTTGTTTGTGTGCTTTCACTCGTTTTTATTTTCTTAATTCATGTTGACAAGGCCCTTTGGAAAGCAGCACACCTCTGTTTTCTTGCTGTGGATAATTTATAGATCCTTTGGGACTACTCCTTCACAGGGAGAAGAAAAAAAATCTATTTTTTTGTAAGATAATATGAAGTTGTTAGTAAATTCATGAACAGAAAAAGACTAAACCAGCCAGTTTAGGCTAATCTTGGCCTTGAGCAAACCAGTGTCCAGGGAATTACTTAAACCACTATGACTATTTGGATAAAATAGAGAGAAATAGTGCAAATACGAATAATTTTAAAGTTGGAGATGACAATGGCCTTGTTATTATAGCCAACACCATTGCAACAGGTGATCACTTGACCAACGAGCGGCCATGTGTGACTTAGATCAAAAGTTGTGGAGCTCTGCAGAGCTTAAATCTACTTAAAATATTTTTTTTTGTTAAACTTTGAAGTTGTAAAGAAAACTGTGGAAATGGAATGTAGCCCCCCCTCCCATTTCACATCCTTCTTTCCTCTTTAGCTGCCACAGATTGATTGAGCCATATTCAACATGTAGATGTGTCGTATGTACAGCAGGACCTGCTTGGTTCAGTCCACACAGTAGGGGGCAAATGCAGAATTGCTTAACACGATACTGAACCATGTCATGAAACTACAGAGACATTTCAAAGTTGATATGTTGGCAAATAAACGTATGTCTGTCTTACTATGTTAGATGATTGATACCACTTTCATGTCTGCTTGGTAAATATAAAGCTGTAGGTAGCAGCCAGTTAGCTTAGTTTAACATTAAGGAAGAGAGAAAAAACTAATCTTTACGCATGTAAAGAGATATGGCTGTTTCAAACAATGTATTTTTCACTGCTCACATACTTCCATGCGTACTTTACATTGGCATGGTTATTTAGCAATACCTCCACTAGAGGGCAATGCAGAGTCGAGGTTTGCAACAACAAAGATGTCGCAGGTGGAGGAGGTTGTGATAATATACATCTAAAAAAATGCAAAGTGGCTGTTCTTCCCTCTGCATATATCATAGTTTTGTACCAACTCACAAACGTCCCTCCTAAAAAGGTTATTCCATTGCGGACATTTATTTCTGTGTCCTATGCTCATCTTGCTTAAACTATTGGCTGCAGAAGGCTTTGTCTGTACTCATATATGAATCTACCATTGAGCATAACTGAGCCGTAGAAGGCAATGTCCTGTAAAACTACAACATATTACTTTGGTTTAGGTTATTTACAATTTAAACAAATGTGTGAGCTCTACAAGATGTTTCCCGCCATTTCCACTCTTTATGCTAGGCTAAGCTAACTGGCTGCTAGCTGTATTTTCATAATATCCTGACGAATGCAATAGTGGCACTTCTTTTTCATATAAATCTTAGGGAGAAAGGAAATAGGATTATTTCCCCCAAAGCTTCAAATAATTACAAAGACATAACTATCAAGTCAAAAGGATTAATTTTATCGGAAAGGCCTCTGTACACAAGTGCTGACAATGTTTCATTATTTTCTCAGAAAATTATGTTATATGCTATAAGATATAGGACCTTAGATGCCTTGTTTTCAATGGGTGTGAATTAACTACTGAGTGAGGGACCCAGCTTTGTATTATAGCGCCATTCACGCACTGAAGCCCAAAAGCCCTTTTAAAGTATTTAAAGGTCTGTATTTATAGATACAGTGCAGTGCAGAATTATTTTTTGGAAATTGTAAATAAAAAAGGTATTTTTCTCCTGTGGTATAGAGACAAAAGTGAGGCACATGTTCATCTCTCACAAGCAATTGAAATAGAAATTGGTAGCAATGAAAAACTTCAGGGCAAGGCTCTGTGACAAGAAGGTTACAGATCATACAGCAATCTAGTACCATGCCAAACATCTATGGCTAAACAGATGGTTTAGTTTTTATAGATGATTATCACAATATCTGAAATCAAACCATCATCCCCTACTGCAAAATAATGCTTCAGGAAACTAGCCTTGCTTGGCTTATTTGTCCTGAAGAGGTGAATTCCAAGCATTTTGATATGAGAAGGCATGCCAAATAAAGACTGGTCAAAACATATACATAGAACTTTGCACGCTACATGGAAACCATAATAGCTATGCTGAGGCTCGAAGCATAAATGCCTGCTTCCCACAGCTTCTGGTGTGCGCACTCTCAACATGCACACACATACACACACACACACACACACACACACACACACTCCACTCCTCACTCTACTATTGAATGCATTCAAAACAGGCATGACAGGAATACCAATTGCACACTGAGTGCATTTTTGTTTGTTTATAGATTGTACATAGGACTAAAATTTCTCCTGGGGAGCATGATGCAGCAGCCAGTTGGTTTTTAGTCGTCACAGTCGTCCATATTCTCAAATCCAAAACTCTGCACTGTTTAGTCGTCAGTGGATCATGTACAAAATTCTATTTTGTAGAAAAAAAAGATAAATTATTTTTAAATATATTATGAGCATGTGTTTAGTGTAAATAACGTCAAAGTCTAAATTGATTTTATATCCTGTATTTTTTACTCTGTTTTTCTTTTGGGTGTTTTTTTGTTTTTATTTTGGGGTGGAGGCTTCAAGAAGCAGTGTAACTTTGAACATATTTCATTTCATATCTCAACATTTGCTGTTATCTAAGCACTAACAAATCCTGACAAATTCACAATCAACCCCCCTCAAGTTTTCTTTCACTCACACAATCATGAGACATTACTGTAAGTATTCAAACTAATTCACACTTACCAACAATATTTTATTTTGTGAGAAGACTGGCTTTGTAAAGTTGACCATGTCATATAGCATAACCTGATCATGTTGACGATCACATCAGTGTGGACTGGTTTATACTCACCTTTGGATCACTTTGCATGTACATGTACTTTTTGTTAGGATTCGTGCTGTGCTGGTAAAGGAAAGATACAAACACATGTATTACCCTTCATGGTGATACTACACCAACAAAGCTTTGTCCATGTTCACTTATTCATGTCTTATGGGAACCCTAAATTATTTTCCTCTACCTCATGTGTATAGCTTGTAGGTATAAACAGATCACAAATGACTGGTAAGAATGTATTTAAGTTATTTAACATCTTTGTATAACAAAGGCGAAAAAAATCTGAAATAATAAATGAATTTTTAAATTATATGATGTGTGGTTTCATTCTTCAGTGGCGCAATGGTCTTTGGTTAGTCTATAACGTTTTTAAGAAAAAATATGAATTAAATATTAATAATAAGTCTTTTCCTTTTAAAACTCTAGGATTCTGTATTTGCACATTTTAGACAAAAAAAAAACTTCCAAAACACAGTCACTGAGGGGTTTTCCCCTTTGCTACAGCAGCAGATGGGATGGGAAGGAAATGGAAACTGACCAGAAGGTCTTCAGTTCATACCCCTGGTCTGCAGGGAGAGTGTCTGAGGCCCACCTTTTGATAGAAGAGCAGTGACTGAAGCACAAAGGCCTTCCTGCTATGTAATCAGATATCATTGTTGAGGTTAAGTGTTTACAGGAATCTGATCCAGACATTGTTGGATTTCACAGTTTCAGGCAGGATCACCCTCAGGTTGCTATGACATTTTATATTGATTTAGTGTAAAGTGATTATCCAGGCCTCAGTCAAAGTACACACCGCGCTGCCATGGCAGTGATGTTTTTGCTTCAATGTCAAACAAAGTTACGATAAAACTAATTAGTGTGAGATATAAACATTTCTGTTTTGGATTTACGATGTTGAGACACACGTAGGTGCCGGAAAATTACCCCGCAGAACTGCTATTATTTCAACAGGCTCTATTCCCTCGCGAGACAAGCGGAGATTTCAGGGAGTTTTCTCTCTCAACAATCTTGCAAATATCTTGCGGCCTCATCATACAAGCCTTGACGCTGGACTAATCCAAGAGAGAGAGGGTTTGTGATCTCAGGCTGAGAATGGGAGCTTCATGTCCGGTTTACGAAAACAAATCACAGAGTGTATCTGTTTTTATACCTAAAACATCAGTCAGAAAGCTCATGATATCCCTGACACGTGTAGCTAAATCAGCAGTGCAGGAGTAGCACCCTCCTGGTGTTAGCTATTCCTCCCCTGGGTCCGAGCTGCTTTGCTCTGAGAAACTGAGAGGCTTTAATGGACCGCGCTTACTGGACTCCTAACTTCCTGCCCTGTACCAGGCTCTAATACGAGCTGTAACTTTGTGGTGCGCTGTAATCCGACAACGTTTTGACAGCTGTTGCCATGAAGGAAGTGGGTGCAACTAAAGCACAGATAGAAAAAAAAGGTAGAAAAAAGAAATCCGGTTCGTTTCATCCCACTAAACACCTCCTGACTACCTTTCATTCCCACTCTCATCCTGCTGGTCTGCTTGGACAGGCTGTCAAGCAGGAGTGACAGATAGATCGATGGTTCACGAACTGTTGAATGTGGCAGACGATTTGTTATTCCAGCATCACCCCACTGCACAGGATGTATGTGTGCTGCCTCTCGGAGGATTTGCTGAGGAGTTTTGATTGTGGTCTAGATTTGCTGGATCATGTAGCTGAATGCAGACTTCATGTAATCAAATGCAAAGATGTAGTGACTCAAAAGATCACGGAACTGACCTTTAAAGAAAGATATGGATGAGAAGATCAACGCTGTGAAGAGCAGGTGTTTAGCCTAACCTAGCTTAGCACAAAGACTGGAATAATGAGGAAACGGTGATGATGAAAAGTCTCCAACAAGGTCCTGAACCTGGACAATAAATGGTCCAGCAGTCTGAACTAAATACTTCTGAAGAATGTGATCTATGAATATATACATCCCGGAATGAAGCGTTAATGTTTGTTGATGGCGTGAAGAGAGAGTAGTCACGAGTGCAGGTTCTGGGATAATAGAAAATATTAAAATGTGGCAGCACAGAAAATGAAGCTTGCAAAAAAGTTAACAAAGTTACTCAGTAAAAACAATATCTCAAATAATTATTGTTAAAGTACCATTTACTTGTATTGGAATTGGCTGCAACTCTGTTTACCCCTGAAACCCCCAAAGTGTTTTGTGGACTCAAACACTTCACCCACCCCTCCATGAGTAAATTTAAATTTGTGGGTGAACTACCTCTTTAAGGGTTATTAATGTGAATGTAAGCACTGGTGAAACATACGTGCCGAGCCCTATATAAACACCTTAGCTCATGCAACAGGTCTGTGGAACTTACAGATTTATGATTTTTTTCTCAGCTTGTTGGGAAAAAGCGAGTTCCTCTCTGGAAAGTGTGATAGGGGTCTGAAGGGTATGTGCCTTCCTTGCCTCCTTCCCGAGTCTACCCTGTTTATAACTGTTTTTGATTGTTGTTAAGTACCTGTCAGAGCTCCTGCTTGTCCCTGGAAAAACACATGATCTCAGCATCCCTCAAAACAGGAGCAAATGATGAAAACGCAGCGCATTAAGGAAAATTATTAGTGTACTGTATATATCTAGTGGTGCGAATCTGCTGTTCCAACAAGGATGACTTTGTCTGAAGCAGCATGACAGTGAAGTTTGAATAAAGTGGTTTATAGCGCCTTAAGTGACAAACTGTCTCGTGTTATCTTTATGCTCCTATGGTAACAATAATATTAACTCAACAATCACTTTAATTATGATTGCAGGACAGGCTGCTAAAATAACCAGGAAGAGCATTTGAGTATAATTTATCTAGAATGTGATGCATTCCCCTGTAAAAACTATTAGTGTTTTTTTTTACTGGAAATAAACTGCTCGATACTCCGTCCCCTCTCCACTGGGGAGAAAGCTCATTGACCACGTCTGAGGCCTCCCCACAAGAAGCGATGGATAATGATGATAACTGGCTCGGGAGGTTTTCAACACTTGCTCACAATCATAAAAATGTCAGCTTCACATGACCAAGCTCATTTTTCAAAACCCCCTCCCTCTGTTTCAACATGCTCCACGTCAACCAAAGTCCTAACGAAGAATTCAATACAGCGGACCTGAGTTGACATCCGCCTTTTGGAAAAACAGGATAATAAACAAACAAATTATTCTATAAATAATAATGGAGCATGTGTTTCTTTCATTGGCGAACATGCTTTGGGAGAGAGGAAAGCCCCAGAGACCCCATAGCAGGGTTTCTAGGGGGATGGGATAAACATAGATCTGTGTAGACGCCTGGGTTTTTTGGCAAGCGTGCTGTGCTTGCAAATTGCACCAGGAGATTTGAAGAGCTCACCGGGAGAGGTGCGGGGTTAGAAACATTTTATTCTTGAGGAAATTCCTCCTATTACTCCATTATTCATCAGGATCTCAGAGGAGATGGATGCTCTAACTGCTCTAGCAGAGACTGTTTTCAGGAAAACAGTTCATCATGGTCGAGCTGCTAGACAAGAGAGTGTTCTGATGTATCACCCGTAGGACGTGTGCGATGGATATATACTCCTCAGTCCATCAATTTACTTGGACAGTAAGTACTTCGGAGATCACTGGATGGATATTCAATATCATAACTACACAGCATTAAATGTCAGAGTAGAACAGCCATTTACAATTGTGAAGGAGAGACTTCCTTCAACCAGGTCACCACCTGTTTTCTGCATTAGTGATGCATAAAATATGAACTACTGGGACAAATTTGGGGTTTATATTTTCTCCCAAAAATGATGTTATATAAGCACATACGGGAAAGTTGTTCAACTGAGAACCGAGGAAGACCTGGAAGCTTCAATCAGCAGCTGTGCTGACCTCTGCCAACTCATTCTTGTCTGCATGAAGGGTGATGGTGCAGAAATTAGTTGTAGTTGTGGTGACCGCATGTGTTGGTAAGGGGCGGGGGGGGGGGGGGTTACATTGCCAGGCTGATGAAAGCGAGGGGGTTTACAAAGATGGGCTATGACGATGCTGTCCAGCTCATGCTTCAATTGTGCAGTAAAGATTCTCCAGCTGTCCTGAGGATTAGCCTCTGTGCTTATGTGATTAGGATACATGGCACCATGGCTAGACCAGGCGTCTCTCACCCGGAGAATGCAGAATGAGATGAGAAGCGAGGGAAACAGGATGAACGGATGATGCCAGGATGGGATGGTAGAGGCCACTAACACTGAGCGCCCAACATAAGTCCAGAGGAGACCAAATAAGCTTGTTGCCGCCAGTGAAAAACCAGAGGAATATTTTGAAAATCAGTGTTCACTCCTAAAGCTCGATTTATATATTGAGTTTTACAGTGGATTCCTCCCTTTCACTGTCAGCTCGTCCACTGACAGCACCACAGCAACACTGGGTGGAAGTGTCATACTCACATGTGATTATTCACTTTGTGATATTGAAAAACAATTCTTTGTCGTGCTGAAGTTAATGAGCAGGAGATTGTTGACTTGCATTCATAAATAGTTGAGAAGTTCACATTATTTCTTTTTTTGACACAGCAAAAACCATGAAATAAAATGTTAATTAAAAGAACTTGGCTGTGAGTTTCATTAGCTTGCTTGATGTCCTCACTCCTGTTGACAGAAGAAAAGCTGTTTGGAAGAAGTTTGGAAATAATTCGGTAATTTGGGACTGTGTAAATTACAGGGTAAATAGAGACAGTGTTCATTTTGTAAACTTTAAATTCATTAATTACAATTAGTTGCTTACCTGTCAGGTAAACATACAATTCATTAAATACTGTATGACGAAATAAGTTTCCATCAATTAATTAATCATGCATGTACATTTTAGTGGTTTTATTGTGGAGCTGCTCTGTCATGAAACTTTATTTTCCCTGTAATTAATTAATTTACCCAAATTGAATAATTGTTCTAAGGAAGTCATTCAAAGTGGAGGCTGTACACAATAGCACATTAGTTAAATACTAAGGAGGTGTCTCACCTTTTGTTGTCTTGTGCCTTAACGCAATTATAATCAAAGTTTTGAGTCATTTATTTGTAACACATATAAGCTGGTACATTGGTGTTGATATTGTCCAATTGTATATACTGTAGTATATGCAAGTATGTGCAATAGGCTACAAATTATTTGTCAGCATGGATGTATTCTACATAATTTTTTTTGTTCTCTTAATGCAGCTGTTTTCTCACTAAACATTTCATTTTTTTATGTATTCAATAACAATAAAATGTTTTATGTAGAGTTGACTTGTGATCAGTTCTGACATGAGCAGTAGCTCTTGGAACTATGCACAGTGAACCGCATGGGAAAAATAAGGGAAACACTGATATGAGCACAGGAAGTGTCTGCACTTTTCCTGCACACTGACGGACATGTGGAATGACGGAACAACATAGTGTGTGAGAGCGACTCTGCAGCTCCAGAGTTCCTGCACAGCTGCACATTGCCCACGTGACTGAAGCAGACTCTGTGGCACAGGTACAACAGTAACGCTGATGTCACAGGTCACAGCCAGCACTGCCTGCTGACTGGAGGTAGTTGCTTGCTATTGACGATAGATTTAAGACAACAGGAATAGGTTAAAGTTGTGCTGCATACAAAAAGGCAACTCGTTCATTCACTCACCACTTCTACCATTACACCAACGACAACTTGGATGTGGGAATAGAAACCAAGGAGATTATAATCCCATCTATAAATGCAAGATAGTTCGCTTAAAACCTGATTCCCACCCTTGCTGTTTTTGTGACAAGCATTCGCAAACTAAATTGAATCCCAAAGGATAACTGGGTTTTCGTTTAACAGAGGTACTCGAAGATCTGTCAACACAATCTCAACAAGTGTGGCTGGCCGTCTCAGTGGGCGCCTCTCAAAGACAGAATAAAGGAGAGAGCACATTGTCGGAGGGGGCGGGTTTTTCCATTTTGTGTGAATTTGGCCATTTGTTGGCTGAGGTCAGCTCCTTAAGATTAGTGTTGGTGGTGGTGGTGGTGGTGTGTGTGTGTGTGTGTGTGTGTGTGTGTGTGTGGTGGGGTTGGGCTAAATTGTTAATCCATTGATTTAGCTGGAGTTAACACGCTGGCTGGGGTCCAACAGAGACTTAAGTCACAATTGGAGTGAGGGAGATATATTGAGTGGAGATGGTGGGAAAGTTGAAATGCTGCTTTTATTTGACAAAGAGGGGAATTTGAAGAGGAAACAGTCTGCTTTAGGTTTTCCGTAAAGCCCTGAACTCCTGTCCACACTACACTGTGATTTGTTGTTGCTAATATTTTGAGATTGTAAAACATAAGAAATGCATAAATAAATGTTGGCATACAAAAAACAGGCTCCACTGGCAGAGTTTCTTCGTAATTCACGCCAACTTTTTGAAAAGGCAAATTGCATAAACACCATAATAATTCACAAAATCTTAAACACATGTTTTCCTTTGTAGCACATTGACAGAACAGTATTTCCTTGGCAATGTAAACACGAGAAACTTTGTCAGCATACATGAAAACAGCGATGAATAATTTCATTTTAAAGATAATAGAACAAGGGGCACATTGTCAAACACGTTGACCTGCAGACAGATTCTGAGATTCTTGGAACATGTTAAAACAGGACAGTGAAAGCGTAACCATCCAGGACAAAGAAACATTCCTTGTGTCAGTGATACTTGTGTTTTTTCACGTCCGTGTTTTCAATTATGTTTGCAGGCCTGTTGAGAGAGACAAGCAAGATTACCACGGAAAAAAAAGAAGAAAAAAAACACTCATCATTCTAGACAGCTATTTATGGAGCTGCTGCAGCCTCGCAGGAATGGTCCTCCACCTTGACTTATTGAATTATGGAGAAGCTGTTGACAGGTTGAGCAACTGTCTCCTTCTCTCTGTGTTTCCTTACATTCACTTTACTCAACACAGCGCTGCAGCTGTCAGAGTGCGCTCATTCCTCGGCTGCAGCCAGCCAGGGTAGATGAGTGCACCTTGCAGTCTCAAATCACAGTGACCTCAGGTTGTTATCGTTCATCCAGCTCCTCACAGCACCAGTCAAACGGTCACAAGAAACTCCCCCGGCAACAGCACGTTCGCATTTTTGGATAGATGGATGCCTCAGGTCACCACACATTCTGCTCCGACTGCCTCCCATGATGAAACTGGAGTGTAAAGATCAGCCTCTGTCAAATCATTTCTCTGTTTATTCATATTCTTCTTATTCATTTATTTCCCACTGGGTCATCAGACCACACCAGGGCTGGAGCTTATCATTATTTTCTTTATTGCTTAATCTTCTGATTATTTCCCAACTAGTCTTTATATGTAAACAATGGCAATCAGAATTTCCCAGAGTCTATAATGACATTTTCAGATAATTGTCTCAACAAAAGTCCAGACAAGTATTGAAGTTGTCTGTCATCAACCATTGGGTCTACTTAAAGTTACAAAATAATTCTTCGTTAAAATCCCTAAAAACTACTCAAGGAATGTTAATTTTTGTTGCCTTTCATTTTCGTCAAATCAGCTTTACCTCTGCTGTCACTTCTGGGACAAACAATGCACAAGGAAGTAAAAACACATTGCTTAGCCGGACGATTTTATCTTCCACTGTTTGTCTTCGTCACTCGTAATGCATCAACATCCTTCACTGCCGTTTGTTGCTTTACATGAATAAAAGTTTATTCCCTTCAATCACCTGTGAACATGATTTCAGCCTGTGTGGAGTCAGGTAGAGTTTCATTGGTTGTGAATGCAAAGTGGTTTTGGATAGTGACCATGGGCTATCATTACAACAAGTTTGCTTAATATACAATACGCCTACTCACATATTCTACATTACTAGCAATTACTCCTCATTTTAACGTCATCTGAACACTGGACCACACAACTGATCAGATTTGGAGACAGGGTAAATCTCACCATTTTAATCTTGCATCACAACAGAAGCCTCATCTTTGATTCATCTCAACGTCAGAGCAGTTGTTCAGACTGTACTGCTGAGATTCACTGTGTGGACCCTGCCCGTGGTTTAAAGCTCAGTAAACAAAGTGCTGACGCTGCAGTCCACGGTCCGGCCAAAAAATACAATTCATTATAGGGCAGGTGTGTTTTCAGAAAAATCACCTATGTCATTTGAGCTAAATGTACATACCACTCACATGCTAGTATTAGTAATGTGTTGACTCCTGTGAGAGAGCACAGCTGTCCGCTGAGATCTTGCTGAGCTTTTCTTTCTAGAGCAGTTTGTTGTTGAAAAAAACAGAACATTTTTACACTGTTTTCCCATAGAACTTAAATGCCATGAAAATAAAGGTCAAACAAAAAGAAACCAAAGTGTTTTAGTGAAAAGGCATGTTACCTCAATGTTCTTTCACAGACTGTTTTTTTTTCATATTCCAGCTCATTTCTAGTTCTAACATTTGGGTGGCTAATATCTGGTATGTGTGCAAAAGCAGGATACATGCTGAGTTTAGTGTTTAAAAACTGGAGGTCAGTAAACTGAGCGTGCAGTTCAAATTGTGATGCTTTTCGTTTATAGCCAGCTATGAGGTGTGACAGGGACGTCACCGCGTGGCTCTCGAACGGGGTGGCTGGCAAGAGCCAAGTCCATGGAACACGTCCAGAAACACTGCAACCGTCCTGTGTTGCTGAGCGGAGGTGTTCGGTTACATTCAGGTCGACGGTCCCCTGCCAAAAAGGAAAACTCACGTGAAGCGGATATGCCACCTTCCTGGCTTTCCCCTCCAAACCCCAAACCACACACTCCGTGGCAGGTATCAATTAGTTAAATGTAAAGCCGAGCATCGCAGCCTCCGCAGAGCAGGCTGAGGAGTGTGGCGACGCTTGGCAGGAGAGAAAGGTGTGGCAATCAGATGTTG
The DNA here is from genome assembly GCF_024713975.1 of Paralichthys olivaceus. NCBI lineage: Eukaryota > Metazoa > Chordata > Actinopteri > Pleuronectiformes > Paralichthyidae > Paralichthys > Paralichthys olivaceus. The sequence continues at coordinate 7,895,164 of NC_091108.1, read as the reverse complement.
CTGTGTTAACTGGGAATATCCGGCAACAGAGTATATTACAGATTAATGTGCAGCAGGTGTTGAGTGTCTAGACTTGTGTAGAGAAGGACGCTCGCTGAGTAATTGAAAGTGCAGGTGCATCTTGGGCTGTTGCCAGCATGGGCTGCTGTAAAGTTCTTTAACTCACTTTTAGGTCTATTACATAAAATGCTCAGATGAAAAACATGATGCCTGAGGAATGCCAGATTTGCTTGTAAAACATCTTTCAGCCATCATGGACTTTTGTTTTTTCCACTTTGACAGCTATTAGTGTAATTTCATAAGTTCGGGTAGTTTGGTTTATTGAAGTGATATAAAATTACTTGGCAAGCTGTTTGGAATAAACCCTCCTGACTTTGTCCCCTTAATCATAAAAACCTGCTGGGTTTGGCTTTCCCTGCTGACACAGAGTGGTCTGAGCCAAGACATACAATCGAATGTTCGAGAAAAAGTCTGTCGTCGTGGGCAACACGAACAGGATAATGTCACCTGATATTCAGTGATATATTGCATTCTTGGCATAGCCTTGTAATAATCTAATTCAAATACACCAAGAGTTTATCACTAAAATATATGTTTGCAATGAGAAATATACTTATGTTGATAATGGTTCTAAAGATAATTGATTCACATATTTGCTGTTTTTTATAGACCTAAAACACAAATTATGAAATACAAGATTCATATGCTCAATGTAGGTATCCTTTATGTTTGACTACTATACATGAAAATCAGATTATCTTAAATTCACCTTTTAACAAAAGATTTTTAAATCACAAGGGAAAAAAAAAAGGGAAAAATTAAGTGGGCACTTTGCAACTGATCAACAGATCAATAATTGAGCAATATCTGATCTGTGTTCAGTTTAGTGTTGCTGTAACTGTGATGCCGGTTTTATGCTCTGACCTGTATGGCTGCTCCTGGCTCAAGGCCCTCGCTGGCTATCAGTCTCCAGGGCTAAGAGGATAATGTGTTAGCTGATATCTTAGCTCAGTGTGGTGCTGAAATGGGAAAAGGGGGAGTTTAGCAGCGGTAATGATGGACCACTTTGCTTTCTCCTGAGAAAGATGGATTTAGGATTCAGGATTCAGGGTACACTTTACACACCAGCAAATTCACTATTTTTCTGAATATATTTTTGTATTTTTTCATGCCATTTTTCTGCAAGTTTGCTGTTTAGAAGCATCAATCCAGTTTTTTTCCTTCCCCGTACCCTCACATCCAGATACAAATTCGCTGTAAATTGTTTGCTTTGGGCTTCAGATGTTAAATGTGACATGGAAGTTATACTGGCAGTCTTTCTAAGGCTGAGACGAGACCACTAAACATGACTTCATCACTGCCTGCAGGGTGAAATCAGGGTGGATGTGGTGCCAGGCAAGGGTCCTCTTTCTCTCCTCACACTGAGCCTCTCCAGTCATGGATCACAGAGCTGGAGAAGCAGCTAATAGCCCTCTCTAGCTGGGCCTGTGCTAAATACTCCCTCCACTAAAATTATTCCTCTGGGAATCAATGGGCCCATTCTTTTGTGAGCTGTAGTTTGCTGGATGGTCCCAACCTCAATGTGAAACATTAGACAGCAATGGGGAAAACATAAAACATAATACTTGTGTGACCAGCTTGTCATTGGCTCTTCGCTGCCTGTGTTAAGAATTTTGCCCAAGATAGTAGATTCAGTGAGAGAGAGAGTAGTGAGGGTAACAGGCTCTCTGCAGATCGAATCCCAGCACTGCAGCAGAGGAGGGGCTCCTGATGGGTATCACTGTAAATATTTTGGTTGCCTTTCACAGAAATACATGGCAGTTTCGCTCTGTCCACCACTTTAATCCACTGTGAAATATCTCAACAACCATTAGATGGATTGCAGAAAAATTGGGTTCAGATTCATGGCCCCCAGAGGGTAAAGCTTGCTGACTTTGACAATCTGATTTTTCTTTAAGCACAAGCAGGAGGACTAAGTCTTCACTTGGTGAAACCACCATTATCAGGGTAAACATTTAAAATGTAGTTTGGTTAAAAGATTTTTTGGGGATGAACTGGAACACAAACCTCCACCATGGCTGACCGCTCCCCTAGATTCAATCAAGCAGCACCAAACTGCACACACTCAGATATCAGTCCCCTAAATATATATGAATTTAAATCTCAGATTTGTCCACATCCACATGCTAACAAAATAAACTGAAATAATAAACATGATTAACATTTTTAATAACATAGCATTAGCATCTGCATGGATATCCTCCCACAGTTCAAGGACATGCATCTAAGGTGACTTGGAGAGTCTGGCCCACAGTCATGCATGTGAATGGTTGTTTGTCTTTCTATGTCAGTGCTAAAACGAAATGGTGGCCCATCCATATTGTACCCCACCTTCTGGGACTGGCTCTAGCCTCCCTTACGACCCTCATAGGATAAGCAGTATCAATGATGGATGGGAGGATGAATTTAAGCATTTAGCCCAAAGTACAATTTCGCCAAAGCACAACATCACAGAGTTGCCAGTTTAATGGAATGATCATTGATATTTTTTACTTACAAATTGTTCAGTTTATGTTATGAAACACGCCTATTTGGGTTAATTATTATAACAGAATTTTCCTGTTTTGCAGTGTGGTCAGAACAGCACCTTGAGACCAGTGATCAAACAGGAACCACAGTCTTTTCGTCTGCATCCCCCTTTTTGATTGAGCTCCACAAAAATGTCGAACATCTAAAACGGAGCAAAGCATTTAGTGGAAAAACAAACATCTCTATTTCAGCTCTTTATAATCCTCATCATGTTCACTCTACTACTCTTCCAGTAATTGTTCTTTCAGTCAACCACAGGGATCACTGCCCTTCACCCAGAGAAATTAGCCGAGCCCTTGACCACAACATCTCCGCTGTCTTGCCACAATAACCTGGTATTGGATACTTGCTTGCCCATAATTCACAGATGCCAGGATTTCTAACGTCCTTCCCAAATCAATCATTACAGATCTGCTCAGTTTCCCAGCTGATGACAGCAGCCTTCTGTGACCTCAAAGGCTTAAAAAACCACATTAACTAAAGAACATAACCGGCGACCAAGGTGAAAGCTTCACAGCATCCACAAATTGCTTATTAAATATAAACAAATGTGTGGTGATATAACTGAAAAATCAGGAATTTATATTATCTCTGTAGAATGCAAAACTCGCGCGGAGTGGCACAGTACAAATTAAGCAGATTTAGACTCAAGTGTTCACGACAGACCAGCAGAGTAAAGTACCCAAATCAGCTTAATGTGGCTAAGTCTTAATATTTATAAAATCAGTTGTAATGGGCTTCTCCCCTGGCAGTACCATCCTCTCCAGTATCACTGTAGATATAGGCTGGAAAAACGACTTTTGATGATGACTTTAATGATTGAAATGATTCTTTTTTATTGACCACTTGTCCACAAATACTGGACATGGAAACCCTCTTAAAACTGTTATTTATTGCTTTTGGTCACAATAAGTGTCTAAATGGAGTCTGGTCCTGCCCCGTGTTCATAATGTTCCCCTGCCTTTGCCAGACCTCAGCCCTGCTTGTCAATTTGGTTACTATTACGAGCCTTTGTTTGCTCTTCAATGGAAGCTGATATGAGTTGTAAGGGGAGCCTGTTGCTACAAGAGTCTCTGCAAAGGTCAAACATGGTGGTTTGTTTTTTCTAGGATTCCTTGGGGACGCAGAGTGAATAACTTTAAGGGTTTTTACCTGAATGCAATAAGGAGCAACAGCACCCCTGCCAGTCGGTCAATTAGAGACAAACATGTCCTTATGGACCTGGCAGGTTGAGTAAACATTTCACAACATTGAGTAAAATGAAGGAGGAAAAATCTGGATAACCAGACTTTTATCACTTGAGGGTTATGTCTACTATATAACAGAGGTAGCCTACAGCTTCACTATTTTTACTTTACTATAGTCACAGTTAAATGAAAATGAATATTTGTTAAGAAATCAGTGTATTTCTATCATCATTTGGTCAAAACTGTAACAGAACTACTCATTTGACATCATGACAACTTCCCTCATGAGGAAACTAAAGCTGGTAAGAACCCCTCGTATGACTTGGGACACAATTTTAGGCTGGACCCAAAGTTGCCGAAAACAGAATCAGACAGAGATTTAAAACACAACAACAATAATGAATGTTCAATCAGGTCAGAACAGATTCTGCCACTCATCAGACAAAAGAGTACAAAAAACATCTTGAACAGCAAACTGGCAAAGTTAGCAGAGCCGCTACCACAGTGTGCCACAGACCAATCAGGTGTAGACTGCAGGGAAGGACCAGAGTGAATATACTGCACTTTGGTGAGTAGTTGATGTGGTTTGCAATAACTCCGCAATAGTTAACAAGTGACCAAAAGTGGGAGTCAGTGCCAGTGTTAGCAGTCTAAGCTAACTAGCCTCCACTTTCTGAATGGAGCCTAGCTTGCCTAAATTGCTCACAAAATGTGGAAACAATGGACAGAAAGTTCTCCAAAATGGCGTAAAAGGTGCAGAACATGTGGTCTGTGTTTTGCTGTAGTTCAAAGCACACTATCTAATGTTAGTCATGGAAGATGCTGACTCACAGACTTGAAACTTGCTGCATTATCACAAGTTTCAGGTTGAATTTAAATGTATTTAAAGTTATTCAGCTTGTGCCGTTTATTCATGTATCCAGTTCCTGATGGAGACTATGTGATTTGTTTGCCACAGAGTGAAGGGATACCTTGAAAAGCAGAACCAATATTGATTGGATTGCTATATTCTGTAGGTGAAGCTGCCTGTGTGATGCGCAAGTCGAGTTCATTGATCCCAGCAAGTTGCCTTTATACCTCAACCAACATCGTAAAATTGACACGTAATCTCTTCCGTGCAACAAAACAAATACCTCGTTCTTATTTTCCTCAGCGTGTTGCATGCAATAAAACTTATTTGTCAGTTACGACAGGCCTGAGAGTGATGAGAAGTACAAGAGGAATGTTAAGTGCAGTATATCAAAAACATCAAAGAATACAAAAAGCACCTGGGGAGCCTGTAAAATTAATGATCCAAATTGACTTCTGCACAAAACAAACAGAGGAGAGAATAGGCTACTGTGTTAAAAAGGTCACAGTTTTAGTTCCTGTGTACTTTATGGTTCGCTGAAATAAAAAATGGCCTGGCCTTACACCCTGGATGTGGCATCAGCCTAGGAACAATCTGGGCACCTGCCAATAGAACGGAAACAGCTTTGATTCAATAGTGACTCAACAAGATACTTATTAAAGGACATGTTACAAATCCATATACTACAAACTTAATTTTGTCTGCATTTAATATGTTTTCCTGTACCTGGCTCTGTGAGGAACAAGTGTTAATATGGGTTTGTGATTTAATGTAACGCATGAAATCATTATCAGATGATGTATAAATGCAAAAACTAAATTTTACTTTGAATTTAAAGAAATACGTAATATTCTTGGCTCGCATTTTGTTTTACCATAGAGTTCACAAGCTGATTTTCATCTTCCACACTAGTATGGTTGATAACTTAAATGATGACTGTATATTTGCTAACACGCAATGCTGAATATGTAAAACTTAAATTTAAAGAGATTTATTAACATTCTTCATTTTGTGGCTCCATCCACTTTTTGTATGAGGTGTTATATTATTTTCTGATGATTTTGAAACAATCAAAAATGATTCAGATGAAATAATGAAGTAATGGAATGTGTTAGTAATTGCAAACATTATAATTTGTATTCAAGTTTTTAAGTAATCTGACCAAACCCTGGTGGTGAGTGTACTGAAGCAATGCTTATCTGGAAATCATCCAAATCCAACCAGCTGGCAAGGTGCTTTTGTGGCCTGAGCACTGCTCTTGTCCATGGCGACAATCTATGCCGACCTAGCAAGAGAGAAAAGCCTGAAAAGCTGCTTCCTGGGTGAGCTGTAGCGCCACTGGCGCCTGCATGAGTGTGATATAAATCCTGGCTGCTTTGAAAATAATTAGCGCAGGGATCAAAGCAAGCAGAGCAGTCTCCTCGGTTTGGCGCTGAAGAGGAGACAGGTGCTACCAGTGGCCTAAGCCACCGGAGCTGCTCCCTTGTAGCACAGAGCAGGTCCAGGTCGGGAGAAAGAATGCCAACCTCGATTAGACAAAGGAAAGAACCCCACCGGTCAGGCAGCTCTAGTTCCTTTTTTGTGCTCCTGCATCACACAGTTTTGGACTGTGGGAGGCTGCAGGGTGTGGGATTTATATGGGTCTTGGAAGAGAAAGCGGCAGGAGAATTAGGTTTGAAGGGTGGGATGTTTGTGTCCACCCCTGTGACCTGACCGTTGAACTGACCCCCTGGTATGATGAAAGCTGTGTTTATATTTGGCCAATATCTACAGACAGCAGCAGAGTCCAATGCAAATAGATGATGAGGAGATTGGAGGAAAGGAAGACTTTCCAAATAACAAAGAAAAATCCTGAGTTCAGGGCTCAGATGGAGATTAGTCTGATAGGTGATAAGAAAACACAAAGAACTCACCAGTAGGTCAGGCGACTGTATTTTCCATTAACAAAATTCACCAAGGAGATGATATGTGTGTGTTGGATTACTCAACCATGTCCAAGTCACCCCCGACAACATAGAAATCAGGAGGAGCTGTGTCTTATATTTGTTGTAACTTTCCAAAGCAGAGAGTACGAGAGTGGCTTTCTTCAGAGGTGTGAAAATAAGGTAGGTTTGGAATTTCTCTCTCCAGCTCTCATTTAATATTCTTCACACAACTACTTCTGTCATTCAACATGTGATTGAATACAACATCATAAACCGATGACCTACATCCCTATCTCCTTCTGTAGTCAAAGATCATCAACTTCACTTTTTCTACCTCATAATTTTTAAACTAAAACCAAACTAATCGGAAAAAATTAACACTTCTACATACACCAGTGTGATAAGATCTACGATCAGAGACCATCTTTGAGAAAAATGTATGTAACGTAAACTGTACTTTTCATTTTTGGTTAATGTTCCATCCAGTAACTTGGAGGAGAGAGGGTTTATGCAATCTATGTCCAATAATTGTGTCAAGACTTAAAAAGACAGTGATGCAGCAGGGAAGAGGTCATAACTGAGCTACGAATGAGTCAGCACCTCAAAAGTGACCACGTCCCCCCAGTTTGGTTCTGACTTGTAACAGAGCTTCCCATGTCAGCTTAGCTTTGTGGAAACTCCTTTTCCTTCAAGCCGAGAAACTGTCAGTCATTGTCCCGACAAATGACATAGGACCTTCATTTTCCACTTTGTAGAAGCCTGGGGATCCCTGGCTGTGGTCGACTAGAGGATAGGAAAAAGACAAACAGGATGAGAGGCAGTTCCCTCAACTAAGCCAGTAAGGTGGAAGTGGGGATCCCCTCACTGATCTGACTTATGGTGTTTGGTGTTGGAGAACCAGACAGTTGAGACGTTCCCATGTCATATTTTCTATTGTCTTTTGCACTTGGGTCAGGGATTCTCTTTCCGTGGCTGTGATACTGCTGCTGTTGCAGCTAATGTCGGTCAGACGCTTGCCGAATGCGCTGTGGGACAGCTGCCTTTTAAGTGGAGAAGCCAGGTTCAAGGATTCATGCCGCAGAATCCTTGAGGATTACACTCAGTTGCTGACTCTGCACATGATGAAAAGGGGCAAGAACCGAGAAAACTGAGATGAGTGAGCTTTTGATTTGTCTATTTGTTGTGACTTTCACCTGGTTACAGTATGACTTAATAACAGCCACAGCAGTGGAAAGTGAACAGTAAACTATATTTGCTCAAGAACTGTGCTTAAGCATAATTTGGAGGTACCTCTAATTTCATTTTATGCTACTTTACTTCATTCCATCCCAAAATTCACAGTAAAATTATATATAATTTTCTCCAACACAATTATCTTACATTTGCTTGTTACCCTGATCCGTGTTATATAACTAGAATGGCACTCAGTAGAGAGCATACCTCCAACAAGGCCCAACAGTCCCCTTCAATTTAAATCAACCCTTAAACTACACACACTCATAGATATGTGTTATCTGTATAGGGCTAACCCTAACCCAATCATATAATTCTAGCTAATATACAAAACAATACCGTATTTTGGCCATGTGACACGCTGGCAATCTGTTTAGGATGCACCCTGCTTCTTGCTCATTGCCAGCTGGAGTTGGCTCCAGCTCCCCCCATGACCCTATAAAAGATAAGCGGTATATACATTATAATGGATGTATGGTCTGTCCCATTATCCTCGTTGCCTACTGTCTTACTTTTCTTAGAGGTAGGAAGTTTAATCGCTCAGACACTTGTATGTGTAACAAGAACCAGGATAGTTTTATTTAGCCTGTGGAGGTGACATCAGTCCCAGGGACATGAAAGGTATTTCAATCCTTCACGCCAACAGGCTCATACTTTCGATGTCGTCAGGTTCGACTCCTCGCTTCAGGCCTGCAAAGCTATGGCTGCAGGTGGGTTATGGTGTACAGAGATGAACAGGAACAATTGGACCTATGACGTATGCTTCAAGCACAACATTTCTTTACCTCATGCTCCAATGAGGAGCATGACACCAGATTGATGATCGCAAGGTCAGCTCCTATTATAACCCAGAAAAAAATACTCTCACGCTTACATGCTAAGTGTCAAGTAAAATTATGACTGCCTTGGTTTATGCCAAGAAACAGTCCTTGCCAGACCGTCTCAATAACAGAATAGCAGCACCTGGCATATCACTGTTACACGCATGTGCCAAACACTTTTCTCTCATTAGCTGTTGAGGGATCGTAGTACATTTTGTTTATTGAAGTAGTGAGTTTGGATTTATTATTTCCTCCTACAGAGGAAATGTGGACACTTATTAAACTCCTCACACTCAGGACTTTTGTGCAACAAGGAAAAGAAGCCGGAAAAAGCAATAAAGAGGGAAACCCTGAGAAGAATGGGAAGCGTAAGTGTGCCAGCTTTTTAGGAAGTTTGATTTGGAAACAACACCCTGAATTTGTCAAAGGCTTTACCCAGGGTCATGAAGCAGACTTGATGAGGTGAGAAAGTGCTCAGGTACTTCTCATGCTCAGCAGAGGCAGGAAGCCACTCTGTCCTCTATGAGGCCAAGCCATAGCAAACCTTATTAATTGCAGAGCTAAGGCTGAGACGACAGAGGAAGACAAGGGTGTATATCTAAAAAGAAAAAGGGCATTCGCTGATTTGATTTTATATCTAATGCCAGTATGCGCATTTGATTTTGTCTGTTGCACTGGTCATGGGAAAATCTGAGCTTTATGTAAATAAATTGTGGTGAGGATAAAATCGGATACAGTCTGAGCAGACATTGATTTCCAGTCAAAGAGAAAAATTTCTTCTGTGAAAGTAACAGTGATTGTTTGCCCAATTTGTCCGCGACCACAATTTGTCAGGACAAATCATATGACTGAGATACTTCCTTTCAAAACAGTGTTTAAGCAACCACTGAAATATGAAAATCAGCCCTTATTTTCAAATTAAAGGGCAAGCACGTTTAGAGTCCACATAACAGAGATTCCTGATCAATTTTAAGCTTTCAAGTTATTTCATATCATTGCAACCACATATGTTTAATTTTTCGGCAGTTTAAACTGCTCCAGGCTTCGGATAATGATTGAACATTGTGTGTACTGGATGGGTTCCACATTTTTTTATTGTGGGATATCTGCAGTAGCAGCCATTCACTGGTTTCCCTCAGTGAATTTAAGAGTAGGAAAGAGGATGGCTGTTAACTTTGTGTGTGTACTGACATCAGCCGCTGACCAATGCTGTCCAACAGACATCAAAACATGCACTTAGGCAAACTGCACACTCCCTTTTCCCACATCCCATCCCAGAGCCCTTTATGTTGTCCACACAATGGAAATCCAAACACACAAGAAAGATTTTTCCATGCAAATGTGAAATCCATACAGGAAAAAGAAAAATATGCAGTTCAAGATTCACCATGCGCCCAAAGAAAACAACACTCTGTAAAGAGCCTGCGCCGCCAGTCCGACAGCGTCCTGCCTTTCAATTATGCTGCCAGTAGTACATCAACTTGACAAATACTGAAGGATGTGACCTCTTGATCTGAGCTGAACTCAACCTTACCTCAAAATTATGGTCAGCGGGAGTTGACGAACAAAACAGTAATCCCTTTAAAAAAAAAAAAAGAGTTAGGTTATCACAAGTACATTCACATGCTCTGATTAAGAGGATTATTTTTTACACATGTCTTTTTAAATATTACTCGGTCAAATCTGATGAAAACTATGCTCTAGTAAATGAGATGTCGGGAAGGCCATCTGCAATTATATCCAATCACAGGGTGGGTCAGTGTTTAGATTAGCTCCACTTGTTAGTTTGTAGATAATATGAACTTGTGTGGCATCTAAGCATTGCCTCGTATGACTGAAAAACCTATAAAATCAACTGATAGTTTACAGATAATATTTGACAGCTTCAGTGTGGTGTAGTCCCATATGTCTTCTTTTTAAATGGTGCACATTAGTTAATTCTTCTTGATGTTTTTCCTTTAACATTTTGGGTAAACACTCAACAGCAGATAGCATCGGTGGTCCCAGTGGGCAGGGGACAGGCTGTGGGAAAGTATGTAAAAGTGGCACTGAAATGATGATCACTCTTCAGATGGGACTGTAATTGTTGCTGTCTGAACACCTCCTCCCAGTCTTAGAGACACTGATGTCTGAAACCAATGCCATTAAAGTTCGTCTGCTGATGCACACTGCGGTCCCTCAGCTCCAGAAAGCTGTGTGGAGATTGTGCAGCGCTGGTACACTGACGAGCCAGCGTCACAGTGAGACCCTCGGCACAGTCACATCTCTCAGTACTATTCTTTTCTAGTGCTTGTCTAGTGCTTTACAGTACAGTTTCTGCCATTTACCCCTACGCACGCACATTCACAGAGTGCATCTATGTCCTCCACTTTCTCTATCACACACTGACACACTGCCAACACAACCGTCAGGAAAAATTTGAGTTTCAGTATTCCAGAAGTGCTCAGACACGGCATGCAGAATGGAGGAGCCAGGGATCTAACCACTGACATTCTGGTTAGTGGCAACCAGCTGCATCTCCTGAGCCAGAGTTACCCAATATGGAGTTTCTAATACGCTACCAAGTCTGTAAGGCTGGTGGTTTTATCAAAATGTATACATTTACAAAAAGGCTCATGACAACATGGTGACATTTAGAAGGTATAATTATTATTATAAATATTTACTATATGTATGATCACTATCTTAGTTTTTTGTGTCAGTATGCTAATATTTAAGATACTAATTGCACATCAATTACAGAATTTAAACTTGAAAGAGAGAGTGGGTAAGGCATGCAGCAAAGGGCCGGATCCAAACCAAACCTGCAGCCTCTTGTTTTACAATGGTTTCCAATGCTTGCGGCCCCACCTCTTCCATTGAGAGCACAGAGCAATTATGACAATCCTCTTAGGACAGATAGAGATGTCATCAGATTTTAAGTCTGACTAAGTGTTCAGAGGTCCTTCCTGTAAATTCGATTGGCACCGTCATAAAATTGAAAGAAGGAATTGGCAGGGGCACCTTTGACAAATTGTAAACCAGCTGAGTTCCTCCAACTTAACATGTAACACTTGAATATGAATGAGTCAAAGAACTACACTATGGATCTGCCAAACACATTTATGTGCTCAGCCAACATGCCAAATACAACACATGGATCCAAAAGAGCTGCAAGCTGGACCCAGCACATCAATATGGAAACCGCAAAGAAATTCTAGTTTTATTTTGAAATTTTAGAAACAAAATAATACCACTAAGATATATGAAATAGATTATGTTGGATGAATTATTAATGTAAACCTGCTTTTCTTCTGGAATAAAGAAAAGTGTAGAAAGAACTATTAGTGTGGATTATTTTCAAACTGTCTACAACCATCTGGAGTAAAAAATCCAAAATATATTGTCAAAGTCTTCAATGCTGCTCATGTTTTTATATTACATGGATAATGTGTCTATTATATTGTTTTCAAATGTGACCTGATCTGTGGATTACAGCATTTCACTCCCATGGTTCTTGTTTTGCAGCTGAATCTGAATCATCCCTTTAAAGTGTTGATAGTTAATTACATGTCAGGCTGATTATGCAATCAGAATCTTCATGCATGTATAAATCATTTTAATAAATGCTTTTAATAATCACATTTTCCTCCTACTAAACAATTGTCAGAGTTTTTCAGAGCGGATCTTTACTCTGCATCTGATGTAACTAAGCTAATCAGTTACTATCATAAAAAAGCTTTTGTAGCCTAAACAAGTGGGTTTGTTTTTTTTATTAACACCACATCCATATTTTTTTCGTTAATCAGCTTTTGTTTTGTTATTGTTGGAACAAAAGCCAAGATTGACATTTTATTGGACGTCATCTTGTTTTTCTCAACTGTTTGGGAAACTGTGCACAGTTGAGAAGGAATCCACAAAATGGAAAAGACAATTTAAGTAGGGAAGGTCAAAGTGATGGTGCACCACACAGACATATATGTGAGGATATACATAGATATACAAAGTCTGATCCTGGCTCATTTTCAGGATATTTGAAGCAAACGTCTACAAAACATCGGCAAAAGAATATATATACTTATCTTTGTGTATTTCCATTGTGTCCTGTGTGAATACATTGGCACCAAATAAAAAGTTATACAAAACCAATTAAATATTTCCCATAAAAATAAGAATATTTTTACTGGAAGGACAAGAATCCTTTACTGGAAGGAGAAGAATCCAAAACCTGGCAGTCTGCTAAGGTTTCTTATCCTTTATGCGACACACTGGGTTCAGTATTGTATTCGTATAACATACATGTCCCGGGACACGTATTGTAATGTGGACGTGGAATTGACCAGAAGAATCTAGCGGGGAGAAAAACAAGTCACGTTCTCTCGCAGCAAATTGGACAGATTTAGGGAACGTGGCCTCAGACTTGGCACTAATACGGACGACAGTCACGAAGCTGAATGTGGGCAATAAACAACAAGTCACGCAAATGTACACTTCACATGCAACACAGTTGGTGATTCACTTTAACGTCTGGCTGAAATTCTATTCCCTTTGGCCATGGTTACATATGGCCTCATTTCTTATTGCAGCAGACAAACACACAAGTGAGACTGAATGCAGGTTATCAATATTATACTCACAAATTACTCCATGCAGGGAGAATCCAAGCAAACCGCTCTCACTGCCAACTTCATTTGAGACAATGGAAACCTTTTGGTCTCCCCTCCCTTTGGAGCAGAGAACACAGCTCCCTCCTTACGTCAGCTCCGCTCCTCTATTAAAACAATATACGAAAGACTTTTGTGTAAAGGCCATTAATGACTACAGGAATTAATATTGAGCCCCAGCCATGTCTCAAAGGGTCATGTCGACTTCCCCACACTGTCAGAGTCTGCCGTGCAGTGGGCCTCTGCGACCACCCTGGTGGGACACAAACGTTCACATGAGGACCTACATGTCTCCTCTTAATTGGACGGCTTTCATCAAACAATTACAAGCCGGCCTCTGCCAACCAGCTGAGAAAGGAAGGGTTTGACAGAGATAACACAATCGCATGCACCAGAGGAAAGCAAGTAGTATCAGATATGCAGAAGAGAGATAGGAAAGAGAAGAGCCAACATGTTGGCTCAACATTGTGATGGTTGTCAGCCATCGTCGATGCCCATACACACAGACAAACAATCATTCACACATGCAGACAGTTTAGAGTCTCTGATTAATCTAACCACAGCCTGCATGACTTTGAACTGTCAGAGGAAGCCACTTGGAAAACATCCATGCACACCTGGGGAGAACATCGAAACCCCACACAGAAAGAGCCTAGCCAAACTGGGATTCAAACCAAGAACCTTCTTGTGTGAGACAGGAGTGCAAACAGAACACTGTGATCCTATAAAGTAAATGTTTAAACATATAGTTTGCCAGTTAAATACAATCTGATTTGCTTGTATTGATCAATGTGGCACCACCAGCCTTGCAAATATGTAACACACCTGATGGAAGCAGGTGAGGGACAGAAACAATCACTAGACTAAGATCGCACTAAGTACACACACAGCCAGGCTCTGGAAAACACATGTTACACTCTTAATTTAGTTCAGCAGGATTGGAAAATCGATTAACAGACGTGTGTTATTCATCTCTGTGAACATCAAGCCTGCATTAGTCTCTGCATCTCCAGCAAGATGAGACGGCTTCAAGAGAAAATGGTCAGGATTTTTCTATGTTGCAGTATTTTTTATACAACAACTTCTACTAACATTTTTGAGTTACAGGTGCGCTGATTTACAGCATCTTGGGTTATAGTAACATCTTCTAACATTACAAATCCGAGTGTGTCGGCCATTGAAATGTTCTGGCCAAATACCACAATGGCTCGAAAGATTCATGTCGTGTTTATGATGGAGTTAGCAGGCTTCTGGCCCCTGGGTTCAAAGAACCATCCTGAAACAAAGGAAGATGGAGATTGACCCGACCTGGCTCTGCAGTGTGAAATCACTCCCAGGTCACATGTGTTTTTGTTCATCCTCCTCACCTTGAGGTTTTAGGAGATGGAGCAGATAGCACGCAATGGTGCAGCAGACCTGCTAAAGGCCACCTCGCCGTTCCAGATGCAGTCTTTCATCTTTTTTTAGACGCACAGTTGTGGTAATGATTTCTGCACTGACAGAAAGCCTGTGTATGATCACAGCACGCTTTTGCTCGGGGACAGAGCAGGCATGCGGTTTATTACTCTGAATCTGGAGGATATTTCATGGAAATATTCTCTGCTAGTCGTGGGGTGAAAACCTTTCACGCTGTTATTGACAACTTCTCCACAACGAGCCAAGTGACTCCTCCACTCCAGCCTGTCATCACAGTCAGGCCCTTATGTGCATATTGCAAAACAACAATTGTTTAATCCACCAAATTGGGGAAAGGGAGAAATCCACTGGATGTATAAAACTGATAGGGGCAGCAGCTAACACTAGACAGTCCACAGCTCCATCAAGATCAAGTGAGCGCCGTTATGCGCTGAATCTCCTCAAGTTTTTCATGATAAGGGAAACACAGTGAGGTTCTCCAGACCAGCTCTGCTGTCCCCACACAGATAAATGGCTTCCTCTTCTGAAAGGTCCCACTCTTCATTTGGATAAGCAGCGTAATCAGCAAAACACTTCGAACAGTATTCCCCTCATTAATGTTTGCTCTGATCTTTGAAGCAAGGCATTCTTGTTTGCACCCGAGTCAGTTGGATGCAGTCCATGCTCTGATTAACCTTTGAAGACCTGAAGCTTGGGTTTAGAAAGATGTGGGACGCTCACACAGCTGTTATTCTGGTTTTTAAACAAATTACATGAAAAATAAATTTTGTTTAAAAAAAAAATAAAACAATAACGCAAATGTTCCCCGAAATGTTTTATGTGAGAATAAAAAAAGACCATCGCAGCTGCAGATTCACATTTTTTGAATAAAACAAATCCTTTTGAATTTTTCATTTGCATAACTTCAAAAAGTCTCAGAACCAGACCAAGACAGCACGACACAATTTAGAGCGAAAACAGAACTTAATGACCAGAAAGAACAGATGGCAGAGGAATGTCTTAAAATACTGAAAAGATGTTCAACTAAAGGAGAGACCTCAGCTCTCCTCATCGACGTTAGATCTGCATATTTACGAATCATATTTAATCTTACTTTACTGTTCTCTAAGACACGATAAATTACTAACAGTCCTTTAAAAAGCATTTTTCACATGTCGCGTGGAAAATGTGTCGCGTCGTCCTTTCTTTCAACCACAGAAAAATCTGTATCATTTTATTCCAAGAGCTGTTTTAACACCAAAGACATTCAAAATATTTAATTTAGTGAAGATTACATTTTTCCATTGTTAGTAACCATCAGCTGATGTCAAATTAAAAGCCTCCAACATGAGGTCTCCTGCTGTTTTCCATTACATGGTCATCTAGACAAACTGAAATACAATACAACATATGGTTGTACTTTAATATGTGCTGCACTCAGTTATGTTTCTAAAGAAGACATTATCTCCTCATCTAGTTGTAAACACCTTTTTTTCTCCGCAGTGAAACACTTTTTCCATTCTTTTGTGTATTGAAAATGTTATTGATATAATAAAAATCATGGAAAATTGAAATTGAAAACGGAGCACGATACTTGTTTCGAAATTCATTATTTTTTGGCATGTGTTAGCCGATATCTTTCTTCAACAGAATTTATTTTTTTCCCTTTTTAGGAGGTGAGCCTGCAGAGTGGTGGTGAGTTATTAGCATTATAAGATGAGGCTCGTCTGCTGAGGGGGTGACACACCCTTTACCGTCACATTTTGTTGCATTACATGTGTGATCTCCTTTTTGTTCAGACCTGTTTCCTAAATGTTGCGCCACATTTAAGACAAAAGCAGCCAACGATGAACTAAGACTTAAGGCCTGAATGATTTTTATGTTGCTCATGGTAAGTGCTTTTGAGGACACACAGAAACGTGATGAAAGCTCAATTGCTTGATTTGAATTTTGCTATCTAGTGTTTATTGTATCAAGATTCTCGTGTTGGGGAAACAATCTTTGTTGGAACTTTCCCAAATACCTAACAGAGAAATGATGGTGATATTTGCTGATTAGCGAGTGAAAGCCCTGCACATCTGACACAGATCAATCAGTTCAACAACTAAACCAAATAAAATATCCTCTGAATAATTTCTCAGGTCATGTAAAATCATCAGCTTTGTACATCTGCTCCCTTTACGTCTCTAGAATTCTTGTTTTCTTTACTACATATGCACTGATGTGTTCAGAGTCACAGTGAAATGTATAAGCAAACACCAGACCTTCCAAATGCTCTCATCTAACAGAAATGCCTCAGTCAACCTTTCTGTGAGGACGTGTTTCCATAGAATTTAATTATAAATGGTTAGTACAGCATGTTTGTAATTTCACGCTGACAAGGAAACATCCCTTGTGTGCACAAGTCTTCTGTTGTTCCAGTTTCCTCTCACATCATACAGAAATGTATATCAATGTTTTTTCATCGACCTACATCCCTCGACTAGAAATAAAGGAGTAGTTTCACTCTTATTCTCCTTTTTCAACTAAGGCAGACAAGTCAACAGTTGCTGTCCGTCCTCATTGCAAATTAATTGATTTGACTTGATTAAATGATTAATAAGTGCAGTTTATTTACTTCACATTACCACAGTGAACATTACTACAACCCATCCTTCCATTTATCCATCCATCATCTATACCACTTATCCTTTGAGGGTCAAACACTCAGATTCAAATGTACTGACAATTTACAGTCTCCAATTAACCAAACTGCATGTATTCAGACTGTGGGAGGAAGCTGACCTGAACCTGGAACCTTGTTACTGTGCCGTCCTGATCGACATCAAATGAACTATAATTCAGCATAAAGCAGATACAGTAGAAATACATATTTGACATATTAATAAGTGAAACCCTGTTGAAACATATTGTCTGATGTTGGTGTTGCTCATAGGAAGCAGTGATTTTGATATTAATGAAAAAAAACTGTGCAATTAAATGTGTTGAGACAGGTCTGAAGAGGCATTCCTTTACCATGGTGCAACTTTTTATAGAAGAGGAAAAAACGCCCACTTCTACCCCCCTATTCTTCATTTTACTTTTAATCTGCATTGACGCTGTTGTAGCGCGTATAAGCCAGTCATAACACAGTTTTGGAAAAGGGTGTAGACTTAACAGTAACAGATTAAATTCATGAACACAATGGCCTCAAACTGAGCCCACCCCTGACTGTCAAAACTAAATGAAACTTGAGTGCAGAGAAAAGGTTTGGAGAGTTCACAGAGTTGTTGTGTGTCAGGACTGAACTTTTGATGGGTCGTCCAGTTTGTGTGCTCACATAGATATAAAGCAAGTCATGGTGAGGCGGTGCTGTTACTGGACTTTACCTGTGTGCGTGTATTCATGTATTAACGTTAAAACAGCTCTGTAAATTAGCTTGTTGTCACGAGCAGCACTTGTGATATGAACTCTGGAAATTGTAATTAACGAGGGTGTCGGCAAAATATAGAAAAACAACTATCTCACTGACTTCCACTTCATTTTCCGACTATTACATAATACTTCCTGTCATCAATGAATTGTACCATTTTCAAAGGAAAACATTATCTTCATTCACCACAACCCAAATTATTCTTTTTAGGAAGAAACATCCCAGTAGATGGTGAATGCCCAATAGACATTAAAAACGGTTGTCAATTAGGGGTCATATATCATTCCATGTGCTGTGGTTGTTGAAGTTATACTCATCATTAACTAGCCTCATCCATGCTCTATTGTTGAACTGGACCAAGGTGCTATCACGCAGCACCGGCCACTGGAGTGTCCGCGGTCACTGTCACGTCCATGGTCCGCGGCCTCTGCTTCGTTAGACAGGAAGATAAATGCGACTGCTATGGGCAGCATCATTATTAATGAAAAGTGACATCATCGCGTGGTCTGCTTAACGGCAATCAGGCCTCTCTCTCTCGCTCTCTGCTAGGCTCAATGCAATCCAGATGTCCGTTTGATTAAAGGCTTAAACGAGATTGGAGAGGGTGAGAAGGAGGGAGGCACAGCGCGGGTCAATCCTTGAATCCTAAACAAAAAGAGTTTTTAATAAATTTCTCTTAAAATAAAAAACACATGGATAGAATCTCCCCCTCTCCCCCACGTCCTATTCATTTCTTCTCTGATGGTCTTCACCTGGTTTCAAGCAGCAACACTTGATAATCTGCGTGAAAATTCTTTCCTAATTGGATCCAGTGCTTATTGTGAGACATTACATATTTCCTACTGTAATAGTGGTGGGAAACTCGCATGCTGATTTTTTTTGCACTGCTCGGTGCTTAAGGGAAAGCACATGCTTATCTACAGGGATACTGACGTTCAGCATTGGTAACACAATTTCTTCAGTCAGTCATTTTATATCACAAGTAATAACATAACATATCAGCAACTACTGCATGAAATTCTGATTAAAATTGTCAACAGATTGATTCATGATCCCTATAGACTCTGGTAATCATCTATCGTCACCATGAGGTTTCCCTTTACTGATGTTCTGCTCAGCCTCAACTGTATCTGTGTTCAGTGCTAATTAACAGTTCCCAATTAGTTGGCCAGCGTTGTGGACATTATAATGCACATGCTAAACATCACCATATTAGCATTTATCAGTGTTGTCACTGTGCATGTTTGCATGCTGATGTATTTCATTACAAAAAGTACAGTCACACAGGGGCTGCTGTGTACTCTCGGCTGGTATTGTGTGACATATGTTGCTGTGAATGTGTTGTTGCTGGTGCCAGTGAGACAATGAAATTGGATCCAGGATGCGGCCAGATCAAATTGTTCAAGTGTTTATCAGACACCAAAACATTTTACCACGAGAGACGACTACGACTCTGAAAAGTTACAGTGATAATCGTCTCTAGCTTTTGTCTTTCAATTGCTGAAAAACAATAAATGAATGAGGGGACTGTGTTTTTTTTTAAACAAGGTGCTCAACACAACCTTAAATTTTTATGTTTCATCACAGCGAAAAGGTTATATAGTGGGTTACATTTTATAATTCTATAACATGCATGGTAATCTGGTAATCCTTAGATTGCAGTGCAGGCGTATGGATGCAGTTGCCCCTCACTGTCCAGCCAACACACTGTGTTTTAATATTTTTATGTATATGTTTGTCTACTTCGAGGTATACACATATAGTTGCCAGGTTCTCCTCACACAACTCCCATCCTATCCACCATTGATGTACTATGTTTTGAGAACTTAATGTGTTGTGTACTTATATGTTTTGTCTACTTATGTTTACAATGCATTTCAATCTTGTCTATGTACATAGCAGAATTGACATTAAAGTTGACTTTGACTCAGAAGGTGATTTTGCCACAATTCAGCTTAATTTATTAAAATCTAAATTGGCACGGGTGCAGCATAATGTGAAACCTGAAGTGCTACAGTGTCTTCTGTGCCCTCTTCAACTCCTCAGAGAGGATCTTTGTTGACCGAAGCCTTGAGTGGGCGGACATACTCAAAGATGTGTGGATGAGAGTCAGGTATATTTGTTTAAGAACATCACATGGAAGAGGAGCTCTTGTGGTAACACTGAGGTAACGAACAAGCAGTTCAAATGTGGGAGCTTGGCTGATGAGTCATCCAGCTCTTATCATTGTCAGTGAAAACTTCAGCCCCCATTCAGCTACAGAATCCTGGGCCTTCAGAATTAGAGACCCCATCAGGAGCTTTGTGATTGTAAGGTCAGCGGCATATTTCCAGAGGATAACAGAGGGAGGCAGACATGAATCCAGGCTGTTAATGCAAATAACAAAGAACAATAGGGATAAACCCCCTAGCCCACCTCACCCGGGGGGACACCAGCTGGTATTACACAGGGATCAAACGAACAGGAATCCCCACGGCACCCGACTATTCTACTACTGTAAACCTTCTAACCTGCAGTCACCTCTGTGGAAGCTGCAACGATGAAGGTGAGCAGTCAAAACCGATCACAAACTGTCTAAAGCTGCAGCGCTATGAGAGGAGTAGTGATCATTTTGATTTAGCTCATTTTCTTTCTAAATAGCATTTCTGCACTTTGACTGAATCATAAGCTGAAGACGCCCTGAATGTCTCACGGTGACAGATGCCGTCATCTGGCAGGGCCACCAGGGACCGGCCTACTGTCCAGAAAAGACAGATTTAGGTAAACTGAAAAAAACATAAAAACACACCTGTCACAAACTAGGATGAATTAAGTCTACCTCGGTTTTTCCCCTCTCTCCCCAACGAGCGTTTGACCCGCGCTGGCCGCAAGAAGACGCGGGCGGTTTGGACTGACTGCAACCTGAACTGCCACATAAAATGACTCACCTGATGCTGACTGGGCGTGACCGTCCTCAGCTCACATTTTCCCCCACCAGCTTTTACGAGAGAAAAGCCAAGGTCGAAACCGAGGCAAAAACCCACCCAGAGCTTTTTGGCCCGCTTGTTTTCTTTAGTGTATATGTTGCTGATGCAGGATGGATAGAGCGGATGAAAAGTGAGAATCGGTGACTCACTTTATTTGCCTTGCTCCCTCTAATGGCAGGCATGATGTTTATCACGTTACTATGGTGGCTCTGATGGAATCCCAATCCCTGAGACCTGCTGTTTTCCACTCTGTTTTAATCTAGGGGCTGTCGTGAAAAGCCTGCGTATCCCTAAGAAGTATTTCTGTTTTGTTATGACTGTGCAGGTAACATACAAACATGCAGTCCCTTGGAGAAAACACTGGGAAACTCCCTTTTCTGTGGGTCAAGCCCTCCAGTTCTCTGTGGGCCAAACGTTATACAGGGGAAACCATCGCTCACTGTCTGTACCTCTGTCAGGTTTGCAATGATGCTATCTGTTGGTGTAAGCTTGATGGCTGCCACACATGTAGGCTGCAGGCCCCGTGAGGGCGGGGGCCAGCTACACAGGGAACAGACGAACTAAAATGGAAACTGGAGAGACAGTGTAGGAGGCCTGTCCATCAACTTGTTTGGGTGTTTGTTTTACCAATTAGTTGTTTGTTTATTTACCTGCTTGCCGTCTGACTTGAGGCTCCTGGAGAGGGAAACATTTGAGAATTTTTCCACTCAGGTTAGAAAAGCAAATGGTGCAACACAATAATATATTTAGTTTTCCTACATTTCTGTATATACTCAAAGGTCAGCACTGTCAATACGAAATGCTATTGGTCATCAACACAAATTTGCACGTCAAAGTTGATTTAATTGATTACTTTTTTAAATACCAAAGTGACCAGACCTATGTTATATATTTTGTTGACTGGAGAATTATCCCCACTTTTCCAACAATGTTCCAGAGAATCCAGCGAAATCCGCAATTTTATTCAAGCTAACGGGCGTTTCATTTTTGTTGCCTTTTAATTCTGTCATATCAGCTTCACTCGTGGCTTTTTCTCGGCTATAACATCTGGGGCAAATGATGTATGACGAAGGAAAAACATACTGGTAGCCAGTTGGCTGTTTTTGCCTGCCTTTGTACTGGTCAATCGAATATTCATTGCTGTGTTACTTGGAAAAACAATACATGACCTCATCTGTGAACATGATTTGTGGCGGGGTTGTGTATTTCTATCTACAATGGTAGTGAACACAACAACTCCCATGATCCCATGCTGCTTCATGACATCAAACTTTGGTTATTTTGTTGTTGATTGAGAGACCCCTAGTGGTGGAAGATATTGTGTGTTAAACACTAGAATAAGTCAGTGTTGACTACAAGTGCCACTTAACAAAATTGATTTGTCATTTAATTCTAATGCATTCTGATGTGATTAGAATTCAATTACTAGCAGCTTGGAATCAATAAAACTTTAGTTAACATGGGTCATAATAAACTCCTTGCACAGCTATGTATGAGGTTTTTTTTCACAGGAAGTTAGAAAATATACTATATAGAAATATACTTAAAAAATAAGGTATTTACTTTGCCACTGTATTCCATATTTCATAGACACAGATTGTTTTGTTTTCACTCATATATAGTTTAAGGAAAAACTCAAAAATGAGGAAAAAAGCAAATACTGACATCGAAAATTATCGTAAATTTAGCATGATAAATATTTGAACTGCTACAACGATTTTGAAAAGATTAACACAACGGCATCATTCAAAGGAGCAAAACAAATACCTTTATCTGTGTTTATACATCTTAAATACATCTTATCGTGAGGGACCTCTGCTTTCTAAACACAGTCAAATCTCTTTCCTTTCGGGTCTAAAGAGACATGCAAAGCAGCCCTCTGGTCGCAGGATGTCTGTCCCCTGTTTGAAGTTTATCTAACTACCATATGTATTTGTTTTCCCAAGCAGAGTAAATGATGATTCTCTCTGTCTACTTATCATCCGCTCCCCCCCACCACCAGTGCGCATGTTATTTATTATGAAATGACACCTTGCTGTCCGGGGAGCCTACTGTAGTGGGCATGATTCATGAAGGGAGACGATGAGACACAGGAAGGCCATTAAAAATCCTATCAACATCATGTCGCAGTCAGTGCACCACGCGGAGGAAACTGGATAACTCGCAAAATGTTTTATGCTCGAGCCTGTTTTCCTAATGGGGAGTCCAGATCAAAACTGCACGATCCAATTACCTTTATCCAAAATTTGACATGAGCATATTTTACAATAATTATCAGAATGTTAGTGAAATGGTTCAACATTTGGGGAAATGAGCTTATTTGCTTCCTTGTGGAGATTTATTGGGAAGATTGATACAACTCTTGTGTGTTTGATAAATGAATATGAAGATACAGCCAGCAGCTAGCTTAGCTTAGGATAAAGACTGGAAACAGGGGGGAACGGCTAGCCTGGGTCTTTCTGATGGCAACAAAATCAGTGTATTATCCCCTTTAAGGCTCATTAATTAACAAGGTATATCTCGTCTATGTGTAAAAATGACATGTTGCGGTTTTACACTGTCTAAGGCCACAAATATTATCATGACTATGGTCTGTTTGTGCATTTAAAGCCATAAGCGGCCTTAGCAAATACACAGAAAAATATCCTGACAGTTGCAGATGCCTGGGCTCAAATGGCATCAGTCTGAGCTGAAAAACATCCAGCATGCAATGTTTATGAAACCAAATCCCTGAGAGCCCAGAAATTTCAGCTCAGTGATAAATTTCCTTTTTGGATTGTTTCAATCTTTGAATGCACTTAGATACACATTGGAGCTGCTTTGAAGACTGGAGGTGGACATATGGCTCTCCCTTTCCTCCCTTCAATTTACTGATACATACCAGGTGTTATACTTTTCATGTTGCCTTCTCGAGATAAAGCTTTCATTCCTGGAAGAAAAGAAAAGAAAAAAAAAATAACACATGTTGGTGTGCTACAGGGAGAGCGGCAGCTTTTTTCCTAAATATATTGTGCTATCATGAATTCTAATTTCTTTGTCTGAAAACCAAAGGAGTCTGTTGCATCCCATATGGCCCTCAGATGTTTCTGTTATTACCGCTGCGCTAAGACAATTTATTATAGCAGAGTTCGAGGGCCCGGAGAGAAAGTACGAAACATGAATTTTCTCCTGAGACGTACAAACGAGGGCCAATAGTGCAACGGACAAAATAAGCATAAGATGGCCCCAAGAAAGAATGTGGTTCATGGATAATGAAAAGATAAGAGGGAAGGAATGACAGGGTTGTCAGGTTGTTCTGATGGGTGTCTCCTTTAAAAGTCAGTGGGTGGTCAATATCAGTCACTTCACAGAAAAATGCATGGAAAATGTAGAGAGTTCTGGTGGTGGCTGTTTTGAATTTATCATAGTGATACACTCCATAACTGTCACAGTGTACCATTTTGTTATGGAGGGGGGGGGGGGGCTGAGTTTCTCATTTGATTTTCTCGTCCCTGTAGATCAGTGTTTGACAAGGAGCTTCTTCGTGTGAGGTGATGCTCAAGTCAAGCCATGGATAACGCTGCCAGGACGGGCTTGTGTCACATTAATTAATGGACGTTATACTAAACACCAGCCAAGAATGATTCATGAATCAGCATAACAATCATGACGCGGATGAATCATACAGGTGGACCTCCTTAACTCAAAAGTCCCATTACACTTTGTTTTATTTAACCCAAATGATCCAGCACCAGATATCTTTACCAGCAGCTCACTGACTTTCTGTCAGCTCGTATCGTAGAGAGTAAATCCTCCGAAAAATGTCTCTTAAAGCTGTAGCAAGGAGCATTGTAGTAACATTAATAGCCTTGCCCTATCAGGAGGGACTGTAAGAGCAAATCCGGTGGATGTCAACATTCCTGTGAAGTCTGTGTCACTCTTTTTCATAATCACATTTAAAGTTTTAATCAGATTAAGCATGTACAATACAAGCTTACCCCATGTGTGGTCTCCTGCCCTAAACCCGTACCCAAATCCTATTATTACCCATTTTAATTACAGGATAATACCTGTGGGATATTGTATCATTATTGTTGCTAATATTATTAATATACAACTGATTGACACGTCTGATCACATGCTCTGCTTTTGAGATGTCATTTTATCCGAGAAGACAAATAAGAGGACAGAGACGGACGCTGTTGTAACACAGCAGTTGTGTGAATCCTACACATTCCTCACAAGCTTCTGGCAGTTGAACGTCAGCGTAGACAGTCTGCATCAAAAGATAACGACTGTTTCTTCTATTTTAACACACACGTGAATTGTAAATAAAGTTGTTTTTACTATAATTTTACATGCATTGCGCTGATTTTGTCAAACATGCTGGCTGTAGATCTTTCCTTGTTAAATCTTAATAGGCTTGACTCCTGTTATTTTATCTACCGTGCTCGAAGTGGTAAATCAAAACTGTTTCTAATTAGAGGGAAGTGAGAGGCAGCGAGAGGCAGGGAGGTCTGAGGAAACGCAGCCACTGAAGGTGTGAAAGATGAGGACAGATGTTGTGTTGTCTCTCACGGTGAGGTCACTTTGATGGCTTTGACCTCATACGCGCGAGTCAGCAGGACGCTCGCAGCCAACAGGTCATAAATATATGCCTGGGATCGAGAGGCAGACATTACCAACATAGTGCTACATGACCTAATGATCTGGCAAGCTATAGACAGCGTAGTGTGTTGTTTTGGTGTGCCCATACTACCATTCATTCACACTGCAAAATAGATTTACTGTTCGGCTGTAATATATGAGAAAGTGTGATGCTGATCAAACAGGTTTTAAATTCTTGTTAGTGAAGTTGAGAAACAAATAAAATGTTGAATAGAAAATCAGGGAAAGTCCGAAGAATATTGAAATTTGTATAATCGGGGCAGAGAAGTGGTTTTATACGTTGCACTTATTCCAGATGTCATGCCCATAAGACGTCCTTGACCTAATACTTGCATTATGGCAAAGGAATTACAAATTGGCTAATTGGGCACTTTAAACTCATTATAAAAAATTGTGTTGGTCTGACCATGACCCTTCAGTCTGTTTGATAAATTACCATAAGAGTCAAGGAGCAAGAAACAGTGACACACTGCCCACCATTGGCAGGAATGCATATTTACACTATAGGGTGACCATTACACCACACATCCATCACCTAGCCCTGTAGGGTGTTGGGGAGGTCTGCTTAGTGTGAGCTTTGTTCTCTTCAGAGTACAAAGCTTGTGCTTCAAACCACAACTTAACTTCACAATTTACTTTCAAGCTCTTCCCCTCTTGTTTTGCAAAATGACTGTATCAGTGATTATGTCCCCAAACAGGTCAGGCAATTCCAGTTGCCGAAGCCACATGGAGGATTTATTAGAACCAGATGGGCTGTGCTCCGTTACAAGCTCGACCGAGTCGAAAAACACTGGGCTGGCTTCTCCCAGGCCTGCTCTGGGGAAAGGAGAGCGGCTGGTCCACCCATTTCCTTTCCTTGCCCTTCCCAGGCATGTCAGAGAGGAGCCAAGCCAAAAAAATCAGACCTGCAGTGGCTTTTGAACAGGCTAGGACTCGAACAGTGTGGTAATTACGGATGGCAAGAGGGAAGGTGTGTGGTAGAGAGGAGGGGGGGCCGCCGGGCGGAATCATCCCAGGCCAAAGGCTTTAAAAGAGCCACAAAGGAACTAGAAGAAAAATAAACAAACAGATTGCTGGCAGTTTTTGCTCTGACATTCCCTTGACACTGACTGTCGCAGCAGAAGTCGCCGAGGTCGGACTTCGTAATGCGCTTTGAAGATAAACAGTGACCCGCTGGTCTGTGAGCAGAGGCAGTGATGAAGAAGCTTAGCAGTCGACATCAGTGTGACCTGATCCGCCGACTTACACGCTGTGAAGCCATGGTTCTAGCTTGAATACCATATCTCCACAGCCATCTCCAAATCGCTCTTAAGAGGCTTTCAGTCATTGCCAACAGTAATTTACACTTGTCCCTGCAACTCATTTACTTCTGTCCAGACACCTGTTTCTCATTGGCCAGACACACTTCTGGTATCCTTTCCCATCTCTGCGCTGAGGCAGCCGCAGTGCTCCCATGGCTTAGGCCTGGCTGGCAGAAGTGGAGTTTACCGTGGTCTTTTACAGGCCTTCTCTTGGATTGTGCAGGAATCAAAAACAAATTATTCTTAGCTGCATTTTGGTGAAGCAACAGAACTCATGTGGTATCACTTACCGAGAATATTATGGCTCTATGTAAGCCTAGCTATTGTTAAGAGGAGGTGTTATCAAAACTTTAGCCTGTAGAGATATATGACATACTTTTAACAAAGACGTTTTGACTATAGATTGTATATACAGATTGACGGAGAGACTCTTCCTCCCATTCTCCAGAAATTATGCTAACCCATCCCGGATACACTGCCATCTTGCACATTTGGAGTCAGAGTCTGTGCCGTAGCGTTCAAGGAATGGAGCTGTGGTAACGAGGTCCCATTGATACTCACGCTGGACGAATCACAAGTTAGACTCAGCTGTCAATCATCAAAATGATTTGGACTGTATTGTATAAAGGCTTTAATCAAATTATATAATCCTATATTTTTTAATTCACACCTTCACTGTCAGATTTGTTTCAGCCATGAGTAGTGAAGTATTTGTGTGTTCGAATATGAAATGTTCAGTAAGATTTAATTATGCTGGTCTCAGCTGTGGCAGATCAAGATTCAGTTTTCCCATTCTCCCACTAGTTCTCTTTGACATGAATCACAAACAATATTAGGTGTTGCAGAAGATGAATCCGCAAGGTGATTCATTCTCTCCGATTTTGGGTGCAAAGCATCGCCAGACTTTATTTGCTCATTAAGGGCCTCGCTTATGATCCTTCACAGGGACCAGAAACCATTCAAAGATATTTCCAAACAGGTGGAGAAACTTATGAGCATGGGTGGATTTCCTGAGGAGAGGCATAAAAAAGAGCAGAAAAGTGGAAAAGCAGCACAGCCCTATTAAGAGGATCTGGCGTTTTCTCCTGTTTGTAGTAAAGCAGTGGAATAATATAACATTACACAATTTTGTTTTGGGTGGCCTTGCATATCCCCCCAAGAAAATATAAACAGCCGCTGTTCAGGGAATGCCCAGACGTAATTCATTGCTTGAAGAGAGGTTTTTCCTCGCAGCTGACATATTTTGCCATGACAAGTTCATGTCTCAGAAGGATCATGTAAGAGGAACATTAGCCAGAAATACAGTTGATTTACTCTGTGCGTTGCTCACAACGAGAAGGGCTTTTGTTGCCTGACGCAGATTGAGAAAACAGGTAAGTGTCAAGGCCAAAACCCAGAAAAACAGCCTGTTTCTGAGCTACTGTTTCTTGATGTCAAGGGCAGAGGCATGTCTACAGGGCAGTAGTTTTTTTGATGGACAGTTTGAGAAAGAAAGGGCAGATAATAAAACGAGTAAAGACCTTGGGAAAGGAAATTTATCTCCAAAAAGTTTTTCATTCAGCACCTTTTCCAAGATTTCCAGCGGGGGCCTGCAGTCTATAAGCCTCAGATTTACATGCTATTTAAATGGACTCCGGTGTGTGCTACATCGCAGGGCCCAGGAAGAGCCAGCAGCAGAACATGCAGTAAAACTGAGTTATTTGGGGGATATTTACACGTGATGTGCCAATCATCAGGGGAGGAGCATCATCTCTACTACTGAAGGACTCAAGTCAGTTAATAACTTAAACTGTCTGGGCTGGCTTTCATAAGTTACACAAACTAAAATAAAGATTAGAAAATTGAAAAATGGAAACAGCAAGCCTTGTTCCATCTGATGATTAAATAAAGATTTTACAAACAATGAGGTCTAATGTCCCTTGTTGTCACCGAGACAGTCTGTGTACAACCAACCACATTAAAATACAGCTAGTAATCTTTTTCACTCTGGTTGTTGTTCAGATTAAACCAACAAGATTTAACATGTTAATAAGCACCACAAAGTAGATTTTCTCTATTTTGGACAAAGTCAGGCAAGCTGTTCATTCCTGTTCCCAGTCTTTTTTTTGTTAAGCTAACCCAAGCGTCACCTTTTTGTAGCTTTTTAAGCTTCATATTTACTGGACAGGCTTGAGAGTAGCATTCATCTTCTTATCCAACTCACTGACACAAAGGAAACAAGCACATTTCCCTTTTCATGTAACGTCTGGTAAAAATCATCACATGACACTCAATTACAGCTCTGTGTTAATGTCTCAGAGCAGAAAGAAGTATACAGTATAATGAGATTCAAAAGAGTCAAATTTATGATTTCTCAATTAATTTTTTTTATAAACAGCTGTTTTCATGCTCCAACAGAAACATTTTCTCATTTTGTCTGCTTGCAACCTTGTTTTTTGTCCATTTCAGTGAGTCAGTCTGTAGACTCTGTAGCCTTCGGTGGAAGTGCATTGACTCGAGGTCACACATGGTCCAAAACTAGTGCGCAACCATTTTTATTTGCATGTGCCATACTGCTCCTGCCAATATTTGCAAAACACACAAATGACTTGCGAGCCCCTGATGAATGCTAAAGCGTCTCACTCTCTCCCGAAGCTTGGCGCGAGCGCTCCTGTTAAAGCGACGGCGAGCCTCTTGATGTGGTCTGTCGTTTCCTCTGAGCTGGCTTCGCTACAGCACGGGGGTTCGAGGAGTGTGGGAAAAACCAGTGTGAAAGGGAAGAGAGGAAGTGTGTATTTATCTCTGTTGGTGGGGCATGATTCCCACTTTGATCTGTCTGCACACCAGCTCCTGCCTTGCGGGCAGCAGAAGCCATAAGGTCACTGTGTCGACCGCATAAAGTCTTGCTTGATGCTCGGGCAGCACCTGTTTCGATTAAAGCCAAGAGCACTTGTGAATCTGTTGGAATAGCGGCAGGTGGAGTAAAAGTAAAAACATCAAAAGCGTACTTGAAGGTTTGTTGGCCTCTGTTGGACTGTAAATGATTGACAGGGTAACCTGGGAAAACCTACATATGATATTACCTTGTTTGGTGTCATGACAACTTCCCTTTACAGCCAGATCAAGTATAATGTATTATTGATCACTCAACAGCAATCAAAGGGTTCAAACTGTCTTGATGACAAGACAGAGTCTGTTCAGCGCTAATGAATCATGAAGTAAGTTTCATGAGGGATCTTTACAGTAAAGGATATGATATCATGGGGTTTGGTCTCTACTATAACCATCCATCTTCAATCCATCTCCGAAACTTAGTCACTGAGCAAACAAGCCTTTATTTGCTCTTCTCGTTCAGCCAGGAGCAGCTGATTAAATGATCCATTTTCCATTGTCTGGAAAATGATAGATTAAATTAAAGCATAAGCTGCATGTCAGCACCTCCCCCAGTGTACAGAATGAAATAATACAGTTGTGTTCACGTCATTGTGTCTTCAATCTAGAGGCAACCCTCGCTTAATTCTGCATTCAATTTTTCCGAATGGGGGTCCCTTGCCAGGAAGTGTGCTCCCCAGAGTTCAATTGCATCTGATGTTTGGTAACCGTCTCCTCATGCAATGTACTCTATATCTATACTCAGGATTTCCAGCTGCGGGTACACCCAGACCCTCTCCACCTCCTTCTGTGTGCACATGGAGGAAGTCGGTCAGCAAGAGTGCAAGTGGCACATTGTAGTGAATGGTGGCCTGGGAGCAGATTAGCTGCTCCTGTGTCTATCTGGTGCTGACAGTTCACACAGGCCTTTTTTTCCACTGCCCCTGGGCGTATCAACACACTGTTTCCCTTCTCAGAAGGCTCTATCTCCTGGCTTACTGGCTAAAACTGTGAAGGTATACTGTGTACATGGTTTGAAACAGAGACATGGCTTTAAAGTGAATGGATTGGCACACAACTTTAGGTTTGATTTCCCAGTGTAGATGCCATGAAGATTTGGGTTACACGTATGATACCCTGCTTATGAAAATAATTTCTAAAACTGAAATATTTACACTTACTGTTCCATCTTTAACCCCACAACTCTTTTAAATAACAAGGCAGGATCATTAACTTGTACAAATTAGAATTACCATTTGATTTAAAAGGTTTATACATTAATAATATATCACAAAACTTAAATCCTCTCGCTCACAGTACACAGTGCAGTAAACACAAACCCTAAAGCTTAGTTTACCACGAACACTAAGGTGAGCCCACACACACACACACACACACACACACACACACGTACACAACATTACTTTCACCTTACTGAATTACCCTTTATTTGGAATTTATGTTATTGTAATCCCTTTATTTTTACACCAGACTACATTTAAGGTATAAAAACTAGCGTGCTTCATTTAGTTTCTGGTTATCATGGCCCTCTGTCTCTATAGTCTCCAGGTGGTGCTTACACTTTGTGCAACCTCACGGTGAAAAAAACAGTTTGAGTGCATTTTGATTTTTCCTTTACATTCTAAACTTTGTTTATCACTGTTGGTAGTCGTCTTTCTTTCTTACACACCCACCTGAGTGCAGTTACATCCAACACAGTACCTTTGCTCTAATGGTCAGAACTCTATAGACGAGCTTTGAGACACTGGCGTTGATGGAATATAATGTCTAATGTTAATGGCCTCATCCCTCCTAACTCCCTGTCATAACATCTTGAAGGTGGAGACGTTTTTTCACAAAACCATTTGACTTTCAAATAAGTTAGTCATGTCATCATGTCTTTGGGGCCCCTGACCTCTTGGCTCTCTGTGTCCTTACCCAAGAAGCAAGTTCTGGGATCCAGAGACACTGGGTTCATTCTCATCCAATGGTCAAGTTCCCTCCGGAGCACAAACACTAATTGAAACAGCTTTATAATTTTCCTTGTCATATCACTGATAGAAAACAGTTTCACGTGGCCATCAAGGCAATAAAATTCAAATCAACTGACTCATCTTGGCGTAGTTGTCCGACGTGTTTACTGTGGTTATTCAAGGTCAAAAACATGCAGCAGTCCGGATCCGGTTTCTATCTCCGAGCGTCTCCCAACAAGCCCACCCCGTGCCTTCACCTCTGACTGACTTCTCAGCTTTGCTTCAGCCACACCATTAGAGCACCCATCTGCTTCATTATCTTTATTAATGATGTTACTTTCCACTCTGTCACATCAGAGGCTTTCACTTATGGTTCTGGTGATACTGCCGGTCATTAGGACGGCCAGAAGTGTGGGATCCCATCTGGAGTGTCTCACACGAAACACTGTCAGGCCAGCAAACTTTCAACAGTCGTCTCGACCAGGTCCCTGGGTTGTGGAAGACGGGTTGAGAGAGACAGAAAGTCTGCGGGTTCGAATTCTCTGTACGTACGGCTCAGTGAGTGTACAGGAAAAAGTAGTCATATTATTTGGAAAAGCCTTGAAGGGGAAAATTAATGAATATTCAGAGTAGACGTAGGCGACAGGAGCAGGCGTAGAGAATTCATTACAATGGAATGAGATTCTCTTCTCGGCAGAGAAAAAGTTCACGAATTTTACTTGTCTTTCCAGCTTTTAATCATTTAAGACATATCAAATTGCAAATCATATTTGGGAAAAAAATCCAGTTGTTACTGATTAGCATAAATAAACGAGAAGTAAATGTTAGCATAAGGAGCCATGACAGTGATGGAGGGCTGCAAAATTTCCATTTGCAGTCACGCACAGTAATGTCATCACTTAGAGGGAATTTAACCCCCCCTCCAGATTAACAAGACCAGAAAGCTTTGCAGAGCAGGTTCAAGCACCTGACGTCACGTGCTCGGGTGGGAGTAGGGTCTTTTATATGGAGTGGCAAGGGTGTGGTGCGCCGAGCTCGGAGACTATTAAGCTGTCACCACTCTATTGCTGCGGTGGGACTGCAGTGGGATTTCTCTCACCCCCTGCCGAACCGGTAATGATGAGATTTGAGGTTAGTCGGCCGCTTTGCCGTGTGTAATCAAAACTCGAGGTTGCATTTGCAGCTACCGTTGAGCTGCAGCGAGTGTGCACATGTTGTTGCAGGCACACGTGGTTCATGTGTTTTTATGTGTTCATGTGTTTTTGTGTGTGTTTGTGCTGAGTGAGGTCAGAGAGGGCAAACGCATGACATGTACAGTAACGTGAAAGACCTGTTTTTTCCAGCTGACTTATTGTAAACGACAACTCTTTAATAAATCAGAGTTATAGCCCTCCACAAGAAACAATTAAAACCGATGAAACATAATTGCCAGGTATGACTGCGCCATAACACAGGCATGTCTGTTGCACAGTGTTACTGATTGGTTACTATAGCAGCAGATGTCTTTGTGTTAATCACTGTCAACTTACAGTTTACAGCTTAACTCAAATCAGGGGTTTCACCGCAAAGTGTAGTTTTGCTCTTATTACCATCTTATTTTTAAACCAAGGCGTTGTTGACAAACCTTTAATTATGTCACACAGAAGGAAATGTCAATTTAATTATGACAAAAAAAAAAAAAGCATATTTTTCCTGGCACGCTCAAATGAGTGAAGCCAGAAGGATAAGGATAGAGGATGATTGATTCTACTAAATGATAGTGGGAATGCCAGCAAAATAGTCATCGTCATTATTCCCCACTTACAGGAAGTGAGTTTGGTTGCTCAGATTACAAAACAGTTCTGACGGTTCTTAATCTCGCTGCCTTCACCGTGTTTGCCTGTTTGGCATCTGTGCAGGCTTTTACTCCATAGCAACAGAACACGAAGATACAGTAGCACCACCTTGTGTTGTGGCCCAGTCAAAGGTTAAAAGGTCTAAAACACCTATTTTTCTTTTTCCAAAAAAACCACAAACTAAACTACACTTTGCTGCAGTGACGGACAGAACAAGACCAAAGATGTAACTCCAAGATAAGAAAAATTTAAGTTTCCCGATTTGGTAATCTACATGATGCAACTGAGAGAACTGGAATGACACTCAGTAGAGTGTAAACCGCCACCAAGGCACAACAGTCCCCTAAGGAAACCACATTTAAATTCACTAGATCCGAATTTTTGATATATATATATATATATGTCAGTCCACTACCCATGCATGATTTTTTATTTATCAAGATCTATAAATCATCCAACAAATCATCAAACATCTTCCAATATTAAAGAAAGTAAAAAGAAAACGTGTCCTGGATCTGCCCCCTGAATCAGATCCAAGCCAAATTGTTATTTGTTCCTCCTCAGGTCACTACTCATCTCTTTTCAAAAGATTTCATGGAAATCGGTTCAGTTGATTTTGCGTTATCCTGTTTACAAGCAAATAAACAAGCCAATAAAGATCCAGCCAACAAACAGACAGGGGTGAAAACAGAACCTGGTCGGTGGAGGTAATGAAGACCATAAGTTTATCACATAATCCCAGCATCACAAACAATACATTTTCAGTAAAAGGCAACCTTGGCCCTGAGATTTTCTCATGCGGCTGATGACGAAGCTGGGCGGTGTGAGGGCATCCCCTTGGCCTTTAAGTCTTACGCACAGAGAGGAGTAGAACGGCTTGTGTTGGCCATCCCTCTGGCCAAACACAGCCAGACACTGAGTTGTTCTGGCATAATTAGAACCTGCTGCAGATGTCTGAGGTATTACCTCACTGCAAAGAATACGGCTTCCCCAGCTAACAGCCCCAGCTGGCTGCATCTGGATTCTGTTCCACTACTGATCAATGGGGAGCTCCCTGCACTTACAGCCGCCGCCGGTGCTGTACATCGACCGAATCAAATGGGAAGAGGGGTGCTGGGGGGCAAGATTTGCTCTTTCATCAAGCTCTTTGCTGAGAGGGAGCTGCATGAAAATGGCTGCCGTGCATGAGCAAGGGTCTCAGACTGAAGGTCATCCAGAAGAAACTGTTTTCTCAACACATGAACTATATTCGTAGGGAGGACTGAGCTCTCCTCCTTTCTGATGGATGTCTCTTTTCTGTTCTGGTGTTGAAAATGTGCTCATGCAGACACCGGGGGAGCCAGTTCAGAACATGCTGTGTAGTATCAGAAGTCATTTTCCACGGTCATTCCATAAGTACACAGAATCCATTAATAAAGTTATTATTACAGTACTTATATCACATAAGGCCATGCGCTGTCATTGCACAGGCACTATAACGTCTATGTGCACTTCCCCCAGCGGCAAAGTACAAGCAGAGACTCAGAATAAAATCCTGTGAGGGTCAGCCTGGGGACCAAGGCTGTCTCCAAGGTCTCCTAACTGCCTGAATCTAAACTTAAGGTCATTCCTCTGCTGCTCGACCAATTACCCACGCACACAGCTCTGCAGAGCCTCAGCCAGACGCTCTGGCTGAATTGTTCCAGGACATCCTCCTGTGGGTTTACATTGGAAATATGGCCTGCCATCGACGGACATTTTTTCATCAACCGCCAATACACAGAGGGCACGTAGGATGGACTTTGAACATGCCAATTGTAATAAATGGCTGATGGACACACATTTGCATCGTGGGGAGAACTTTTTATTTCTTTTTCTTCTCTTTATAATCGTTAAAAGGGGCAGTCAGTGACACATCATTGCTCACCCGTCTAAGACACATTTAATAATTTCCATATCTCAAAGGAAACGTGTAATTACTGCCTGATATTTTCTCAGGGATGTGAATGCTTTTAGTATCCGAGACATGGTGTCATTGACATCAGGCACATTTTTGTAAAGGCACTTTAGTGGGGTGAGTCATGTCATGACTTGTCTGTATGTGTGTTCCATAACCTCTGGTCCCAGCAGAGAATCTCATTACAAGGAAAATGGTGGGGTTTGTTTTGTTGTGATGGGAGGGGGAATCCAGATATGTCAAAGCACAGACGCACACTGTGTCAGAGAGTTTGCAGAGTGCGAGAAATTTAAAGAACAGATAGAACCAAAATGGCTGCCGTGCGAGTGGTGATGTCAGTTCAGCTGAGGTAGCCTGTGTTTCTGATTTTCACATGCGTAGTCATTTTTATCTGTACAGCAAATATAAAAACTGATCTTTACTGTCATGTCGGCTTTTGTACAATATCCCGCTAATTTGATTTAAAAAGTGCAGGCATATACATTACATCCACAAAACATCACCACAAGAGATCTGAAACCAGATCTGAAACCAGCGTGTATACAACTCTCATGCGGCTGCACATGTTGAACCAAAACTAAAAACATCTAAAGGCTTCCATAATCAATATTTCATATTACCAACAGGCCACATGACGTAGTGCAATGTGAATGGGTTTGCTCCTACAGATAGTTTCAGCATCTTTGAGCTCATTGTTTTGATTTTACTGCAAATCAACTTAGTTTTTTTGTATTGATGAGCTAAATGCTAAAACAACAAAAGTATCAATAGGATACGTTGTGTGAACCTAAATTTCTCCTCTCACAACTTTATTCCATTGGATATAGTGCTTGTTTGTGTTTAATGGTTTGTGTGCATGTACCACACATGCTGGACAGTGTAGTATACACCTTTTCTTTTTTTTTGCTGCAAATAAATGTTTACTATACAAGAGCAAACTAAATCCAAATAAAAAGAAGAATTTAAAATTGAAATTGCATGTTTTGTCCAACCAACAACCTGAAATTAGTATAATATCCTCTCTCCTTTTATCTCTGTGACGATCTCCACCAAGGGAAATATGTGGCTCAAACTTCTAGCTAATTGCTAACTGTTTTGAGCTACATGCGTATAACGCCTTCAGTTATAACATGTTATTGTTGTATTTCCAGCTCATAGTGCTGAAGTGCTCAAAATAAATTGATATGCAAAGATTTAAACAGCATTTTCTTTCGCCAAAAAACATAAATTATGATTACTTTTTAACGAGACCTTTTTATTTTATCTTCACTAATCTTTATTTGTTTAAGTTTGCTATTTTGCAAGAACCTCTCAATGGATTTCTGCGTTGACCTAAAGTTTTCAAAGAAAATATTTAAATATCACCTTGTATAGTAATAAAAAACAGAAAGTGCATGTGTAAGACAAAAAAAAAAGAGTTAATTTCAGCCTATTTCCAGCCCAAGATGAACATGCTCTGTTCCTATTGAAAGAGCCCCCAGACAGAGCGTGTCCGTTTTGATTTATGGAGAGGAAATAGTTGCGTTCTCCTTGCGGGTGGGCCTGCGAACCCCCCCCCCCCCCCCTCACTCTGGCGTGGCAGCCTTGTGCAAGTTGCAGCGTAAACCCAAATCACACGAGGTCACCATCTCCAATAGTCAGTTGCAAGTCTTAAATTACAGCTTGGTCACTGTAGAGAAATATTCCCAGATGTACCTTCAGTTTGAAGGGTAAACCAGAGAAGAGATACTCGATCGCTCCCAACGCTCAAAGGAGGAAGGGCCGTCCTTCTGCTGCGGCCCT
Organism: Paralichthys olivaceus; assembly: GCF_024713975.1. Taxonomy (NCBI): domain Eukaryota; kingdom Metazoa; phylum Chordata; class Actinopteri; order Pleuronectiformes; family Paralichthyidae; genus Paralichthys; species Paralichthys olivaceus. The sequence goes on along the minus strand of NC_091108.1, from coordinate 7,857,819 downwards.
TAAGAGCACATAATGGAGTGAATCCCTCGACCATTGAAGAGGAAAGACAAGCTGGATCTGATTCAAGCTGGAACAGTCCAAGTTAACCTGATGTGTAGCAGTTACTTAAAATGATATGCAAGACAATGAGTGCAGAGCATTCACATGTTATGAGGGAGTAATGTGTGAACTGACATATGAGGGTAATAATAAAACCAGACGCGGTGTCATAGTTGAACATTCATTTACTGCTTCTCTGCTCCTCTGTACCTTTTCAGAGGGCCGTAAAAAAGCAGGATGTGTCCCATGAATCCATATAATCGATGGTGGTTATTACCTCCCCTAATGTACCGAGAGCAGGTGTGCACATATAAAGAAACCACAACCAAATCTCAGCCTATGACTTCCCAAGATGAAGAGGTTAAATAACTTTATTCGACACCTGGAAAAAATTTAAATAATACAGCGCAGTGGGCATATAAAACTAAAACAGTCATCCAAGGAGGTTAATAGGAGTCTATAGCCATGAAGAGAAGTAATATCGTAAAACAGTCCAAAACAGTTAAGATATCGTGCGAGTGGTTTTCTCGAGGACACTCGGGTCCAGTTCACTGCTCAGAAAAGTTGTGACATCCACGCTAGCCTGCCCACGGGGGAGATATGATGTAACAGTGATTAGGTGGTTGGTTTTGGTATCACCTCAGCGTGATGTTCTCATGTCGTCAGCGAGTGACGTGTTTCTGCGCTCCGAGGATTGTGGACCATGACGACCCTATAGCTGCTTCATAACTTCGCAACTCAGCTAACAGACACAGAATAATATATACTTTCCACTCTCCCTCAGAGGTCTGTCACAATGGATCTCCAAACTAATGAATTCTAGCTCTAATACATAGCGAAACGTCAGCCCGCTATAAATCAAATTAAGGAGTTTGACAACAATGGGTGTGCGCCATGAAGTGACCCAACAAAACTCTGGTCTCCCCTCATAAGTTTCATAAGAATGAATTAAAGAACAGTGAATCAAACCCCACAGTTATTCTTTGGTGTGATGTGAACAAACTGAGTTTCTCTTTTCGCATAAACATGATAATCCAATGTTTCTGAACTGCCACTTTTTGAAAGTCATATACAGCCCAGTATAAAAAGTGTTTATAACATTACTGTTACATGACACAGAATAAAGTATTTTAAAAGTCATGCAACTCATTTTTAAACACTTTTCAAAGCTCAATGTTCTGTTTTTAAAAAGATTTGTCCACATGCTAAAGAGATAGAAATTAGATAGTGATGATTATGATGTTCCTTTTGTTTGTTGGTTGGTTTGTATGTTAACAAGATTAAACAAAAACTACTGCAGAGATTACCAGAAAAAAAGTGGAAGAATGTGGAATGGGTCAGGAAAGAACCCATTAAATGTTGGTGTGGAGCCGGATCAGGGGGCGAATCCAGGATTTATTTATTTTCCCACTTTCTTCAACATTGTGGGACACAGGGTGTTTTTGGTGTTTTCATCAATTTTCCAGGGGGAATAATTCATGAAACCTAATTAAAAAAAAGCTATTTATGAGTGTGTGCAATTTGGTGCAGCTTGATTGAATTAAAGTGAACTGTTGGGCCTTGGCAGAGGTGTGTTACTGCCATTTAGGTTTAGAATGCATTTCTCCAGTGTCTCTTTATTTGAGTTGAGGGATATTTTCTGTTTTTTTGTTATTGATCTTTCTAGACTGATAATTGATTGTGATATTTTATTATGATAAATCCAACAAGGAGATATTACGTAACCGGTCACACATGGCTTCATTTGTTGAGAGGTTGAACTTAATGTGAATTATACAGTTGGCTTACTTCAAACCAAATGTACTACATTGCATGACTCACACTCTGATGTACAGTTTAAACAGATGTGACACCTTTATTAACGTAGATAGTAATCATGCCATAGATCCCACACGTTGTCTGTTTGTTACTATCATTTCATTCCAAAAGTAATATGCTCATATCAGGATGGTTCTAATAAGTCACATGGCAGTGAAGCACATAAGCTACATGTCAGCCAGCTGTTTTATTAAAAGGAAAACACTCATCATCATGTTTCTGTTTGCAGATGTTAGCAATATTTAATGATTTACCTCTCTAATTTGGAGACTCAAGCTCACCACTAATGACAGAACACTGTAGTCACTTATAGATCTGCCCCCAGTCCTGAAAACCACTGAGGAAGAGAGTGACGCACTTTGTCATATATATATATATATATTTATATGCTCTCTCAGCAGCATGGAAAGAATGTCTTGATAGATCCACCCCACGCATACATATACATACATATACATACATATACATACATCCATACAGAAACATGCTTTCAACATGAGAACGTAGAATAATTATGGAGCTAGTTTTGTATATACAATACTTATTAAATGTGTAAGTGCTGTCATTATCAAGTGAAACAAAACGTATGTATAGTTCCAGCATGTTCAAGTGTTATTTCCCCTCAGCCTTAACCTGCTGCACTCATCTACATGCATCAAGTATTTGGAGTTTCCGTGTATTGAGATCGGGACACACAATGAGATATGCTGGTATCAGGTGGAAATTAAACAATGTGCTTCCAAAATACTAACCCGCAGGCTACTACGTTCACTTTTGCTGTGATAATATTGTAATATTCCTGTGTGCTTTGACGGTAAACAAACACAACCCCACCAACTTGTATGTAGGATATGTGGAGTTGTGACAGTAGAAGAAATAAAGTTAAAACAACCTGGAGACAATGAGATATCAAAAATCAAATGCAAAATAATTCACAATACTAAAGCACTAAAGGTTGTGTCACTAAACCAAACCTCAGCAGTGCTGAGTGCTGCGTGTGTTCACACAGCGGGTCGAGCAATTTCACACTATCTGAAGTTCTATATGCTTTCAATGACATTCTGTAAAAGCCAATTACAGAATGAGGATTTCCTACGGACTGCAATTACTAAGACACTGACTCAATTATCTTATCTGAACACGCAGAAAACACTTTGTTATAATAGCAGAAATGATTCTCACCATTTTCACAGAGAAAGAAAATCTCAATCCAAAGAAAGCTGTGACGGCTCAGACAGGAAACTTTGGCTTCCAGCTCGAGGAACTTTCTGCCAAAAGCTTCGTAAACGGTTTGGTTGAAGACTAGAACTAAAGTCTAAATGTGTGTATGATAAGCCTGGGATGATGGTGGAGCTTAAACTTTACTATCTTACTATGAGTTATGTGTATGCAGGTTTGAGGATGAATATGTAGAAATATGTTTTTTTAGAGATGCTGTTGTTTTCGTTCGTTCCCCAAAGTCCCTGATGGAGGAACCCACTCTCTAAATGCTGGTGTTAGCAGCAGCAGAGAACAGGGGACAAGTACCATGACTTCCTCCACGAAACAATCCTGAAGTGACAAGACTGGATTAGTCGCCAGCAGCAGCAAATATACTGACAGACTGTAAAGGGGGATTTGTCTGTAAATGAATTCCATTGAACGGAGCCGTGTGCATCATGTGAGTGTAAATCACACAGACTTCCCTCCATTAGTGTTATTACATAAGACAGGATGTGTCAAAAAGGGTTGACGTGGTCTGAAAAATCAATGACATAATGTGTTAACACGCGGCTCTGACAGGGGAGATGGCCCGATCGCAGCACATGGCAGTTCCACTATAATAACAGGGTCAATACGATCTTTTACATTTAAAAGAACTACTGGAATCAAGGTTTGTTTTTTAATTGTTTGTGACCCACGTATCTCACATAGAGGGTTTGTAAACTATTGTGACGACTGAGAAATCCTCCTGCACTGTGAAGTCAAAGCTCAAAGAAGTGTAGCAGCATTGTTCCAGACGATCTCAGATCAGATCCAGTCTGGGATTGTTTTTCGGGGATAAAGCCTGGCTCCTCCTCAGAGGAAAAAAACCAAATATTCAATGTTTCTGACTCTCAAAACATCGGTCTACCACAGGTGCAAGTTTTCCACACCAATTAACAAGTGCTCCACCCACAAATTTTCCATCAAAATAAACTGGGTACACATAAAAAAAATTTAAAAAAACGGCGCACATTAAAATGGGAGTGATTGTCTTTGATATTCAATGCTTTAATTGAAACCAGGCAGCAGAATTACCGAGCTGTTTTGACGGCTCCATGGTTTCCATCAGTAAAAAAGGGGATTCCTGAGTGATATCCTGAGGAACACTAGATTTCCTTTTAGAGGAAAACCAAACAGAGTAACACGTCATTGTTTTGCATTGGCTTCATGGTCAATTGGCATTGCACGTTTTTTTTCTGTACCTGTAATGGACACTGGGTCAAAGGTTCATACTCCTTCTGTCTGCCACTCACACATTTTGAGCACAAGTTCAGTAACCACCTCGCATATGGCAGGGCTGGGTAAACATCTGGTAATCTTTGTTTCAGCTCCTCAATAGCTCACCAGGCTATGGTCTCGCTCTGTGTACTCAATCTTCTCCAGTTACATAGTTTCTGGCTGCTCCCCTGAGGTTACGTGGACAAACCGTTCGGGATTGCGGAAGGAGTTTCCACAAAATAGGTGTTGTCCAAAAATTCTTTGCAGTTATGGAAATAAACCCACAAAAAGTGAAAGTGATATAGAGACAGGGGAGTGTCCATGGGCAGGCCTTGGGGTTCTTTTACCCCAGACTTCTTGTTAATTCTTTTTATCTCCAAACTGCAATGAAGTGAAAAAATTCAAGTGATAAAATCCTTCATTGGGCATCACGTTAAAACATATTTTTACAAATATTTTTAAGGCTCATATGTTTTTAGTTAATAAAGGCGACAACGCACGTATGGATATCTGGACCCAGAAGGTTCACTTTATTTCTAATTTAAGCCCATTCTTTGGAAGATGGTTACAATTATTCTTTCCGTTTGTGGTTGTATTGACTTCACAGTTGATGGTATTTGGCCTGCGACTTCCTTTTGGAAAGACTTAAAAGAACACGTCACAATAATTTGATCATGAATTTGACGGCCAACGCCCTCATCACGGACCCGATCTTGTCCTGGCATGGCTTCACCTACTTCATCAAACGCGCTTGCCGCCTTGTGCCGAAGCAAACCTCTTACCAAATAGATCCACTCATTCATTTACATTCATAAACCTATGTGCATCTGGATAATGACTTCACAGGGCCCACCTTCAAGGCTGCTCTTACCATGCTGGCTGGGAGCCATACGAGGCTGTCAGCCCAGGCTCCTTTTCCCAAGTTCCACCCAGACGCTGCGTGCGCCGTCATCCTGCTGAAATGTAAACCCCAGATTCAGCTGTGTTTGTTATGGTTGTGCCGGCCCTCGGTGAACACACAATGCTGTCACAATGTAGCTATAACAGCGCGGGGCAATATTTCAACAATCTATTTGGTCAGCTGCAATTGCATCACTAGGTGGTCAAACACATAAGTTTGCTGGAATGATAATTAGGGATTATTTCACGGGCGCTCTTAGCGAGGGTCATAGACGCTGTTCTTGTTTCCTAACACACCTCGACACATTCGACACAGAAGTTTGAGTCAAGTGCTTTTAAGTGTGTTTTCACAATGTCTGAACTCAACCCCACTGGACTGTGTTCACAGGAGCACCATCATCACTGTTTGTGCTGGGGATGCTCTCTGTAACAGCAGGGCCAGCTATACCCCGCTGTCTCTTTTAATCATCTGGCTACAGTATAAACAATAGTTCAGGCTGAACACTAGTGTTGCCCTTGAGATCACTGGCCTGCCGCACTAATGGCTATGTACTTTCCAGAGAAAATGAGTAACCAAGAAAGTCTATATTTATCCTGAAATGACCCCATTGTCAACCCCACGAGGTGAGGGGGGTGGGGGGATACATCCTTAACTTTAATCAAGCCGCTGCCCCGCAGGCTGCACGCAAGTGCAACAACCTCCGCGTGATTAATTTTTTCCTGTCCTCTTGTCAGCTCATGTGACCCAAAGTCACTTACAACATAGCGGACTCAACGGCATTTAATGTTAAAATGTAAATACATTGCCCGTGTGTGAGTGGCTGGGGGTCTCTGCAGTGTGGCATCAGTCGGGTGGGTAATTTATTGTGGGAGCTAAGTGTTTCCATTTGCAGTAAGAGCCACTAAAAACAGACTCGCTGAAGGTTTCTGGGGGGCCCGCTTGTAAAAGTAGTGATGCGGTGTGAGCTGGCTCACGGCCTGACAACCTGTTTGGGGAGCTGTATAGATGGGGTTTTAATGAATACATAATCCAGTCATTGCAAAAAAGGACCAAAAATTCATATTTGGACTGTTGTCTTCTCATTTACCTTGTGCAGTAAAGTGGTACGCAGTTTTAAGATGAGTTTTCCAGAATGAAAATAAACAAGACCTGCGAAGAAACTTGTGTTGTTGGTTACTGTTACTGGGCTGTTTGTTCATTGTCACTTGAAGAGTGTAGAGAAGCCATTTCATTTTAATTAGTGAGACAGAATGTAAGAACTGACTCCAGCGAACAGGAAGAAATGAGACAATCTCAGTCTGGAGCTAATGTAGATACAAAAACAGTGTCCTCACTCTAAGTGCAAAGGTTATAATGAAATGGACTTTTACAGTTAATGAATTCATCATCACCATCAGCAACTTACTGCTGCCCTCTACTGAATCCAATGAGCAGACTTTCACAATGATTTTGTGAAAAGAAAGTTTCATGGAATATTTTACTGGGTGATCAAGTTAAACCCTGAGTTTCGGCTGGCGAGTGTGAGCAGGCATTCTTACATGATGACGACTGACTAATAAGGAATAAGTTAGAATATAAATATATTGGAAAACGTCTTTACAAGCACCCCATACAACTTGATTAGAATCATTCTTCTCTCCTAAACCAATCTGTACACTTGCTATTCCTTCTTAGCAAGTTAGCAAATAATACTGTTCATATGCGAGAGGAGCACCTCTGCACGGTTCAGGTAGGCTGTAATATGGGGTTTCACCTGGAGTTGATTTTAGAGCGATACTACTGTGTAAAAACGGAGCCAAGTTTGTTTTGGCGTCGCACAGAAATGAGAAAGGTTTGTAAAACAAAAGCCAGAAAAGCAAAGTGCAGCTCCAAGGTAGGCCAAGACCAAGGAAAACAATAAGTGCAATAGCACATGATATCATCACGCAGCTCAGCATCTGGGAAAGTACCACATTAACAGCCGTGCAGAACACATTCATGGTTTGATAAAACTAAAAAAAAAATAAATCTTTGAATCCAAACAGAGTTCGTGCAAAGACTTCGTGTTCACAATGAAATAAAGTCGAATGCTGCAAATGTACAGGGAAACATCTGTAATGTCCATCACTCACTGTGACAGAAGAAGAGAAACTGCTACCAAGTTCACTGCCAGACAGAAGAAGATGATGTTGATGTTGAGTCTCATATCACTTTCTGCTGGAGACGACATGCACCCCCCTTGGTTGGACTCAAGAACCTTCCTTCCAAGAACGTTTTCTCCCAGTTCTAACATTAACCAACAGGCCTTATTTCCTGAAACCAGAAACTCCCTCAGCAAAAGGAAACACAGCAACACCTGCACTACTATGAGGCCGGCCAGGACATGAGTCAAAACTCAGGCCATTAGACTCAGACAGTCTAATAGTGGAGTGGAAGTGTTTTTTTTATGTACTCAAATGCTTCACATCAACTATCACACATTTAACTGGAATTAATAACACATAGTAAACACACTACTTGAAAAGATAACTGCCAAATAACAGACAGAAAATTTAGCTAAATGCTATAATTTGACATTTGTGTTTCTATTTGTACTGCAATCAAGCAGCTCCGTATTTTGGATTGCAGCGCGACCTTCATGTGCCCTCACAACCCGCAATCTTGAGCTGCTTTTTTCACAGAATGAGTTGATAGATTGGCCATCAATGGAGACACGCTCCTCGAATGAGAGCGCTCACCGCAGAGCTATCGAGTAAACAGACTTGGAAGTCAAGGCCAGCGAAATCCCTTGTGTCTCCATACCATCCGTTAGGAAGGCAAAGCCGGATCTCATGCATCTGTGGTCAGACAAGACCGCCACCACTTCCTTGTATTGCAAGGCTGCCTCGAAACCACGCCAGTGTGTGCTCCGTGCTCCTTTTTTAAGGGTTGGAATTCACATAACCATGTGGTGTGCTGCTGGAGTTTGGGACTTCCACAATCTCACTATTCATCCCTCAAATCATCAGAAATAAACAGCGCAGAGTGAAAAGAAATGTTGAAGAACCTTTCATAGTGTCAGAGACGTATCAAGTGTCTGTGCTGTCAGTCCCACGTCCTTCATGGCTTGCTGTTTAACAGAAGTGATGGGTTCATGCTAACTGGAGGACCAGACTGTTGAGTGAGGCTGTCGGCCGTCTTTCAATGCGCTTTGTGCAAAGCGTCTTCCTGATTCATAATTGGGTGCTCAACCACTCATTTGAGACTTATTTTATTTTAAAAGGTTTGTTATTACAGACTTTAAATGGTGACAACATCTTGGCTGATGAAATGAATATATTCCATAGACTTAGTGTCTACTGTGCTGCTTCGTCTAGTCTTTTCTTGGTAACAAAAAAGATGCAAGTGTCCTTTTTTCCCTTATTGTCAATAATTTAGTTGTGTTACAGTGTTGAGATTAATTTGGCATCATCAGCATGAATATGCATCCATACAGCACCGATACCATTTTTCAAACATGGTACAGATACTTCGATTTAAACTAAGAGCTAGTTACAAGTTCACAGTGATAACAGACCACAGCAAAATTACAGAATTACAATGTCAGTTATTAACAGATAATAAGGACTTAGAATATTATCAGGCTTAAGCAAGGCATAAACAGTAGATATGGACCTTAGCATTGATGGGAGTATTTAATATTATAGTTTATATTTAATAATATTGTAGAAACAGAGAGGGGGAGTGTTTCTGTTCTGCTTCCACGGATCCCAGAAGTTACTTGCACATTTACAGTCTTGTGATAATGAAGAGACATTTCCACTTAATGCAGAACACAGCAGCAATACTCAGACATGCAACATTAAGTCACAGGGATTCTGGACCTGAAAGACAACTCCTCAGGACAGAAATGCACCTTAAAAATAAGTAAGGATAGCAGTACAACAGAGAAGCAGAAACGCTTCTGATGATATGAGCAAACATTATCTGTGCGATTAGAATTTGTCCTTTTTATTTCATTAAAAAATCCTATTTAATCATGTTTCTGTCTCTCTCGTGTTTGTCTTATAGTTACATAAACATGCAATTTCTTTTGAATTACTTTGTGCAGAGAGAATAAATTAGCAGGTTATTTCCTTCTTCGCTTTCAAATGTCAATTTTGTCCTTCGCTATATTTGTGTTGTGTGTCTGATACACAGTCAACAGCTTATTTTTCTTTCACTCGCCAGGTCCACTGGGGGAGCATGACAGGCACTGAGGATTCAGACTTGTCCTGCCACCATCCCTCACTGGCTTCCCATCACAAACAATTAGTGGGGTTCAATACACTGAACCAGGCCATTGACACAATTACTGACTGAACATAGTACTTATTTCTCTTCTGGTGAGCAAGTGACCGTTTTCATTAAACACCAATAACTGCTGGTCAACTTCAGAGCAAATCTTACTCTCCAGAGAAAATAAACCAAGAGATGATGAGGAACAATCCTGTCCACAGCTGCTAAGTGCTGCAGGACGCACAGTTAAAGGGCAGATCACTAATAGACATATGATACAAATGTACGAGCCCACAAAGCCTGTAAATAACTTACTTTCTCTTCAAGAAAAAAAAAAACCTGAAGAGATACTTACGTGTGATTTAAAGTCATAATTAGTGTTGTGCAAATTTTCGGGGATCTGGTTGATTACCGTTAGTGTTGAGCAAACACTACTACACCCTGCAATTGTACCATCAAATGCAACAAAGATATGATGAACTATTTTAAAGCATGTTCATGTCCCTGCTCTTCTGTGGTGTTCTCTAAATGTACCAATCCCATGAGAACAATGAGGAAGCTTACAGTGCATTTCTCAGGAGGGACGTCGTGACCACGTGCATCAGCTGGGCTTTCAGATCTACAGCAGTCTTTTCATACGACAAGTGTGCTTCTCTATGTTCATGGTGGCTCGGTCTGTGGAGCTGGTGAGGACGTCCAGAGCTTCATCCTGCCGTTCCAGCTCCGTCTCTGCCTCCAGGGCAAGGTTTTTCAGCTGCATCAGCATCTGCGCAGACCCACACACACAAACCAATAAGTGCGCACTTTTGGAGGCACGCTTAAAAACACTAATTTGTTTAAGCAATTGCACAAGAGCCCCCAGTGAACATGAACAACTAAGGAGCAGGAGGCAAAAGAAGTTGATTTTAATATTAAAATTGGTGAGCAGTTGCAGGGAGGGACATGTGGACCATATGTGCAGAGGTGTGAAGACAGGGTCAGTGGGTTAGAGAGCGAGTGTGTTGATGACAGAGAAAGAGGATTAGATGTGAGTGAGATTTACATTCAATTCAAGGTTTCTTCTTCTTCTCCCTTTGGCTGTGAAGACAATATCCTGCAGCTTAATGTTACAGAGCAATGCCACAAATACAACACTAATCTTGATTTAGTATAATAATATTTTATATCGTGCAGTAAATGAATCTAGAGAATACATTCAGAGAGAAGTCTTGACTTGTCTGCTGGGACCATTGACATCATACAATAGTGCTTGTTTGCTGCTTTCAGTTGGTTTAATGAAAATTGCAACTTCACCTCAATGGTCCAGCAACTGTGTATGTTAAGGTTGATGGAACAATTTAAATACACTGCGATACGCCAAGCAAAACCTAATAGACACTCACTCCCAACCCCACCCCCATGGTTTCTAAACTAATATTATGCTATGCTACATATGCTCTCACACACACACACACACACACACACTCGCACACCCACTGACATTATGTCAGCTTGTGTCCGTTATATGCGGACACTGCAACTGAGCACAGAAACTGGTCCAGACAGTTTGAAAAACAGACAGTGTGTCAATACACACCAAGGGACAACTGTATACACTCACTCAGGACTGTGACTTTACAATATGTACTGGGAGAGTAACTGAATCACACTTTGCAGTAACCATTCACAAGGGTTTTTGTGTGTCAAAGGAAAACACAGAAAATGAATATTTTTAGCTGCTGCTTAAACAAAGGCTAGAGGACTTTAAGTCATGTAGAAAGCTCAAAAATTAAACATTTAGGCTACAACTAATAGAAAAAAAACATATGAGCTCAAATTCCATGTGTCATTGGCATTAGTGGGGTGACTTCAGGTCTGTGTTTGAAGACATACAGTACAAGAAAAACACAGAAATGCTTATCAGTTATGAATGAACCAGTTTGTGCCTTTAACAAGTTGGAATTTCCAACCTCAAACAATAACAATACAAATATAAAGTGGAATATTTGCAAAAGCACTTAGGGCAAGACATTAAACCCAGTGACCCTCTGAACAAGTTTCCCTACTGCAGATTCTAATCTTGACATGAAGAGTGTGGGTGTGTTTGTGTAATGTACAGAAGCGTAGCATTAACTCAAATATGGCAGCAGCCTTTCATGTCTGAACCAATATCAGCTGCAGACAATATGCCAAAGACAAGTCAAGTTGTATGAACAAACCAAGTGCTGTTAGTGCTAAGATAAATCTATCTGAGAAATTATTATACAGGCAAAAACGCCACGAAACCTCTGTGCATTGTTATCATGTGTAATAATTAACTAAATATTAGGTATAAGGAGTCAACAGTGCCTTGTTTGAGGTTAATCACGACTGAATTCCTTAAAGGAAGGTGGGTTAAATCCCCAGTATTTCTCAGGCTCCATATTAATAAACATGTATATGTAAATCACAATCTGATAACCTGTGATTGCTATGATTCTTTGTTGAGGGATTTGCATTTTTTGTTTGGCAAACATAGTTTTTATTTTTTTATGGCTATGATCAATTGATTTTAGCAGTTTTTCATCACGTGGCTCAAGTTTGGGCAGAAATGCCTCATGTTGTTTTTATATCACACATATCAAAGTGCTGAGTCAATATATTGGAAGATATTTGGTAATATATTTGTGTCTGTGTATATTAGCAACAAGAAATTGGGATGAAAAAAGATGAGTCAGAAGTTGATCAGAAAAAATGTCAAAGCTCATCCAGGAGAGAAAACTGCCACATATATTTTTCCACTGTAATATGTCCTGCCTGTACTGTCCATACATCTTGGTCCAAGTTTTTAAAAACAAAGCTGAGGGATCATTGTCAACAAATATCAGATGTTGTACATTTCCTAATAAATAAATACAGTATTAGCCAGACTGTAGTTCTATGGGACATTTAACATAATATTTCCCATATTTCTTGCAGTGCTTGCATTCACTGTTTAGCTGCTTAAATTATTTGGTCTCTCAAGTAAGCATCATATAATTTGGTAAACAAGTAGCAGAACCTTAACAAATGTAGCTAGTGTAGAGCTGTCGTTCATTCACTCATCTAAATACAATGCTACTAGCCTGCTGAAGGTTTCCCATTACTTATTCTAAGCAACCTGTAATAGTGTGTGATACACACAAACACACACATTGTCTGAATCATTGGTCTGAATTTGCGTCACTGTGTAGCTCTTGCCACCACAGACCCTGTCTGTAACAGTCCTCAGTGTGTTGGGAGCTTCTGAATGGAAAGACGCTGCACAGTCTGAGCAAATGACTGACCATGTCTCTTTTCCTCTCTTAAAACCAGGATGGACTTCGGTTTGTGGTCTAACCAAATAACATTTTAAACACACAGGATAAAAAATAAAAATCATTATGATGAATTGTGGTTTGGAATGGAACGGTCAAAATACATGTTACTATAACGGCTGCCAAGACAATCAGTTGCCTGTACATACAGACATGGCGTTTGTATTCTGTACCTTAAATATGCAAATATTAAAAATCTAAATGCAACAGCAGTGAAAGTCAGAGTCACACAGGCAATAGAAGACTAACTTGCCAAACTGGACCTCACCTGTTTGAGTTCTTGGGCCTCAGCCTGACTGACAGATGGATGGAGGACATGCACCTGCAACTGGGACAGCTCTCCTGCCGGGACCTCCAGCGGGAGCTCTGTGTCTTGGCACATCTGCAACAAACCTGACTCCATGGGTGGAGATGGTGAAAAAATGCAGAGCACATATGTTGTCTATGAGGAAACCAGACTGTAAACTCAGACCACAGCAACTGAGGCAATCGGGGTGAAGTCATTCATCAAAATACATTTCTGTCAAGAAGATACAGAAACGACCTTGTTTGAAATTCATGTGGATGAAGCGTCTTGACATGAGGCCACACAAAAACATACAGAGGTGGAAACGTAGAGCTTTACTGCCACACAGTGGTCAAACTTATTCTAGACATGGAAAAGGCAGAGAAATAATTCTCCTCCTTACCTTCACTATAGTTTGTCCCTTCTCGGTCACATGGAGATGAGAGTGGAGTTGCCTTGAAAGCAGTGTATTCGCTTGTGAACTCAATCTTCTTCTTGTACTGAATCTCTAGCACCGACAATGCTTCAAGCATCTTGGCAGACAGGAACCTGTAGCATATATCTGGCTTCCCGATAAACCGCTGTCTCACTGTGATCTCATAAGGGCTCTTCACCCTGATTTCATCTATTTCATTTCGTTCAAAGCGATGGATGAGCTGGCAGTTTGTGTCTCGCACCTCCAATGAGGACACAAGCACCAACAAGCAGCCTGGTTTCAAGTCTGAGTCTCCCCCTTTGGACACTACAGCCGGGATGCTTGAGATCACCTTATTTCTACCAGACTCCTTGCTGGCTGATGCAGCAGCAGACGCTGCAGCTCTCGCTGCGTCCTCAGCCTTGGCTTCCTGCTGAGTCTTCCAGGGGAGTTTACCAAAAGGCCACCAGGGGGGAGACTCCAGCTCTGACAGAAGTCTGCAACAGAGTAGACAGACCAGGAACAATTGTCAATGCCCAAAGACAAAAAGCTGTATAGCAACACATAAAAAAGACTTAAACATAAAATATAAGATGAATAATATTTAAGTTAACATAGAGACAATTACTTATCAGCCACGCCCAGGTCAGAGTCGATCTTCTCCAGCCCCTGCATCATGTTATCAAACTGCTCACCCTGGTGGCTCAGGACTCTGCCAGTGTCCTCCAGTCTTCTCTGGGCCCCTGCCACCAGGCCGATCAGCTCTCTGCCTTTAGAGGGCTGAGACTCAGCCCCGCGGGCCCCTGAGCTCGGCTGCAGGAGGCGTTCTCTCCAGAAATGTTCCATCACATTAAAAACCACCACCCTGTTGGGCTTCAGGGAACCAAACCAGTGTTTCACGTTGCCCTCCTCCAGCACCGTGAGAGTACCGAAGATGATACTGGACGACTCCATCTTGATCTCCACGATGCGGGAGAGGCGGAAGCCGACGAGGCTTTGCTTCGTCTGATTGGAGACAAAGCGGACGGTGGTTCTGGTGAGGGACAGGGTGCCATTTTCCCATCGCTTCTCGCTGTTGATGTAGTAGGAGCCAGACCAGCTGTGGATGGGAGTGTCCCGGCTCATTTTGGGAGAGAGGCTCGCTGATTCCCCTGGAAGAGAAAGGATAAGATCCAATATGAAACCAGTACCATACATATGCTCCTATCACATCATAAAGACACGTTAGTAAGTGAGAAGGAACATACTCTCGTCAGATTAAGACACAGGCAGCTGCAGGTTTCTGCCAAACTAACCGTATTACAAGTGCGCCATTATAAAGTCGAACACCTTTTTAGCTAATGTCACTTCCTCTCAGTGGGTTACAACCGCACAAAACCACATGAATGAATGTCTTGAACCACATTATCTCCCCCTTTGGTCTTCACACTACGGAGGCTGATGTTTATAACGGAAGTTGTGTCACACACGAGTACGTCGGTGTTTACAGTCCGACTTGAAAATGCTGCTATTAAAAAGGCTCGGGGGGGGGAAATATTGCTGGCTATTTATTGCTAACAAGTTAGCAAATACAGCGTGCACCGTTAGAGGAATAACAATGTAACATAGGGAACTGATTAGCTACAAATAGATCATTATGTAGATATGTTCCCAAACCTTGTCGCACAAGAGTACGTCCGTGTTTACTGTCCGACTTGAAAATGCCGCTGTTAAAACGGGCTACAACAGCAAGATTTGGGGGAAACACATATTGTCAGCTATGTGTAGCTAGCCAATAAGCTAATATAATGTGCACCGTTCAGGTACCTGCAGTTATATAAGTAATCGTGATAAACTATAAACGGTAATAGTCTGTGTGCGACGTTCAGGAACCTGCCGTCTTTGAGATGGAGTCAAATGAAGCGACCTGTTGTCAAAAATATAAAAATAACACCCTTTGACATCATGTACGTTTTCTACCTTGACATGAATTGGATTTAACAGCAAAAAGGAGAAAAGGCGCAGGTAGAAAAGGTGTTTAATCTTTCCGTGTCTCGCGGTCCGGACGGTGACAGCTAACCTCGCTAACAGGCTAGCCGAGCTGTTGTTTACCGTCATGGACAGGGAGGCGTACCGCAACTGCTGCAGCCTGGTCAAGATGCCCCGACAGTCGTACGAGCAGTTCTGGTCCTCACACTTCGTGGATTACATCGACAAGGAGCTGAGCTATTCCAAGTTTTTCAAGAAATACCTGCTCCCCAATCACCCGTGCATGTTTTCCAGGAGGTTTACAGAGGAGTGGAAGTGTAGAA
Source organism: Paralichthys olivaceus (assembly GCF_024713975.1). Classification (NCBI taxonomy): domain Eukaryota; kingdom Metazoa; phylum Chordata; class Actinopteri; order Pleuronectiformes; family Paralichthyidae; genus Paralichthys; species Paralichthys olivaceus. Next base: position 7,842,056 of record NC_091108.1, on the reverse strand, counting down.
AACAGTGGGTGACAGAGGAAGGGAAGCCTCATTTCCAGAAACTGCTGCAAGAGTTTGGTAAATAATCATCTTCCCAATGCATTAACTATCATGTCATTATGCTGCTGCTGCTAATGCATGTGATCTAATGCATTTATCTCCTCTCTTACAGATGAGGCTCCTGTTCCTGTTGCAAACTGCAACGCAAAGGAATACAATGCAAACCCCAAACAAGTAATGCCTTTTAAAGAATTTATACACTACTGGAAAGAATATATCCAAAATGGCCACTCGTCACCTAAAGGATGTCTCTATCTTAAAGACTGGCACATGTCAAGGTGTACATTTAATCCACTAGATTTTGTTTTGGTGAAAGTTGTTTGCGATGTGTGATTGATCCATGTTGTTTTCCCTCAGGGACTTTGCAGAAAACAGTGTTTACACCACACCAGTCTTTTTTTCTTCTGACTGGCTCAATGAATACTGGGATACACTCGAGGTGGATGACTACCGCTTTGTTTACATGGGACCTAAAGGTTCATGGTATGAAATATTGAACATTACATTAGCTTATCCTGAGATCACAGCTCCATTTGTGTTTTTTTAAGACAACCAGATTAACTTTTTTTTTTTTTAATTGTAGGACACCGTTCCACGCCGATGTGTTCCGCTCCTACAGTTGGTCAGCAAACATCTGTGGGAGGAAGAAATGGCTCCTTTATCCCCCAGGTCAGGAGGAGTTTTTGCGAGACTCTCACGGCAACCTCCCTTACGACGTGACATCGTCGGAACTTCAAGACAGAGGTCTTTTTCCTCACTGTGAAGAAGCCTGTCAACCTCTTGAGATTATACAAGAGGCTGGTGAAATCATCTTTGTTCCCAGCGGCTGGCATCATCAAGTTTACAATTTGGTAAGAACTGTAGTGGTAAAGTAGAACGACAGCAAAATGACTAAGCAAAAACATCAATACTTGGATTATTTCAGATGTGTAAAAGTGTTTTATTAGGATCAGCAGTTTGTGATTGTGAATGTTTTTACAGGAAGATACCATCTCTATTAATCACAACTGGTTGAATGGCTGCAACATTGACATCATGTGGCAGTTCCTTCAGAATGAGCTGTCATCTGTTCAAAAAGAGATAGACGAGTGGAGAAACACAATGGATTCGTGGCATCAGCACTGCCAGGTACACATACTTTTCTTAGACAAGATTGATCTGTGTGTATGTGAACCCAAAACACTCTGCTGCCCTGTATGTCTGCAACAAATAAAGTATTTGTTGTCTGTTTCAATTCAGGTCATCATGAAGGCCTGCTCTGGTATTAATTTTGCTGAATTCGCCTCTTTCCTGAAAATAATTTCTGACAACCGAATGGCCTTCCTGAACGCTTGCTCCTCGGGGGATTCTCCCGATTACCCACGGCATCTCTCGGAGACGCTTACCACACTCGGACCTTACCATGCTGCCTTCGACCTACAGAGAGTGGCTCACGTACTTGAATGTCTACTCTGCAATGAGGACTTTAAGCGGCTTGATCATTCAACACTGGCTCTGCAGCCGGAAACCATGCTACAGCAAATTCGGGACACCATACAATCCACAAGAGGGCAGCATCTCCTTTATCAGGAATAAGATGTGTGGTCCCAGCAATGTAACATGTTTCACCCGGAAAGAGCTTGAATTGCCAATTTATTTGGAGTAAAAAAGATGATATGCATTTGTTTGAGTTTTGTTTGAGATGAATTGCAATCTCAAATGTTGCTTGTGAAAGTTTTAAATAGATTTTTTTGCACTGAAAGATGAAATAGATAAATAAATTAAAAAATACACGTTGATTGAGTTTTTTATCCTGCAATTTTAACAACCACTAATACCATATGACAATTGGTACACGCTGTTGTATAAAGCTGGGACACATTTTTTAACAAGATCTAATTAATACTATAAATACAGATTTTATTGCAAAGGAAAAAAGATCTCACAAATATACGTAAGTGCCAGACATCTGTAAAGCAATGTACATACTGTGCTTTAGGGTTCAGACTGCAAGTCATCTGTCAGATGTGATGAATGTCACATTCTTTACTTAATTTTCAAATCTTCAGGCCACCAGTCTGGCACAGAGACCTTAAGTGTCACTGTGTTGTCATCAGAAGATTTGAGTGTCAACACCTCTTTTGCATGAGCCATGCGGATTAGGCTCAGACCCAGCTCTCCTACCCCTGATCGGTGCTTCCCAGCTGGCTTGCCTGACTGCGTTTGCACTGCAGCTCCTTCCTCGAGGTCCTGTACTGGAGATGACAAGCGCACTGGCATCAGGCGTTTCCTAACCACCCCTGTGTGATGGGTTCTGGCTGTGAGCTCCTGGCCGATGTAGCAGCCTTTGCTAAAACTGATGCCCTGCATGTAGACGAGATTTGATTCTAGTGGCAGTGCCACCCCTGGAGGGAGGTCCTTCACTCCCTCTGGAAGTCCTGGACAACAATGACAGCAGAGGAGACAAACAAAACTTCAGTATCACGTGTTCACACAAATCCATATTTCTCACCACATTTGTCCTCCAATACAAAGTGTATGTACTCAACTACAAACCAGTCTTACCTATTGCATAGCGATGTTTGTGATAATCCCCTGTGTCACCTTTCTGACATGATGCAATGATGTCACAAGGATCGATTTTACTTTCCAACACCAATCTCCAGCCCATTTCCTGAGTTCGAGGATCAGTCTCCCATACCAGAGTGTTTTCAGGGGAGGACAGCTCAGGTTTACTGGCCACCTGGCCAGAGTTCTTTTGCTGGGGAAGTACTGCCCAAACAGAGAGTTCTGGACAGGGGCTAATGTTGACCTTTCTCCGAATCTTGTACACCTTCAGGTGTCTTAAGATTGAGTCCTTGACAGTAGCATCACACTCCAGGAAAATGCCGTGTCCAGCATCAGCTTCTTTCAGACTGAAAGGAAAAACAGCAAGTTGAGTGCCTCTTAAAAGAGATAATCCCCCATCAAGAAAAAAATCTTACTAGTTTAATTTATTTTCACCCTGGGTGGATTTGTGATTAGAAATACATGAGATCATGTAAGTGTTGACTATCATTTAAGTAATCATTAAATCAATAACACTAATTCATAATAATGAATTATGCCTCAGTGCAGTTGTTCATCAGTTGTTTGAACTCTAGGATTAATTTCAGTGAAAAGGATGTGATGACCTCATGTGAATCTGGAACGTGCACTGGTGGTGGTGTTATTGGGTTGAAAGACTGGGTCATGTGAGAGGACACGTCTTCCACACGTTTGAGAAGAAATGATAAAACTAGAAAACCTCCATCTTTAACAGTTAATACATGTTTAGACACTTGGTGGCAGAGTTAAAGCCTTTTTTGACCATTTGACAGTCGAAAGTGAACAGTCTCATGTTTTGAAAGTGCCCAGTTGAAGGTGTCACTGACAGGGAGGCTTCAACTTGGACGCTCACTGTACACACAGCAGCAGCTCTCTAAACATGACATGTTGCCAGCAGGCGACCACTGCCAACAAGTGCATTACACAGATAAGCGAGTGCACACACCCTGGTGCCTCCTGAGAGTTTTAAACAAGAGTGATGTGTCCCACTGTACCTGTACAACATGATGTCATACAGTGTCCTTCCTTGTACGTTCAGCATGTGTGAGTACATGGCTCCAGGTCCAGGCTCCTCCAGCAGCTCCATGTCGTTGGTTATGATCCCCTGAAGAAAGGGGCTCGTGTCCTGGCCCTGGATCTTCAGCAGGCTCCTGTGAGAGAGGTGGTGACACACAAACTGCCCCGGGACATGTGTCGTGTCCCGGCTGTACTCACACCGTCTGACGCGGGTCCCTGCTGGAGCGGAAGCACCGGAGACCAACGTGACGCACAAATACCGGCCGGTGCGGTTTCTGGCGTAAACACCGAGGCCGCCGCTGGATGAGAGCGCTCTGCTGGCGACGCACCAAAGCGCCATGTTGTTCACTGTCTGCGGGGGGCGGGGAGGGTCACGATGGGAGGGTCACGATGAGACGGTCAGTCCGCCTCACGGGCACCAACCGACGGCTACATAACACAGGACATGGCGGTTGACTGCGGCTGGAAGGGCTCCATTTTGAAATCCCACAATGCACCTCGCGATAACATTGCAACACGTGTTTGAGAGCGGGCGAGAGAGAGAGAGAGAGCGTGCGTGTTTGTGTGCGTGTATGAGAGAGAGAGCGCGTGCGTGTTTGTGTGCGTGTATGAGAGAGAGAGTGTGAGTATGTGTGTGTGTGAGAGAGAGTGTGTTTCAGAGAAAGAGAGAGAGAGTGTGTGTGTGTGAGAGAGAGAGTGTGTGTTTGAGAGAAAGAGAGAGTGTGTGTGTGTGTGTGTGAGAGAGAGAGAGTGCGTGTTTGTGTGCGTGTATGAGAGAGAGAGAGTGCGTGTTTGTGTGTGTGTGAGAGAGAGAGAGTGTGAGTATGTGTGTGTGTATGTGAGAGAGAGTGTGTTTCAGAGAAAGAGTGAGTGTGTGTGTGTGTGTGAGAGAGAGTGTGTTTCAGAGAAAGAGAGAGTGTGTGTTTGAGAGAAAGAGAGAGTGTGTGTGTGTGTGTGTGTGAGAGAGAGAGAGTGTGTGTTTGAGAGAAAGAGAGAGAGGGTGTGTGTGAGAGAGAGCGAAAGTATGTTTGTACAGCTTCTTTGTGAGGACCAGTTTTAGCCTTTAACTGAGGAAGTGAGGACATTTTGCTGGTCCTCACTTTGTGTAAGTGTGCCTGTGCGTGTGTGAGAGAGTGTGTGTGTGTGTGTGTGAGAGAGAGAGAGAGTGTGTGTGTGTGTGTGAGAGAGAGAGAGAGAGAGAGAGTTTACCTGTTTTACCTTTTTCAGCATAAATACTGACCTATCAGGACCAGTCTACATCACAGGAACCAAAACCTGGTCCTAAAGAACAATGAGGAAAAACCTAATTTCTGAGGTTCACGGTTCAGGGCTAGGATATGCATTCTGTCAATAGGGTTTCTCACAAAGAAGCATGAATATGCATGTGCCCGCTCAACTGCGGTGCTGTCCAATTAAACACAAAACACACACGAAATGATCACATTTCATCGCTTCAAGACAGATTAAACACAATTTGATGTAATAAATATTACTAATTAATTCTATGTGCTTATTAAAAGAATATGCACATGGCCTTAAATGTTTCATAAACTCAACCCAACAATTGCTATTATCAGTGGGTTACAACTAAACTCTAAAGCATCCACGAACGATTCATTATCTATCATTGAATTGAAGTTTATGAAGTGATCAAAAAGTTGCACCAAAATCTTCCCTATTTTAATTAGTTATATTATTTTATAACAAAAAGATTTAGCGCAGAGGAAACAGCAATTCTTTTTCCATAGCCTTTGTAAGAGAAACATTGAAACGTTATGAAATTCTGCTGCGATTAAGCACATTGTATTTATTTATGCATAGAACAAAAAAAATTGCAGAGGAAAGAATCCGTTCGACCTCTCAAACATAGCATCAATTCTCAAAATGCATGCATGGAAATCCTATTCCTAAACTAATGTCCACTTCTGGTAGGTTTTCTGCTCTGAGGAATAAATTCAGTGCTAGTCAGGGATAACTACGTCCTGTTAATCATAATGGCGAAACACTGAATAGGGAACATCTGATGCACTAAAATGTCCTACAGACCATGCAGTGCTCCTTAACGCTTGACACAAATGAAAAAGTACAAAAATAAACACGGAGACACACCTGTAGTTACTCAACAACATACCTAGTTAAAAGGTAAAATATTTAAAAGTCTGTTTCTAACAAAACTCCTGGAAAAGGCCCCATAACAATACAAGACCAAAAATATATTCAATCTAGATTTATTTTTTAAACATAGTTAGTGCAGTTTGACATCATGTCCTTCTCCAAAGCTTGGAAAAGCACAGGCTGTTCTGTTAGTGGCAGGTACATTATAATATAATATATAATATATATGCTGTTACCTCACACTTTAATTTTACACACCATACAGTATTCAATCACATGACAACACAGCTACCATGAAGCAAGAAGTCAGAGGTTTCAAATACTTTTATTTCTTTATGAGTAAAATACCAGAACAGTCTTTAAAATTCTGAGGCACTTTGTATGTGTGTGTATGTAAGTATGACAAGAGTGAATTATGCCTCAGTGCAGTTGTTCATCAGTTGTTTGAACTCTAGGATTAATTTCAGTGAAAAGGATGTGATGACCTCATGTGAATCTGGAACGTGCACTGGTGGTGGTGTTATTGGGTTGAAAGACTGGGTCATGTGAGAGGACACGTCTTCCACACGTTTGAGAAGAAATGATAAAACTAGAAAACCTCCATCTTTAACAGTTAATACATGTTTAGACACTTGGTGGCAGAGTTAAAGCCTTTTTTGACCATTTGACAGTCGAAAGTGAACAGTCTCATGTTTTGAAAGTGCCCAGTTGAAGGTGTCACTGACAGGGAGGCTTCAACTTGGACGCTCACTGTACACACAGCAGCAGCTCTCTAAACATGACATGTTGCCAGCAGGCGACCACTGCCAACAAGTGCATTACACAGATAAGCGAGTGCACACACCCTGGTGCCTCCTGAGAGTTTTAAACAAGAGTGATGTGTCCCACTGTACCTGTACAACATGATGTCATACAGTGTCCTTCCTTGTACGTTCAGCATGTGTGAGTACATGGCTCCAGGTCCAGGCTCCTCCAGCAGCTCCATGTCGTTGGTTATGATCCCCTGAAGAAAGGGGCTCGTGTCCTGGCCCTGGATCTTCAGCAGGCTCCTGTGAGAGAGGTGGTGACACACAAACTGCCCCGGGACATGTGTCGTGTCCCGGCTGTACTCACACCGTCTGACGCGGGTCCCTGCTGGAGCGGAAGCACCGGACACCAACGTGACGCACAAATACCGGCCGGTGCGGTTTCTGGCGTAAACACCGAGGCCGCCGCTGGATGAGAGCGCTCTGCTGGCGACGCACCAAAGCGCCATGTTGTTCACTGTCTGCGGGGGGCGGGGAGGGTCACGATGGGAGGGTCACGATGAGACGGTCAGTCCGCCTCACGGGCACCAACCGACGGCTACATAACACAGGACATGGCGGTTGACTGCGGCTGGAAGGGCTCCATTTTGAAATCCCACAATGCACCTCGCGATAACATTGCAACACGTGTTTGAGAGCGGGCGAGAGAGAGAGAGAGAGCGTGCGTGTTTGTGTGCGTGTATGAGAGAGAGAGCGCGTGCGTGTTTGTGTGCGTGTATGAGAGAGAGAGTGTGAGTATGTGTGTGTGTGAGAGAGAGTGTGTTTCAGAGAAAGAGAGAGAGAGTGTGTGTGTGTGAGAGAGAGAGTGTGTGTTTGAGAGAAAGAGAGAGTGTGTGTGTGTGTGTGTGAGAGAGAGAGAGTGCGTGTTTGTGTGCGTGTATGAGAGAGAGAGAGTGCGTGTTTGTGTGTGTGTGAGAGAGAGAGTGTGAGAGAGAGTGTGTTTCAGAGAAAGAGTGAGTGTGTGTGTGTGTGTGTGTGTGTGTGTGTGTGTGTGAGAGAGAGAGTGTGTTTCAGAGAAAGAGAGAGTGTGTGTTTGAGAGAAAGAGAGAGTGTGTGTGTGTGTGTGTGAGAGAGAGAGAGTGTGTGTTTGAGAGAAAGAGAGAGAGGGTGTGTGTGAGAGAGAGCGAAAGTATGTTTGTACAGCTTCTTTGTGAGGACCAGTTTTAGCCTTTAACTGAGGAAGTGAGGACATTTTGCTGGTCCTCACTTTGTGTAAGTGTGCCTGTGCGTGTGTGAGAGAGTGTGTGTGTGTGTGTGTGAGAGAGAGAGAGAGTGTGTGTGTGTGTGTGAGAGAGAGAGAGAGAGAGAGAGTTTACCTGTTTTACCTTTTTCAGCATAAATACTGACCTATCAGGACCAGTCTACATCACAGGAACCAAAACCTGGTCCTAAAGAACAATGAGGAAAAACCTAATTTCTGAGGTTCACGGTTCAGGGCTAGGATATGCATTCTGTCAATAGGGTTTCTCACAAAGAAGCATGAATATGCATGTGCCCGCTCAACTGCGGTGCTGTCCAATTAAACACAAAACACACACGAAATGATCACATTTCATCGCTTCAAGACAGATTAAACACAATTTGATGTAATAAATATTACTAATTAATTCGATGTGCTTATTAAAAGAATATGCACATGGCCTTAAATGTTTCATAAACTCAACCCAACAATTGCTATTATCAGTGGGTTACAACTAAACTCTAAAGCATCCACGAACGATTCATTATCTATCATTGAATTGAAGTTTATGAAGTGATCAAAAAGTTGCACCAAAATCTTCCCTATTTTAATTAGTTATATTATTTTATAACAAAAAGATTTAGCGCAGAGGAAACAGCAATTCTTTTTCCATAGCCTTTGTAAGAGAAACATTGAAACGTTATGAAATTCTGCTGCGATTAAGCACATTGTATTTATTTATGCATAGAACAAAAAAAATTGCAGAGGAAAGAATCCGTTCGACCTCTCAAACATAGCATCAATTCTCAAAATGCATGCATGGAAATCCTATTCCTAAACTAATGTCCACTTCTGGTAGGTTTTCTGCTCTGAGGAATAAATTCAGTGCTAGTCAGGGATAACTACGTCCTGTTAATCATAATGGCGAAACACTGAATAGGGAACATCTGATGCACTAAAATGTCCTACAGACCATGCAGTGCTCCTTAACGCTTGACACAAATGAAAAAGTACAAAAATAAACACGGAGACACACCTGTAGTTACTCAACAACATACCTAGTTAAAAGGTAAAATATTTAAAAGTCTGTTTCTAACAAAACTCCTGGAAAAGGCCCCATAACAATACAAGACCAAAAATATATTCAATCTAGATTTATTTTTTAAACATAGTTAGTGCAGTTTGACATCATGTCCTTCTCCAAAGCTTGGAAAAGCACAGGCTGTTCTGTTAGTGGCAGGTACATTATAATATAATATATAATATATATGCTGTTACCTCACACTTTAATTTTACACACCATACAGTATTCAATCACATGACAACACAGCTACCATGAAGCAAGAAGTCAGAGGTTTCAAATACTTTTATTTCTTTATGAGTAAAATACCAGAACAGTCTTTAAAATTCTGAGGCACTTTGTATGTGTGTGTATGTAAGTATGACAAGAGTGAATTATGCCTCAGTGCAGTTGTTCATCAGTTGTTTGAACTCTAGGATTAATTTCAGTGAAAAGGATGTGATGACCTCATGTGAATCTGGAACGTGCACTGGTGGTGGTGTTATTGGGTTGAAAGACTGGGTCATGTGAGAGGACACGTCTTCCACACGTTTGAGAAGAAATGATAAAACTAGAAAACCTCCATCTTTAACAGTTAATACATGTTTAGACACTTGGTGGCAGAGTTAAAGCCTTTTTTGACCATTTGACAGTCGAAAGTGAACAGTCTCATGTTTTGAAAGTGCCCAGTTGAAGGTGTCACTGACAGGGAGGCTTCAACTTGGACGCTCACTGTACACACAGCAGCAGCTCTCTAAACATGACATGTTGCCAGCAGGCGACCACTGCCAACAAGTGCATTACACAGATAAGCGAGTGCACACACCCTGGTGCCTCCTGAGAGTTTTAAACAAGAGTGATGTGTCCCACTGTACCTGTACAACATGATGTCATACAGTGTCCTTCCTTGTACGTTCAGCATGTGTGAGTACATGGCTCCAGGTCCAGGCTCCTCCAGCAGCTCCATGTCGTTGGTTATGATCCCCTGAAGAAAGGGGCTCGTGTCCTGGCCCTGGATCTTCAGCAGGCTCCTGTGAGAGAGGTGGTGACACACAAACTGCCCCGGGACATGTGTCGTGTCCCGGCTGTACTCACACCGTCTGACGCGGGTCCCTGCTGGAGCGGAAGCACCGGACACCAACGTGACGCACAAATACCGGCCGGTGCGGTTTCTGGCGTAAACACCGAGGCCGCCGCTGGATGAGAGCGCTCTGCTGGCGACGCACCAAAGCGCCATGTTGTTCACTGTCTGCGGGGGGCGGGGAGGGTCACGATGGGAGGGTCACGATGAGACGGTCAGTCCGCCTCACGGGCACCAACCGACGGCTACATAACACAGGACATGGCGGTTGACTGCGGCTGGAAGGGCTCCATTTTGAAATCCCACAATGCACCTCGCGATAACATTGCAACACGTGTTTGAGAGCGGGCGAGAGAGAGAGAGAGAGCGTGCGTGTTTGTGTGCGTGTATGAGAGAGAGAGCGCGTGCGTGTTTGTGTGCGTGTATGAGAGAGAGAGTGTGAGTATGTGTGTGTGTGAGAGAGAGTGTGTTTCAGAGAAAGAGAGAGAGAGTGTGTGTGTGTGAGAGAGAGAGTGTGTGTTTGAGAGAAAGAGAGAGTGTGTGTGTGTGTGTGTGAGAGAGAGAGAGTGCGTGTTTGTGTGCGTGTATGAGAGAGAGAGAGTGCGTGTTTGTGTGTGTGTGAGAGAGAGAGTGTGAGAGAGAGTGTGTTTCAGAGAAAGAGTGAGTGTGTGTGTGTGTGTGTGTGTGTGTGTGTGTGTGTGAGAGAGAGAGTGTGTTTCAGAGAAAGAGAGAGTGTGTGTTTGAGAGAAAGAGAGAGTGTGTGTGTGTGTGTGTGAGAGAGAGAGAGTGTGTGTTTGAGAGAAAGAGAGAGAGGGTGTGTGTGAGAGAGAGCGAAAGTATGTTTGTACAGCTTCTTTGTGAGGACCAGTTTTAGCCTTTAACTGAGGAAGTGAGGACATTTTGCTGGTCCTCACTTTGTGTAAGTGTGCCTGTGCGTGTGTGAGAGAGTGTGTGTGTGTGTGTGTGAGAGAGAGAGAGAGTGTGTGTGTGTGTGTGAGAGAGAGAGAGAGAGAGAGAGTTTACCTGTTTTACCTTTTTCAGCATAAATACTGACCTATCAGGACCAGTCTACATCACAGGAACCAAAACCTGGTCCTAAAGAACAATGAGGAAAAACCTAATTTCTGAGGTTCACGGTTCAGGGCTAGGATATGCATTCTGTCAATAGGGTTTCTCACAAAGAAGCATGAATATGCATGTGCCCGCTCAACTGCGGTGCTGTCCAATTAAACACAAAACACACACGAAATGATCACATTTCATCGCTTCAAGACAGATTAAACACAATTTGATGTAATAAATATTACTAATTAATTCGATGTGCTTATTAAAAGAATATGCACATGGCCTTAAATGTTTCATAAACTCAACCCAACAATTGCTATTATCAGTGGGTTACAACTAAACTCTAAAGCATCCACGAACGATTCATTATCTATCATTGAATTGAAGTTTATGAAGTGATCAAAAAGTTGCACCAAAATCTTCCCTATTTTAATTAGTTATATTATTTTATAACAAAAAGATTTAGCGCAGAGGAAACAGCAATTCTTTTTCCATAGCCTTTGTAAGAGAAACATTGAAACGTTATGAAATTCTGCTGCGATTAAGCACATTGTATTTATTTATGCATAGAACAAAAAAAATTGCAGAGGAAAGAATCCGTTCGACCTCTCAAACATAGCATCAATTCTCAAAATGCATGCATGGAAATCCTATTCCTAAACTAATGTCCACTTCTGGTAGGTTTTCTGCTCTGAGGAATAAATTCAGTGCTAGTCAGGGATAACTACGTCCTGTTAATCATAATGGCGAAACACTGAATAGGGAACATCTGATGCACTAAAATGTCCTACAGACCATGCAGTGCTCCTTAACGCTTGACACAAATGAAAAAGTACAAAAATAAACACGGAGACACACCTGTAGTTACTCAACAACATACCTAGTTAAAAGGTAAAATATTTAAAAGTCTGTTTCTAACAAAACTCCTGGAAAAGGCCCCATAACAATACAAGACCAAAAATATATTCAATCTAGATTTATTTTTTAAACATAGTTAGTGCAGTTTGACATCATGTCCTTCTCCAAAGCTTGGAAAAGCACAGGCTGTTCTGTTAGTGGCAGGTACATTATAATATAATATAATGTTTGCTTTAGCTACACAGCCATAGGCTGTGCTTGGAAGTGGAAACAAAAGTAAAATAGGAGGAAAACAACTGCACAACATTTAGCAGCTCTGTAGCTCAGTAATCAACATGTTGGCAATATAAAAAGAAAAATGAAGTGGTCTGATCTCGTCTGAATATCCACAGTCTCTCCCCAGATATGAAATAAAACTTACAAATCATACAAAAGCACATACATCTGAACTTGATAAACACAAGGTGAAGGACAGAAGTGACACAAATCAGATGAGAATGTCGGCGCACCAGTTAATGCTCGACTTTAAATGATGTATTTTACCATTGCAGGTGCAGGCCCTTCTTATGACCACAACATTGAGTTTGTTTGTCGGAGCATTAACTGGTGTGCAGATATTGCGGTCCCATGATGAAATCAAACTTAATCCCTCCATTTTTTGCTGTTACCTCACACTTTAATTTTACACACCATACAGTATTCAATCACATGACAACACAGCTACCATGAAGCAAGAAGTCAGAGGTTTCAAATACTTTTATTTCTTTATGAGTAAAATACCAGAACAGTCTTTAAAATTCTGAGGCACTTTGTATGTGTGTGTATGTAAGTATGACAAGAGTGAAGGCAAGGGGAAATATTACTTAAAAACCAGTTTGAGAAGAATACTCTTCAGTGACAGAAGAACAAATATGAAAACATGGAATAGATAAAGGCTTTGTACGCAACGACTGAAGATCATCACACTGAGCGGATGTTTACCAGGCGAGCCTCCTGTCACACAGCCCTATTCTATCACCCTTATCATAAATATTCCATCTTTCGGCAAAATATTCCACCTCTAATCTTCTTCCAGCGACACTCGTCCAAACATAACTCCCCAAATGTTCATCATGTATCTTTCCAACAACAATCATCACGCTTCAGGAATGACACATTGTGCATTGATACAGTGTCTTGTTCTACATTTTCAAATTTGGGCTTAGGGTACAAGGGTACACACTTCCAACGTTAAATTTCTTCAAATAAATCCAGTTAAGCAGCAGTCAAGGGTAGATCAGATAATATACTATGTAATATACAATTTACTTTGAAATTTTAGCTGGAATTAAAGATGTTACCGTAACTAAATAAGTCTGAAAGCTATGGCAAGCACGAAATGAGACACTATACTAACAGAGAGGTTTCATGAGTCTGCATTTGATAATTCCTTCCTGTGTATTTTCTTTTTTTTCTTTTGCAAAATCTACAAGTCTATTGTGTAATGTACTCCTTCAGCCAGTGTGATTGAAATTCTAGGTTGTAATTGTCCCGTGTCACAACTCGTACTCATTCACACATCCTTCAGTGTCCCAGTGCAGTCCTGGAGTCTTAAATGTTTTTTTTTTATTATTAATATACTTTTTTTAATTCATGTTTATATCCAGACAGAGGTCTTCCCATTTTTTACAATAGTCGCAGCCTTCTCTGTGGCTGATTTTGGCCTTGCCCCTTGTTTCTCCTGCACTGTGTTGACGCGGTTTTGCTCTGCCATAGTTCCCCCAGATACAGGACTACTGGTTCTGGAGGTTTGCTGGGTGTTTTTGGTTTGATATGTCTGAAAGGCCATGTCAAGCTGCTCCTGGGCAACCCGTAGGTGCCGGTGCAGGCTTGCCAGATCAGAGGGGATGTTCTCGTCTGGGCTGGTGCACTGCTGCTCCTGGGCCACATTAGCCATGTTCTGCTCGTGGGTGATGAGGCTGTTGGGAACCCTGCCAGGTTTGTCTGTCTTCATCACTAGGTTGTAGCCCGGAGGGGAGGCAGGAATGTTGCGAGAGAAAGGGTAGCCATAGGTCGTCCGTCGACCCCGATTCCTCTTCATGCGAAGCGTATCCCGAAAAGTACCGATTCCCAAGTGAAGCATCTCACACACATTTAACACTAGACAAAGACAGCTTACCACATACATGATGAGGAGGAAGATTGTTTTCTCTGTGGGCCGCGAGATGAAACAGTCCACGCTGTGCGGACAGGGAATCCTGCTGCATACATATGAAGGATTAACACGAAAACCATAGAGGAGATACTGTCCTGCAAGGAAAGCTATTTCAAAAATAGCTCGTGACATAAGCTGAAGAACATAGATTCTCATCAGTCCTTCTTGCATAATTCTTCTGCGGCCATCATGTTTTGGTTGGTCTTTTCTGCTGCTGCTGCTGCTGACTGGCTCAGGTTTGACCTCCTGCACCTCCAGAGTATCCTCATAGATCATGGGCTCAGCATCGTCATCTTCCTCCTGCTCCAACACATCCTCCAGGTGGTGGCTTTCCCTCCATCTGGAATGAGGTGGGGGCTTTTTGCAGAGCCTCTGGTGCTTCCTCCGCTCCACCTCTGAAGTTCGGGCAATCTTGTGAATAGCATAACCCATGTACATAATGGAGGGAGTGGAGATCATGATGATCTGAAAGACCCAGAAGCGCACGTGCGAGAGGGGAGCAAAAGCATCGTAGCATACGTTGTCACAGCCCGGTTGTTTGGTGTTGCATGTGAACTTGGTCTGCTCGTCCGAATAGATGGACTCCCCTCCGACTGCTGTGAGCACGATGCGGAAGATGATGAGCACAGTCAGCCACACTTTTCCCACAAAGGTGGAGTGGTTGTGGATTTCTTCCAGGAGACGAGTGAGAAAGCTCCAGCTCATGTTGGTCTTTCAAGCTTTTCAACTAGAATCTGTCAAGAAATGATTAGAAATGAAAAATAAGATTATGAGTAATGATGGGAATATGAGCAAGCCAGGAATTCAAAATGCATTGTTAACTGTTCTAGCAGTCACAGTGAAATGATTCTACTCATCGACCAAATAAATAAATATTCATTATATTTACACAGAAGACAAACGCCACATTTGAGAATTGAAAACAGCAATTTTCCTGAAAAAAAGTGATCAATCATCAAAATAGTCACTCATTTATCTGTGAGCCATTTCAACTGTAATCTATTGCAGCCCTATAATTTCTGAGTAAATTACCAAGACAATCACTGTTAATCTTTCATTCTTCAATTTCAAATCACTTAGCGTGAATGATTTATACACAGAGAAATTTGTCAGTTTGCTGTTTTAGTTTTAATAAATGTTTGCAAATGTCTCAAACATGAAATATTCTCATCTGCTCAGGACGTCTTGAAGTAGAGGAGGCATCCATCTTCAACTGATTGCATGTCCGAGCGTTATGGACAAAGGCTAGAGTTGATTCACTGTAGCAGTGATGTCATTCAGTCACCCCATCCCAACACACGCCAGGCAACATTTCATTCAAGCTGATTAAAATAGTGTGTAAAACAGCAAATGGTCGCTAGAAAAAAGAGGAACTTTATAACGGACGCAACACAAGAAAACACAACATGAAACTGACAAAAGCTCAATCAGGTAAGAAATAAATGCATTTGAAACCTTTGATTTCCAGCTTTGTAGTAGCTGTCTTGTGAATAGACATTGTTTGGTGTTTTGAGGAAAGACATTTGAATTGAACTCAAATAAGGTGTATGGATACAGCAAGAGTATATTCCTCTCAGAGTGTCATTTCAGAAACATACTGCTCATGGCACTTTAACAGAAGCATCGTACTTCTGTCGCTTCATTCACGGGCCAGAGCCACAGAGGTCATGTTGATCTCATGACTGCGACACTGTGTTCCCCGGTGTGGGATGTGCCATCTCCCCTGCCATCTGAGTGAACAGGAGAGAGGCTTGTTGCTCCGCTGCGACGCCTCTCCTCCAGATCCAGAACCGCTCACGCCGGGGAGGAGTACAACCACATGGAGACAGATGGCACCTATGGTGGGCAACTCATGTCTGCCCTAGGATGGCACGACAGCAGGGTCGTGCCACAGATTTACACTGGAGTTCAAATGATTTTGTTGCGTGTCATAGCATCAGCCTAATTTGTAAAATAACAACCACTACTGACATGTAGGTGACCTTGAGATATGTGAGTGATGCTAATGTGTTTATCAAACTGTTGTGCAGCTTTATAATGTTGATTAACAGTCTGTCTCTAATTAGCTGTGGGGCTGCAATTTTAACCAGGTCTGATTTATAATTCAAGGGAGACTTCCTTGTATAAATATTCAATTCAGTTACAGATTGATAGAAATTATTTCAGATTAAGAGCATGTATGTAAATGCAACTTTTAAAAAACAAATCTGGAACTGAGTAAATTTGAGCTCATAGTTTGGATTTTTAAATGTTTGCACAAATCTATATAAAGACTTGTTTTGGGCTTTTGTTGTTGGCTTTTAAATATTTCAGAAAATAAAGCATATACTACAAAATATAATAAGATATAAATTACATATTAAATAATAATAATAAGTAATAATGATTATAAAATTATTCCTAATTTAGGATCTCTTCTAAAATTTGATGATGAGGCTGTAAAGTAGACAAACAATATTTTAGCTGACTTTAATATTAGTTAAGAGTTCATTTGTACGGTTAAGACGATTCTTTATTTTGTGATCAGATATTTCATCATGACCACACATGCAGCTGTAATCTGCTGTAGTTTACATTAGAGAATTCCATCTTGTCAGACAAAGGTATTTGAACATATATTTCAACAGGTTTCATTCAGACAGTGGACCACACAAACAGTTTGACTGATACAGCTGTGCATCTACAGGATAGTTAAACAAACAGGTTCTTTAGAAGGAAGTCAGTAAGTGACACAACCCACCTGGTAAAGCTGCACATGTATGTTCCATTCTGAACATCTCCTCTGCCCTCTCTATAGTCCCTCAATCCGATCCATGGATTTCACCTCCATCCTTACGTCCTGGCCTTTGCCAACTTATTGATAACTTACGAAAGGCAAAAAAATAAAAATAAAAAGAGAAACGACAAAACTTCTAGGAGAAGACTTTTCTTTATCCTGTTTCCTTACTCTGTGAAGAAGCAAGGTCTCGCTGCTGTGAATGCCTCACATTCTGCCTTGTGTCTGTTTTCTATTACACCAGCCCTCTGCCCGAGAAGGAAGTATAAAAAACAGAGAGGCAGAAGAAAAAAAAAATCCTCCTCTGGCAAGTGACCCTCATCCAAGGGTTCAGACTGGAGGATATGGTTGTGCAGACTGAAATGAACACCCAGCTGAGGGAGCGTGTTAATCGCTGCACTGTCAACCTCTTCCCAACACTCATATGAAACATTTGTAACACAGCTGATGAGGGTCTCTCTCTTCCCCCCTCTCACCCCACCCTCTCTCTCCCTCCCTTTATGTCTCCATCCATCTATGTATCTCAGCTTCTTGCAGGTTAATCTCTTCAAGCCCCTCAACCATCTACACAGCAACAGTAGTGGTTCAGTCTGAGGGAAAACGATGATGTATAGGATTGCAAAATGCACATTAGCAGCCTCTATATTTTCAGTTATATAACAGTGGACTGTGGGTAACAGTTATGAAAAAAAACAACTGGGGGGGGGGGGGGTTTGAGGACAGAAGTGTCACACAGACATAAGCCACCTTGCCTCTGTGCAGATCCGCTAGAATGTAACCAGCAGGTATGCTCAGTCATATCGAGTGTCATAATATTTGGATCTTCAATCCAGGCAGATGGCCAGATAGAAGCGCAGCGGACAGGTCGCAATTTGCTCCACCGCTCCGTGTCTTTTCCGACTATGTTTACACCACCATACAAGTATTCACCTCGGCCTGTGGCAGTAGCACACGTTGTTACTTAAGATGATGTTCCTTGTGTTCTCTGATATGACACGACAAAGTACAGACGAGGAGGGGATTCATGCAAGATTAACATCGGAAAGGAATTCCTCCATCACTTTATTCCATGTGCCAGTCCCCCCCCCCCAAGTTGGGAAGGGATCTAAACTCAACTACTTTTAACAGAGGACGGATGGACGGGTTAGTGTCTGGCTTGCATTAATGAAACACATCTGGTTATTGTCACGGCGACCATATTATTATAATGCTACCTTCACAAGGCCCTCAATAACCTTTAATTATCACCTGTATATGGCCATAAAGTGAAGAATAACATTCAACAACACCAGTAAGTTCACCATCAATCAGATCACAGTTAGTCAGTGACTTAAATGATCATGAAAAGCTGTCTATCTGATAGTGCTGTACCTAAATTTAAGGAAACAGTTCCAATTTAACTCAGTAGCATCCCTCAATATAACTGACAGATTTTGTAAAAACCCTAGATCCACTGAGATTGACCATCTTGTCGATGTAGATCACTAAGATTAACAATAGACTTCATAGCACCTCTAAAAAAGAAGTGTGTAAAAAATAGTAGATTAGCTCCCTGGTATAATTCCAACACACAAATTAAAACAAGCTTTAAGAAAACTAGAAAGGAAGTGGCGCACGAGTGATTTGTGTTGAAAATTACCCGTCCTGGAAAGATAGTCCTAAATTAAATAAGAAAGCCCTCCACAAAACAACAGCTGCCTATTATTCAACATTAATAGAAGAAAATAAAAACAACCCCAGGTTTATCTTCAGCACTGTAGCCAGGCTGAGAGAGTCACAGCTCCATTGAATAGCGATGTCTTTATGTGCTTCTTTAACGATATAATTTGAGATAAAATATACCATCTCCTGCCCTCAGTTGATGCTAATCATCATCAAGCACAGAAATCTCAGGAACAGCTGAGAATCCTATAGATCATTTAGACAGCTTTTCTCCGATCACCCTTGATCAACTGAACTCAATTCTATCCTAATCATGGCGATTTGTGAATATGATATGAATACATTTTACATATAAAATTGTGTTTATTTGATTGATTGATGACAACTGCAACAACTCATATCTAAAGTAAAATAATATAAGTGTATGAGAAGTCGCTGCATACAGCTCTCGTTCTGTTTGAGTTGTTTGTGGTCTGAGAGCCAGCCATCTGGGCCTGCAGGACCCCTCCTCCAGAGGCCTTGCCTTAGAGCCTTCCCTCTCCATCTGACTGAGGAGATGTGGCGTAGCGAGCAGCCCGAGCTGAGGAAAAGAAGACGGGGGATGCTGCTGGAATGACTAGAGCATTTGGGGTTTGGACATGTGCAGTCCCTAAGGGACAGATGAGCACGTGTTTTTAAGTTGTGATGCATTCCTCTTTTCCTCCATCTTCCCCAATCTACCCATCATCCAAGAGTCGCAGATGGTGAAGATGACTGATAAGTGAGTGTTAATGTTATTTAAACTTTAAGTCAATTTAAAGTTTATGTTCCTCGACAGATGGTGGAACTCTCTGCCCATGGCTGCGGTTAACAATTAACACCCAGAGAGGATGGACACAAATGTATTTTATTGCCATTATTAAAGAAAATGATATATAACAATTTCATAATTAAATCTCCAACAATAACAATGGGATTTATATTTTAAAAAAGTGTAATTATGAGACAGGTTTTTAATTTCCTATTAAATAGTTTTTGCAACTGCAGTTAAATATTTGAAATCTTCCCATTTATTTCAAGCAAAAACAAAAATGTGCAAACTCAAAGAGTCAAACCAATGACTGTCTAGACATGAAAATGTTGTCACTGCATTTGTCCTCGGACAATTCGGGCTATTCTAGCTTTTGGAAACTAGTTCACGTTGATAAATATTGATTGGACTGCCCAGAGCCAGGAAAATATTCCAGAACTCCCCCTGCAAGACATTGCTTGACATTGCTCTTGTAACAAGGCACCACTGGCATCCTGTGACAGCTAAATGACAGTGTTTAATATTCATAAGGTTAAAGTTATATTTAGAGTCAAATTTAAGTATTTTAAAATTATGGAAGCATCTGCAACACAAATCAAACAAAATCTAACATGACGGCTGACAAATGAACACACTGGCACACTCACTGTACTTGACAAAATGACATTAATGATTGTTGTGCACGTGAGAACTCACTGTACAAATCATATCATTCATGTACGACCCATGTTTTCAATTGCACAAATGTTTTAATGACACGATGTCTAAGTCCCAGACATTTTCAGAGGTCACTGGGAGCTGTGAGGGTTTGCAGCATCGCCAAGTGCGATGCAGCGCGGAGGAGTGAAGATCTCGACAACTCTCCTTGGCCGCCACCAATGTCAACGCAAGAGTTTTATCCACATGGATTTACTGAACAAAGTTGATGCGTGCTGGCTAGGGGCCGTGGAGGTCTGTGTTTACGTAACAGATCGAGCTCAACCATGTGACTTGGATGCCCCCCTCCCCCTCCCTTAGAGAAAAGAGTGACACAAGACACCAGAGCAAAAAACATGCAACTTGGTGCTCGGACTCCTCCCCCTCTCCCATCTCTCCCATCCACTATCATCATTAAACTGCTCTCACCAGCCGGTTGGAGGCTATCCCATAGGCAGCCTGAGAGTGGTGGCAGTCCTTTCTCATTTGTTTATTTTTCTCCCAGTTTCTCAGCTGAGCCTACCCTACCCCCAGGCTGAGTGCGTCCCGTGCCAGTTTTACTAAGGCGGGACTCTGCTGAAGCGACTGAGATTAAAAGCCTTGAGGTGGATGCCAACAACTTTCCTCAGCCAGCGTCTCCCACATATGAGCAAAGCAACTTGTGATGTGTGTGTTAAAAAACTGCAAAGTTGTTGTCATTGACATTGTACTTTGGCTCAGTTGCTGGAATTTTGCCACACCACTACCATGGTATGAAGCAATACATTTATGTGATGAATTAAGTTTGAATATAATAGTCTACAAGTATTCTATCAAATGCTAATTTTCATTCTAGACTATTTACTTGGTGTGTGTCATTTGTCAAATTACTGAAAGCACTGAGCTATTGTATCAGGTATCAAATATATCAAATAAATTAAGTTCTATAAGAATAGCCTTGGTCCCTGTCTGAGAATAAAATTCAAATTTTACTGCTGAGATGCTACATTCATTCTGGTTATTAAATGATGCTAAATGATGGATATTTTTATGTGGAACTTTACAGACATTATGATCTTAAAATGTATATATACATATATATATATATATATATATATATATATATATATATATATATATATATATGTATATGTTTCTGAGTAGAGAGGGAATGCAATCAAAACTTGCAACTTATCTGAGAGTTGCAGGGCATTGCATCAGTTTTGCTCCACCCGCTGGATGTTTCTGTCATAATTAACCCTTGATCTTTGTCAAAACTAATTTGACCTATAGTGTAATTTCCTAAATTCCTCTGTCACTTCATTTTGATTACTTTTCACTGGCAAACTGTCCACAAAATGTAGCTGAAGTGAAAAAAACACTGCACAGAGCCAATGTCCTCATTCTGAATGAAAATACTTAAGTGATAATAATATTTATTAGAGAAGCTGCTGTATGTTATCATGTCTAAACATGAGCAGAGCTCAAACTGACTTCAATTTGCTGGACAGCATGTGGATCACAGGGGTCCCAGAGAGGAATAAAGACATCCTGAAAACAAGACTGATTGTCATGTACTGATGTATTCAACGAGAGGAACGTATAAATAACACTTTGGTGGTGTCAGCTGTATTTTACAAATAATATGTCCTTTTAGGGACCTGGAGTAACCTTGTGTTCTAAAATTAAACACATGAAGGATCGTTTATAGAGTTTCACAACAGAGGAAAGTAAAGTATTTCCTCATCCGAATGTTACCCTGACAGTGTGATGAAACAGCATTTGACCATCATACGGAAATAAAATGAGGGCACAGTTTATCATAACTGATCGGTGATCATATGCAAAATAACATTCAGTTCACAACATCTACATCATTTGTAATTGTTTTATTCTCCATTATCAGGGCAGTAGAATCCACCATACAACTACCCATCCAAATAAACAAAATAAAAGGGCTTTGCTTGCGGAGCTACAGGGCTTTAATCTTTGACATTATCTTGTCTTAACTGACTATGTCATAGGCTGATCTGAGGCAAGCCCAAAGGACCAGCAGACCTAGTCAGGGTCATTTGGACTACAAGAGATATGTTTACTGCAGCTCCTCCTCCTTCCTTCCTTCCTTCCAGACGCTTTAGTGCCATTGCCTTTCTCCAACTCAGTGAAGTCCAGACACTAGTAGCAACGCTGCAGGACCCTAACGATAACAGCAATATACCATCTCTGTTTAACACACTTATGCAACAAGAACTCAGATCAAAACTGTATGTGCACTTACTGGATAGTGTTTAGTTTAAACATTTGACTTCTAAGTTGTGACCAAAATATTAAATATTGGTCACTGCTGTGTGACAAGTGGAATGGTATATCTTTTTTCTACAACAACAAAGTAGAGACATCACTTGCCCTCAGATTCATTACTGATGCTGCTTCCTCTATTGTTTTTTTTGGGGGGGTCAACAATAATAATGAGTGGTTTCCTGATATATGGTCCACAGAACTGCATGCTCTTCCCCTTATGTTCAATCCACTGCTCTGTATCCTATTATCGTTGCATGCATTATCTGCTGCAAATCTTGGTCGAGGAAACAAATCATAGTTTTCTCTGCTGATGAAGCAACCGTTAATATCATTAACAAAAGTTCCTCTATTCCCAATTTTAAATGCCTTGTAAATAAAATAGCTGATTCTTTGAACTCAATAATAACGTATGACTCTGCATGTTCCTATTTCACTTCCTTCTGTGCAGCCTTCTCTGTTCCCACTATCCCTGTTAACATCCCTATGGTCTGTGCTTTTATTGTCCATTGTTTTAAATCTTGAAATATGCTACCTTCAGCTTCTGTAGCAGGTATTCATTTTCATTTAAGATGCAAAGATCCTTCAGCATGTAGCCTGCTCGGGAATCCCTCCATTCACCTTCTCCACAATGGCCTTAAAAATAGCATTCAGGATCTAAGGATAGGTGCCTTCCCCTCTCTTTGGCTTTAATGGATAAGCTGGTGCAGAAAATTCACCTCCAGTTCTGACTCTCTTGATTTAATAATATCCAATATCACCTTCGACATTTGTGCTCAATCCACCTTAAGTATTCAAAATTTGATAGAGCGGGAAGAGGTTCAACTGTCATCATATCAAAAGCTAACACTCATTTCTGTCCTCTTCTATAACCTGATATCTCCAATGGCGTTCCTGACTGACAAAGGAAAGGCCACATCAAGATCTTGGTTCATGACCAAGTGTTCCTGACTGAAATGAAGCATGTGTTAGTTCATGCAGGACGTGGAATCATGAGCTCACGTACTCTGCCACTTATGCTCTGCTGCTGGCAACTTGCCTGCACCACCCCAACCTCCACCTTTTAGCACTGATATATAGATATATAGACCAGTTTATAGATAATCTTTCTCTTCTCTTAGTGGATAATTTTAGCCACTAGATGAAACTTTTGTTCAAACAACACAGACTCATCAAGTACTTTCACAGATATTTGGTAAAAATGTACAAGTACTCAATGAGGTGAATGATCCGTAGACTGTTGTCACTCCACCAGTTAAAGGATAACAGCCCCAATTCTGACAGAAGTAATCAAGCTGTCAATGAGTAACATTTGCTAATAGGCATGAGCAACCCATTTAATGAGGGAAAGGTTAAAGATTTAATACATTACTCTTCATTTGAGTGGTTTTGTCATTTGCCATATTGCAGTGTAAGATGGCAAAGAAATATGTTGGTGAAAAAAAACCTTTCACTCTTAGTTTATTGTTTGTTTAATGATGTTTAAACAGGATACAAACCAAAAACGTTTTGGGGGGATTTCAACAAATTCAAGAAAACAATTTAACACACTATCCTATGATTGTACAGAAAATGTCTAGATTAGAAATGCAACAAGCAAACCTTGTTCATTCAAAGTCAACGTTCATGCAAAAACCATTACAAGCATCCCTGTAACTGTGAGCCTAACTAATAACATGATAATAGAAGTAAAACAGCAGTGAAAGGCTGTACATACCTGTCCATGTGAATAAAGCTGTAACTTATTCTATACTTCATGGTGGAGCATCCTGGGCGGGAATCCAGAGGTTCTGTTTCACTGCTCAGGCTCGGAGGGATGACACTGACAATGGATCATTTTTCTTCACAACCCCTCACCACCAAGTACAGGCAGGACACTCAGGAGACCAGCATCCTGCCAAAGGCCCCATTGTTCCCCAGCTCATCCGCCTCCATTACCATGACCACCAAGTGTTTATTTATTTGATCCAGAATGAATATTAATACCACCCCATTCATTCAAAAAGAAATGAACAGTCATGTAACTTTGGACTTCTAAACCTTTGCTTTTCCTCAAGCATTTAGGTTTAGGTTAGGGTTGGGGTAACGGATAGGGTAAGGCTATTAGTTGTGATGGTTAAGGTTGGGTAAGGGGCTAGAGAATGCATTATGTTAGTGTGCTCACAACTATAGAGAGACATACGTGTGTGGTTCATATAATATATAATTAAAGGTTCATATTTGATTAATGTTTAAATTTGTCACTCATGAGTTGAGTGAAGAACAGTGGTGCATGTGTGAAATAACTTTAAAGTTTTTTGTGGAGATGAACTCCACAACTCCAGAATGAAAGCTAATAGCGTTGATAGCATGACAGAGAAATGAGCAGCATCAGACAAACAGTTTTTAGTTTTTTAGTCTGAATGTTTTTTTTATTGGGGATTAAAGCAAAACACTGTAAGACATTAACACAGCAATTCAACAATGCAATTTTCTATGGTTAATAGTTAGCTGAGCTGTTTACAAAGTGATTTTAATTTTCAGACATGATCACACAATGAATATCTTAATGTTATGAAACTTCTGCAGACTTGACACTGAAAAACAGTAAAGATTACAGGTTTTGTTCATTTATCAAAGAGAATGTATTTTGTTTCTACACCTCTCTCATTAAATCAACAGTCCCTAGCATTATAAACTTAAAAGCAAGAAGTGCAGTTGCGAAAAATATGCATCATGCTCAGAAATCAGCACACATGTAATTGGCATTATGGGTGCTATTTTGGACAGAAGACTTTCCCAAATAAAACCAAATGAAAGCTTTAAGAGTTGATCAAAATCAAAAAATGTTTTGACAGAGACCGTAGAATAACGGTGGGTGTTTGGTGGTTATTTTACAGCACATCTACCGTAATTTATTTAACAGTATATTACCGTTTTTTTGGATTACAGTACATGATGGTAGGATAACTGTGTTTTAGTAATTTTACAGCGCATATAGTGTCATTTATTTAACAGTATATTACCGTTTTAAAGTACCATCTAGAACAGTGTAACAGTGCATTAAAGTACCATCTAGAACAGTGTAACACTGCATTAAAGTACCATCTAGAACAGTGTAACAGTGCATTAAAGTACCATCTAGAACAGTGTAACAGTGCATTAAAGTACCATCTAGAACAGTGTAACAGTGCATTAAAGTACCATCTAGAACAGTGTAACAGTGCATTAAAGTACCATCTAGAACAGTGTAACAATGCATTAAAGTACCATCTAGAACAGTGTAACAGTGCATTAAAGTACCATCTAGAACAGTGTAACAATGCATTAAAGTACCATCTAGAACAGTGTAACTGAACAGTCTAGCTTGAAAACAAATCTTTTGCATGTGAACTATAACAGTGGGAGTGGAGAAAGAAAAGGGGGAGAAAGAAAGAGTGAGTACTTTACAGCAGCGTTTGGCTGGTCTCCTCAGTCACCAATGACAAGTGCCTGTAAAAAAATAAAAATAAAATAGAATTAGCAACACAACTTCTTGCAGAAAAGACCAGATAGAGAGAGAGAGGCAAAATATCAGACATCTTTGTCCTATATATATATATATATATACACAAAATTGGTGATTAACTTTAATAACGTAACAATCTCTGAGATCTTAATGACATACATTTTACAATAAAAAAAACTTTATGAAGGTCAGCAACACCTACAGCTAATTGAGCTCAAGCTAGCTACAGAGCTAGCTTACACTTAGCCAGGCAACCTGAACTAATGAAACAGACCTAATAAAACATCTGAAATGTCAACAGTTCAATAATCATGCAGACAAAGCAACACTGGACACTACCAATTTCAGGAGATAAACATAACTTTACTTTACCTGCTCTGATGAACTCCACATGGACTTCTCGAATGATATGACGGAGCTGTGCTCTCCAAAGTCGAGTTCGGGAATAGCCAGTTAGTATATTGTCACTCAAAAATGAGGAGTTTGAGGAGTTTGATCAGTAAAGAAGTGCTATCATGAAAATAGGAACATAAGACTGCAATCATCAGTAAGATGCTGATGGATAATGACTGGACTTAAGAAGGGATGTTTCCACTGCTTGATAGAAAATACTGTAATATGCTGTTAAATTACAGTTTAACTGAAATTGTAACTGTAGTTTAACTGTAACTGTCATTTAACTGAGCATTAACTGTTAATTTACATGTAAGCATGAATATTTAACAGTATTTTACAGTTATTTTAAAATACAGTAAGATACTGTTGTAATCCACCGTAAATTTACAGCAATTCATTACAAATACTGTTTTATGCTGTTAAATTACAGTTATCTACTGGTATTGTTAAATTACTGATTTAACTGTTAATTTACATGTGAGGGATGAATATTTAACAGTATTTTACAATTATTATAAAATACAGTAGGATACTGTTGAATATCCACCGTAAATATACAGCAATTCGTTACAGTGTAGGGTGAAGAGTATTGGTCCAAGGACAGAACCTTGTGGAACTCCATGATTAACTTGCATGTGCATGGAGGAGTCATTGTTAACATTTACAAATTGGAATCTATCTGATAAATATGATTTAAACGAGTGTAGTGCTTTTCCTTTAATTCCTATATGTTGTACTAATCTCTGTAGCAGAATCTTATGATCTATTGTGTCGAAGGCTGCACTAAGGTCCAACAAGACGAGGACAGAGACAAGTCCATCATCTGATGCCATAAGAAGGTCATTAGTGACTTTCAATAGTGCTGTTTCTGTGCTGTGATAGGTTCTAAATCCTGACTGAAATTTTTCCAATAAACCGTTACTATCTAAGTAACCACACAGCTGGTTAGCAACGGCTTTTTCTAGGATTTTGGAAATGAAGGGCAGGTTGGATATGGGTCTATAGTTAGCTAAAACCTCTGGATCAAGCGTAGGCTTTTTAAGCAGAGGTTTAATAACGGCTACCTTAAAAGCTTGTGGTACATAGCCGGTTAACAAAGACATGTTAATCAGATTTAATATGGAACTTTCAATCAGGGGGAATATGGTGGTATAATTTATGGATAGTGTAATCCAAATACTGGGATGGAGTGAAATGAAATGGAACACACCAAACCTTTATGGAAAGCTATACAATAATCTCACTGTACAACCCTGACAACTGTCTGGGTTGTGTGAATATGGCAACAACTAATTTGATTGTATCTGAGTAAACCTCAGAGGAAATTTATTGACAATGCTCATTGTTACACCTGAAAACATGCTCAGATACTGTGGTGTGTCATAGTCGGTCCTGTAACCATTACATTTTAGTCCCATGTCATGAAAACCTTCAACTCTGGCTTCATAAAATGTAATTTTATTTTTCAAATTTGTGCATTATTATGTGGAGAAGTGGGGAAAAATACAAATGTCTTCAAACACAAATTCATTTAACTGTACTTCTAGGTTTTAAGGCAACAGATAAAGTTCAAGGCAAAGAAAGGCTTTGATAAAATCTAGACCTTTTGGCAAAACCAGTTGGGTCATACTGCTGTCATGCTTCGTGGCAGATTAAATATGTATTTAACTTTGTAACAGAAAAGGAACTAAAGATAAAACTCTGCACATTGTGATGTAGAGATTGCAGAAAGGGATCACGATCGATGACCTCATTACAGAGATCTTTGTGGAGGGCTGAGAAGAAACAGCTTTCTGCTTTTCTCTTCATTGTTGAGGTAAGTTTTTTCTTTACTTTATTGTTGATCTTTTGAAAGTAGCAGAAGAAGCAAAAATATTGTCCTAAATATGCTTGATCTTGACAAGTCATCTGATTTACTACCCTGCATTGCCATTTGTTTGTTCTGTGTTGATCCCTTTAAGTAGAGCACCACCCACTGGTTCTAACACCTCATTGGAAATCAACTCTAGCAAAAGAAGCAACAGCTGCACTGTATGTAAGTTTTGTTTCTATGAAGTTTATTAAATTGTTGTTGTATTGAATTAAACAGCTCTTTAATGTTAGGTGAATATGTTAATTTATAGACTGAAGAGAATATGAAATGCAATTTTTGTACTTTTTGTATGTTGTGGATTGAATGATTCTTACTCAGAACATAAATATGAAACATTCTGACTCTACCAAATTTTATGGCCGCACCCATTGTATTCTTTTTTCAATATGTGACCGTGATTCACTGTCTCTCGGTTCATGATATTAACTTTGTATTGGTCATAAATAAAGTCTGCTCTATGTTGTGACTGTTGTTCACCTTCTGCTTACTTGACTCAACAAACACAACATCTGTCCTGGAAAGTGTCATCATTTGTCTTTATGAGCAATTAAACACCAACAGCACTATCACTGACGGATTAATCAATTGAAATTAAAGGTTCATATTTGATTAATGTTTAAATTTGTGACTCATGAGTTGAGTGAAGAACAGTGGTGTGTGTGTGAAATAACTTTAAAAGTTTTTTGTGGCGATGAACTCAGAATAAAAGCTAATAGCGATGATAGCATGATGGAGAAATGAGCAGCATCAGACAAACCTTTTTTAGTTTTTTAGTCTGAATGTTTTTTTTATTGGGGATCAAAGCAAAACACTGTAAGACATTAACACAGCAATTCAACAATGTAATTTTCTATGGCTAATAGTTAGCTGAGCTGTTTACAAAGTGATTTTAATTATCAGACATGATCACACAAAAAAAAATGTAAAGAGAATGTATTTTGTTTCTACACCTCTCTCATTAAATCAACAGTCCCTAGCATTATAAACTTAAAAGCAAGAAGTGCAGTTGCGAAAAATATGCATCATGTTTGGAAATCAGCACACATGTAATTGGCATTATGGGTGCTGTTTTTGGACAGAAGACTTTCCCAAATAAAACCTAACCTTTATCGTCCAACCATTTCTTTGAAACCTGGTCACTGAAACTCAACGAGCACATGCTTAATGATTCTAGATGCTACTAAAGATAACACACACAGCAGCTTATTTTATGTATCTGACTAAACCTGGCTAAGGAAGCAGAAAATGTGTCATATAAACTGTCATTTAGATGAGCTATTATTTAAATTATGTAAACATGCAGAAAACACGTTACATAAATTTGATTATCACTAGTACAAACGTTATTGTGGAATCTGACATTCATCAGAAACTTTTCAGTTTCAAAGAAAGCTTCAAGAGTTGATCAAAATCAAAAAATGTTTTGACAGAGATGTCAAAATGATTAGCTGGTTTAAAATCTGAGTCGGTATCGAAACTGGACCTCTCTGTTAGGCTGCATGGACCCAAAGCCCCATCGGCTGAAGTCAAATTCAGGTATTTTCTCCTCAGGATTCTTCAGCTCAATCTCAAAGTAGACCAACACCAGGAAAACAAACTGCTTCACCTCATTAGAGGCAAAGAAACGCCCGGGACACATGGAGACCCCAGCACCCCAGGGCATGGTGTAAAACTTCACCTTCTTCCCATTCTTGTGAAAGTCTGTTTTCTTGCTCCCGTCAGGATTCAGAAAGCGGTCATATTTGAATGAAAGTGGGTCAGGGTGGATCTCTGGGTCAGTGTGAACAGCACCATAAGGAAACATAGCCATTCTGTCACCTTTGCGTATGAAATATTCACGCCCATCTGCCATCTTGAGGGTCATATCCTGGAGCACAGCTCTGGTGAGGACAGGTGCAGCAGAGAGTCGGAGGGTCTCTTCCAAAGCACTGTCCAGGACGGGTGTTTTCTTCAGCATTTCATAGGTCAGGGTGATCGAAGGGCCATCACGTCTGGCTTCCTGCCCTGATTCCTTCAGAACCTGATCTAGCTCTTCCTTCACTGCCCTCATGGCTTCTGGGTGTTTCATGAGGTAGAGGAGCAGCCAGAATGCAGAAGGACCTGTGTTGCCCTGAGAGGCCCAGAGAAGCACAAACATGTACCTGCTGATCATTGACTCCTTCATACCCCTCTCCTCTCGAAACTGCTGCATGTCCCAGATCCAGCCGCTGATGTCGTCCTTCATCTTTATCTTCTGCACCGACAGAGTGTTCCAGAATAGTTCCGTCAGCCTCTTTGCTTCCAACCTTTGCCTCGGTGAAAGGACCCCGTAAGCCAGGTTGGGGAAGAGTTGGTCATATTTACGAAACTCTTTAAACAAGGCTTCAGATTCAGTTCTGTCTTTCTCTTTGGCTTTCTCCTCACTTTCTTCTGACTTGGGAGGTGCATTGCCATACAGGGATAAGTAGCCGGCTCTGAAAAGGATATTGTAGCTGTACATAAACAGTCCATCTTCTTTCCAGCTGCCTTGGTCAGCTGCTGAGCCGACTTCATGCAGCATCAGATTCTGTAAATTATTCATCATAGCTTGTGTCAATACCTTCAGACCGTCCCCCTTGAGGTGCTTGTTGCTGGTGACCTGGAGAATACTGTGGTCATCCTCCTCTGCCACATAACCAAACACTCTGTGCACCAGATGTTTAGCAAACAGCCTGAAGTCCAGTTTTTCGCGACTCTCCTTAACAAATGCCCCAAACGACAGAGGATCTTGAAGGAATGTGATATAAAACCCTCCCAGCTGCACTGTGAACACATCGCCATGTTTTTGCTTCATCCTCTCAATGAATTTGAAAGTGTTCCTGCGAAACTCCAAGACATGACCCAGCCAAGGGATGAGCCCCTTATCCAAAGGGGGTTCTCCTGGTCGGTGCTGTCGAAACACACCAAGTAAGTACAGTCCTCCAATCAGACAGGAGAGTAAACAAAGAAGGAGAGGGAGCAGCAGTCCCATGACTGATTCCTGTAACAGGCACAGAGTGATTTAGAGTTAAGCTCCGCAACCTGCATTATGTAGAGAAATGTTGCTCCTCCCCATAGGGGATGAGTTTCGGTTATGTGAGTAAACAAACAGTGAAAACAGTGGAATTAGCCATGAACAGCCAACCGCATTAATAAACGTTATGCACATGATGTCAGCATTAGCAGAGGCATAGCCTCTTGAACCAGTTGGGTCATACTGCTGTCATGCTTCGTGGCAGATTAAATATGTATTTAACTTTGTAACAGAAAAGGAACTAAAGATAAAACTCTGCACATTGTGATGTAGAGATTGCAGAAAGGGATCACGATCGATGACCTCATTACAGAGATCTTTGTGGAGGGCTGAGAAGAAACAGCTTTCTGCTTTTCTCTTCATTGTTGAGGTAAGTTTTTTCTTTACTTTATTGTTGATCTTTTGAAAGTAGCAGAAGAAGCAAAAATATTGTCCTAAATATGCTTGATCTTGACAAGTCATCTGATTTACTACCCTGCATTGTCATTTGTTTGTTCTGTGTTGATCCCTTTAAGTAGAGCACCACCTACTGGTTCTAACACCTCATTGGAACTAACTAGCAAAAGAAGCAACAGCTGCACTGTATGTAAGTTTTGTTTCTATGAAGTTTATTAAATTGTTGTTGTATTGAATTAAACAGCTCTTTAATGTTAGGTGAATATGTTAATTTATAGACTGAAGAGAATATGAAATGCAATTTTTGTATTTTTTGTGACCGCACCCATTGTATTCTTTTTCCAATATATGACCGTGATTCACTGTCTCTGGGTTCATGATATCAACTTTGTATTGGTCATATATAACGTCTTTATGATCTGCTCCTATGTTATGACTGTTGTTCACCTTCTGCTTACTTGACTCAACAAACACAACATCTGTTCTGGAAATGTGTCATCATTTGTCTTTATGAGCAATTCAACACCAACAGCACTATCACTGACGGAGAGAGAGCTGTCATAATTTTTATGCAGCATTTGGTTGACAACGACTCTATTTACAGTTGTAGAGGTGGAAAAAGCATGAAGTGAATAAAATTATGAATAAAATTTGAAGAGAGACCTCAAAAATCAAAAATAATAAAATCAAACAAATTCAATTAAAACATTTTTATTTGTTGTTGTTTTGTTGTCTTGTGAATCACTTTTAATTTGTTCAGTAAAGTGAGGTCTAAATTTTTATTATTATATAAACGTTTACATGTTTTTATAAATGTGGATTGGATGTCATCAGAGTTGATAAATAGTTCTGTTAGGTATTTATATATCAATAATATTTGATATAGTCTGGGTCTCTGCACGTTGCAGAAACGTGCTGCTACGTGCCCTCGTGACGCCCGCCCACCATTACGTCTTCTCAGAGAGTAACACGTGACCTGAGATGATTCACCTCCACTCACTTCCTCCTCCGTTCAGATAAATTTGGGCCTTTTACAGTTAGATGTTGAAATAAAGAGGCTGGGCACAGCACGAAGAGACAAAACACGACACAAACACGCTCATTTCCTGAGGCTCTCTGGTTTATTTCACACGAACACTTGTTGTTACTTTCTCTCGTTGACAGTAAAAGCTTCATCAGGTTGTGAAACTGCTACATGATCAGCTGACAAGGCTTTTTTTCGTTGTGAAACACACGACACGCTCATTAGGGTGGGAGTATCATCTCATATTTGTTTAATCATCTTTGAGTTTACGAAGGGGGCCGTACTATTGATGGTGCGTTCAAAGCTCCTTGGATCTACTCACGGTCAAATTACTGCTATCATTAATACTAATGATACCGTACACTTGTTTTGTTCTTTATTTTAACAGAATGCTTCACAAGATAATAAAACAACAAATCAAATATTAACATATATTTTTTAATTTTATTTGATCCATTTTATTATTAAAAGAACGTTTTAATAAAGGATTCAAAACCAGAAAAAAATAAGCATTTCACCCAGAATTTGAAATGGAAATTGTTGGTAAATGTTTAAAAGTGTAAACTATAGTATGGTGCCCAGAGAAAGATCATGTGATGTGATATGTTATGCTTGGTTACGATATGTTATATGTTATGTTACATCACATTATGTTACGCTATGTACACTTTTCATTGGACCAATACATGATCAATCAGAAATAATTGTTTTATTTTAAGTTTCATCTTCTAATCTGAGGGTGTTGGCCCCCAGCCTAACTTCCATGTCGAAAATCGTATTTACCATTTTCTCCTGTGGCGTGAACGCAGCACTGCGGTGATCACCTAATGACGTCAGACCGGCGTGCAGCGCTAGTTACATCACGGAGCCGGCGCGTTGCTTCCTGCTGCTGCGTGCGACCTGAACAGACTCGTGAAGAGAAAATCTCCGGAGATTTTGTTCCCATCTGATCCAACCAGAGACACTTGAAGGAAACAGGTAGGAGCCAGACCTCTGCGCAGGATCGATCAGCTGTTAGGACTGAAATCTGCTCTGGATCTTTGATTCTCGCTCATTCTCTCTAATGTGACGTGTGCTCGGGCTGTAAACCACTTTGAATGACTGTTCGTGTTTTATTGTAACCGTACAATGGCTGGTGGGGGTTAGAATCTGGTGCACTTGCAGTTATTTAGGCCTTTAAAGAGGGTGAGAGTCCTCTCTGCCCTTCAGGGGGTAACCTCTGAGATCTGCATGTGGTGTGTCAACTTCAGGTCAGAACAGAAGGTTACAAACCAACTGTGGATACTAACTTGAACTGTATCGATCAGTATCGATCAGCCTAAAACTTTGAGATGATCCAAAGTGAGGTTTCGGATTATAGTGAGGACTCAACTGATGGAGCTAGCATGCTATGGTTTTTTGGGAGTATATAAATATATTATATATAATATATTATATATAATATTGAACTTTTCCTCGTCTTTTCAGTCAGGATGTCTGCCTACACTGAGAATGAGTCCAAATTCATGCGGAAAGCCAAGGAGAATCCATTTGTTCCAGTGGGTGAGTACATGATAACATCATCAAGAGACCGTTAGTTAGATAATCTCACATTCAATTTAAAACCTTCTTATTAAAACAGACTTGTGTTTGTCTCAGAGGAGCGATGTTTGTGGAACCCTGTCGTTTACACATTTCCTCAGTTAAAGTCAACGCACCCTGATTTTAACTGTAGATTGAACTTTATTTGTGGGGCTCCTTGCAGGACTAGCAGGATTCTTCGCCATCGTTGGGTACAGACTGATGAAAATGAAGACTCGAGGAGACACTAAAATGTCAGTGCACCTGATCCACATGAGAGTAGCTGCCCAGGGCTTTGTGGTTGGAGCCATGACTCTTGGTACGTAACCTGCAGGTTTCACTTTGTACCACAATGTATTTTTTCTGATTACCATTTTAAGCCTAGTAACATGTTTAGACTAACACTCATTACAGACGTTATATTCTCTGAGTATTAACAGACGGATGTGTCATCTATCAGATTCGATCTTTTCTATATGGTTTCAGTTTATTTTCTCTTTTTAACCCAGCTACATGTTTTTGAGTCATGTTGTTTGTTCGATGGAGTATTAGAGCCATATGCTAGAGAAAGAGTATAAAGTCGTTATAGGGGAGTAAATCGTAATAATATGAGAATAAGGTTGTAATTAAATGGGGAAAAAGGTCCTAAAGAGTTAAGGAAATAAGCAGCAAGGGGAATACATGCTCACCAGAGATCAAATCCCCCTGGATCCAAATTCTTGAACCACACGCAGATGTAGCCAATGTTAGCCTTCCATTCCTCCTCCACTAAAGGGTTGCTTCTTTCTTAAGAATAGAGATATATATAACTTAACAGAATGCTCCACATCCCTCATTTAAAAACAGACAGCAGGCTGATCCTCTGTTATTCCCCTGTAAAATTCCCCGTGTTCTAAAATTACGACTTAACTCTTATAATGACTTTTTTCTTGTGATGTTGCAAACTTATTTTCTTAAAAATACAATTTTATTCCTGTAATCTCAGCTTTTTAAAATTCACTGTAAATCGCCCTAATACTCCCTTGTAGGTTTGGAATAACACTCATCAAATAATATCTAGATGGAGCAGGATAGCTCCTGGTTCCATTATGACTTTTACTCGTCAATGTAGATATGAGAGGTGTCATTTAACTCATTCCTCTCTGTTTTCAGGAGTCCTCTATACAATGTACAGGGATTACATTGTAAAACCCAGGGAATTGAAAGCAGTGGAGAACAAGTGAACCCGGCCTCCTACACCGTTCCCTGTCCCTCAATATAATCTCCTGTTAAGGTGTGTAGGGTGTTTATCTTTGCAGGTGCATTTTATCTTTGGAATGCACACATCCTGTCAGTAGCTCACCTCATACTGTAAATACCTATAATTTATTGACTACACTTCTGAACGTCTAAATATTACCCAGAGGATCAAGCTTCCAGTTCTGTGTTGAGAGTGACGTGTCTGATCTCAGCTGTTGGAACACTGGTCACTCTGTGTGTTTGTGGATGTAAACCCAGCTGGTTCCATCAGTCTGGAGGTTTTTTTTTACTTCACTTTTGAACGGGTAAATATTTTTAGAAAATGTAGCATATTTGAAAAACAGTTTGAGCAGGATGATTAAAAGACAACCAGCAACGCCAGGAAGCCTGATCAATGTATTTTATTTTATTTCCGTATTCTTGTATGATGGAATTTGAGGATTTTTTTTGCCAAACGAAATGCTTGTTTGTACCTTAGCCATTTAAAAACTAAAAAGAAAGAAAATGCATACAAATGCATTTAAGGCATCTTGAGGAAGACGTTGACTACACAGGTCTGAGCTCACATTCATAATACTATTTGAAAACAAGAAGTTTTTTTTCACCATAACATCATTCCATAAAACACTTTTTTAATAATCACAAGTAAATAAAAAATGTAAAAAGTAAGACATGTTCAAAACATTTCTTGAAGAAGTAAAATATATAGTTTTATACAAATTGTAAAGGCCACGTCTTTTTTTTTTTTTCAATTTCTATCATCGTTAACAAGAGTCCAGTATTTAAGCTCTCTTGAGTAATACAGTATAAACTGACATCTGAACCTAAACAATATCTATTATGCTTGAATAGATGCCTTGTTAAATTATAAATGAAGTTGAGTTTTGAATGTTGTGTGGAAATACAGAGGAAGTTATTTTTGAATATGTTTCCTTTTTTTTCCGTAAATAAAAGTGACCAGTCTTCTAATTCTGAAATGTTGCAGTGTGTACCTTTTAAGTACTATTACTAGTAGTAATAATAATGATAGAAAAGTACATTTTAGTTGATTGTACCCAATAAAATGCCAAATGACTCTGACAAGTTTCGTACTTTTAGCTGCTGCTGAACGAACATTTTCGCTGATCATTTCCCTGTGCTACAGTAGGTGTCCCAAAAAAATCCAAACAATAAAACTATTGCATATTATTTGAACACAAGCCTTCCACTCCCATCAAACAAAAGACTCCTGTTCTCCATTACTGATGAGTCAATGTTTTATGCTTTATCACTTCCCTGTGTTGAGCAAATGCTGTAAAAGGCTGTGTCATTGTGGCTTTGCAATCCTGGCAATGACGAACGTTCCTCACAACAGAGAACACAGTGACACCTGAGATCCACTTCGTTTTTTGCAACTATCGTCTTTCACCCGCTCAAAAGTTTTGCCAGTTTCTTTAGTTGTTCCTGGAATTTACATCGTGTAATGTCTCAGATGACTGTGAAACTAAGACATAGAACAAATAAATACAGTTATTAAAAATAATCTTAGAATCTAGAATCCTAAACACAAACCACTCCCTCCTGCAGTATTGTTCTAATAATGCACCACAGGGTGAAGTAACACACTTTGTTCAAATATCGTCTTCAAATCAACCAAACTAGGGCATATGTAGGAATAGTTTGCATCAACTTTCAAGGTTTGATTACGTTTCGTTTCCAAAAGCATTGTGAAATAAATGTATATATTTTTTGAATACTTTTTGATTTATATATATAAATTATGTTTTATTATTTTACTTTTAGATTCTCCTCTTTACAAACAAGGCTTTGAATGAGCTGGGATTGAGTTACATAGCTGGATTTATAGTTAACTACTATATAACTACTATAAAACTTAAGCCATTTCTCTTCACTTCAGCCTTTAACTCGATCTTGCACTTGCCAACAGTAGAAGAACTTCTCCTTATTCCTATGTTACTTCAATCTGTTCTTTGTTCTCTGTTTCTCTTGTATAAATTCCTTTTTAACATAATTTTATTTTATCTATATTATATGTAAAGAACTTTGAGCTGCATTTCTTGAAAGGTGCGATACAAATAAAGTGTATTATTATTTTTCTTTAATAATAAAAAGAACAATAATAATATAACGATATATTATAATAAATTATAATAAAAGTTTGTATTTAAGATTATTCAAAGCTCCCGGTTATTTTTTTTAACATGGAGGTGTGATGAAGACCCGCCCCCTACTCCACTTCTGATTGGCCCGCCGTATACACTCTAACCAATCATCACTCTTCAAGCCTAAACCAACCAACCAATGAGGGGGGCAGCTATCAGAGTGACAAGGGAGGGGCGGGATTTCGTGACTTCATTCTTGTTCCCGCGAGATCTTTGTCTTTGGAGGGCGGTTGCCATGGACACAGAAGCGTCGCAGTCAATGGGGAAGCTGCTTCACTTTCTTCAGCAGTCAAACAAAATGAAGCAGCGACCAACAACATCCTCGTTTATCACTTAAATAAACCACAGGTGAGGTTTTGTATTTGATCTGTGTTCTTATCTTTATTACATCACAGAAACCTGTGGAGTAGTTTCACTATTAAAGTCAACGCTAATTGCTTTGCACGTCGTTACCTGGCAATTACTGGTGTTTTGCTAAACATCTCTGGAGGCAGATTCAACCTGTGATGTGATAAATTCACACCAACAATCCTCAGTAACATGCCTGACAGCTTTTTGTCTTTGCACAACAGCAATTGTCACCTTGCTTTGCTGTCACAGCCAGTGACACAAATTTAAACTCATTTGCAATCGCGTATCGTGACTCTGTCTCCCAGAAAAACTCAACAATCGATGGAGTGACGGTGGCAGAACTAGTAAATGTGAAGGAAATAAAACCAAAACTGTGTAACTTATGTGTGCAGCCTATACAAACTCCACAATGTATTCAGGATATCATGAAATTCCCTTTCTATTTATAATTACTTTACACATACACAACATAAATTATATATGCTTTTTTAAATTCATGATATTGATTTCTTTAGATAATTTCCCACCATTATTTTCTACTTATGATGATATGTGTCGCAGATCATGGACGGCGGTGATGAGCTGAACGAGTTGCGGCTTCAGTTCCAAACACTGCAGAAACAGCAGGAGAAAAGAAAGCTGCACAGGAAGATGGAGAAAGAACCAGAGAAGCTTAATATCAAGGTTTCACAGGAGGATTCAGATGTGCTCAAACAAGACATTCAGTTAGACAACCTGCCTGCAGACGACAAGTGAGTCTCACAAAGGCTGAATTCAATTTTGTTTTCCTCAATGGCAACTTGACTGTCTTTGGGACTTACTTAAGGTTTGGAATCTTCATCTTCCGCGTAAACAATCTTGGTTTTTAACTTTGATTATCTTCCGTTAGACTTGTGCAGGATGACAAGCAGAAGTTTCTTGATCAGCTGCGAGAGCTCAAAGATGAAAATGGTCGTCTCTTCAAACTTCTCGGAGAAAGGGATTTTGAAATTAAACACCTGAAGAGGAAAAGAGAAGAAGAACGACTGGTCTTTGCAGGTGTAGATACAAAAAAACCATAAACTTACTTTGCACCACAGAGATGATGACTTATTAGCTCACCTGTTCTTCATCGTCAACTCCTCCATTCAGGCACCTCCGGCTTGGCTGGGGACGTAGCAGCCACCAGGATTGTTGAACTGTCCAAGAAGAACAGAGAGCTGAGCGCTGAGGTCGAGCGAGAGAAGACCAAGTCCAAGCAAAACAGCAACAGAATCAAAGAGCTTGAGAAAGAGGTAACAAGCTTAGTGTCAATGATGATTGAAGTGAAGAATAATTCAATATAATCCTAATGTTCTGCTCCTTTCTCTAGCTGCAGTCTGCGTTGGTGCGCTCTCCTCCTGGGCAAAACACAGACACAAAATCACAGCTTAAGACATCATCAGAAGACTGTGAGGTATTAAAGAAGATGCTGTAAAAATTGACCAACATTTATGTGTCTTTTTAACTATGATGGAATCAAATCTAAAATCATTTACCATTCGATTGCAAAAGCAGGAGAATCCAGCGGTGAAATCTCTGCAGGAGAAATTATCCGCTGCCCAGCTGAAAATGGCTGAATACCGAAACCAGGTCCAATCCCTCAAACAGGAGGTGAAAGTAGCTCAGAAGGTAGAATTTGTTTTCTGTCTTAAGTCAACCTGCTTGAGTGGAAGATCATGTATTTGTATGATTAATCATCAGTAACCTCTAATCTGAAGTCTGTCCTGCTGCTGTAGGTTTTAATCAGTGAGGTTGGAGAGGAGGTCAACCTTCAGCAATTACTGAGCTGCCCAGGGAGCTTCAGAGGTCGCGCTCAACAGATACTGGTTCTTCAGACGAGGGTAAGAATCAAATTAAATTACATCCTAAATCAGGATGTGCTTCTCAACTTTAAACCACACAGTTAATCACATTAATAGACTGCTTTTCAAACTCTGATTGAGGATTAGGGCCGTCATGATCAATAAAAAATAATGATACTGTTATTAAAGTTATATCAATTATAGCGATTACATCAGTCAGTTTTGTTTATTGTTGATTAAGTTTATTAAGCTCAAATTATTTCTAAAAATACCACTAATACTAATATTTACAAGGGATGTGAAGATCCGCTGCTGGGCAGAGCAGTTGTGGTTAGATTTTCCCATTATAATTTCCATATTAATGATTTTGGAGACACGGTATTGATTTGCACAACATGAGAATTATTGACACAATATCAATAATTCCTGTTTAATTATGGGTCAATACAATGTAAAAATAAATATTGGGCTGTTGTTCAACAGGTGCGGGACCTTGAGCAGCAGCTGAACCAATCGAGTCAGCGCCGACAGCCGAGCGTCCTGAGTGAAGAGGACGAGTGTCTGGGCACGGGGGTCCTTCTGAAGACCCCTCCTCAAGAGAGGAACCTCAGCTACATCCGCACCATCGAGAAGGAGAAGAGGGAGGTGTTCGAGGTGCGTATACTGGTATGAGCAGGATTGAATGTATTGAAATATTATGTTATTAATGTAGGGAGGCCTTGCTGTCTGGTATAGAGAATCTCAGTGGAATATGAGAAGCTGCTGAAAGACCACGAGGACGTGAAGAAAAAGATGGAAGCCTCGAAAGCCAGGAACAAATCTCTGTCTGCTGAGATGAAAACTCTGAAGGTCCAAGTTTCCACGCTACTAGAGAAGGGCAAACATGATAATGAGCTTGTGGATGCTTTGCTGGTAAGGAACTACATATACTTTATATACTCAACATTTATAAACGGTAATGTATAGACACACTGTAGAATTCCTTATTTAACAGTCGCTGTTTTGAAAGCATCACCAATTTTTAATGATATATATAACCTATAATCATTTCAGCAGGAAAAAAAGACTTGTTTTCAGTTTAACCACTTTGCAATATGGGGTTAATTCTGGAGGTTTGAACAAGTTTTCATTTGTTTTAAACATTGTGGACAACACAAGCATTCAAACAGCTGTTACATGCAAGGGGTCTATGCAACAACAGGAATACATTTACTTCATGAATTAACTATGGGTAGTTATGGTTAGTTTATGGTTTAGTTAATACAAAATTCAGTTTTTGCTCCACCTGCCAAACAACACTAAATATTGAGGGATTTCATGTTACATTTATCAGGTAAAAAAAGAAAGAAGGATATTCGATGATGAGCCCAAGCTTCCCCACATTGTTCTATGCAATACCTGCTATCTTGTCTCCCACTGGCAGAAGCAGCAGACCCAGATGCAGGAGGTGCTGAGACGACTCAGCCAACAGCAGAACGATCCGAGCAAGGAGCTCCAGCAGAGCCTGAGGCTCTTGCGGAGCAGCGATCCTGCAGAGCACAACTCTCTCATCCAGAACCTCAAGCAGATAGTTGCTGAGAAAGAAGAGACAATCAAAGAACTGCAGGAGGAGATCCAGCAACTCTCTATCCAGGTGAGGAAAAAACAAAAGTACTGTTTTATTTTACATTTTGACAAACTGCACTAATTTTGGATTTGAGCAGGTATTTGAAGTAATCCATGTCATTCAAACAAAACCAGTGTTTTTGTGCTGTGTCAAAAAGATTGTGTTAAATATGTAACAGGAAGAGGGACAGTCCCGCCTCAAGACAATTTGCAGTGCAGGCTTTCCGCCTGAAGAGGGAGACATTAACAAGAGAATAACGTCTTCAGGGTACGTACGCTAATGGAAATCTTGCTGAAAGATAATTAGAGGATGGAAATGTGATGATGTTCATAAGACCATTCATTTTACTTTCATCTTAAACTAATTTCTTATGTTGCATTTGGACAGAGCTGTGAGAGTGGGAAAATGAGGGTTAATCATTTTATCTCTGGTGCCTCAGTCCATTGTGTTAATATGACTCTGTCTTTTTTTCTAGTTCACTTTCTAAATTCGGTCATAAACTGGTGCTGCCTACTGTGAAAAGTAGTTTAGAATTCAAGTAAGTGGACATAAAGCTTCTCTATTTATACTTTTCCTGGAACCTTGTTATGCTTAGTGAAGTAATTAACAGCACAAATTAAGTGTTTTTTTTGTGTCCTTCTGTTCTCAGGGGTCCAGGTTCTTCAAAATGTCCACAATGTTCAGCCGATGTTAGTGCGCTCATGACACAGTGTAGTGAATATAAAACCCTCTGTGTGGAGAAGGACAGACTCTCTGAGCTGGTGAACGTCCTACAGACAAAGTAATTTATACTCTGAAATGTTTTTTCCATTTTATCAATTCATTTGTTTACGTTAGTCCCACTCGGTGTTGAAACATACATCTCTGTGAAATCATTTTCAGAGGTCACTGTTTTCTGTTATTTGAAATCTATTTCTACTGATTCCAACAAAATGTCACAAGAGAAAGCAGGAGGACACTTTGGGGCAGGAGCAACTCTATGTGTAATCTTCTAGCAAGAACCATTTCATGTTACATTTGTCATTCCAGCTGTGTGTCAATAGAATAAACAACAGTTTGTCTGCTGACAGCGTCGATATATGAAGAGTTTGTTTTGCAGCAGACACCCTGATTTACCTGAAGGACAATGAATCCTTGAAATGTTTTCTTTTCACTTGGCAATTCTCATTTTTCACTTTGTGCATCAAACCTTTTTTATCAAGGTTTGAGGAAATGCTGCAGCACTCCACCACAGGGACATTCTGTAAATCTGTGGCCCATTGTATTGTACATGCACTATTTCAAGGCCATAAACACTTATGGAAAAATTATTGCTTTCTGAACACTGCAGCTCTTGGAGTTTTATTTTAAGATACGTTACAACCTTCAGCTTAGAGTATATGTGGCTTAAAAGTAACCAAAATATAACATAATATTCTAACTTAAAAATATTTGACATAAAAAGGGAAAGCTTATCTAGATTTATTTGTGCTCATGTACATCTAAAGTCCATTCTACTGTCACCATTAAGATAAATGGCCGCATGTTTATCTTAACTCATTTGTAACTGACAGAATCCTCTTATTTGAATCTTCCAGAGAAAAAGATTCGACCCAGAGGTGTACGGAGGCCGAGCACAAGTATCAGGAGGAGCGCCGCAGGATGGTGGTCCTGGAGCAGCAGCTGGAGAGGACGAAATTAGATTCAAAGTGAGGTCTGTGCAAGCAGCAAGGGTAGAACTCGTATGGCAAGGCTCAATTACAGCTTATATTTAATACTCTGACATATAAATTTCTTCTTTGGCTGTCATGACGATAAAGCTCAGGATCAGTGTCTCTGAGCATTAGGATGGCAGGACTCTATAAACAATAGTAAGTGTCCATAGACAAACACGCCTCCTATGGACAACACTCACTCTAACCCTCACGTCTGGACGACACTGAGACGTCCACGTTGCTCTTATTTTTTTGTCTCATGGCTGCTCATTCAGATGGAGGTAACGGAGGTGCTGAGGGCATCGCCACAGAGCACTCTCCACTGTGAACTGTAGCTCTGCAGTGACGTGATGAGACAAGTCAAGCATGTTTTCCTGCAGGCTCTGTGACAGCAGAGACAAGACACTAACCAGGGGACCTGGCTGGTCCCTGCTCAAACTCACGTCCAGCTGAGCCCTACCTTCTGCTGTCACACGTGTCAAACAGCAGCCTGTAGGAAACAGGCTCTCCTCCTCCCCCCTGCTGCACAAACAACATACAGATCTCCTCCTCCTCCTTTTTCTACTTACGAACCCTCAACAACAGCTTATGACTCTTCCTCTGCACGTTCGTGTGACCTCAGTTTAACCACTTGAGTACCTTGAGTTCAATCCTAATGGCAGCAGACATGTGTTCTTACCGATTATAGAAACGCTTGATGCTGATAGGATATCTCCCCATGGTTTCATATCTTGTCTGCTTACTGCTTCATAAATGTCACATTCTATTAAATGAATGCATGTACTTTTGCACCGCTGGCAACTTCAGGTGCAGTTACAGGTGTAGAGAGCAGCAATGCAGGTTTTCAAGTATTTTTGTAAACCAAGGAGACGTCCAAATCTTCACCAGATGTTTTGAATATATTGTTTGCCTTCTCGGCTGTTACCCTCTGAGAGATGTGAGTTGTTTTGGCTCTAGATGGTCGTACGTAAATGTGTGACAGGCCAATCCAAACAGTAAACACCTCCGTTAAGTCCCCAAAAAGCTTGAATATTCCTTTTAAATATTAGTGTTAATCATTTCTGACTTGAAACCAGCTGTGTGGGAATAGTGGTTGAAAATGAATGTGGACTCAAGCTGCACAAACGCCAGCTGCAGTCCTCCCTGTGTTCCCCAGAGCACGTCACACGCACTGCACGTATGTGATCTTAAACTCTTCATCCAAAGGTTTTCTGGATGCGCGTATCCTGGTGGGAGTGGCCCTCACATTCATACAAACATTCATCCTAACATCCGAGTTATTTTCTTCCGATGAAGCCAGAAGGATTTCAGCAGAAACACCCTCCTCTTCTCCTCCCCCCACATCACGCTTAATTTAAAACCGTGGCTGAGTTAGTGTGCTGCTTCAAATACCGCACTATTTCTTCCAGTACCCTGTGGGAGATTGGCAGGTCCCCATTGGACTGAGCGAGAAAGTGCCACAAGACAAAAATATCAGCGTTCGGGACATGATGAAGAAAGCCTTTATGCTCAGAGTAACAAAAAACAGCTTGTGTTGAATACCTCCCGGATAGAAGGTGAGGCGCCCTTTAATGTAGCCGAGTGAGATGTGTCACTGGAGGAGCAGATGAGATACCAGAAGCCTCACGACCACGTGCTCTGCAGGTTTTGCCAAATATATATCAAATGTAGCAGTGTGCATCAGAAAAGGTGTTGATGGAGCAAATACTAGTCACGGTCCTGAACTGCATCTAATTCCAGGGAAAATGTTTAACTCAATAAATTTTTTTTTTTTTTTTTTATATATA
The DNA here is from genome assembly GCF_024713975.1 of Paralichthys olivaceus. Classification (NCBI taxonomy): domain Eukaryota; kingdom Metazoa; phylum Chordata; class Actinopteri; order Pleuronectiformes; family Paralichthyidae; genus Paralichthys; species Paralichthys olivaceus. The sequence continues at coordinate 7,797,446 of NC_091108.1, read as the reverse complement.
TATCTGCCGGGACACAACTTTACAGACAAATGAAGTCAGTGTTTTTAGCATGCAGAATATTTTACTGAAGCTTTTATTTTGAATGTGTGATACATGATAGGAGCAAGGTCACAATGCTTATTGCTGTTCAATATCCATTTCACTTTAAAATCATTTTTGCGTTAAAGATTAACACAACAACTGCTGACTTCAGTCATTAGAGTGTCATCACTTCCAAATAAATTACACCCTGCCAAACAATTTTAATATTGTTTTATGAAGCTGTATTACGCAGAAAGGTGTAGATTTATTCCAAAATGCCCAATAACCCACCAAACCAAACACAAACTTATGTAAACACAGCATACGTAAACAGCCTCACCTATTTGTCATTCCAGGTTTGAATGACTCCTTTCTCCATCCTTCTCCTCAGAGGTATTCCCTCGTTCTGGACCAATGCTTCCTGCAGACCATTGACTGCATCCAGAAACTAAAGTAAATAGTGGAGCTGTGAACGCAGAGGTTAAAGTTAGCCATCAGTATATGAGGGATCTGTGAACTTAAGTCAGGCCAGAAAACGGTTTGTGCCTCTATGAGTCCATTCATCTCCCAGTGCCTCTCATTTACATGTAATGGAAAGAAAATAAACAGCAGATCCCTAATGTGCTCATTTACAGTAAGTAGGAGCAGAATAATAAGCTTTTATCTTAGCAGCGCTAAAGCAATGATAAGCACGTGTTTCTTTTTCTAAATGAAGTGTTCCTGTTTAAGTATACAGGAGTAAAACTGTCGTTGACATCGATTTCAAACATCAGGGACAGAGTTGTGCACTATAGCTGCTCACAACTTATAGAGACATGTTGATGAGACGAGCTCCATCAGCAGATGATCCGATCTTGTTTTTGATCAATGCCTCATGCTCTTATTTCAAATGTTTGTGTGAGAGTGCAGAGTGGTATCATGTCAACACTGTACTGTCAAGGCTTTTTTTTGTAATTGTGTTACATTTAAAAATAGGTGTCATCACTCTATGGCATTGTGGTTGGTCTTGTACTTTATATTAAATGCCCTGCAACAATGCAATGTGAAGCCAAAAATAATAAAACTTTTACTTAAACCCAACATCTTTTAAGTCTCTTTCATATAGTACATTTTCAATTGTGGTTGTTAAAGCCCAGGTGTGTAATAGACTTCACAGAAAAGTGATTTCTGTGCATGTGGAGTAAATAGAACTGCGATAAATACAGCAGCATCCTAGAGACAGCACTGTGAATTTAAATATGAAAGTGAAAATGGAAAAAGAAATGTATTGTTCTATATTGAATCCAGAAATACATCCATACTGGTGGTGGCATTGCTGCAGAAGACACCAGCTGTGCTACATAACAGACTTTGAAGGACAACAGTGCAAAGGCACAGAGAGCAAACTGACACAAAAACAAAGTGACACTGAGATGGTGACAACCCTGCTCAGAAAACTGCCATATTTTGAAAAAACGTCAGTAGCCTGAGTACCACCCCCACCCCCCTACTGTTGCTGTAGAAACACATCTGTCACCGCTGACTCACGGCTTGTCTTGTGCGTGCACCCCCCCCCCCTTGAACGGTAAAACAATTTTCTCACTCAAATTGGAATCGCTCTGTGTCGTATCAAGCGGACCATGGAAATGCTGTTGTCTTGAATACAACAAACCACCGCTGTCAGAGAATACCCACAGTGTGCACATTGAAGGGATAGTTCACCCAAAAATGAAAGATTCACTCATTATCTCACCACCATGCAGATGGAGGGGTGGGTGAAGTGTTTGAGTCCACAAAACACTTCTGGAGTCTCAGGGGTAAACAGCTCTGCAGCCAAATTCAATACAATAGAAGTAAATGATGACCAATTTTTCAAATAGAAAAAAACATGGCAGGGTAATTTCAGCCTAAATGTCCTCTGTGATCCACACACTAACACGGCTCCAGAGGGGATAACAGAGGACATGTAGACAAAACATGGTGTACATTACGCCATTTTGTGGCAAATTTGATTGATGGGGCTTACGGACAGTTCCATGACACAACAGCAGCAGTATGAAGGCATTTTATGCTTTTTTTTTTTGTTTTATTACGTTTGCATAAGGAGTGACCATTTACTTGGCTGCAACACTGTTTACCCCTGAAACTCCAAATGTGTTATGTGGAATCAAAGACTTCACCCCCCCCCCCCCCATCAGCATAGTGATGAGTAGATAGGTACATTTTCATTTGTGGGTGAACTATTCCTTTAAAGGTCCAGTGTGTAAGATTTAGGTGAAAGGGAACTATTGGCAGAAATGTAATGTGGAATATTTCTCATGATGTTTTCACTAGTTCGTTTCATCTAAATTTTATGAATTGTAGTTTTCTTTACCCCAGAAAAGCCCCTTTATATTTAAATACTTAACATTTACATCGAGGGGACCCTCTCTATGGAGGCCGCCATGTTTTTTTTTTTACAGCTGTCCAGACTGAACAAACTAAACAACTTTTGAGTTTTTATGACAACTGAAGCTACCACAGGTTCTTTTTCATGTTTGTAAGAATGAGGTGTGGGGTGTTCAGCTGCAACATGCAATTTCAACACTATATCACTAAATTCTACACACTGTACCTTTAAGACCTATGTTCGCTATTTATGACCAAAATACGAAGGAAATGGACCTGAGCTGGAGATGTGAATCACTGGTTGTGTCATCGCTGGTGCATATATCCTTAATGTGACGACCACATGACAGTCACAGACAGTGGTGCTGAACTGTGATGCTGACTGTAGCTGCAAGGCAGAGAGCCGCAGTGAGGTGTGGGCAGGCCCCTTAACGAACACTGTTGTTGAACAAGTCCTTTAACACACACTGATATAATGGCACTGACTGTTTGCTCACTAATATGATGTGCCAGTGGGATCTGCTGCCTGGGCACCACTGATCACAGGAGGATGACTTTTGTAGTTGTACAATTATCTGATTCTTCACATTAAAAGAAAGCAGAAATAATTGGGAGAGACGAAAGATGCCAGCTGAGCCACCGTGACACCCCAGGAGGCTGCTTTACTGCTCAGAGAAATACAGTCTGCGGGTGTTTCATGAATATGAATGTATGAAGTTTTGTATGGACAACAATCACCTCCCCCCAATAATGCTTAGAGGATCCTTACTGTGTCTTCAAAGGTTCATATGCTGTCGCTCTTTGTGTAGCCTTCTATGTAAAATATATTTCAAGCTTTGGAGATAACCCTACATCAGTTTCATACAGTATATCACTCTATTGAAAAATTAGTGTATTCTGTCTGTCAGCCACTGTCGGTCACATCTGCCTCTGTCTCTCATCTACCAGGGTCCTCACATTAATATACCTCAACATTTCCAAGCCCCCTTGCTTGTCCTCTACCCCTTGATACCAGGCGTTAATGGCTCCAAGCGTGTTTTCTCTATCACATAGAATGTAGCTCAGCAGACGGCCAAAGGACGAAAATGTCAAACGCTCAGCAGTTGTCCCACTGGATGAGACCTTTTTGACCGTCCAGTCTTTTGAGGCTTAAAAAGGCTAAATGTTACTTTCAAAATCTTAAAGAGAAAAATACTGCTGCAGATGATTCATCCAGTCATCTTACGGTTTCAGCTCCACCTTTCAGGATTGTTCTGTGTAGCAACACACAATCTGTTGTGTTAAGTTAAAAAAAAGCCCTTTCTCATTAAGTTGTTCGCAACATTTGGTGGAAATTGGTAAAAACTAGAACAGTACTCATTCGAGCACATACCTCCACAAAAGGTCCTATCTCGCAATGATAAAGAAAGTGATAAACAATTCCTTGATTCGCCCCTTTCTTTGGATCTGTGTCAAAAGTTTGAGGAAATCCATTCAGTAGTTTTTGCGTCACCCTGCTGACAAATAAACAAATAAATGGACAGGGGTGAAAACATTACCTCCCTATCGTTAACATGAGGTGCTTCATATCAAGAAAATGAAAAAAAAAATCCTGAATACACTAGTTTTTACGAATCCACTTCAAAATGTTATGGATTCTTAGTTGGGTTGTTCGCTACAAAATTAAATGGAAATCAGTTCAGTAGTTTTTGAGTAATCATGCCAACAGATCGAGAATAAAAAATAAAAAAAGGTATCACAATTAGATAATTTCTCATTAGCATCACTGACCTTGGTAAAAACTGACACCTTACAATCACAGAATTGGCTTTCTGTCATAAAACTATCCTTGTCTGCAAATGAAATGTCAGTTTCCTGACACCCATTGCTTTGTTAACTATAACAAAAATAGAAATGCAAGCCTAGATCGGAGCCGAATTTCACAGATTTTCCTCGTCTGGCTTTGAACTGCCACTATAGTTTGAAGGAAAGAGTTAATGACAAAAGTTTTGTAGATACCAGAGTTAAAAACACAGCAGGCTTCCTGTATGCCACCATCTGAATGTGGTATCGCTGATCTAGGACTGGAACAGTGATTGCATTCAATACTGCTGACAAAAGCCAATCACTGGGAGCTATTTCTGAGTGAGACTGAGGACAAGGGTTCTCATTAAAACCAAAAACTCTCAGGATGGGGATATACTATTAATCATCATCCACAAAGTCAGATTCAAGTGTGTTCTTTAAGTGTGAGGTCCGTGAACAATACAGACGCAGAGTGGCTGTCATCTGGGGATTTTTTCTGGAACTAAAATCTCTGATGACAAGATATTTTATCACCACTAATTACAGAATTAGGATGATGAAATGGTTGAGCAAATGGAAAAATGAGGAAGAATCCACTTTGACTTATAGATGAAGTTTGCTTCTGCTTGTCTCTCTACTGTCATTCAACTGAGATTCCTGTGACTTAAAGTTTGTGTGATTAGAAGATGAGTTTGGGTAACTGAGCCTCCTTTTTTTGGCTTTGGCATCTTAATAAATTGATATTTGATTGTTGTTTTTGAAGCTTGTCTTTTGTAATTGTGTTGTATTGATGCTAGGCCAATCCAGAGTTTCCTGTGGTGTTTGCATCTGTGAAACTTCTAAGAGAGAAACCACAGTCATCCTAATTTCTTCTTTACTGTTGTGCACACAAAGAAAATAAAGAAAACCTGAAAATATTTCATATTTAGGGATTCAAATTATTATTTTTTTTCCCTATGGTAATGTTTCACAAAAGTACTATTTTCACTGTGGGTTGCTTCTTTTATTTATTTTGTATTTAAAACAGACAACATAACAGTCTTCATGGATAGTCGTAGTCGTATGGATAAAGGCAACACACATTCCGTACACACACACAAAAAACAACAACTTGAAATGACAATTTTTTTTTTCCCACCTGAGTCGATCCCTAATGACTCTTGCCAAAGTAATTTAAATCCAACCCTTTCTGTCCTCAGGCAGGTGCGTATTAAAATTGGATTTCTCGGTTCTGTTGCTCTTCCTATTTTTCCAAAGCTGTGTGAATATTTTTTTACACTCCAGGCAATAAAGATGATGAAACTCGCAGCCATTTGCCTCACTGTCCTGCGCAGGGCCATCCTCGTGTTTAACTGTGCTTCCCCTCCCCCCACGTTGTGTGAACTGTCCCCAGCAGGATGAGCTGGTTGTAAACCACACCAGGTCTATTAATTAATTAATGTAGCCTAACTGCAGGGCTGCCTCTCCCTCCATTGTAGTGGAGCAGTTTTCAGCTGGCTGCAGTGGTGACGGTGGCTGGTGATTCTTTGGGTTCCTGCAGTGTTGTGGCAAAAAGACAGGAGATATAGGGACGAGCAGCAGCAGACAACTGTAGATGGGAGGAAGCAGTCAGCACCATAGGCACCATTAATCAACCAGGGCCATTGTGGTCCTGTCCTGTACACGGGCGCCAGTACGGGCAGGCAGGCAGACAGAGAGAGAGGAGGTGGTAGAGAGCGAGGAGCATAGGGAGAGGGAGAGAGGGGGCAGGGTGGCTGCAGGGAGAAAGAGGGGCAGAGGATGGTTGGGGATCAGCCTGTATGTCCACCTCAGCCCCTGCTGCGGGGCTGGGGAGCAGTGCTGCTGTCTCAGTGCTTGTCCTCCGTGTTTTCCCAGATCCCGGATCCCGAGGTAAGAGCCTGAATGCATCACTGTGTCCTCCACAGGTTCCTCTGGAGGGAATATCCTGAGGGTTTCTCTGTGATGGGTGCAGGTGCTTTTCCGTTTAAAACGTAGCTTTGTGTGATTTACGGTCGATGTTTGGTCGCCAGGGCTGTTGCTTCACTTGCCTTTTTAAAACGTGATTTGACGTTAAAACCTGACACACTATCAGGTTTGTACATGAACATCGAAGGGACACGTGTTTGAATGGGTGCATGGGAGGATGAATACGATGAGTCCTGGCACGAACAAGTTGTTTTTGTGCTCCTGGGCTCAAGAGAGGAGGGTTACATTGCACCTAACATTACTACTTAGATATAACAACAAACACAGCATCTGAAATCCATTTTGTTTTCTTAAAAATAAGATAAGAGGCAATTTACTTACATCGTGAAAACATGACTGAATGGACAAAATATCATCACCATTGCTGTATAGTGTAATTATACAGAAATCTATAACATAAACCGAATTAATTAAAAATCAAAACTTGTGGTTGTATATTATGGAAATCATAAACAAACTAAGAAGAAGAAGAAACCAGCTCTAATATTGTGATATGCTGAATTTTGATGCTGATTAAGGGCAATATGTCTAAAAAATGTGAGAAGAAACTTCCACAAGCAGCTGGCGAGAGGCTGCTCGACACCAAAAGCAGAGGCGTGATCAAGCTTGTGTTGGTAACAGATGTTGCTCAGTAAACAAATGTGATGTTCATACTATAACTATCGAGGTCTATGTTGCATAGGTCTCCGCAGTTTGTTTTACATAAGGCTTCTCTGTGGATGGTGTGCTTCCAATATTGATCCTCTGTCTTCAAATAGACATGGCAAAGCTGAGAAAAACGAAAAGGTTGGGTATACCAATGCACGTATTTTATAGACCATAGAAAAGCAGCTTTATATTCTGACAAATCAACACACACTACAAACCTTATGGTCACAAACTTGTATTCATAAGTCCCACTCTTACTGTGGCACCTTTCTATACAGAATATTTTAGTAAATGATAACTTGGTCATAGGTACTTCATGTGCAAGTATCCCAGTGCTGATTTATGTTAATCTTTATGTAGCGAACAAATCAACCATCCAACAAAACAAAATATGTAATAATTGTGATGTATGATTACCATGAGGTAACTTGGGGTCACTGTGATTCTGAGTTTGTGCTGTTTGTTCCCACCAAAACAAAACTTAAAGCCACTAATCTCGCCACATAATATGCCCCTCCAGAGAGGAGGACTTAGAATTACATAATCTCACTTGAGGCAAAAGGAATTGCTAAATATCCTCATCAAGGATAATCCTTCTGTGGGAGTCACAGAACCGCAGCACAGAATTCATTCAGATCATTTTCTTTGCAGCATCTTTGCTGAGGTTCACAGTCCCTCTTGTGTCCTCCACTGGAGACAAACAGTAGAAGCCCCGAAAACAGCTTGTAGTCACATTTGTCATGTTGGCTCACTAACGAGTATCAGGTCCACACAGTAAAAGCAGGTTATTTTTATCCTGATCGCACAAAAGACATTTGTTTCATTCTTTCCACTCAAACTCGAAGAAATACCTTCATCTTAAAAACTTTATATGCAAATATACAATAGTCTCAAAACTAACCTCCTGATAGAGCTTATTCTTCATATCTAATACTCTGTTGAGCCTCATTCCTCAGTGTTAACCATCTTAGCTTATATTTAGAGTGATTCTCAGAACATGTTTCTATTTCTCCACGTAATGGGGTTATCGGCGAAGACCAAATGTGATAAATGTCAATTTTCTAATGCATCGCCTTTTCCTATATGGACTAAAGTATAGAGTTTCCACAACAACCTTGTATCATCCAATCAAGTAATCAATTTGCAGTGGGGGGGGGGGGGAGGCTCCTGATGGTTTTATCTGCAGGCTGCTCCAAGGCATTGATCAAACACAGTTTTTCTTTTACAAATCCCACCCGTGTTTGTTTTTGGACTCTATTCACTGAACTTTTTGAATCAGAGAATTAAGGCATATAAAAGACATTGCGAAAGTTCGGACAATATGCAAGTACATTCCAGAAACCAGCTTACTCTAACTGCAGTGTTTTAAGGGAGTCTGGATAGATTAGGTGGATAGTTACACCAACAGTGTGAACGCAGCTTATGACATCATGGTATTGACCCTCACAGACTTCAGAGAGGTGAGGTTATAGTGACATTAGATGTGTTTGTGGATTAACTGTGCTGAGACTGTTATGCTGTAACGTTTGACACTTGTGTGATAACTGGTGATTGGGGAATTCAAATGTTTCTTTCATGTCCGTCATATGGCTGCAAATGAGAACAGTAGATTCAAAAAGATCATCATTAATTCTTTTACACTTGAATTAAAAAAGATAATGGAGTAAAACCAAATACTTTGGTGACATTCTACATTTACTTTAGGTCAGTGTTATCACACAGAATCTGAGCATAATCCTCTTGGGTTTCCTCTAAGAACTTGTTTACTCCCTGAGGTTTGCTGTCTGCTGTAAAACCCATTTCTGAGGATTTATTTTTTTTCACTTTTCCCCCCACAGCTTTTACCAACAGAGCCCCCAAAGAAGCCGGACCCCGTGACCTCAGAGACCGTCGTTTTCTGGGGGTTGCGGTTATGGCAGGTCATTGGCATCTTCGCGGTGTTTGCTTTGGCAGTTGGTCAGTATGTCTCAAATCATTTTGTTTTCACCCTCATTAATCATTCTTGAAACACAGACAGCTATAATGAGAAATAACTGCAGTCAAATGAGGTCTGTACATGAAAGTACCGCTCCAGAATATTGTTCATTATTATTAATCAAGCATAGTGTGAGTAGAAGTGGCACAGGGGATAAAAATATCATCACGGTCACTTATGCGTTTCCAGAAGTGACTCAACCAAATAAAAGCAGTGACATGAGGAAAGAGAAACTACAAGGGGTTCTAATATCACAAATCTTTGTTGAAAATACAGATGTTAATTTTAAAGTTGTGCATCTCCACACAGTTCAACTGAGACACCTCTGATTTAACCCCTTACTGACAAGACAACTTTGGTTTTATTTACACAGGTTTTAAAGTACCTCTATCCAAAGTTTTCTGCTTTCACTTCGATAACAAGAGGTAAAATCACATTTTGGATTAAAGAATGGAAAACTGTGAATCTGGTGGTTTGAGATAAACACTATACTCTGCAAAAATTCATCTTAGTTTAGCTTGTTAGAAGACTGATTGTAGATAGAAGATAAACATTTGCAATATAGTTCTAAACACAAAAACAAATTGCAGTGGCTGAAATTGTGCTTTGGTTTTTACGGGTATTTTGTCACAAACAAATTTTAAATTTGGGCAGATAATGGCTCAAGGTAAAAGTTAAATCAAATTATCGAATTAATCATTTCAGATTTGTCTGGAGCAAATTTAACAACAGTCTATCCACCAGACATTTCACTTTAAAGCATGAATGTGAATCTCACAGTGTTGCTACAGAAAAAGTCCAGGGATTGCTCACAATCAGAGAAATGTGACTGGATGAGTGAAAGCCAGCAACACAAAACCGCAGAATTCACCAAAGGAAATAATAGAAGGATCAGAAGGACGCTAATAAACACAAAAAAAGGATGAAAAGAATAAAACAAAAATATAAAAAGACAACATCTCAAAAAAGGCAAGTTTGTAAAAACAGGTTTTATGAAGTGATTTAAAAGAAGGTCACTGGTCATTCATGCAGGTCTTTCAAAAGCCGAGGGGACCTTATGGTAAAAGCACCGTCACCTTTAGACTTAAGAACTCCACTTTGGAACGACCAGATGGGCCCAACCTGAGGATCTAAGGCTGTGAGCTGGATCATATGGGGTCAACATTTCTGCTATGTGGTTGAGGGCCAGACCAAGACCAGCTTTAAAATTGATCAGTAAAATCTTACAATTCATTTTCAAACTTTACAGGGAGCCAATATATGAATATATATCCAAAATTGGTCAAATAGAACTAAATCTATTTATCTATCAGTTGACCCTTAAAAACTGTCTTCATACTTCATACTACATTCTACTGAAATAAAGTCCTTGTGTCTTGTGTTTTTGTCCTTCTCCCTCAGTTATCACACTCTGCTGTATATTCAAATGTCGAATCCCAAGAACCAAAAAGGAAATTGAGGCGCGACACCAACAAAGGCAGGCCGCCAAGAAATACGCCAACACATTAGAGACAGTGCCACCTCTGAACGAGCTGACTGAGATCCCAGGATGTGAGTTCCTCTTTAACATCTATCCAGTGTTATCATAGCTTTATTAAATTGGTAATAATAACGATAACAAGCAGGAGCGCTGACTCCAATGTGAATGGCTCCTCTCGCTCTCTTTTGTGCCTCAGTTTTTTTTTAATCCTTTGTTTGGACGAGCAGCCTCAGGTGCTGGTTGACTGCAAATGAGAAAATTGAAGATAAATAAATAAAGTTTGAACTGTCATAGACACGACATTATGTCCATTTAAGGCATTTAGGTCTGTTGTTGCTTTGTGTTTAAGAACAGCCTACATGTGAAAACCAGGAAGAATAACTTTAGTGAATTGAGCTCTCTGAGGATGGAGAGCTGCATTTTTTTGTCTCTTATCTCTGAGCAGAGGAGCGTATTTGATGTCTTACAAGACTCTCAACTGTTGTAGTCCCACTCCAAGATTAAGGCAAAGAGGACAGCTGTCTTTTTACATAACTTCTTCTCCAGGGCAGCTGTAATTTTTTTATTTTCCCTCTTGTTATCTCACAAGATTTGCTTTACTGAATTCTTCTGCTCTGTTTTATGCTTCTGCTCTGCTATACTAAATTTCCTCTTCTCCTATACTCTTTTCTTCTTCTCTTCACCTACTCCTTTCTTCTCCTCTTCTTTTCTCTTCCAGCTGCCCTCGATGCCTCTGCAGTACAAACAGTCTCTGAGCAGGTCCAACCTCAAAGTGCTGACAACAGCCAGCTCTCTATAACTGGGGTCAGCGAGGAGCAGCCCAGCTCCCTCAGTTTGCCCGAGACGGCATAATTTTCCTCCTTTTCTTCATATCTTATCTTCTGTCATACACTCCTCTTGATTAAGTGACTTTGAAAAACAAAAAACACAGTGTATACACACACTGGCTGCTCCTCTAAAAGTCCCTTTCATGCATCTACCATCCATGTATCCCATGATATTTCTTTAATGCCTGATGCGTAATGCTTGGAATTTATATACAGAAAGTAGAGCACAACTTGAAATCTGCTTGCAGGTGGTTGCAGTGCAGCAGTGACTGTGTGCAGCAGAACATTTTAATTATGGCTACACAATACAGATTGTACTGCGTTTTACAAATATGATTCTTGTAGAGCGGCTGGACTTCTGTAGTTTATACTTTTGTATTTTGTAAAGCTTGCATCCTCATTACAGCCTACATTCTTTTGATATAAATGCACAGATTTGCATGAAAAAGTTAAAATGACTAAAACTTTGTGAGAAATCTGAGTTAAAGTAATGCATGCAGCTGTTTGTGCTCCACTGTATGCTTGTCTTTACCTCTCTGTTTCCTCCTCTCAGATTTACTTTGACTAAAGCAAGTCATTCATACAATTTCCTTCCCGTGTTAATTAAAATTGATTACAGATGTCGGCGCTGGTGTCGTCTGTAATTACAAGTGCTTTCTTTTTTCTCTCTGGGTTTTGACTTGAGTCTACCTAACCCATCTCAACTGCTCAGCTGTGGCTTCTCCAGGTTAAGAATGGTGACTGATACGGACTGACATCTGTCTCGTCTTGTTCCTCCTGATGATTTATTACGCATTTGTGTGCACAAATACAGAAATTAATTATGGTGGAACAAGCACTGACCTGTCAATAAGTTTTCTTTTTCTTCCATGGAATTTGTGTCAAGTGAGATTGGCATTAGAAGAGGGGGGAGAAGAAAATCACATGAAAAACCTACTATGGCAAGAGCGTCAGTCTGTCTTCAGTCTCCAGAGACTTGATCTACTATGCATCGCAGTAAATCCTCTTCCGTGACTATTTAACTAATCAACCATGTGGCTGGGAGGGGAGCTGAAGGGGCTGTACTGACTGCAGCCATTATAAATAGTAAGGATGAACACGTATTTATCAGCTGCTCTCAACCCTGAACTCCAAACAAACCATACTGTAATTTGCTTCTGGGGGAAAGCAACATCACTGTGAGTAAATATGCAAATTGCTTCCTTTCTCTACTGATTATATCAAGAATTGTGCCACAAGAAACATTTGATAACCAAATGACCACAAACAGTGAATGCAATGTCACTGAATGAAGATCAAGATATAAAATTAAATTTATAAAAATAAATAGAAATCTCGGATTCTATTTACAGTTTATTTTCTCGCTTGCTTTCTTGCAATTCAGATAAAGGACTCTTCAGTCCTCTGTATAGTGTGTATAGGAACAATACCAGACCTACTGCATGGATTATGATTATAAACTAATCCAATACTCAAAATGAGTAAAGTGGAACAGGGAACCGAGGATTGTGCATCAGTAGGAAAATCTCATAGGCTACAGGCCTGACAACAACATCTCTGCTCTGAATCACCTCGCTTCTCAAACAAAAACATTTACAGAAAGCAGAGAGGCAGATTATTAAAAGAGCCTAACATGTCGGAGCCCATTGCTACCAATCACTGTAAGCGACAAGATAAACGGCAAATGTAGGTGGTTAAGAAACATATTGGTGATATGCAGAAAAACAAACGTAATGCAGGAGAAAATGCAGAACGTCCCTGATGAAAACGCAACTGAGAATACAGTTTAGTTTTTTGTGTGGTAGAAAATACATTGTGAGGGAGGAACCAAATCTTCCTCTTGCATTATCCTTTTCTCTTCATCTGCCTCAGAAGCGCTCACACAGTTTCAATCAAACACAGGGACCAAAAAAAACACGTTGTGATATATTTGTTCTCACCAGACCTGATACTTTGACAGCACATGATTCCAACTGGGCTGGAAAGTAGGGTGGTCTCAGCATCACCAAATTGTTTATGGCTCAAACACACTCAAACACATTTCTCACACATCTGACCCCCTCGGGATGGGCAGTGAGGAAAAGGTCATTTTAAGTTCACAGCCGAAACAAAAGTTGGTGTGGTTACAAGTCTTGCTCGGTTCTGGTACAACAGTGATATCAGTCTGATGAGTTTTCTCTCAGAGAAGGAGCCCTGCTTATAATTTATATTCACACTGGTTGACTGGCAGACTGAACAGAATTTAATTTTACTGCAAACATGACATTCAATTTGAAATGTAATCTGTAATAACATTTCACTCACTCTAACAGTCGACTGAAATGTCTTCTGAAGTTCCCTCTTAATCACAATAGGTATAAACTCACTGTTAGAAGTAGAACTGCATAATGACACGCACACATTTGGTTCTGCACACACAAGGCGCAGGTTCAATCAGAGAAAAAATAAAACAAAGTATTTTAAAAAGCACACAACTTTACCATTTGTATTGTATATGATTTTGGTTTAAATATAGTGTTACATAAAAATATAATTGTAACATGTGTAACCTGTGGAAGAAGTAATCTTTCCCTGAGAATCTATGTCTCTGAACCTGGTCCAGTGTGTACCATTTATTTGAAAGAGAACTATTGGCAGAAATTGAATATAAAATAATCCTAGTGATGTTTTCACTAGTGTGTTTCATCTGAATCGTATAAATTGTAGTTTTCTTTACTCTAGAATGGGCCCTTTATATTTGAACACTTTATATTTACACCTGGAGCAGGTCCTCTCTATGGAGACCGCCATGTTTTTACAGTAGTCCACACTGGACAAACTAAACACCTTTTGAGTTTTTATGACAACTGAAGCTACCACAGGTTGTCCTTCATGTTTGAAAGGGGAGGGTGAGGTGAGGGGTATACAGCTGCAACATGAAACTTCACCACTAGATGTCCCTAAACGCTACACACTGGACCTTTAAATGCTAGTACCTCAATATCTGGAGGTACTTTAATTTTTTACATGTTGTCTTTGATTCACTTGTTTGAAAAGTAGATAGGCGTTAGCACCATACGAGCAGTAAGACCTTCAGCCCACACAAAACACACCAGACACTGATTTATAAGAATACTACAAACAAATATATCTACAAAATATTATGTTCAATGTAGATTTACTTAATGCAAATTTCCCTTTTAACAGTAAACCAATTCACAAATTAAACATAGCATGAAACAAATTACAACCAACATCATAAGAAGTAACTGTAACAATTAAAATGTCTGTACAATGAAATGAAACGACTAGTTGAGTTAGAATGTGTTTACACAAATCACCTTGTGAACTAACTTGAGCGACAGTAGCAGCTATGAATGTAGCTTAGCTTAGCTTCTAGCAGTAGCTAGCAGCTAAACCGCTCATTAACTAACATTGCTGACAGTATATTCCCATCACATCACATCACAAATGAATTAAAAATGCGGAGTCATGCTAATCGGCTAAACTGAGCAGCTAACTCACCTGGATAATCCTCCACATCCAGAAGAACACAGTCTCATCCAATGATAATTCTCTCACTAGTCTGTAGTTTAGCAGTTCTTCCTCTGGCCACACTGTCAGTAGTCCAACCGTTGTACATATTGTTGTTTTACTTCTTCTCCACACTTTACTGTTCGGTGCACACCTCCTCCACGTGCTCTGCAGCAGCTCAGTGCTTCTGTGTGAGCAGCACCTGTCCAGACTCTGCAGGCGATGCGTTCAAGTGACGTAGGCAAGCCACGTTACTACCAACATTTAAGGCGATGCATTTAAAGAACATCTGTAACTTAGTAAACTGAAACAGAAAAACATCCTGGGTACTGCAAAAAGTCAAAACATATGCAAATACAGAAACTTGCAGTAAATTGTGAAAAACGACACCGGAAATGTTTCCATGGGACCCAAAAAAGTGATGAACCTGGCTGTAGTTCAACGTGAATTTCCATCATCACTGACGAGTAGCAGACCGGCTAAGGTGTGTCTGTGAGTTTTTGCCATCCCACATGGAACCTAAAATGTTACAAGCATAGAGCCCAAGAAGCCACCCCCTAGCTCTGCCCCTGGTGTATGCCAAAAAGATTTGTATCAGCCGCATCTGTGCTGAATCTGACATTTAGAGATGTGTCAGGGTCGAGGCCTTTAGTCGAAGGCAGCATTAACCTTTGATTATTCCACGACGCTGCACAACAGGGAACGGGGGCAAAAAAGTCAAGTCTCAATTCCAACTTTGAGAAAAACTGGAACATAACGTCTGAGTACCAGATACATATGGGTTTAAAATTCAGACAAACAATTAGATTGCATCCTTGAGCCATCACCAACGCCAGCTTTAACTTGCCGCTCTGATGAAAACATAGCTCCAAGTTTTGTCTAATTCACACTGGTTTAAAAGGGAACATGTAGAAAAAGAGTAAAGTGAAAGAGTGGAGGAGAAATGCACGATTATAAGAAGACAGAAACAGTCAAGACAAGGGAATCTATTCATGACGTTCTATTGGTTGGTTGATTATTTTAAGTCACCTGGATTCATCCACCGGTAAAACACTGGACCAAAATCATTTCAGGTTTACTCTCGCCGCCTCCGGCAACTATTGACATTTGGTGTGTTTGTCGCTTGGCCTTTGTTTGTGTATCCTGTGTGTGTCTGAAGCTTCTCTAGAGCACTGGGAAAATGATTGCTTTGCTACTGGAAAAATAAATTGGAAATGATCCGACAAAGTTCCCTTATTTGACCCAAGCTAGAATCTCTTCTCTGTGCAACTTTCACAGTTTCAGTTGCTGAAGTGTAAAATCACACCAATGTTTCTTGTTGATCTATTTCATATCAGGTGTAATTTGTTAATTCTCGCCTGAAGCTGTTATTTCCTTTCCTTTTGCCCAGTGCCTGAAAATAAATAACTCCTGTGGGCTAAAATGTTCTTTGACTTGTTGACCTTTGACTTTCCTCAGTTTTCAGGAAAAATAAATACAAGAAAAAATCCAGAATGGCACTCAGTAAAGTGCATACCTACACCAAGGCCTAACAGTCCCTGAATTCAATAAAGCCACACCAAACTGCACAGTCATAGATATCTGTCCCATAAATCTGATATTTTTTAATGAAGATCCAGGAATTATTCTATGGGTAATTGGTAAAAATAGAAATAAAAATGCCTCACAATGTTAAAAAAATGTGGTAAAGAATTTGTGGAACAGCCCCTTTATCCGGGTTTATGCCAAAAATGTTCAAACAAGCAGAGGTAAGCGTTCTATTGTGTGACATTAAAAAAATAAATAGTGGTATGAATCTACTCATCAAGTAGATGTGATGATTTTCAAATGTGGACAAATGTTCCCACATGTAACCACGTGTTTCAGCACAACATATGGAGCACATGTGGAAATCATGGTAGCATGATGTGGTACCATGTACTGCATATGGGTTTCACATGTGTATTTACTGGTGCTTCACACATTTTACCACCGAGATTTTCCAAAACCATGTTTCCCATGTGCAAAGCACATGTTTAATGTATGCAAAACATGTTAACACATACATTTGTGTGTACTTTTGCGCATGTAATTTTTTTTAAGGGCAGTGTATTTCCAAAAATTTTCAATTCAAAAATCTCCAGTCCAGACATAATATTTTATTCTAAATACCCATTTAATTTCAAGTTAATTGAATAACTTCAGTATCACACTAAGCAGACTGTAAACCTTTGTTCTCCATTTCTCAGCCAGAGAGCACTTCAAACAATCCAATTAAAAGAATAAATAGACCATGCTTATGAGGACAGATAGAAACAGATGTGCCTTCATTATATGTAACCTACTTAGCCCGGCATTCTGTCGGATTAAATTCTTTCTTCCAATTAGCGATGGAGGCAGAAACCTGATGATACCTGATGCCAATGATTTTTTTTTCTTTGTATTTCTACCACAGCTGCAAAAGCAGAAGAAAAAGAGGAGGTGCAGACCGTCTCCGGGAAAGTAGATGCTGATAAAGCAGAGAAGAAGACGAAGGAGGGCAAGAAAGAAGGAAAGGGTGCCAAAGAGGGGAAAGGAGATGAAAACGATGCATCAACAAAGAAGAAGGGTGAAAAAGGTGAAAAGGGAGCAACCAAGAAAGAGGATGGTGATGGGAAAGGAAGGAAATCTGGAGAGAACGGGGACAAAGGGGAAAAAGGAGCTAAAGGGGGAGCTAAAGGGGGAGCTAAAGAGGGAGCTAAAGGGGGAGCTAAAGGGGGAGCTAAAGGGGGAGCAAAGAAGGCTCAAAAATGAACTGGACCTTCCACTGACACACATTGAAAGAGATTATTTCATTTTTCACCACAAGCATTTCAGGCACTTTTTTCTTAAATGTAATTTGTATGATATTATATTTGAAATAAAGAAAAATCTTATGTATAAGAACATGCATTATGGGTATTTTGTCTAAATCAAATTCACAACAGTTGAAAACATGTGAGTACAGATTTATTGACTTATTCACAATTCACTGATGAACATTATAAGACCAGGAACCATCTTCTTATTTTATCTTCCAAGTTTACACTGATATCTACAACATGCCTACATCACGATGGAGTGATGAGAAAGAGAGACGTGTGTCGGAGAGCACCGCTCACACGCTGCGTCTAAAGCACGAAGAGCGACGTCCACTCCACTGAGCACATTTCGGCACAAGATAAATAAAAAACAATTAAACACATTTTTTACTTCCATGAGAGGTATTTGAAAACAATGAAATTCAACATTAGCTCTATGGTTATTGGCCTTATTGTACACTTGACTCCAAAACACAATCATTTTACATGATACAATCAGAACAAAATACTGTATTATAGGGTATTAAAGTGCTCAAATATATAAATTTCCAAGTGTTTTTCTTTCATAATAAAATATTTTCATGCTCTGATACCGCCCCTCCTTTTAATTAAGAACCTGGATTATGCAACGGCAACATGTTTACTTGCCCAGCGGCAGTTGGTGGAAAGTCTGAGTGAATCTGAGGAACAACTCCCTCAGTCAGCTGCAGTCTTAAATCTTGTACATACTGTAAACTGTACTGATGGTATGAAACTGTAATATCTACAGAGGGTTCCCTCAGTCTCAGTCTTTTTCCATCCCTGTGGCCTGCAGCCACATGTAATTACTACTGTAGACAATCCACCCAACCTCGAGTCGCAATCATGAGTGATCCTCATGCAAACGTCCAAGCTGCGTCCATTTTGTCTGCAATAAGAAACGTATAGAATATGACCAGATTTATCTAATAAACATCTGCCTGATGGGAAAACAGTAAAGGCAGTCTGTCACATGATTTACATGTTTTCTATTTTACTCTTTGAGATGCAGTGTAAATCTGCTGGATGGACTGGAGGCCAGCACAAACTGAGCGGACCAGGATTTAACCTTTAAAAAATGAGTCAAGCACAAACCTAGCAAATCTGTGTAATGGGAGCATAATTCAGTCAGTATGAAGTCACACTGGACGAGAGCGCTCGCCACAAACGGTGGTGGCCAGATGCAGAAATACAACAGAAAAGCTACATTTTTCTGAATCTGATGTGATTAACCTCTCTATTAGAGATATATGTTTACTGTCTTCACACCCAAAAGTCCTGTTTTTGTAAAATAATTTACACTAGTGTTGGTTTCCCATTTTAAATTTGGGATTTTTGCCGTGTTGTCAATTCAACAGGCAGTAGAGTTTCTGTTTGAATGGAGAAAATGAATGGACCGATTTATTCAGGCAATGTTGTTGCCACTGTGATTAATTATGGATTTACTACCAGCATGACAAACTCTAGGCTTAGTGCTCGACGCGAGTTCGAATGCCCCAGATGAACATCCTCGTCGTGCAAACACTATATCGTCAAATTTATTCAATTTGTCAATCTGGATTAATAAACCGAGTTATATTCCTCCATAAGAGACGTCTCAGTTGTTACTACGCCACAGAGAGTTGTTTTCTCCTTTGACACAAACATTTTACATGAAATTGAGTATTAAATATAAAAAAACATCAATCTACAGGGGGGGACTGAACTCTTTCACTGTGACATTTTCCTACACTCACTATCAGTAGCACTTTTATTTTTTTTCTTTTCGGGACAGGATGACTTTAAGACGTTTTAGTCACAGTTAACACTGTAACCTTTTCTCTGTGACCTTTTCTCTTTGGTATAATATAATTTGTGACCTAACCTGCAAACTATGTAGGTTACGAGCAGTAAGTTTAAAATATCTCGTGGAATGCTTCATGAAATGCCAGTTTGAATGCCCTCGATCACCTGTAAATATATTCACCAGTTGGTTTTTTTGGACTATTTACATAAATCAAATATTGCAAACATTCCGTAAACAAACACGTGAGAAAAAAAATAAAGATACACTGAAACATAGCTTTACAACATATCCATACACATGAACACTACTAGCTCACAATTAGAATGTATTTCTGACCTTTGTAAACATTGTGACTTGTATATATATACATCAAAAAGCAGCATAACACTGGACCATCTGTAAAAACTATACTGTGTGTTATTCATTTCTGGGTTTTCCTTCATATCCGCCACAAATGTCACTCTTGGAATTCCAAGGGAATTTGAGATTTTCCTCATTCCTCATTTAATTAACATTCCACTGGAATATACGGCCATTTCCTGCACCTTGTGTTTTGAAATGGGGGGGTCTCTCTTCCTTTGAAAACTTTGCCGAGAACACATGATACTATTTCTGTCAGATTTCAAAGTTTGTCAAAGTTCCTCTTTACCTCAGCTAACACTGACAGAGACAGTCTTCTTCAAAGAAATATTCTCACTTTGGCATCATGTTGTGTGTGTGTGTTTTGCAGAGAATTTGAATATGAAACATTCATTTGAACTCCTCGACATCTGTTGTAATTAGAGCGATGAATACTGGGTCTTTCTAAACAGCAGAAACTGTACAAAAAACAGACTATTTAACACAAGCCTTATATAACGTCTTCTGAGTAGAAACGCTGACCAGGCTAGAACACCACTTTAAAAGTATAAAAATAGGTGCGCAACAACAGAGGACTTCAATTACCTGAGTACCTTTCCTTTTACACTGATGGATACAAGTCGATGCAGAACAAATAAACAGTCGCCCCATAATAGTAGCATTAATTCTTCTTCTTATGCCAAATCCAACTCTCTCTCTCTACATCGGTGATTAAGGCTGTTCTGGTGACGACTGCTACTAACCTCGGTTTGATTTATGCACAAAAGCTGAGCACAAGACATTTTCCACAAAAGCAATGAGAGAACAAGATAACAACAGTGGAAAAGAAATAAGACACGGCATTCTGTTCAGGCTTTTACACATTCACTGTGGCAGGTGCTCCTTTAAAGAGTATTCGCCACAAAAATGAAGCTTACACGAGTGATACACCTTTTTCGCCTTGAGCCTCTTCGGTCTCTACAGTTCAGGCTTGATTCACAGGAGGAAAATAAACTGGCAGTGTTGACGCATGCAGTCGTCCCCTTCAGACCATCCTGCGGCCGTGTTTCTGATTTGCTCATTTAGTTTTCATGTTCAGCGGCCTGTCGGTCACATGACTGTTTCCCGCTCCTCCTCAACCACGGGCGAGGGTTTCTCGTTCTCACAGGGCCTCGTGTGGGCTGAGTGCTCCTCCTCGGGAATGTGGAGCTCCTGTCCCGACGAAGGTATGGAGTTCTCTGAGACTGAGCCGTTCTTCACGTACCCAGGGAGGTTCCTGTGTCCGTTCACGGGCACCGGGCCCAGCCTCGTCGTGAGGTGCAGCGCCAGCGGTCCTCTGGCAGTGACGTTGGTTACACTGGTATGTGACACCATAGGTCCGTAGCTGTAGGTGTTACTGCCACTCCGAGCTTTCCTTTTGAAGTCCAGTGCCAGAGTCCTCCTGCTCCACGACTTTTTGATCTCGGCTTGTACCTTGGAGGAGGAAATGTTCTTTAGCGACGTAGGAGTATAAATAATATGCAGGAGGTTTTTCTGTGAAATGTGAAACTTAATGAGTACTTACCTCACCATTGCAAAAGCAATATATAATTGCGACGAGGAATCCCTGAAGGAGAGAGGAGAATGATAATATGAAATCTTATCTGTGTAATTGTAGATTTTCTATGGCATTTTAAAACCATTGGCCACTCCTCACTTCCTCTCTATCTTAATTATGATCTTAGAAAAATTAAACCCCTCAACAACAACAAGTATAAGATCAATGATTCTTCCTCTCATGCTGGAGAGGACACGTATACTGTGCCGACGGGTCTATTAGATTGGGTCGGCTTGAAAGAACATATTCATATTTATGTCCGTGGTGTCAATTTCTGGCCCTTCTAAAGCAGCAGCTTTACCTGGAAGGAGTTAAAAAGCATCTCGTAGTGCATCTGGATGAGCCAGGGGACTCCTGACACCTCTGTGTACGGCATGGCGTTGAATATGATGTAGTGGACACCAAACAGGGGCATCAGCACCAACGTGGACTTCAACAATTTTCTGTAACAGTATAATATATTATTTAAAATCTTATTTTGGAATGCTAGTTCATCCAAACAAGCAATTTGTAGACTTTCACCTTTGATTAGAAAAAAACTTTTAATATTTTACACATTTCTATACAATTTGAGACTTTAAAAATAGATATATATTACTGCTCATTCAAAACAATAACTGATTGAATTGTCTATAATGATAATAATCATTAGTTGCAGCCTTTCATGACGGTAAAGATTCATTATTATGCACAACAACAATCTGGAACCTGTCTTATGATTGAAATGAAATTTAAGCTAATATATTCATGGTATCATTACAATGACAGTGATGCAGGTTACATGCACATTAGATGAGGATTGAATTGAGATGAGCATTTTAATAGTCATCATTTTGCACAGCTCTAGCTGTATCTGTACCTGTACTGTTGTCTTGTGTCACATCGTCCAGCGTTTGTCTCTCGTAGTTTAGTTGCCAACACTCTAATGATGTTCAGAAATAGCATGAAATTAACCTGAAGAGAAAATAGAAGCACAATGATATAACTGAATGTCAATGCCAGGACACATGCAGGTGCGGCCAAACTGTGTCATTTCTTGCGCAGTAGGAGAAAAGAGTGAGCTGCGACCTTGTACTCACCACGACAGCTGCCAGGATAGGCACTTGGTAAATCCATTTCAAATTGCCTGCACTTAAGTCCCAACACCTGCAGCAACAAAACAAGGATCAGCAAAGATAAGTGAAGATCGAGGCCTTCAGATACCACTACTCCATCTTTCCCCTCCTTTTGCTTTTTTCTGAGCAACACATACAAATATCACATTAACCTATTTCCTAGGGTTGCCCCCTGAATGTCAAAGATTCAAATGAGCAGTCGCAAACTCCTCAATTGAATGAGATTCTCCAAGTCAAGCATCGAAAAAGAAATTGTGTCAGTCAGTCTGAAGCTGCTTCTGGGGCTCCTCTCTTTCACTCTGCTCTGTGGAGTAAAATTATTCTATGACGTCAAGTTGTCCTGTTTGCTTAATATCTGCAGTAGGTGTACAACTCCCTGTCGGCAAGAGCCAAGGGGCGAGTGTCAGAAAACAAATCATCAAATGTTCGCTTTGAAGCATCAAGTCTGATTTGACCATTCAGAAAATATTTTTTTTAATGAGCCATCTATTACCACTGCACTTAAGAAAAACACTCCATCAAGTTTTAGAGCTTTTGCAGTTTTTCTGTTATTAGAGGAAAAGCATAAATAGTGCTTGCTGTAACTCAATTTTAACCAGTACGGCAACTAGTCGACATGTTTGGCTTTTAGCCAAATGTCCACCATGACTTCTTACTCCATACTACCTATTACTGTTGAATGCACACAACACAGCTGTGGTTATTATCACGCTCCGTTTGTTTCCTGGCCAAAAAAAGCCTTAAAGGAGACAGAAATGTCCTGCTGCTCTCCTGCAGCTGCTGGAGGAGATGGGTATGGTGCACACAAGCTGTGCCCATAAAGAAGCTGACGGGGAATCAATTTTATTTTACTCCGCTTTCAACCCTGACATCAATCTTTACAAAAACACCTTTGAGAGTCAGGAATTGTGAAGAAACATTGTTTTTAAAATGATCTTCAAACGTAATAATTTAAGCCTTAAACCTGGAAAAATCAACTTTACTTGCAACTTTGATTACACCTGCCCTCTTTCCCTCAAGAGCATGACCTTCATATTTCTGCATGAAAGTTTAACCAGAATAACACCTACATTATTCATACACATCACTCACTCTGTATCTGCAAACGTGGCTCTCACAGTTGCCCAAACTGTCACAAACATTGCTGGTACTCCTGAAAAATAAACATAAAAACACATATATTACAATTGCTTTGAAAAAATTGCATCACTATAAGAAAATACATAATTCCAAACTCAAAGTCCAAAACTTGCTATGCAGGTAGAACCTGGGTAGCACAGCATCCACATTGTATGCGCTGTGCTTATGTAAGTTATACGCACAGTGTGTACAATGCAGGAACTGTAAAGCCCATATTCAAGCATGTGTGTCTTTACACAGTTTCCACTGATGGCGAGCCTATTTCAAACATTTGAATATTATATATAAGATTCAAAATTGCATGTTATTAAGCCTACTAATCATATTTTAATCACATGCACACAGAATGTAAATGAAGCAGCACTCACCCCAGCCAATCAGAGTGAATCCCCACAGATACTTTCTGTCTGAGAAGAAGGTCATAAAAATGAGGCTATGGAGATACAGGCCCTCAACAAGGATCCAGTAGTAATTGGTCGCAAGAAAGTACATGAACAAGGTCACCACCACCTTGCAGCCAATCTATAGACAAAGCAGACAAGAAGAAATATTGGTGATCAAACTGTTTCTTTATAATCTTCCACTCGTGCTATTACATTAACTGATGCTGATGCTGTTTGCAGACAGGAGCTGCAGAGCGAAGCAAAGCTTAACTTGAGAATTCAACACTCGTAAATAATATCTCAACAAATGAGCAAATATAAGATATATAAGATATAAATATATATATATATATATATATATATATATATATATATATATATATATATATATATATATATATATAAGACAAGCAATGAGGAAAAGTATTATGGTTCCCTTTAATTGTGTTTTCGACCGTGTGAATTTCTCCTGGGCCCTGTGACATTTCATCTTACCATGTCTGATTTGAAGGGTGATATTAATCTTGTTAGTATTATGTGCTATTGTATTGACAGAGTGTGTGGAGGCCTCAGAACAACATAATGATTTATGGGCTTCGAATCCATCAATTCTGCTCCAGTTTGTCAACCTCCACATCTTTATCAAGCTTCATATATTGCTGGTGTATGGTCACAATATGATTATTAGACCCTGTGCTGAATACCAGTCTCACTGTTTGTATTCTAGCACTGATAAATCAGGGGGTTTGACCCAGGGCAGCCTTATACTCCGACTTTAATCTGACTTCCACGTGTTTATTAAAGGTCTGTGAATATTTTGGTTGCTATAAATATTTCAGTTTTTTCCAGGAGTAAAGTGTATTCAGAAAGTTGCTGATTAATACAGAAGCTTTGTCGCAAATCCTGTTTTGTGCTGTGTGACTCCTCAAAATAGACTCCCTGAAATACAGCCAGACATAAAAGACAATGTGGAATCAGATGTTGATCACATTATGACATATACACATAAGTCACCAAATTAAGGAAATGTGCAAATGTGAAGGCTGATAATGAAAACCTACTTTTAGAGCCTATAATGCTGTCAACTCTATCCATCCATCTATAAGCTATGATGCCAATCCTTGGAGGACGTGGTGAGGGGGACATTGGGTGAGAGGTGGGGGAGACCCTGGAGAGGTTTCACGTCCATGACAGGGCTGACACATAAGACACATTCACACCTACGGGCAGTTTTGAGTTTCCAATTAACCTGTTGTAAAACTAAACCTGGGACCTTCAACCTCATCCTCAAGGGTCATTGGGTGAGAAGTGGGCTCCACTCTGGAAAAGTCACTGGTCTATAACATCTTTATGTCCACTTTAAAAGTCTTTTTTTGAATATATCTGCATTCATTTTTGTTTGTTTGTGTAAGTCAATTCAAGAGAGCCGTGGGATAAAAGTGTCCACTAAATACGTTACACAAATTGTTTGTTTGCATATTAAAGCATGCATGAACAGTACCTAGTCTTCACCCAGGGAAAGCCAGGTACTGGTCTAGTAAAAACTTGGCATGGTGACAGGCGGTGCAGTTTATTTGCTCCTGCGCAAAATACCACTTACCACAAAATTGCACTAAAAATCTAATGATCTGTGCACATAATGCCATCAGACCTTGATTATTCTTAGAAAAAGATTATTAGCTATACTGAGTAATCTGTGCAATAGTCAAAACATAAATATAGAATGTTACTTGCAAGAAATGCAAATGGACCTGGTTTTAGACACTTGAAGAGCAAGCGAGGAAGCTAAATTCATTTAGTGTGTATAAAAATAACACAATAAAGTAGTAGCTAGAATGGCACTAAAAAGAGCACATACCTCAGCCTAGGCCTAACAGTCACATTAAATTCAATCAAGCTGCAACCAAAATTTCACACACTCATAAAAATCAGTCCCTTAGATGTGCCCGGTTGTTTCTTTCATCAAGATCCATGAATTATTCCGTGCAGTGAAAACGTCATATAACAAAAAATCTCACAATGTTTAAGGATCTGCCAAGTTAGTTTGTGTGTAATCTTGCTCACAAACAAACCAAAAGACAAACAGACAAGGGTGAAATAACACAAAGGTTTCACCACTGAACAGCACAATGTGAGACAAAGTAAATGGGTCTTCAGAGTGTCAGAGCCACGACATTAAAATTCCAAACCTTCTGTTTGAGCTGAGCATTAGGGACGACTGGTGAGCCCTGGTCAAAGGACAGCGGGCATGTCCTTATATTACCTGCTTGTACTACGTGGATGGTGCATGTCAGAGATGAATCCAGGTAGCTGCACAGCTCTATACGTCCAAACAGGCCCTATAATATTAATCTTGAACTTGAAGGGAAGCCAATAAAAAGATGATAAGATGGTGTGAAGTGAGAAGTCCTGCTGGACATCATTAACAGTCTGGCGGTAGCGTTCTTGACCATTTGTAGACGTTCCACAGACAACTTGCCAATACCGGTGAAGAAAGGCATCACCTTTCATCCCCTAAGCTTCCTGGTGAAAACGTTTTAATTACCTACAACCAAGGCCAGTTGCCCTCAACCTGCACACAGACTGATTCCCCGTCAAAGAAGGAGTTCAGAGTGGTTTTCCTTGTCTTTGTTCAAGATTCATAGTGCTTTATGTTGACCCCATACATGCTGTAAGCATGTTCCAGCCGTGTCGGCGTACTTACAAACTGTGTTTTGTTGGCTGGTGGAGCCTCGGTGATGGACTTGAGGTCTTCCACTGTGACTCTTTCCATGTTCTCTAAGGCTGATCCAGAGTAGAGCACAATGTCTTTCACGAAAATACTTATGGCTCTCAGCATGTAGGACACGAATAGGTGCATATGGATGTAGTTCCTGGTGCAGTGTAAGCGTCTGGGGAGAAAACACACGAGACGCAAGGTCAAAAGATAGATCTGCTGTGTTTTGTGTGTGTTTGTGTGGGCTGGCACACTTTAATGTGTAAGTATTTTCACAAACACATGCACATACACACACACACAAATAATACTCATCCTAATCGGAGCCAGCTGAATTCCACGCTGACTGAAACACATTCTTGAGATTTAGGGGCTTGAAACGTACAAATATTGAAATGCGCCGCTCAAATTGAGCTGTAAAAACAAAATTGCAAGCATGTGTTGGGAAAAGCCATGCAAATTTCCTCCCAGACAAGCGCACGTTTATCTGTCAAGATTCCTCCCTAAACATCCTGTTTGAGAGTTCCCCGTGGAATCGGCTTGAGGTCAGGCTCCTGTATTGGAACCAAGCCTCTGGATCAATAGCCACAAAGGTTACCTCATTAAGTTAGTCAATTAAAATATTTATAGTGAATTCAATAAGTTTTTACTGCATCACAAAAGAGACATTGAGCAAGAATATTCTGAAATTTAAAAAAAATCACTTGATATTATCACTCTGTATCTAATAGCAACTATTCAAGCATCAATAATGAGCTAAATGTTTGATGGGCTACCCTCAGAGAACTATTGATTTAGGAGCAGCAGGCAAAGACTAATCTAGTGTACATTTCCCTAGTGAAAAATACTGAACAGGACTGCTAATGTGAAATATTGCTTTTCTCCCCCTTGAAAACATTTATGAGCTCCCCTGTCTAAAAGCTGACATGTTGAAGGGGAGACACGGCTGGAGTGCTCCGCAGCACAGAGCCAGAATGTCAGATGGGCCCCTGGGATAACTTATTAAACTCATTTGGCCCGTGGATTTCCTGGTGCCAGTTGGGAGCGTTCCTAAAGCCGTCTGACTGCCTGCCTGTACAGTAAGTCAAGCTGGTGGGAACATTGGTAAACAGCGTCTTTACATTAATTCCCTGATACTCCCTGTGCTCACCAAATATGCAAATAATGACAAATCTGCACTGCATTAATAAGCTGGGAAGAAAAAAATCCTTATATTTGACTGGATTCTTCACATTTTCAAGCAACTTATCTACTTTACATATTTCAGTGGTGGAGAAGTGGAAATTAGTGCACACTTTGTAGCTGGAGAGCTGCACTCGGTCTAAGGTTGGTGGCCTTACAAAATCAATACCCAAGCTTTGGCTGTTTGTTGCCGAAATTGAAAACAGCATGAAAACAACAAGGAACCTAAATGTCGGACAATGAGGCATGCATTACGCCTGAAGGCGGACAAATCCTAGTCTGTTAAATGTCAAAGAAAGAGTCAAAGGTAAAGTCTGATACAGTTTGCTCGCTTCATGTTGTTTGCCGTGACGTGAAATATAATACACCAAACAGCGGGGGAGCGTTTCATGATTTCATGATAAAGTCTCCATCAAGAAATGAATACCCTCTCTGCTTGTGTTTATGACACATAGAATGGCATGGTGGGAAAATGGGGTTCAGCCTGCAACCGTGCCATTAAATATTTAAAGTCCCTGCTGTCAACCCCTCTGCTATTGCTCTCAACTTAATTTCTGACCCTGTGTCCGTATCACTCTCTCTCTAGAGAGAGCCTGTGTGGTTGAAATGATTGATCAAACAAAGCAGCATCGACTCACCGGAAATATCCCAAGATGACAACAGCCACCATGAGCGATCCCAGAGAAATGGAGTAGCCCACTGTGTAGATGAGATACAGACGGTGGAAGACCTCCTGTTGGAAGAGGAAGTGGATAGAATGTCAACAGGGCAGCAAATGGATAATCAGATGCATTAAGACAGAAGGGACTACAGCATGTTCTCCCCTTACTGTGGTACACTGCAGGTTTTACTGCAAATTACTGCAGTTAAAAACCCAGCTACTGTTAAAACCACCATGTCTTCTTTAGACAGACCTGCACCCACTGAGATCTGTCTATATGAGACAAAAACACTCTGGCTAGTTTGTATTTCTGTTACATGGTGCCCCTGCAAAACAATGTCAGTTAAAACGTACATAACATTTGCACATTAGAAGTTCAGCACTGTCTTTAAATTGGAAAATTCAATGCAAAGAAAATGCCAATGAGTGATTGCATGGTCTAAATCTTCATCAGAACGGCCATTTGTCGCACATGTCGCTTCACATGTCGCTTCCCCCAAATGAAATTGTTTCCTATAGTAAATTTGATTTTGAAAGTAGATGGGGAGGAGAACGCTGGCTGAAATAGAAATTGGGTCATATCCAACTAGAAAAAACTATAAATAGTAACAGGTAAACACACAGCATTGAAGTATTTCTCTTTTCTCACCTAGATCTTAATTTGAAGAAATGCCAACAATAAGCATCTATCTGGAAAAACTCATTTCCTATCTAATAGCCTATACCTGTTATTGTCATGGATGAAGTTTAGGAGGCTTCAGCTACAAAGAAATACAGAATAACTTATGGAAACAATGTCTGAGAGGAGAGAGGGGCCAGGTGGAGCAGTTTTATCTGCTAACAACAAGCTGGTGCCCAAGGACAATGTGAAGGAAGCCACTGACGAAGAGCTCCATGTGATGGAACCAAATACCACACTGCTGTTATCATTTAGCATCGGCATCCAGTGCCGGAGAAATGGGTGTTTAAGTTGTGGTGGTGGTCTGTGGTGTGGCAGATCTGCTGGGGGGGGGGGGGCTTTCGATCATGCATATGTATTGGTCATTAACTGCTGTCTCACAGGAGCCCATCAACATAAACATCTGAAGTCAGAGAGAAATTGAGGGGCGCCGTTATTAAGTGTATGACCACATCCTCCACACCACAGTCGAGAAGAGGGGAAAACGTATGTGGGACACCTGATATTTGTGAAACTTACAAATCAGAATGGAAGAAAGGGTCTTTGTTTAATATATTTATAGATATATTATTGTTCTGTAAGGATAAGTTAATTTGAAATTTATTTATTTACTTATTTTATTCTTTCTTTTTGTATGTGTAGGGATAAGATGTACGTGTTTGTGAAAAGAGGGATGAGCCAAATGCATTGAAATGTCACAGAAATACTGTGTGTTCATGTATGTATGTAAAGTTTCATGGCAAAATAAGAACATAACTATGTCAGTGAAAAGGCTCAAGTCTGCTGATTTTGATCACCCAATATATAGGCTGGGCTCTGGAAAAGAAATCAAACTCCCACAGCCTGATGTGATATCACTGTGTGGTGCACTTCCAACTGACCACAAACCCATCAAACACCTTGAGGACACCTGGGACATGTCGAACCTCCGACTGTGCCCCAGGTTTTTTATCTCAAACCATCCACCTCAGCCATGACCTCATGACTGAATTGGAGCAAATCTCTGCAGCAAGTTTTCAGATTTTCTTTGCAAATCCAGAGAGGTGAGGCAGTTTTTCAGTTGGTATCGAAAGTACTTGAGTGTAATGTTTGGGTGTTTCCAAACCTTTGGCCATGTAATATATATCAATTTAAAATAAATACATTTAAAGCTCCATTATTCAAAAAAAGACCCCAACATGTCGCAGAGTCGGTGGGTTTAAATTGCTTCTTATTTTCTGGTAATTGGAAGCTGGATACGAGGTTGACTCCCATTTGTCTTGTTCTTCATTTTCCCTGAATTACATGCTTTCAGGCAAGTTTCGCAATTTGCACTCAAGACTTATGTGACACTACTGTTTTCAGTTTACGTTTAAATGGACATTTAGCTAATTGCGGCTTCACATTATTACAAAGGAGACACATTTCTGTCCTCTGTCATTATCTCCCTCTCATCGTCTCAACATTTCATTAAATATGATTAAAGTTTATTCACACTGTACATTACTGAGAAGGCGAGTCAAACATGTGTAACACACTGAAATTGCGGTGTAAAGTGTTGCAATCGTTGCCTAAAAGGCTGTAATCGTGCGACAATCCAGTCAGGAGAAGAATTCACAGAGGCTATCGCTCTTTATTATCGTGAAAAATGAAGCTGTAACTCTGTCAATTAGTGTGTAAATGGTAATGAGGCCGACCTCACCTTTTCATGGCTGTGGTTGTAATGGTAGAGGAATTTTGCACATTCGTTATAATTGGCCCACGTCTTGTTGATAGTAGCCAACTCCCACGTTCCGTTGTCATCACACCGACGATATGCTAGTCCTGGACATCAAGCAGAAATGGATTAATTACAAAGTTTGCCAGCACAGTCAGTAACTCATCATCAGCTTCTTTTTCATTTAAACAATCATAATTTTTTATAAATCACAAAGAGACGTTTCAGAAGGAGCCCGGGTTTTTCTTGTGTGTACTTTACAGTCGTATCCGATGCCTGGTGCCCTTTCACCAACTGAATGAGCTTCAGGACCACGACTGCCGGCTGCATCCAGGGCCACACTCACCTTTATGGTTGAAGTCGTAGATATACTCCGGACAGGCGGTGGATATGAGCTTCCCCGGAGGCCCTTCAGGCCAACAAACGATGCCATCCCATTCTGGTGAGCAGAAACCATCTGCAGAGACAAGAGCAGAGGCTGACTTTTAAAAATAGAGCCACAGAGAATCGTTCACGCTCGATGTCAGCATCACATGGCCGCAGGCATTTACGACAGCAAGACAATACGTTTTAAAGGATCCTCTTGTCCTTTAAAAAACTAGGCCAGTTGCATGAACTTTACACATGTATGTAAATCAGCACCGCAGAGCAACCTTGTAATGTATGTTTTGTTTGAAGACGTACGCACGGGTCCACTCCCCCTCCACTGTTATATAATTAAGACTTGACAATTCCCACAATGCTAATAACAAGTTGTGTGTTGATTGTTTGTTCATTACAAGTTGTTTGTTGCCTGGAGCTGATCTCCACACTGACTTCATTGTTGATGACATCACACTATTTTTATGATTGTATGGATGTCATTTAAATTACTCCCTGCAACACTGGCTGCATTGTTGTAGCCCATCTAGTCTATTACTGCAAAATAAAAAAAGTGCTGAGAGTTATACAGCTTTTCTTTGCGGTTGTTTACGACCCACATCAAATGTAACTTAATCAAGAATTGTGCACTCTAGGAAATGTCATAGAACTGAAAGAAAAAATAAATTGTTCATCCGGCAATCTTTAAAAGTCTGAGTGTGAGTTTCGTTTGAGAAACAGAAGAAATTCAATTTAAAATAACATAAAAAAGAAAAGAGCTACTCTTAGGAATTAAGACGCTAGATTGATACAATATAAGTAATTTTGCTTTGTTAAATAATAATAATAAAATGTTATTATATGGTGCTTTTGAAAAACAGAGTAAAAGATAACTGTAAAAACTGATCAATTAAAAAATTTGTAATAATCCAATTATTTAACCATTAGCAAATTATTACAGCTTTAACCTTAGTGCGGAGCCCTAGTAGTCAACAAATCTATCATCTATCATAAATTACCAGAATATACAACTGTCACAAATAATACGATAAAATAAAATTAATAAAACAAAATAATAATCCATTCATTATCAATATTCCTTATCCTTAAAAAAAACCAATAATAATAATAATAACTTCTAAAATCTCTCGCCAGGTTTTTCAATCCTGACCATGTGAACTCCTTAAAGAAATACAACTTTTACAACATGTTTTAATTACACCTCACATGTTTAGTGTGAAACTATAGGATTGCCTGGTCAAATGAAACTGAAAAGAATTTTCAATTAAAGTTTATAGATGATTTGAGGCCGTGGTGAAGAAAGAGTAGAATGTAAAAATGCAAAGGAACCATCACAGCTTGAACCTCTCACCATTTTCTCCCACTTTCTTGAGATCCCTGCAAGATTGCTGACTGCATGCGTTTTACAGAACATCACAAAAACTTTGCCATCCCTTTTTTCAGTGAGGAATGCGCGCCAAGAGATTTTGTTATAATGCAGCTATACTTGGTTCAGACAAAGAGCTGCAGGTTCAAAGGGAACAGAAAATCTGTTTCGGGGCACAGAACCCCCTAATTGTCAGCTAAACCGTGGCCCTCAGCCCTCAGATAGTGGGAGCGAAATCCCTTTCCCCACAGATTCCTGGCAAAAGCCTCCCTTATGGTTTGGCATTTATGTTGTATTATTGAAAACATCTGCCCCACTTTGACCACTAATAAGTAGCTGAGGATAAAACTAAAACTATCCTCTCTTTGCAGTAGATCCATTATTTTCTCATTCCTGTAATCAAACTTACAAAGAAACATCTGAGGCAATGACGACATGCTTTTTTATTTGCCTGTCACTTGGAGCACAAAATTAAAGAGCAGACTGAGCGGAGCTGACTGATTCCTCAAGATCCCTGTTGGGAGAAAAACAGCGTTTCGTTTTCGAAAATCGCACTGACCACACATCCTGGAAGTAAAAGTAGAATTGCTCTTCACTTTTGCCATAGGTTTTATTACCATAGGACCACCTACTAACAGGCTCAAATTAAACACTGAACACACACACGCATATATAATTTCCCGTAAATTTCTTGACCATGATTTAAATATAAACGTGACTACAAGCGGACTTTGGAATTAGTGATGTCACTGGGGTTTTATTAAATGCCCCCCCCCCACTCATTTGATTCTGACCTGCAGATGTCAAAACACATATTGCACTTTTTTCCTGATACATCCAAGCCTTTATAATGATTGCTGGTGTTATTCTACACCCAGACCGCAAGCTTGAAGTCTGAGCTATTTTCACACTGCAAGGTCTGGGGCATTGAACCCACATCCCTCCACTGTCCTCTCCAGGCAAACCTCAGTGTTTCCCTCAAAGAAAACCTTGTCTCGGCCACGTAATGGAGACTTTTGTGTATTTAAAGCACAAATGAGGAACAAAAACAAATAGATAAAACGCTGAAAGGCAACCGAAACCAAAAGGTTCAGCCTCACGCGGGACCATCTTTTTCAATGAACCCAGAAAGGCACGATCGATTCATTACCCTGAGCAAATCCTATTTCACACTGGTGGTGTTTTAAAATAGTCATCACTCCACATCTCTTATAATAGTTCAGAAAACCACGAGTTTACAGAGCCCAAAAAGGAGGAAAGAAAAACTCTGGGGGTGGTCAGGCAGGACACAGGCAAGACAAACACAGATGTAAAGCCAAAGTCCTGAAAAATGCAAAGTAGCTGCTATTCTCTGATATTACCTCAACCCACAGAGTCAAGGTTTTACCACAACGCACGAAAGAGAAAGAAAAAAAATCCTAAAGTCCTAATGACCACTTCAAGGAAAACGCTTACATGGGTCATCAGAAAGAACAAGTAATGCTTTCCTTGAGCGTTATCTCAAATCTTAAAAGTCTCCATAAATTTGCACGACATCACAGCAAAAACCACAACCCAGATTTTAAATGATTTGCACATTACATAATTACAAACAAACAACCACATGAGACGCTCAAGTTCAAATCAAGTTCAAATGAAGTCAAGTCGAAGCGTTTCAAGTAAAAGAAAAAAAACAACTAATCTCAAATCAAGCATGTTAAACGAGCACATATGTGCTTATCCAGGCAGACGCTGCAAACACACTGGGGACTCTCTTTTTTATTTATTAAGGTAATGTGTTTACACTAATTCCTTCAGCTGTTATGTGATTGAACAGATGTGTGCAACCTTCCAAAAGAGGTCAGGAAACCGCCACCACTCGCAAGATGAGTCATCGGCAACACAATCAGGAGAGCAGGTCAGCTGTTATGCACCGTACCCCCAAAACAGCATCTCACTGAGGGGTCTGAACATCCTCACTGATGTGCGGACAGAGAAACGAGCCCATGGAAGTGTATTTAGTGCCAAGGAGGTTCAGCTTTCATCTGTGTTAGTTTGTTTGTTAGTTAGCAGGATCGATTTCCATTAAATTTCACGCAACAGGAACCCCAACACATTTAGATGCAGATCCGGATCAGGAAGCAGATGGATTTTTAGAGAGATAGCGTTTTTCGACATTTTCCTTCGTTTCACAGAGAATAATTCATGAACCTTAATGAAAAAAAATCAGGCTTAATTAGAGGACTGATATTCATGAGTAGTTGCTATTTGGTGCAGATCCTAATAAAACTCAGTTTTGCACATTCCAAAGTTAAAAATCTACATTTAATTTTGTAAAACGAAGAAAAGCAGATGAAGGTATTCTAGATTGTGTGTTTGAATGTGAATACATAAATATATGTGTAACATGAGATTAAAAGTCACTGTGCAGCTGCAGATGTGCTTGAAGCTGACGGTTGAAGTGTGACAACTACGACACGTCAGGGTGGATCGAGCGTGATGTGGTCAGATGAGCAACACACACTCTCATCTGAAAGAGGCCTAATGTTTGAATGACTGCTCTGATTTTCATTAGCATCTACGGCCGCCCACTAAAAGTGCAGCGTTGTTACATGAACCCTGGACGTCTAACACAAGCTGCCGTTCGGCGCCTGCACTCCTCAATAGTAGCAATTCTGTCATAGTTTCTTAAATCCAATTTCAGATTTGTGGCTTTTTATCAAAACCATGAAGAGTTGGGAAATACCACACAGGGCAAAGTAACAACGGGGAATGGTCAACAAAGGTTTCCTCTGTCCACTGCCTGGAAGTAAACATTTTTAATTATGTGTTTCATTTACAAGGGGGTATCGTCTGGAGGGTCGAGGAATTCGATGCGACCGCAATGCGCTGAGCTTAAAGAGAAAATAATATGATTGGTTTCACTGTGGGATCCAAAAACCTCCTCTGAACAATCAACAGGGAAAATGACAGCAACCGCAATGAGATAGAGTAGATGCTGGTGTCTGCTGGAAAATGGTAGTCCTCAGACACCCATAAATACACAAATACACCCCAGGATCAGCTTCGATCTCAGGCTCTGGAAGCCACAAGGAGGACAAAGGAAACAGAGCAGCATTTAAACTGTGAGAGTACACATTTCACTGCCTGACAACTGCACCACAAAAGGCATTTGACCAAATCAGCAGAAAGTGTGTGAAAACAGACCCAAACATGATGATTCTTTATTTACTTGTTTTTGTTTAATGAATGCCTCAAGAGGGTTCTTTGAGAGTGCTGAGGAGTTTTGCAGCTGATTAGTATCGGGTCTTATAATCAACAATCACATTCCAACAATCCTCCAATCACATTCAATCAGGACAACAAGGCGTTTTTTTACAGTCACGTTCGCTCACTGTGATCATCATGCCGCCGCTGCTGCTTCATATGCTATCTACTCTTACAGTTCCCAGCAAACTACTGTTTGTGCTGATTGATTTCTTCCTCTATCACTCCAGCCTCCTGCTGGTGCTCGTGGCATCCCCCTGCACTGTAAATTATGAGTGTTTCTAATCTGTGTACATGAGGTTCTGTTCTGTGCAGCCCGTGGGGGATTCATTGCACTCTCCACTGAACCTCTCACTCCAGATGGAATTCATTGGGGAACTCCCACAATAGCTGTGCCTATCTGACAAATAAAAGCATTTGGCAGCAATAAGTGGTTCAGTCTCCTTCGATACGTGCATCTGTGACGAATGTTTGTTTAGAAAGAAACCTGTCGCAGGTAGTGGAAAATAACCCTGCTGGAAATCATATATTAGCTAATGAGGAGCGACCTTGCTATTCCATGAGTCTGTTGCCATCTCACGTATCCTTTCAATATTTCAGCATCTCTCAATGACATCTAACAAGCAATTTTGGTCAATATACACAAATGAAGACGGACAGGCTCATGGATTTCATCTGTTTTTCAGCCAATACAAAGATTTGCAACGCAAACACTTTAATCTCTTTGTTATTCTATCACACCGTGAGAAAAAACGAATTCTGGTGGAGAGAACCAAGCCAGCCAGCCCCCTGCTCTCTGGTGATAACACTACGTTTTAGCAAAAACACCTCAAAGGTTCAAAGGTTTTTATTGTCATCTGCACAACAGATACAGCGTACATGTTTGCAATGAAAATCTTAAATCTCAGGCACCTCAAGCAACTCGACATACAAGTGTCATAAAATAAGATAAGAGTAACTAAAAATACAATGACATACACTAGTGCAAATGAAGCAATGAGTAATAGTATAAGATCATCCGAAGGTCAAAGGGCGTGTAATATATATTTAAAAAATGATACTGAAGAAAAAATAGATACAACTCAAATTAAGTTTTTTTTATATAAAGTTAGCAATTGTGGTAATGCAACTTCTTAACTTTAGTTTGAACAAACTAAATTAAGTTGTTTGTTACCAAAGAAGTAAAGTTTCCTCTCATTCCAGGTTAGTGGCTTCATGCTCATCCAAACTGAAACAGAACAAACATCAGATGGGTTCCCAGGGAATTTTGGACGGAAAGTTGTGGGCCTTTGAGAGATCATTTAGATTTGGATCATTTTGACTTTAGTGATCCCCTGATATTTCTTCTAGTGCCACCACATTGTTGTTGCTTGTTGTGGTGAGGGAAATGTCTCTACTGGATGATTTGTTATGATCTGAATCTGGTGCAAGCAGATGTTTTTGGCCCAACACAAAATCCTACAGACATTCCCTTTAGTCTAAACTGCACCTTGGATTAGTACTTATTAGCAAATGTTTGTTTACTATTACGCTAAATTCTGATTATGATAAACATTATACCTGCTACATCAGCATGTTGCTATCGTCATTGTGAACATGTTAGCATGCTTCCATTAGCATCTAGCATTTAGTGCCAAAGCAAAGCCCCACAGAGCCACTCCCATGACTGAAGATTCTGTGTCTTGCATTTTTTACTCACCAGGAACCTTGTGCTTTGACTTGATGTTTCCTTCACACTTCCGTTTGGCTTTGAACAACAGGCCTATCTGTTCCTCTTTTGTGAGCACATCATCTGTGTAGACCTGCAGAAATGGAAAAACACGGGGTTAGGAAGTCAGGGAAATATTGAAGTGTAACTGCAAAGTGCATGATGCATGTTTTGCACCGAAATCCAAACCTCCAACACTAAGCCCCAACAATTACAACATCAAACGGCAACATGATAGTTTCTGATGTGTCCAAAACTGCAGAGAAAACATTTAATTACACATTTGTGGTCCCATCTGGATCTGAAATAAAGATTCTGACTCGGCTCCTCCAGTGAAAATGCATCAGTTGGCCAATATTCAGACACGGTTACGTCTTCACAGCTGCTTCAAACCCTCTAACCGCTCTCTGCATCCCTGGTCATAGTGCTGCAGACAGCAAAATCCAAATCCAGTTTCCTTCAGTAAAATACTCTTCAACAAGTGACATTTTCTCAAATGGAATATGACTGAAAGCAGCGGCCTGGATGTTAAACAGACTGTTCTGTATCTGGAAGGTCAGATTAGATTGTACTTTCAGTTCCCCTGTCAAGACTTTAAGAGCTACGCATCACATCTATAAAAGTTTTAACTGTCTGTTATTTTCCCCTTGAATAAATAATATCAGTTTTACATGTTGTTCATAGTCCTAGTTTGTATGCCTGTGGTTAAATCCTCTGAACGGTCAGTAATCAGACATGACAAAGTTACAACATGGACAAAAACAACATTTTATTCCCAATATTTCCTTACACCTTATGTTTCCTTAGCTTTTGAACATGGTGTTTGACTGTGGCGTGGCAGCTCAGGTGTGGTTTTCCAGTCAGGAGAACATTTTCCATTCTAATAGGTCACACTGACTGGCTCGCTGTTTGCCCACGGATCACTCTTGGGCAATGACAAATGTGACTGTATTGAAAGTGACCGCATTTATTTTCAACAGTGTGACGAGAAAAGTGGAGGAAAAAAAAAAAACAAAGAAAAAATAATCCCTGTGCTAAACCTGAACCACAAATCACCAGGATCTTTACCTTTGCCAAACAGGAGTTTCATGGTGCGTTACGCCAAATGCAATATACATCTACACAATGAACTAAGATGTGGGCTGTGCAGCGGGCCTGGAGAGGTGGCTGAAATAAACCTCCTGTTCTTGGCCTTTTTTTGATTTAATGACGACTTAAATCACAAATCTGGATGTAAAGAAATCTAATTTAGTTTGAAACAAGAAATGTGCTTGTTAAAAAAATCCAGGTTAGTTCCAACATGCATGAGAGGAAAGAAACCAAAAGAGATTGAGCAAAGAGGTTTAATCCATAAACAGGTGAAAAATACTGATGCTGCGAAAAAATGTATCACAGCCATTTGAAATAGGTCAGACAACAAATTAAAATGCAAGATGCACCCAGAGCCTCTGCACCAGCGTCCACAAAGAAAAGGCAGAGGGGAGATATTCTTATTATAATTTAATGACTAGGTTCTGTTCTGTCTAAAACTACTACTAAATGCCACTGATTTGTTTTCTTTATAAATTAATCTGGCAAGCATGATTCATCACTTAATTTCAGATTTTGATAAAAATAAGTAATAAGCATTATCAGAAAAATGCTCTTTAAAGTTAAGGTACTCAGTTGCAGAGGAGCCGTTCGAATATCTGTAATGCAGTAAAAAGTACTCTTGGAGTAGAATAAAGTAGCAGAATCTTGACTTATTCAATTACCCCAGTATATGAAACTTACGTTAGTGTAGCACAAGTACTGCACACATGGCAGTGCATCTATATTTGTGTCACCAGCTGCTACAAATGACATGAGACCCACAAGCTGCAGCAAAGTAAACTTTTGACATTTTCCAGACATTTCCAGCCCTCGATCTCTGCTCCCTATTCTGAAAGAGTATCTGAGGAACTTCTAAATCTGCGCACTGACACATGGAGTCATTTGGGAACCCAGACGTGTATACATTGTCTCTGGTGCGAGTGCGTAATTTTCGTGGACTTGAAATTAAACTGTAAATACCGAGCCGTCATGGCTTCGCTGCACACAAAACCATAATACCTCAGTCCATCAATATTTTCACTACTCACAGCTCTGAAATAAGGATGTCCAGTCTGGGAGCTGAATGGTGTTACAGAATGAAGACGTTTATGGCTTTGCACGGTAAACAACCACAGATGGAACAACATTTGACCGCAGGCGAACAAGGATAGATACTACCTGTTTGCTGTGCTAACTACGCCAATATAGAATATTCCACTGACAGCTCCTGCAGACGTTGACACTATTTTCCTTTAAATAACTGGCTGGTGTTACTTTAGGTGAAAGCTCCACCCAACAGGAAACCAGAGACGGAGGGTCTAGATGTTAAGTGACATTATCATCACAGTGTAGTCAAGTAAGTATATGAAGCAAAGAGAAATGTCATTATGCTCGAGTGGAAATTAATATATCTGCTGCATTTAAGTTTAAGTTCATTTTTTACCTTAGAATTCAAAGTGGTAAAGTTACAAGCTACTTGTACTCCTAGCATTGCACGTTCTACAGTTTTTGTTTTTATCACCTCTTTTCTAAAACCCTGCAGAGTGAGACCGTTGTTCCGACACAGTAAGAACAAATACATTAACCTTTACAGCACAGATCGAGCTTCAGTGAAACATGAAACTAAAACGAGTTTCATGGAGTTTCAGGGTTTATTTTCCTTCTCAAAAACTGGAGGGATTTCTCCTTCATCGGCAGACTCCTGCTCGGGGGATGTAGAGGAGTATCGTTTACCATTTTAAGAAGAGAGTCCTGGGTAATAAGTGTGCCCCCTGATTATTTCTGAAAACGATTCCTCCTCCACGGGCCTGCGTCCAAACCTCCAAAGTAAACATGACTTCTCACAGGGAGTAACATGGACATTCTTATTTACTGCAATTCATTCAAAACACAGTATTCTTTTTGTTTAAAGCTTTTTGAGTGTGTGCCAAAATGAAAATTAGAAAAATACACACCATATAAATATGTGTGTTTTCATCACTGGTCGCTAGAATACAAACTCCACTTGAATAAACCACAAGTTTATATTTGTCTTTGCGAACTGCGGCTTGATGACTTAAACTGCAGCGCTCTGCAAGATATAAGACCAATATTGAGAGAACTGTATTTAGGCTGCTGTGTCAAGACAGTGTTGAACCACCGTGACTAAATACTGACACTATACACCATGAGAGTGAAGGCACATTTACAATTTAGTTTTCTAATTCCAGCATTTGCGTACGAAATTATTTTAGTAACCAAATGTTGTGTTTGGTTATAAAAGTTCTGCTTGTCCAGTGCCACAGATGAATATCGTCAGTGTTCATTTGTTGATTTTTTGGATTTTTTGTGGGAAAATATTTTTTTACAAAATAGAAGTTGAAAAGTCGTCCATCAGAAATGGTGTCATGTGGAGAGACGCCATGCATACACTGAGTGGAGACACTGGGTTTCCGGTACATTAGCAGCAGTCTTGATTGTGGACAGCTTTTTTTTTTTTTTTTTTTTCAAGAAAGTGGTGGTTGACCAAAGTCATTTCCTGAAATGCCCGACAGTGAATCAAGAGAGTGAAATGCTGGAGCTTGTGAGGTAGAGTTTCATTAGAAAGCACAAAACAAAAACACACGAGGATCCAAAATGTTTAAAACAGGGGGCGGACGGGAAACAAAGGAAGAGACGGGGATGTAACATGCAGCAAAGATTGTTGTCGAACACTCGGCTTACACTCGCCTTTCAGCCACCAGGATGCTTCAGAATGAACATCACTTTTAAAATAATGACATTTGATGTCACCTCATAGCTCGTGTGAGATTGTAACTGATATGCACCAAACAAAGATTTATATATTTCAATGAAAAATACTAGTTATTGTAATTCATGACAGAACTTAGTCTTTCAATTTGAGATATCAGTAAAATACTTTTAATGGACTGTGGTTTAGTCCAGTAAAACAACAGAAGCCACAGTAAACAAAGTTTGGCCTAATGATGGTGCTAAGGGGAATTCAGGTTGTAAATATTTTTGTGTTGCAATCACACTTTTTAGTTTTTGTGAGTAACAAGGGTCAGGAGGAGAATGAGCTAGATGGTGGCGCTAGAGGACCACTGAGGGTCCACAGAGCTGAGTGACTGGTTGAGATCCAAAACAACAGCATCTTTATCTTTATTCCATAACGTGAACTCAAAGGGTTCATTTTAACCAACATGCACAGATGTGCTGTACCTGGAAAATGTCACTGAACACTAATAAAGACAAAGCAACATCAGACTTTCCTCGATACCACAAAGAGATCATGATGTTCCAGCACATCGATCTTCTCTGTACCAGTCA
Organism: Paralichthys olivaceus; assembly: GCF_024713975.1. Taxonomy (NCBI): domain Eukaryota; kingdom Metazoa; phylum Chordata; class Actinopteri; order Pleuronectiformes; family Paralichthyidae; genus Paralichthys; species Paralichthys olivaceus. Next base: position 7,755,632 of record NC_091108.1, on the reverse strand, counting down.
TCCAGATTAAATCAGGGTAATCCCAATGGATACATGTTGCTGTAATTTTGCTTTAGCGGTTTTTGCATGATTCTAATATAATACATGCATGTCATATATACACAACAGTAAGTGAAAGGGGAAAACGGCTGCTGCAGTTCATTCAGTGTTTATAAAAGAATAATGCCAAATACTTCTATTATGAATATGCTCTATTACAGAGTGAGCCGCGCAGGAAGTCAATCCCAGCTGGCACTGGGTGAGGGTGATACCAGCGTATCGCAGAACTAACAGAGACAAACGATCATTTACACGTAAGAAGAGTCTCAAATGAACCTAATCACTAATCTGCATGTCGGGATAGAACATGAAAATTCCACACAGAACTGGGATTCAAACCAGAAACCCTTTTGCTGTGTGCAAACCACTGCTCCATCTGAACCAAGCATATTCCTGAAAATTTTACATAATTCCGATTTCTCCTCCCACGCTGGAGTCGCGGTGAGCTACAACATCTGAGACTGTGTGTGTGTGTGGATGAAAGTGGTTTAGAAACACACACTAACACACACACACAGTCAGTATTCAGTGCTTGGAGATGTTGTTATAGTCAACATTAACCTTATGATCACAGCTCCCTGGAAACACAAGCCGTATCAATTTGCTCTATCGTTTCACACTCGTATAATAATACCCCCCAGTGTTGGCTGATCCGTCACAGAGGATGAGATTCCTCAGTAAACGCTCATATGGAGTGAGACATTTCTTTCCAGATGACACTTCATCACATGGAGGATAAATAATATACAATAATATTTATTTTGGTCTCTGTAAAGCGTCTCTATTATGGGAATACAGTTGAATGTTTGTTTTATGTACGTGTTTTGGTCATTTGCCATTCTTTACACCATAAGCTAACATTCACTTCCTTGCTGTTGGCATGTATTCAATATTTGATCCCCAGGGCTTTTTTGACTTTCCTGTACATTTTTTTCTCCACAAAAAAAAGTGGGGTCTAGAAAATCACAAGTTCGCTGAATCTTGTTTTTAATGGCCTGTCCTCTATCTGGAAAAAAACATGAATATGTTACTTTTGACATATTGCACCGCATGAATGTTTTAGCGGATGAGGTTCCTGGATATTATAAACTCTATGAGTCAGTGCCACTCCTCTTCAACTGTGCAATTTGCATTTGATGATAAAAACCACAAACCACAAGACTGGTTGTCCTTTGGAAATGCTTGCAGACCACATTCTGACTTAAAGCAGCATTTAGCTCCTAATTATACCCTGCTCTGGTCGTAAGCTTGAAGAACAGCACTTTTGTCCTTGATGGAAACATTGTGTGAGCTCTGAGAGGCGGCACACATCTTGTGGAGTCCAGATAGCGGTGATTGTATTGTTCTCTGAGTTGAAAAAGCCCATTCGTGTGTTATATAAGGGATTTAATACAAATAAAGTAGGGGTTTCTCTTTAATAAAGCAATACAAACACAGCATTTTAATTTTCATCAAAAGCTTAATGATTACGCAACAAACAAAAGCGCTAGACATTTTGTATTGTCTTAATGGATGTCACGGAAGTGTCAGCTAACATGTGGCAGACTGACTGCTGGAAGGACAATGAGGAACAATCAATGTAAATATAGTAATTTTCTCTTTACGGATTGAAGGATAAAAATATTTTCTGTAGTGGATTTGTAATCCATTAGAGATTTTTTCCCCCCAGATGTAACAGATCATACAGTTCCAGGTCACACAGTGGAATGTTCACGGTATCAGTCAACGCTTGGAAACGTCGGCTCTAAGCCTCTAAATCGCAGCAGCTGACGATTAAACATGAGATGATGTCAGTGTTCCTTGAACCTTTAAAAAACATTGTTAATTAACAAACCGCGTTCATCAACATTTTCCACAAAATGTTGAGAAAAAGATTCAGCAGCTGAAAAATGATGATCGGGGTTTTTCAGTATCAGTTGTAATAATGAATGAAAGTGTCAGATTTGTGGGTCAGTGTAATAAAGTAGCTGGAAATCGCCGCGACCTACAATAATCGCGTGGACGATATAGATGAGGTCGCAGAAAGTAGGGCTCTACAATATTTATCAGGATGGACAGCAAGTATCTTCTAATGGACTCATCTATTTTTTAAATGAGACTTTGACCAAAATACACACGGCTGCAGAGAGAAGAGGAGGAACCTTAACATGTCTGAAAGCTTTCCAACGGGCATTTTTCACACAAAAGGTTCCATAAATGAAAGATGATGGTGGATTGATGGTCAGGTGAGGTAGACTCAGGTTTGTTTCTGTTAATTCACATCAGCGTCCTCCTGTTCCTCAGATGCTAATTAAGCCACTTTAATTGCCTTATTTTCGTATTGGAGCGCTGCATCTCACTGTCAACACTATAATTAGTTGCCAGCAGGAGTTTTCAATTTATATTCCACTTAGTTTAATATCAAAAAGCTGACGTCATTACAAACTCACACTTTCACAAGTCTAAATGGATGTGAGCTATCAACCGCCATCGATCTGCCATCTGCCACTTCTGCGTGTGGATCTTTCTGCTCACTCCAGCCTGCTCCTGGAAGTCAAGTAGACACTTTGTCCATAACAGAATTCACTGAGCAATTCTTCACATTTTGTCCATATTTTCCTACATGAAGGAGCAAATAATGTATTATTATATGATGCAATCCAATACGACAACACCACAAACACCAGCTTCCATTAGAATTACTGCCGGGAGGTTGTATTTCTCTGCAAACCAGTCAGTTGCAGAAAATATGGGCACAATCTCCTCTTCATATGTGGAGGTGCAGAGCATGGCGATGTCAGAGTGAAGTAGACGTGTCATCACTTCATCATTTTGTCAGAAAATGTGTCAGAATGTGTTTTTGAAGTAGGCTACATGTGTTTTGTTCACAGTGAACTATGACAACTTCAATCCAGTCACTTCATCCTGGAGCCCGAGTGCATTTCTGTGCCAAATCTGAAGAAACTACATCCAAGTCCATGAGATATTGTGTTAATGAGAATAAGACGGACGGACAAACAAGACAAGCAATCAGAAAACATAATGCCTTCGGCCACGGCTGTCATCAGTGCGGAGGTATAAAAATGACCATCAGTGGCCATCTGGGAGCCACCGTAATTATTTTTGATATACTGTCAAAAATGGTTAAACCTTGTACATTTGACAGAAGCAGCATTATATTCATTTAGTTTCTCTGTTTGTTCAGAAGATTCCTTTGATTTTTTTTTAACAAACTGAACACAGTCGCACATGGATGAAAATACATTTCATATATTTCTGTACACGCCATCAAGGGACTTTTAAAGGAATAAATTCAACCTGATGAAAACAAAAATCATTGCTACAAAACCCAAAACATCACTTCAAAGTAATTATCAATTACATTTCAAAGAAATCAATAAATTTTCAAAGTATTTAAATATTGTAAAAACATATATTGCAACAAAATGTTTTCGATCATAAACACCCACACACACACATATATGTATTTTATCTAAGTGATAGTGAGAGTGAACTGATCATTTGTTGGTTTAGGAGTTCTTATGTCTCACTTTAGATGAGCATATATCAATATGTTCATACATTAAAAGTTGAATCAAATGATTCAGTGTATTTACAGATTAATAAATAATGGAAATAATTGTTAGTTGCAGCCTTAAAACTCTGCTAGAACCAGCTCTAATGGTAGATCCTGTACTTTACAGTCAGACTCCATAGTGCCTTGAAAATGATTTGAATCACTGTTAAAGTAAAGCTAATGACAGACAAAATCATTTGTACGTGTGCAGACAGTCACAGAGTGAGAGCTGGGGTGCAAAGAATGTGGTCAGTCTGACCAGTGCGACACCATGACGAAGACTTAAGATTCAAAATTCAACATGACACTCTTCCAACCTTACTGATGAAAATCATTTCTGCAGCAAGATGTGGTCCATTATCATTGAGAGGACAACACAGCAATCAGTGCAGGGGGATGTAGTTAAACATCTGAGCAAAGAAGGCGTGGCGTTCAAAGAGGTGATGCATTTAGAGGGCAACACTTCAAGCAATCAGCGGCTTTTCCACTCAAAACCAAAGGTACACGCAGCAGCCTGGTGTCTGCAAACAACCAGGACAAGGACACAGTTTGTATAAAACCACTAATTGCAGTTGCCTCCCACAGAAAACCTCTATACTGTGGGCTAATTAGGCAAAACTTAATCAGGCCAGGTGTCTCTCTCATTGCCCGCTAATATTAATAATACCCTTTCATTTTAATTAGTGAAGAGGCTTATTAAAGAGAATGAACCTTGTCACCTTGATAGAATGGCTTTTTACTGGAGCCATTTCAAAACAAACACCATTTAAAATCAAGAGGCAAAGATTTATTTATTGCTGCATAGCAAATACATAGAATATATACAGATATACACATGTTGTGTCTAGTACAAAACAACATGTACCATAACTCTGTGCATGACTTCCAGCAAAAAGCCTTTGCATGACATACAAGATAAGTCCACTTGAAACACAAGCTATTAAAGAGGATTAAATAAAAATCAGATTGCAACTTCAATCGAGTGGTTTAGTTAATCAAGAAATAATTGCGCATTCTGTGACACTTAAAGGTAAAAAACATGAGAAACAGTAAAGAAGGTGGCTGTTGCTTTTTTCTAAGACCAATATTTAGATTTCAACCTTTTGACACCACTCTTCAAATGCTGCTCACAGGCTGGTGAGTCTATAAAAAGATATTCTCCTACAAATCTTATTCTATAAAGCCACTAAATAATGTGGTGAGCCATTAATGGATTAACTGCAGAGATAAATACAGCATCTACTGTATGTGTCCCATCATGGCTGCATTTAAAGGATTTAATTCCCATTAGGGACACAAATGTTAATGCATACGTTTGAGGATGAAGAAGATCAGACTGTCTGGTGGGTGAAGAAAATGCGAGCACACACAGGCTGCAGTGTTAACTGTGTCCATCTGAGGCCTGCAACTACCCTGTCAGCATCATCTTTCCACTTACTACAAGGTCACTGGCGCTGAGGTCTCTGAACCATGTTTTTATTTGACTGAAAATGCTCATTGGTAAGAGGCAAGAGTCCGTAGCAGAAGGCAAACAGTGTGCATTGATGAGAACAAGTCAATATCTTATTTAATCCATTGTAAACACAGCAAAGCAACAGTTTGAGAGAATTTGTTGTGCACATCAGTCATCAGAAGGAACTTTGGAACACAAAATCGTTCTATGGGCTGATTATGGTGTTTTTTTAATTTTCTTTTTAATCATAAAATTCTCCACCATCTAAAGCCGGCGGTTAGCACGCTCGCTTAATGACGAGAAGTTCTTATGTTTAAATTTAGACAATATGTCATCCATGGTGTGAAGGGGCGGTGAACTGAAGCAGATCCTTGGCACATGAAGGGATCAGGACCAGAGTTTCTGAGTTTTCCCACATCTGCATAATTGCAAGTAATCCCTTTCAAATTTAGGCCAGAGAGCACAAAAGCTCTGCCTTGTCACATCGATAAACTGAAGCCACAGTGATAGCATGCAGATCAAAATGAGCTTCACTATCCCAAAACCTTGAATCCACAGAGTACACCGCAATTTAGCATTTCATGTACGTAACATTATCACACAACACTGACACACAAAATGAAAATTGATTTTTGAATATGCAGTAGCACGACCCAAGACATGGAAACAGACCCTTTATGTTTTGTATTATTTTTACGTTTTCATTATGAGAGCTTGTTCATATTGGATAACCATTTATTGTTTAGCATAGTTTATCTCTTATAGGCTGTACTTATGTAAATAACACATGGGATTCTACAACTCTGGCAATAAATATGAAAAGTCCTCCAAGCTGATGTTGCTCCTGCATCTATTATAGCACATACTGAATGTAGGTCTTTACTGTAGCCTTCATCCACATGCACATCGTGGAAAAACCCTCATCAATATTAACACATCAAATAAGCTAATTCCACACAGAGCTCCTCTTCATCCAATGCCACATTACACCATTAAATATAATTGCAGAAATGAGCCACAACCTCTAACGAGTGTTCCAGCTCAAGAGTCACATGGTGAGTTTGAGGATTAATGAAACTTTCTAGTGAAAATCTGCCAGGTTGTGATACATACAGCAAATCTATATGTGCTACACTTTAAACATTTCAGTGCAGATTTGGAAGCAGGAATAATGTGAGTTGGTTGAACGTCAGAGTGGCAAACCTCGTAAACTGTGTGAACGGTGTAAAGCACTGATTCACTAACATGTTTTTGCTGTATGAATATTTGCATAATGCAACTCAACTCCCCAAAATAAATATACAACAAATGTACAATTAAAAAGGAAGATTTTAATTTGTTAAATAACTAATTTAATAAATCCTCCATTTATTTCAGGGTTAGTTAAAGTTTGTCCTGGCACACGAGTCCATCAAGGGAACCAGTGAACTTTGATGAAGGCTAATATCATCTCATGTTGGAAGAACTCAAGAAATGATCAATAATACTTGGAATTAATCCGCAATCTGGCCTTAAATCCACAATTTATATTATACCTGTAAATGTTCATTAAAGTTTATGCAAGTCCATTCAGCCCCCTCTAGAGCAATTTAACTTGGGATCAGTTGAACTATAAATGACCATAACTTTGCAACACATTCAGGGTCTGTGCTCACATTGGCTCATGTGTTAAATGTCATGGAGCTGAGTCCAGCCAAACTTCACACTGTTATCTGAATTTAAAATTGGCTGAGATTTGTGCCGTGCTGCCATGTGAGGATTTCTTCACTTATTGGTGGAAAATCTGCAGCAGAGAACTGCACACTTACAAAACCATAAGCCCCTGAGTTTTGCAATGAAACTAATAAAGGTCCTTTTTAAGAAGTCCGGCCTCCTCTCAGCCATGAGCCATGTGCCAGGGGAGCGCTCCGGCCCAAAGTCTGAGGGGCTTCCAAATCACGTAAACAACTGGATCTGATGTGTGAAATCCTACTTTTCCTGCTCGTGATCATTTCGGGAATTGAATCGGAACCGTCTACAAACTCCATCCTTGTTGCGTTCAGCGTTTGTGTATCTGAAAGTCAATCCCTTCAACAACAGTGGGGGCAGGGCCGAGCAAGATTGTCGGTCAATGGCAAAGGCATCTACGTAGCTGAGAATTTTCACAAGTCAACTCGACTGCGGTGCTGTGGGATTCCAATCATATTGCCCGTAAGGAAGTCTGCACCACAATATTGATACAGCAGGTGGCTGCTGAAAAGGGACCACGAATAACACACACACTCATCATAGCTCTGGCAATCAGTCATGAATGTCCATGGATTTTTTTGAACTATTGAGTTTTTATAAAATTCTTCTGTCCAACAATGTCTTGGAGCAATAATTCTTTTTTTGATAATGGACACGGTCAACAGTCAGATAGAGCAGATAAAACCCAGACCGCCTTATCAAAGACTGACAGAGGAGAAGCGGGCTGTCTCTGTGAAATGTGTCAAATGAACTTCTCTGAGATAACCACCAGGTGTTCACGCCTGTCTGTAAAAAGAGGAAAACGCATTTCAGTCATGACATGTTGACAATGAGGAGATGAAATCTGTAGAGGGGAAGTTTGGGAGTGGAACTATTAGATGAATGAGCAATTTTGGCATCACATATGGCCTCCACTGAACTTTGTTAACCTGCTGCTCGCTGGCTTTTGAAGATGCATCCTTCAAAAGATGAGTGACTAGAAATAAGAGGAAAATGCATCATGAAGGCGTCGGCTGCAGTATCAAATATGTTTTCCTGTACGCCTCAGAGTACTGGCACTTCCACAATGGATGCCTCTTGAAAATAGGCTACATATTCTACCCTAAAAAGAGATAAGATGTGGGCGGACACAATGGCTTGAGCATATCCTCAGATTGGACCAGAACTACATACCAAAGATCGCTCCGAGATGGACCCCCTGGAAAATGCAAACAAGGATGAACCAAAACAACGTAGTGGCAAGCTGTGACAGCTGAGCTGAAAGAGATGGGTCTGACATGGAGAGAGGCCCAACATGTAGCCCAGGGAAGGACCAGATGGAGGCAGAATGCAACAGTCTCCTTAAATTCAATCAAGCTGCACCACATTGCACACACTCAGATATCAGTCCCCTAAATGTGCCTGATCTTTTTCATCACGATCCATTAATTATATGAATAATAACCGTGAAAACGTCCTATCTTGCAATGTTAAAGAAAGTGACAAACATTCCTGGATCAGTCCCCTGATCTGCACCAACATTTATTGGGTTCTTCCCTGACCCATAACACATCATTTCACCAGGTTTCATGAAAATCCATTCAGTTGTTTTTGTGTAAACATACAAACCAACCAACAAATAAACAGAAAGGGGTCAAAACATAATCTCCTTGGTGGAGGTTAGAAAATGAAGGTGATAAACAAAAGAGGAAAAGAGCTACAGAGCTTTATGAATGCTGGAGTTCATAGTGCAGAGGCACATCATTAAAATATCTGTTAGAAGTGTAAGTTTTTCATCGAGGTGCAAAAGTGGCATTGAGTTACACATACCCTCACATTCTTCAAGTGGAAAAGTTACGGAAAAAAAAGCAGAGGTCACGGTAAGTCAAGAAAACAAGCCCTTTCCTGAGTCAAACACAGCCATGGTATAACCTTACCATGCTGGTGAAACTGAAGACCCTCCTATTCACACACACATTACGAGTCTGACTCACAGGCCCTCTAAAAACTGAACAATGTGTCAGTCAATGCAGAGGAAAAAGAAAGAGAGCCCCCGACATGAGGATGTGTGCATTTCTTAGAGGAAGCTGAAGAAATCAGAATGCTCCTCAGTTATCTCTGGAATTCCCTCGGCTACTGTAAAGCTCCACAGTGAAATACTGAGCATAACGATGTGTGTGTGTGTGTGTGTGAAGGGTATTTTCCCACTACAAGTTGCCTCTGTTAGCCAAATCCCATGCTGATCCCAGGAAATTTCAGGCAAACATGTTAAGTGACCAGTGACGACAGCGAGTGACCCACGATCTGCAGCAGGGAGGCATGTGCAGTGGCTTATACCCAGTTTACACCCCTGTGCTGCTTCAAACCGCTTTACGTGCTGTGAAACTACATTACAAAACAGGAAAGGCTCATCGGCTGACATGTAATCTCACTTGGATGCAGAAATTACAATTTAACCAAGCTGCGCCCTAAATTACACCCTGTCTCCAACTTTATAAACTGCTGCTGATTTCCATTTCTCCAACTTCCAGGCACAATGACATGATACTTTCTAAGCTGAGTGAGAAGAGGCTATTTTTGGTTTGTTTCAGTGACTCAAAGATGTGACATTTCTCTCAAGGGGTGCAGTGTCTATGGACCATCTTCCCAGAGCTCCACGCTTTCTGCGGTACGATCTATAACTGGTATTGTTTCAACCGAGGCCACAAATGTAAGACTGGAAGGTTAAATTCCATTTTTGTTTATAAGAGTTGAGAGTTCAAACACATGCAGTGGCCGGTAAAAGTCACTGTAATCAATGTCAGCATTTAAATGAGGGTTGGAGTGTTTGGGTTGATTTGTTACTATTTCCAGTATCCAACCCTCATTATAGCAACTTGTCATGAGTGAGTTATAAAATCCAACAATTATTGTACTGCCAGTCTGCCACCACCTCATATTATGAAGTGATTAAGACTTTTTACACACTGAGACCTGGTTGTAAAGGATTGCAGCCTGCAAGAGTGACATCATACAATCCTCTTATCCTGTTCAGCAGTGCAATAATGTGAATCCACTGTTAGCACGAACACCAGTCAACACTGGCATTAGTATGAGCTACTGGCACACACTGGATAACTGCACGAGGCCTGATGTGGTCTGCAAGTCAAAAACAGTACGACTTTTAGATTCATTGTGACTCTCTGATAATATGTTTTATACATATTTAATCTAAAGCTCTCAATATATACTCCTACATCAAGAAAACAAAAAGAAAACATAACCTCATACTAAACAAGGGACAGGCAGAAAAATACAACTGCAGTATTTTCATATCTGATCAGCTTAAATAGAATAGGTTTAAAATAGATAAACATGCATATACCTCATACAATCATAATATTATATGATGTCTCTCTATTGACTTCCACCACATTTCATCCTTCCTCAAAATAAATTACATAACAATACCATCCGTTTCCTTCTTTCCAAAATAACATTATTTTCGACCTTGATATGAAAAAAATATTCAAAATGAAAGTAAATCCAAACCGTGTAGCAATATAACAACGTAATATGGAGTTTTTTTTTTACCCTATATAGTGCATTGATTGGCTAACAGCGCTTGAGTGTTTATTTAAGCATGATTTGATTGAAATTAACCACAGTGCATTTCGGCAATGCTTGTCATCACCCCATTCAGAGAAAATGAGCAGCTGAAGCCTCAAATGCTTTTGTGTGAGTCTAGCGAAACGCTAATGATAACTCACTGACTCTGATTTGGCTAAAGACTGCTAATATTTTATTTTACTGCTATGAACCCAGCAGCTGTACTATATTCAAACACTAATCTGTATGAAGACAGGAGCTACAGTAGAGGTAGAGAGGTGGGCTGAGAAAAGATCTGCATAATAAACTGACTGATTACAGCTCTTCAGGCTCTACGGTTAGAAATCGCTGCGGTGTGAGCATAGACGGCACGATGATGTCAAAGCAAAGAGGAATTCACTACACTTGTTGTGCAGTTACAAAGAGGGTGAAGAGATGAGAGACTTGTAGAAATAAATGTTCACTTAGGGAAGGCGTCAGAGCTGTCGCATCACTTAAAAGGCTGTCGTTTCCTCCGCAACAGTAGTCCTGTCGTTTTTGTGATGGAGAGAACAGTCTGAAGTGGATAAAAGCATATTATATCATCGTTACTTTCAGTGCCCTGAACTTTAGAGAAACCGTGGGAGCTCCCTGTTGTTTGATGAAATGTGTTATCTGTAATCCTGATTCAAGCTACGTGGTGTCATCCGTTCCCTGTTTGAAGGATTAGTATCAAAGTCAAAGTAGCCAACATGTCACAACAACCGTTGAGCTGGTTTCACTCTTTCTGCTTGTGTTGTCTACAGTCTCGCAGTATGACAGATATAAAACAAAAGGCACAGAAGAAAAAATGAGGAACAGCAAATTACAATACAATTATAATCAGAAGCTAAGGACGATAGAAGCACAGCACTGCAATATCCCCAACCTGCAGCCACTGCAGCTCTAGAGCCCTACTTCATTCCAAGATCATTTCAGCTGAAGATGGATAATGATGCTGACATTGCAGACCCGACTGGCACAACCAAATCAGTGATGTTGGAATATGTTATTCATCTCCTCAAAAAAGATAAACGTGGATTTGGAGAATCATTAGCATTCGTAGCTATTAAATGCTGTATTCTATCATCCTCCATTAGCCATAGAAATTTGCTCAGCTACTAAATTTGAACTAGCTGATTAAGAAAATAAATTGTGTTAATACGGAGCTCCTTTATGGTGTTTCACTGTCTTTGTGCGGTGCAGTGCGCTGCAATTGGTACATTAGTAGCAACTTAATACGTCACTGCACCTAAGTCAATACTGCAACAGGCTTCCCAGTGGGAATTTGTTTGATCAAGCATAAAAGCCCACCTCTAATGGATTGATTAAAAAGAAGCCTCATTTGCTGTAGCTAAAATTAGATCAATGTGTGGGTGAAGAACAGCATACAAACAGCACATAGCAAAACTTAAATCATATGTTATGTCTATTTGAAGGCTGAGGTAATTCACCACCAAAATCTCACTTTGCCATCTAATGATTGCTGACACACCTCCTACTGCTTCTGCTCTCACTCTTGGGAGCAGTAAAGGTCACACTATGAAGCCTGGTCTTACATCACACACACACACACACACACACACACACACACACACACACACACACACACACACACACACACACACACAGAGTCCTTAATAGATAAAACCTTTAAACAAACAAGGGATAAATAGAAAAAACTAACAGATTATACCTATTGTAAGCATGGCTGTGGGGCTTTCCTTCAATAAGAGGGATAAGAAATGACACACAGGTTGACAGAAATGTACTCTGAGAGGAGCAAATTGATTCTGGCAGGTCTTTGTTGTTCCTCTGCCTTAATGGAGCCTGGTCAGAGAGAGAATCAAGATTAACATTAAATGACACGTCCAATCTGTTTGAACTCCCTGAGTAAATACAGCATGAAATCATGGTTACGTGTGCTGTAGGTAGCACTTTGCTGTAGCGTCACCTGATGTACTAAATGACAGCATCAAAGGTCAAATATCTGGTGTTCAAACAGATGAAAGACTGGTTCACTTGAACCTGTTGCTACAGTCACAAACTCACAGGAGAGGAAATCAATTTACTTTAAAACCTTTTTATAAGAGGAAAAAAGTTGCCTTAAACGTACAATGTGTCACTTGGGGCCCTAGGGCTGATGCTGTGAAGCAGCACGGGAACATGAGAGTTGTTGTCTTCACCACCATTGCCGATGGAAATCACCCGGACACGACCTAAATCATGTTCACGGATGAGGTAATGTAATAAAGCTTTATTCACGTAATGAAAATGAATATTCACGCTCCGCTACAATTGACTTGGTTCAGTGTGTAGAATTTTGTGATATCTAGTGTTAAAACTGCACCCCTCACCTCACCCTTCCCTTAAAAACATGAAAGAGAACCTGTGGTAGCTTCAGTTGTCATAAAAACTCAAAAGGTGTTTAGTTTGTCCAGTCTGGACTAATGTAAAAAACATGGCGGCCTCCGTAGAGAGGACCCTCTGGATGTAAATATAAAGTATTTAAATATAAAGGGCCTTTTCTGGGGTAAAAAAACTACAATTTATACAATTTAGATGAAACAAACTAGTGAAAACATCATGAGGATTATTCTACATTAAACTTCACCTAAATCTTACACACTGGACCTTTAATACAAACAAAGAAAGGAAAAACCTGCCAAATGGCTAACTGAATAGCGGTGTGTTGCTCTCCTGGAGTACGTTAAGAAGAATTATCAAACATTGTCTCTGACAACAAAAGAGGCAATTATGACATGGATTTTCCTTATATCACCTGTAATTTGTTCAAGAGGTGTCATTTGTTTTTCAAATGGTAATGACTGAGAGTTGCGGGTTAAATTGCAAAACAACTCCACCTTTGTTTGTGTCCTTGAAAGTTATATCTAATTTATCTTTATCATCTATCTTTCCAGCTGGGGTGTAAAATGTGGAAGTAAATGTCATAACTATTATTAGTAGTAATGGTAGTAATTATTGGTGAGATTATCAAAACATGTTCTTACAAAATCTTCCATTTTTTATTAGTCATTGATTCTTTGAAATGAATTAAATGATTATAATTTTGTCATGAGAGACAAAAATGATGGTAGTGAATAATAATATATAATCCATCACTCAGCCTTTCACATGCAGTGGAGACAATTTGTTGAATAAGTCTCTGCGTGAAGCTGCAGACTAAGTATGATTAAGAAAGGATCCCCCTGAAGTCTCCACAGTTTTACTAAGTGGAAACCAAATTTATGGAATGGATTTTAGGAGATGCCTTCTTTCGTTCTCTTTCAGACAGACATGAACCCAAACATTATCATAAGTCATGTTTGGGTTCTGTTAAACGCAGCACGCAGGAAATGAATTTCAATATAAAAGCCTACTTTACAAATGCACACAAAGCTCATATGAATTAGGGAGATGTTATCTGCTGGCCCTAATTACAACAGACTGATTGAGATTAGATTATTCCGCACTCTCAACTGTGCTGTGAAGTTCCATTGAGAATTATTTGGCAGAAGTGGATAAAGCTACTCTGAAAGGTGCACGCTGTTTGTTCTCTTTAGCAACATTAACATTAAGCTAATAAATCATAAGAGGGGCAGTGACTCATAAAAAAACTAGTTTCTGTGAACTTATATGACAATTTCTACTCCTGTTACACATGTTCTGATAAAACTTTGGACTAAAATGTTGATACTATAGTTTAAATTGATGTATCACATCAATGTAAATCAAATGAGTTCTCAATTAATTATTTATAGGCATTTTTACAATTCTGTATAATTGATGTAAGATTAGAATTATTTTTGACAAATATTAATGAAACTGATGGAACCAGAAACCATTCTCTGTAAAAGAAAAAAAAAAAGCTCTGGGTTTAAGTTGTCAAGAAGAGATATTTTCCACATCTAGTCAAAAAATAGTCAAAACTGCCTCCTGCACGACAAAACATGACAGTCGTCACAGACGTATTTTGTCCTGAGCTGACACAGTGCTTAACTGGGCCAGGCGGATGCAGATATACAGCTCCTTCAGTGAGGATGCAGACACATGCAACTCATCACGCAGGAAAACACGGTCATGAGGTATAAATTAAATGCTCAGTGAGGTTCCTGAAAGCAGCGCTTCCGCTTAACAAATGTAATAACTGACTGAGAGAGACAGCCAGTCAGTGAACAAAGGCTCCACGAGGTAGCACTTTGTCTGTGAGCCGTCACTGCAGCATGCCTGCTGAGGTGTCAAACACAATGGAGAGATTCCATGTCTCTTCTATCATCTGCCAATCCCCTTCAGATAACAGTGAAAGATAACAAGACCAGACCCGACCAATTCATGGGTTCACACTGGTGAAGGACATCAGCACTAAGCCTCTGGAAAAGTGGCTCAACCCTGTAGTTTGACAAGCGTGTATCTCAATTTAAGACAGAGACACAGACTTTCCACTCTTAGCTGTGGCTTTTGGTGAAATCAACGTCCCTTCTGGTCACAGTTTGGAAAAAGCAAAAATCACTTTTTTGTGGACAGGAAGACTAAGCAAACACCAAACTTAAAAACGGGTAAACACCGTCCACAGACAGAGCCTTTTAACGACTGAATGTTGAATCAGCTATAAATACGCCGCTATGTTATAATTGTTTTCCTCTGCCATCTAAACCAATGAGCCTCGAGGTCCACTGCGGTACAGTGACGGACCACATCACTGGGAAAATGCACTGTACCTCAGAGCCTGGGCGAACTGCCTGTTGAATGCAGAACAGCGTCAGCCAAAACACACAGAACCGAGTTGGTGTGCTGCTCTGCCTGCAGCACAATGCGAGCGTGTGTGCTTTCTGGTAACAGCTATGGCAATATTTGAGAATGTAATTGTAAATCACAATGTTGAGACGAATGTAAATCATTACAGCTGCGAAGTGTGGGGGTGGGGGGGTGAAAACCGTTCAGGTGCTGCTGGAGTTATGAATGAAATATTTACTCCCAGTCTGACTGCAAGTATAGTGCCTTTGGTTCAGGATGCAGTTCATGCATGAGAGCTGTGAAACAATCCGTAGTAAATACAATGTGCTGCCTAAGACAGGAACTAGGTTGCAGGCGCTGCTTCACACAAACGCTGTGTTGTTGTATTGCAACTCCGGGAAGATGCATTTAATGGGACGAGGCCAACAAACAGCAGCTCATTGTCTGGAGCCTTGTGAACCTGTTCCGTCCAGTGATGACACTGTCAATACGTGAGTCAATACACAACGACCGTTTCTCCTGCAATTATAGCTCTCACACACGCATACAACTGATTTGTGATTCAGCCAATGTCTACTGGCAATTTAACCAATTCCTGAAGAAGTGTGACATGCATCGTAGACACAGTATGAGGAGCGGAGGAGAGGTGAGTGTAAAGATTTAGGTTTCCACCTTTCTACTCATATCTTCTAAGTTGCTTGTGACTTTTAAACATTTAAGCCACCCAATGATCTTCAAATAACCCAAACAGACAACAATGATCATAATATATAAATCGTTGTATTGTAAATCAATTGACACAATCAATTGATTAAAAATCCTGGTGTTGGTGTTGTCCACATCATTGATGCACAAACTGTCACGTGAGCTCCTGTCATAACAGCAGCTCTTCTGTCAATAAGTCTGTGGACCTGCAGATTCCATATAAGTGCAACATCAATCATATCATAGTGATTTTTACGCACACACAAAAAAAAACATGATCGCATCTTAAGAAATGGACTTACCAGACAAAAACTGCTGAGAAGTGAGATGAGGAGAAAGTCCAGATTGCGGAGCAGCACAGCGGATCCCATCCCTGACCCTGAGGCGGCTCTACCTCGCAGGGGGCTCGAACGGTCGCTGGTGATGCTCAGATGAAACGACTCTAATTTCTCTGGCTCTCCTGGAGGTCGAGACAGTTGTGTTTCTTCACTCCATCTGGCCGCGCGACGCTTATGGCGGCTTGTGAAACCATAACTCTGTAATCGCCCCTCTCTGCCCTCGCTTTAATTTCCTATAATCTACTATATGCTCGGCTCAGGCGCAGCGCCGCTCACTTTATTTCTCTGCATCTGTCTCTTTTTTTTTTCCTCTTCTGAAATTACATCCACATGTCAGAACTATTTATGTCGCTCTCGCTCTGCGGTGGGAAGTTCAAATGAGTCTTTGTAGGGGAAGAAACCAACGCTGTATTTTTAGGTCTTTTAAATTTCCCCTCAGACTAACTTAAACACTTCAGCATGGAGCCATGCGCCCTTATGGCTTATTCCAGTCCTCCCTTCCAGAAAATGTTAGATCAGTGTTTTGGGACAGAAATAAGCCCGGGATGTGTCACTCCATCACCGGTCTGCTGTTGAATTTTGCACAATTTGATTCCCTGTGACTCATGTCAGCATCTACACAGAAACGTGCTGGAGGCAGCAGAGCAGCGGGGTCTCAGACAGGGTTTACTTTCAGCATTTGGCAGCAAATAACAGTATTGTGACAAAGCAGAGGTGCTATTATTTACTTCTCATAGGTTTGGCTACTCGTGAATAAACTCAAGTCTTTGCACTACAAAGCTGCAATTCACTTTACGCACCGCACACTGCCCCACGCGTTCTCATTTTACGCACGTCGCTCTCTGAAAACATTACGCGTAAAAGTGCCATTTATGTTATTTCCCGAAATCTATCGCGGCGATCACGCAGCTACTGAATGTATGAAAACTCCCCAAAACGGGCTCAGTTTTCTCAAAGAGGAGAGAGGAAACGCCAACTCGGCTTCAAGAATCTCTACTTACTATGGAGAGACCCTGACGGACAGACAACTCGCACATGCCTCAGTGTTTCTGCGCAGAGCCAAAGGGCGAAAAGAAGTAGAAGTTTGTCGTGTAGGGAAGCGTCTCCAGATGTGGCAGCCTGCAGGTCGTGTTCACTAGTGAGTATGTGGATGGAAAAGAGGGGGGGGGGCGGAGAGGAGGCAGGTATAGGGTGGAGCGTAGAGGGCTCTCATTGGTGCGCGCTCTCTTACGTTGGAATAAACCACGACTCCGAAGTGACATATTTTCTCACCCTTCAAACAAACTCTACATTCAACAGATCGCGGGGCCTTCGCCAAACCACTTTTTTTCCCTGCAGTTGCTCAAAAGTTGCATCTAGTGGGATTGGATTACCAAGACATAATGCGGAGGATGTTCTTTTTAAAAACCTCTGCTTCACTGTAATTTATGTTTAAAAGACATTTCCCTCACAGCTTTTAAACTTTGTGTCTGTGTTTGGAAATTAAACACTGGATCATTTGGCACACGGAAATGAATGTAGCAGCAAAAACAACATGAAAAAAGGTTTTTTACCTGTTTATTTACTGTTATATAATTAATAATAATAACGATAATAGCAAAATTATTAATTTTATTCTTCCAAAATGCATTCATCTTTTCCACCAATGTCATCACAACAATAGCTATAATATATATAGTTATAGTTATAGTTATAGTTATTTTTGTTGGATGTCAGTGTGTGTGTGTGATTTGAAAGGAGGGATGTTGACTGCACAACATCAATCAGATAATTCCACTACATCCTTCAATTTAGTTAAAAAAAATCCACTTTACAGTTTTCATAAAATGTGAAGAATGGAGAAAAACACCCATTTTTAGGTTATCGTGAGTCATGTTCATTTTGTTTGTTCCATGGCAGAGTGTGTGGATCATCTCCGTGCAAAATCTGCCCTCTCTGTTTCTGAAGCTCAGTCACTCTGACGTCCTTCTCAGGGCCGACTCAAATGTGAAGATGTGTTTTCTCAAAAGAGAACATGTCAATCCTGCAGGTTATGATCCCACTCAAAGCATTGCACATCAGCGGTGTTGTTCGTTCTAGCAGCTACTCTAATAGCTGAGAATACAATAAAACAACAGGCTTTTTTTTTTTTGTGCGGTCTCAGTAGTGAACAAGCACTTTACTGTGGCACTGTGAGTGTAATGAGCTATTTAGACCAAGCAGTTATGACAAAAAATAATGTGTCATTCAGGACTCACCTCATGGGCTCTACTGTTAATGGTGCTCAGAAGCTTTCACTGCTGACATGTAATGATGGACTGCTGATGTGCTCTGAGGCATCATATGAATTATCCAACGGAAAGAATAATGCTCCAGCATCCAAGTCATTTCACAGCCATATGTTACTGCCACACAGAGTGGAGACTCCTCCAAAGTGATATTTATTCTCATGTGGAAGCTCGTGTTGTTGACAGTATCGCTATATAACAAGACAATATCAAATTTTAACTTCCCTATACAGTACCCGCATTTTATGTGCAATTACACAGGAGGATGCACATGTAGCTGTTTCCACTGATGTACAGTATATTTTTATACCTCAACCAAGAAGGTTGTGTTTTCATTGCATTTTGTCTGTTTTTGCATGATTACTACAAAACTGATTTTCTTGAACATCGGTGGAAGGGTGGAGGATGGAACCCAGGAACTTTTGAAACAGATTCGGTTAAAGGGGGCATTGTGAGTTTCTCAACAAAAAAATGCCGAGATCTTCATGAAAAACTAATATCTATGAACAGGTGGAATTGCAAGAAGTTCACAGAAAATGTCTTACATGGTTTATGTATCTGATCTCAACACATCTACAAGCAATGTGATGATAAAGTGGGCAATTATTCTAAGCGGAGGTGTGCGCTCTTTAAGTGCCCTTCTAATCGTTCAAGTGCAGTTTCCATTTTAAACCTGCTTATTTTAAATGGGCTGTTTGCTTGGGCCTGTGGTGATGCTGGTTGCTGTTTTTCTTTCTGAAACTGTAAAAGTGAGAGAGAACCCTGAAGCTTCACCACCTATGCTGCACAAAGAGCCCTCACCTGTTCATTCAAAGTTCAGTGAAGAGCGACTCAGCACGTAGAACCCCAACCTTGAAGATCTGTTGTTGTGAACACGCTGTCGTGATTGACAATGTCCCTTACGTTGAGAGTACTTGATACTGGGCTCTTAACAGGACATGTTCTGAGTGTGAAGCCAATAAAGTAAACGGTTCTCAAATATGTGAGTCAGATACTTAGATTTCTGAAATAAGTAGTTTCATAGATACATAATCCACATAAAGACTCTAACATAAAAAATGTGTGCATAGTGCAAAAACAACATTGTGAAACAGTAAAACTTGCCAATAGTTTGACCAAGTTTATTCTGGATCTTCTGTCAGTTCCATGTTTTTCTGGAGGCTTTAACAACAGCTCACGGTCTCAGCCTCCGCACACAGACTGGATTCTGCTCAAGGATCCTTTTTTTATGTTATTGTTATTCAATTCAAAACAAATCCCACAAATACACCAAAACCAACAATGTGTTAGTTTGTCTCCCAATGACGTCTGAACATCGCCCTACTCTCTGTGGTAGTCAGCCCTGATCCCATTACTGAAGACATAAATCTCTGAAAATGGGTCATGAGTGTAATTCAGCAACTTTATGTAAAATAAAAATGGTAAATTGTTGCCTCTGTAGTAAACAATAATTAAATATGAGTCAGGGACTGTGTATGTGATATTGACTCAAACTAAACTAGAGATGATTAATCGTTGTTTTTTCAGGTGAGAATTATCGTTGTGGAGTTAGATAACATACATTCTTTCAACTAATGTACTAAAAAAAAAGAAATAAATCAATCACTTATTTTAGAGCTTTTCAAGGCAGACACAAAAAGGAAATATAACTATTTTTTTCTACTTTAATAATACATAAGCAACCTTCAATTCCAGTGTGACAGCAGCACTTCCCTCCTCAACTTGTCTGAAACAATCTTCTCAAAAAAGGTGATTTATTTTAGTTTTCTTTCCACTTCTCTTTTTTTCCTTTCTTCTTTAAATCTATGTCCTTGTCTTTCCGAAGTCATGGTGCCACTGTCACAACATCCTCGACCTTAAAAAGTGCAGGGGTTCCGTCTCATCAGGAGCAGGTTATTCCCGGAGCGAGAGATAATGAACAATATGAAAGCTGTCATTACATGTGATAATATATTTGTTCATGTGCCGTACAGAAAATTGCACCCCGCCGTGTCTCAACAGGAAACTCCAAATACAGTAAGCTGCAAAAGATTACCCGGGGAAGACTGCGTGCATGGCATATGCTTAATCTCCACTCCATTTCCAATCTGTCAGGTTTTTCCTCCCTCTCTTTGAAAAAAAAGGAAAAAAAATCAGGACAAGCTTTTCTTCTCAGAAATTTTCTCTGAAAAGTTAAATTCAGATCCACCTTTACTGCCACTATTCCTGATAATGGTATTCATCCCTGTAGGGAACCATTTTGCACAGTGGCCCCGTCATCCTGCCTCCACTACCATTTTCTTTACAGAAACACGTCTGATCCTTGACATACATCTGGAATTATTAATGCTTCGGCTGTAAGGTGCCCAAACTGCTTGGTGAACACCATTTGTGCCTGGTGACAAAACAGATGAGAGCATAAGAACGAAGAGTCAGCATGTTCAGGGGTTCATTCAGGAGTCATTGGTGCCAGACAAGTAAATTAAATGATGATGTGAATTTCTCAGGAGATCTTGATGCCACTGCGGCATCAGCTTATTCATTAGTAAGTCAGTTTGTTGATGCTTTCTTTGCTTATATCAGTTGAATGATAGGTGTCTAATGTCGGTGTCTGTGGGAACACGGTTAAAGAAGAGAACTTCACAGGATTCAGGTTCATGCCCTTGATACTTAGAAAGAATTTATCGAATGTATATAGCCCAGTGCAGTGGCTTACCACTGTGTATGGGCGTGTGAATTTAAAGGGAATGTTGGCCCTCTGCGGAGGTATGCTCTCTTACTGAATGCCACTCTTTTTAATTATTGACACCTTTAAATATCAGAGACTTTTTCTTATCAGAAGTTACACTTTGACTGAAAAGCATCAATGTGTCCTAAATATCTAGGAGAACCTAAGAATGGGGACAGTGAAACTCTATATCTGTTTGACGCATTCCTTGAAAGTCTGTAAAAACCCACATGAAAATTCAAAGCACATGTATGTTTTAGACACATGATGGTTCACATGTGTGATCACTTTTTGGTCAGTTCTGTACTATACTTATGGTTTCATGTAGCGTTCAGCACATTACCTCAGATGTGACGATTTCCATTTATACTTTATCTTTTCCATGTGAACATGTTTTCATGTTTCCACCCACATTCACCTCTTTGGGAGACCTTGTCAAATACATGTGCATATTTCATTTGCATGTGAAAGCTTCACATCCCATCACCACCACCAGCAAGTCCTGAAAAAAACACGTGGAATTGCAATCACTTCTCCTTCTGTGCTTCATTTTTAATCATTTCCATTTACTGTATGACTTGATAACATCACACACACAAACAATCCTTCCAGTGCTCGTCTCAGAACAAGGCCCCCACAGGAAGTTATTTCCAGCTGGATCGTGGTCAATTCATCTTCTCTTAGGCAGTACTCTTTGTTTTGACAGCCCACCCACTCAGGTCTCCCGAAGGTATACCCCAGAAATAGAGTTAAGGGACACATCCGGTCAAAGAAACTACGTCGCTGACACCAAGAACACGGGTCACACATGGACTCTTGTGAGGTGGAAGTCCTTATGATCACAAACATCAATCATCCACCTTGATGCCATTAGCTACTGATGCCACTGTTCAAACACATGACTCAGACAGATAAGGCAGCTTGATGTAGCTAATGACTTTTACTGACCTCCACATCCCCATGACATCAACAGGTCTGTGACACACTGTGCTGTGACACGTAAAGACACCGCAAACTTGTTTTTTTTCCTACAAAGGGTTTGAAAAAAAAGCTGCTTGCACAGTTTAAAGTCTATCTTGGAAAAATCCATCTCACCACAACATGCCACTAAAGTGATATGGAGCTTTTGAACTTTAGAGAGACTCACTATCAGTGCAGTATAAACCATAAACACAGTGAACTGACACGAATTTTAGGAAACGTCAATGATCGTTACATCACCAGCAGAATAATCACATCCCACTGCTCAGACAAACTGGTGAAAGCAAAAGGGAGCATGTCGCTATGGTGAAAAAAAAAACCATTGTTTACATTGGAAGCTTTAAAATCCTCACAGTTGAACTTTGCACCATTACCCTGAACATATAGATCTGTGTAGAAAACAAACATGACAGAGCAGACGATCTTCTGTTTCACCAATCAATGACAAATCACAGCACTGGGGCTTAAAGTGTAGAGCAGCTGTTTGTAACTCTAATGTGGTCTCTGCACTGTGCACCGAGATCATGACCCAGAATGCAATTTTAAAATAAACGAGCACTTGTCACTGACTGGTCAGTCCACAGAGGACATTGGAGTGACTTGGGAGTTTGCAGTGTCGCTTCGCAAGCAAGGACATTCTAATGCACAGTGACTACTGTGTGCCGGAGGATGGCTGACCACTGACCTGCTGAGTCAAAGTTAGAAAATAAAGATCAATACGTATAATGAATCTCAATAAGTATTGTCTTTCTTCTCATCCACTCAATAAAGAAGTAAGCTGTGCGGCAGGGGACAGGCAGATAATAACAGAGGCGAGGGAGGATGGGGTTATAATGAAATGAACACGATAAGTCATCTACCCAATGTGAGGATACTTTAATCCAAGGTTATTTCCAGAGCCACAAATCACTCTGTTCCTCTGTGTAAATCCGTGATTAAGAGAAGTAAAAACATTCATGGTGAAACTAGGGAATAGATGAAAACAGGGACAAGTAGAAATATTCACTTCCAGCTAGTTCCATTGTGACCAAAAGAGGGCGCTGTGGCTCAGCTGCCGGGTTAGCTGCTGGTGTTTGACAGAACAGAAGTTGTCAGCTTATAAATTGGGCCTGTGGGCTGACATCCTGCCCTTGAATAAATAATACTTCTTCCTCTGTTTGTCTAATCTTTGATGCACCAACTCTCTGTCTGAAGATAGCGGCTGATGTTAGAGCTGGTTAATTGCTTGTGAAAGAATGGAACCAGGAATCGTTAAATCTAGGACTCAAAAGTTTGAATTGCATGTTGGACCCCAGCAGACTGAGCATGCTCACAAACACCCACATAAACAGGAGAAGCATTAATGTGGTTTATTAAAGCTAAAATGTTTGTTACAGAAATCCAGCTGTGATTCCCCCAAAAGGCAGCGTTTATATTATCTTTGCTAAATAAGAATTCCTGCCAAACAACATGGCTGCACAGTCTATGTTGGAGTGCAGCCTGTGCAGACTGGCACCGTCGCCACTTCTCCACGCTTCACTGGAAACCACATCGGGTCCTACTTGGACACGGGACAGTTTAATTACACGCCCGCTCCCTTCACTGACTGCGTTGTGAATTTGATAATGAACACGTCACAGCTACCAGGAATCCAGCTGGTGTATTAACCGCCTTATTGGTATTAGCATTGGCATGGAAACGCTGTATCCTGAGTGCTGGTAAATGACAGCGGATCCGTGTCGCCACAGCTCCACAGAGAGGTAACACAGAGCCATCGGGGAGTTTCGGTGTGTTGATGCAGTCACAGAGCGCTGCGTACACTTGATACTGCTGTTTAAAGCAATCTGAATGTAAATAAAAGGCTTGAGCCAAGACTGGAACCTGCAACTACCTCTGATTGACGGACAGGTTTTTAAACAGGTGGCAACTTTAGACTAAATCCATATCCAAGATACTAATAGTTGCTTTAGGTCAGATTTTAGTTTTTCATGTTTTTTTTCCCCCGTGTAACAGGCTGGTATATTTAAACAGCGATCAACTGGGAAACAGACAAAATGCTGTGTTTGAATCCAACTTTTAGAATCTGAATGTATGTCAGTAAAAAGAAATTGACATTTTGTAAATAAAACCATTCCAATATATCATGTTTATGATATTATTATTGGCATCCAAAGTTAATTTATGTAGCTCAAATGGCTCTGTGTACATCTAGGATGATTAATGCTCATATAGTGTGACAGTGAATTATAATTATACAAATCAGGCAAGAGTATTTTTTTCTTTAAACAAACATTTGGAGACAGCAAAGCTTACAAACTCGGCCAAGGAGGTTATGTTTTCACATAACATAACATTTGTGGTTGTGAACAACATTTAACAAAAACAACTGGATGGATTGCTACAAAAATTGGTGGAAGAATTTGGTATGGGTCAGTGACGAAGCCATTCAAATTTAGTGCGGCTTTACAGTGGATTCAGGAATTTATTTAGCTTTTGAACATTGCAAGATTTATTCAACATTTTCATTCTTTTCCCAGGGAATGATTCAATTATGATGAAAAAAATAAGTCAGGCACATTGAGGCAACTGATTACAGAGAGTACGGAATGTGCTGTAGTGTTGTGCGGAGGTATGCGCTCTACTGAGTCCCATTCCAGTTATGTATCAAATCTATGTGTCAAATATGTAGCATGTAATGTTAAGTGTCCCTAAATGCACATTCATGAACATCTAATTTTAAAAACATGCTGCTACAGAAAAATTGTATTTAGCCTCCATTGAATTTCACATGCACAAAAAAAAGTGGCAATAAACAGCTCACGGTTTTGACATGAATAATGCAAACACCCGAGCTGACTCACGCTGACTTTGATGTTTTGTCTAAACTATTGTACGAGAAGATTTCACATTCTTGTTGCAGAGATTTCCTTTTCATTTCAGAGCTTTTCCCCTTTTTCATCACCATCCACCTCCACCATCTGAAAATAGGATTCTCCACATCCTCCCTAACTGGATTTCACACTCAGCCACTTTTATCTGACATGTAGCCGGGTGAGATATATTGCCTCAGAATTGATGGTAGTGACACTCGGGACGTATTTTTTAATGATTTCACCTATAGTGTTATTTTGTGTCTTTTCCGCTGCAGATTGTTGTTGGTGTGACATCTGACAGTGTGCCACCATTTTGTTGGTTGGGGGTAATTATATAACAGCCCTCTCTTTTATCCAGGCTGTTAAGGCACCGCAAAGACAAAAGGCTCCACTGAAGGTCGTCTGATGGGTCCAAATAATAATTGGCATTGTCCGCTGACTGGAGCCCTTCCAAGGTACATACCAATCAGACAACAGAGCTCCTCCAAAATAGCAAACCACACAGGTCTTGCATGTTTTAAGAGCCTGGCTGTACGAGGCTGGCTGTGTCGTGAACTGTTGCTGCAGCCTGTCAATGACAATCACCTGGTGCGATCTGAAAGAGGGGGTAGTGTTGGCTCTGAGCTATGCAGGGCCCAATCCATTTATATTCAGACTGACATACACAGTTTCTGTCTGTGTCTCCATCTGGGTTAGCAAGCCAGACCCTGACAACCTAAATCATGTTCTGTTTGAAAATAATGAGGAACAAATGACTTATTATTTATCCAGCTTGCACTAATCTGGTGATTATTTTATGCTTCGACGTTCACTGCAGTCCAGGCCACAGTGAGCGAGAGCAGCAGGGCGAGCCTCATTCTTGTTTCTGTGTGTGTTTCTCCTAATAGTTTTTAAAAGATCAGAGTCTCTCTATCTTTAATTAAAGTAATTTCCCCAGTTTTTTTTTTTTGCCAATATCCAAACATTTTTCCCAAAGAAGATTTTAAAAATGTTCTCAAATGTGGCAATGCTAAATAAAGAGAGAAAATATTCCTGAAACTTTCTTTTTATCCAGATCCTCACCAAAATGTTATCGATTCTTTTTTGGCACATCTCCCATCTTTCCATTAGGTTTCGTCAAAATCTGTTTTCGTGTAATTTTGTTCACAAACAAACAAACATAACCTCCGAGGTGGAGAAATCAATCAATGATCTTCAATGATTTTCATTTAGCCTCCTGCATTTCTATGGGTCTTTACAACCTGTTGTCGCAGACCAAAGAAGATCTCTCGGCTCGTTCAAATTTCATGGCGTCCTTGCTTTTCATTGTGAACAGGAAACTTTAAAACTCATTTAATCTCCAAAAGATAAGCTGTTAGGTTTAAAAGCGAACGGATGGACATAAGGGGAATGTAAGTAATGCAGCCCTACCAGCCCGGCCAGTGATGATGGAGGCTGTGTTCAGGGTGTGTTTCCTGACGATGGATTTGCCAAAACTCAACATATGCCGCTGCCGACTTGTTTGATTGGTCGCCACTTCTGTCACATGAGATGTGTGGAAGCTTTAAATACAGGCCTGGAGCGTCAGCTGTCGAGCAATATCTCTCAGTGCAAAGACAAAGGGATTTAATATAGTCAGTGTTGTTCTACATAACCCATCTGTAAAGTGAACAGAAGCAAACGGTTTCCTGGGCACAAAGACACAGGATGAAAAATGTACAGATATGTCTCTGAAAAGACAAACACAGGACTAAATTCGTATCTAGGAGTCAGATATGTTTGGCATCATCAGGCTTTGGAAGTTGTAGGAGAAATTGGTCGTTTTTTTCTTGTTTACCCTTGTTTATTTGTGGATAGGTCATATTTCATGTTGCATTTGTCAAGATGCACAAAATCAAAATAAATCGCAGCAGCAGCACATAGATCAGAACGTCCTTTTCAATCCATACTCAATGTGTTCCGCCACCCACTCCTGAAATAAAAATAACAACAATAACGCAGCATGAGGGAAATTGTGAGCCTCTAACTATAGAAAACAATGTTTGGCTGAGTCATACAGATATTTTTCAGAACTGTGAGTAAATAATAGAACTCAATCCTTTTAATTATGGTGATTATCTTTGAGTTTAGTCCTTTTGAATGAGCTGCTCTACTGTGATGTAAAGAAATGGCAGTTTCTTTAAGAGAAAAACCTCAGTGACTTTAGTAAAACATGATTTAGGGATTTTTCTATACACTGGTGATGTTTTAAATTCATAATATTTGAGATAACATTACGTTACATATCATTTCAATGATGCTCCAAAGCGACAGCTAAATGATATGTAATGTAATGTACTGTGACATTCTGTAGTTAGACCCAGTGTGGCAGTATACAACTAAACCTGCATTGCAAAATACTGAAATGTTTGGATACAGATACCAGCATTGGAAATCAGGGTCAGGTATCAGAGAGTATATTCAAATCCAGGTACCCATCCTACACCACATATTTAAAGAATATTAGTTTCACACAGATAAAAATGGGAATTTTCTTTTCCTCGAAATTACTTCCTCTTTGCCATTTCAAAACAGCAGCTGGGTGTGCAGTGTTTATTGCTGTGTGTTGTTATATCTGTTTAGCCTGTTCCTGTGCCACAGAGGAACATTCTGTTGCCTCTTTTGTCCTTTTATTGTTTGATTTATAAAGTGAGGTTTTTATTGTATTATTAAGGATTTATACACAGGGGACATTGTTCATATTGTGTGACAAATGGTAGTTTTTTATCCTAAAACAAATCATCCCTAAAATTTGCTCCCCTCAAAATCAATTTGCAGATGAATTGAATGCTTGTTTGAATTGTTTACACTCGTATGAGCTTAATTCCATGACAAAGTGAACACCAAAGACTTCACTTTGCCTGTCGCTCCATCCATCTCCATTCATGCGTGAGTATGGCAGCTCCACAAAGTGCGTCTTAATGTCATCCCGGTTCAATCTCTCGACTTTCCTGTTCCAGACGTTCAGCTTTGAAGGAAAAGATCACTCACGTTTAACCACACTCACAATCCGAGATCAGACACAAACACTCTGCGAATCCTATTCTGGGCTGGATTGGATTTTAATGCTCTGCAAATCCCTCTGATCAGACCGGATAAATGGTCATGATAAGGATTTGTCGCAGTAACTAATGTCGTCTCATTGGTTGCCAATTTTGAATAATAATCAAGGATAATTGCTGCGAATTGCGGTTCATCACGCAGCATTGTGACATTGTGATTTAAAGAACTTTACCCCCTCCTCTTGTCCTGCAATTACCATTTTATTTAACCCCTCATCAATGCTAATAGCCGCCACAATTCACTGACCAAGGTCATCAGTCTGACAAAAGGGGGGTTACACAGGGTCACACTTGTGTTGATGGAAATAGTCCAATTAACTGAAGGCTCCAGGCCCTGGCGTTTCAGCTGATATAGTTTTCCATCATCTGTATTGCAATGATACAACAACCTTTGTCTTAAATAGAAACACCAAGCCATATCCTTTTTTAGTCCTCTCCCCATTGTTGGCAGTCTGCTGGGGCATGGAAGGAGGGGTGGTGAAGATGACCCCTGTGGACAGTGGATAAAGGGACCTCACCCCTGATGGGCCACCTCCAGCTGCAGTGTGCTAGATCCCTCTGCCCTGTCAGTCCTCCCCTCCCGTCTCCTGAGATCTCCTCGCAATGGCCCCAAAGAAGAAGGAAGAACCTAAACCCGCAGCACCGGTGGCCCCAAAACCACCGGAGCCTGAGCTCCCCAAGACCCCGGAGTTTGACCCCACATCAGTGACGGTAAAATGACACACACAGCAAAAATACGCAATAATGGGGAGGCTGTGAATTGAATTTAGATTAAGAAAGTGTTTCAGTCTTTTAAATGACTCAGACTGGATATACAATTAATCTCTATGAAGTTGTCCATTAAAATTGTAAAATAGAAATTAATCTTGTTTTAATATATATATATGCATATTATTCCTTGTAATGATTAAAATTCAAAATTAAATTAGATTTCATAGAAATTGTTTTGGACAGTTTTGAGAGAGCATCAGAGACCCCATGTGACTTAAACTTGGCAGTGCAAGCAGAACAGGTCTGTGCAACCATCTGTGTGCTCACTCTGCCCATTTGTACAATATCAAACACACTTTTTTTTAGAAGTTAAAGTTTAAACGTGCATCTAAAACGGTAATGTAGAGTTAAGGCAGCTGTGACTTCATGGTGAGGTTCAGACGGAAACTATAGCTGATACCACACATCATGGAAAGATCTTCTGCTGACTTGGCCCCTTCTCAATGGATGAATGTTTTCCTGGTCGGACGAGTCGCCATGTTACAATGGAGAGCGGTAAAAGCCACAAAATATGATTTTCATTATGTCGGGGTATAGCAGACCACCCGCACCATTCCTCTGAGGGCGAGGAGGGTGGAAAAACGGAGAGGAAGAAAAATACAGATAATTGGATCCATCGCCATCCATCTTCAAGCGTGCTTAGATAAGTGTTTAGATAATATTTTTACAAAGTGGGGTTTGTAGACATCCAGACATCACACAAAGACTGAGGGCACCATCTGATGGGAGTCCAAAAAATACACAGAGTATAAATAGTCAACATTTGTCATGGTGTTGAGGGTAATGATCTTTTTTTTTAGCTAAATGGGCGTGCACTGCAGATTGTAAAGCTAAACCAGCACACTGACACAGTAGCTGGTAAAACTAAAGAAAAACAGCTGTCGCTCTGTACTGTGGTAAACTGACCTAAATTTTAAAAAGCACATATTTTATTAAAAATCCAATTCTAAATCTAAATCATGTGGGACTGTGTTATTCATCAGCGGTTTTATTTTAATATTCAACGAATGATAGATATAATAATAACATACATGATCGTCAGGTTGTGAATTACTGGCCTTGCCGGTGTTTAAAATACCAGAGATCATTTCACACATATCGCATCCAAAAATAGACTCAATGAATCGGACAGCAGCGGTAAGACGAGGGGCATCAGGCCCAAGGTCACCGATACGTCATGTCCAGTAATGAGAACAGGGTTACTTGATCTGCTGACATGATAATGGTGGAGGGGAGGTTTGGGGTCACGCATAACAGTTTGTTATCTGGTGTTTTTCACTTCACTTCCTCCTGCCAATGCCTGTGAGCTCTGAATGAGCAGCAGCATCTCACCGCTCTCTGTTTTGCCTCTTTTCAGCTGGAATTCACTCCTGAGCAAATTGAGGGTAAGGCTGAGGTCGTTGTTGTCATTGTTGTCGTTTGTGTTGCATGAACTGCATGCTATTCATAGATGGGTTTGTGTGATTGTGCTCTCCATTAGTGTGAGAAATGATCAACTGCAGCTGATGGTTCAGGGCTAAGCCATTATTTCAAGAGAAAACACCTCCATCCAAGTGGTTCACTTTGACAGGAGGCATGTGTCAATCAGCGTTGAGTCAAAAAACCCTTGCTCAGTCTAAAAGAGAGGGATTGATCCGAGGCTTGTCATTATACATAATCACTATACAGGCAGCATCTTCAAGGCTTCTCCTCAAAGAGGCCGCGTGTGGCTCAGGTCACAATGAGCTGAGGCGAACTCTGGAGAAGTAAACATCTTTTTCTGTGTTCACAGATTTCAAAGATGCTTTCCAGCTGTTTGACAGGACTCCAGCTAACGAGATGAAAATCACTTACGCCCAGTGCGGTGACCTAATTAGGGCTTTGGGCCAGAATCCTACAAACGTAGAGATCATGCATGTCCTCGGGAAACCCAAGCCTGAAGGTTGGTAGCATGCACATCACGATACTGAAGGATTCCCCTGTATGTGGTCAGTGTTGGATTAGTGTCTGTGCTAAATGTCGGTCCAGCGTGTGTTGAATACAAAGAAAGATTCAAATAGATTCAAACACCAGCCTGAGTTATTTTTAACTTTGGGAAATCAGCACTTCCATTATTTTTGTTTCCACAGACATGCAGACCAAGATGCTTGACTTTGAACAGTTCCTCCCCATCCACCAGCACATTTGCAAGGCCAAGGACTGTGGAACATATGAAGACTTTGTGGAGGGTCTGAGGGTGTTTGACAAGGAGGGGAACGGCTCAGTCATGGGAGCTGAGCTCCGGCACGTTCTGGCAACACTGGGTGAGTCTCACCGCACACAGATGTCTTTTTTTAATGCTGCTGTTAATGAGAATTCACACAGAGCTGGTTGTTTTCTTTGTTGTCTTTCTTTCAGGTGAGAAGATGAGAGAGGATGAGGTGGAGCAGCTGATGCAAAACCAGGAGGATCAGAATGGATGCATCAATTATGAAGCTTTTGTGAAATACATTATGGCATCTTAAAAAGGGTACATGTGTGTCTGCCTTGTTGTCACTGTGGTGCTACATCACTCTGCCTCATGAAATGTGTGAGTGATGAGTAGTTTGTCCTTCACTAAGAAATATAAACACTGGATTATAATTCAGGTTTCTGTGAATCCTATCATGTATATTTCTCATTTCCAAGCTTCTCCAATTCATCTGTGACTCATCAATATATCTATAACTTTTAATACTATTTATTTGAAGATTGTGTTGATGTTGTGCACACACTGCCCATGTTCACACTGTAGATCCTCATCAATAAAGAAACACATTTGATTGAGTTCTCTTTTTTTAAATGATCTGCCTTTGCTGGAGTTATAGTTATTAAATTACAAAGAAGACAGCTACCCGTGCATGTTCTCTGGGCACATATCTGACTGCCAGGAGACCCCAGGGTAGAGCCAGAACATGCAGGACAGACAATAGAGCTCATCAGACCTCGGAATGCTGCAGGATCCCCAGGAGGAGCTCGAGGATGTTGCTGAGGAGAGAGATGTCTGGGCTGCTTGTTAACCTGCCAGCTGGTTTGATGGGTGGATTAAAAGAGGGAACAAGGAAAGAAGACAGTTTTTCTTTGTTTTGATTCCTGCTTTAATTTAGGACAGAACCGAATATAACAGTAAGTTTGATATAATTTTAAGAAATATATATCATATAAGTATATTAATAATCATAATAAGAAAATGTGTTTTCTTAACCTAACCCTAAATAATTAAATAACATCAATGAAGAAAAATAAAAATCTGCCTCTGCTATACATGAAGGTATGCATGAAGGCTGACTTTATTACATTAAAGTATTTTTAATTAAGAATACTTCACACACAAACAAGTATTAACTGCCATTATTCTTGTTACCTAAAATTGTTGGAAATGCCTGAAAATGTTGTTCAGCACAACTTGGGAAAGAAGGTTTGCGTTTGGTATGTTGATATAATAAAAGTACAATTAATTACTGTATTGTAAATATTGTAGGATCATAATAAACATAATATACTAATTGAAAACCTCAATCAAGGGGGAAAAAACTGAAAAAGTATGTACTATAAAGATCCATCAGTGGATATCATTTGATGGAAATATGAAAAATAGTTGTATTTCCTCTCATTGACCAGTAGATAGCGCTATCTCTCAAGTTATGTAGGAGTATGTAAGGAGGAGAACCTTGAAGTCAATCCTGAGCAGAGCAACTGGACTAATGTGTTCTCTCCTCTTGGTTCACGTTAACAGAACGAGCTGCAGAGTTCTGAATGAGCTGGTGTTTGTCATCTGCCATGTTGGCGGATTCACACCATTGAATATCAGTGTATTTGCCAAGTGCAGCCTGTAACAGTACCAACAAACTTCAGCAGGTTCCTGTTGACCGAGCTGACAGTTCTCAAGCTATAACTCAAAGTGTTTTGCTTCGAGGGTGAAGATAAATTACCACTTGTGTTATTTCCCTTCAAGCAGAGTTAGGGTTGGTGAAATCATCTTTTTCCACCGATGGTACCATTTGTAATGTAGAAACCATTCAGTCAAATGAATATATTTCAAATGTCTTTTGCATCTGTTTAATAGGCATACTCTCAAAAGTATAATGTACATGTTGTATTTTTGGAAACAGTGCTTTTTGCTGCGCAGCATGAGTCGATGATGGTTGGTCCTCCAGCTTGTTAGGGAGTCATTTGGAAACAAATTCAGCAGTGCAATTTTAATTTGAACACTAATATAACCTTTAGCTTCACCACAAATAGCTTCTTCAGAAACCTCTCCCTCACTGGCCTCCGTCACACCACGTAATCTTCCTCAGTCAGCTCTCCACTTCCAGCCCGAGCGTCAGGCTATATATTTATAGCCATTATTTGCGCAAAGCCAATTTTCCGCTGGACATCCAACGAGAAAGGCGACCATTTATAGTTGCTTGGATATTTTGACTCGACCGCAGAGCTTCGGTAATTCAGTAAAGCGACTGCATCATAATGAAATAATTTCCTTAATGTGATTCCAGGTAAAGAGTAATGCTGTTCTTGTGAAAGTGCACTTTAATCGTATGAAGCCACAATTCCCAAGGGTTTGTGCTTATAGGAAACATGTTTATGAAATAAAATAGTCTCCTTTCAAATTATTTGCTTTGGCCTGAGTGAGTTGAATTATATCCAACGTTCCCTTTGCATATTTATTGGACATTCAACAGGATTCAGCTGATGCAGCTTCAGTGCGACAGACATAAAATAAACCCAAATGCAGTCCACTTTACTTCCATCAGGAGAAACTGTTTAATAATGGCTCTTATTAGTGGGTGGAGGAGCCATAACGCTTTGAAGTAACCAATGGAAAATGTTTCTCATGTTGAACCAGGATGTGATCAATGTAATCAACTTAGAAATGTTCCCTCTGTTTTCACTGTTGAACACATAGAGATGTTTTAAGGAAATAATATACAAATGAATACTGTTCAGTACTGCACTTCATTATCTGTTCTTATAAAAAGAGACATCCCAACTTTCATTCCTTTGGCGATAGTGTTTAATCCTAAATTTCCCATAATGCAACACGTTGTGTTTTTATCGTTGTCTGGTAAAAAATGTCTTTGGTGGACGCAGAGGAAACTGTTTCGGACTTGGACTGAAGCTCTCAGAATTTCCAACATGATTTGGCGGAGATAAGAACTGTTCAGAGTCACAGTCTAGTTTGAATTATAATTTACTCTGACAATATTGTTGGATGAATTTAAAATCACAATTTCAAGATGACGTGATAGTGAGATGTGTAGAATTGACAGGGGTGATATCATGATCATTCATTCTCAAACCATCATTGTGTTTTTTGATGGTATTCTCTGCATCATTATAGATTTTACATAATAAATGATGAAGCAATGTTAAGACGGTGCTGGTAGCCTCGGGCTGTCATGCCAGTTTCTTATTTTTAGCCGAGGTAATGACTGGTGAAAACAATTCAATATGGACGCAGGGGAGCTCAGGGCAAACAATCCACAAAGAAGTGCAGATGTGCCGCTCGCCTCTGGCTTCGGTTACAGTTGCAGAACAGCCAATCCACTGTCTTGACTTTCATGCAGTTGTCGACTATCAAAGACAATAATTGTCACAACAAGCCTTTATTAGGCTGCATCAAAGCCCCGGCTAATTGTTTGGGGATGTATAACTCAAGAGTCCTGGGGGTTCTGGGCACAGGCAGTAGTTTCTGCTCCACTTCACTCCGGCCTGAAACTGCATCTACATTCATATTACATAACCTATAGCAGGCACACGCTCAGGGCATCTTCCCTTCCATTACTCCAAACTATATTTACATGTCACTGTGCCAGCGACGCAGCAGTTGTCTCCTCCATCATAAGGATAATTACTTGATTGAGTCACACGAGTGCTGCGTTTAAATTCTGCACAATGCTGGCAGAAAGCAGGGATGGATAGCCAAGGATTCAACTGAACAGATCTTATTATTTCAATCTGTGGCAAATGTCAAATAGCTCAGCGTAACTGACCAGACGTAATGCATCACATAGTCCGTCAACAGCGATCACTGCTGTTTACTACTCGCTTGGAAAAAGATGCAAGACCTTTAACAGGAAAAGTCAAAGAGCAAGAATGAGAGATTGATTTTAATTCAAATTAATATTTTCTTTCCTTTCACGTGTGTATGTACAAATATATAATTACAATAACACCATGATACATCATTTACAGAGACATTAGCTTCTTTTTCACAAATAAAAATGCATTTCCTTTCATTTGTAAGGCAACATGGGTGGTTCAACAGAGAGCTTTCAATAAATACAGCAGGTCAAATGTTCAGTTCCAAGTCACCAAAAACTGACATCACACGAATCGAATACATTTGATCATGTACAATAAATGGAGTAGAAAAGAACATTTGGTTTACAAAGTGCAGTGGCGACAATATAAATATGCAGACGATAAAAACTTTATGTTGGTAAACGTGGTTTGTCTCTTTGGTGAGTTTTTGATAAATTGTCTTATTAATTTGATTATGTATAAAAATGTTCACAACTATATATATTTTTTTTATGTTTATGATGGCAATGGGGGGTTTGCAGGGTTACAGCTGCATGAAATAAAGTAAAATATTCACATTAAAATCACATGAACAACATTTACCATGAGTCTTGAGCAGCATGGTGTTGTAAATAAAATGTACAAAATACAAATTTGAAGAGTATGTTTTAAAACAAATGTCCTGTACAACACCTTAAAATACATTTCCAAAGTTTTGTTTCACATTGTCTTGTTCTGTAGATCCAGTTGATATTATTCCTGTATCAAACAATTAAAAAAATATAGTTAAATAAGAAACAAGTAAATAAATAGAAAACAAACTGGGATAAATCATAATTTTAAAAAAAAAACAAAAAGAGAAATATTTGTATGTACATTCTTGCCAAGAGTTGGCTGCACGCTCATGTGGGATTTGGTGAAAGTGAACTTGCACCAGTTTCAGTGGTGGAAACAGTCCGTCACATGAATGTTGGGAAACACACAGAAACATCTGCACTGAAGCTCGTACGTCAGGTGTTTTGATCACTGATATAATATTCTCTTCTTGCAGAAAACAGGTATTTTTGTGTGTCACTGCACACATGGTCGTTCACAGTCTGTTTGAGCAGCTGCAGCAGATGTGAGAGTTGACATGTTGATCTGACCGGAGTAAGTGTGCAGGGGAAGCAATCGGTGCTCACTTTATCAGGCTCCTCTCTGCTCCAGCCAGCGGCTTACAGCTGTGATGCTGATTACGAGAAAGCTGCAAGGATCTCATAGGGCTAAAGGATTTTTTAATCTGCTTCCACCGTGCCTCCCTGATAAATCCATGCATGGCACATTACACACACACAGTATACATTACATAAATTGCTTTAAAATAAATCTCATCTTTATTCTTCCGGAGGAGAGCTTTAATTTGGGGCTGTCCACCAACCATCATCCTCGGGGAGATTCGAACACATAACGTTTAAATCGCTCTTTATGTTCATTCCCTCCTTCTCTGAGGAGAAAAGGGCAAAATGCATCAAAGGGGAAAGATAAAAGCAGAATCAAACATCCGGAACAAAGCATTCGAGAGGAGGTTCGGTTTGTGAATATCCATTCAAAATTTTTTTAAAACAACATGGTATGAGATTCAAAATTCAGCACTGTATTAAAGAACAGAATTAAAGGAGAAGCCTCCTCTGAGGAAACATTATAAAGGCTCCATTAGAATGGCTTCTTTATATAAAATAGTCTCACTGACCAAAGCGTACACTTGTTCAGATTGTGTAATGATGAATACCAATTTTTCACATCTCACTTTATCACACTGCAGAGAGCAGTGGCTCTTTCAAACCCTTCTCCTTTTAATTTCTATAGTTTTTTTTAAATATTTAATTCAGGTGATTCACCTCGTTCCCCAAAGCTACGTTCGCAGCTGTCAGAAGCAGCTGTTGGAGCAGTTGATTCGAAGAGCATTTTTGCATTTTGATGTTCGTCGCACTAAATACAAATGGCTGTCTGGCAACACGTGAATGCATATTAGTCAAACTCAGTCCCTCAACGTAACAATGGACCCACATGCCTGCCAGTGTGTGAAGTATCCTTCTCCAAATCCTGCAGGATTCTCTTGCTCCTCTAATGGCCACCAGGCAGTAAGATGACAATAAGATACAGATGAGACCTAAATCTAGTGAGAAGAGAAACTTACATGTCCATTTTGTTTCATTTGCAGTTTATGTGTGATTTTTGTTGCTATTCCTCAACACACCAAAAGATAAAATATCCTGGAGCTTCAGAGACATTGGACACACGTCTGAGGAATCAGCCTGTTCTGTAAATCACTGCGTTGTGTTGAAGAGTGAGTAAGTTCCCTCGGAGGCTGCGAGGAGATTACAGGATGTTCTTGTTGCCCCTGGTCACACAGCTGTGGTCTGTTTGATGCTGTGAAAGCTGATCCTGGTCGGAGACGTGGGGATGGACATGGCTCGTGCCACTCGCACTCGGAGAGCGTGGTTGTCCTGCCAACGGTGCCACCGCTTCCTTACTGCTGAACGTACCTGAGAGGTTCAGGGTAAAAAGTGGTTATTGTACGCAGGGCAACTTGACTTCAACTTCAAACCCTGAAGCTGAATTTACTTCTGCAAAGGATTTAGTCAATTTGTTAGTTTGGCAAAGGGATTGATAAAAAACTAGAAAACAGATTTTAATGAAACTTGATGGAAGGATGGGACAATAAAGAACCCATCAAATTTGAAGGTGGATTTAAACAAAGGGCAGATTCAACATTTCTCCTAAGCTCTTTAAGTAATAGTTGCATTTGGGCAACTTTCATGCAGAAAATTAGATGAGAATATCAGTAAAATTGTCATGTTAGACGATTGAATATTAAGTTCATAACCCGGATACATGTTATCTTAACATAATGACTGGAAGCACCAATTTGCATATGGTGTGGTAACAAGTTTAATTAGCCTTAAGAATGAATAAGACTA
Source organism: Paralichthys olivaceus (assembly GCF_024713975.1). Classification (NCBI taxonomy): domain Eukaryota; kingdom Metazoa; phylum Chordata; class Actinopteri; order Pleuronectiformes; family Paralichthyidae; genus Paralichthys; species Paralichthys olivaceus. The sequence goes on along the minus strand of NC_091108.1, from coordinate 7,717,855 downwards.
GCAGGCATTTTGAAGCACACCCAAGAAAAGTCACAAAATCTACATCAGCGGTGAATCAAAACAATCAAGAAATCCACACAGTCACTTTGGCCATTTGACATCTTGAACTTCTTCACAGCTCCTCCTCAAGTGAACCGCCTCTCCACCCCTGAGTTTCATTTATCCTGGGTTTGGGCGAGAGCTCTGAGAGGGTCCCTCACAATGACCAACAAATGTCTAATCTTCTGACGGCAGTTATGACTTTTGAATCCAGCCATTTATTATTATTTTAATTTGATTAAAATGACTCAAGCTTCAATAAAAGTTTTTAGTAGGAAGCTCATCAAGGTGCTAAAACTTTCATTGATGGAGTGGAAATTGTTGTAACTCATTTCTTCATCTTTCATTTGAAAGTTTCCTCATCCAATCATTTGAACTTTGAAAATTGTAATTAGGAGGTTAATTAAAAAAAATCAGCTGAACTAATCTCATGAAATTCATTTGTGATTTTATTAAGATCATATATCAAAAAACACATTTCACATGTCTCCTGAAAAACTTACCTCTCCATTTAGAAAGCAGTAAAACACAGACACGAAGAACCCCTGCAGAACAGGACACATTACAGTCAGGAGTAATGCAGCTTTGTGTAATGGCATCTTAATTTGTCTGAGGAGAATTCATGGTAAATGATCTGCATTTATACAGTAATTTTCTAGTCTGTCGGCTATTCAAAGAGATTTCAAATGTATTTCTCATTAACCTGTTGGCACACACTCATTCATACGGCATTAGGAGCAGGGTTCCAGCGTCTTGCTCAAGGACACTTCGACACACTCAGCAAAAGCCAGCAAACCTTCTGATCCCTGGACGACTCCTCTATCTCCTCTGAGCCACGTAAGGAAATAGATTTATGCTTTTCTCAATCTTGTCAAGCAATAGTTCTCGACCAAAGAGGAACTTCTTTAAATCTGTCCTCCTACTCGCTCATTGAAGCAGAGAAGATAGATAGATTAAAAGAAAAAAGACCACAGAGCAGGAATCATGCCCACGTGGCCCCGTTAATCCTGACGGCTGAGAGCTCTGAACATGAGGCAGGAGGGTTAGTTCTGTGCAGAGCCAAGATGCTCGTTCACATCATCTTCCCACAAGTGGGCTCACGGCCTGAAATGTCACCCTGAAAGAAGTGATACAACTTGGCGATAAGATGAAATCAGTATGATTCACACACACACACTGTTCACTTTACTGACAGTGAGTGTGTGCAAGGTTTTCTGGGCCAGCGTCACATGATCCCCATCCTCACCTGAAACGACTGTAGAAAGGAGTTGAAATAGATGAAAACGATCTGTGAGATGTCGTCCTCCCCCGGATTCACAAAGAAGAGCATGTAGGTGATGCCCAGCAGAGGAAGCAGGACCAGTGTTGCTTTCACCGCTTTTCTGTGAAGACAAGGATACATCTATGAAATGAGTCATGTGAGAATGTGGATTTCATGGGAGTTTTTAGAAAATGCATGATCCTGCCTCAAGAAGTGGCCGGAAACACACACCCACCACCAGAGCTGTGAGAGTCACAGTTTTCTCTTTTGCAATGTGTGAAATACTTCCTATTTAAGACACACATTAAAATGCAGTGTAACTCTTTATAAATACTAATTAAATCATTTACTTGTGCTTTGAAGATGAGATATAAGCTATAAAAACCTTTTGATTATGTTTGTCTCTTCTTTCCAGCAATTATTAGTTTACATTAATTACTGTGGTTGTATGTCTCCGCCAATCAGTGAAGTTTCAGTTTATATTTTTTCTTTTTTACAGTCAACATTTCTTTTCCAGACTCATGAGGTCACTGTGATCTTTGACCACTGAAATCTAATCCGTTGATCTTTAATTCCAAGTGACAACTGCTCAAAATGTGAAGAAATCTTCTAAAGGGAGACTTCAGATATGATCAAGAGACCAAACATGCTTCGTGAGGCCTTGACCTTCGATCTTTTGACCACCAAAATTGAATCAGTTACTCCACGTCTGAACATTTGCACTTAATTTTGAGAGGATTTTCTCAAGGTGTTCTTAACATTACACATTCATGAGGCAAACAAGGATTGTGTGAGGTCCCAGTGACCTCGACCTTTGACCTCTGATAGGAATCAGTTCATCCTTGAGTTCAACTGAAGGCTTCTACCAAATTTGAAAGGATTCTTTGGAGATGTTCCTGAGATAATGTGTTCACGAGGCTTCGTAAGAACCAAAATCTAATCATTCCATCCTCGAGTCCAACTGAAAGTTTGTCCCTGAGATTTCCTGTTCACAACAATGGGACAGACGAACATCATGAAAACAGATATAGTCCCCAGCATAAGACTATGTCTACCTAATAGGCCCATAGGTTGTCGTCAAAAGTGTTAATTAGTCATAAATTGTCAGATTTAATGGATTTGGTTTTGATGATCAGAAGGTTGAAGAATCCATTGAAGGGTTATTTTTACAATGAAGAAGTGAAATGCATTAAGAGGATAAACACCAACCCAAGGGATTTTTCAATAGAAAATCTTTCTTTTTGTGTTTCACTCCCTTGTTTGTACTGAAACAGCTCTGGTAACAACCAGCAGCGTTTTGAAGGAGCCATGATGCTTTAACTTAAGGTAAACAGTTTATGCTCCAATCCTCCACTCACTTAATTAAATCTGAATCGCTGACAGCAGCATATCTGTCACAACAACCATGAATCCCACTCCAGCCTGGAAAGCCTGAGGTGAAGCAGCCTGAGGCGCAGTAACAGCAAACACCACATAATCCCAAAATAATCTCTAAAGGAGACAGACACAGTTGATGCAGCAAAAAAACAAGCACACAACTTCAGGGGTCAGAAACACAACCTGACAACATGAAGTGGGACTCGACTCTCTCACACCAAATCTCTGCCTATTTCTCAGTCATCAAGTCCTGATAGACACATGAGAGCTTCCCCACCTCTCACTCATCTCTCCTCCACCTCAAGTGGTGTCTCGCAGTGTAACCACACTCAGCTCAATTTGTTTGTCTAGACTCCATTTTCTGTTGTAATATTTTGTACCTCGGTCCAAAGTGCTGTCTAGTTTCTGCCTACGGCTCTCTGGCAGACAAATGAAACACAATATATTACATGTCACCTTTCATTTTCAAGGAAACTGTCAAGCACATGAATTTGTCACTTTATTGTATGACAGTGGGAGAGTTTTGAGGAAACATAATGAACAATAACAAAGTGATGTGTCAAACAAGATTTTGACCAAAAATGAATTGTGGAGTGAAACACGGGGGTTGACGCCTCAAAGCAAGACGGTTCTCCAATAAATCCCTGTCTTTTAAATGTGGAGTTTGCATGTTCTCCACATGTCAGCTTCCTCAGAAAGACATGCAGATTGGTGGTTAGGTTAAATTGAGACTCAAGCTCCTTTTGTGCTCGTCAAACAACACCCGCTAACATCTGGCTTTTATCTGCAATGGATATAATCAACATTCACTCCTGCTTTTTATTGGCTGTGATGGGTAGTGATGGAAACATGACACCCAGGTGAAAGCATTAATTTGGCCAGACAGCGAGGTGAGAGAGCAGCTCAGTTTTCAATGAGTTCTTGATGTAGGATATTTCCAGGTTTACCCGCAATTAAAAAAAACCTGCACATACAAGATATACATAACTTTGGTGTAAAAGAGGTGTTAGTTGTCTGTAGGTGTGAAAGGTTGTTTGTCTGTGTTGTGATACGCTGGCGACCTCTCCAGGTACCCTGCCTCTTTCCTAAAGTCAGCTGGGGCTGCAGCGAACCCCACGACCCTCAAAGTATCAGCGCCGTAGATAACATATGGATGATTGAACGAAACACATCAAAATATGTTCTTAACGTGATTTACTGTTTTCATTCACCGACAATAACTGCAATTGCAGCCAATATGTAGCAAAGACATCAATAATAAATCTCTAGTATTAAGGTGCTTTGCAGTGATTAGATTTTCTTGTTATTAATATCAGATCTTTTGATCCACAAATACCCCAGAAAATATTTGCTGCTCAGGCTCAGAGATTTGTATGGAATCGAAATAATTCTAAACAAACAGATTAGTCCGATTTCTAAACTGGTGTGAAAACACATTTCCTCACTGTATGTCGCCAACACAAAGCAAAACAATTGTTTTCTATAGTGTACAGCTTCCCGTGTAGGACCAACTCACCTGTATTGTATCGTCTCAGATGTAGTCGAAGCTCGTAGTTTGGTCATAAGAATTCTCACTATGTTGAAGAGGAAAACAAAATTTATCTGAGGAAAGAAGACAATAAACAGACTTTATAAAACAAAACAAAGAAAATAAATTCAATTCAATTCAAGATGTTTATTGTCATGTACACAGCAGATAAACACAGTTTACAGCATGTCATGAAATTCTTACTTTGTTTTTCAATCTCCCAGCATACAAATATTATAAAATAAAATAGTATTAAAAGAAATATATAGAAATAGAAAATAAAATGATTGCATCTTAAAAGTGAGGAACAGAGGGCGAGTCAAAGAGGAGCCCAGGAATCAGAAGGGGTCACCATACTCTACGTGCTGGTAACAGCTTGTACATGACCATTAGTGAACACATTTGTATGAATACTAACTCTAATAATCAGGTTTCAGACGTGTGAAACTGCTTTAAACCAGCAAGAAGATTAATTCTACCTTTCAATGACCTGGTTGCAGGATAGAAATGACTTTCATTATAAAACCATTTTCATCTCAGGGCAGATTTTTTTTTCATCAGTTTACCCCTACAGGCATACACCAGTGATGAATCTGATGTTTGTGTTGTGTTATATGAATGAATGGTTCTCATAAATAATGCGGAAATAATGGGTGATACAGGGAAATGGCTTCCTGCATTGTTACTTACCAGAAGCACAAGAATAACTGGTCCCTGATAAATATAATCCATATATTTTCCCGGTTCTTTACCAAACCAACATCTGTTGACAAGAGAGGAGAGAATCATTATAGCAGCTGATTAAGGACATTTCAGGAAAACATTCGGGGGAACTTATTTGATTACATACTGTTCGTTTTCATAGTACAACTTTCCAATAGCCCAGGCTACGATTATAGGAAAGGGAATACCTGTAAAATAAAGAAGATAAATGTAAGCCAGGAGCAACATTTAATTAGTGTCACAGTTCATTAAAGACACAATTATTAATCCTCTGCCTGACTTGCAAATCAGGCATATTTATCAGACATATTTATCAGACTGATAAATATGCCTGATTTTCTTTTAACCGAGATCCATTGATTGTTTACATGTTGAACAACTGCACAACAATTGTGAAAAGAAAAAGTTCCTAATCAAACTAATTTTTTTGAATAATATATTAACCCACAGTGACAAAACAAGAAAACAGCTTGTGGCTGCTGAACACAGACCACACTTATTCTGCTGGGATCAGCAGGAGTGACATGTTGTGAGGAGAGGATGGTGGCTCACTTGGCTGCAGAGCTTTTATTTAATCAGATCTGACTTAAAGATCAACTGTGGTTGAATCTTCTGTGATAAAATAGTGTTTGAACTTGGTGTGCAGCCATTCTCTCTTCAAAACAGATTTCAAGGATATATATAAATTACTGACTATAGCTTTTTTCCCTCTGGAACACTTGCGGCTATCTTTTCTATTCATATGGCTGTTGTCTGCACCTCAGAGCTTCAATATGTTATATTAACAGTTCCCGAACTGTGCTGCTCCAGAACCTTTTGGCTGATTCTTTGGCAGCGTGCTCAGATGCAAGTTAAACAGGCAAAGTGCTTTTGGAATATCTCGCCGCTTCACCCCAGAGCACTCAGGACAGCAGTTCAAGGAAAAACCTTTTAAACAAGCCGTCGCTACTTGACTCTCCACCTTGCCAGGGTGCTGACAAGCTAACTGAGCAAAACATCTTCCAGCTAAAGTACACAAATCAGACAAGGCGACTGAGAGCTGCGTGGCCCGAAACGTTCAGCTTTCTGTCCAAAGGGTTTCTGCCAAAAAGGTGAAACAATCAGAGAAAAGCCCTTTAATGGAGATGAAAGAATGCAGGTCCAAACTTATTCTGACCTCAGCTAACATCTGGCCTCTCGTAGAAGATTAAATCTGACCTGTACTTTCATAATTTAGTAGTGAATTCAAGTTAACACACTCTCAAAACTTTCTTTACTGGCTTGTGGTTCACTGAAGGCACTAGCTATTTCAAATATGGAATAATACGATGAATATTGATAATTATGTAATTTATTTTTGTATATGTATATGGCTGTAAGTGCAGCATAGCCCTTGTATCTACTGTACCAGAGTCATAACACATCTTTTTTAAAATTCGACATATTGAAATTAATAAATAATAAATAAATTAAATAATATTATAATATCATATCAATATATATATATATATATATATATATATATATATATATATATATATAAAATTACAATATTCTTTTTTGAATTCTTCTTTAGCATTTTTTTTTCTTGCTGCAGTGACGTATGAATCCCCATGGCAACCATTAACTCTTATCTTTAGTTAAGGAGAAATTATAATATTACTTTCACAGATTAGTGTCATAGAGTAGATGATGGGCATTAATTGCAGAAAATTAAAATACTATTTTTCAAGTTACTGTGTGTTAAAAATACATTTAACAGGTTATGAAGTGCAGATGAGTTGCTGCAGAGGTCATATCATCCTGATAGGAGAGCGTGTAAGTTACATTTCAGTGATATTTTAGTCATTCAAACAAGATTGATATGTTTGAAATGTTCCTCTGCTTATTTCTATTTTGAGGCCAATATGAGCTTCGTAACCATGTTATCAAACTGTCATGCTGATAATATGTGATCTGTGATACATTCATATTTCATTGTCTTGTTCAACGCTCCGCTGAATCATTTGAGTAAAGTATCTGTCTCAGAGAGACAGTGAATCATGGTTCCATGGGCAATTTTCTGCCTCAACATCAAATATTCTGACACTGGTTTTGACTCCATCCAATTTAATACTTTGCTTCCTCTAATAACTTCCTCTAATAATAACTTAGTTTGCAGGATTTTGACGTGTTCAGGACAGGACATCCGCTTCAGGACAATCAGCCAAATAAAAAGATATTTCCCACACGTCAGTGCTGTTCTGTTCTCCACTTCACCCGCTGACCAGCTGCCAATTACGTGCTTTCACTTGTGGAAAAGTGCTTTCACTTGTGGAGAAGTTCACCCTGAACTGGGCAGATAAAACTATGGTCCGGCTGTTTGACAATCAAGTTTTCCTTTAAACATTTTAAATGTGGGGATCTCTGTTGGTCCGTCTCCTGCTGTCTGGCTATAGTTCGATTTTTTTGACAACCTCTCTGGAGGTGTTAAGTACAAACTTGACAGAGATCGGTTTTGTGAACTTTGTTTGATATTTAATCATCTTAAAGCTCCTCCTCAGACTCCTCACTGTGAACTGCTCTGCTGCTTTTCCGAGACGTTGCCGTTAGCGCTGTCACAGAAGCTGCTGACAAGAGAAGCTCCAACTGAGCCCAGGACTCAGACACGCAACCCATGTGACACTTGCTGTGTTCACACAGTCAAATGATGTTTTCCAATTTCAACGTTTATTTAATACGACAATTGAGTTGTTTCAGTTGTCTTTTTAATACATACGGTTCAAATAACCACCATCATGCATTGCTTTGACACCAGCTTCATGCAACCATGTCCTCCCCGGACCACCAACAGTGATTGAACTTTGTAGAGACTATATCTTTTACCTCTGTGGGGTTTTGTTTTGCATTTAGTTTGGATGGCACCTGATGGTAGCTAGCCGCAGAGCTGTGGCAAGTAATAGTGCTGATTGGCTATGATTTGTTATTTAGCGACAAAATACAGAGATAAGAGGAAAGAAGCAGCGTGCTTGTACATCAAAGTGCCGGAGAGAGAATCTCAGGATGATATCTAATGACATGTCTATTCTGTTGCAAACTATTACCCACCAGTGTGGCGGCTGAACTTCTAAGATTTACCCGGCGAATGGAAAATCTACTCAGATTTGGCTCTCGGTGGGTGCTCATGTGGGACCCTGTTTGTAAGCGTCAAAATAACTGACATCAAGCATCAGAGCCTTCTTTAAATGGACCGTGAGATTGTTTTATCTCTTTTTTCCCAGGTTAGGCATGAACTCGCACCCTGTGTATTGAACAGAACCCAGAGCTGAGTGTTGGTGAGAGCGATGCACAGTCAGCAGGTACATACTCACACCAGCCGATGAAGAGGAAGACCCACTTCCTGAGCTTATCAGTGGAATAAGTCATTACGATGGCTGTGTGGAGGAAACATCCTTCAACAAACATCCAAAAAAAGTTGGTCACCACAAAGTAGTTGTATATTGTCGTTATTAATCGACACCACGGCTGAAAGAGAGAAACAAAAGGACAAGATGCAAAGTCTTTAAAAAGAAAGGGACAGTTTTCCTCTTATGATTCTATCAAGACAATCTTTTTAATTACTTTCTGCACTCTTGAGTAAAAATGCGTTTCATGAGACACGTGTGCCGTTACCTCATTGCTCTCATGAATATTGTGGTCTATCAACTGAAGCAAAAACCACATAACATTCCTCAGTATGAAGGTGGTGATCAAGTTCCAGTGGATGATGTTTCGAAGACATCGAATGCTCCTGAACCACGAGACAAACAGAAGAGATGTTAGATGATCACGTTTTCATGGAGACAGTTGTCATAGCAAAATGTATATAGTGGAGTCAGAGCAGACATTTTATACTGAGTACTGTTTAAACATGTAAGAAGAATTAATGTTTTATTGCTTACGCTGCTATTTCCACATGTAAAAAACTAACGCATTGTAAAGTTGTATTTGTATTTTTGAATATGTCACAGACACATAACTATAAATATTCTTTCCAAATAGTACATGTTAATCTTGTTACTCATGAGAAATAGAGAAATGAACATCCTGTCTGACTGACCACTCTGAAGATCATGTAAATGTACTACTCTGTTATTCTATTTTTATTGCAGAGGAAAGAAATCGCTGTCACGACCATTTTTGTGTAATTATGAGTTGCCTCACAAGCCGGATCAAAATGCCTCACGACCGGAAGGCCGGAAAATCCCCACCCCTGCTCCAAAGAGCTATTAAAACATGAATACTTAGATTTTAAGGCTTTTATGAACTTTTTTAGTTTGGACAAGGTTAAAAAAGCATTTCCCAGATAATTTTCTATGTTGTGGACAATAAACATCCAAGGGTTGTTGTTGAATGGGCCATGAAATCTTAAGAGACTTAAATCTGGAACAAAATATTGACTACTTTGTTCTTTAATCTCTGGAGATCAATATTTGCTTGGAAGCCAACATTGACCAAAACCTATTGCACAGCACAGCTGAGGCCGTTTGATGCTCGTTATATAAAGGTGTGTGTGTGCGTGCATGAGTGTGTGTGTTTCTGTGTGTGTGTGTGTGTGCGAGCGAATGTGATGAGAAGTGTTGTGAAATAAAAATTATGCTTTTTCTACACCTGACTGCCTCAGCTGAGCCGCTCTACAGACATCTATTCATTTGACATAAGCGAGTTAATGATAAGCAGTCCAAGGCTACTGCAGGACACATTTAGAGATGCACTATTTCTGTACTTGCCTTAAGCACAAGAAGAGAATGAAGGCCACGACTAGAGCTCCCACAGAGATACAGTGGCCAAGGTAGTTGATGATGAGCGCTACTTTATAATGCATCGGATACTTCCTCTGGAAAGACGACATGGGAGTTACTTATTTGATGCACAGACGAATAACAGGACAAAGAAAAGAGCTGAGTGGATAGTGTGTCTACAGTATCAACCTGTCGAGGCTGCACTGTGATGTTAGAGATAGTAAATAATAAAACTTTGAGTGTATTTCTAAAGAAAATTTAGAGAGCCACTGAAACCCCCCTTGTAGGACGTATTTATCAACACCAAAATACATTGTCGATCAATTGATATCCTGGAATAATAATGTAATAAATAAAAATAATGAATTAAATTTAATTTAATTAAAACAATAGAAGATAGTAAAAAATGTAGAATCTCATATGTTTAAAGATATATACTATACAATTATATAAAAGCTCATAATTATACTGAATAACTCAGAAATGAAAATAAATGAGGCTGGCACACTTCAGATGTCTTGGCTTAAAATTGAGGTGAGAAAATAGAGGGAGACCCTGAAACACAATAGTCAGAAGACATGATGTGAGCTTATCAGGCCAAAACTCATCACATACAATCCATCAGTGTTACACAGAACCCTCAGGCTCTGCTAACAAGGACACGAGCAAGACTGTACATACTGTACTGCGTTTGTGAAGTTGCATGTTTTAAAACGCAATGCAGTCATAGCCGATTGGTTGTCTCTGCGTGTCATTGGTGTAACGGGCATTTAATGGGACGAGTAGCAGAGAATAGAGCAGAGAGCAGGATGCTCCTGTGTCGCCACACTCACCTTCTCCTCCAAAATAGGCTCACAATTGGAGTAATTGCTCTTCAACGCCCACGTCCCATTATCCATGCACTCCCTGTAAGCACTCCCTGCAAGAAAGGAGCGATAAAACTGTAATCACAGCATCATTGTAAACATTGTTAGCATTGAACAATACTTGTTGACTTGTATTGATGGACACTTCAACAGATTTGTTTGTCTGCACAAATCATCTGCATCTGTATTCGACATCAGACATCAGGCGGCCTGCCCTCAGCCGCCTCAGTGCTGGTGCAAAACCTGTTATTTGTTGTGGCAAGGTTGGAGAAGTGTTTGCCAAGAGGGGGATGCTAAAACATCCTTTGCTCAGAGCTCAGTTCAAAGGTGAACACCACTATCTGTCTGACTCTTACACAGAATACCACTTTAGCAATACAACATTTTATTTGATGAGGGGGGAAGCAAATCCTCTTACTCTGTCGGTTTATTTGCATATCTTTGAGAAGCAGCGCTTTCCATAATCAACTTCCAAACGTTTCATTTTGCCGTTCCTCATGGTGCATTGACTGGGCGCTTTATCTCAGCTACACTGAGAAAACGGAAAAAGATTTGGGGCAGAAACAGAGCGGCATTAAATCTATTTTCTATAAAGACCTGCCACTCAAACTAATAATTATAACCACTCTGCTTCAAAGATACACATCATGTGTTCAAGTGGTTTTATTATTGTGCAGGAAAACTCTCACTGATTAGGCTCCTGTCAGATTTATAGAGTTTTTAAAAACCCACATTAAAAATAACAAATTCAATTCATCTTTTAAATTGTATTTTACCAAACAATATTTTCCACAGGTCGAGGTCCCCTCATAAAAAAAACATTTACAATAGTTCTTGATTTGTATTTTGGATCTGCACCACATTGAACACGATCATTAATATCCTTATACCTCAGTATTAGAGGCTGACCATGTTAATGTTTGACATTCACCGACATGAAAACACTTAGTTTACAGAAAACATGCACATTTATGTTTACATTCAAAAGGTTTTTCAAAAGTTCTATAGACTAGATTTGGTTGCATTTGCATTTATTGATATTGATAACAATTTATGGTTAAACTGTAAAATGTCAAGCTTCAGTCACATTTATGTGTGAGAAATCATTATTTTCTAAATATATATATTTTATATTGATTAATATACACTACACTGTATTGGAAAGTTATTTCCTATTCAAGTTGGTATCAGATGTGTTGAAAAGGACAACAGACTAATAGTGAATCAATGGCAGCAGCGGCAACAGCATCCTTTGCATTTAAATTAATGTTACACAATGTGACATTTGAGTTCAAAGAAAATGTGGCAGCTAGAAGATGAAGTAGGAAAACAAACAGAACCTTTAAAAACAAGCTCACATTAGGCTTCACTTGACTTCAGGTAGTAAGTCATTTATTTGCCAATGATTTGTGTTGCGTTTAAGAGGGAAAGTCTCAATTCTCTGCCATTTGATTCACAGCGAAGCAGCCCAGAACACGGTAGTAAATCAAAGTGAATTTAACCACTCCAGCTCCTGAATGAGGGGAATGTGTTTCCCCACGAGATGCAGTTAAACAGTCAATTGCAATACGCACTGAAAACAGACCGAGCTCGTAGTTTGACTGTTCTTGTGTGGTCCAGGGATGGGAAAGGGTGGTATCAACACGGACTCAGACAAATAAACTAGAGAATGGCCTCTGCAGATTGTATCGACAAGAAGTAATGAATTTTCAAAGCTGTTTCTGTTGTTGTATTGGGCTCCTCACACAAGGCTGGATATATATTAGATATAAGACATTCCAATACAATACAACACACGACCCCTGATTCAAGAGGTCTTTTACACAATAATGGGCTTAAGGGGAGTCGTGTGTTCTTGTTGTGCTCTATACACACTACGATGATGTATTGCTCTCTAAATCTTCTGTTTTAAGCCGTTGGTATTTACAGCCTCTTGGGTTGCCAGGTTTTAAATAAACCCTCTGGCTGCTTTATCCAGTGTGGTATTGACGTGACTCTTCAGTAAAACCTTCAATTTGACCTTCTGACCTCTGAACTTCTGGCTTTATGAATAATGTATTAACATTCATATCTACAGGCTTGATGATTCAGAGAAAGACTTAAAATCAGTTATAAATGTAGTATAACATAAAACAGAGGGTTTTTTTTTTAGCAAGCTGGTGACCTACTGTATGTTCTTTGTATTGGTAACCCATTGCAAACGGCCAGTTAAAAGGATCCTCATAAGAAAATGGGAACTTGAATTACCTCCCTACGGTTCTATGCCTCCACAGTTTCAGTCTATATAATTTTTTCAATAAGACTCATATGAGGTCAGTGTGACCTTTAGCCTTTTGACCGAATCAATAAACAAATATATATATGGAAATGAACATTTGAGCCAAATTTGAGAAGTTTCTCTTGAGGCGTTGCAAAGACACATTGACATTGTTGGCATTCATAAGCAGATAGCGTCTAAGATTTACAACAACCTACAAAAAGTCTTGCTGTTTGTATTTTGTGTGGGGAAACGTTTGACTCGTGTGGACTCATGGACTGTGAACATTGCACGACCAATGGAAGAAGGAGTCTGGGCCTGTATATATGCCGTCTACACCGGAAGCTCCAAATTATTGTTGATTGCCAGCCGGAGTAAAATTTGGTGTCAGACGATGAGATTGCCTCCTGACTCTATTATCCTTCTGTGCTTTTGTCTGCTGAGCCTAATGAAGGTACACTGTTTATTGGCATCTCCTTACAGTGCATTTGAATCCTCCCAAATCAGAGCTGTGACAAAGGTATAGTTATTTCATAGGCTCTTTTATATCATTCAAACAGTTCTGGTAGAATCAAACTGAGAGTCAGCACGACAGCATCTGCAAAATATTGGCGTCACGTCAAATCAAGAGCAACTGAAATTCCTCCAGTGTTCTCTGCCAGTCTGAGGCTCAAGCCTTTTCAGCTCTTAACAATGGCTTTCAAGCAACCCACTAATTTGCAACACTGCTATATTTGCAAAGAAATTCCTGACAACTATTATAAAAAAAGCATCTTTACGTCATGAGATAAAATCACAGCAGCAGCACAAGGTGTTTTTCTGTTAAACTTCTCGCTCTTCGGGCTAATATCACGCTGCGTTTGTGAAACAAGCGGTTATGGTGCAGAAATAGAGGAAGGGGAGCAGGTTGTGAGGTTTGTCCCTGTAAGCGATTCCACTGAGGCAGGACTAATTCAAGGCATTCGTGCAGGGAGAGCATATTTCCCTCTAACCATCTGTGCATTACGCATGATAAAGCTATTCTCTTCACTTTTTCTCCCTTAAAATCACTTAGTGACTCAGCCTCAGTTGAGTTTGGGACGGGGAGTACGTGTTAATAGCGCTGTGAGCAACCCAACACTGACCACGCTCCGCTGGTGTAAAGTCGGAGGAAAAAAAACAGCGTGATTTCCAACTGGCGCACTTCACATTGCCCACCTCCTCCTCCGGCCACCCTGCCAACTTCTCTGCTTTTCTTGGAAGCACAAACATGCACATGCAAACAAACACCGAAGGACTGTTAGAGGATAAGAAGACCGGAAGCATAAATGAGGAAAAGCGCTGCTGAAAAGTTATGTAATTGGGGTGTGTGTGCTGCTCGCTTCAATCAGGGGTGGAAAACAAAACAGATTCAATTATTAATTGTGAAATGAATTAGAAATACACATTCTCAATTACTCTGAATGACTAACCAAGTCTGTGTGACTTCTCTGCCACCGAGCTCGACCTGTTTCTTTGAGCCGATTGTTGCTGTGCACCGAACCATGGCCTCTACAACAATGCCACAGGAATATTACAGTACAGCATTTTTCACTTAAAGGTTGTGTCAGCCTGCCCGTGTTTCTCTGGTGTTTGATTGCCCTGTGCTTTAGCTGGGCATCTGTCTCGTTAGTTCTGTGTTGCTTTTGTCCTGCAGGAGATTGGTTTTCTGATCGAGTGAACTCCACATAAGGATGTGACACAACTGCTGCCGCTCACAGTCGCTCCCAAATTAGTCAAATGTTCCAGTTGTTGTGAAATAGAGAGTAAACCTTCTATTTGGATGAGTTGAGAGACAATACAATTAAAACAGCTCATGCGAGTTGTACACCTGAGCCCCTTTCAGCAGCGTTTCCTTAAAGCCGCATGAAATTTAATTTGAGCATCTGACAGAGTAAAGTAGGCCAAATCATAACGGCATGGGAATCTCATAGCTCATTTCAGTTTGACATTTCATTAAGGTGGCGGGAACTGGAGCAAAGCCGCCAAGCTATTCACGCATACGTCAGAGGGCAGGTGAGGACATGTGGGAATGAGTCAAGGGAAAACCGAGCCCAACAGCGTGGTTCACATTCATTTCCTGAATAGAGAATTTAATTATCAGCCATAATACTGTAACTCTCTAATGTAGACTCACCACAATCTATATGTTACAGTGAAACAATGCTTTACGCTCTTATAGAAGCCACTGAACTACACTACCCACAATCCTAAGGTGTAGTAGTGAGGTATCGGATTGGTGAAGCTTGATTTTCACCCTGGAAATGTTTACCACTACTGCAAAAAACATGTCTGCTCCAATCAGTTATGATCAGACCTTCCAGCGTCACTACACTATGATTACTGCACTATAAAATATATGAAATACAAACATATAAAACTACAATATATTGGAACACTTTACCAACAAGGTAAAATTTAACAATCGAGAAAACCAATAGGAAATTCACCGACTTACTTATTTCCTTCTGGAACCAGACCAGATAGAAGTGGTCAGTGTTACTCTCCACAATACCAGAGTTTGACAAAGGTTTTCTTTAACTACATAGAACTTATGATCTAGTTGTGCATCAGAACTGTAGCTGAGTCTATTCATTGATGACGTTAACATGAGTAGTGCTTCAAACGAACGATTGTCACACTCGGGGCGGGGGGGGCTTATTGTCCAGGACCTGAAGGAAGCACTAGGCCACAAATGGTCTTCATGACAACAGACATCATGTCGAGGGCCCTGAAACTCAGAGACTGGACTCGCCTGTCAAGCTTCAGGCACCGGCTGCATCCATCCATAGACGGGTGATGCAAAGTAGCCTGAGGCTCTGTGAAGAAATGCGAGTAAAATAGTAGATATGATCAAGAAACCATTTGATTTAATATTAATGTGATTGACTTTATAATATAATAATGTGATTTCAAGATTGAATAAGTTATAGAACAGGGAGCAAAGGACCTTGTAAGATAAAGCGTGTTGCAGCTTCTGAAAAGTGATATATTGATTGAGGACGTTGATTCAAAGAGACACTTCAGAATGAGTGTCTCGACATCAGATGACCTCGGAGACTTGGCATCTCGTCTTGAGGAATAACGCTTTCACAGAGCGGGCGGTCCTTCTGTTGGCACACAGCATTATCCTGAATAAAAGCATCCGTTGCAGCACAAAGCACAGAACCTGAGGGGCCGCCAAAAAAAGAAGAAAACTTCATGTAGCCTTTTCAGACTATCCAGTAAGTCAAACAAGGAAGAACCCATTCAATTTGGGAGCAGATCCAGATTAAGACTCTCTGAGTCCCCATCTAATCAATTCTCACCTTCGTTGTTGCACAGTAAAAAGCAGTGGAAAGACATTTCTACCAGATATTTGTGTTAAACTATTTAACTATGCTCTTCTCCACCACTGAAACACAGAATCTTTGATATTTGTCTGGAACTTTTTTGGGTTACGTGATTTTTTTCCAGTTGTCATGATGGTTCATATAATTTGTCAAACTGGCTTTTCATCTCCAAGTCTGTTGTGCGTCAGCGACCGCTCCTGCCCTTTTTGTCTTAGATGCAAAAGTGTCCTTTTCAAAAGGGCAAAACTTATTTTTTCTTTTCCTCACATGTTTCCTCAGTCTATTCTTTGACTGTGAAAGGGAAATACCCTTAGAGATATTTGAAAAAAACATAAACACAACTCACTTGTGGCAGATTTATGCAGAGTTAGATCACACATGAAAGCAGGGAGGAGGAACTCAAACTGCTTTATCTGAAGAGAAGCTATAACACGGTCTCCCGTTTCCAAAAATGATAAATTTATGTCGCGGATGACCTGTGGTTCACATCATAGAATGTTAGCCTCCAGTGGATCTAACACTTACTTGCAGTTTCACCAGGAAAACACAACCATTTTTTAAGGCCCTTATTGACCCAAGTGTGATCAAACACAACATGGCAGCTAAACCACTTTACAAAAACTGCACTGTCCTTGTCACATTCACTCAGTTTCACATTTTGTCAGAGGTGCCGATCCTTTTCAAAGCAAAACAAAGTCCCCGGCCTTTTGGTTTTATAATTGCACACTCTCAAAGATGTCTGCATCACCTCAAATACCTCTCTGGGAGGTTTATTCCAAGGAAGTGCTAAAACTCCTGCTTTGACTCCTGACTTCAGTAACTAATCAATAACCAGCACTTTGTTCCTTTAAATGTGGAAAACATTATCTACCACCCTGACCTGTCTTATTTTAAAAAGTGATTTAAGCGACTTTTCTGGAATTTTCTCAAATATTTCTGTATTGATTAAATGATCAGAAACAGAAAGGGCTGGGAACCACTGCACCACATTATTTAATTGCAACTAGAAAAATTACACCTTTTTTTAATCCAGTTTCTCCTGAGGGAGAGCACAGCTATTTCAGCAAGAAAAGTTGTAAAGAGTTTTGCTGCTTTTGGGTTTTAACATTCCACCAATATATAGATGATTTACCTCATTTCAAATATCAGGCTCTGTCTGTCCAGTCATTAATAAACTGACCAAGCAGAAGAAGAAAGGCTGCTACAAGGAATCTAACACCTCAATCAAACACGCACCTTATTCTCTGACTGTTTCAAAAGACAAATGACCACAAGAAGAACACAAGTCAGGTCGTTTATCTCTGTATTTTGAACTAGAGTGAACTTTGAGATAAATCAGAATAACCTAAATACCTTTTGAAATTGCAATCCAAGGGAAGTCTAAAATTCCCTGTTCTCTCATATGAGATTACTGAGTCAGTCAAAAACGCAATGATTGACGACTTTGTCAAAGGGTTAGAGATTACGTACAGTGACGGTTGTAAAATCTGTAGCATTCCGATTGTGGTTCTGAAGAAATAATCACAATATATCCATGCATGTGAATTTCTTCCATTTTGTTTTGTGCAGAAATGCAGCCTCACAGAGCCACAACACCATGTCAGCTCTTTTTAGCCTCATTTGACCTCTTCCTCCTTTTTCCAGAATGTCAGGATTCAGTGAACGCCTGACTGCAAACTCTCAGAAACCATAAATGCACCTTTGATCTTGTTTCTTCCCGGAGGATGCAGCGTTATTTAAACTTACTCAAATGTATTTTACAAGTTTACCCCACGGCCACAGATGAACTTGCTTTTAACACGTGCAGTCATGGCTGCCTCACATGTCCTGCGCTTGTTAGGACGGTCAGT
This sequence comes from Paralichthys olivaceus, assembly GCF_024713975.1. NCBI lineage: Eukaryota > Metazoa > Chordata > Actinopteri > Pleuronectiformes > Paralichthyidae > Paralichthys > Paralichthys olivaceus. The sequence continues at coordinate 7,699,865 of NC_091108.1, read as the reverse complement.
TGTATACATCCTCAGAAATGAAGCCGCGTGTTCGCAAGGTGCAATATGCCCATGAGCTGTAGGGGCAGGGCATAGGCAGTACTTAAGTTCAGTGTGTCTGTCTTTTATATTTATAGAAAGTGAATCTGGATGATGTGTCCTCTAGTGGAATACTTAAGTAACACATGTGGTACATGCATAGCTCACAACAACGTACGTGAACGCTGGTTGCATCTGGTTGTCTATAGCTAACGTTTGGCTAAAATCTGTATCTTGAGTAAGAGATCAATAAAAGAAATGTGAAAAGACTTTCTTGCCCCTGTGGATTCACACAGAAGGTAGTGAGGTTTTATATTTTCTGAAGGACTCAGAATAAACCACCTGTCAGTGAGACTTGGTGACCTGATCAGCGAGCGCCGCTGCTCCACTGGGTTGCAGAAGCTATTTCCAGAGGCTGAACAGAGACAGAACAACCTTGTGGAAATGATGCCACTTCACAAAGAATAGCTTGTTCGTTTTTTTTCTGGCCACATTGGAAGACACCTTGGAAGAGCATCAGACTGAACAGCCCTGGGAGATTTCTGTCATCTCTGCTGAAAATGTATTTAGTATTTTATGTCCATTAAACATGTCAGTCTTTCATATGAGGGGAAGAAAAATACATTTCCCAGAGCAGGGAGGGAGGGAGGGAGGGAGGGAGGGAGGGAGAAACTATGATTGGCATCCTCATTACACTTGAGATGGTTCATTGAATTTAATAAAGGAACTAATGTGTCGGCGCGCAATGTATGTACGTGACATATGCTTTAATGCTTTACTTGTTTATGCCCCATGGCGAGGTTGTTTAGGCATCAGTGATGTTAACGAGTCAAATATCTGCTCTGGTAATCCATTCATGAACCTGGTATTAATATTTTCTTTCTTACTTTGCCTTCATTCGCTCATAACAACATATCTAATCGGGTGATTATTTTCAACACGTGGGCTTTCTCAGATGAACTCGAGGGAAGGAGCAGGTTCTGTTTGGATTTCAGTCACTCACCTGGAACTGCTGCACGAACAGACTGCACATACTGCTGGTATTTGTTTAAATAAAAGTTTTTCTTTGTCTTTCTCGTCAGCTGAGTGTGCAGATTTGGAGGGTTGTGGAGGTCACAGCATTAACGTTAGAATATACATACTGTACATGTATATTTCACAGGATATGACACATTTTAAACCCATATTTTGCATTCATATCTTATACCCTGATTGTTAAAACTTTGTAATACCACTACATGGGCTAATGCAATAGGAGCCAAGCAACTTATACCGTACATACATTTTTCATATAATAATTTTTTTTCTCCTAAACATTTTCTTGATTGGTTAATCGTTTGGTTTTGATGATAGATCCCACCTCTCGTTGGGGGTCCCAGAGTCACTCCTTGGAAACCTGTGTTATTGCTGCAAAGAATCTACCCACATGAAACACATGCAATGAGCATGTGTTTGTGCCTCCTCATTTCACAGGTAACAATAAACCTCCTAACAATCTTTGTGCCTTGAGCGAGGACCACTGATGCAGATACACCGACGGAGCCTGAGGAGGAGTTGTTGGCTAATCTTCCACTCGCAGCTGTGTCTCCTCTCCTGTTTGTCCATTAGGAATCCCACTAATAAATGGAGAAACGCGGCCCGTCCGTCTGTCCTTCGATTTCCTCGTCAGCCACCAGTCCGATCGACTTTGGAAACAGCTTATCACAGCAGCAGGCCTCAAACAGCTTCATATGCAGGGTAACTTGAGGCGAATACCTCCTGGAGTGCATTGTTTGAAATGAAGCAATGCAGCATTGTTTATATTTTATCTCCACCCGAGCATGATGTATTAGGACTATTAACAGGCAGAGCAAGTAACATTGCATCATCCATCATCTAATGCAATTATTCAGCTGCTGTATATTTTTGGCCGTGAGTGAGAAACAAACTAAAGACTTAGACTATCTAAATCATTTGTAATGTTTTCCTTTGCATGTGATGCACATCACTAAAGTCACTAAATAAATACATAAATAAAAAATGTTCATTTAAAGTTTTAAGGAATTAGACAAAAGATAATGATAGAAACTAATGCTGTTTATTGCAACAGCCCTGCAATGAAGTATTAAACTTGGTGGGAAATGCGTATTGCAGGCCAGTTGTATTTTACTTCATTAGTTTAGGTAAAGCTAATTGGCCAAATTCTAGAATTTACATAGATGACTGCGTACAATATGGAATTATTGATGAAAACAACAAGCACGTTTTGAACAGGCACTGCGCTGGTAACCACAACTATAAGTCATAGGTTCAATGTGTTTGCCGTCAAACTGCTGAAATCTGTTGATGAGAAAATGAGCAAGAGGCAATGTGCTACAAGTCTTTAGCCCTGAGGGAATCCAACAACCAACATTGAGCATGGCGTGTCAGCGTAATGAGAATATATTATACCACATTACACAATTAAGAAGCATGCATATGCTGTCAGATGTGATGAGGACTGTACCCTAACAATTTATAGCAGACCATTATAAAGTGTTTGTCAGTCCAACCGTTGTCATAAGAAGTTATGTTCTTCCCGTGTCCTTAAGTTTGCAGCACAACACAAAGACCTCGATATTTTTTTCACCTCCAAAAAATGGTTATTCCATTTATTTTGGAAGAAATATTGTTTGGGCTCACATATAAATATTGTGAACACACAATAAAAGGCTCCACTCCAAAAAAATGTGTGAAGACACAAATTTTAGACGGGGGTGAGGACGGAAAGAAGGAAAGACATCTTCACTGTCAGGGCATCGCTGGAACCTGATTTTTGTGTTAAGTAATTCAGTGTTGAGAGAAACTGTCAAGACGTTATGTCTGATACAAGGGATTTAGAATTTAAAATGCTCTCGCGCAAAGAAAATGTGTCTTGTGTAGTGTGTGTGGATGCTGAGCCAGTGGTAAGTACCGCTGGAGGAGGCCTGTGCTGATTGGACCCCCCAGGGGGACTCTGCGTGCAGTGGCTTGTGACATGTTTGCTACACATGCTGACCTGAATTTGTTGACTGACTAACCTCTTGCCAGGTGTTAATGGATCAGATGATTCGAGAGGGTAGATTCCCTGCAGGACAGACTTCACAGAAAGAAAAATCACTGGATTCAGTAAAGACAATCAAGAGTCGTGGCACCGAGAAGTGTGTGATTCTTGAAACTGCACATGGGAAGTCAACTGAATAGAGCAGGATGAGTGTCTGAGAGAGGTTGTTTAACAAAGGCTTCACAGCTTTGTAAGATGGAAATATGAGTTTCATATTACTCCTCCGAGGGAGAACTCTGTGGAAACGTGACAATTCGGTGACAAGAAGACAAAAAACAGCATTACACTCATTCAGACTCATTAAGCTGCAGTGGTGAACATTGGTGAGTCATTAGGTTGTGCTAATGGTACACTGAGTATGCTTTTGACAAGCGGAAGGATTTCTTTTTGCACCGCTTGGCAAAATGTCCGTAACGGCTTAAATCAATTACACAACCATACCTCCCAATGCTCTACATTTTATATCACTTATGTTATGTAGCTTTAAAAGATTAGCACCCACAGGTCTACCCTCTGATGTCAATATTAGCCTTTTTCAATTTCAAGAGTTGCCTTTTCCTATAAGTATGGTTCTTTGTTTGTGTGTGCACATTCTCCAGAGGTTGCCTTTAAGATTCTCCAGTCAGACGCGTTCACAACACGTAAATCTGGTTGGTGCAACATGCAGGGCGCAATCTATACATTTTGCTGCAGAAATCACAGGTTCTTGATTACAGCACGCTGACAACCACGTCAGCCCGTATCACAAAAAAACGGTTGTCCAAGTTTACAGCTTTGTGTCCTGATAAGCTTGTATTCTTTACATTTTCGGTTTTGCATCTGTGGCATGTTAGAAAAAAATCAATGCAACCGCTCGCTTGCGGTAAATCCTCCGCAGCTTATATTGACAATATGACTGGCAGGATGTAACCCCGCCCAATGTCAGCTGCGATTGACTCAAGCCCCCAACAACCTTTAAAATACAAACAGTATAGATAATGTATTGATGAATAGCAAGTATGTTTTCAAAGGAGACGTTTTCACACATACTGAAAAACATTATGTTCTCCCTCTGTTTAATCGCCGCTGTGCTTCAGTTTGCCTGTGAAAGATAAGGTACTCTTGCACGGACTCATCTCTGATTTGAAATAAGGGTCAAAGGTGTATTACCGACACGCAACACTGCAGCTGCTCCCCTCTCTTCTGTACGCGATGCACATCGCAGCACTCATACCATGTCTCGGACTTTATTAATCCTGATAAGAGAGTCAATAAAGTTCTATTGTGGAAACAGCGATCCTGACTGGCTGGCAAGATGTGTCCTCTGTGTCAATGAACGCACACACAAAGAGGCGAGGGGGGTTTTACCGTAGGAGGAGGCACGATGGACTGAATAATTACAGTTGCCCGCTCTGGGAGTAATAACAGGGAAACCTTACAGGTCACCATGATGTGGCTCGAATTTGCAAAACTGATTCTCCAGCTTTGATATTCATCTATACTGCTGTGAACATCTTGTCTTGCCCGAGGCTTCACAGGAAGCAAATCACAAGGTGGTGACAAAGCAGAGACAATAAATGACTTTCAACCCGTGTTTAATAACTCTGCCCCGGTGATGAGCATTTCATGTAAACCAGAGAACTGAGTAAATACACAAAAAAGGGACAGTGGAGGGTTTAAAAATGCATAAACCTTTTAAGCCACTCTGCGCACACATTAATATTTATATATGCTTGAAGGAAAGGGAAGGAATTTATAGCCCCTCACCTGCACAGGCTTGTTAAGTCGGTGAAATCCCAGGTTTTTCTACGAGAATTTCAACATTTTGCTGACATTATACTTCAGGAGTGTTACAGAAAACCTATGAGGTTGCACAAGATATGGCGTTTGCATCTTCCTGTGTTAAGATTGGGAATACAAAGCACACGGGCTTGCTCTTAAAATACAACAGTGGCCAGCCATCTTGGGACTTTCGTTTCTAATATGCAAGCCTGTGCATTAAATGTGTTGCTCTTTGCGGAGGCAAATGGAAGAGAAACTATTGTTAGTCCTACGGGTCAGATGCACATGCAGCCAAAGCAAGACATGTAAAAAAAAAAAACATTCCTTAAAGCTTAATTTTGCAAAATGGCAAGCACTACTTGTACTTTGCACTTCCTTATGGCTGTACCATTTTAATTAACACCCGCTCATGTGGTGTCAGGGCCTGCTTCTATTCTTAGCACGACCCATTTTCTGATTTGAACATTTTATTCGTCTGTGGCTGCAGATGGGTGCTGATGTGACCCAGTAGGATCAAGACAATCACATCAGGAACCATTGTGACTTTGTGGAAAAAATATGCAGCATCCTGTGATTCAGGCTTCAGTTGTGCTTCTCTGCTGTGATTAACTAGAAAATAATACACTACCACTTCCTCTCTAAATAATATACTACTCCACCTCATGCACTAATTCTAATACAGTGTGTTTCATTGACCTGATCTGCTTTCAATTTGACAAGAACAACTTGTCCAGTCTTGTCTTGAATACTGTGATGTTTTCAATGTGGAGATCTACTGGCAGTTTACAGTGTTTCACGGTGCATATAGATATATATATAGTAAAATGTCAACAGCACCTTATGTTGCAATGTGATGCTGCGAGATGTACAAGACAGAAAACCTAAATGCACTGAGTGACCATCATCAAATGTTGAATTAATTTACCATAGCTGCTAGGCGCAAAACCAACCATAGAAAGACAGGAGTCAGGGAGCATCAATATTTACCTAAACCAGAGCAGATATTTAGTGTTGATGGGATACGGCACAAATAACAAAGCTGTAAACTTATTTAAGAAAGATGAAAAGAATCATTATGCCAATACACATTCTTGAAAAGGGTTAAATCAGTTAAACGATACCACTTTCATACCCGTTAAACAGAAATCTACAGTTTCCTTTTTTGAATAAAGTCTGGGAACAAGCCCAAACAGCTGCCCTGGAGAGAGACGTCCTGGAGTGCTGTCATAATGAGGGGCAGTGAGATGCAAACTCCTGACCTGCGTGGGGACAAAATGAAAAAAAAAAATGTAAAAGTTAATTAACACTGCTGTGTTGCCCTTTTGTAAGGTCTCTTTTGCAACTCAGCCCCATCTCTGAATCTATTTTGACTCCAGCAACATGGCTTCCATCCAGTCATTTATCCCTGTGTATGGTCACGGTCGGAACAGTGTCCTTATTGCTTGTAGGACAGAGCAGATTCTGAACTGTTGAACCCATTTTGTAAATCCTCTAATCTATAAGCTCCGGCAAAGCAGCCAACGATTAAACGTACAATACGCAACTCCCGCTGCCAGGGATCTCTCAATCAACAAAAGACCTGGTTTGATGACTTGGTAAAGCAGAGTGGGATCAAGGGAGTTGTCTTCACCACCATACACAAAGGTTTTATTCACATGTTATATCTGTAAACATGTCATACAGTGCTATCAGCCCTGTCAAAAAAGACCCCATACTCATATGCATTGTTGCCATAATTGACATCAGCTGCAATGTTCTTTCACATGAACAAATGTGCATCATACACCAAAGTCTCCCGGTCCCATTAAAATCCCTGTTTGATTCCAGATATCACAATTAAACCAATTCAATCTGCAACAGTGGCTCTGATACAGAAACCCATGATCAACTAGTCTGTTATTTTAGGCTAAAGTGGGACTTGAGGAGGAAAATAGCTTCAAGTTCCAAGACACTGTAGTCTATGTGTGAAACAGGCTGTTAAATAATGTTGTTATGTGACTGCAAAGTGCAGAAGCTGTAAAATCCTATATTCTCTACTCTAACAGGCAACAAGAGCATAAAGGTCATGTGTGTCTCGCCTCTCATCACTCACAGAACCGTTTAGGAAATTATGTCAGATAAACTGTTCTCAAAAACACAGAAAGTAAAAAGATTGTTTAGGTTTAGGCCCAAAAAAGGTGAGTTAGATTTTAGGGAAACATCACAGTTATGATTCAGAGTAGTTTGGTAGGTTCGAAGGACTTTGTCATCGTGGTTAAGATGATAAACAGGTAGTTATAGAACTGCCATCGTCACGGTTTACACAAACAACGCCATCTATTTGTTTGGAACAGGAAACAAACAGCGGTCTCCCACATTAAAGTCCAGTGTTACGTATAAATCATCCAACCTCCCTGTATGCACTCAACCACACCTGACTTCTGTAAAGCATACACCAGTAATAATGTTAACATTGCAATAATTAAACCTGTACAATAGCAACCATCAAATAAAGCAAACAGGGGAAAAGCTGCTTTCAGACATTCACTGAACTCTATACCTCCACTTGAAAACACAGAGCCACACTCGTAGAAAACACAGAGGAAGATGTCAGGAGAATTTATGGTGATTGAGCGTCAAGGTGCTGTGAACACAAACACATGATCTTCACAGCAGAAATAATACTACTGCTACTTCCTGCTGCACCACCCCTCACTTGAATCCCCTGGAGGATTTGTTGCTGTTGTAAACACATCTGAGCGGAGAACCTCCTGCTGCGTTGTTCATGTATGACAGGGAATCTCTGGAGAAAGTCTGGGCACAATTCTCCGGAGTCCCTCTGGAGGACATGTCTGAAAACAGCTCAATTTGCCAGAAACGTTGCTTTTACGAGTCAGTAGAATGGAACAGTTTACTGGAGCTTGCCTCAAATTCCACAAAGCACCCGTTGTGTTTTCTCTTACTCGGCAAGTCATTGTGGAGTAATTTTGCAATTTTGTAGAACAGACAATGCTGCCCACTTGAATTCCCACTGATGATGTGAATTATCTCCACTGTTTTATGCATAACCTCTTTAGATCCCCACTTAGTTTGGTGGACAGAACACTTTGGTGAAATAAGTTTTGGGAGCAACGTCCTTAATCTTTCCCAACAGACACTTGTTATTGCAGAACAGGACTAAAGTGCCATCTGTTACGATGAGGTTGAGTTTTTCTAATCACGGGGATTTTTTTTTATGCCTCCTCCAGGTTTCCAAAATTCAATGTCACCACCGGTCATACTCTCCAGCGAAATAAAAAAAAAAGGTATTCTTTCAACTCCTCCCTATTAGGAAGGATATGTGTTGAGCTCACTTGACCCCGTCACATGAAAGTCACTGTTCCCCATCGATTATCCTTAAAATCCTCAGCAAATGAAGTTGCTGAATATGTTTGACGATATTGTACTTGTAGCTCACCCTTTTCAATTAATAATCCCGCTGGCATGGTAGCAAATAATTTTTCTGCCACAGGCCTCTGACTGATCAGGGTATTACTCTTTCAAATTTGCCTGCCTTGTAAAATGGTGATGCCCGAGATGTATTCCTTGGCAAATGAGGCATACAGGTTTAGATTCACTGAAAGTTGGCATCAGGGGAACGTACTTATCAGTCCAATCTACATTAGAGCAGCAGGATTTCCACGTCATCACCTCTCCACTGAATGCTCTCTGGGAATGTCGTTTCTGCTTGTCTGACCAACAACAGAAAGATTTTCAGGACACTGCACAATAGCGTCAAAACCGGTAAAGGTTGATTAATGTTTCCTGCCAAACAGGACGACATTCTGTGATAACATTTCTGGAATTGGAGATTTTACTGTCAGTGAATAGCTTCCTCTGAAGAGAGCCTAGTCTGGGTATTTCCCATGTTTTCAGGTGTCTGTTCACACATACTAGATAAGGAAAATAATATTTTTCTAAGTCCAGCCCCCACAGCGTCTGCTTAGAAAAACAGTGTTGATAACCCCTTCTACTGCAAATCTTCTGCTGCAAACACAGATTTTTGTAATTACCGATGCACCTGTTTCATTCCACCACAGAACTGTGATTTGTTCAATAATGATTTAATGTTCTGAAACTTTTTTTGTTCATTCTTACCTTTTTGATTTAATAAAACAGCAACAGGTAACAGGGGAAATATAAATCCTTGTGCATGTATACTATAACCTTCAGTGCCAACTAAATGCCATCATACACTGTTGAATGTCACAGACCTATTACTTGAGCAGGAAGATCGATTGTGCAGAATTATTCAATCTCATGACAATGTGTAATCCATATGGCCCATCTAAAATACATCGATCCACACGCATGTCAACAGGCACACGTTAGGGAGTGTCAACATTTGCTGTCATGGCTAAAGGCTGCACTTTTTACACAGAGTGCACAAAACTGCTAGACATGTCCAGCAAATACTGAACACCAGCAGAGCAAATCAGTGCATTAAGAAGCGGCGCTGAAGAGTGTGTGTGTGTGTGTGTTTAATGTGGGGCATTGCAGGATAATGACACCACACCTGAGCCCATTCCAGAGATAACAGCCTCAGGAACTCACACTGTTATCTGGACCCCGACACTCTGCGCTGTGCAGGAGTTATTCTGTGATGCTTTGCTTTGGAAAAAATTCAGTCACGCTTTTTACATTTCTGAGCGTTTCGACAGCTTCATCAGTCAGATGATTAACACCAGTTACATAACGTGAAAGTGTCGTGTGATACGCTTTTCTTAAAAATGCTGCTGGTTGACCCTCAGTCTCTCAAACCGACAGATCAAAACAGTCCAGTTATCTTTTGTAGAAATCATGATGTAAAGCAGCTCCAGGGGCTTTCAGCTGCAGATCAATGTGCAGTTAAGCTCTTCAATACCAGGTGTAGTTAAGATAAAGCTAGATTGAGCAGAACATGAGTGATGGAAGAAAACCTTGTGAACCCAACTCTGCAGAAGATAACGTGAGCAGAAAATGTTTCATGTCTGACAGTCCGGTGTGTTAAAGCAAAAACTAAGCACAGAAGTGCTTCAAGATGATGTTTGATCTGATTTGATGGTGATTATTTTCCAACTATTCATTGTAGCTGCATTGAAAATATTACAAACTATGTCACACTGTCTAAGTTTGATCAGTTATCTATCTGATCAATTAAGCGCTTGCGTCTCAAAAGCCACGGAGCAGCTGAGGTTTCTGGGGTTTTAAGCTAATTTGCATTTTATACAATGTGTGGACAGCACACAGGCGAACACTGACACAGCTGCTCCACTGACCAGAGGAGTGATGATGATTGAGATTCATTGTCATCGTGCTCTACATCTGCACAGAGGGGAGATCAGAGTACAGACCTTTGATGCATCATCCAAGTGGAAATTCATGAGTTGGAAAATGAGCAATCAATAAACGGACAATTCACCCAAAAATGAAAAGATTCAAATTTGCCTTGAAACGAGGTCATTTAGCCTAAATGTTTGCATTTTAAGCTAAAAACATGATGTAAATGACCTTGTTTCAAGTCAATTTTGAATTTTAGGGGTTACGGCCACTTGAATGACACCACAGGAGCTGTATGGAGGCATTTTATATATATTTTTTAGAAGAAGTGGTCACCATTTACTTCAATCTTATTGAATTTGGCTGTTTACCCCTGAAACTCCAAAAGTGTTTTGTGGACTCAAACACTTCAACCACCCCTCCATCGGCATAGTGGTGAGAATGAGTGGATTTTCATTATCCCTTTAAATTACTATAGTTTGCTTATTGACTTTGATCTAAAATCATTATTTTACCTTTATCTGAATTCAATATATCAAATTGTGTTTTTATTATAACAGACGACCAGTATGAAAAATTGTCAAGAAAACCATTTTAAGCACATGCATGTTGAGGAACTTTTGCAAAGCTCTTACTGGTTGTGTTGTACTTCACCCCGTTGATGTACTCAGGGCAGGGTCTCTCCACAATCCTGCCGGTGCTGCTCCGTGGCCAGCAGGTTCCAATCTCATCGGTCGTGGCATTGCAATAAAAACCTTAGAAAGAAATAAAGATGCGCAAATGTTTCCTTTTCCAATACGCATTTTAAAGACATCTCAACAATGTGCATTAAGAAAAAAAAAGGGGGGTGAGGGGGGGGTCCCATTCTTACCATCAGTGCTCAGCAATGACAATGAAGCGTTTTCCAAAAAAGTGTCCTGGAAGGCGTCCATCAAACTACAGTTCAGGTCCGCGAGCTCTCCGAATATGATCTGGTAGATAGTCGCATCCATGGCGCCGGATGACAACAACACTACTAATAATAGCAGGTTAATTCCCAGTCCAGGAGGAGATGGACAGAGCGCGCACAGCGGTGTTCATGTGTGAATCGGAGCAAATGACTGAAGCAGAGAGCCCGGCGCGCCTGCTGGGAGCGCGTGCGACCAATCAGAGCCGCGCACCCGCTCATCCATCCACTTATTCATCCATCCATCGTCGCGCAGCAGCGGCAACCCACGTGAAACTAACCCGAGTGACCAGATCACAGGCTCCGTCACTCACATTTCACACCTGCCACGCACCTGCCATGTTTGTTTATGACGTGGAGCAAAGTCAGCGGTGACACGCGAAAAGTAAAGTAAGGGAGAGATGTGACATCCTCGTGGCGCATCGACCTGTTGATGCCTGTGGATGAAAACTCAACATTAATAAAATTCACTGAACCAAACCATGTGTAAAATATATTTAAAAAAATGTTCAAAGTCTTGAAAAGAAAAAAATCACATAAATGTTATGTTTCATATTTGAGGTACAGATACCGATGATGCTTCTCAGCATGAAATGTATATCAATTAAATAATTTCTTATTTTGGGAGGTTGAGAGTTATTTGATTATAATGTCCGGATAGCAGCTGCATCTCTTGCAGACTTTAACAGATGCGGGTAATTTATGACAAGCATCGTGGTCAGATCAGTGGTTTAGCACCAAATCACAACACTGAGGCACTTACTCTATTACAGACAGAAATCTAACAGTTCAGAGAAGACACAGTGGAGGCACAGTGGTACAAACCTGCATGTGTCCAGGGTGGTAGATAGAGGTGAAGCATTTGTGACTTTCATCCTGTCCTGCCCATAGAGACTCTATAAAGATGGATGAAGCGTCTCCACTTCCTCCCACTGTCCAGAAATGAAGTCAAAATACAGTGATATTAACGCTGCCATCTTGTTCTGTTGATGTGATTTGGAGCCAGAGTCTGCAGTATAGCGCTCAGGGGATGGTGCCACAGTATCAAGGTCCTACCTACACAGTCTCTCGACTGCTGTCAGTCATTATGTTTGAATCCTATTTTATAGCATCAATTAGTAATTAATATCAAACTTAGCAAAACAATTTGCATTTGAGCAAACCTCAGTATAATAAAATGACAGAAACCATCTTTATTTATTTGAGGTATACTTTGACTTTTTAGTTTGGCTGATGTTTGGCTGATGATGACCAACATGGAGTCATGAACCTTACCCACACGTTTAGCCGCTAACAAAACCCACATCTTAATCATAGTATACGGTGTCTGGCAGAATGGTTCCCAAGTATTAAACACATTATTGTTGCCAAAGCAATAGTTTTATAAGCACTGACAGGACAAAAAAGGTTTTGCAGAATCGCCCGATGTTCCTTCATTCCAACAGGCTCCAAAACCAAAATGTGAAGAATGGACTGTTGAATTTAACTTGACACTGTGATGTACAGTCATAGTACGCACCTTGGATGATATGTGGGGCAATATGTCACACTGCAGTAGCCTACTTTAGCAACAAATACAAGTTTTTGTTATTGCTGTATAACAGTACCCAGACTTTAACCACTCTAATTAGGGTTTGTTTGTGTTTATGCATCTGAAAGAACCGTGAGGATCAGAGAAAGATGGTGGCTATAGTTAGCCAGGTCCCTGCGGTTCATCCCCTTCAAACCACGGGTTTGGACAAACATTTTTAAATGATATTTGTTCTGGTTTGGGTCAGTCAGGTTGGCTGGAATTCATTTTTACCTTGCACATGTCTGTAATTGGTTGGGATGGACAGAGCCACACAGCTGAAGGTTTAGTATCACACATTCACCCAGATCACTACCACTACCCATGTTCAGATAAGATCACGCAACAGTTCAGGTTTAGAATTAATTCACTAGCACATTTACAACAAATTGGTTTCTACATCAAACACACGTCGTTAATATTGTTTGGATAGTTTATATTAGATTGTATTAATTAATTTGTCACTGTTCTTTGTTACCTGTCCAGAGTTCTCCTTCCTGGTTCAGCAAAAGACCTGAGCTGAGGGCGGAGCCTGATTTTATGCAGAGGCCCAAACAGAAGAAACCAAGAGCTCTGACACCTTGGGGGTAGTCAGGGTATATCTGCCTTGAGACTTAGTTACTGTTTCTGTTTTTCTCCCCTGTGTTTGTTTGTTGGTTTAGTCGCTTAGTATATATATGTTGCCTTTGTGGCTCAGTTAGATAGGTCATCAGAAAATATACATAATGTTCTATTGTATTAGATTGATAGAGAAACAGGACTTAAGGAAATAATTTATTTTTAGATTTTTTGTTTGGTTTCCTGACAATCTACTGCTCCACACTCCAGTCCAGAAGGTGGTGGTAACGCTCCGATAAGCTGGTTTGAAAACTGCTAATAAACACCAAGAGAAGAAGAAGAAGTTTAATAGGTCTGTTAACTGAGTAAACATGTTTTGTTAGCTATATATTTTTTTTAGTAGAGTTATATTTCGGTAACGCCTTTGAAGGACCTTAGGACTGTACAGCATTGAAACATTTTAATGAAAATAAACCCAACCTTTTTTAAACTTGTATTGTATTTTGTGCCTTGACTTCTGGGTCCATGACATCAGGGGAAAATAGCAATACCCGTAATGTCGTCCTGCTATTTCCACCTTTTCTTCCCACATCTCCATGAGGCCAGTTGTCCCCAAAACATCAATAAAAGTCTCCTAAGCACTGACACAAAGTGTGATGATTGATAGTTGTTCTGCACAGTCGGGCTCACACCTGTCAGCTTGAACACAAACTGAATCATTTAGTGTGACTGCCCTGACTCAGCCTGATGACACACACTCAGCGCTCCATTCTTTTTGTTTTCTGTAGTACAGCTGGATTTTAAACCTCACTGACGATTGCTTGAGCAAGAACGAGGTTTCACTGAATAGCTTTCACCTTCAGCTTAATGGCACCGTTTGTTTTGTGAAATGTGAACACAATCATGACCACAGTGAAAAGGATCGTGACGTTCAGTTCTCTGAACACTTAACATTTTCCAAAAAACTGCAATTGGTTGAGTGACTCTCCACTCTAACAATCGACTGCCTCATGTTTTTGAGTACAGACTAAATTAAGTGTGCAGTTTGGTTTGAGAGTTTCACTTCACGAAAACCGTTTAACGTTTCAATCAGGAGAGACTTTACAAAGAACCTTTTTTACGAGAGAAGACAGCGATGTGATATAAATGAGAGTTAATTTGGTGCTCAGGCCCCTTGTGATGCGTAGTAGAGGGAACCACGTGGGTCTCAACAATGGCGGTTTATGGGATCTAGAGGACGTTGATCTGAATGAGATGAGAGGACACTGGATATGGAAACTGGAGGTGACTGGGGAAGAGGAAGGTCTCAGATGTAATGAGAACAAGCCTGCTGGGTCAGTAGGTGGCGATAAAGTCTACATCAACGATCCAGAAAAGAACTTCGCAGAGTAAACACAGGCGCTCTGTTTCACATGAAAATTTACACTTTGGAAGGCGTTTGTAGAAATCTCTGTAACTTGAGAGGCTCAAAATTGATGAAAAAGTTTGTTTTGTAAAATGTCTGCATCAGTGTGGAGGTGGGCTCAGCTTCACGAGTCACTGTATTAAAAGATAAACACTATCAATACAGCCAGAAATTTGCTGTTTGAACTTTTGTATTTTCGGACATTGACCATTTCTGACCGTTTAACAGAAAAAATAAATACCCCTACGTTCCAGTTTGTGTATGTAAATAAATGACGACAACCAACATTCTAAAACTTTAAACCTGCCTAATGAAAAGTATCTTGACGTGTGCCTCAGTTTAATATTTCGACTGTTTACCCGTTGAATTTGAGACGTGACCTTTTCACCAGCATGTGACTTTCTCTCTGAGCTTCCACATGCAGCGCTCTGTCTCATTTCACCGCCCTGTGCTTTCACATCACGTACACACAGATCTGTAACACAAAGTGCCAAGTCCTGCATCTCAGTGTTGACTTGACTGTGTGATGAATAAAGGCTATAATTGGCCCCAACTATTAATAGTACACCGAAAAGTTAATGAATTCCACCACAGCACCCGCTCTGTACTGCACTGCTCTCAGTGGTGGCATGAGCGAGGCATGTCGTTAACCTTATCCTCCTGATTTAAAAAAAGGATTCGTACAATTTGAACAGAATGTTTCTATATTGTCTTGTTTTGTTGTATATTGTCACATGATGCATCTGAGAGGATGACTCATACATGTTAAAGCAGAACATGATAAACCTTTAATCCTTCACCTGACGACAGTTTATCATAATTGTTCATTAAAGGTAAAAAGATAACAAACGGCTCCATCTGGGCTTGGATGCCTTTCTGTCATGTAGATCAGAGTGAGATCTATGGCTTATCATGTATGCAAAGAAATCAATAAACATGTTGTCTCATGGACTATATGAACATGATCGGGGCAGGCAGGGATTTATTTGATGAAAGAATTAGACCGTTGTCGTTTGATCATTATGCATATTTGATTATGTAGTCAGTAAATCTTTAAAGGGAAGATTGAAATACAGTCAGACATCATCCTTTTAGCAAAACGAAAAAAAAACACACATTTACATTTTCTGACACAAGCTTCTCTCAAGTGTCCATGGATGTATTTTAAGTTTCTGAGGTTGATGCAGAATAAGCATTCAATTCATCTTTGCTTCTCATTAAACCATTTGAATTTATTTCCTGAGTTGAACTTTTATTGTACGTTTCTCTACCGGTTTTTTCAAGGATGCCTGATCTTTCTCTTTTTCCTCTTTTCTATTCAAGCTCAATTGCACCTAAAGCCAATGAATAATTTTAAAAGTGTCAGTCAAGAGAAAGTCAAGCACAAATTATCCTTTCCTGCGAACGATCTGCTCCAATCCATTAAGCTTCATTCTACATATCTTAGCTACACTCAAAGACTTTCTCAGAGTATAAGATAAATATATATAACAGTAAGTGTTTTCCTATCAGTCAGATGCCCTCAGGTCCAATCTAGTGTTACCTTAATATTATCTCATGTTGTGTTTTATTATCATTAGGAATACGTATTACCAGCTTCATCCACTCCTTACATGAAGGAAATTGTACTGCTCCAACAACTACAGTGAGAACTGATCTCCAGACGAACAGGTAGGACTTTAATCCATCAAAATGAATATGCTCCCTAAATATTTAAATGTATTTCAATGTTTACATGTTTTTCTACTGGAACACTGTTTTGCCCATTGGATTAAATTATTTAAAATTTCATATGGGGAGGTAAACCCCCATGAATTTAAAAGCTTGTGCTTCAGAGGGACTTGGCCTACAGAATTTCTAATCATATTACCTGGAAGCTAACCTTAAAGAAAATTACACACTGGATCCTGGATATGGATAATAAGTGGATTCAACTAGAAGCTTATTCTTGTAATTCCCTATCCTTAAAAGCTCTGGCATGTTGCAGTCTTTCATTTAAACCTCGGACCTTCCTCTGACCCCATTTATGAGAACCTGAAAACGAATAATGCAACACTGAGGCTGGACTTCTCTGCCACCACCTTCCTTCCTTGGGTGAATCTTTTTTGTTGATGGGCTGTTTTCTACCTCCTCACATTTACAGTTACTTCACATTCAACCTTCAGCATTTTCATTCGTTAGGGAATTTTCAAAATTCATAATTTAGCCACATCCTGCACTTTAACATTTCCCCAGGCTTGCAGGGGACTGACCGATCAGAAGGCCATATTTCTTGCACACGTAATCTTTTATCAGCACTGACCCTCCCTGCTCTGCACGCGATCAAGAAACGTCTGGAGACTGAGATGGTTATCAACTTTATCTGATGAATCCTAGAGTGATTAATTTGTTGCAATAAATTCCTCATCCTCTTGCGTTGAGGCTCTTGCACTTCATACTATCCATCTTAGTAAAGCTTGATTATCAAAGGTCTTACCATCTGACACCCGCAGACTTGATCCATGTGTCTCGGTCCGGCTTGGAGGGGAAACAGGAGATCTTTTTTTTATTTTATATCAGCGGTATTGGAACAGACTCTTGACCATCACCTCAGATTGTGGTATATGTATGACAGTTTCTTAATACAGTTTGTTTTTACCATCTCCTTGTGAGTCAGTGAACAACCAATTACATTTTGGTGCGGATCAGGATCAGGGGGCAGATCCAGGATTTGTTTTCTTTTAAAGTGGCAAGATGGGGCATTTCTTGATATTCTCACTGTCTCCCAGGGAATAAGTCATGGAGCTTGATGGAAAAAATGATTGGTGAAATTGATTGTGTGAAATTCGGTGCAGCTTTATTGAATTTCAGCGTTGGCGGAGTGTTCTACTGCTTCTACTTTTGGTTAGCTGTTACTGTCTGTACTTGCTCAATTTATTCAGTTGTTATATGAGAAGGGGAGAGATAGAGATGAACTGTATGTGAATAAAATGTGATTGTGACCATTATTGGTTTAAGTTAAAGGCGGGCAGAAAAAAAAATGCAATTTCAAATATCAATGTTTAGAGTTTGATCCATGTTTACTGCTACAAACACGACAAATTAAAATGTAATACAGACATACTTAAACTGGACAATGGCTGAATCATGCACTGATTCATCCATACCATTGCAAAATGATATACACTTGTTTTGAACATATAATTTCACTCCCCTGGGAACTGAAAATCACAGTTATAACGATCTGTTTGAGGAGCACGATTGTTGTACAATCTAGCACATTGTCTAGGTTTTCAGCCTCAGCAGAGACTTTCAGAAGAAAGGACATTCTCTATAGCTGCAAGACGTGATAGATGATAACCCAAAGTATGTTTCCAGGTTTTCAGTAATCTACACTCTTGTCTGAACAATGGTGGGTTCACAGTGAGCTTAGATCAGACATTTCATCAGGGTTCAACTAAAGCTGGAGCCTCAGATCTGGGAGTTTGAACATCCTGGGACCTGAAGGCATTTAAGTCAAATCCCACATAAACTCAACTCGACCACAGTTTGTAATTGATTTTATGTGGGTTTTCTCTCGTGTTTCTGGGATGTGCTGTGCTTTATGACTCATGGTTTTTATTGCAAGAATAGGTTTCAGATAAGGAGCCAATTTCATCACAGTGGGGACGATTTATCAGATGCACAGTGCAGAGATATAACTTGTGCTTATTGCTGTTCTTTACTTGTGCTCTGTCAGACTTTAAATATGGTCAAACCAAATAAACCATATGAAATTCTTGTTGGTTTCCATCAGTTTTGTTGCCACTGGCATAATGAAAGCTCATTAAAGGAAACTCCTCATCCCTTGAGTCTAATTGACCTAATTGTAAAGCTGGGTTGGGGAGTTGTGCGCCTCCGGGGACGTATATGAGACGATTTGATCTGGCCTGTGGGGCAGTGTTGTTGCTTCACAGCTGCTGGAACCAGACAAAGTAAAATTTCTCCAAAGTGTCAGTTTGTCTCGAAGAAACATCACAGGGAAGATTACTGATACGGAAAGATACTGAAAACACTCTGAAGGACACCACAGGAAATTACCACTTTCTCTCTTTGTCCCTGCAAAGAAACAACAGACATGACAAACATTGTCTACCCAGTCATTTTTGTGCTCGTGATTACAGCTTAGTTTGATAAGAGGGAGGAATGACTGTCTTTGTAAATCTGGGATGATTAGTTTGAGTAGGTTGTTTTGGCTAAAAGGTTCGGGTAGCATCATCGTGTGATATCAGACACCCCGACAGAGAGAAGCAGTTTCAGTCATGGCATTAGAGTCATTAGTTTAGAGATTTCAAAAAAGTTAGGAATTTACGACGTAACTATTATGAAGACAAAGGTGCAAAAGTGTAATTTAAAAGGGGATATTACAAGCTCAGCCTCTTGCTTGTGTTAAAATGAGGAACAGGAAACATTTTTTTTAGTAAAAGTATCAAAAATAAAAAAATGCTAATGTTTTTGGCTCAACAGCAAAAAATGATACGACCATAATACTCATGAAGTAGTGCTGTAGTTCCTTTTAATATCAAAGTGATTTTATGAAAGAAAAATCAAGCAACTGAAATCACAAAGACAAACAAATGAGACACAAAACGATTTGTATTGTTTATTATATATAATAATAATTCAGTATGGGCCACGGAGGATGTTATTCAAATTGAAATGGCCCCAAGCCTGTTTAAAAAAAAAAAAATCATTTTCACATGGCTGCTGTTTTGTTCAATAAAAAATGCACTTTTTCTCAGTTTGCTGATGAAAGCACGCAGAGCCCCACGGCAAAGAACGAGAATGGGCCATGTGTCAAAGGATCGAGGAGGTGTGGCTCAGAGCAAGGGCACAGCGTGAGGAACGTTACAGCAGACAGACAGCAGGAGGAGGTGGGACACAAATTGCACCTTGGAGCATCAGAGGAACATTCTGGGCTCAAAGCAATTCTCCAAATGAGAGACAACAAAATAACACCATTAGCTAAATACAACAAAAGGTCACTCAAAGAGATAATATATTGTGTGAAATATACAAAGCCACCAGCAGCAGCAGCAGCTACGCATCATACATCATACAGGACAGGATTTGATTAAGCTTTAGCATGACTCCCACGGTATGGAAGGGCAAAACGATCTCATGAGTCAGCCTGCAATGCTTTACATAACTGCAGGGTTTAGTGTGAGCTACTTACTGCACTCAGTGAAATGACAGCTGCTGAATGAATACGCTCGTGCACAGTAGAACAGGCATCAAGGTGACTTAATCAAAGTTTTAAGGCTGTTTGACAGTGCGGCTCAGCAGTCGCTCACTGAGCCCCGCTCAGGTGGCACGAGTGATAAGCCCTGCGCATTGTGAAGCCATTTCATTTGGCTGAGGATGTGAGCAGTCGAGTCCAGTCAGTTTATGTCACATTGCTGCCGGCGGCGACCTATTCCTCTGAGTCACTGCGCCGCAAAACAATGGAACGGCATGCAGAACACACAAGCCTTATGGAGGAAGACCTCTGACCACCGTGCTCTGACTGCACCGAGCTGCAGTTCTGATACACAGCAGCCGTTACATCCCCCCAGTTCGGTGCATGGTTAAAAAACAACCTTGTGTTAAAAGATCCTAAATGACCTCGCTGGCAACTGTGCTGCAATTAATTATGCTTAACTAAATGAGCTGTTGTCAGCGGTATCTCTGTTAATGCCCACATGGCACTGCTGGCCACATGGAAATCCCACATTGTTTGCTATAGAGCCCATCATTTTAACGGGCCGAGCTCAAACTGAGACGCTGCAAATCCTGCTGTTGCAACAAAGATAAACGAAACCGCTTTGTACCACTCATGCAGGCTTTGTGTTTGAATCTCACACCTCTCGTCTCACACAGTGTTTTCTCAGAGCCACAATGTGAGAAACAACTTCGTAGGCTGATGAATCATAGATTATTTTCACAGTTTTTTTTTTTACCAACTTGTTCTATAGCTAATCTGGATGAAGTACTACTGTCATAAAACAATGATGGAGGTTGTGTAATAATATAAATAAAAACAATTCATAGATTTCACAATCCCATTGACGTTTTGAATAGTGACATGTTTTGATGCAGTGGGATAAAAGCTGTTTCACCATATTCATGTATTTATTTTTTGGTGACAAAAATAACGAATAACTATTTCACGATAAAGTTACTTTAATGTACATGTGTGTTTAAAGAGGCAGAGAAAGTAAGTTAAATTTAGAGAGAGCCTGTGTCTCAATGTCTTTATGTTGAGTGTATGTCGGGCTCCATCCATCCGAACCGCTCATCCTTTGAGGGTGATGAGGTGGCAGGATCGGCAAACAATCATTCACGTCAATGTAGCGTCTCCAATTAGCTGGAAAACAGAAGGAAAAGAGAAGGTAAAAGAAAAAACACGTGTTCAACGCAATGACAAGTGTACAGAGGGAACATGTGTGTAGGTATAACAGACAGCTCCATAATGAAACCAGACCAACTGTGTGGGTGGAGAGAGTTGATTCACTAGTTTCTTCCAGCTTTCACCTCAGCACATTCACTCCAATGTCCGGCTGAAGCTTTGACTTTTATCCCAGTAATCTGCATGGGTTTTGTTTCTTTGTTTCTGTGGGGGACAATCTAAGTCTTGTTTTTACAAAGTGGACGTCTGAATGATCTGAAATGGCAGTTGGGTAGTTTGTGTTATTACTGTGACTATCAGGTGCGACCTGAATAAATCTATTTTGTCATGCACTGCTTTATTCTTTGTGAAATCAACCAGACTGGTGTGTGTGGACAACACAGATTGCTATTTACAATCAGACTGGAGAACTTATCTGACAGAACACTGGACCACAACATCGCTGAAGTGAACTTTCTTAGTTTATGGTTAATTCAACGGACCATTCTAAAACAGCAGTCTGACAGGGATGGTTTTAATGAGCTAGACTCACCCCTGCTTTGTTGATGCCTTTTAAAAACCTCAAGCAAACATCCAATGTAAAAAAACACTGAAATAAAAAAAGTCTCAGAGTTTGCTTTTCCCTCAAGGAGAAACAAATTTAATTTTGTACATGAAATTATCACTGAGACGCAGTTTTAGAAGCATAGCTGGCAGTGCCAATGAAGCCTTGTTTCATTTACAGTCATTTATAGTCAGTGCTTTCTAATTCCATAGCAACCTGCAGTTTGCTGTTGTCTAATAACCTCCTGAGTTTTCTTTCATTTTAAAGTGGAGAGGAGCGCGCTGCCAGGGAAGGAACAGAAATATATTTCTTCACTTATCAAAATGGCTTTAATAAACAAAGTCTCCCAGGCTGAAGTTGATGCTCTTGCGTTGGAAAATGCTCATATAGCATAATTAGAAAAGTGCCACTCTGAGCTGTTTGTGTGCTGGCATGTCAGACAACACAGTTACTCACTGCAGGATGAAGAAATATGTTGAGCGCAGCCACTTTATTTCCCAGAGGCTGATTCCTTCCATGAGCTCCATCATAACATTGCATGCCAGACTGCCATGCCCTGGATGACTTTGTAAAATCACCTGACAAAGAGCGCTGCCTCACGGGATGACACGGCCCTCTGGGATGTCACTCCCACTGCCTCAGATTAACACTGTGTCAAATGCTTTTGTTTGTGAGGCCTTTTTTTTATTTTATCAGGGTGCACACAACCACACACTCGTTCAAGCACACTGTGAACTTCAAAAAAAGAATAATAATACTGACAGGCGAGGGTCCCATCAGATTTCAGCCGGGGCCAGTACCCCCCTGGATCAAACCCTGGATCCGCCCCTGTTCTGATAGTAGATAGATTCAGTGTTTAAATGATGTCACATCGTTCCTCTTGAATCAGGAAGATGAAGCTGTACCATGATGTTGTCAGAGCTCTTGAGGCACCAGACATATCAGCGTCCTAATTTGAGGCACGATAACGTCATCACATTAAAACATAAAAACATTTCTCATAAATATCAAGTCTGTATCCAGGAGACCGAAGCCATGTGGTGTTCACAGGTGTGAGTAAAAGCACTGCAAATATAATTAACCCAACATATCATTATGATTTGATAGCAGAGAAATTCCACAAATTCCAAAGTAAGAACGTAAAATAAAACCTGCCCATCTCAAAATGTTACGGAAAGAGGAAAAGACAACATGGATCAGTCCCATTGACCAGACTCAGACTAAAATTGAATGTGTTGTTTCTTGGCCCATATCTCGTCCTTTCACCAAGTTTTGTGGAAATCCCTTCAGTAGTTTCTGTGTAATTTTCAAACTAACTCAACTAATGGATAGGGGTGAAAACATGAGCCATAATTGGCAGAGGTAATACGTGTATGCAGCATTTTGAATTATGTGTTATCAAGTGTCTGTGGTGACATTTTCTGAGTCACACAGCGTTGGTCAATGAGCTTAGCCATCGTTATTGTTAACAACATTTTCAGCCTTTTCTGACTGTTTGAAATATTACAGGGGGTTTCACAGGAGAAGCCACAGTGAGCTGATAGATGAAGAGCCACAGGCAACAGGATGCACACTTCCAACTTGTCAGCGAGTTAATAAACTCTTTTCACTGTGTCCCGCTGTTCGCAGACTCACGTTGTGTGGTGCATAATCACATCACGTTTGCTGAATGATGGAAAAAGGCCAATTATTGCTTGACTTCTTTATTTTTTTGCTGCCCACAGAATTTTCCACCCTGCAGAGGCGTGACCGTGGTTGTATAAGTACATTGAAAGAAGACAAGGGGTGAGTGGGAACGAGCGGGTAAAAAAATTTATCCTTAACGCGGATTAGGAAGAAACTTACTGTAGAGTGAGTTTTTCTTCAACCACTGAGTTGGCGTATGGATGTGAATATGGAAAAGTGAGTCATGTATCAAGTTTGGTTCCGACCCAGTGGCTCAGAGGTTTGTCGTCTTTATGGAGATTTTACCTCTGAAGGCAACAGTCAATTTTCTTGGGCTTCCAGTGTCGACAGTGGATATCTGGGACATGACTCTGTTTCGCATTTGCCAGAAACCATTTATAGTCCGACTGGTTTGCTTTGTGTATGAGTTTTTGTTCCAGATGAAACTTTGGCTATCAATTTATTAATGTAGATTAATTAAAAAGCGAATACCTGTAGAATTTTGGTAAATATATTCTACCTCCTTCGCTCTCCACAAGGACTGTTTACCTTTGCTTCTGTTCAGATATGACTGGTCGAATGAGAAACAGAAACAAGGAGGCTACCGGCACCAAAATCTTGCCCTTGCCTAGAGATTCTGTAAATTCACACAGAAAAATCAGTTCTGATTAAGTGGAAGACCACTTAGCACATTCCACATCAGTGGTATTTTTATTACAAAATGCTTGCCTCATAAGTGAATATAAAAAATAAAGAGCATAACTCCTGAAATCTAATCTCCCACACTGCCGTGAGTTGCACTCCCATCAGGCATCATCTTCTGGATTTACTGCAGCGCCTTAATGAAGATGCGACTGCATGAAGCTGAGGTCCTCGCCATCTTAATCATAATAGAGGTGATACTTTTGCCACAAACTGTCACATGATGGGCAAAGCATGTCTGTATTCCCTCTACGTTTGAACAGACGTCATTATCCAGGAGATTTATCTGCCGCACTTGAAATTGAAGACATGCAAGCCACTGCAAGAACTCCTGCAGGATTTCTGATAGTTTTGGGGCCTGACCACAGCGGTGCCACCTGATGAGAGCTTAAGACGCCACATCTTTCTCATCAGAACTAGAAGATGACGACGATGTGTCTGTAAGTGATTTGCATCGTGCACAGCCATTATATTCCCTGCTTAGTGTGATTGTTCTCGATTTCTTTGAGTTTGATTAAACACATTGTTCGGTGCACAGTAATATACATGAGAAAAAAGCAGGATTTAATAGTAGTTATTATTAAAAATCCTCAGAATTAATCAGGCTCAATCACGATTTTTAAATTAAATATTTGATCATACATGAAAATTAAGCTGGTTTTCATTGGATTGTATTGAGTCTTTTTCTTAATAAAACATAGACCTCTGAATATATGTAGTCCTTTTTATATAATAGCTATAATTTTGTTCAATGCATCAAGGCACGTTCTTTTTCTGGATTATTCACTTAATGCTCTTTATACAAATCTCTGAAATTTGATCCGACGCATCATTAAAGTGTCATCTTTGGTTTTGACATTGTGTCAGCTCACAAGTTAATGTTTTTTTTCACATTTTATCTGGTATTAAGTGTGATGTGTGTCAGTGTGGGAGACGGCATTACGCTGAAGCCCCCATATCTCTCAAAGAATTATGATGGCAGCAGTTAGTGTTATTTATTTTCACCATGTATCCGGGGATGCAGACACTATTTATGAACACGAAGTTCGGGCCAGAAAATGAAGAATCTAATTGGGTTCTCAGATAAGAATCAAACAGTCTTAACCACCTCTATCTTTGGTACAAAACAATTTAGGACACATTAGTCGGGTTTTGACACATCCTGAAAGGAAGCTTAAATATAATGTGGACCCAGATATGAAGTAGATTGGATTGTGATCCCTTGCCATCTGCCTTGTGCTGTTTTGAATGTGATGAAGGTTCCAGAGGAACAAAAACTCTCAGGCTTCACGCTTCAGCTCCTCTAGAGATGTCAGGCTCATGTCAGAGTAAGAAGCTATGTGAACAGAATGCAGCCGAGGACATATAGTACTGAATTGCATCCCTCAGGATGTGTAACATGCTCAACACAGACGTTTTCCTGCAGTGAATCATGGGTCTTCAACATTGCGACTGTTTTAAGATAATGCTGTGTAGGTCAGGGGCAGAGTAATACTAAGAAAATATAGTTTTTATTGTGAGGGAAACATGGATAGTTACCAATGAACAAATAAAAAAGTAACTTCTAATATGGAATTGCTAAGGAACAGAAAATGACTGGGTGGAGAAATATTTTTTTCTTTTAGCTTAAGGCTAAAGGTGGATAGAGGTCATTAACTTATTAACATTTATGGCAATTGCAGATTGCATCACGTCACAAAAAAATTGGCTCCATGGACATTTATTTTGGCCGTATGTTACAAATTTTTTCACAGTCAGTTGCACAGTTTAAAAAAATAAATTTAAACCCTTCTCAAACCCAATTATTGTCATACAGTGTAGTAGAACTAGAGAAATCCAGAGTCACAAATAACTATGACCAAGGTGATGGTGTGGGTGTGTGTGTGTGTGTGTGTGTGTGTGTGTGTGTGTGTGTGTTTATTATATTCACTTCCTTGTCCCTTTTCTCATCCGTTCGTCATAATAAATTACTGAACTGTACCGTCCTTTAGAATATGAGCTGGTGCACTATACCATAACCTGATGTGACATGCAGCAACACAATGCACCTGTTTTTCATGAATAAGAAATACTTAGAGAGAAGCATGGATTATTTTCAAGAAAAAGCTGCTTTGGTTCAAATCTGACTCACAGTGACACATTGATTATTCAATGCAATGAAAAAGAAAAACAACAGACTGAATCACTTGAAAGACTTGAAACTTAATAGAAAACAGACAGAAAGGTTAATCTTGGTTTGCTTGAATTTCTGTCCCCTTTCAGCTTCTCCTGAAATTCTACTTAATTTACTTAATTATAACCAATGGAACTTCATTTTATTACTTATTTAAAAACTTTTTTAATTATTTGTATTGTGTAAACATCTGCAATATCATAACCCTGAGGAACAGCGGGAATAGGAAACAAGACAAAATACGGCTCTGACTCGCACATTCCTGAACACAGTGATGTGCGACTACGGGAAGATTCGTTTTCTATGGCTGAGGCAAATCCTTTATTAAAGGGAAGGTGACAGTGTTTATATTTCGTTTTAATGCAGATGTGTGGAAATCTGAGATATCCAGACACAATAGAGGCTCCTGGGAGTCTTCTTCACACAACAGAAGCTGCCTCCATTGTCTCTAAGGTCAATATTTAAATTTACACAGCATTAGGTGACAGTGGGGCGGATCACATTCTCATACAGCGTTCCAGTCCCATGTGGTGACTATACAGATACGGAGAGCTGAAACAGAGCTGAAGACCCAATAAACAGAAAACATTTTAAATGTGATGAATAGAGGAAGCATTTCAAAAATACATACAATAAATTGAAAATGCTAAATCCTGTATTTTCCTGTGTCAGTATGCAGACTCAAAGTACTTTTACAAAAAAAAAAATACATGTTGATTAACAGAAAGGAAAAGATATTAGTACTTCAGCTAAAAGTATAGTTATAAATAGTAAACTGCAGCTCTTTTTTTTTTTATAAGAAGACAAGTCTCATGGATGCATTTGTTCCACCAGTTGTGGGTCATTCTCAGCCATCAATCATAATGTTTCACCCCAATTTTATTGCAGCAAATAACTAATTAAAACCAAACCTAGTATGAAAAGTGAGCATGTGAACACCAATGTGAGGACAAATTACATTCATGCTAACATGACAGAAACCATTACAAACAAAAAGAAATGAAGGTGTATTTTGACTTTTTAGTTTGCCCCATGTCCCTAATGTCCTATACAATAACATGGAGGAGGCAGGGTTTATGGTCTATACTACAACCAGCCACCAGGGGGGTGATTCAGATGACTTGATTTCACTTTTTGGTGAGCTGTCATGTCGTCCATCTTTCTTGACAATATTTGATCTGTAATCAAACACATACATTTTGCAACGACGCCACAAAAGTGACATGATTTGAATTGCATAAAATATTGTGACTAGTTGTGAATAAATATTTATATGAATGGATTTGTAAGGCTGATCTGCTTATGTTCTGTTTAATGCCAAGATGATTTAGTTTCCTGCCACACTGTAGGGAATGTTCTGATCAGGCTGAACAACATGGAAAATATTGTTTGTAATGATTGATACACACCAGGAGGCTCTTTGTCTTCCTTTTAATCATCCTCCCGTTCTCTCGCTGCAGTTCTACCAATGACTCATCTGCACGAGAGGA
This sequence comes from Paralichthys olivaceus, assembly GCF_024713975.1. Taxonomy (NCBI): domain Eukaryota; kingdom Metazoa; phylum Chordata; class Actinopteri; order Pleuronectiformes; family Paralichthyidae; genus Paralichthys; species Paralichthys olivaceus. The sequence goes on along the minus strand of NC_091108.1, from coordinate 7,672,289 downwards.
AGGACATCTTTGGCCATCCACTCTGATTTATAATTCAACAATTTAGCAACTGGTGTTTGCACCTCAGTTGCCACTGCAGCCAACTGGTAATTAAAACGTTGCATTTTGAACAGCAGCACTTTCCAAAGCCGTTTTCAGACATGACCTGCAGGTAAAATACGGAGAATTGGCTGTGGAGTTTACCCACCCTTTCACAATGAATTCACAACAGCAAATTTGTTTTTTTGCATCTGTTGTGTGTTAGAAGCATCTTAAAAGTCCCCCCCCCCCCTCACTTGCTCGTGGTGGGTCACAGCAGAGAATCCCCTGCTGTGACTTTTCCTGGATTTCTACAGACATTATACCAGGAGGCCAGATGGAGTAACACCCCAGACACAGCGGAGCATCTCATTCAGTCATTTGCGTTCACATATGCACCTCCTCCAGAAAAACTGCAGGGTTCAGTGCATGTCTGAAAGCAGCTCAAGTTATTTCAGTCACAAAGGGACTTAAAGCGCATCTGTTGTGACATATCATGTTTGGATTATTTTCTTATAGATCCTCATAAGGTATCAATGTGTCTCATGTTCTTCAGATATGAATCACTATGAATAATGTATTCAACTTTTATTTTAGGGTCAGATTTATGTTTTAATTTCCTCTTCTCTCTTTTTCTCCAAGATAAAAGCACAAAGATAATCCCACAAAACGTTTTTTATGGTGTGTATATATAGATGTGGTTCCACTGATAATCATAATAGGCCTATAGTTCTTTTCACTGTCACTACAATAGTACTTTGTTATGTAATAATGTCCTCCTGGATGTAAAAGTAGGTTATGCCCTTACCTAACCTACGACCTGTCACATTTTAATGGTTATTTGCAATAAATCCTTCATTAATCTGTGTATTTTTTCCCCCCAGAATTGAATTAAATCTGTAATCTGACTCTATCAATAATTAGAAAACATTAAAAACAGACGCACCATTTAAAAAAGTATTTGTCTCTTAGTTTTAATGCAGTAAATTAATTTTAAAGCTTAAGCATGCAAATCTAAAATTATTATAATCTAATATTTTATTAATGCAAATTGACTGTGGCACTCATTTCCAAAGGGATTAATGTCCATGATATCATGGTCCACAACTGGGCTCTGTGAATGCGCCATATGCCGTATACAAAGTACTGAATGTGCGATTTACAGAGAGATTAGTGTGAAAGAAAAACTGCTCTGTACCTGACAAACAGCTGACGGACGCAGTTATCCACTTCACTGGCTCTTGAACCATTTACCAGCTGAAGATCCAGATATTTTTCTTCTTGGTGGAGAAGAAAACATGGACTAATTATTGCTCCTAAGTACATTTATCAGATGAACAAAAAACTTGACTGTAAATTAATCTTAATTAACTGTGTCTGCTGCGTCAATAAAAAACTCACTAACCGAATTCTAGCTTTACAACCTGCAATCAATCATCTCTTTTACACCAGACATGCACAGCCCATAACCAGTAATTATATTATTGTGTGTACCGTCCACACTCATGCTAGCTAGCTCACTTTTATCCATAGTTAAGTACCTTTGCATTCACCTGCAATATCCTGTCTACAAGTATTTGATGCTACACTGCTCCAGGCCACAGTTTAGGTGAGGCTGAGCACTTAAGTGTTTTCCATTTCCCCCCTGCACCATCTCCACTTGGCTTTGACATCCACAAAAGTCTTCTCTTTTCCCAAGACATCAATTGTGTGTCAGGCTCATACTTAAAACTGTCCATCTTTCAGCTGAGCCCCGGTCCATTAACACTCAGCTTCCGTCCCTCTAATCTATCTCAGCACCTGTTTCAGATGCCACTTCTCCTTGAGTGAAGCTTGGAGACGACATTCAAAAGGGTCAGTAATCGGCCCTCCCTTTGCCAGAAGTTTGATAGCGCACAAATACACTCTGAAAGACCGGCGTTTTTGTGACTAACAATGACGTCTGCAGCTTAATGCTAAGAGGGAAAAGTGAAATCCCCCCTGGGATCTGAGGAGGGTGGCTAAAAGAGAGATGCTCACTTTGCACCCATGGCTCCACTTCAGCCAGTTTGAATTCATTTAGGTCTCTTTCTAAAGCACACACAAAGGTCATGCTCCAAAAAAGGAAAAGTTTTAATTGGATATTTATCATGTAGACTTTCAAATTCCTTTCTACCCTCAGTCTACTGATAGACTCGTGTCCCTGACAGTAAAATATTTGTCTTTGAGCTAATCTGCTTCGTTGAATACCTAATTAATGTTATTCATGCCCTTACACTGTCACCTCCTCCTGTTTGTCAAAGGCTCTTTCAGCATTACTGTTTTACAAATCCACTTCCTCTAATATCCAGGATTAATCCCAGACATGTAGCCGTGACGACAGATGCTGACATTAATCTGAATAATACAGCAGGTCTCATGAAAATCCGTCCCCCCTGCAAATTGAAGATGCATGCACATTTACAATCTTTATAATATCAGGAATTATAATTCTGTCATGCTGGAACTTAGTTTCCCCCTTCCTACCCATTGCCTTCTAAACCAAGGTTTGTGTCTTTGTTACAGTGTTTACATTTCATGCAGTTAGTATTTGGTTTCACAATGTCATTTAGTGTCATTTAGTATTCTGTCATCATCATCTACACCAGCTGCATGTACCTATACTTCACATTGATTGGTTTGTAGATGGACGTCTCTCTGGCTTTGGCGTGCTGTCAATTCGGCTTTTGTATTTGCTAACTTTTTAAAATAAAGTGTACATTAAAAGAAGTTGTTGTTGAAGTCCTTATTGTTTGAATGGAGAAAATAGATGAACTCGCTCAATATGTTAATTCCGTTGCCACTGTAATATCATTATGGTGTTGCAAAACTAATGTGCACTTGGTTCAAACATATATAAGATTACAAGCAGTCCTCCAATAAAAAGGTGTGTGTGAAAGACCCCTCGAAGACCTGGCTCTAGCATCACATTGGTCATGAGTAAAGTTTTATGCAAAGCTGTTTTTAAGTATCAAGGTCTGCACCTTTCCCCTTGGAGGACATGGTTTATTGGTCAGTATAAAACCAATAACAGTATAATGGAAATCTCATTCAAAATTATTTGTACTTCCTTATCTTTAATTCAATACTCTAGACTGCCTAGTCCCTCTTATAAATCAGTGCTGTTAGATTTCTGAACGACAAAATTAATCCACAACATTTTACTTCTATTTCTATTTCCCTTTCCAGTTCTACAGTTTTGGTGGTGGCTTGCTATACAATGTGCCATTTGTATAAATAATGTATTCTAATCATCCAGTTAGTTGAACCCTAGCTGCCAACAGATATCTTCTTGACTCAGTGTGCACTCCATTGTGTCAAATGTATTTTGGGGCCACAGCCAGCTCTTCTGTACCAGTGCTCTTTACACTCTTTCCCTTTGATGAGCAGCAGCAGCCGAGGCATTTACAGGAAGAAAAAAAAAAATTAAAACGCTGTCAACGCAAAAGTACAATTTACACAGAGTGGGATTTTGTGATCAGTCTCTTAACTTTCTAGTTGCAGGTTTTTGCAGCTCGTTATGTTTTTTAATTGGCTAGACTGAGCTCAATAAAAGGCAGAAAGCACAGACTCAAGACCAGGATGGATCTTAAGGCTTTTATTTCAAAAAGCATCAGGAGTTAAAACTGGCTGGCTGGAGATCAGAGCACTCTAGAAAACAAGGCGAGTTGATTTGTAGGAGAGCAGGTCAGAAATGCTGTTTCCCAGATTGTTTCTCCAAATGAGGCAGACTGACAAAGACCAGAATGGATGTGGCCGATTCCTGTCTGAGCTTGGCACAAGTTCCTAAAGAACAAGTGTTAGACAAAGGCAAAGAGACAAAAGGGGACCTATTAGACTAACAATGTTGGATATTCATACTGTACGTGGCCAAAGTTTCAGATATTGAGGTGAACGTATGTCTGAATGATCAGTAAAATCAAAACCTTGATGTGTGCGATGTGCTGGGTTTCAGGCAGTTTTTTAACTGAGGTGAACTGATGATGTAGATACGCTACAGAGTTCTTAACATGGTCATGTGCTCCAGACACATCATGCTGAAGAGGTACAGTAACCTGCCCACACCCACGCTCAAACCTGTACAACGACTCGCCCTCTTCCTCGATGAATGTTTGTGTTAAACCCAGAAGAAGACGTCTTTTTCCAAGTTCATTGACTATGAACTGAAAATCTCTTCAGGGGCTGGATGTGAGAACGCAAATGTCCATGTCAGTTGCCCCCAGACATTTTCCTGCCCATCTAACAATGTGAGAATACAGCTGTGATACTGGAAGAATACACAAAGAAGATGCCATCAATAGGGACCGGTACCCATCAATGCCCTGCCTCCTGCAGGCTCTACCAACCCCTCGCCTGAATGTTCTGGACATTTTCCTGTTGTTTCCAACACGTCTGACTCAGACACTCTCCTGCTGCGTTCTTCACATATCAAAGACAAACCCCACAAAACACCTGAACCAGATTTTAGGGTAATTTTCTGGAGTTGATTGTCTGGAAACAGCTTCACTGTCAGAACATCTTATGAAAGATTGACAGTAATGTTGCCACAGTGATTACTGAATGATGATGATGACTCTTCAGCTTGTGATTGTTGATTTGTTGGATGATGATGGCTGTGCAGAAGATCTGGCAGGAGCAGCTCATCAGGAAGTTACGCCCATGTGTCACACCAACCAGGACTAATCAAGAATGAGGGGAAGGCAAACACAGTAAAATAAGAAAAGCAGGGGAAAAAGCTACATTTCTAAAAACCTCACTTGATGCCATAGAACGAGCAGGTAACAGCTTTCTGTTTGAGTTGTTTCTAATATGGACAAGTTGTCTGTAACGGAATAGTTGTCCCAGTTCTGTGCACATCTGTCTCCTTCACTTTGCTCTTCAGTGACTTCCCAGCAGGAGACAAGTGGCAGCAAGGGAGAGGAAAGATAAACTGATTCTCAGACAGCAGCTACGTGGTCAACAATGCTTCGAGTGATCAGAAGGAAAACGGTTCCCCAACACAAGTGGAATATATTCTCTCCTTATTAAATAAAAAGATTAAAATTAGATGACATTCCTTGGAGCAACTGTACATCCTTCTGGGCGTTATCCAAACAGATCACGTAAACTTGACTGGAAAATTGGCTTAGTGGAATCCATGTAAAAGCTGTAATCACACCATAGCGCAAATCTAATTATTCTCAGTATCGTGCATTGTGCATGTAAATGAGCTTCAGATTTAACATCTTGATTCTCTGGACTTAATTCTGTTTTACCTTAGCTGAGAGATTTGACATGCAGCGCTCCGACGTCTCTGATGAATAAGAGTGCTTTGTTGGCCGGTTCTCCCCTCGACAACAGACATGCTGCTGGATTTGCATAAACTATTTACACTAATCATTCAGCCTGGCAATCATCCGTATTGTTCACACACATCTGCAGCACTGAACCTGTTGTGCAGGACACAAATCCTTCCCTGCCGCTTCCTTCTCTAACCAGCGCTCGACTCTGATGTAATGATTACCTCCATCACCTGCACGACGGGGTGAGCGTGCACCCCGCCATATGTTACCAGGATGTTTCCCGCTGAAGTAAATTCCACTGTCTTCTATGACATTCAGTTCAATGCACAAACCATAATTACCACATTAGCTGTTTCGTCATACGTGTTAGAACAATTTGCATTGAAATGATGCACTTACCAGCATTGCCCTTGAACCCCCTCTTCCCCATGACCATATTTTGTATGCAGAGTTGCGCTTTATTTTGGAAATTCATTAAGAGCGTATATGCTTAATCTACAATTCTGGTATACAACAGTCACAAGAGAGTTGCTAATCTGCTTTTATGCCTCGAAGAGACAACATGTCAATCTAATTCTTTTTTCTTTTTCTGAATTCAATTACATGGAGGGGAGTCATGTGGGCTCAGTCTGCAGCGCACACAGGAGGTGACTCCACGCCACTAATTCACTGCAGTCCTTTTAAACCTTTAAAGTTTTTGGGTATTTTCTGCACATTATAAACTAAAGCCCGAAACTAAAGAACTTTTCAGTGCACTGACGGCTTCTGTGATGTGCTTTGAACATGCACACATTTTCAGAATAAAATTTGTTCTATAGGGCTGGTTGGAGGGTGCAATTACATCCCCTGCTCAATTTCTTTGATCTGAATATGGAATGTAAATTAAAACCTATTTCAAGCATTTCAAACTTCAAACTAAAACCACAAAGCCACAACTATAGCTCTCCTGGAGTTTTTGTAACCTTTCATACATTCTCACTTTTAATACTAGACAACGTTTCAGGACATCCTGACAAAGTTCTGTGGTCAACAGTAGATTTCGATTGCCATCGATCTCCCTTGCTAACCAATAGGGGGAACAAATTTCAGAAAAGATAAGCACTCAGAAGCTGGAGCAAACTTGACTTGTAAATCTGCCCTCAGACAAACTTTCGGGCCTTTTTTCTTTGATGCTTTGTGGCAGCACAATAGATCCAGAGAGGTCTACTGACACAGAGGTCAGCGTTTTCATCTGTGAAATTGTTCTTTTGTTTTCAAGGTGTTTAAAATCCAATTTCCAAGCCTTTGCAGGTTTACAAGTCACACAGAGGCCAGCAGGCATTCACCAGCAGCTGCATATTAAAAGGACAGTTTTGACATAAACAAAGGGCACCGTGACACTTGTTTTAAAGGTTATGCAGATGAGAAATAAATATTCTTAAAATAGATGTCTGACTGTGGGAATTGCTTCAATTCTGTATTTGCCTGATTATTTTTTTGTCTTTATTTCTTATTTTCACTGCCAAAGACCAGATAAAGACATGAGATGATTAGCATAATCAAATTCTCTCTAATAATTAACTTACTGGTCCGATAAGGAGCGCTACTACTGTGTGAGGACCTGTGATGAGATTATTGAAGGATAGTTCAACAAATCCAAAGAGAAAGTGAAAATGGAATCAAACCCACGAGGACAGAGCTTTCAAACTGTGCCTTTAACTTCTCCATCAGCTCCTAATTAATATGCTAACAAGCTTTGATAAGACCATCTAATCACTTAATAGTTGAGTGGAATTCAGGACAATTAAGGTCATTTAAGCTCCGTTGATAAACTGCACCACAGGGGGGGATGGTGAGATAATAAGAAATCACCAGGGTGCACTTTCTAATAATAGTAAATAATCAATATGCTCATCTCATGTATGTGCTGATGTCGCAGCCTATTCACTGATGTGATTCTTTTCTGTGATTTGAAAGTTACCATGTATACAATGTATCTTACCATCATTGTTTCCACTTCACATATCATGAACATAGAAATGTGCAACACTTAGTGAGTTCAGCTTTACATCATAAAGTAAATGACACTATGAACATGAATGCACCTGAACACACAGCAAATGAAACATCAGTAAAGCAGTTACATCTCTTTAACCAATCAAGAATGAGCTCGTTGTTTTCATCCATTATCATTTTGAAAGTCTGAACTTTAATGTACTTACATCTTGAAATAGTATAAGTACATTGTGCAGTTAACATTGTCCGTATTACTGACAAAAGATAGAGTAGGTTGTCCACTGGTTGGAAGGTCGCTGGTTCGATTCCAAGCTCCTCCAGTCCACATATCAAAGTGTCCCAGGGCACTGACCCCTAAATTGCACCAGATGGCTGAAGAGGGAGCGTGTGAACAGGATGAATGAGTGATAAAGTCCTAGATATAGAGCCACTGCATGAATGTGATCCACGATATCAAGTAGTTTGAGACGGTAGCTTTGACCCAAAGATCCACACCAATGCTTTCTAAATTGATTTTGTATTAATTATTGCTTCTGCAGCTTGGAAGCATTGGTCGGGTAATAGCCAGATTAAAAATTGAATGATATGCATTTTTAGAGCTATGTTATTTTGGCAAGAATTCAAAGGAATGAAATTACAACAAATTATCCCCAGAATGAAAATAGCATCAGAGCGGAGGGAGACATGTCTTATGTCATAATATTTGGCAACAGTAAAATGACTGTAAAAATAATACAATAAATAAACGTACACACGAGCTGAATTTGGATGCGCAGTGGCATTTAGAGACTTAAATTTTGGGATTAGGGAGGACAAGCTCTTCAGGCTGGTTACAACATATCCTTTTACAAATTTGTTATCACAGTTGATGACAAATTAATGCAAGGATTTATGCTAATGCTGCAATCCTATGTGTAATTAGAAGCTGCTCTTCAAACTGTCTCCAGCCAGATGAAGAACGAAGCTGAGTACACTGAGACGGGAGGAGGAACCACTTGCTGCTGCACAGGCTCAGTCTGGATACTGATTGCTGTCTGGTGAAATTCTGTTTTAGTGATATTTTTAACATCTCAAGGAGAGACACACGTACGTCCTGTCGTCGTCACCAGGCTGTCTCTGCCGATGCTTTGTTGGTCTGCAGTGTGCATCTGATGTCAGTTGAGTTATTTTATTCACTAACTTTTTTTAATACAGTGCATAGAAATGTATTTGTATTTTTAGTTGAAGAAAATTAACTGGCTCATTTAGACAATTGTTGCCACGGCAATAATATGTTCCTACTACCAGCAAAATGATCTTTGTCAATCAAACTTTAAATAACAGGTGAAGGCTGAAGGCAATCATGCAAAGCACTTCAAATTGTTATTCTTTGTTCATGATGTCTCAACTTGCTGCAATTGGTCCAAAATCCTATATACACAAAAAGAAAAAACTCAAAAGTCTGCAAGTCCAGACAAGGAAGGATGAATGTGCCCTCAGACAATAACAATGAATAGGAAGCTGAATGGAGGCCAATGTAAAACATGGGTATTTTTTCAAGTTTATATATATATATAATAGTCTTATAATTGAAAGGATATTTTAGTCCTTTTTTTAAATTTTTTTTTTTTTACTTGTTTTCATTTATTTCAAATTAAGTCTATTATCCACTTCACTGTTGATTCTATTGGACACTTGGTGTAGTTGGAACAGCGGTGGCTTTATGAATGAAAGCTGAATGCTGCTGCAGCAATTACAATTCCATTGTTATCATGATCCCTGGAGACAATGCATCTTTTATTCGATCCTGGTTTATGGAGCGTTTAATTATCTCTTATTTCAAATGAGATCACCGGGGGCCAATTACCTCTGGCCACCTATATTAAGTTTGCATGTTTCCATTCTGTGATAATCAGGACTCATGTTGAGCGATCAACAGTTAGAAAATGTTGAATCAGCACACTGCCGCATCTCATCTACAACATGAGGTGCTGAGACTCAGTGGTCAGGGTCCAACTTTAAGGTGCAGAGCTTTTTGTTTGAGCATCATTATGTGCATGCATGCCTGTGCGAGATTAAATTAGATGTAACCACTGTTCCTGCAGTGGAAAGTTTATATACATGATCAGATGTTAACTTCATGAATAATGTCATCATGTTGAGAATGATAACAGCAGTCAGACAAGCATCTAGCTAAGTGGTATTAGATGATACAATGGATATAGAAGGTTATCATTATGTTGCACATATAGTTTTTATGTGAATGTAAAAGGCCTGCAAAGTTAAAAAAAAAAAAAATCTACACTATGGGAAGCTCCTCTCTCCCATATAACACTGCTCATGAAACACTAGTGTCTGGTCTCGTACGCCCACTAATAAAGCCGGATGAAGTGAAAGTGGAGGCCGACATTTTCTACATGTGCTGGAAGAAGCAGCATTTTGAAATTATCAACAAGACACAAACAGAGGTTTCAAATGCACGACTTGTGACGCAGGAATCAGGTCAGAAATCAGTTTTAATCAGTCCAAGGTTCAGTACACGGTACTTCAATTACACAACCAGAGGTATCCAAGATAACCAGGCAAAAACACAGAGAGGAAGGTAATACACAAAAACTCACATGAGAGAAGAATGCTGGACATCACGAGGAATCAAGACGAACTGGCAGCAGACACTGAGACTAAATACTCTTAGGGGGGAGACACAGGTGAAACACATGAAGGCGAAGCAGGTAATCAAACACGGAGCAGGAAGTGAGGATATAAAACGAGACAGGATGTGATTATACAAAATAAAACAGGAAGACAAATACTGAATAATAAAAACAATAAGAACATGACCTAAATGCCAGGGCTGGATGTGACAGAAACATTCTGAGGAAAAGTTTCAGTGCAGAAAGAAGTCAAGCTCATCTAATTGTCTAAGCTATATGAAAACAGAGCTGAGCAAGCTTTCATTTCCAGCAGGCATTGAGGATTCAGTTAAAGTCTTCCAACTTTTATAAGCTGGCTTTGCGTCTTACTACTTTTCTAGGTTCTGTCTTCCCCTGTGTGTCCTGTTCTTCTTTTGTCTGTTTCTCTGTCCCTCTGACTCTCCTGGTGCTGATTACATTCTGTCAACCTGTAGTATATTTCTGCCTGCTCTTCGCTCGGCCGTTGCTTCACATAATGTAATAAATGCTCCAGGCCTCTGTAGAGAACTAGTGATCTGTTTCCTTGTGGTGTATTCCAAGTTAATTGTTATCTCTCTCCAGGGTCATTACTCATCTGCCTCCTCACCTGCCTGTGTGCTTATCGGTGTTTCACGACTGCCCGCTATACTTCCAACCTGCTGCGCCATTCTGCCTCCTTCATCTGACCTACACTGCCTGTGAAGCCATTCCTCACAACCCCTCCGCCCTCTGCCTCAGCTGGCTCATTCCACCTCTATTCCCCTTTCAATTAATCCTCTTCATTTCTCACCTTCAAAGTCTGCAGTGCACCCATCTCTGTCCACAATGCAAATCATTGCAATCACAGAAAAATCCTAGAAAAAATGATTAAATTCACTGCATGCTGCTAAGAGGCTGTACCGGCTGCTGCTGGCAAGGTTTATGGAATATTTTCCGTGTTGCTCAATGCTTGAGTGAACTTTTATGTCAATATAACATCTTTGGCTATTCCATTTGTTTTTAGACTCAAGTTGTGATTTGATCTTCGAGCAATTTAAATGAATTTAAAGCAGATTATGCAAAGTGTGAATAAATCTATAACCTAACCTGGAGAAAAAGTGGCAGAGCGTTGGTCTGGTGTGCTCTGGCAGGGCTACATCCTTATTTGTAAAGGCTGTGTCTATATTCTATGTAAAAGTGATGCATACCTGCACATTGCAATGATTCACAGAGCCTCCAGTGCAGCTCACTCCATGAGTCAGTCAGCTGATTACCTCTGATTGAGTGATTCAACGCATTTTTATGTCCGTGCTCTTTGGAAGATTGGTAATTCTGGACTCATAATTTTAATTCATCACTATCACTACAACAGCACTCTGGGTGCAAACCTCCAACAAGGCCAAAAAACAATAACTATCATATTAATTTACACCAAGATTATTATTGAAGCATTACCTGCTGTGAAATTGATGAAAATGTAGAAAAAAGTTCAGTCTTGTAATGTTGAGGGAAGTAATAATAAAATTCTGGATCCACTTCCTTTTACAGGATCGCTGCCAAAATGTGATGGGTTCTTCCTTAGCCAATGTCACATCCCAAGAAGACAAATAAATGAAGAGTTGGCAGAGGTAATAAAATTGGCTTTCGTCTACACTATTCATATGAATGAGGGTAGGATAAACAATAGAAACTGTAGTACTCACTGTATAATTTAATACATTTGTACAGCGGTCTGTGAAATACACGCTCCAAAATGATCATACAGTTCATTGGGGAAGGCTTTTATCTGATTCTGCATTAGTTTTATCCAACTGAGGGCATATGATGTAGCTGACAGTGTAAAATGAGACTAATTATCCTGTGCTGTACCACAATAAAACTGCACTGACCCAGACTGTGTCATCATTATAGTGAGATGAAGTATTTAATAGCAAAGATGATCACATTTGTGGAGCTGCTGAGAAAAATGGCTGATCAGGCTGTTAGATGTGTGATAATTATTTTTTAATGACAAAAAGTCATCACACAGCCCATTTTAATTATTAATATTCCAATTTATTCATGGTGAATAATGCAAAACTATTTGACAGTCTATTCTAGTAACTGATCAGATTAAGGTGGACAGAGCGTGTTTGGTTCTGTGTCAAATAGGATTCATATTTGGGGGAGTTTTAGACAGGTTTTGATTTAATATTATGGAGTAATTGGTTGCACAGTGCAATGCTAACAGTCGGTATATAGCTTTGGCCAGGTAGCAGAAATGGGGGAAGGTGGAACAAATACAAACCTCTGCACCACCGTTCATCACACAAACAATAAGAAAGTGATCTACAGGCCTGTTTGAGGATGACTCACTAATGACAAGGGTGTATTTTGAGATATAGGCTGTTTGGAATGAGAATTGCACTTAGTTGTCTAAATTGTGAATGTGAATGGTTGTCTGTCTCTGTGCATTGTCTCAGTGATCAGCTGATGACCTGTTCAGGCTTAAGCCCACCTCTCGCCCAATGTCAGCTGCGATTGGCTCCAGCTCGACCCCCGCATCCCTCAAATGATGAGCAAGGTAGATAGCAACTGGATGACTGATAGGCAATAGCCTGTGGTTTATAATATGAAAGAAAAATACCTTAGTCCCCACATATCAGAAAGAAAACATATTCTCACTTGAGTTTGTTTTCATGGTCACTCAGTGTTGTGCACTGTATGTTGTTGGAGATAGTGTTATGTGGGGATGTATGTTGTATGGGCGTCTTTTCTTTGTTGGTGTCAATAAACTTCCCGTCATCTTTTGTCTTACAGTATAAATTTGCATGTGCTTATCAGTGTTTGTCCTTTTCAAAGTACTTTATGAGTCGTATTACCAAGCCAAAGAAACTGACGTGACATCTCAACAACAGCTAGAGTTTTACATAACAATAATACTTTTCATGACAATAACACTTTTGAACCAACACCATGTGATTATGAAACATGTGATATTTCCATTAATCATGCACGCCACTCGTGTGTTCTGACGCTGTTTCCCCGCAGTTGTAAGTGAAGAACCTCTTGTGCATATATTTAGTGCCATTAAGTCCACACTTACTGACTGTGAAGTGGCTTTCTAGAGCTTTTTTAATGCATTATAAACAATCGCTAAAGGGAAATGGCAAACATAGAGCCGTGTAGTGTGGCGTCACATGGAACAAGTGGCACACTGTTGTTCAGAATGGACAAAAGCCTTTTCAGTGTCACCGACAGTCACTTACTTATTCACTAGCATCATATTTCATTGATCCTGTGGTGAAACACTTGCTCTGGTACCTCATTCTGAATCCCGTTTTAACTTGGCTGCTAAATATCGGCAGGTTATGTGTAAAGATTCACTAATAATATTTTAATAATTGAATCTTTATTTCTTTAGCCTTACTTGATTTTATATTTTATATTGCTATGTTTATGCCTGCTTTTGCTGTTAAACCTCTTTCTCAGGGGCTCTGTAACATTTTAATTTCCCTACGGGGATTAATAAAGTACTTCTGATTCTGATTCTGATCTGATAATATTGTGACTATTCCCTGAAACCTTTCAGCTAAAGATTTGACTATCATCAACTATTTCACAATATAAACTGCAGGAAAACATGATTTTAACATGGGATATATTAATTAATTATTAATAATATCATTATCATGTTTAATAATGTTACAGTAATATAATCTTACCAAAAGCATTTTCCTTATGCATGTATATATCTATCTATTTATTTATTCAACATCCACTGTACAAACATCATTTATTGTTTGCATGTATTGCTTTTTGTACAGATGTATGTCTCCCTTGTGTAACCATGAAAATTTCTAGGTGATGAATCATGTCTGCAGTGAGGGAGAGTGTGAATGATTCCCTGCTGTTCCATCCAGAGAATTGCTGTTCATGTATTTCTCCTTCACATCCTCCAGACACTGCGACACATCAGCTTTTCTATTTGACTGTGCATGCATGGCGAAAGGGTCTGTGTGTGTGTAATTGCTCTAATCTGCCCAGTGTACAAGAAATTCATCTGTCCGTTTGTGCTTTACAATTCTTTACGTTTGTCGAATTGATTTCGTATGATGCAGACAATGCAGTCGTCACTGGTGTGAAAGTTGTCAACACACAGACAGGCGCCAACAGGAGGATTTAACAGAATCCAACATATTTCAAACTGATTAGTGGTTCAATAAACCAGAGCTGAACTCCAGCAAACTACTAAGTGTGGGATTGAACTTTAAAGCTCAGCTAAGACCCAGAAATGCTGAGGGAGTCAGAGAGGGAGAAGGCGGATCTGCTGAAGTTGGAAGTTTGCCTCTGGTGTCAAAGAGAGGGGATCAGATCTGCAATCCAGCTTCTGCATCACATCACACACACACACACAGAGAGAGAGAGAGAGACACAGCAATGTACCTGATTGGTGTTTTCAGACTAAAACATTCTCTGTTAATATGAGCATTACGGCTCTGTATTGTTTTAATCCTTGTTTATACTAACACACCTGAAAGAACATATCATGTGACCACGTAAAATGCAGAATTAAAATGCACAAAGCTGTTAGCAAAGAACACAGTTGTAATTGATTATCGTGTTGCATTCTACACCAGTAACTGAAACCAGTAGCGACCGTTGTTTTCTTCTGGAAGAGGGTCATGTGATACCCTGTGAGTCAGCGAAGGCTACGTCGTGACTGAAAAGATTCAACCAGCAAGCGGCTATACGTCTTTGTTTCCTAACATGCCTGCATCAGCCCCTCCGGACTAAAGTGTTCAAACTAAAGCCAACCACATTTCCAAACTTCTTCATTTATGCAACTCTAATACTCTGGAGTAGTGTGGATGACAGATGTGTCCACGGCAGAGTTGATGCGTAGTCCAATAAAAAATGTAGCGGTATGAATGTAGCCCAAGACACCCAAGCAAGACCAGCTTCCTATATACATCTGTGTGCAGCCCCTGAAGATTCCATGACCTGAGTGGAAGATGTATATCTGTGATGGATGGATGGACACACACAGTGGTCACAGGTTATAAGTTCTTAATTATCATAATATTAATATTTAGTCATTTCAGCACACACAGAGGTGCAGAGTTCACCCAGAATGCCAAACCACCTCTGATCTCAGAAAACCTACTGAATAAAAATGATTTCCCACCTGAGGTAGCTGTGCTTGTGCATTTTATAATAACTCACACCGGTATTCATATCAACTAGTTAGAAGAAATATAATTTTCTGAATTGCACATCCCCAAGAGGAGGGTAAAAAGAGGAATCTATCCTCTGTTACAAAAAGGTGAGTCAATTAAAGATGTGAGTTTTGAATCAGTCACACAGAAGGTTGTGAAAGAACAGAAATGGGAAGTGATGGTGGTAAAGGAGACAGATGGTGTACAAATGGCAAGGATACATATGAGATATGTGACAGACAATATGCAACATGTGAAGATCATGAGAAGATCATGCAAAAGGTAAAAACTAACTTGAAAATACTGAGCCATTGTTGCCCTCTGCTGGACACTGGTCATAACCTCTGTGAAGCAACAACACATACTCTCAGTCATATTGCACATTAATCACACACACTCTCTCTCTCTCACACACACACACAAACACTCTCTCTCTCACACACACACAGGTTTGTGCAGCTATCCTTATTAGGACTTTGCATTGACCTCCATTCATTGTGCATAGCCTAACCTACACCTTATCCCTCAACGTATGATTAACCCATGCTAAACCCTAACCTTAACCTATCTAATGCAATACAAGAGAAATGTAAAAGGGAGTTCTTGAGAAATTGGGAGTCAGCAACCACAGTTGCTCAAACTATCTTGCAGTGTGTCTTCACACTGTGTCATCTTATCATAATGCAGTGTTGCAAGAAAAATATGAACAGTAAAATGACTATGCATAAATACTCTAATACTTTTTAGTAATCACAACAGCAGCGGAGATTTCTTCGCCTTCACTGATCCTGATTTACGCGTTTGTTCGTGTTTCTCTGCTTCCGGCTTTCAGGAACACTTCTGTCTCATTACAGCTCTCAGTGACGTGGAAGCCTGGTCACTTAGAATCTATGCAGACAGACAGAAGTCAAGAGAAATACATTTCACAGTGAGCCCATACAAAACGATGTTGTTGGAACCACTCAGCTCAACTGAACTCGGATCGAGAGCCGTGCAAGAGAGCGTGATGACATCAATCAATTTTCCTCCATTATGCTGGTTTGTTTGTATTATTTTGGAGCAATGTTTGATGAATAGATTCATTTTGACAGACATGATTGCCCTTTAAAGAATAAGTATTTGAAATTTATTTTATGGGGCACTGCTGCTGATACATGAAAAATGTGTGGGTTTTAATGTTTGGAAAAACACTGGGCTGGTAGGGAACTTGTGTTATCAGTGTGAGCTTCAACAACAGTAATGTCGTCTTCTGCTGCAAAACTATTTCCTTGTGAGTTTTTGAGGGTTAATCCATATCCTTAGCACACCTTGAACACTCAGTATTAGACCACTTGTTGGTCAGTTCCAATGTCTTGTCACATTTAATCTGAATAACTTTCCTCCCAGAAGAACAAAGTGGCCAAATGTATATCTGGTTTCATCAACAGCTAAGGTTAGTTTACAGAATTAGTGATCTGGTGGTTTGTGTGAACAAATTCCTGGCTTGAATTATCGTTTCAATCCTCCACTGATTAGTACCAATCGTCCTCATATCGACATAAGCAGCTGTAATGCATCTTTAAATGTAATGTTCTTTTGTTTTATTTTACTAAGAATATAAACATAAAGGACATAAATAATGCTGTTTCAGACCAGAGGGCTCTTAAGGCATGCATATGTTGTCAGCTAAAATGAAAGAAGATAAGGAACAAGAGAGAAGTAAATTAAGAAATGAGAATTTCTAATGCAAAAAGAATCATTGCACTATGATATTGAAATGATGAAAATGCAACTGACAGAGGTATAACAGGGTTAATTTGACCTGGAGACTGCAACAGAACAACACTAGAAATACTTAAAACTCCCCTTCCTTTAACTAACAGCCTACAGACTAATTAAAAATGTCTAATTTAGTGTTCACTAGAGGGCAATGATGGGGCTGGGAAATGAGATTCAGAGCAGAGACCCAGAGGTTGTTTAAAAGTGCTGATCCTTTATCTCATGTTGCAGGAACATGCTGCATATTTTGCATCTCACAGTGGATCTGGAATGAGTGGAACTCAGATGAAAATGAAGGCATCTTGATTGTTGTGCTTTCCAAATGGAAAAAAAAGAAAACGCCTGTTGGGAAACATCCATGCACATGTTTTGCAATCAAACGGTATAATGCAGAGGAAGTTCAAGCTCTCTGCTATTTAAAGTTTTTGCACGGCGGTAAACAATAGATCTATTCAGGGGGAAATTGTTTGGGGCTTTATGTTGATTTCAGTGGAGATGGGAGTCAATCTGACCTGTGTCACATGGAGCTAACACTGTGTGTGTGAGTATTGTATCGCAACAGTCTCCAACCTCGGTCACACGCCGGACCCCACCCTGTTGCTATAAATGCCTCCCTGAACTCCAATGGCTACACCATCTGGTGGAGGTGGGGGAGCCAATCCCCTCTGGTTCTTCCCCCGCACACCGTTTCACAAGGTCAAGGGACAATCCCTTGGACGACAAAATATAGAAAATCATTTCACTTCTTTTTCTACAAGGATACATACGTGGATGAAAAGTCAGGACAGAACACACAGTAACTCCCACGGGATCACAGTCAAGCACAGTCTGAAGCTTCTCCCAACTCCCGAATTATCAGATGATGATTAAACGCTTGGAAGTCGTGTATCAACAAGTCAGCCCATGCAACTCATACCAGCGGATATTATTCAACAACATGGCAGTTCTGTCAGGTTGGTCTGACCAGCCCAGAGATATGTTCAGAGTTGGTGTTTGACCTCATGGAGGTACTGTATCTTTGGAGGCATAAATAATAAACACAGTAGTTTCATTAGCGCGTTATGGACCCATACTCCCACAAGCCATGTTTGATAGACCATATCCAACAATGTTTGGAATTAAGGAGGTCCAATGAATTATACAACAAAATTGTAAATACAGAAAACTTCTGTGTTTTGTCATTGTGAATCTTATCCAGGACATTTTTACAAAGTTGCATCTCTTGAACTGAAATTGCGTGTGATCTTGTGTGGTCTAACTTTTATCAGCATTACTCAGAACGATGAAAGATTTTTGTCCGTTTTCGTTGGTCAGCGTATCGTAGACGGGATCTTTTCCATGACTGAAGACACATTAAAAGCCTCGTCATTCAAAGAAAAAGTAGTGAACGACCAGAGAACTGACAGAACATTCTCTCTTTCTCTGTCATTTCGACCAGGTCTCAACACTGAAGCTTATCACTGACCGAAAATAACAAGGGGGTGATGACTGAGCTTTTCCATTTCACTTTACACTGATAAATAATCCTTCATGCGATGCAGCTTCTTTTCACTGACAAAAAGATTAAGGTGAACTTTATGTGTGGGGCCTCACAGAGTTATGGTGGATGCAAGGTATGTCCTGATAGCTGCAAAGATAAAGAGTTGCCTCCTGACCTGTGAGGCAATCTGCAAGGGCTCCTCTAAATGTCAAAGCTGTATACAAAGGTGAAGTGGTCAGACATCACAAAGATAAATTCCTCCCCTCAAATGATCACATGTTCAGACTTTACAAACCACAGTCTCTTAAATACATGACCTAATGGAAATCTTGTTATGAGCTATTTCTAAGTATTTAAATGGGATTGGTAATTCTAACAGTTCTCTCCCCCCATCCCATTTTACAATGGCAGGATACTGAGCTGAAATAACATGCAGCCCATACCTTCCTAATTTTGAGTTCAGCAGAGTGTTATCCTAATATTTGTACAAATACTTTGTCAATAGTGGCGTTTCCTGTCCTCCCATTTTACTTTCCCTGAAATAACCTTATCACGAGAAAGACTGTAGCCAAATCTGAACACTGCAGTTTCACCATGCGAAAGAGCTCAGCGGGGCATCAACAGGAGTAATAAATCAAGAGGGCAAAGTTGGTTCATCTTTGCTTTTGTGTGACTGTACATTTCTTTGCAAAGCTGGGGGAAGAGGGAGATGAGTGTGGAATCAGCATTGAGCAGCAGTTTAAAACACTTAAATACACACCTTTTAAATGAAAGAGCTCAGAGCTGTGCCTCATATAATATTATCACTATATTAGTCTATAATTGCTAATTCCACATTATAGTGGGCACAGTGAGCATATTATTTCAGTCACACTCACCCATACTGAGTTCATCCAGTTATTCAAGATTCAGTGTTATTTCATTTTCCTTTCTATGAGTGTGCCAGGGGTCCAGAAACTGTTAATGGTCCACACACAGCAGACCTTTGTATTACTTCTGAGATATAATGAGTATAATGAATGAAATAATCGCCTAAAATAATTGTACTTTGGGTGAAGATGTTTTACGTATTGAGAGTCAAAATCAGATTTTCTCCTACAACTGGCATCACTATTTAATCTTGACTCATCGTGGTTGCTATGAAAGATGGATACAAAGTTGAAAAGCCTGTTAAAACGAGTACCACTAATGTTTAAAAGCCTATGTAATATCCATATGTGTACGATTATTGAAGAGCAAACCAGTAATGTTCGTATATACAGACAGAAAATAATGAAAAGACTTCATTGATCAAAAGTCATCTTTGGGGAGGCAAGATAGGTGACAAGACGAGAAGGAAAAGAAAGAGAGAAGGTGATGGAGATGAGAGCAGGTACCGCCCACTGAGCCAAATGAAAACTGACTGAGCTGATCATGTCCAAATAACACCAGCCTAGTTACCACAGAGAGATATATGTTCTTTGATTATCACTAGTAAAACTTCTAACAATCTAACGTATATAAACCTCACATAATTATGGTGTCAAAGTACAGTATTATTATATAAATATAATATTATCAAGTATCCAATTAGGCTTCAAAACATTAGTCCAGTTATGTAAATCTATGTTGTATTATAATTTGGACTTTGGTATATGGTGTATGATGCAGGTTTGTTCATTGAAACAGGGAGTGATGCCCTCAATCACGATTTTGCATATGGTCCCCAAAAAAACAGAGATCAGCTGCTCTGTGCAAAACTTGACATTTAATCTGATGTCAGGGTTTGGATTGTTTCAGGTCTGTTGTGGTTGGCCTGGTCCAATGGTGTTATTTTAGAAAACATGATAATGTTCTATTGCCTGGTGACAAAAGAATAAAATCAGTGACACAAAGCCTATAGTTTGTGAGAGAACTGCATTTTTGTTTTATAGAAAAATATGCTCCAGATTCAAATCCGCGATTAATTTAGTGATATCATTAAGCCGTTTTCTTTTGGCCCAGACAGACAAAAACAATTTGGTGTTTCTGGGGAAGATAAAACCTCATCCGTAAATTGCACAAGTGACAAATACTCATGCATGCTGGTGGATGGAGCTCACAAACTGCCAACTGAGACAGGATGCGACAGACCTATCAGACTCTGTATGAGAAAACAAGCCGCGCAGTCCAGCCTCGAAGGCATGTTTGGAACTTGGCGAAAGGTTGTCACAATGACTGGCCCCCTGCCTGATAGGCCTGGATTTGTAGACAACATCTGCTCCATTCTCACTTTAATCTACTGAGCAAAATGTTCCATGGAAAAGAAAATATTTAAGAAAATCTGTCACTGCTGCACGTGCAGTCAGGACATCAGGAGAGTTCAGGATTTCGATTTTTTTCATCTATTGACCTTCTCACAACCTTGTGCTTTCTGGTCTCTACAGATGTTGTGTGTAACTGTAAGTAACCCTAGACCCACTTTAGTGGGCTGACTGTGTTATGTGTGCAAACGTTGGTGGAAGGATTGTCAAGGAAATATGACAAAGAAGTATTTTCAAATACCAGGAATGCAGGTCAATTTCAAAAGCCCTTTTTATTTTCAGTGACTAATACGTCAACGCTGAAAGATTGCATCCATTAATGAGGTATACGAAACATATAGTGTTTCATATACGTCATTAATGGATGCAATATCATTTCTTGAAGTTAATAATGGCTCTATGCCTAAATCTTGTTCATGTTCAGAGTCTGAGCTGCTGCAGAAGCAACCTCTTGGCAGTGCCCTCTCATTAACATATAGGCCTGAAGCAGCCTTCTGCACACACATTTGATCCCTTTTCAACTAAGGGGCCTTACACCCAAGTTGCCTCAATAGCTTTTATTCCTCTCTATGGGGGTTTGGTTGGAAAGCACGCTAAAAAAACGGTCGCAGGTCCTTTCACTTCTGTGGCACAAGAGATAGGGCCAGCATCCCATCAGTGGTTTCAACAAAAAAGAAGAAAATGACCTTTTCAAGTACCAGGGATTTTATAAATACACTTTGTGATGTTTATATTCTGACCTGCTCTCATTCAAAAGGTAAAGGTGGACCGAAGCGGTCACAGAAGTTTATACCCATGCCAATTGCTGTTTCTAACCTTGTTCTCTTCACCTTATAATTAGCACATATCATAACCCTAACCCTAATTACGCGAGAGGCTTCACGTCGGTTGATCAGTCGATGTGACATTCAAAGTAATGGCTTGACAACTGCGCCTCTATAACCCCATCTAGCCTGTCGGCAGAGATAGAACTGTGTCTATTTGTATAAACTATTGAAGGGATATGTAAGGTGTGAGAATCTCTTCCTGCTATGTTTTCTCATATTTTAGGGTGACATCTGGCCACCAATTTGAGAATCTCAGGGAATAAGGAAGTTCCTCCTGAGAAGTTGCACCACTCCCAAGAGAGGAACTCAAAAACATCTTCTTTGTGGTTGATCAAATTTGGGTAAAGTATCAAGCTTTCAAAGAGTTGGTCCAGTTACAAGAGTGAATTTGAATGCCCTGGCCCGAGCTGCTCAATAGCAGGATGTCATTAACCAGAGAACACTAATACAGCTTTCACCATTCAACCTTTCAACAGCCCTCCTAAGATCTCTGCAAAGTGTGGTGCTCGACTCCCAGCATTACAGTTCAGACATTGAATCATCTGTTCTCACTCTTGTTTTTAAATATGGATTGAATGGTGTAAAAGTCTGACTATAACTGGAGGATATCATCTGATGTCAGTGGTAGTTAAAAGTGTCAGTGTTTTGATAATAAGAAATGCCTACTGGGCTGTAATCCGTCCAAGAAATGGAAAAGGACATCCTCTGTTCCTCTACCAAGTTGGCATAGTGGGTTTACTGGCACTACTGATTGCCAGAGGAAGTGAAAGGACAGGCCTCTTGCTATGCAGCTACACAACTCAGCTGTTAAATGGCTATCAGGTGGAGGGACAGTCACTTATAGTGCCGGATTTAAAAAAACAAAATCACCCTGGGATTTTTAAAAGCAGCAAATGTGGCAACTTTGTGTCAATGAGCTTTTAGGAAGATTCATTTGAAAGGGGCCTGTGAGGTTCTCCTCCACACATTTCATCAGGGAGAAAGCTGCAATGTGCATCTGCAATGTGTTTCCCCTTTTTAAAAATAGTCTGATATATAGTCTATACATCCACAGCAGCCTTCCTATGAGTCGAAACAACTGATATTCCTCAAAAGCACAAACAAACCTTGTTTGAGCCTCCCCTAACTGTTATCCTACTCCTGCTGACTAATGCAGCCTCCTCTCACTAGGGGGAACAGTAACACAATGTAGGGAAGCAGCTCACAGATTACTTCCTTCCCTTGATAAGGCAGTGGCTACTACAGAATAGGAGACAGGAGAGTCCATTTTGCACCCTGGGGAGCAGCACTGTGTGAGAAGATCCTGTGCCTTTGGAGCCAACACCTGCCCTGTTGCCACCCATGCACTCCCACTTCATTTCCCAGTTGACCTACACTGATTATCAGCCCTCGATGATTTCCACCTCTGTGCGAACAATGCTTTGTATGTAAGATTTAAGGCTGACATTCAGGCATCTAGGGAAATGCTTTCACTGTGAAATAATTGTCTGTCTTTGCTTTTGGGTGGAATGCATAGGACATAAATGTACTCAGTTTTTTGTCTGTTTTTACAGACTGGTCCTTTGGTAATCCCCCAGGTTGCATAAGACTTAAATGGACAAAAAACAAATAACATCCTCGTACTGAGAGCAATGTAGACTATTTTGTATAACTTCTTGAGATAAACTGGGCAATATTTTTTATTAATGTACACAACTACACTTAAAGAAGATGCAGATCACCCAACATAAAATAGGAAAGTTTCCTCATTGACCAAAAAAAAGACAAGAGATTGAAATGGAAAAATAAAAATAAATAAAAAAAAAAAACAAAGCCAATCTCTTAATCCAACTATATCTCAGAAATATGGATGCATACAATTTCCTCAGGATCTAAAGTGCTTTGAGCAGGGCGACAACGCGACACGTGTGAGTATTTTTACAATCAAAAAATACAATGGAGTCACTGTACATAATGGCTCACAGTAATATTTTATTAATCCCTATAGGGCAGCTTTGTGTGCACTTACGTCAGGTCAGGAGCTGGCAGGGATGTGATGCCTTGTTTAAAGCCACATGAGGATGTCAGACACCGATTAACACTCGTGATTCTGCCACTTTCCCCATGTGGTTCAAGGACAGTTCCTTTGACCGCAAGGCCACCAAGAGGAACCTGACTCCCTGATGTGACTCTCTTCCTAACGGAGGGGACTTCTACTCAGAATGGTGCCATTGATCATTGCTAAGACCTGGCAGACAGCATGGGACACCATCCAACACGCCAGTCACCTCACATCCTCCACGCTGTTCTGGCTTCTGATTTGTATCACATCAAAGACTTTGCCATCCCTCACCAAAGACTCTGACAGAGACAGGATCTCTTGAGAACCTGTTGGGCATGGGAAGGGAAAGAGGGGTGCTTTCTCATTTTACATCTGGAAGAATTGTCTGTGTAGGTAGGAAGAAGTGAATGGAGTCAAGCAGACAATGGCTGATTTTATCACATTTGGTGTAGACATAATTAAAGATGAAGGGTCATTTAGATCATACAAAATGTTGGCTTATGTTGCCTGTTATTCTCTATCATGATGCAAATTTACAGACTCAAAATCATCTGACAAATCATCATGATCAATTAAACACATTTCAGCAGTGACTGAAAGAGAATCACTTCAGTAAGTCCAAAGGGGAAACCACAGCGCTGTCCAAACATCAACAGTCGGAGTGAAACCTGCATCCTGGCTGAAATTTCTGAGCGCCTCCGTCCAGCTCGTCCTTTAGAAAGCTGATAGCATTGTCTGTTCTGTGTGTTTGTTTTGGATGTGGCTACTTTAAAAAAAGACGGGTCAGATTTCAATGCATTTTAACCCAAGTTTTACTTAAAACTCATACAAATAAACTTCTGTAAAACAAACAATGGCACCTGAGGAGTTCATTGATTCTTACTTGTTTCCTTAAACTGCATGTCCCACAGGTATGTAGCACCTTCCACTTCCCCGTTTGATTTGTTCTTTGTGTGCACTGGCAGCGATCCCCGATTGCCTTCATAGGAAAACAGACACCGATTTGACGTATTTTGCTATTGTGCTATCTGATCTCTCGCTATCACAAAGAGCTCATTTCAGATCATGTACATCTGCATCCCAATTCCTTGTATTGTCTTTTAATCAGAGGGGCGAAGTCCCCTTCCATAGTCAGACCAACAATGGCAAAACAGCCATAAAGCTGCAACGAATTGTACCAACTTCCTTTTCAAGTCCCAAAACATTGACATGGTTGTTCATTTTTTCATGGGCACAGTCAACAAAAAGCATAAAAATATGCATCTTGCAAAATGAGAAACTTGACAAATGTTTTAAAACAAGTGTTTAAAGACATCAAT
Source organism: Paralichthys olivaceus (assembly GCF_024713975.1). Classification (NCBI taxonomy): domain Eukaryota; kingdom Metazoa; phylum Chordata; class Actinopteri; order Pleuronectiformes; family Paralichthyidae; genus Paralichthys; species Paralichthys olivaceus. The sequence goes on along the minus strand of NC_091108.1, from coordinate 7,647,441 downwards.
ACGGGTTCTGATGAATACTTTGTGATGGCGCAAAAGAAAATTACTGTAACAAAGGAAATAAAACTGAGCATCATGACAAGTAAATGATCAATAAATAGTGGCGATGGGCTCCTCCGTCACTAAGGCCAATGTCATACACATCTTGATGCATTGCTATTTCAATACATAAAGAGACATTAGCAGATACTAAGGAATTGACACGTACAATATAACTCACCACTGTTGTGGCTTATATCACTTCTTAAGCAGACAACAAATTATAAATCAACGTTAGAAGGCTCTTTTCAGCCTTTACTTCACAGGTTTGTTAGTCTACTAGTGTAACCCAGTAATTTATGTTGTTTTTCACTTCTAAAAAGCACTTGGCTGTTTCACAAACTTTTCCTCACAAGCCCTTTCCAAGTCATTTGTAGTGCCCAAAAAAGTGCCTCTCACAAGAGATAAAGTAAAACCATGTCTGGTCTTTGCCTTAAACCAACCCTTCTCTCCTTTCCTGTGTGTCTCCAGTTACACATGTCAAACATTTTAGGATTTACAATGAAGCATATATGCTGTAAATGCTGCCAGCAGAGAAATGTGCCAAAACACTTTCAGAGTTCCAGGGGTAAACAGCACTGCAGCCAAATCTTATACAATTGAAGTCAATGGTGACTGATTCTTCAAATGTAAAGAAACAACAGCAAAAAAAAAAACTTAAATTCCTCCATACTGCTCCTGTGGTGTCATCCAAGTGTTTGTAAAGCTTCTAATTCGTCCCCAAAAAAACGTAGTCATCTATCATTAATTGGCATTTGTGTCACTTTGTGTAATCTGCCATTCTTATGAACCTACAGTATGTTTGACTTCTCTTGGTCTTTTTGTGTCAATTTTATCACTCAACCACAACTGTTCCCATCTTGGGAACCACAAGGACAGAAAATTGATGGACTGGTTGTGTTGGGTGGGAATGAAAGATTGAGCTTCAGACACAAATGCAATCAAAACAATATTTGAGGACACATTCCTAAGTATTGCAAACAAATTTTTTCTTCAACCACTCACTGACGAAATCCTGGTATGAAGTATGTGTACACAGAGACTGTAGCATATAGAAGTAATTCCTGTTCCTTCTTGATTAGATGGAGACAGAGTGGTACACCAAGCACAATGTCTCTCCCATTGGCATGTGTAGTATATTGAGAGCTACTATATGGTAAAGAAGTCAATGTTATTATCATTGTTCTGTCCCCCATTCGATTGCGTTAAGGTATCTAATTTAGTTTCATTGTTCCCCTTCTCAATGTGAAACCGGATGGCCTCAGACACCCTTACATGCACGCACGCCCACTCTCCTGTACATCCACACAGTCTGATATGCTGCTCGTGTAGTGAAGCTGGACCTAGTGACCCTTCATTCATTCAGACAAGGGTTTGAATTCGTCTCTTCTGACGGAGCTGAGGTCAAAAAGATGTAGTATATCCTGTTTTTATAAACCTGTTGCAGAGGATTAGAGAAACAAAAAGACTTTCTTTTCCATTTTCTATTTTGAGAAGAAAAAAGCCAAAATGGCAAGAATTTAGTCGAAGTGGTGAGAATAAGTCAAATTAAATCACAGGAGTTTATTTTCACATGGCATATTGAAAATAAAGTAAAAATGTGGAGAATAAATGATTTAAGTCGAACTTTTAGGAATGTGACTGTTTCTAGAAAACATGTGGTACAGATGGAAAATTGTTGAAATAGTTTATCAGAATCAGTCCATTCTCTTTTAGTACAGTAATAATCAGTATTAGGAGATTCAAGAAATAATGCCCAAAAGTGCATTTGTTCAGCGGAAGAAACCACACTAGCCTTGAAGAGGTTACCACCTTCATGCAAACTGAATTGACATGTATTTGACATATGCAAGGAAATCAATGATCAAACCATTCAATCCCAGGATGCAATGTTCTGGCAGCTTGCATAATTGTCAGTTTCTCCTCTAACTGGTTTTGATGGACCAGAGGTGTTGACTTAAACCTGAACATTTCAACTTCATTCCCGAAGATTGTGTTTCAAGTTTATTATCAGCAACTTAATTCTCAAAACTCTTTCTCTGGTTTAGTTCAACGTGTCAATTTCGTCCTTGAAATTTTTTTTTAATTGTGTGCCAGTAAGATGGGATCCTTCATCACAAAGCCCAGAGTGAAGGCCTCCCATGACACCCTCATGTTAAGTTAGAGCTCACTGTCTAAAGCAAGTCTTTGACCAGTGACCAAGCAAAGATCACACCATCACTGTTTTTATCACAAAAGCTGAGTAGGGTTTTGTTTTGTCTGAAAGCTCTCACACACCTAAATTCCATTTGATGCGACCATGTGAGTGGAGTTTCAGTTTCAGTTTGACAACGTTTGTGAGGATAGATAAGAGGAGATAGTAGCCCACTGACAACGTTTGAGACTGTGGCCACAAATGCAGACAGAGAAAGTCTTTCTGGTATCTAATATGCCTGTTACAACACTATTGATTGCTTTGTTCAACTTGACAATGTTAAATAATTTCTCATATTGACTTTTGTGTGAAATGTTCATCGAGATAAGGAGGGAATATGATGAGTAGTATTCTGTTGCAAAAACGTCGAGGGCATTTCTGCAGTTAAATTTGATTTTTGATAAGATGCAATACAGTACTAAACGATATGTATGATAATGTATCCCACGAAGCGACAGTATGACACGATACAGTAAGATACGATACGGTATAATACGATATGATAGGGTGCGGTGCAGTACGATACGATGCAGTGAGATACGGTACGCTATGATAGGGTAAGGTAGGGTATGACACAGTATGACACGATAAGTTACAAAACGATACGATACAATATGAAAGGGTACAGTACGATATGATGCAGTACGGTACGAAACAATACAATGGAATACGATACAGTGCGATACAACACAATATGATACACTACAGTACGACACAGTACAGTAATATAGGATATGAAACAATAGGGTATACATTACCATACAGTACCATACTTGTCTTTACGGGGTCTCAGCAATGTGCTGATCATGTTGATGTAGTTGGTAGCTTTTAGGAAAGATATAGAAACTCTTCTGTTACATGTATGATAATGTTCCTAATTTCAATGTATTCCAGTTAAAAAATTATAACAATTTAATTCTCGTATACTGATTTCTAGCCTCAGTATTAACTCCGGTTGTGATCCGTGGTATTTGACTTTGTTGAATCAAGAAAACTTTAAACTTGAGATGACACGCTCATGATCTCGTTCTGCAGGTGACGCATCACAGTCAGCTTTCAGTTTAGTTGTGAAAAAATGTCTCTGTGTTTTATTCAGATTATTTCGGCCATGTGATGCTTTTACTGTTGAGCTTTTATTAGGAAGCACTCAGTCGGGAGTTTTATTTATAGTTATCACAGAATAGTTTCATCTCAGTGAGTACGACTGTAACATGCAGATATGTGAAGGATAATTACCTGATATTACTTAATAGAATGAAATAACTCAGCTCATACACTGGTACCATCGGTTTCTCTAATCTCTTATCTTAAGCACTTACACTTTTGGCTTGAAGTAATAAATAATGAATAAATCATCCACTGCTAAGATTTACTGTGAGCAGTAAATAGAGAATCTCACCGTGACAAGGGAGAAGCCTTTTCCACAATTTACAATGTACTAACTAATACTAAACTTAACTATTATCCCCAACCCTAACTCTTTACATTTCGCTCTTTTATATGACATAAATTTTGTAAATTCCTCAAACTAAATCTGTTGTCCCTGCCCAAGCTCAGTGCCAGACCTAATGCAGTTGTAGGTTCAAGTCTATTTCCAAGGTGCTCAAAATTAGATATAAATTATTATTTCTACACACATGAGGGTTATTGTGTGAGTATCAAAAGAGCAAATTACTTTAAATCTGTTCTAGTCAATGTTTTAATATGAATTATGAATGTAAACAACAAATTCCCAGATAAGGTTCAATTCACTCTTTGGTGTGCAGTTTAGCCTCTGTCGGCGGATTGTTTTTCTTTTAGTTACGGGTCCACAGCTTTACTGTCTTGGCTCACTTTCACTGCTCTCATCAACTTTGTGTTTCCAGCTCTATCAAAAGCTGAGGAGCCTAAAGGAGAGAGAATATTAGACTTACGAGTGGGAAAAACATGAATCCAAATGAATGCTAATGCTTCTCCTTGTCTGTAGCTTAAAAAACAAATAGATTTGCTAACTGGTTCACCATTTATAATGTTATAATTCTGTTTTGTGATAATATATAAGACTTATAAAAGTGTCCAGAATCAATTAATGCTTCTCTAAATGAATGTGACAATGTAAGTAAGATGTTTGGATTTCAATTTTGAAATGTGGAATGCAATGCCTCATAAATCAACCTTATAAATCAATGGAAAAAATGTCCAACCTCAGCCCTTCCCTTCCGATTGTCACATGACAAGGAATGTAAGTAAACACAAAGGCATCAGACCCATTTACTATCATGAGGCCCTTTGGGGATAATAGTTTATCACTCTCTCTATTGGGACATGCAGAGATGAGCTTGACAGCAGTATGAAGTCCATCCTTATCAGCCTTCACTTTGCATTTTATTATTTTATTTACTTGTTTTCAGACCAGATAGTTAATGTTATCCCAAAGCATCCACGGTGTCCGCTTGTCATAAAGACATAATAAAGTTGAATGTTATCTAGAGGAGAAAAAACATTTTTATCCGGAGACTTGAATTCTTGTATTTTGCATTTCAAGCAGTATAAAGAGTAAACTTCTATCATTACTGCCATTGATTCATCACATAGTCAATTTATTTAAACACGTGAAGTTTCATGATATCAAGTTTCTCATTTAAGAAATGTATAGTGATCACCTTCATGTCACAGTTTTCCTATTGGCAACCACCGCTTCTCAGGAGTGAGCCTCTGAACTCCCCCAAAATCCTAATGGGGTGAGTCAGCAGGGTCTCCTTGGTGATCTCACCACAGAGATGCGTAGAAAACATGATGTGGTTCACGAAGCGGGAAGGAGTCTATGATGTTGGAGCTGTTGTCATGGCATCGCAGACCCCTGACTAAGCTTTTCAGAAATGTTTTTGTGTTGGTTTTGTAGAGGTGAGGGACACAGGCAAGGGGCTTTACAATGGTAATAAATAGGCAAAGAGCCAGGAGTCACACGTAACAATTGAGGGGAACTGATCCCCTCTAATAAAAGGCCCCTGATGTGTTTTCAAGTCTGCCAGTCTCAAGAAAACAGACGGAGTGGAACTATAAATCTCTTTTGAGATGGACAGATAGAAGCATCAACCAACTGATGCAGCCAATCTCCAAAAATAATCAAACAAGATGGTTTGGATCAGTCTGCTTCATTTCAAGAGCTGAAGAATCTGTGTTTCATCCAGTGAGGACACAATCCTCTCAAAGACTAATCAGTTAATGGTTAAAGTTATATGAACCCACCACAGATAAGACACTTTGAAGCTGTTGAAACTATTGTTACTCAGTGGGAGCTCATTTTGTGCCCTGAAGAGGTTTCCATGCCTCTGCTTTGCACAGATAACGACGATAACAACTCAACCCAGGTGTTGGAATGAGTTATAATATGTTTATGTCTTCACGCAGCTGCTGCACCAAATCAGCAGATCTGCACAGTTGGCCCAAACACAGCCACGTAATGAAGACCTGCCGAAAACCCATGATCCATGATGTGGAGGGGCCGTACAAATTAACTACTGTTCACATACAGAATAAGAGGATATCCCATCTTGGCTGTTGCAAAAAATAAACACTTTCACCTTATAACTCACTAATTACGCTCTCACTGAGGAAGTCAGATAAGCCAAAAACCATTAAAGCGGCATTAGACCTGCTAATGTTTCCTATCCTGAAAGAGCCACCCCAGACTTGCACCTTGGATATTTTATAAACAAATAAAAGCAGGAGGTGGCAGGAAATGTCTGGTCTGTCATAACTCACCTGTTGCTGCAAACAACCTCTGGACTCAAGGCTGTTTCGCCCCCACATTGAGAAGATTGGATCAGCCACAAGGCAAAAAAAAAAAAAAGAAGCAAGATGTTAAAAATAGCTCATTGAATGCAGCACGCCTGAGAAACCTTATCTTTTTCTGGTGATTCTTTTGTGTAAATCACCAACAATGGGGAATAATGAGTGGATAATAGGCTAATTTCAGCCGCTTTATTTTGAGATGCTTCATTTTTGTGGCATAACCGAACATACTGAGGCTCAACAGCTCGCTGACCCGAACTCTTTAAGCAGCATTAGTCTCATGACTGTGATTTGCTAGCTAATGCTACTGTCTCCTGGGGTTGAATGGAAGCCTTTGAAGGAAGCTGCTCACCGGTGATAATTTCAGTATGCAGGGGTGTGATGATCGGTGTGTATGTGTGTGTGTGTATCTGGGTTTTTTTCGGGGCAGTGCACAATGACGGACACACACATATGGGGAGGAATCTGAGCCCTGGCAAACTGTTTGATTGGTCATTTGGCTCTTTTGTCTCTGTTCGCTTTCACACGCTTGTCGCTGAATTCCTCTTCTTGTCAGTGTGAAGAATGACCTCTCGGTGTCCCGGCCATCAAAACATCTGTTCAGGAACAAATTCGTCTACCTCATCAGCGACTGATTTCTAATTTCTGTTCTGATCTTAACAAAAAAACTATATGTTCGTGCCATATCTATTTTGAGATTGTTTTTCCCCCTTCCCCCCAAAATACCTTGTGACCAAACTGCAATTAGATAAGTTTGAGCAATTAGTAAAATGAGTTTCTAACTGTCACAGGCGGTTTTGCGGGTCATCGGATTTCTGTGTTGTCCGCGCTCCACAACCTTTTAACCTTTCAGTCTGTTTGTTCAACCACCAACCCACAGTATTCCCGACAAACACCCTGAGCATGTTTACGCTTTAATTCTCATTTTCACTGCATTGTTGTTGGATAAAACCATGAAGAAATTATGACTCTTAATTTGTTTTGTTTTATTGCTGTGGCCTTAAATAATTACAACCAATTACAAATAGCTTTAAGCAGATGTCACAAGACACCAGTCCGGTTCATTTTGATCATCTTTCTGCCTCTCAGTCCTTTTCATCTACAGTCTAAACTTTTATCAACTCTCATTCTGACTTTTCTTCCTCCCCTTCTTTCATCCACCCAGTTATTCAGCAGATATTTAAACCCGCCTGTTCAACCTGCCAACATCCAGGTCATATCATGTTTCTGTGTGTTGTCCTTCATGCAGCCCGTGCTGTGGACTCCTGTTGTTGTTCTGTGCCTTCATCAGATTTACCATTCGAGTTGCACTTGCCTGCTTTTCTGTCTGTGTCCTTTTGCCCAGATCACTAATTGTTGACGTCTCCATCCATACATCAGATTTATTGGTTTTTATTTCAGGGTGCCGAAGGAGGGGCTTAAAGTTAGTTCAAAATTAACATTTGTCAATGTCTTTGGATTGTGGGATGAAGCTGGAGGACCCATGAAGACACATATTCCATGTTCTCTCTCATGACTTGTTTTGTTATTTGCTGAGCCATCCGAACCAGGATTTGAACAAGGAACCTTCCTGATTGCTAATCACAGCAGATATAATAAATCTAAACAATCCCACAATTTATCAGTTTTTCACTGTTTTATGTCACGATTGAAATTTTGCTATTCTCTCGTCTTTCAATTTTTACATACAGCTTCTCTGTGTTTTCTCTTATCTTAATAAAACTGGTGCTCTGGTGCATCTCTGCAACCATTTAGGTTTTGAATAGGAAACAGTTCCTCTTGAATACACACACATACCGTTCTGAAAAAATGATTTGACCCAAGGTGAGAGACAGTTTCACTTTGCATGCATGGTTGGTCTGCATGCATGGTTGGATGATGGTGTAACAGCAGCCACCTCTGCCTATGTTTCTTTATATTTCACCTTTGAACTCAAATACCAAACAAACTTGTCATGTGATTATCAAGCCCACCATGACCTTCCCCTCCCCTTGACATTTACCTTCTGCTCTGGATATAGCAGCGGGCTCCATTAGCTGGAGATTTTTAAAGGTTTTCTGAGCGTTTATTTCACCTCTTACATAAATCACACATACAAGTGTTTATACTTTGTGTGTTTTTAAGCATTCTCCACATTCCTTTTAATAGTAGTCCCAGCACCTCACAATTCAATCTGATGTGTCGTCCCTTCAGAGGTTTGTTTTGGAGAAAATGTAAGCAGAGACAATGCAGGAGCGGTTTCAGAGTCGGATAAGATGTAGAGATATCAATAAAAACTGTAAACTGTGAAAGATTTGTCAATCGTTAACCGTAACTGAGGTGAAAACAGAATCTTTAGTTACTTAACTTGATTTGATCTCTGTGGAATACGACGATGTCACCGGGGTCTCCCACACACAGCCAGAGACAAAGGTGTTGCTTTTCAGCATCTTTTATTCTGTCCACACAGGTGAAAACATAAACTGAACCCTACTTAAACTTGCCGGCTACTTCAGCTGGCACCTTGGCTTTGCAGCTCTGTTTCTCAGTGTCTCTCAGTGTCTCTCACCCTGTGTGTTCCTCGTGTGTCACCAGCTCTGCTGCTGCCTTTTTAGTCCAGAGAGAGTAATTGGTCAACTACTCTCAGCTGTGCCATCAACCCTCCCTGGTTCTCCTGGAGCTGCTCACTGAGCATCCTCACAATGTCCTATGGAAATATTAGAAACTGTGAATCAGTAAATAGGACTTGGATTTAACTTTATTTAACTGTGCAATACTCATTTTGTATCTGTGCAATTCAGTTAGATTGAATAGATTCTGTTTACATTATTTGTTTATATTTAATGTTTACTTGTTTATTAGCTTTACTGATGTTTCTATTTTCACTCTCGAAGTGGGACTAATAAAGGAGAATCCAATCTTATCTCTTTTTATCTCATTTTATCTCATCTTATCTTCATAACGTTGAATGATCAGGGTTTGTTTTTTCCCTGTTTGTTGGGGGGTAAGTGTTGCCAGTCTTCACAGTTTACTCTATGTCTCCAAAACCTTTAACTCGTTTCTGTCTGAGCTGATTGTGCAGTGTACTCCTCATGTACCATGTGCATACCAGACTTTCACCACTCTTGCACACCCACACTTTATCATGTGTTTCCGTTATGCTACTAACTCTTGACTTAGTCCTCAGGGCAAACCTGTCCTGGAACATTTTGCTCCTGCTACTCTTTTACTTCAGATCCAATGAGTCAAAAATAGGTGTTTCACATCAGGTATACGAGAGAAGACCAGGAACAAAATATGCATTGAATAATTACAGTTTGTGTCACTGCAAAGAGATTAGAGGCGTTGCATCGTGCCTCGCTAGTTGGTTACTCGATTGAGTCAGCCCTCTAATTATTGTCATCCTAACAACTTAACTGAGTTAGTTACTTAAGGTCTAAAACAAGGTGAACATAACTAAGTAGGATAATCTGGCACCTAATCTAGTTAATCTCGTACTTTCCTTGATTTCAAGCATGCTCTGGTCGGGGTTAACATGCAGGGAAAATATTTTTATTGTCTTTTAATTAATGCCACAAAAATAGTATTACATTTCCTTTTATTGTTGTACCAATAAAATGCTTCCTGTTCACTACCACACATCCACACATAACTTCATTATCAATTATATCAGATATGTTTAAGCACCAGCACTAATAACTCCACAATACCTCTGCAGGGGGGGGTCCTGCTGCAAACAAATACTTTATTACACTTTTACTTTATTATCATCATTTTAAATCCATGCATTTAACTTCTCATTAAGTGTTTTTGGTACAATTCAGGGTTTGTTTAAATGAAACTGTATTTCGTGCAGGAGTGAAGAGGATATGCCATTATTACTTACTGACATATGGTCCTTATCTACATCCTGTAGCTGTGCAGCAACACACACTAAAGGAACATACGAAAATAAAACTGAGCTTGAAATAATCCCTCAGAACAGGTATATTATTTCATTTTTGCTGATTTGGTCTAAGATACAAAATGTAATATAATTTAAAGCGTTTAAATTAAATTAATTTAAAGCGTTTAAATTAAATTAATTTAAATTAAATTAAGGTAGACATACATAATAGGTAAAGGCATATATTAAATTTTGGATAATATGAGGAACTAAATTGCATCAGTTATATGACATGAGTGAAGTGATGATAATGCTCCAAACTCGTCAGTGAAAAATATATAACTTACGTATGTGAATTTGAAAAAGGAAGTTTGAACATAGCATAGGGAACATCTAAGGATTAGTCACTGAGAAATTTTGCAACGTGTCCACGTCAATGGCACAAGCAGGAACGAGCCAAATATGAGCCCAATGAGTTCGTAGAGTAAAAACTGGCACAGTTAATTATTATAAGGTCGTAAATTTCTTTAAGGACAGAACACTTTGTCTCATGATGCTGCACAGTTAAGTATGTGTTACAATGACACAATAAAAACTGTTTATAACTATGATCGACACCAAAGGAAATTATATTCGGCTAACTGTGTTTTATTTGAGCTGAATCCGACACTTGAGTTAAAGTATAACCTCACTGTTGTGATAAATGATCACAGATATACATGTACAACACTCACAGTAGTGACAGAGGGCATGTTCTGCAGTGGCCCATCTGCTGTTTGCTGTCACACTCCCTTGAGTCGAGGGCCAGGTGGAGCAGGCGGCTCATTTCTCAGAGTTGATGTTTTACTCCGCTGCCAAATGTTCACTCAGTAGAACATCTTAATATTTATTTAGCAAACATCCCTTCAGATCATAAGTTATTGTTGCATTATAGGAAATGTGTCCCATTTCTAAAACATACTCTTTTCGCTCATTAAAGAACAATAGTGTTCTTTAATTTATCACATTCTACATATTTTATTATAGTTCTTGAAAATGTTGCCATCAAGTTTCCATTTTGCTCATTTTAAAGTTACAAATTCCATTTTATGACAATTTTAAAAACAGATTATTTGTTTCCATTCCTTTTTTATACGTTCAACCCTTTTCTTTGTGCCAAAGTGTGTCCCCGACATGTGAGATGTCATTTGGGTGGTCTTGTTAAACCTTTTCAGTGTAAGGAAGGGTGAGACCTGAAATGATTACTTGGGAGTTGTCTGGCTTCTTTCTGGCTCTCCTTTATGTGTTGTCGGCGATCCGTGGTGTAATTAAGTCCACGGCGGCAAAAGAAACATTTTTACATCAAGTTGTTTGAAATCTTTTTTTTTTTTTTTTTTTTTACAGCTAAACCACAAAAACATTTGGACAAATTAGATTTAAAATGCTTTACTTGGAGTACAAAAATGTTCCAACTGAAAAAAAATGAATTATGTACCTTTGGTTGCAGCTATTTTAAGACCAAGTTCTTTGACTAACAAAAGTCCAAAGACCAGAAAGTGGTGCACATGAAGTTAGTGGGAGAGGGGCTGGAGGACAGAGAGAGGAGGAGGGAGGGTGAGGGAACAGAGGGAGGGAAGCAAGAGACCAGTCTTTTGGATTTCTCATTAATTCAGTGTGGCCCTCTCTTTCAGTTTTTTTAAAAGCCCGCCCACTGACCATTATCAGCCCAGGCCTTATATATGCAGCTTGTTGCTGTTGTTTGTGAGTACAAGACACTTTAGAGAGGACCAGCTCAAACCCAGAGCCACACATCCACCATCATGAGAGAGTTCAAGAGCAAAGACTTCTGGAGGGCCGTCCTGGCCGAACTGGTCGGCATGACCCTTTTCATTTTCCTCAGCATCGCCTCGGCCATCGGGAACGAGAATAACACCAGCCCAGACCAGGAGGTGAAGGTATCGCTGGCCTTTGGACTGGCCATCGCCACGCTGGCCCAGAGTTTAGGCCACATCAGCGGAGCCCACCTGAATCCTGCGGTCACTCTCGGGATGCTCGCCAGCTGCCAGATCAGCGTGTTAAAGGCCGTCATGTACATTGTGGCCCAGATGCTGGGTTCGGCTCTGGCCTGTGGCATCGTGTACGGAGCACGTCCAAGTATCAATGATAGACTGGGGCTCAACGCTGTGAGTAAAAGCTTTCATGATGTTGCTGTTGACAGAACATGTGATCACATGTGGAGCTCTGGAACATCACTGCTCAGAAATGTGATGCAACATGAAAATTTCAGGTTAAAGTTGAAACTTTTGTCAGCGCTTTAATTAGAACAATTAGTTTGTGTTGTTCTTTGGACATTCTGTCATTGCTTGTTATTGGATAGTGATGACACACCACACTGCTGCAGCTTTAAGAATTTGCAAGCAAAAACGTGTAGTGTCAACAGTGGGACATTTCTCCTCAGCTGTTTTGGTAAATTTGATGTGTTGCACACTAAATCCCATATGCATTACTTTCGTTATAAGTTATATCAGTCATCTTCTTACTGAAAAGCTAAATTCTGTTGAGAGATCCTCCCTCTGTGGTTACACTGCTCCACACCACACACACACACACACACACACTCACATAAACATGGGGCACTAGAGCTAATTTATACTGAATAACAATGTTGCACAAATGAAAAATGAATGAGCTGTCTCGCCCTCTATGCCAAATTACTGCCTGCGGCCGCTATAAGTGGGAAATGGCCGTGGTAGGAAATGATCAATCTAAACTGACACGCACTGACAGACCCTTGTTGTTTTTGGATTCCTCTCTGACTCTCGCAGCTCAACGGCGTTACTCCCAGCCAAGGCGTGGGCATCGAGCTGCTGGCAACCTTCCAGCTGGTGCTGTGTGTCATTGCAGTCACTGATAAAAGGCGGCGTGATGTCACCGGCTCTGCACCCTTGGCCATTGGTCTCTCGGTCTGCCTGGGACACTTGGCAGCTGTGAGTTGCACCTTACATCCAACCCAACTAAAGCAGTATTTTGTTTATCCAGCTTCAGCTTGAGCCATGTAAACCAGCAGCAGACATGGTGGTGCTCTGTGTTGTTTGAGATAATGCCCCCTCACGCCTGAAAGTCTCGATTTCAACACCAGAGCGGTTGACTGGAGACACCCGCTCATGTTGTCTCTTTGTTGTTAATTACAGATCAGCTACACAGGCTGTGGAATCAATCCCGCTCGCTCCTTTGGTCCGGCTTTGATCCTGAACAATTTTGATAACCACTGGGTAAGTCAAAGAGGAGAGTGCACAAGCTTTTTACGCATGCCTCACATTTTTCTGTACGCACATCAGACTATGTCAAGCTTAAATAACATGAAAAATTCCATAACAGACAGATAACTCCTTTACCTTCCACCCCAAGTTAATCAGTTATAGTATTTCTATTGTTGTAAAACTTCCCAACTGGACTGGGATGGAATTCATTGATAAGAACAATTTGTCCATGACTCATGTTGACAAATACTGATCCGGAGATTGATCAAACTTTCTCAATCTAGGTTTACTGGGTGGGGCCGATGTGCGGCGGCGTCGCAGCAGCTCTCATCTACGACTTCCTGCTCTCCCCCAAATATGACGACTTCCCCGAGCGCATGAAGGTCCTGGTCAGCGGCCCAGTGGGCGACTACGACGTTAATGGAGGCAACGAAACCACAACCGTGGAGATGACGTCAAAGTAGTGCCGCTCGACCACTCGCTGTCGAAGCACATGTCCATACTTCTGTAAAAAGCTCTTGAATTTAGTGTAGGATGCCAGTGTTGTTGTGCCCTATATGTTTGAAATACCAATGAGGATTATGGTCATGGGTCAGTTGGTGTCTCATTGTCATTCACTCCTTTGTTTGACCCAGCACACAATTTGTATTCAAACTGACGATCGAACATGAGTCGAGGTGGTGAAACTCTTGACGGAGCAGTGTGTTGAATTTATTTCCCATATCAGTATTCTATGTTGAGCCATGTCTTTTTTTGTATACTTATTTCTACTTTCTTGTATCACTTTTTGTTTCTGATGGATGGTGTATTGTGTGTCCACTCTTGAAATGTCTCTCACTTTTTTAAGTAAATAAAACACTTGTTGTTAACTATTGTTGAGCTGTTGTTATTATATCAAAGATAAATAAATATTAGTGTCAGTCAATATAGAGAAGATGTTTTTTCCCTCTATGAAAACTAAACTTTTAATATTATATATATCAAAAAAAACATTTTTACCTTGTTAAAATAAACAAAATCTAATCGGAAATGTACAGATTCATTCAAGGTCAGACAAACATGTAAGGGCTTCAAGGCAAGGCAAAAATGCTAATGTCCCCACCACCACCTATTTTCAATCCTTTGTGCCTTGTGTGTGCACCCTGCTGCTTCCAAGTTCATGTTCAAGTCCCGAGGTCAACAACAAACTAGTAATGGCCCCACGTTCCCTGAATGTAAACTGGTTTGATAAACACAAAAAAAGCTCCAAGTCAAGTTTGATACAGATCCCCTGAAAGAAACGGAATAATTCACAGATCACATTAGTTGATATTGTGCTTTAATTTGATTTAAATTCCCACAACAGATTTGCAGGTCATCAAATAACTAAGACCCTTTTGTTTCTGACATACCTGTTAAGTAAACCTGTGATCTTTAGACCCCATCGAGGTCTCAAGGTCTGAGGCCCCTGATAGTTTCTCATCCGGTAATCTAGCCTCGGATTTATCTGATAAAAGTGAACAGAGGTCCCCTGTAGAGCTGGAGTCAAATCGTCTGACATATTATCTATTGGTCAACATTTTTCATCTGTGGGATTTTCTCAACTAAACTAAATAATATTCATAATCATACAAATATATAATAAACAAATATTTGAAAACAGCTTTTTATATCATCTTCAATTTGTGTTCTGTTTATTTTTATCTTGTATATATGTATGGATTCATATATATATATATACACTATATTGCCAAAAGTATTGGGTCACCTGCCTTGACTCGCATATGAAGTAACATCTCATTCTTAATCCATGGGGTTTAATATGACGTCGGTCCACCCTTTGCAGCAATAACAGCTTCAACTCTTCTGGGAAGGCTGTCTACAAGGATTAGGAGTGTCTTCATGGGAATTTTTGACCATTCTTCCAGAAGCGTATTTGTGAAATCACACACTGATGTTGGACAAGAAGGCCTGGCTCTCAGTCTCTGTTCTAATTCATCCCAAAGGTGTTCTATCGGGTTGCGGCCAGGACTCTGTGCAGGCCAGTCAAGTTCATCCTTGTTTTGTGCACTGGTGCATAGTCATGTTGGAACAGAAAGGGGCCATCCCCAAACTGAACACTCGGATATTGATACTTTTGGCAATATAGTGCACTATATACATTATATACACATTTGGATGGGCGAGTGAATACTTTTGACAACTTTGTGGGAACAGTTTGGGGATGGCCCCTTCCTGTTCCAACATGACTGTGCACCAGTGCACAAAACAAGGTCCATAGAGACATGGATGAGAGAGTTTGGTGTGGATGAACTTAACTTGACTGGCCTGCACAGAGTCCTGATCTCAACCTGATAGAACACCTTTGGGATGAATTAGAGTGGAGACTGAGAGCCAGGCCTTCTTGTCCAACATCAGTGTCTGACCTCACAAATACGCTTCTGGAAGAATGGTCAAAAATTCCCATGAAGACACTCCTAATCCTTGTAGACAGCCTTCCCAGAAGAGTTGAAGCTGTTATAGCTGCAAAGGGTGGACCGACGTCATATTAAACCCTATGGATTAAGAATGAGATGTCACTTAAGTTCATATGCGAGTTAAGGCAGGTGACCCAATACTTTTGGCTATATAGTGTATATATAGTTGTAAATACGATGTCTTGTACCTGCTTTGTCTCTGTGATGTGCATTTGTGTAATCAATTTAATTGCTGCTGTAGGACTACAGTTGAATTTTGGGGATGAATGCAGTAATCTATCCATTTAAATCTGTGTTACTGATGTTATCAGGTTGATTCAATCACAGGAGTTTCGCCCTTTAATCGTAGACCTACATGTTAAAAAAACTTAAATGTTGCATGTGTGTGTCTCTATACAGCAGTGGCTGGTAAAGACTATGGATCTGAAAATGTCTTAGTATCTGGTCAACCTTCAAACTTGTGAATCTGTTTTCCAAACTGGACATCACACCTCGTCCAGGATTTCCACAAAATCACATATTTTACAGCTTGTTCTCGATACTGTCGCATTATAACAGGATTTGTCACTTTATTTATTTTACTTTTTTGATATCTCTGTTTTAAATTTCTAAACATATTAATTTTTTTATATTTTTATCCTATTTTACTGTCTGTTTCTTAGCTACTTTACAGTCTTAATTCACTAGGCTTGCACACACAAAATGTCATTATATTTTTACAGTGACAATAAAGATTTGTTTTTGTTTAAAGACGCTCACTCAACTTGAATTTTTACATATTCCCCAACTTGTCATCAATCTATTCTCCCTCTCACTTATTTTGCCTTCTTCTTCATCCACCTTCCATAAAATGTAAAACAAAAAATCTCCCAAATATTGCAGGGTGAGAACAGATACGTACACTTGTTTTCCAAAAGGAAAGGAGCAACAGTTTTCTATGATCTCAGTATCATGAGGTATTTCAAAGTTTGCATTGGCGCTCAGCCTGTTTTTCAAGATAGCAGCAGCAATTTTCAAAGAATTTCATGTCCTTATTTCATGGTGTTTTAAATGATTTGCTTCAGCTTCTCCTCCCTGTCTTACGCCTGTTAGATCAGAACATATTTTATATTAATGCCAAGTTTTTTTATTTTAGAAAATATATAACCTGTGTGAATCAGCTCAGGTCTTACAAATGAAATTATCTAGAGTATTTATAGCTGCTGTGTTGATCCATCTTTCTTCAGTTAAAATATTTGTTGTGTTTCTAAACAGACTCTGGATGAAGAGCTTGTGAAAAGACGAATCATATTGGACTCAGTGAAAATCTCATTTACAACCATTCAGACAATGTGATGTGATGTTTTTCTGGGGTCATGCTTTCTGTTTTTCACCATGATATGATTTCATGTTTTCACTCGTCTCCAGCAACTGGAAGGGAAAAACCTTTGAAGCTGTGAGCACCATTTAACTCGGCTTAACAGAGCAGCAAACATATTGATTATATACTTGACTTGCTTCCATTTCTGCGTTAATAAATGCTCAGGGTTCATCCTATAATTTTGAGTCCAATACTCTCAGGACAGGCCACCTGCATCACTATGTTATTTATGTCTCTGTGGGAAGACGAGATTTGGGGGATGAGTCATGTCTGTGTCGTATTTACATGTGAAAGACAGGAGGTGGGGGGGGCATCATGGGTGAGTGGAGGCCACTCACGTGAGGAGGTGGTCTTACTGAACAAGGGGTACAAGAGGGGTTTGCTGGGATCTTAGACTTTCCTCAACTACAATCCAACGCCTTTTCTTAATCTCTGACTAATCTGCTGGACTAAAATAAGTCACACTTAATTTTCTTTTCAACAAAGGAATGTTGCCCTGTACTGGTGAGTTTTCAACCAACAGAGCGGCTCCTGCTCTAAAGGTTAGAAAACGTGATCTTTGTCCTTCCTGTCAGTTCTCTGCATCATTACTCCTCCTCCATCCTGCTCTCCTGACATAATGAATCCTCTTCTCCCACTTATACTGTCATCTCTGTCTTGTAAATGTTTTTTGTACTCTATGGTGTAGAAACTATCTCATGCAAGTTTCAGATGCATGATAGAAAAAGCTTTCCAATCTAAAAAAATAGACATAAACCAAACACTGAATTAAATGAATCAGGGAATATTTGGCAAAAAGGTCCAAAAAGATATAAGATATTGAATGTGACCCTTTGACAAGTCTCTTTTCTCTATTTCTGACAAGAAGACAGCCTGTCAGCTCTTTCACAGAGAAAAGGCCTGTTTCAATGTCATGGATTCTAAAGGTCCCATTTCCTCCTTACAGTGGCATATGACTGATGTTCACTTCAATGCAGCCGACCCTGCATGGCACAATGGAGTAAGTAGATGGAAAGATAAGGCAACCATTTACAAAGACTTGGGCAAAAAGCTGTGGGGCCGTGAGTGTCCTTCACACATCTGATAGACGTCCTTCACATGTCCAACATCTCTTCTGCCTGAAATTACTTTATCAAACATATATTATAGAACAGATTATATTCCATATACAACTAGAATGGGCAACAGCCCCTTTATGAAACTAGATTCATATTTTTTATATGGATTTGCTGCACATCATCTTTTTTTAATCAAGACCCATAAATTATTCTCTGAGAAATCACGGAAAATTTGGGAAAACACCTCTCATCAACGATCTCTTCTCTGACTCATCCTTCAAACACGTTTCGTTGTGATCATTCCAGCGGTTTTTGCGTAGCCCTAGTAACTATCAGATGCAGATGAAAACATAACTTCCTTGGCATCAGAGGCTTTTTAGGGTTCAATGTCTGGAGCTGGGGATGGAAGCAGCTGTTTAGTGGAAGATCCACTGAGCTGCAGTCATCCTTCTGTTAAAGGTTCAGTGTGTAGAATTTAGTGACATCTAGCGGCGAATTCGCATGTTGCAGCTGAATACCCCTCACCTCACCCTCCCCTTCCATACATAAAAAAAAGAACCTATGGTAGACTTCAGTTGTCTCAAACTCTAAACTCTAAAACTCAGACAGTGTTTAGTTTGTCAAGTCTGGGCTACTATAAAAACATGGCGACCTGTGTAGAGAGAACCTGCTCCAGAAGTAAATATAAAGTATTTAAATATAAAGGGCCCATTCTATGGTGATTTCACGCACTGAGCCTTTATTTATGCACTAAAACCTTAACCTGATCTGATCTGATTAATTTACAAAAGCACACTTCCATCATTTAACACATTTCAATGGGACATGTTTTCTAAATTATTCAGTTGACTCTTCATCTGACACAAACCAGCAGTGTGTTGTATTCTCCCATGACTGTAGCAGCAGCAGGGTTTTCTGTTACAGCAGAGAAGCAGTGAGCAGAGGAGTCGTGTTGGAGGTCGCTCTCACTGGCTGAAACACGCATCTCTCAGCTGCTTCTAATCAGGCCTGATTCTTTAAAGCCTGCACTCACTTTATGAACGTCACTCACTACATTTCAGTTTGGCTGCTCGTGCAGCCAAAGTGAATTTTGTGCTGTTTAACCAGACTCTCTCTAGCATGAGGTTATGTGAGTAGCCATGTCAGAAATTAAAACATGGGCATTCTGGAGGGCCTTCCTCGCAGAGGCTCTGGGAATGACCATCTTCGTCTTCATCGGCCTCTCGGCTGCGATAGGGGACAGGAATAATACGTACCCTGACCAGGAGCTAAAAGTGGCATTTGCTTTTGGCCTTGCCATTGCTACATTAGCCCAGTGTATAGGTCACATTAGCGGTGCCCACCTGAATCCTGCCATCACCCTGGGCCTCCTGGTCAGCTGTCAGATGAGTATCCTCAGGGCCCTGTTCTACATAATAGCTCAGGTTTTGGGAGCGGTGGCCGGCAGTGCCATTGTGTACGGTATCAGGCCAGAAGCCACAGATTCCCTCGGTGTTAACAAGGTGAGGAGGAACCTTGTGTGCTCGCAGTTTTTCCTGTGTAACGCTCCTGTGACATTTGGATCTTCACTTGAGTGGCATTTGGGGAATTGCCTGCATCCTAATCTAGATTGTCTGTGAAAGCCAGACACTCATGACCTGAAGTTTTCTCTTCTTGTCTCGAAGACTTCCTCATTTGCAAATTGCAAGTGACAGGTTGTTCAATTGCAATGTCAGATTTTAATTATCAATGATTTGTAGCTGTCATGCAACAAAGGCAAAGTCCCTCTCTCTTCAAGGACTGTTTATAATCCTTATCAGTGATTTACATTCTGTTTTATTGTGTGTAATTAGCACCAGTTTTACGTTTTTAAGTCATTTTTCATAATGGTAGAGTTTCATAAATGGAAGCAAAATAATCTCAATTGTGTACTTGTGGACAACAGAGGCGCGTGAACAGTGGTGTGTTTCCTCTTTGCAGCTAAATGGGGTCACCCCAAGTCAAGGTTTTGCCATTGAATTCCTGCTCACGCTCCAGCTCGTCCTGTGCGTGCTCGCAGTCACCGACAAAAGACGCAACGTAGGTGGGTTTGCACCTCTGTCCATCGGGCTCTCCGTGGGGCTGGGACACCTCGCTGGGGTGAGTGCATGAAAACGTTCCCCTTCCTCATTCATTTGTTAGATGGGTTTCTCCGTCTTCCTGTGGCCTGATACAATAGATGTGCGTAGGAAGAACTGGCTGTAAATCAGGCTCGTGTGTAATCTGCTGATGTACAGCCAGAGAGGCAAGCAGTGTTTTCCTCTGATATGGGTTTACAGGTCCGCTACACAGGATGCGGCATCAATCCAGCTCGATCCTTTGGGCCTTCGGTTATACTGAAGTCTTTTGATGATCATTGGGTACGTGAAGCTGGAAATCAAATATTTAGTAAGTGGTTTGTTTTCAGGAGTTATTGAAACAGGGTCGCGCTTGTCCTGCTCTTCTTTTCTCAGGTATTCTGGTTGGGACCGATGAGTGCTGGTGTGGCGGCAGCTCTTCTGTACAATTATCTCCTGACCACCAGGGACGAGCCCTTCAGTGAAAAAACAAGAGCCCTGTTCTGCAGCGGCTCCTCAGGGGACAATGACACTCAGGAGCCGCTTCTGGAGAACTTTGAGGATGTGAAAAGGTCAAAGAGGCCAGCAGAAGTCTGAAATGGACTTTATTGTTGTGTACTGCTTATTTGTGTCAGATAAAATATATTTTTTCCAACTTCTTGTGCATCTTTTTCTTGGTTCATCTCTTCTCTCCTCCCCCCTCTGCACACAAACCCCTCCACTATAAATACTGAAGTAGGTGACATGTTGGGGTTTCTCACAGCAGACGTGTTAGGAGCAGACATGAGGGAAATAAGAACCTTGTTGTTCTGGCGGGCCGTGGCTGCAGAGTTTCTCGGTATGTTGCTGTTCATATTCGTCGGCTTGTCGGCCATCATCGGGAAGGGCGAGAGCGGCTTTCGCGAGGAGAATGTTGCTCAGGAGCTGAAGGTCTCGCTGGCCTTCGCCCTGGCCATCACCACCCTGGTTCAGAGTTTGGGGCACGTCAGTGGAGCTCACCTGAACCCTGCAGTCACGCTGGGCCTGCTGGCCAGCTGCCAGATCAGCGCCCTCAGGTGTGTGTTCTACATCCTGGCACAGATGCTCGGGGCAGTTGCAGCGAGCGCAATAGTGAATGGATACAGACATAAAGATTCTCTTGGGGTTAACCAGGTAAAGACTTTAATTTGTAAACCAATGCAATCATTGTGATTGAGTCCAACTTTTAGCCTTCAGCTGCAGTTAACTGTCTTTTTCAGCTAAATAATGTGACTGCAGGACAAGGCTTTGCCATCGAGTTCCTCGCCACCCTTCAGCTGGTGCTGTGTGTGATCGCTGTGACTGATAAGCGACAGAGTCATGCCAAAGGCTTTGCACCGCTGGCTATCGGGCTGTCAGTGGGGCTCGGTCACTTTGCAGCTGTAAGTGAGGCACACTCCTGTAATTCTGTTAAATCTGTAAAATTTTTGTTGCAGCAATTTTGACCAACAGCAGATTAATCCTGAAGTGTCTAATTTCAAGAACCATATAGCAGAGGGCTCATGAGAATACAATTTTGACTTTTTTTTGTTTTCTAGAAAACCCTTTTCAATGTGGTAAAAAACATTTCCCCTTCAGTCTAAATATTAAGGACACTGTTTTCCTGTGTTTAGAGAGTGTGTTGGTGTTAATGATTCAAGGTCCTTTTCTCCCCCCCCTCACTGCTACATTACATCATTTCGCTGTGTGTGAGTGCATGTAGCTGATGTGCCAGCAGTTCATTGAGCAAGTACAACAAATCTCAATTGCAACGGCAGCTACACCCGTTTCATAAAGTTAAATGTGAATTAGCAGCGTCAACTTTGATAAATGTCTGGCAGCTGCTCTCCTAGCAAAATATGAAAAGTTGCAATGAGTTACTGTGTCGATCACTGGTGCCAAAACTGAATTAAATAAAGGTCACGATAGAGGACTGTATTTTAAGGGGTGACTGTATTTTCTGTATTTATTTTTCCACTGTCACTTACTTTGTTAAAAAAAATTCTTACAGATAAGTTTCACTGGATGTGGCATCAATCCTGCTCGCTCCTTTGGCCCGGCTGTAATTCGTAGTCAAATGAAAGACCACTGGGTAATGTCAGCAAACACTTGAAAAGCATTTTGTGTTGTTTTTTTTGTCAAAAGACAAATATAACTTCCTTTATTCCAGGTTTACTGGCTGGGCCCGATGAGCGGAGGAATGGCAGCTTCTCTTATCTACGATTTCCTCCTGTTCCCACGAACACCAAACTTGAGAACTCGCACATACGTCCTGCTTCACGGTGCGCAAGATGAAAACGCTGCCATTGAAACAACTGGGGAGGACAACGGCAGCCCGGGGCCGAGTCAGTGGCCGAAACAATAAAGAGCATGAAACATTTTAACTTTTCTGGCTGTCAGCACATTAATTAACAACAAAGATGCTTTTTAAAATTACAGCTGGTTTCATTTTTAATTGTGCAATGTGTTTTTTTTTTATGTCAGTGCATTTCATATAATAAAGCTCCATCCTTTTCATCCGATGTCTGTGTTTTCTTATGAAACTATTTCCCAAATGGTGAAGGTCAAATCAAAGTTGACATATTCCTAGTTTATATTGCACAAATACCAGAAAATGTTTAGAGCTGAATGACCTTGACATTAGTTTCTTTTAAACCTACTGTGTACAGTATCATTCTATTCAATGTGTTTGGCACCGGTCCCAAACATCTCGACTGTAAAACAACACAAGGATGTGGATCAGCTAATTACGCAAGAACCTTTAGATTCTCTTTGAGAAAAAGCATGATTAGACAAGATGAGGCCATCATGGAGATTTCCTGTTTGGCTGTATCACAAGAATGTCTTTCCAATCTACGCACACGGCCCGTCTCACATCCCATTTTATGGGTTATGAGCAATTGACGGTCCCCTAACCCTGGGCTAATCATTGAATAACCATCAAATGACTTCAAACCCGACAACCCAACAGAGAGGCTACAGGTCCGAGGGCAATCCAGCCAAGGTTGTGAAAGTATACTTGCAAGGTATTGTGAGCTAATCAGAGGCTGCATGGCCGCTGCGGTTGGATGCACAACCCCTGGTTGTGCATTGCCGTTATTCTCCTCGGCGTGAGATGATCATTAACAAAATGTCAGAGTCCCAAATAATTTTACGATGTCCTGTGAAGGAGGAAGTAAAGGTGTATCTTTATATTGTCCAACTTCCACTCGCTGCCAAACAGCTGAAGGCAGGTGAAATCCATAAAGGAAAATCACTCTGATTTACTGAAGCACAACACTAGAGTCAATGGTAAATAGTTTGTATGTGTTTAGCACTTTTCTAGTCATGCTGACCACTCAAAGTGCTTTACAGGTTATTGCCACTCACCCATTTACACACACATTCATACAGTGCATCTGCAGAACTTTTTCTATCAGTGGTAATTTAGGGTTCAGTGTCTTGCCTAAGGGCACTTCGGCATAGCAGATTTGGAAGACTGGGATCAAACAGCTGTTCCATTATGAAACCACATCTAATTCAATACATCTGGATTTTGGGGGGATTTGCACTAAAATGCTCACACTGATAAATATCAGTTCCCTAAACATGTGAAGCTCCACAAAGTATTCGCTGAGAAATCAACAACACTGTTGAAAAGTGCCTCACCCAGAGTAGATTATATTCCATGTGTATGAATTGTTCTCAGTCGAGCTCACACCACCACCAAGGCCCAACAGTCAACCTCAATTAGATAACGCTGCACCAGCTGGCACGCACTCACACGATTTCTGCTTTCATCAAGATCCATGAATTATTATCCGAGAAATCAATGAAAATGTTGAAACACGCCCTATCTCACAATGTCAAAGAAAGTGAAAAAAACAATCCTTGATCCGCCCCGTGATCTGGATCCGGACCCAAATGTAATGGGTTCCACTTTGGGTCATGCCCCACCCCTCCACAAAGTGTCATGGAAATTGTTTATGCTGACAAACAACGCAGATGAAAACACAAGCTCATTGGCAGAGGTAATAAATCCAACAGACTGAGATGGTGATGGCGTGAGCAAAGGGAAGCTGCTGTATAAACCTAGAGCCTGAAATAAATCAACAAGTTATTTCTTTAATTGCAAATGGCTGACTCCGATTCTTCTACACTCAGTCTATACGTCTTTCTCTAAGTCCCTTGAAAGTTTTGCTCTGGTGTATGTTACCACAGCTCTGTTAGTGTTCTTCGTCATGAACCTGCTCAGGTGCACGTGTAAATGTATCCATGAATTATAGCTGATGGGACTATCTCACTTATACGAATCAACATTTCTTCACATTATTTTTTTTTATGGTGGAATCTCAGAGGCCGGTCCAAAAATCTCCCTCCTTTGTGTGTTTAACCTCTGAGGGCAGAGCATTGTGTTTCGCCTCTTGTTTTGAAGTTTGTCCTCGACAACACAGACAATGCTCTTTTTGTTGCCCCTCACTCATTTTGTCTGCGAGTGTCCTCCGTCAAATTATTTGGCTCTCGTGTTGAGGCTTGATTATTCCATGATTTGGCACCGGGGCGTTGTGCTCTCATTATATTTATTCAGACAGAATAAACAGCTGAGGTCCAACTATTTTAAGTGATTTTGGAGTTCACATATAATATTCATCTCGATAAAATCTTCTATTCATTAGACTTCTGAAGAGTCAGGTTCTGTCATTAAAAAAACAGAGTCACTTAGTTTGACTTTAGAAATTATAGGAACACAATGAGAAATGAAAAAATATTTTTACTGTGATGGACAGTAAAAATCACAAATGACTTGATCCTGACAAATATTGTCAAAGCCTGATAAATAAAAAATAAAGCAAGATTATCAAAACATGTGACAGATTAAGTACAGTAGCACCATGAAATTATTCAAAAATAAAACTAGAGGCCTGTTCTTGCAGGTTTATGTAATTAGTAGGAATAAATTGGGTCACACTCCCAGTTTCATTGTAAGAAGCAAAGCATGTGAGGAACATCTACAACTGAAAGACTGATTGCATTTAACCGTAATCTTAACGCCACTGCTGGCCCTCTTCACCCCGTCTGCACATACTGACTGATACTGGGGGCTCCTATCTGCAACCGGAGAGCGACCCACCACGCTCACTCCCTATCTGCTTTTCGTCAGTTTTTGGCAAATGTTCAGCGAGGGCCGTGTCAGAAGAGGGAAGCTGCGGGGAGGCACAGTTAGATATCTGGTTGAAAAGTGCGTATGAGAAACGAGGTGCCAGTCAAAACTGCAGAGTAAAACATTTCTCGCTTCCCCTTTTTACGACCGCAGAAATCACACAGACGTGATGAAAATGAGACCTCAGCTCTTTTTAAGTGACAGCACTGGCCTATATTTTCACAGGTTTAATGTTTTTCTCCAAACATCAGCACCACACCTATAGGTTCAGTTAACAGCCATCATAAGGGCACGGCTGTAAACACTCGTCACAGGGTTCAGAGGCTGAAGGATCCCACTGCTGCAAACTACTTCAGAGGTCCTGACCCGTGAAACTGCCTCTAAACATGGATCAGACCGGGCCAAAGTGTTCACATTGGTTCTGTCAAATGTAAACCAAAGGGTCATCACCAAAATCCACAACAACTAAATTAACCCTATAAATACTATCCATGTTTTTAAAGGTTTGTTTACATAAGTAATGTTTGGAAATAGATCATTGGAACAGGGTCATATTTTCATAATTGCCCACTAAATGATAATTAAATCAATCACATATGTGCACAGACCTTGAACCCATGTCAAAAAATAATTCACCGCTTGGACCTTTAATGATTGATGTCACATTGTTACGCCTCATTGGTTTTTATGGGCTGTGTGACATTGTTGAACAGTAGATCCCATCTATGAATTCAGCCGTGCAGCTCAGTGGTTGTACACTGGTTGCATCATAAGCACGAAGGACACACGTAGTCAAACACGATCGGACCAATAATTCTGAAGTAAAAGAAATATTCTCTACGATTGTAAAAATAATTTTAAACAAATCCATCAAATGAGTAAGAGGAGTAAGACAGACGGACTTCTTGTCATGTACATATTCAGAAATTGTATTTTCATACAATTTGAAATGCTACAGGGTTTAATACCAGGTGGATTTCTGGTTTATCCTGCCATGGTACAGAACACACACACACACACACACACACACACACACACACACACACACACACACACACACACACACATACATTAACACAAACACACACACGCACATACATTAACACACACAGACACACACACACGCATGTGTCTTTTCACTATAGTGGGCAAACACTGTGCAACACTGACGCCCTCTGGTCTACACTAGATTGAGGCCTGTTAGTTCACAGTCACTTTAATGGTCTCATCTGCAGTTATATCATCAACAAACATCATTACATACAAAACATTCTTTTTTTTAATGAATCTTGTTGAAATGTTGAGGAGCAGATTCAACTGTAACACACAGCATTTAAAGTCATTGTTCATCTCCTGTTTGTGTGAATCATGTCTTTTTTGCACATGGAGCTATTTTACTTTTAAACCTTTTGGTTTTTGAAGGACATTATTTCACTTTTTTGCTCCAGAGTATCTTAAGAACTAAGTTTTTCAAGGATTCAAGGAGTTTTTATTGTCATAACCGCCACATGTACAACATACAGTGGAAACGAAATTTGCATCAACAGGCTAAATGGTGCGAGAACTGTGTTTGTATAAAACTTTTTCTGAAGAAACATTTTATAAGCTTCTGTTTTGTTTGTTTTTTATAACACATCCACGTTCACACAGTTTCTCAATGATTCAGTCTCTTGAATGTCCCTGAATGCACCTAAACGCAGCTCATTTCTCCTGACTGCTACTGAACGCACCCGTCCCAACCTGGAAGCAGTTCAGTGGCACTTCCGGTTTTAAATGTGCAAAGATGTCGACGTCTTTATTCAATTTTGTCGAAGCCAGAGACAAGTTTACGGTGAGAAACGGCGGAATTGTCATTGTTGTTATTTGGACATTGAAGTCGGTGATTTTAATCACAGCGGGAAGACAAACACGTCGCCGCAGCTTCATGCTAGCTCCTGCTGTTATTAGCAGATGCTAAGCTAAGCTTTAGCCTCGCTCTTTAACAATGAATTTTCCGTTTTAAACATGTTTCTTCTTCTTCTTCTTTCTTTCTCTCTCTCTTTCTCTCTCTCTCTCTCTCTCCTTCAGGCCTCGGCCGGATTTGCTCTGACTGGTAAAACCAGCAAACCTCTGATAAACGCGTTCAACCAGATCCCCGGCAAGTAAGTGACATGTAGTTAGCATCTGTGTCAACATCTGTGTTAACGTGTGATGGAAACAGTTCTCTGACTTCATGGATTTAGTGTTAAAGTCTGTTTGTGTCTCTCTTGTTTCAGTGAAGCGGAAAAGAAAACCACCCTGGACCAGGCTCTGAGGGGGGTTCTGGGTGATCAGATTGTAAGTACATCAGTGTTTGTTTACCTCAGTAAACCTGGTTGAGTCGATCTGGCTCCCTGTGGAACATTAGAGTCTGACTGAAGTGTCTGTCTGCAGGTTGAGCAGAAGGCGATCTGTGACGACTACCTGTCTCTCATCTACCTCAGCATTGATGGCGTCAAAGAGGGTATGTTCCTCCTCCAGGTGACTTACAGGTGTCATGTGTGGTGACGTTACACACTGGAAGTATGAATGATGAAGCAGCTCATGTTCCAAAGAAAGATAAATCCTCGCTGTATATACCTCTGCAGCGCTTTCTACACAAAATCAGAACGGACAGACAGATAAATAGGCTTCTACAAAACAGTCAAACACAAGAGCATAAGAATAATAAATGGTTAAAATGAGTGAGGAATAAGTTCCCTGCAGTGAGATAAAGGTCTAGTCACCAGAACTACAAAGCTGCGCTGTAATGAAGCATGTGCTAATGGAGATATTGACGATACAGATATTAAGTATAAGGAGATTGAAAGACGCATGTAACCGAGGCAGAGTATTGAAGCCAAATATAAATAAAGATTTAAAGATAAGTGAATTAGACTGAAATAACCTTTAAAATGATGGAGCTTTTGTTTCCCTCTGTTTTGCAGGTATCTGCTCTGCTACGACACCCTTCATTCTACTGGGGGACGTTTTAGATTGTCTCCCTCTCGACCAGTGTGACAAAATCTTCTCCTTTGTGGAGGATAACGTCTCCACCTGGAAATCGGTAAAAAAAGCTTCATCCTCTCAGTGAAGGTGGTTGAAGTATTTTCCCGACATAATGCAGATCGTTTCATCATCACCTTCTCTCCTTCCTCCCAGAACTCCTTTTATTCGGCTGGGAAGAACTACTTGTTGAGGATGTGCAACGGTAACGATCTTGTTCGTTGAAAAGACTTTAATATTTAAGTGATGTAACTGTTTGTAACACACCTCTCCACCTGTGCAGATCTTTTGAGGAGGCTGTCCAAATCTCAGAATACAGTGTTTTGTGGGCGGATCCAGCTTTTCCTGGCACGCCTCTTCCCTCTGTCTGAGAAATCAGGTAAAAACAGCAACATCTGTCTTTTGTGTTTGAACAAATACAAAAAACAAAACCGTTCAGAGATGCTTTTAACAAAAAGTAGTTAATTGTGTTTGGTAACCATGTTTTTTTATCTTCTCTTATCGGCACGTTTGTGTTTTTTCCAGGTCTCAATCTACAGAGCCAGTTTAATCTGGACAATGTGACTGTTTTTAATAAAAGCGAACAAGACAGCACTCTCGGCCAGAAGGTAAAGTGCCACTAACTGATAGTGATTGTCAACATTTTGAAGCTAATCTTGAAATTCACTTGAATGGTTCGTTATGGCTCCATGTTTGTAGCCTTCTGAAGAAAAGGAAGATGGCATGGAGGTGGAGGAAGGAGAAATGGGAGAGGATGATGCTCCTGCACCATGGTCAGTTCAAGTTCGTCTCTAAAGTACACACTCAAATTTTTGTTTTCTGTGTTTTAAGTTAATTAAAACTGAATGAAATATTGTTTTCAGTTCCATTCCGATCGACTACAACTTGTACAGGAAGTTCTGGACGCTGCAGGACTACTTCAGAAACCCTGTGCAGTGCTATGAGAAATTCTCATGGATGACATTCCTAAAGGTAAACACCTGATTACAAAAGCAGAGAGGGTTGTCCTCCCTTGCTCTCTGTCAGATTATATCAAACACCGAAACAATCCCGACTCACTACCGATGTCAACTTCTATGTGTCCTGCTCAGTACTCAGATGAGACCTTGGCAGTATTCAAGAGCTACAAGCTGGATGACATGCAGGCCTCTAAGAGGAAACTAGAGGAGCTGAGAGCATCTGGAGGAGAACACGTCTACTTTGCCAAGTTCCTCACAAGCGAGAAGGTAAGAAAATCTTTTTGTACCCTGGTGATCATTGCATTTTGTGCTGTTTTATTCAGCTGTGAGCCTGGAAGCACTGGATGACATATTACTAATAAGACCTGACATGTCAGATGTCAGTTGTGTTGGAGGATGAAAGAAGGATGATCTCACACTAACATGGGTCTTACATGTCCTCCTCCTTTCTTCTCTCCTCAGCTGATGGATTTGCAGCTTAGTGACAGTAACTTTAGACGACACATTCTGCTTCAGTACCTCATTCTCTTCCAGTACTTGAAGGGTCAGGTCAAATTCAAAAGGTGAGACATTCCTCTGTTAATGTACGACATTAAACAAACTTCAGTTTGTGTGTTTTAACAAAGGAGAAACATCTGTTGCTGTGGATTCATATTTTGTGTCTCTGTGGTCGTGCAGCTCCAGCTGTATGCTGAATGATGACCAGACTGCATGGATAGAGGAGACAACTAAACTGGTTTATCAGGTCAGTCCTGAATCTCATTGACATAGATCAAACAATTAGCTGTTTTAATTCATGAATAAACAAGCCTCACTGTCTTTCATGTGCCTGTTTCTCTGTTAAGCTTTACCTGGATCTTTATAGAGTTACATAGACAGAGAGAGAGGAAACCTGGATCAATCTGTTGACTGATTAATTATTAACTCTGTTTGTAGCTGCTGAAAGAGATCCCTCCTGATGGAGACAAGTTTGGCACCATGTTGGAGGTAAGTCCTGTTCTGAGATGACAGATACATTAAATGCTGGGTTCTCTTACAGGAATGATTCTATCAATGCGTCTCATGTTTCCACAGCACATCCTCAACACAGAGGACAACTGGAACGCCTGGAAAAATGAGGGATGCCCAAGCTTTGTGAAAGAAAGGTACGACAATATAATCATTATACTTTATAATAATATAAAAATTCTCAGCTTGCTAGTGGACATAAATATGTATAATTTTACTTTTGCGTATTTCGATCGCAAGTTTGGTCTTAAATTTAATTTTGAGTAGAATTTAAATGTTTTAAAGTCTTAAATTTAACTAATTTATGGCTGAAAATGCTCTGTTATATAACTGTGTCTTATACATCCATATTTGGTCTCTTATGTCTCCCTTTGAACAGGGTAGTAGATGACAAGCCCAAAAGACCCACACGGAAAAGACAAGCACCAGAAGACTTCCTTGGAAAAGGACCCGACCGCAAGATCTTCATGGGAAAGTATGTTATTAAAAATATAGCTGAGTAGAGCAGAAGGGGAAAAAGTCTGTTTACTTCATTAACTAAAGCTCTTGTATGTTTTGTCAGTGACGAGTTGACTCGACTGTGGAACTTGAACCAGGACAACATGGAAGCCTGCAAGTCAGACAGCAGGTCAGTGGATTATGAAACTAGGTTACAGTTCTCCTCTACATCTGCATTCACCCTTTAGTATGAATTACATTTTCTGTTTGATTATTCTTTCAGAGAGTTCATGCCGTCGCTGGATGAATTCTTTGCAGAAGCCATTGAACAGGCCGACCCCGCTAACATGGTGGAGGAAGAGTACAAGTACGTTGGCTTAGTCACAAGTTGTCAGAACTTTAGAAAAATCCTATTTGCTAGAATAATGACGTGTAACAGTCCATTATCTTTGGGGCTTTATTTTCAGTTTCCTCTCTGCAGCCATTAAGTTTTCTTCTCGTCAATCTTTGCAGGGTTGTTCGGAACGCAAACTACGGCTGGCGTGCTCTGAGGCTGCTGTCCAGGAGAAGTCCGCACTTCTTTCAACCGACTAACCAGAAGTTCAAGAGCCAGGCGGACTACCTGGACACCATGGTCAGCAAGCTGGCCAAAGAGCTGCCGGTGAGGATTTTACTTCTAAAAAAAAAACAGTGTTCATGATTATACCAACACTACGTGATGCCCACAATAACTGTTGGCTAATATCCTGACTCTTGATTCCATGCAGAAGGACATCCCTTCTGAAGAGATCAAGACGGGAGAAGAGGATGACGACGATAATGGAGACAATCTTCTCAAGGACAGCAACGACAGTGAGTTCCAATTATCGCTCATTTACTGATTCCTCACAACCGCTAATCAATTTCAACATCCCGACAAGCATCCTCAGCTCTTTGACCTAATTTTTAAGGACGTAGTTATGATGATATCACCTCATTTTAATGTCTTTCTTCCAGGTCCGAGCATACAGAGCAAGATTGTGACAAACCAGCAAATGGACGACATTGCAGCCAAACTTGGCGCTCAGTGGAAGACGCTGGCTACTCATCTGGAGATGAAGGCAGCCGAGTTGCGGGAGATTGAAACGGACAGCGAAGACGTGGACATGCAGGCCAAACTACTGCTCGTCGCCTGGCAGGACAGAGAGGGGACACAAGCTACTGTGGAGACCCTGATCTCCGCTCTGAACGCAGCCGGGTTCTCTCAGATTGCAGACAGCCTCAATGAGGCCTGAAGTTCACTTCAATGAATACTTCAGTTTTACTGTTGCAGCCGTTTTGTACCAAAAATTAGATGGAAATTTTTGTATGTAGCTGAACTGTTTTTTCACTGTAGAAAAGCTAATAAATGTTTTATTAAAAAAACCAAACATTTGACTTCAGTCCATTCTCACATAAAACAGTCACTTCTGTTTGGTATAACAGTTTATTTTCATCACCTCTGGAAAGCAGTCAGTCAATAACTTATTACAGAGTGCTGATGGTTGGGTCTTACACTGTGGCGGGACACGGAGAAACAAAGTGAAGCACAGCGTTTTAAAGTCTAATCAGTGTCAGCGAGAACAATGTTCAAGGCTCATTGAGTAAAACCGTCACGGTTAAATCTCAAATCTTTAAATGCACACAGTTCACCACTAGGGTGACCTATCCCCCCCCCCCTCCAAACACACACACATACACACACACTCTCTGTCCCCCAAAAGAGCATTAGTGAAAGTTTTGGCAGAAATAATCTCATCTGTTGAAACATCTGTGAACGCCAGATGATGCGAGCGAAGCACTTGAGAAAAGATCATAGACCGAATATTTGAGAGGGCCGACAGGTGAGCGTTTACAGTGCTGAAGAGAAAATCTCCATGAATACATCTGAGAAGAGAAGAGAAGCCAGAATGTCAAGAACAGCAGCTCGTCGAGGCATTTTTCTTTTTTTTGTACAAGTTGATTAAATGACTGATGAGAATATTTTGCATTTATGACATGAGCACCTCATCAAAGGCTTTAAAAAATATACAATGTGTATAAAACATTTAATGAAACTGCAGAGCTCGACTTCAAAACCTCGTTCAAGGATCCAGTCCAGGGATTGGCTCTCGTCAATCTCCATTTTCAAAGCTCACTATGGTTGAATATTTAACACCAGTTAACAGAATTTGTTTTACAAGCATCTGTGTTGGATACAAAAAAAAAAAGAAAAGTTAACATATCTTTAAAGACACCAGTTTTATTGCACATCTATGCAGACAGTGCTTGGAAATGGCAATTTGTGTGTGTGTTGGATGTTGTCTTTGTCTTCTAGGAAAAATCTTCCACAGCTACTGATCCTCTTCAAGTAATTCCAGCCTCCGGGGGCCGTACAGTAGAACATATGCTATATGCCAGTCTCCGCCTCCAGACAGTCGCAGGATGTCCTCCGGAGACACCACACTCACCTTGTCATCATCGAACTTCACCCACTCATCTGTCAAAGGAAATGGGTCACGTTGCTGAACATCTGGACTCGAGTCACAACAGAAATGTGCCTAGCGTGCAGCCGTAACAACCGTGTGTGTGTGTGTGTGTGTGTGTGTGTGGTTACCTTCTTTCCTTTTGACCCATCCCACATAGTGACCTGATGAGCTGGAGCGGCCTTGGTGTGTCAGCACAGCCTGCAGGTCGTAGTAGCCGCTGTTGTTGGATCCAAGGTCTGGAGAAACATCAGATAAAACCAAATGTAACTTGAAAGAAGAAAATGTACATTTCATTTGTTAATGAAAAATCTAAACATTAATGCAAATATTTCCTGCAGTGTTTCTTCTGTAAAGTACAAGTTTTAATAATAAAGGCAAACATCAGGAAACAAAGCGCAGAGACCAACAATGCAAGAGTTCTGCTAGATACCCAAGTATAAAACTTGGCAGACGTCACACGACTGTTTTGTGACAATGATTTTTAACATGAGGGACTTGCATTCAAAGCAACAGTTTCGGCACTAAAAGAAAACGAGCTATTAATTTATTAAATGTACGACATGTTTCACCTTAAATAACTATTCAGCAGTATTTAAATGTCTGAGTGAACAGAGGACGTCAGTGTTGTGTCTCAACTCACCGTCAGAGAACGAGAAGGGATCGTACTTCACTTCTTTTGCTGCATCTGCCTTCTTCAACAACTGTCGCAAAAACGTATTGTGAGACACTGTGTAGAACCGTCAATACAACTAAAGCAGCAACTTTTCTGCTACCTACTAAACTAGTTAATAAGATGTAAAGTTTTACCTTTTGCTGCTGTTTCTCTAACTTCTTGTCCTCAACTTCCTTAAACTTTGACCTGATTGGCAGCATCTTCTCCTGGACCTCCGCAGTGCACAGCTCATACACATCCAGCATGAGTGGGAACTTGACATCCTTGAAAAGAAGAGACAATATGGCATTGTGTCAGAGCTACAATGCTAATGACTGTGAGCTCTGTCACAAGAGATTTTAGAGAGCGAAGACAAACCTTGAGGACTTTTGCATTGACAGACTCTTTCTCTTTGTAGTAAAATCGAACCATTTGAACAGTCAAGTAGGCAGGGAGGCGGCTGAGTTTTGACTGGAGGAAGAATCCAAAAAACAAGAAGGTAAACAAATCTGAAGGACACAAGATCACATTTTTCAAGTTTCCAAATGGAAGAAAAACTTACAGATTTGATATAAAGGGCATTTCTTTCCAAGGATGGAGACATTTTTGTGATTTCTTCCTGCAGTCTCTGTAAAGTTAAAACAGACTAATTAGACATGAACCCAAAGACACATGAACCACATGTGTCACTGTCTTGTTTACATTTCTTTCTGATTGTCAAACACAACATCCGTAGATTGAAATATCCGACACACGAAAGATGCATGTTAATGTGTAATTCATGAATAATACACATTACTCTGGACACTGAAGAAAGTAGTCAGTGTTGTCTGACACATACCAGCCTGAGTCCTGTTGCGAGGTATTTAACCTCTTGATTGATGAAGCAACTGAGCTGGAGCTGACTTTCCTTGCCCTTAATCGGCTCCTCCTCCTCAGACTCTGTACATTTCATGCTGATCAAGAGAGTTAAAGAAAAAAATCGGACCGAGTGATAATGATGATCCAAACTTTTTCT
Organism: Paralichthys olivaceus; assembly: GCF_024713975.1. Lineage (NCBI taxonomy): Eukaryota > Metazoa > Chordata > Actinopteri > Pleuronectiformes > Paralichthyidae > Paralichthys > Paralichthys olivaceus. The sequence goes on along the minus strand of NC_091108.1, from coordinate 7,612,683 downwards.
TCATTTCAACACAACTAGGATCCGACAAATTGCTCCCAATTATTGGAATGATTCATACTTTTACGATCAAAACCCTCCTGAACCAGGAAATGAAAAGGGCAGACTGCAAGGATACGAAGTTTCAAATTCTACGCCAAAATACTGGTCGATGAAGTTCTTCTTTGAAGAGGCGGAAGCAGCTCCGCTCTCAGTGTCAGTCTTAAGATTGAAAGAAGCATAGTAATTATTAGTAGTAATTTCACAGAACCCTTAATACCTTTTCATTATAAAGAAACACTCTTGTTTACCTCCATGGGAGTCTCTGGCTCTAGGGGCTCCAATTTCTGTTGGAGCACTCTCATCATCTGCAGCCAGCACTCGTTCGCATCCTGAGAACACACACGAAAAGCAAAACAACACAATGAAATGTTTCAGTGAAGCCGTGTTCCTATCAGGGCAAAGTTCTGTCACCACAGACGTGGTTCTTTCGTAGTGGCTGAAAGAGCAACTGCAGCGCTTGGCTCACACATCTGCAACTGGCTGCCATGTTTTAATGTCATGTGAAGTAGTGACATTCTGCAGCACCAGCAAAAGTTATCAACAGCATGTAATGTTTTAAGTCCAGCGTGCAGTAAAGTGCAGCGCCACATTGCACTGAATGAGCATACTGCATGTGTAGGTTCATCGGATGTTGTGGAAGGTAGATCTCCCCGGTTTATACCAAAACAAGTGTGTGTTTGTCACCGGAGTCACAGTATTGCAAAATCCAGGTCATGGGAGAACATGACACCAGTGACGAAGCCGGTAAACTCACCACCCCTCGTAAGGAGAGGAGAACTGGGTGTCTCACCTGCTGGAGGTACTGTCCCTGGTCCCCCTTCTCAGCAAACTGTGGAAAGGCCATATGAAGGAACTGCAGCAAAATAATAGGTGGGAGGCTGGAGGAGGTCTTATCCATGGTCTCATATAAGTCACGAAGGGCTGAGGAGGCAAATATATATTTTGTGTATAAGTACATTGAAGACATTAATGTTAACATGTGATTTCGCTCCGGCTCATACCTGCTGTGATATACTGTGATGGTGCATTTGCCCCTGAGGATCGCAGAGCACCTGAATACCTGCAGAGGGAGAAAGGGGATTTCAGCAGGTCTAGCAATTGCAAAAATAACACCAACAACAAAAGAACAGTCACTGAGAGTAAATAGCTGATACACAAAACCAACCTTCTGAGGGCAGTTTTGAGCTCTGGCACAGAACGCAAACACTGCACGGTGGCGTTCATGTAACAGGTGTTGCCCAAGTTTGTCAGCCCACAAGGCAGCTCCATCTGAAACAGATGGATATGTGATAATGATAAGTTCCATGGTAAAATACAGACAGAATATAAAAGAGAGATTCAATTGTTTTTCTTCTATGTCATTAACCGAGCTTTAATGTACACAGACTTGTTTTTCTGAGTGATGACAATACGTAGAACAGCATGTCACTTGGTTTCAACACACCCTTAAAGTGTTCATACTGCCAAATCATCCCACACCACAGTATTAAAAAAATGTTTGTTACTTAATTTAGGTTTTTAATTAACAGATTTATTTCCAGCGTCCCAGAGTTTCCATTTGTACTGAGTCGCAACAGTGAGTCATTCTGCTAATAAATCAGACGATTACATTTGTGCAGCTTTCACTGAAGCACTTAAGACGCTGGCATCGTTACAGGTAATCAAATCAGTGACTCTCATTCCATTTCGGCTAAGAGGAACTCAGAGGGACAACAGTGCATGTTTCTCCTGAAGAGAAAGGTTTTAATATCAGACTGGATATTATAAAACTTGACTGGTCCCTCATCGTCCTTACATTCAACACAGAAACCTGGTACAACGTCCTCAATAGAAAATCAAGAAAATCATCACTTGTTTCTCCAGTGACATATCTGACTACATTTCAGTCAAAGCGCACAAATGTTAAGGTGATGCAACATGGGTACGTAAGTATATATCTTTATTATTATGTTCTCCACTTGGTAAAAGTGATATTGAGGAAAACACCCTTTAAAAAGCCATGTTAGCGCAGGAAGCAACAATCAACCATGTTTGTTTTAGGCGTACTGGTAATTTTGGGTCTTACTCACCGCTGAGGCCAGCTGCTCCTCAGTCATGTCCTCCACAAACATAGGCCTGACAGCAGGCTCCTCAGGCAGGGCCTCTGCTGAGCCCATCATCAGCAGAGTCATTCCCTACAAACATTAGGGAAACACACTGAAACTTGCTGATGTATTTTTTAAAATGCTATGCCAACCAAGAACTGCCTATTACAGTGTATTCCTCCAAAACTAAGCTTAAATACTCACATTTTTCAGTTTGATGTTTCCCCACTCATCATCCTGGAATTGAAATAACACAGATTAGCTCCTGAAAAACTTTATTCATTTTAATGTCATCAAATCTCATTTTAAAAAAAAAAAGAACAAACCCAATATTGTTTTTAAGTTGTCAAAATTATAGTTACATTTTTCCAAAAGTCTCAATCAATTCCTACAACAGCTGCACCATAGTTTTTAACAAACACTATTCGAGTGAAATACAATTGTACATTTGAAATTGAATTTTTTTGTTTGTTCGTTTTTTTTTTTTTTTTTTGGATCAGTGGATTAATAAATATTTGGTGCTTATTGTGTCATTTGTGGGATGACGACACCAGAACTGTTTCCAGGGGACCCAAGGGGAGGTTATTGAAGTCTGCTACTCCTCGGTGTGATAAATCACTTTTCTGGTTTCCCTGGGAACATTTCCACTGTCGCTTTTGCTATTTGCAGCCATTGTTTTCAGTTTTTGCATGAGTTGGGACTTTTTGCGGCGCATGTGTCGTCACATTGATGAAGTTGTTTTCTTAATCTGCAAGTGTCTTTTCTATTTGCGTGGGTTTTTCTTAATTTGCAGCCAACAGCGAACGACAACCTTTTTCGGTAGGATCAGTTCATCATTAGACCGACTGTTGATTTGGGTGTTTTCACTGCATTTGTTGACAGTGATAAAATAAACTGCCGCCCTTATCCTTCACTGTGAAGAGAAACCCAGTGTTTGATCACTTCAGAACCACAGTCTCGTGTGTTGTTCGGGTAAATACCTTCAGGGTGCCTCCCTTCACCATGACCTTCTGTCTGTCTGGCTGAACTCCTGTCAGGGCGAAGAGCTGAGCCTTGAACACCATGGGAGGCTCCTCAGTGTTCAGCTCGACTGCATCGAACTTCTCTTTGCCCCATTTCACATTGACTGGAGCAGAGACAGTGGAAACAGAAGCACACACATGTCAGATCGACTGTCAACCTGCTGCCATGTACGACACGGCAGCTAAAGCACTGACAGGCTAATAAAGTGAAGGCTAACAAACAGAGCTTTTTCAAAACGGACAATTTACGACCCGGTGCGACATGACTTTTAAAACACACACAAGCTTTCATTTATTTTTTTAAAACGCAAACTCGTTTCTGTTCCAGCATTGTTGTTGTTTCCCCAACTGGCTGCACTGAAAAGCTCACGAACTGTACACTCATGATATGGCTAGCTAGCTTTGTTAGCAATGCTACCCGAGCTAAGAGGCGTGAGTCGGTTATTTTCACGCTGCTTCAGATTTTAGACAGAAACGAGTTAAAGTGACGAGCACAGTGAACCGAGTGACTCCACTGCGACGAGAAACGACGACTTTCCATAACTATGAAAGCCTCCTCAGCTAGCTGGGCTCTCCTCGGCTAACACAGCTACCTGACAGATAGCTAGCTGTTTTCTGGGCTGTGTCAGATTAGCAGTTAGCATAGCCGGCTTCCCACAGCACATCCCGTAAACCCGCAAATAAACAGCAACACGGTCCCGACAGTGTTACGGTGGTTTGTGTTTCTGCTGCGTCCACGTTTTGTTTGTTAACAACTCCACACGTGCCCTAAAGAAGAGCTCACTGCCTGCTACCGTTAGCATGCTAACTGCACATCACGCTACAGCTAGCTAAGCTAACGTAATGTACGCTGCTGCTGCTGCACTTAACAAACACGTGTAAGGATTCGTGGTTTTATCCTGTTTTTCCGTGGCAGTGCGTGTGTTGCGTGGGAGAGAACTCGTACCTGTAAACACCGGCATGTTTGGCAACGATTCACTTCCTCGACTCGTTGTTTTTCTTGTCTCTGTTTCGATCCACCGGGGCGCGAATGGAGACTTTGGCTAATTCTCGGTCTGAACTTCATTCAAACACAATGACGCTGCAACAACACGCTGGGAACTTATCGACGCGCTCTGACATCGACCCGCCGGCCTGCTGCAGACTGCGCACCCAGAGCAGACCAAACACACCCAGAGAGAGTTTGTCCAGATCGTCCAGGACACGATCACAACCAGGGACTGTGAGTAAATATCATGATATATAAATTATACTTTATATACAGTCTATGATATAACACACAACTGTGCATTCTGAGGCTCGGTCACAGTAAAAGCTGCCTGAGCACGTGTGTTCTGTCAAAGGTTTATATCCCATATTGAATTTGACCTATTCCATAAGTTACCCTCTTGTCTTCATTTAGTCTATGCAACATATAAGCAAAAAGCTGAAATAACTTAAAGGTCCAAGTGTGTCAGATGTAGGTGAAAGGATCTATTGACAGAAATTGAATTTAAAATGATCCTCGTGATATTTTCACTTGTGTGCAAACATCTATATTGTAAGAATTGTGGTAGAATGAGCTTTTTATATTTAAATACCTTATATTACATCCAGAATGGGCCTCTCTACGGCCGCCGACATGTTTTTTTTTTTTTTTTACAGTCGTCCAAACTAAACACTTGAGTTTTTATGACAACTGAAGACCGCTGCAGGGTCTCTTCATGTTTGGAGTCTGAGGTGAGGGGGATTCAGCTGCAACTTGCAACGTCACCACTAGATGTCGCCAATTTCTACACACTGAACCTTTAATTCAAGCGAACCAAATTTCCCAAACTTGTGTACATATTTTCCTTAAGTGTGCTGGATCCCCCCTCTTTAAAGTAGATTTAGGCCAATACAGCCTCTTCGGACCTGACATCACGATTTAAAAAAATCCTAAATTAGTAATCAACTTTTGAAATGGTTTAATGTATTAACCTCATGATAAAAATATAACAATGATGGGTATCTGCAGAGAAAACTAGTAAACAATGAATGATACAGATATGTTTATTGACATATCCATCAGTGCGGACTCCAATGCAATTAACCATGCAAATTATCCAAGACAAGAGTAGATCATAGTTCCAGTGCTTTTTTTTTTTTTAACTGAACAAAACGTTACAAATGAAAAGATTGCGGAGGTATTCCATAATCCTCATGTCTCTCTTATTATATACACTGTGGGGGTCTGCATTAACGGGACATTACCGTGTAAGAGACACAACTTGTAATTGTAACAAGGACAATCAATGACACAGGTGGAATCGCTTTGAGTACACATCCCAAAAATTGTCACGATACGAACCGAGTCAGGGGGACTTCGTTTTGACACACTAACTCTACTGCAGTGTGTCCATAAAGAGGTAATCTAATATATATCTTTCATATACTTAAACCAGAGAAAGTGAATTCTGATAAAACCACAAATGTGTGGCGATTTCTTAAAAAAACAGATGATGGAAGAGTTAAGATTTGTCTTGTTTTTGGAGAGAAAAAAAAGAACAAACAAACAGATATGGCAGTAAAATCAATATCCAAACGTTAAGGCACTAGGTGGGCCAAATGCTACACCTGTTTAGTCTTCTACAAATAATTTACAATTCAAACAGTGCAGTTTTACATTTGTTAACTTAATGTTTTCCTTTTGAACCATTTATCTATGAATCAATGTAAGGCAATACATTACAAAAAAAAAAAAAACAAGAAAAAAAATATTACAATGTACCAAATAAACAAAAAAAAAAATCAATTAAGTTTCAGGACTCCTATATGCCATTACAATGGAATATTCCTTATGGCTTGGAGCAATAAAAATAATTATAATAAAAATAATGCATAGATTTAAATGATGATCTTGCATGCTCCTCACTCAATACTCAAAACATCTAATACTTGTGTCCCAATACTCCCTCCCAAACCTGATAAGTGACTCGCAGAGTGATAAGAATAAAGGCAAAAAGGCCAGAGACGTTAGATGAAGGCATCGGTCATTTTTCTTTTTTTCTTTTTTTTCTTGAAGCTGGAAACATATGTATGCTTGCATGTAGCTCGAGTATCCGTCAGGTGGGGAAAGAAATGACAAAATATTTATTTTCCACCCGAGACACAACCACTCACTGCAGATCTGAAATCCCTGTATGACAGTACCTTAAACCAAACACACACTCACAGGAGTCCCAGCAAAACCCCCAGTTTACCTTCTTGTTTCCCTCAGAACTGTCATATGATATGAAACACAGAATGGCTCCAATGACATGAGTCCGTCTATATCGCTGCACCGTCCATGTTTAGTTCCACACAAGTGTGCCATCTTCTGGTAGAAATGGAGAGCTGCAAGTTTGCTGAGTTGAATGATGGTTTTTCTCTTGAAGAAAGGCCTCTGTTTGTCCATGATGCCTGGTTTCTGACATATGTTGCAATTCTCCAGCGCTGTTTTATTTTTTATTGATATATTTTTTTCTTTTCAATGAATTTTCTAAGTAATACAGGTTTCTCCGTTTTTGAGGATGAGGAACGGTTCAGATGGTTAGCTGAAAGAAAGAATAGAGACAGGTGTCCAGTGAAAGGAAGAAAGAAACATCTTAAAGTCGGTTAGTAACCCAACCTGAGTCAACATACAGCAGGAAAGCTTGTTTACAGACACTGCTACACCGTTAACACCTTCTCATCATGTTTGACAGGTATTTAAAAATCCTTAAAGTGGACCATTCTAACCAGAGTTGTACAGTAAGTCTATTAAGTTAGTTACTGAACCCAACAACACATTAGTGCCAATTAGAAAAACAAGAATCCAGAGTGTCAACTGGAAAGATCCCAGCTGTCAAACAACCAACCAACCAATCAGGAAGTGTCTCGTGTTAGAAGCACCCGGTAACACAATTAATAAATAGACAAGTTTAATGCTGGAGACAAAAGTCTTAAAAAAAAAAAAGAAAAAAAAGAAATCAACACTTTCTGAAGAAGTTCCTGTCAACAAGTGCTGGATGTTGTGTCTGCTGCTTGGAGGCTGGACTGCGCTCTGCTACAACACAGGAGACAAACAGCAGGTCATGTGACTGAGTCGACCACATCTCAGCCCTCCAGACGGGCTAAAATAAGATTTGTGACCTCAGCACACCCTCACTTAACGGCCAATACAACAGTGCTTTATGTAGGTCATGCAGTTAGCTGTAACTATTTGAACATTAGTGACTGAAAAAAAACATTTATATAAAACCAGAGTGAACAAATAATTAGAGACAGTTCAAAAGCACAGAAATTGTCAAGTTACCTCAGCTTTCCTGTATTGCTTTTAGGGTTTCTGCGGAAGGACTGGTTTGGTCCAGAGCGAGTGGACATGGAACGAGGAGAGGCTCTTGAAAAAGTAGATGGCGGGGTCTTGGGAATCTTCTTTCCCAGGTGACCAATCCATTTCTTCTGCTCGTCTTGTGTCAGAGCGAGCAGAAGCATGTCCCGGGCAGAGGTCACATCGTAGTTTACTGTAGGGGACGGGCAAAGACGACGTGGACAGAGAAGCATAAACATGACATCAGATTAATCTGCAACTGAGGCTTATCGATAAAAGCTTGTTTTAAAAATGACCATCAAAGTTTTACCAAACAAAAGGATACATTTCAATGGTTTGGTTTGTATCAATCTACAGTTTAAAACATTTTAAGAATCAGTATATATTTTTTTCCATTTGTGCTTTAAAAATGGCTCAAATTATAAATTCCTATCAGGATATATTGGATTTTTATAAGAGCTTATTGACAATTTGTTGGATTTGTAATTCATGTTTAAGTGGAAGATAAATTCATTATACATACATCTTACAATTAAAACATTTTGAAATCTGCTCAAATCAAACTCATTAAGAGTTTTGGTGAATCTCTTAAACAGCCATGTCTACTTGCTGGCTTCAACATCAACTGGAAAAGTACCTTAAACATTAATATTCAATGACGACTCATTATCTATAACTATAAAGTAACTATATGTATAAAATATCAAACCTATTAGAGTAAAATTATGTTTATCTTTCATCACAGCTTAAGACCAGCAAGAACTAGTGTTGGCAGTTTACCTTTGCAAGGAGCAATAACGTCCTCCTTTTTGTCGAGATGGTCCTTGTGGCACTTGACGTGGCAGCGGCGACACTCCAGGGCTGCAGGCGGCTTGAAGACGTGCCACAGAGGCTTGGCGCAGGCCTCACAGTTTGAAGGGAAGTGATATAGCGTAGGGATGAACTCGTGACCTTTGTGTGGGAAACAGTTGGTCTTGTCGCCCTGAGGGACCGTCTCCATGTCAGCCTCCTTCCTGCATTCCCCCTCGTTGGCATACAGAATCTGAAAACAAGAGATAAAGGAGCGTCTTGTCAGAAACTCTGCCTTAAAATATTCCTTTCTGAGGCTGAGCGACAATCTGACATCAGATGTAGTAGAGACATTTAAAAATCAAGAGACGACTCCAGGACAGGAAAGAGCCTCGTACCTGGAATATCCTTGGGATCTCCTCTGTCTCAGCCCGGTACACGTCTCCTTGAGTGACTGGTCTCACATGAAATAGTTTACTGCACAAGACGACACAAAAGTAGCAATTACATATTAGTGAATCCTATAGGCACAAGCAGTGCAACTTCAGATAGATAGATGTACTTTATTGATCCCAATTTGGGAAATTATTACCTCTGTTTTGTTGAAGTAGGCATGTGACAAGGACAGGACCAGAAAATACTTACTCTATATCTAGTACCATTGAAGGGTTGGACTGTTCCTTATCCTGCTCGTCGTTGTAGAACAGAATCTTCTTACTGCTCACCACCACATACTGCAAACATTAAAACACAATAAAAGAAAGGCTGATATTGTCCAAGGCGATAGCAACATTGTTTTAAGGCAACATAACACATGAAATGTCAAATCAACACAATATACCTGTTTCTTCCATCCGTATCTTTTGATATTAGCACGATTAGGAATTGACAGCCAACCCTCCAATCTGGATTCTGAAAAGCAGCGTGTAGAAAAAGTTATACATCAATGCAACGTGCTTAAAAAACACTGGCCATGCAGTGATTCAATCCAAACTCAACTGGGGGGAAAAAAAAGGTAGACGAAGTTCACAAAGATTGTAATTGTTGCTTTACACCAGGCGAATCCCTGATGGGAGTTCTGCCAGCATTTAGGTAACTGGAGTAGGTGACAAGAGATGAATTTAGATGCTGCTGCTACACACTCCCCATGCAGGAGGGAAATATTAGAGAATATTAGCAGCATGTTAACAGAGCATGGAAAATGTTATCTTTCATAATTATGTTAAAAGTGGTATAATAATAGTTTTGCAGCAGGAATTTGTGCTAATTGTCTTCAAATAAGCTTGATCACTCACTCCTTCAATAGAAACAAAGATTATTTGGTGTTAAATTAAAATTTCAAATGCATGCAGCTGGAACAACACAAGCTAAACAGGAGCAGTGAAATAAGAGGGGCTTGTCTGCTAATGTGACGCTGTGAGGGAGGTCTCCAGAACGAGCAGTACTTCTGGGTGAACATGCCGACAAATAAGTAAAGTGTTAAGTGTTTGAAGCACACAGTGCCGTGAATTTAAAAAAACACTTTTTCAGTTTCAAGACACGTTTTGAAAGGTGCTGAGAGTGATGTGGTAAACCTCACACAGGGTGGAGTCAGTAACCTCTCATCTACTGTGGTTACTTCACCGTTAGCGCTGACCTTGTCGTGACACGCAAATTCACAGCATCGTCACTTAAGATCCTGTTAATGTTAGTCGATAAATTTGGTTGATCAGAATGCTTTGACAACTTATAAATATAATTTATGAGGCACTCTGTAAGACTTCTTTCAAAAGTGTTTCATGAATTCCCCCATCAGAGATGCTTCTATTACCTCTGGCAAAAGACTACTAAGGAAAATCAGAGGCAAAAAAGACAAACACACGACAGCTGCAGCACAGGCCAGGCAAACGGAGCTCGTCCACTCAGTTACTCACAGAGGGAAAGGAATAGAAGTTACAAAGATAAGAAGAGCAAGGAGAACCAACTGGACATGAGGGGAATAAAGAGAGAATTGTTTAACCACACAGACACCAGCAAAACATGAAAATAGACCTAGAACAAGGTACGATCATATTCAGTTAGATTTTGTTAAAGAAAAAGATGGAATTACCAAATATGTATTTTGTGCATGAATAAATCTCTGATCATCTCAGCTTTTAACATGTAAAAATGTACCAATTATATGATTTATTCATATTAATTTGGAATCTTATCTGCATATAGTACAACCTGCATTGACAAGGACACAATATATCAAGACCTAACAAAAGAAACTTTACCAGACTATATAATTGGCATATAAAGTATGTTATTTTAAAAACACACAAGGAAGAAGATGAAAACGGCAATTTCTTAACTATATAGTTACTAAAAACTATTTTCAAATATTTCTACATTAAGACACTTGTGTTTCTTTGGTGTTAGAGAAGCAGCACTGTCCAGTTAGCCTCTACTGTGACCTTACCAGCGAGGTTGCTGTCGGTCTCATCTGTCTGCAAACTGGTGACACTTGAATTATCCATACGCTGTTGCAGGTCGTTCAGTTTCTCCCTAAGCTGCTCGATATCGCTCTCCTTGCTGTCCAACTGCATCTGCAGCTCGTTGCGATATGTACATTCTTCTGCAAGTTGCTGTTGGTGGGAGATGAAAGAATTTTGGTTATAAACAATGTAAAAAAAACACAGACAGGAGGCTCCAGCAACCTGAGATGGTAACTTACCGCCTGCATCTCGCTCAACTCCTTCTGATACTTGATGGCCATGTGGTTGAACTTCTCCTTCTCCTGGTTAAGCTCCAGCTGAAGTTTGCGATTCTCCTTCTCCTTTTTCCGCAGGTCGGCAGTACTGCCCTTTTTCTTCTGGTCAATCTTCATGTCCTTGCGATTCATGATCTCTGCTAGCTTGTTTACCGCCTGATGGATTCAAGTAGATATATCAGTCACCATTCTCCACTTGCGTTACCAGTGTTAACCATTGAGTGAAATGGTTCATCTTTACCTGAGTCTTCAGTGTTCGCTCTGTGTTGAGGACCTTCTCATAGTTGGCCTTGATTGTATTTGCAATCTCCTCCTTCTGGGCTTCATACTCTGTGAAGGAAAAGGGAGTAAGCTCAGCATAAGTACAACATGGCAGGAGCCATTAAAAGGTAATCACAGGGATCACATTTCTTCTATAACATCAAATTTAAGGACTTTTTAAGGAAATTTTCTGAACATTTCAGATTAATTTCTTAATTAAAAATCATAGAATTAAGCATTTTCTGTGTGTGGTCTGTGTATTAAAGGGATAGTACCATCTTTCTGATTAGTAAGCTTGTCATTCAATTCAGTCTTCTCTTTGCTGAGGTGCTCCACATCTTTGGTCAGAGTTTTATTGGATTCCTCAAGCTGCACAGAAAAAATGTATTATTACATCTGACCTGAAAGAACGAAATATTGTCATGATGGAGAGGCACTTTTGGTTTTGCTCACCCGTGCAATGGTTCCCTCCTTTTCCCCAATCTCCTGTTTATGTCTGGTCACTGCCTTCTTGTTCTCCTGGCTGAGCTCAAAGTACTGTTCCTCCTGAAGAGCCCGGGCCAGCTGCTCTGACTCGGCCTTGGTCACTGTCAGATCCAGCTGGGCAGACAGGGAGTCCCTTTGTCCAAGATAAAATAATTTTTTATAGTTAAATAAAACAGGACATATTACACATCAACAATAAATTACATTAGCTGGTCATTGGTCAATAATCAATACTAATAATTCCGTTTCTTACCTTTCACCACACAACTCCTGCACCTTTTTGTGAGCGTCTTGTACCTGCCGGTTCCTTTCTTCAATCTCCTCTTTTAGTTCCTTGACCTGAGTTTTGTAAAGCGTCTGAAAGAGGACAGAGATAAATAAGACCATGAATTTCACACCGAATAAGTGTACGTTTCATAACTAAAATAGAGCAGATGTGGGGACTTATACTCACAGAAAAATACTGTTCGGCCTCAAGCTGATCCTGAAGTTCCCTCATCTGTCCCTCGTTGCCTCTGTATTGTCTGTATCAACAAAATCATGAGGTGCATCATTTTCATTTGTTCATTAAATCCATGTTCTGGCTTATTTTACACTCATAAATTGGACTCCTTCCAAAACAGGACTCTTATCCAGGCAAACAGAGCTGGCTTCTAAGTCAGCCTCTGCAGTATATGTAACTAGCAGCACAACCAGCAGCAATGGCTGCTGTGCTCGCCAGGGGATTAGCAACGGAGTGGATGGAGCTGGACTCAAAAACCTTAATCCTGTGGTGTAAACGCAATCACAGACCAGCTTTGGCATAGTCACCCCCTAAGCTGGAATAATAGCACTTATTTGAAAATAACACGCAATTGTAGGGCAATTTACACCTTGACTTCCAAAGAGCATTACCGGGCAGGGCGACAATAACAACACGTAAGAATTCCTGGCTGCAGATACTGTTAGTTTGTTAGAGAGTAAAAATGAGAAGGACAACTGCCTCAAATGTTCCTATTTATCCAAGAAAACTTAACATGAGGGTTAAGTCTATTTATTCTCATTCATATTCTATTTTTATTTGTTTATTTTATGCAAATAAGACAATGTCTTGTGTGATGTAAGTAGTGGATGAGTACTTAATGAGAAAATAGGAAATAATTTGATTTAACTAGTTTTATCTATTTAATGCAAAAAGATCACTCACTTGGTCAGCTGTGCAAGCTGGAACTCCAGCGAGCGTTTACTCTCTAGTGCTGTGTTGATCTCCTGTTTGAGCTGCTTCTCTGAACACCTGAGGCGGTCCACCTCCTGCGTGCGGCCCTTCAAGTCGTTCTGAGCTAGGACACGTTTGCTCGACTCCTGCTCTAACTGTATCCGCAGATTCTTCACCTGGAGAAACATGACCAAACAGGGGTGAGACATCACATACAAACAAAAGCAGAACATATAACACATCTTTATTTGATTTAGGTGAATTTAAAAAAAAAAATTAAAAAAAACTGTTAGAGTGAGAAGGAGTACTCACGTCATCTTCCAGCCTTTCCTTTTGCTTCATCAGCTGCTCCATCTTCTGCACAGACTGCTTTAGGTCAAACTCAAGCATTGAGCACTGCTTCTCCACCTCCACTACCCGGCTCTCAGCTCTCATTCTCGCTCCATTCTCCTCAGACATCTTCACCTGAACAACTAAAGAAGTGAAATGAAAAACCAAGAGTCAATTCTTTGCGGCCTCTAGCTGAGAGAATATCAGGTGAACTAAACCCCTTGTATGATGATTTCAACGCTCTCTACACTTAACCCTGAATTCACACCAACAACAATGCATCTTTCTAATATGTTCCACATCTGACAGTTACCTTCCACCGAAGAATGTACAAGAAAATGCAAGAACACAACGTGACAATGGTAATAATAATTCAGGATTTACTGATGAAATCTGAAAGACAGAGATGAGCCAAGGAGAGGCTTGACTCCTAGATTCCATCAAACATTTAATGAAAAGTAAGAAATCACCTGGACACATCATCATTATACTGTCAAAAAAAGAGTCCAGCATTAATATGCAATGAGGCATTGTCCTGACATGCTGACTGACTACTTGAATGCCTTGCATCTTTACCACCCCTGGAGGTGAATCTGATGCAAGTGCAGGGCAGGGGAAAAAAAGGAAAGCAGGAAGAGGCTGATAGTGTGAGGAAGAAGTTAAATGAACTAAAGAGAGAGAAAATAAAACAACATGGTAGAAAGAAAAGAAAAAAGCATGTTGGAAATACAGCATGTAGGGCATGCTCTGACATAGGACTGGCATACCATTCATGGCAGCTGATTTGGCTTCTTCGATAGACTCATATTTGTCAGTGAGCTGTGCTCGCGTCACCCTGTGTTCAGTCTGTTCCTGCTCAAGACGCTGCTGCAAGGTCTTGAGTTTATAGTTCAGGTCGATCTCCAGGTTGTTCTTTTCCTGCAGGGGAGGGTGAGCACCAGGCAAACATCATGAAGCAAACTAAGCACACTACCTTTCATAAATATCTTATTCAAAATACACAAGAGTAATTGTTATAATTCTAGAGGGTAGAAGCAGGTACATAAATTGCATAAATAGTACTACTTTTAGTGTAGTAGTGTAGAATAGTATACCTTCTCCAGGTTATTGCTCCTCTCCTGGGACTGTTTACGTTCTGCCTCCACCTTCGAGAGGCTGAGCTTCAAGTTTTTGTTGTCCTCTTGCAGTCCTGCCATCCTCGCTGTGAATGAAAAATGAAGACATAACTGTCAGAATCATGGTGTTCATTAAATGAAGCTTGAATTTTCATTGCAAAATCAGTTTTTCTTCCACAGCTATTCAGATATTTCATGGGCGTCCAATACTATATAATTTCATATACTGTTTGATAAAAGAAAATGACTCCAGTATTCCTAGATCTCCTCTAGTTTATAGGCCTTTCAAATTTTTGTTTCCCATTAAAAGGTAAATGGCCGACACATAAATCACAGATGGGTTTGGCTGCTGGGTGTTGTCAGTGCTTGTCTGACAGGTGTTGGAGATTGAGATCTGGTTAACTATTAATATACGGAATTTGTGCAGCTTTCTCAAATCACTGAATGAGGGTTAGATTATTAGTCTTAAAGAGTCATTTGGAACAAACATATTAAAAATTCTTCCTAAAGGTTAATGCATATTTTGGTCCCCTGGAATCTGGGTTTTACACTCCCCTATGAAAGTTCTTTAAACTAAACTTTTTACTCTGTTGATCAACATCAAATCAAATTTTACAATATGAACAATACAACTGAGAGTTATTCAAGCTGTCATATATGTCAATGTCATCATTAGTGTGTCGATATGTCACCTTGCAGCTCCCTGATCTCCTCAGACCCCTGGCTGTAGTTTCTCCTCTCTGAGTCCAGCGTGCTCTGAAGAAGCAGCAGCTCTTTCTCCAGCTGTGCCTTTTCTCCGTCTGCTGCATGGCTCCTCTCCTGCAGCTCACGATTCAAACTCTCCAGCTGGCTCATCGACTTCGCCATCTCTGTGTGGCTTTTCCTCAGCCTCGCCGCCGTGTCCGACTCTGCACGCAGCAGGTCGTTGGCCTCCTCCAGCTGCCAGAGAAAGAGTCAGAGAAACCTAAGTTTTGTGCTCCACTACTCCAGGATACATTTGTATTTGTGTGTGTGTGTGTGTGTGTGTGTGTGTGTGTGTGTGTGTGTGTGTGTGTGTGTGTGTGTGTGTTGTACCTGATTCTGCAACTGGGTGATCTTGTCATTTGAGGCCTGCGAGTTCTGGCTGATCTTCCTCATATCTTCAAGCTGCTCCTTCAAAGTTGACACTATTAAGAAACACACAGAAAATAAATTAGACAGGGAAAGCCGGAAATTCCTGATATTATGTGCAAAGTATATTGAGTTTTAACTTCTGACAGCTAATAGTTTGTTATTCCATTTAGTGCCACCTTCTGTAGCAAGTCTTTGGGAAATTTAAAGAGACATGTGAATGTTTTAGCAGCATCTAACTCAATCTGTTATTAATAGTAAGTAAAGGGAGTAGGGTCACATCAGAATACCCAGTAATCCATTAAATGATACTGAGTGGATGAGGACATTACCATGTTCAAACATTGAATGAACCAACGCTTCACTCTGCAATTACACTTTAATTGCAAAGTGTCTGAATCATACATCAGCAGCACCTCATTATCTTTACCCTCATTCTCCAAATTGCGTCTTTTCTCTGCCTCCTGGTCAGCTTTTCTTTGGTACTCTGTGAATCTGTGCTGCAGCATGATCTTGTCCTTCTCCAGCAGAGAAATGCTGGCCTCTGAACTCTTCCTCAGGTTTGCCTGTGGTGAAGAACGACAGAGCAGTTGTCATATGACAGGAACAAACCACTTCTCGTAACTTATTCAACTTAATTTCATTACAACATAAAAACTGGAGCCTCTGTGTGTTTCATAATACTGATATAACTGTAAAGCAGCCAACATCATGAAATTATAATCTATCCATAAAAAAGAGAAATGGTGTCAAATTAACCTCTTCATCCAGTTCTTTCATGATCTTGTCGATCTTGGTGTTTGATGTCCTAGGAAGAGCAGGGTTAGAGAAAAATATTTAAATACATGTAGAAGAAGTTACATGAATAATGTAATGGAAAATGTAATAATGTACATTGCTACATGCAGAAGTCTGGTTTAACTTTTCTCTGAGTCCAGCAGCATTTCTGTGTATGAATAAATGACGCGTTTCATACCTGCACTTCTGCTCCAACTCGTCTTTCAGCTGCATCTCACTGTGGAGCTGCTCCTCCAGATGGTAGATTCGTTTCTGCAGGTTTTCCAGCTAAACAGAAACATGTCATTTGAATGCATGAGATGAGATGGAAAATTGGCAGATGTTCTGTATCTTGAGATTTTTTTTCTAAATAAATTGTGGTCTTCTACTCACATGACTCTTGTCTTCCTTTGTGGAGCTGCTACGTTTATCACTGGTCTTTGTGGCGGTGCCGCGCAAAAGGCTGAGAAAAGAACAGTTTATATGGGTATCAAACTAAAACCCTTTGTCAAAGTAAAGACGGAAAACTGACAGTACTTCTCCAATAAATTAAAAAGTATAAGTATCATCATAATCGTGAACACAGAGTGCAGTGTGTCAGACTTACTGCTGATTGCTGTAGTAGGTGAAGCCTACAAAGGGGAGCTGGTTGCCTACAAAGGCCTTTGGTATGGGAAAGGTCTCCTCCTCTCCTCTGTCCTCCTCAATGTCGTCAAAGTTACTGGTGTCAACGTCACTGCTCAGTTCAGGCACTACTGGAGCAGCCGCTGCACGTGGCACAAGGAAATAGTAGATTCATGATGATGCAGGAAAAAAAGGGCCATCACATTTCATCATGTTACTATGCGGTAAAGACACAGTCAATAATTCAAAATGTATCATTCTTAACCTTTTAAAACCATTGATTAAATCATGATCATATTAGGCCTTTAAATGCTTTGGTTTTCTCTTCAACTTCAACTTATTTTTCTCTCTCACCAACACACATCTTTTTTCTTTTTTTTTTTATCTGTGCTGTATTTTGAGGTTCATACCTGGAAGAAATAAAAGACAAAATCCAGTGAGTTTTTCTGGATCACAGATTTCTTTTGAAACTCAAAGGAAGACAGCCAGCTCGCAGAGCTGATCATCCAGTGGAACAACAGGGGGAGGGTGAACACCAAAGTGCTGACTCCAGCCTGGTAAAGCATTAAATATAAAGCCACTAAAGGACCAACTCTTGCAGCTGGATTCAGCCCTACATTTCTAATCTCTCTCTCTGCTCCAGTGTCAATCCCAGCGCATTAACATTTGCATTGAGCTACTTCCCCTGTTGTTGGCCCCAAAAATGCAGCGCTGCCAGTAATCACGTTTAGTCTTGGATAGGATGCTGAATGAATGGCTCGTCTACAAGAATTTCCTGCAACTGTCTGCAGTAGGTCAAATGGAAAACATGGTCGCTGGCTGCACAGTTGCAATAACAAAGAGCAGACTGCCAACTGAAATATAAGGTGTGAAATTAATCTGTAATCTCAGCAGTGAAAATGTTCTTACTCTCTCTGATATTCTCCCATGTCCATTGGTCATTCTTGAAGAAAGGATGCCTCTTGATCTCATCTACACCGTTACGGCCAAGTCGGACTTCCCTAAATGGGTTAAAAGGACAAACTGAAAAAAGGAGCAGCTTCTATTGTATTATGAATATTTCTTTCTAGATTCTTTCCACAGACAGTCCTCTACACCAGAAAACACTTGACAAGAGAGGGTCTACAGATAAGGACCCTCTTCATGATCCATTTCTGGTTTTGTAGTTCTCTGACCTGTCAGTCAGGAAAGCACAGATGAGATTCTTGGCATCGTTGGAGATGTCGCTGTCTTCAGGGAAGGTCAGGGCATTCTTGTGGTTCATAATTTTGCTGTAGGTCCCGACAAGTGAGTCTGCATAGAATGGCGTGTCGCCTGTGCACAGCATGAGACAAAGAAGAGCCAGTGGTTAGAGGAAATTCAATAAAGCATAAACTCTGGAAATAGATAAAACAATACAGAATCTGTTTCTGTTTCAAATTTTACATAGTTTTTGATATAATTTTAAAAAACACCATCATATTCATATTATTGGTAAGATTTATGATTGGTATAATAACTACGGGTCAGGCAATGGTGATATGCTGATACAGATGTTAAGGATTAAGGTATATATATATTTGAAAAAAAAAATTCCAATGTCTATCAAGATGTTATCAAACCAAAGAAATGTAATTGAGGCTTGATATTTTACATTTTACATTTTAACCAATAGCTTTACTATAATAACTAAAAAGAAAAAGAAAACACAAATACAACCAATCTAAAGAACTTGAATTTAGACAAAAAAAACTTTTTTAATGAAATGTAAACATAAATACACATATTTTCGGGATTGTCCATTCTATAAAATAAAACTTTTCATTTTGCTGCATATCATCAAACATAAACAGCGATACTGATATTGATTGAGAAAGGCAACTTACCAACTAGCATTTCGTACAGGAACACTCCCACCGACCACCAGTCACACTCTCTGCCGTAATATCCATCTCCTCCTTGGGATTTCAGTACCTCGGGTGAAATGTAGTCTGGAGTTCCCACTGCTGTGTCACATCGTACCATACCATCCTGACGAAAGAAAATAAATTCAAAACAGTCTTTATATTTTTCTAAAAGAACAAATCTCTCAACGTAATTATTTAAAAAATGTTGATGATAATCAAACTAATCATAATGACTTGAATTTACTTTTAATATATTTTGTCAATGTAATGTGACAGAAACTGAATGTGATACCTTGTTCATTTTCATGCAGGTCCCGAAGTCCGCCAGTTTCAAGTGGCCTGCTTTGTCGAGCAACATGTTATCAGGCTTCACGTCCCTGCAGAAACAAAAATAAAGTGATATCAAACGAATATAAATACATCAAACTCAAGCATATCACAAGAAAACTGAAGCACTTTGCAGGATTGTATGCATGCAGTTAAGGTTAGAGCAGCTTGAGGGAACCATTAATGAAACAGCTCTCCAAATCATGACTGTGTGAAGGTGCTACACTGCAGCGATAGGTCACATGTAATGAGGTATGAAGGGAGCTGGGAATTGAGAGAGGGGAATTTATGTCTTTGTGAAATTTCTTTTCGCAACAACTTTCAGCAAGCTAATGGGAAAACAGCAGAGAACTATTTAATACATCTGTCACGGTGTGAGTTTTCCACCGCTGCAGCTGTGCAAAGAACTCAGAGTGAAGAATAATATTAGTAACCATTTAATAAAAGAGAAATAAAACATTTCATCCCTGTTGTGTATTGAAATAAAGTGGCGTCATCCAGTGCAGAGATTTATTCCCCTAGTAGTTCAAGAGATATAAAGATCTACAGGCAGCATCATAGAACTGAATTGTACAGGAGCAACTCTAATAGATAATTTAAATCTCATAAATCATTGTTGAAATAAAACAACATTTACAGGGACTACAACTCATATTAAAGCCTAACACTGGTTTGAGAGTCAAATGGAGAAGTCTATGAAGTCTCCGTTTTGAAAACAATTATTACCTCAAGTAGAGACCTATAGTGCGTACACCACCAGCGAGCATTAATGCTACAGAACTGCCTTTGTCCCTGGACTGCTTCCTGCTTTTTAAATAGGTTAACACCAAACCCACTACATCCTACTTCATATCTCACAAATGTCAAGGACCAAAACAGATAAATGATTCCAGACATTTGCTTTGGACAAGGTTTCAGGAGCTCTTCCAAACAGACAATAAAAACTGAAGAACGGCCTCACAGAGGAAAGAAACATCTGCTCCATTAGAAATGTATCACATCAATATCTTTGATTGAAGCCAATTTGAAAAACAAATTTCAAGAGGGAGAGAGACAGAAAAGACAAGAGAGAGAAAGGTAGACATAACTAGCTAACAAAGTTATTCTTTGATATTCAGTTCAGCTATTGGCGTAAGTGTGCACCACCCAGGTATAAAAACAAACATCCTACATGACACACTTGCAGATAAGGAGAAGTTTTATTATTACCTGTGAATAAAGCCCATTGAGTGGATCCCATCTAGAGCTAGCACCACCTCAGCTGTGTAAAAGCGGGCCCACTTCTCGGGGACGTCATAGTTGCTCATCAAGTTAACCAAATCGCCACCAGGCATGTACTCCATTACCATGTAGAGGTAGCGGTCATCTTGGAAAGCAAAAAAGAGCTGTGGAATAAAAAAGAGAAATGATTAAAGAAAAACAATCAATACATCAAAAGCTACCACGTAAACGAGCATTGCTGAGTATTTAATTATGTGTGTGCTGCATATATTCACATTAAACAAGGTTAAATCTCATCTATTTGATTATCTGACAAATCATACCTGCACCACCCATCCGCTGTTGGCAAAAGCCATGATGTCCCTCTCCTCCCAGAAGAAAGCAGAATCCGATCTCTTTATCATCTCAAACTTGCTCAGCAGCTTCATGGCGTATACTTTGCATGTGGCTTTGTGTCTTACCTGTAAAAATAACGCAAATGTAGTCAGGGTTACTTAAGATGTTCTCACAAACGTAAGGTGAGCAGCGAATGAGAAATATATTATCATTCAGAAATTAAAATATATTAAGTGTATCAGAAGTTCTTAGATACAGTGTTATCTGTAAAACAATCACAATCAAAAAATGGCTTACTTACCAATTGCACCTCTCCAAACGCACCCCTCCCAATAACTTTAACCACCTCATAGTCTTCAGCTTTCATGCGTAGATCACGGATTTTACTAATAGTTTCCTTATCTGACAAACAAGCAGACAAAACAAGCAAAGGCAAATGTTAAAGAAAATTGAATTAATGTAGGGAACGATGCTGTGACCTCTCAGAGAAGTGTTGTGCACTGAAGCATCACAGCCACAGTTATAGTTCAAAGTAATCAATGGCATGAAGGTAATACAGTATAATATGCCCAAGAGAGCTTGAAGATTGTTCTTATTGATATTTTAAAAAACAGTGTGTAGGGGTTATATTTTTACAACATCACTCTCCCATACACTGCCACCCTGTTTTCATTATCTAACATTATGTGTCATGTCCACATGTCTGTGGCAGACTTTCCTAAGAACATCCAATATGCTGGCAAACAGAACAGACAAATCTGACAGAGCCTCTGCACAGCTGAGAAATGTCGCTCAAGCAAAGTTCGTTGCTTACTGAGAGTTGGCATTTCCCTGATTTAACAATGCTGGTTCCCCGAGGGGAGACACAATTCAGTGTTCACCCAAATTTGGTCATAGCTGGATGAGAAGGATCATTTCTGATTCACATGGGTCACAACTGGCACAGGAAAACATGGAAAAGGGGAGCTGTGTGGGGGCGTCCAAGTTCAATTGATCTAAAAATAAAACGCAAGCCATGTGCTATTAGAATAAGAACATTTGAGTGTGAGTCATTTCCACTGTGTGCAGAGGTTCCCGGGATCATGATCCTTACTGAAATCATCCCAGAGGACCAAAAAGACACACAACCCATGTTTACAAATGGTACAAATAGGATTTCATGTTGCTTTTGCAGATAACATACTGTATGTACATGTATTTGTGTGTGTGAGGGGGTGGAGGAGGATTATTTCTAGCAGGTCCCAGCAGATATACAGTAGAGCAATGAGCTGATACATTCAGAGTGCAAAGAATGTATGGAGTAAAGAATTCAGACAGAAGAGCCCTTCAGGGCTGTGCATGCAACTGAGGTCCAGTGTCTCACAAGACGAGACAGTCCATTAGTCCATATCCATCAATGCATTTACAACACTTGGGTGCTACACACAAAAGTACAGTAGCAAGAAAAATTGAGGAGATGCCTAATGGCAGTTTTTGCCCAAGGGTTTAGTAGCTTGAGATAATATTTCAAATACAGTTTTCTGGTGTTTAGTTTCTTCCTCAAACTAATAAAATAAGAAAAAATAAATAAAATCTAAATAAATTGTAAAACAAAATCAACTAAACTCTTAAAGAGACAAATGTCACATTATCCCACAACTATGTTTTATAAATGCAGGCTGTAATCATATTACAATATGGATTTTATCATAAATAAATACATTTTTTACATTCAGCCTCCCTCTGTCGTCGAATGATGCTTTTTGTTTTGTCTAAAACATGGTTATGGGGGTTCCCCAGTCTGTGGACACTGAAAAAGAGAAGCCATAGCAATAGGCACCATGTGGGTCACCAGCCATTTATGAAAGCCCCTTTGTTGGGGACACTAAGCAGCAGACACCTATTGTGTCCAAGCCTACATAGAGGCAGTGACCCAAAACGGCCTTCTTTTCTGAGCCTAGGCTTACACCCACATGTAACAGGGGTCTGCAAACACAAATGGTTATAAAGTGAAAGATACAGCGAGATCAGGACGTAGGGGGAAAGCATGATGTGGGCTACTTACATCTATTCAAGAAGTTGTCAATGCTCTTGTTTTTCCTCAGGGCAGGAAAGTCAAGGTCATACACCAGTGCATCCAAGCCGTCCTGAGGGGAGAGGAGAAAGGTTAATAAACAAAGCTGCTCCAGCTTCATCCCACACTACATGTAAAATGAACAGAGCCCTGTAGAACTGCTCTGAGTGCAGACTCTCAAACAAATGGAGCTGTGGGCTTCCAGCCTGGATTACATTACTTAAGACTAGGAGGGTTTTAGCTTATTACAAATACCTGAACTTTAGTCCTACTGTAAGCATGCCGTTTTTTAAGGTCATTAATAACTCTACTGACTCTAAGATCTACTGAATGATGTCAAAACATGCATGATTATACTCCAGACTAAGCCTTTCACATATGAGGAGAGGAGTGGTGTCTGGCTAGGGCATACAGAAGGTATAACCTATCAATTCCAGTGGAAGGTTTGTGTTTACAACACACTGCCACCTGCCCTTATCACCAAAAGCTCTCAAATATCTTTGTCATCAAGGTGACATCTTCATCTGTGCCTTCTTTGTGTTCTTTTTGTTTTAGCAGTTTTGCGTCTGTCGATTGTTAGAAAAATCATCAACTTCTCCAGAAATGTTCCTGCTGTATTTTCTCACATGGGCTCACTCAGACATTCAAGCAGGGGGGCTGACAGGTAATACTGCAGAGAATGGCATTTGTGTTCTCACACATAGCCCTCCAAGATAATTTCAGGAAAATACCCGTAGTATGTCCGAAAGCAGCAAAAGTCGGCTCATGTAGCACATGTATGCTGAGAAAGATCGATATTTCTGGTCTCCAGGCAGATGATGAAATGCTTTCCATCAGCAATACTACTACAAACCCAATAATCAAGTAGGAAAGCATGGACATTGTAAAAAGGAGTGTGCTTCACATTAGTGCTCCAGTTTTTTTTTCTTAAATGCAAGCCAGCAATTCCCTCGAAGATTAAAAACACCCACCAGTCACTGGCTGGATGACGAGAAGCTGCGTTTCCCACCCTGGTCTCAGAGTTTCTAATAAAAGCAGCTGGTGAAACTAAGTAGCTTTTGATGACTGAGGCATCAGGGTGGTGCCTTAGAATAACCATACAGTGAGGTCAACTGTGTGACTTTACAATACACAGCTGCAACACCCACTGGAGTAACAGGAGTTACTCCTGTCTTGACAGTTTCTGACCCTTATTTGAATCTCTTTCATGACTGGACAAGTATCTCCTCTGTAAACTATAAAAACCGGTAGCGTTGTTAAAAGAAATACATAAATACCCATATGACAGTTACTAGCATTTCAAGAGTTGTAAACAAACACACACAGTATAGGCTGTCTGGCCTCAGGCTAGGCAGGAGCAAGTGCCACTGGCAGGATTTAATCTAATCTTCCATAATCCAGAATGGCTGAAACAAGACAGGCACACAAACACTTGAACTCAAAATACTGTTATGGATTCACTCAAGTGGGAGTGAGCTAGGTGTTGGAAATTAGCATTTCTGGTCACATGTCAACTAGCCTACATTTTTCTCGAAAACATATACTATGGCTGAGTGACCCATAAATTACATAAGAACAGTTTATTTATTTTGTTATCATGTGTACCCTCGGAATTATTGGAATCCTGTCAGTCCTGTCTTGTAAATGATCTGTGAAACAATGTCATGTTTCTTTTTGCATCCCTGAGCAAAACAATGATGACACATGGTGAATCAGCAGCTCAGACGAGGCGAGGAATCCTCTTAAGTAACTCTGATGCTTAAGTAACCCCCCCCCCCCTTCTATGAGACATGAAAGAAGCAGACGCCCTCTGGGATGGGTGTGGAAGTAGGGGGAAAAGGCAGGTGGGAGGGAAAGAAGTAAAAATTGTAGGTGAAGAATGCCTGGTGGGAAAAGAAGAGCAATGTAGACATTCAAGGAGACAGAATGTAGAAAATGAATGAGAGGATGCTGAGCTGAGAGCCATCATCTGCTCAGCTTAAAAGAAAAAAAAACTTTAAATTGACTTTCAGGAGGGAGCGTTTACACAAGACAGACCATGTGCAGGGAGAAAAAAGGGGCCTTGTTGGCCACTCAGTATCCAGCCAGCCTGCACTGGAAAAAAAACCGCTGAAGAACCGAGTCCTTCAGGACCCTAATCACAAGGCTCTGTGCTCAGCAATGCACGTTTGCATAACTTCCTGCCGCAGAGAACTCTGGACAGCCACAGCAACATTCCTTAACAGGACTGTACACGTCAGAGAGCTATTTTAGGTATGTGGCCAAACAAGTTCTCAACAAAAAGTGAAGGAAGGGAGAGGAAAAAAAAACTACCCCAAGTACAGAGTCACACATAGTGAGACTTATTTTCAATCAGTTCCAGAGCTTAACACTGACGGAAAGGAGCAGGGAGTGGAGGTTGGTGCATGTGGGGCTGGCTAGTCCAATTGTAGAACAAATGAAGGAAAAAACAAAGAATCACGGAAGGCACCCATGTTCAGTGTTTTGCTGAAACAACCAGTGTTGCTTAAAATAGGACCACACATTCAACTGGAAAATAGAACATAACTGACAGAAGAAATTAACAGAAATAAGACATGGAAGATGTGTCGGTAATTTAAAGCAGTAACAGTCCACTCTGTTGTGGTGTCTAGTAGCTATCCTTGTGGAAAGAGGAGTCATGTCAAAATATTAGGGGCATTTGTGTTCAGCAATACAGAGGTGGCAGGAGTGGTAAATACAGATACAATCCTCTGATGCAATTCTGAATATAATGTTTGTGAAATGGTAAATTATACAAAAAAATCAAGCGAGAAACTACTGATGGATAAAATGATCAGGTACAAGCACATGCAATATGACAGTGATTCGTGCAAAAACACAATATTGCCATAGTTTTGCTCAAATTGCAAAACCTCTACCTTTAGACAAATGTATATCATATCAAATTATAGCTCATTTAATTCACACTGTAAAGTGTACCTGAATGCATCACATGTGCATTTATCTGCAAGCCTCTGTATTTGTTTATACATCTGCATTGTTTAAATCACTATATGCACACACAGACACAGGATCATCAGATTCAGTATATATATGAGACATATGTTACCTCTGGTGACTGATTTATGATCATTCCGGTTGTTTGGGTTCAGCTATCAAACCACTCTCAGCCCCAGGCTACACTCACAAATATGCAACTGACACTGGCAAAATTCTTTGTCAGCAAGTAATTCAGATTTATTTCCAGAGGTGAAAGTGCATTTCTACTGCAGCTCTGAAATTTCCAATGGCTCAGGGGTTTGGTTGAGTCTGTTTTCCACACAAAAAGAAGAAGAAAATGCATCAGTTATTAAAATGTGCAGAAGAAAATGGAAAAATGCAATAATATTGCAGATAAACACCAAGGACCTAAGTGTAAATGCATGTGGCTCTAATCTTCAGGCAATGAGATAACCTCTTCCAATTTGAATTTGCCTTGAATCAATAAGGCAAGAGTGTATGACAATCTATCAAATTTAAAGAGTCAGCATAACTAAAGAGCACACACAATAGTCTCACAACTTACTAGAGACAGAGTAAAACCACACATTCACTCATTGCAACTGGGAGATAGCAGTCAAGCACTGGGCGGTAGCAGTCCACAGGCTATGTTTCATTATGTGGCAGTCTTGGGGAAAAAAAATAGCTGGGAAAACAAACCAGAGCTCGCAGGGTTCTATGTTATCCTATTTCTGCTGATGCTGCTTCAAGCAGAGGGCGACACATCCCAGGGATTACTAAATAATAACATGAAAAACCATCTCATCGCGCTGTTAATGAAATGTGGTAATTCTTTTTTTTTTTTTTAAATGTATAGTTACACAATACACACAAAGCCAGTGGTTGACATTACATACGGCAATTATTTCTTTAAACTTTAGGGGAGAGAAATCCACAACACACAAGCTCTTTTCCAGACATTAAAGGTCTGAGTTAAAATTTCCATGGGAGTCTCAGCCACATCATCCCTTTCTGCATGCCAGCACAAGGCATGTGGACTGGCCTGAGTCGAGCCCCACTTCTCACTTCCTTTTCTGCCACCTCTTCAAGACAATATGCTTTCCACATGTGAGCAAATGCACAGACAGCCATTCAGCTCACCATGCAAATAAAGGCAGGTCCATGGCAGGCTGCAAATGTGATCATACAATCCAATGAAGCCATTCAAAGCATGAAATACCACATTGCTTCCTCACTACTTACTTTATTTGGTACATTCTGGATGCCAACAGGGACAGTTTCACTTGTGTCTGTAACTAAGCAATTGGTCCAAACTCCTTTAGCACACTCCTGCTGTGCTACATAATATCTACTGACAGGAAATCCCACTTACCTAGAAGGACTTCATAACTAACAACTCTACTGGATAAGCAGCAGTGACAGTGAACCCAGGGGTGGCAAAACAAGGGCATTCCATTGAGTCCCAGTGAGTGAGAGCCACTGTCACAAACGCTTTCATGTCAGAATGTAATTGAGTTATTTCAACAGCGGAGAGCACTCACGTGTTTCCACTGACTGAGCTCTGGCTTCTCAAATTAAAAAAAAAAAAACTCTTGCTGTCCTGCCTGCGCTGCCCACGATTTATGACCTCACCCCGGCAAATGGGCATCTTATTAAAGCATCCACTCGAGTTCACGTCTACCATCTTCACCGGCCAGGGGTCGCAGAGTCATCTGTAAGTGGGACAAACTAACTGGCCCTTAAGAAATGAGATGAGATGAGAAAAAAAAGGCTGGAGACTCCTAAGGTCAATTGGTGAATCAAAGAGAAAAACATTCAGCTATTAAAAGACTGGATCATTTTAGTATGCATTCCTGCACATAATCAGTCAGTTGAGGGAATGCAGACCTACAACTGGCTCGGCCAATTGTTGTTCTCAATGCTGAATAGCTGAGGAGAGCAGTTTACGACTGGCAGCCCCAAACCTTTTTGACAATAGGGAATGACTACATGCCGACTATGACAGCTACTACAAACACATGCATTTCCCCTTTAAGATGTTATTCATCATTTAATGAACGAAGCTTGGAGAGTTCAGTATTTTAGACAGTTACTGTGGCATCCAAGATTCCACGAAGCTTTCAAGTCAGTGTCAACTGGCATTATTACAAAGGCTATTTATCTCAGTTATCATAAATTTGTCTCTGTGCACAAGTAAAGTGAATACTACATATGCTAAACCTTGACATAGCATTTAGGTCGTGATCATTATCATTTAGAACAAATACAGAAGGAGATGACTGGACTGCAGTGGCATAACTCCCTGGAAGGTGAATCTATCTAAAACCTTTAATGAATGGTCACATGACTAAGGTAAACAAATTGTATGCAGTACACAACTATACATGTTTAAACATACACAACCACCAGTAGGGTCCTTCAAAGAATAATACTTTCACATCTCATGATAAATGAATGACCAAATATGTCTAAATGAGGTTATATGATATGACTTTACTAAATCTTTGTAGTTTTACATATGGGTTATACATAAAAAATACTGCATGCATGCTGTAAAAAGATGTATTGTCAACACTCCTGACTGACGAGTCACTCGCTTTAGCAGAGGGATATATATATATATATATATAGACCACAGCTGCATACGTGCAAACAACACCTTGCAGGTAAGGCTTGTCCAGTAAAGGCAAAGGTCACTGAGACAAGGGCAGGGACTCAACAAAGAGGATTGAATGTACTCAACTGTTAGTCATGATGAATGGTAGCACACTAAATATGAAAGGCAAATAGAAGGCATGTCAGGAAAATGGATCTTCAACTCAATCTCAAGGCTGAAGTCTGGGCAGTAGTGAATGAACTGCCCTTCTGCCTGTCAGCCACATGTATAGGCCCTGGTTTTGCTATATGATAGTTTCCTTTGAATATGGAAACTCTGAGAATTGAGCTCATTTTGCTCATTATGACTGTAACTGTAAACTGCAACTGCTTTTTTATGCCACTCAGCACCATTCATTGGTTTCAAAGACAAACACTGTAGTATGATGCAATGAACTTCAATCAATCATCACTGATACTGTGTGATGGAATCTAATCTGAGTGGTAATGACTGGCATGTGTTGACCTACAAATCATGCATTAATAGAACAGTTGTTTCCACTCATAACCTTAAAACTGCAATAACTAATTTTGCCTTTTTGCGATTTCAGCATAAATAAGACTACCCACCCAACATGTGAATGCAGCATTCACACAGTCAATCACTGTCTACAAATGTGGTTTACTGGCCTTGCAGTTTCCTGTAATTACCCTTATTACAGATTTGGAGTCCAAATAGCAGATGAAAGAGAGATCAAAACACAGAGAGACTAATGGACCCCAAGTGTCAAAGTAAGAACAAAGACTATGCCAGGAAGCCTTTATATTTCTCGAATAGAGACAAAGCCCTTGCAAAACAAGTTCCAACATATCAACTCAAACATGCTAATTCACCAAATGATAAACAGACTGTGCCACATTAGGAGCAAGTGCGAAAGCAACCAGGAAATTCTGCTCTGTGTTTTCACAAGCGCACCAGTTCCACCATGTTCACTCCACATACGAACACATCAATCGCTAAAATGATTTGATGGAAGTTATTGACAGCTAACAACAACAGACATATATGGGCAATGTTCAGTCCCCTTATGTCAGTGAGCATTCACATCACAATGTCAGGAATTTTGTCTGTTCAGATTGGCTCTTAGAAGCCTGTCTGGAGCACAATGATTGGAGAAGGGGCAGCCCATCCAGATAAGGCACTCTTCTCTACTAGCAGGATTTATTTACTGGGTGAAGATAAGAGCGACAGGGCTGGAATAAGGTGCTCGATAGGCCAGCCCAGAGCTGAGTGGTAAGGTGCAGGCCATGTGTCGCCGTCACACAACACAGGCCAGGGTTCTGTGGGAAAAAGTGTAAACCCAACAGTGCTTTACTTAAGACACAAAGCACTGGCAGCTCAGGACCCAGGTACAGAAACATGGCCAGTAAAAGGGTTGTATTGTGCATTCTGATGGAACCTATTACTCATAGCCAAGCATGCTGGCTGCTTTATGAGTTAAATGTCCTGATTCATAGCCTTCAGAAACATGAGTCTTCAGTCCACATAATTTTGGTTTATGGGTAGAGAGCAGAGCCCACACCCAGCTACCTCAGAGATGCCTGCCTGCTCTCAACTCTCTCCAGACGTGCAGAATGGCTTTGGGACACACAGGGAACTCCAGGCCAGTCAAAGACAAGAGGTTATTTGATTAGCATGGAATTTTATTAAGCTGTGGGTGGGGTTGCATGGTGGCAGAGAGAGCCTCAGCAAAAGGCCTCCATTCATTGATCAGGGGGAGATTGCAGAGAGGGGGGGGGGAAAGAGGAACAACACCCTTGTGTGTGTGGCTGCCAACAGGAACAGTCCCCACAGCTTTTTGCCATTAAAAATGCAGAACGTGTGCACTTTTAGGTGAGTTTAATTGGCCTTTTCTGCAACAGGATGGGAGGTCAGGGAGACTAAGCAAGTTTTGCTTTTCAAAAGACAGCTATCTCCAGCAAGCTATACACAAACACACCAAATCGGGTTGGTGGGTGGGGTTTTAGGACAAGCCCCCTTCCCAAAACAGACTGCTATCCCAATGTCCCTTTGCCTGATAATATGTCCCATACCATACAATCAAGATAGAGAAATTAATAATCAAGGAGTATGACCTTGTGTGCATAACACTCAAGTTACAGTGAAACTACTGCACAAAGATCAGTCCTTGCTCGTTTGAACATCGAACCGTAGGTGAAAACTTCGTCATACCTGCAAACATGAAATGCAAAAGATAATTTCCAATCCATCCAATACACCCATGTGATTTTTTTTAACTTTAATCACCCCCATAAATCAACAAGCAACCACTCTCATGAGTCACCCAGAGCCCAATCCTTGAGAAAACACTCAGTGGCAGTGTCACCCAAGCTGAGAGAGGCTCATGATATCAACAAACACTTGACAGAACAACATTCCCCTTGGCATCCACTCCATAGTGAGTCAGTTCCTGGGATTGCCGCCGTGTAAAATAAAACCCATGGAGGTGTTGCTGTTGCACGTGGCAGGAGCAACCCTTTTCCCTCAGAAAGGAGAGTCACTTGTGAGTTCTTCCGCCCATAGACAGAAAGCAGACTCCAGCCAACAGGTGTACAGATGCAGCTGGGGGGGAGGGGGGGTTACAACAGGCTTGCATGGCAGCCGATCACTTCAAATGAGGCTTCAATAGGTAAATCTAGACATAACAACACACCTAACCACCTACTTCCTAATATCTGCGAGCCACTTCACTGACGACACAAGCCATCATCAGTTTGTGGGGGTGGCAGGGGAAGTCAGACCAGAAGTTGATCAGACTTCATGACACCATTTATTTTACCTGGCCTGAACCAAAATCAATCTGACAGAGTGTTTGTGTGTCAGTGTGAAGAAGGGACACACGGTGACCATCTGTCAGACATATTTAGTTTCCACTGCTTTTACATGTGTTCATCTCCTAAAGTGCAGCCAAGTTATCAATAAGTGACAGTGTTGTTGAGTAACAATCCTATTTCTGGCAATTACACTTTCATTGTTTATGGCTATGAGAGGATCTGAGTGTGTGAAAATGGGTTTTCAAAGTGATGGCTGTGCTCTGGTCTTATAATCTTATATTAAATAAACATACATGTATCTGGAGTTAAGCATGTGAGACAAAATAGCCTGTTCGAGTCAACACATTTCTTCAGTGACAACGACTTGTTGGTCTGCTCCAAGGAGTAGACTGACCCCGAATGGCTGACTTGCTAGCTACCTAGCCGGCTAGCAAGCTACAAACTTACCAGAAGACAATCCGTGTTTATTTCCG
Source organism: Paralichthys olivaceus (assembly GCF_024713975.1). Lineage (NCBI taxonomy): Eukaryota > Metazoa > Chordata > Actinopteri > Pleuronectiformes > Paralichthyidae > Paralichthys > Paralichthys olivaceus. The sequence continues at coordinate 7,581,100 of NC_091108.1, read as the reverse complement.
ACTTGGGGTCCTTCAACATGGCATCGATTTTTTCGAATCGAGCCTCCATACTTTCCCCAGCAGACATTTTCGCTGTCATATTGAGTCCCGGTGTTTTGGGGGGCTTACGAACAAAAACAGCTCGGTGGCGAGGCAGAGGGCTGGCTAGCTAGCTTTAGCAGCCAGCGGTAGCTAGCTAGCCAAATGTTCCTTTCTTCGCGTGAACTTCACTCCGCCGCTTCACAGAAAATACATTGTTCTCCCGGAGCTTCCACACACGATGAAACGCTTGAGGTTGCGCTGAATATACAAAAGCCACATGTCGGGCGTCGAAAGAGGGTTTTTCCTCCACCTCCCCCCCGGTATGAGTGACAAAACAACTTCAGAAGCAAAACGATAAACGCGGCGACAGATTAGTCAGCCTCCGCAGGATGCCACCGAGGAGAAGAGCTTAAAATGTTGGTGCATCCAAACAAAAGCCAGTTAAAAAGTTAGTCCCCCTGAGGAGCGGGGTCTGTGTCAGTCCGGGCCGGTTCCCATCCCGGAGCCAGGCCCCTGCACACGGACGAATCTGACAGCTCAAAAGTAGAAGTGCTGCGGGGGAAAAAACTTCTGCTTCTTCCAAATTTCGATCAGTTTAACCGAGGACTCGTAACGGCGTTTTGACGGCTGTCCCCCTGCTGCTTCCCGGGCACTGTCACCGGCTGTCGACCGGTTCCCTTCCGAGCTGCTCTGTCCCTCAGATCGAAGACTCACAGGTCGGGTTCTGATTTTTTTCGCAGAAGAGAAAAAAAAAACAGCAGACGGTGCCCGAATTTCTCCCACAGCTCGACCAACATGTCCGCCTTCCTGTTCGAACACCCCGGAGAAGCAACTTGAAAATGTCAAGCAGTGCGCATGCTCCGCGTGCAGGCGCATTCTCCGAGCTCAGCGGCTGAAGAAGGAGCCACAGACTGAATATGAAGTATGAAGTATTACAGACTGAATATGAAGTATTACAGACTGAATGAAGTATTACAGACTGGATATGAAGTACTACAGACCGAATATGAAGTATGAAGTAAATCTACAGACTGAGTATGAAGTATTACAGACTGAATGAAGTATTACAGACTGGATATGAAGTACTACAGACTGAATATGAAGTATGAAGTAAATCCACAGACTGAATATGAAGTATGAAGTAAATCCACAGACTGAATATGAAATAAATCCACAGACTGAATATGAAGTAAATCTACAGACTGAATATGAGATAAATCCACAGACTGAATATGAAATACATCCACAGATTGAATATGAAATAAATCCACAGACTGAATATGAAGTAAATCTACAGACTGAATATGAAGTAAATCTACAGACTGAATATGAAATAAATCCACAGACTGAGCATGAGGAACCTCTCACTATACTGATCCGATCAAATGTTACAGCTCAAGGAGAAGAGATGACAACTGTTTATATTCAAGACTTACAAATATATCATATTCTAATCTGTTACCAATATCAATTATAATGTATTTAAGTTCTAATCCATTCAGCTACTCTAGTAATAACTAATCATAATACATATATAATATAATTAGGTAGCCTACTCTATTCTATTCTATTCAGTTGTGAGTCCCTGACAATAATTAATTTTAATATAATTAAAATACTAATGACCATTCCATGCTTTTCTGCTTTAAGTCCTTGACAATAATTAATTTTACTGTAATTATAAAACGATTCAACATCCAGTTCTATTCTATTGTACACTATTCTATATTGTTCTATTCTGCTTTGAATCCTTGACAACACTTTAATATATTATTATGAATTATTATTATTATTATCCATTGTCTTGGTTACTGATATTCTTGTCTCTTTGACCATTAGATGTCACATTCTAATCTATTCTATTCCTTTGAGTAATGAAAAGTATTTATATAGATATTAATGCTTTTGGTAAGTGTATTGAATACAAGAAGGTACAGGACCGTAAGTATTCTATTCTCTATTGCTCAAGTGTATTATAGCATTGCTGTTCCATGTGTTATCCAAGAGGACAGCAGAAAAGGTCAGATGGTCATCAGTGACACGTAGAAGGCCTTGGTGTGCCTGTGTTTTCATTTAGTGCTTTGATATTCAACATCCTGGGTTGAGTTCCAAGTGATCAATCATGACACCAGGTTACAAGATCATTTAACCTTCAAAATTCCTCACCCAGCTTTTAACTTTTAGCTGGGGAAAAATACACATCAGATTGGAGTCAGATATAACAATTGAATAAAACATGATATTCTTACTGCTTATTTCCACATATTTGTATTTGCTTATTTGATGGTTGCTGTCCATATCCTATGATATCCTATGACTTTTATTTCAAATAAAATAGAATCAAATCATATTCAGTAATCTGATTCTATTGATGACATGTTTGAGGTGCAGCACTACTGAGGTCACTCTAATTAACTTGAGCCCCTGCATTATCAATCTAGGTGTGAGGACTAGTAGTATATATTAAGCTTCAGCCCCCCCCCCCCCTCTTCTACCGCATACTGCATTTAAAGGGTTATCTTCAGGTCACATAGATTTATACTTTAATAGCCCACAGTTTGTTGTTTTCTTTATTTTATTTCCTTTTTCTTTTCTTTCTTTGAGAGGGCGATATAAGATTCAGTGAGAGTCAGGAGTTAAACCTCATCTTAACTCAACTTTTAAATCTGTCTTTAAACTATTTATCTCATGGGATCACATGCAGTTCTGCGAATGAACAAATGATGAACAGGAAATGCTTAGGACTTGCTGTCATTTGCTCCCTGGAGAACAGCTACTGGACACATGCACATTTTTTTGAGTAAGATTTCCAAAAGATTGATATTAATTTATGTTCGTAGATAATATTTTTTAAATGCTAATTTCTTTGGAACATATACACATGCACACACACACACATACACACATATATATATATATGTATGTGTGTATATATATATATATATATATATCAACTACTATAAAACTACCTCTAATGTAATTATGATATAACTTTTATGACAGCATGGCCTTTCCAGTAGGTTTGATCATTATCCGTCATTGTTTTAAAAAAGATTTTTAGCATTTTTTGTCTGTCTGTTCATCATATCAACCAACAGAGGGCAGTCTTGCATATGCTCAGTAACTTGAACAAGGCCTCTGATCTTGACAATAATGGCTCTATGCTGAAATGTTTACTGAACCTGCTTGTAACCCTGAGCTTCTCTCAAGGTTACAGCTGCAAAAAGAATGTTATACATCAGAGGACAATCAGAACCAGGACGCAGGGCCTTCAACATATTGGCCCATGTGATCACTTTGTATCTTCCAAAGAATTTATATATTGTATCAACTGATGTATTAGAGGTTTTTCTCATATATTTAATTTACAAGACTGTAAGATCACTCTGACCTTGTACCAGTTCATCTTTCTGTTTGAGTGAACATTGGTGCAAAATATGAAGAAAGTCCTTCATAATTGTTTTGAGATATAACATTAAAGATGCCAAAATGGCTCTCGTACAGTCACAGTGAATCTTGATCTTTGACCTCTAATCACCAAAATATAACCAGTTAACAAATAATCAGATTGTTTGTGCCAAATCTAAAGGGATTCTCTCCTGGCGTTACCTGAGATACGGTGTTGAAGGGAGTGTGACAGACCACAATAAACATAACACTTCCGGTTGCCACTATTGCCATCAGCAATGGTAAATAATTATTCTTTTTAAACTTTCAAACTGAACTTCTCATGAAGCTGGACGGAGAACATAATGCCAAGAGGAAACCCTGAAGAATCAATGGCTGACCATGATTGAGGATGAAATGACTGATCAGCCCACGGAGCTCCCAGCCCTGGAGAAAGAGCAGGAGGATTAAAAAAAAAGGAGAAGGTTAATGGTGAGTCATTCATTTTCATAACCATTCTCCAAATATCTACAATAGATAGACAATAATAATAATAATAGACAAAAGACAATTCATTTACAAAAATACTCTCACTTGAATGTTTCCTCAGCATTTGCCAGATGTGAGAGCAATGAACATGAAGCTGTTTAGACATTATACTCTCCATTCTGAAATAAATTGTCGATGACATTGCTCATTTTGATTCACTCAGAACCAATTTATGGATGAACCAGCAAGGAGACCTGGGTCAAAACACTATTCACGATGAGGTTTCGAGGAATTCATTTGTGTGTGCTACATAACACAGTACATTCTAATGAATAACAAAATCGAATCAAATAAAGGAAATAATCCAATGTCCTGACAACATCCGAAACCTTGTACCTTTGGTTATAGGATCCAGTGTAGCTCCAACATGAAACCATTTACACTATAACCTGTTGAATCAGTGCATCAATTCAGTATTTCTACCAATAGAGGGGGGTGTCATCTCCTAAAAAACATTGACTGTATGATAAAAACACAGAGCTGGAGAAATACATTTGCTGCTTTAATGACACAGTTTAATGTGGCCTATGCATAAATGGTTACAGGCACTTGCTATAGTATTTGGGCATTGCATGTACAATTATGTTTTTTACAGATATTTGTGTATACTGAATGGTGTGAGTATGTGGGTTTTGTTATAAACATGAACACACATATGTTTGTTTGTATATATGTATGATTGTATGTATGTATCATTCAGTGAGTTATGACAATGTTTGCATGTATTTACATGTTTATCCTTGCACTTTTTTCACCATTTGTTTGTTAATCTAATTTCTAAAATATACATTTTTGCTCTTGACATCAGTGAATCAATAATTTATCATTCATTTGGTATCTCTCCATGATGCATGCAGGGGTCAGTCCATTGACCCCTCTCGTTGTGAGTCAGCCTGTTGATCTTATCTTAAACATCACAGTATATAGAGACACACTGGGGGGGAGGGGGGCTGCACAGTGAACTATAACAAAAGTGTTCTCTCCACTGCACTTTTAAACTTCTGCTTGGATTATTTCATACTTGGTGAACATTAGCCTCCTTGTGTGATATGTTGATGGATTTAGTGTTTGTCTCTCCTCTCATCACATCAGACTGAACGGTACGCGCAGTAATTCTCTGACGTCAGTTGGCGGCTCCCTCGCCGTGCACAAATCAGCTGTGGCTGAGCGGAGCGCACGGAGAGAGGACACAGAACCGACACAGAGCCGAGGAGGCGGCGGTGCACGGAACTGGTGCCGAGACCGGACATGGTTTAAAAACGCGTCGCAGTCCGGATAAAGGTAGGCGCGCGTGAGGCTGGAATCTTCTCCTCCCTTCACCTTCATTATCTCATGACACATTGAAGAGCCTGGGTCATTGCGATGAGCTGTGTGTTGTTGACTCTCTGTGGGTGATGGTCTCTGAACCTCCGCCATGAACCCAACGTTCAACAAGTTTATTTCATTCTCAAGTGATGCCTCAATGAATTTACTTTTATTTTGAAGGGGAAGTTAAAATGTGACATGAGGTGATTGGGTAATTAATTGCATGCAAAGTCAACAAAAATGCAATTTAAAGTGTTGTTTCCTATTTAATCGCCTGAATAAACGAGCCTTGCTTTATGCCATGGCTGTCTGCTGCAAATGTGTGCAACAGACCTACATGCATTTGCCCAATTAGTTTTTTAATGAGCACATTTTGCTGTGACATATGTCAGTGTTGCCTTTCTAAACCTGTGGCAGTAAAATAAGTCTGCTCACACTCGTCACGAACACACAACCAGTTTACTTATGATTCTTCAAACATCATGTTCTGCTTTTATTAATGCTCCTGCTGATGAGTCAGTGTTAACAAAGTCATGTCAGGAACAAAGCCTATTTATCTTTGACAGGGCCGTGAGTTTACTCTGTAGAATTCTGTTACAACTGCCCAAGGCTCTGTGTTGAAACAGGCTTCAGCAGCTCTCAGATAAAGTCATATCAGATAAGCCCTGCCAGGAGATGTCTTCGGTGGTTTGTCAAACAGGTCCATCTTGACAACGTCTTATCTTTCCATTCTTGCATGTTTGATGTCCCAAAGGTTGCATTGTACGCCTCCTCAATACCCCCCCCCCCCCCTCCAAAGTGTCATTAGAGCTAATGACAGCTACGTGCACAAAAAGAGGAGATGTTGATTTTACTAGATGCAGACTTGCCCTTCATGTGGCAACGTCATTCCCAGCCATGCTGTACTTTCTGAACTGTACATGTTGTGTTAAAGCAGCATTTGAATCCTGCTGTTTCTTCAGCTGTAACATTTCCAGCTACAGAATTGAAACATAATTAGAAATACTGCCTTCTATCTCAGTTGTTTTTGACTGGACTGTCATTACATCAGACAGTCATGTTGGTTTTCTGCATCATATGAAAAGTGAAGCCTCCCTCAAAGTCACCCAGATACAGTATCTTGTGAGTGTGTGCACTGTCTGAGCGGCGTGCGTCGCAAGTTTGCTGGGTGGCCTGTCTCGCCCTTAGAGCACAAGCAGCCAATGACAGAGAGGGCAAGGGCTGGAGGGGTCAGGGGGCTCTGAACGCTGACCATCTGGCCGTTGGGGGGGGGGGCTGGTTTCCTCATTGGCTGCCTTTGTTTCCAGCAAACAATTGAGTCTTAATCTGGGAGGAGATAAGTAAGGCCCCCGTGACACCACTCCTGTGCTCAGACAGGTTTCGCTCTTTAGCCTTTAAGGAGATGTCTCTTTCCCATGTTGCTTTGTGAAGGCCTCAGGTTTAAGAGCTGGGAATTTGAATGTGTGATTTCTGCAGCATCTTTTTTTTTTGCCTGCAGGAGTGATGCATGTGATCTGGAAATACTGCAAATGAGTAGAATACAGGTTGGATACAGTTTGCTTCAAACAAAAATGTCAGACTAGATGTCATTAATGAGAAATAAATGCATCAAGTCCTCTCCTCGCTAGGACAAACATGCAGTTTTTGTAACTACAAATGATTTTTAATGAAAAATATGACCTATTTTACAACCTATCTCTTTAACTCTCAAAATAGAGTTTCATAAACCTTCTATCTTGTTATGATAATGGAGCCTCTATCCTCTATTTTCTGCCCCAGCTCTCATTCACAGTTTTTTACTTTGATAAAAAATTGCTGTTCGTCTCAGAGATTCTCCGGGAAGAAAAAAAAGAACCATGATATTTCTTTTAAAAAAACGCTGGACCACGCTGTGGATAGATGACTGTTTCATATCCATTTGTACATAAAGTGATTGTCACCAGGGTAACAGATTCATTTATTTTCTCTCATTCTTGGCTCACTGTCATTTGGAGCACATCAGGGCTCCAGTTTTTACATTATGTGTTTATCTCTTTATTTAGAAAATGGAGCCTGGTTCCGCCAGTCAAAGAAAAAAAGATAGGGTTAGGGTTAATGCGATAAAAGTAGTAAAAAAAAAAGGTAGGAAGTCATTATTTTTAGATATTAAGTCATTATTTTGGGACACTAACTCATTATTTTGAAGCATTAAATCATTATTTTAAGATAGTAAGTCATAATCTTTAGATATTAAGTCATTATTTTGAGAAAGTTTCTCATTATAATGACTTACAGGACTTTTGGGCTTCCACAATAGGATGTGTTATTATTTGAACATTAATCTTATTATGTTATGACCAGAGTGTGATAGATCACGTTTAATCTGTGTTCAGTGTCATAACAAAAAGGTTTCCATAGCCATTGATTACCAATCCAGTCAGTTACTCAGGGGTTTCAGTTTCTGCTGTGGCCTCAGCCAGCTCCAGAAACATATCATTGTAAAAAATTGATCTCACATGAAACACCTTTGCAGATTATTGGGAATAACGGTTGAGATCATTAACACACCACTGGACGAGTCAGCAGTGCAGGCAGATGCTTCTCTTGATCCTTTCAGTGGTCGCTCTCAGTAGTTGTGGGCTTTTCTGATCCAGGTTGCAGATGGTCAAAGGGACAAAATCCCAAATAGAGAAGAGATCAGTGCTTTTGTTTGAAACCTTTTTTTGACTGGGATGTGACAGGACCCAGAAAACAGGTGGTCCTCAAAACAGCCGTCATTCATTTAACTGCTGAGGCAGGAGTCAGGAGCCTAAATCAAATAAATTTTCTTTTGTAGTGTCAGTGTATGTGGCCCATCGAATCAAACAAAATGCCCCTAATTTGCAAAGAAATACATCTTCTATCTTGTATTACATATACAAAACATGTAGAGACAAAAAGAGAAGACATAAAAAAGAGAGAAAAGTTTACTTCAGCTCACACAACTATTACATATACATTTTCTTGATAAAAAGCTTTTTTTCTTTTCTCCCAGGCTTTCTTCAGATAACTGAGTGATTTACCAGTTTTACATATAAACAGACAACTCACACGACATTTCATAAAATGTTCCTTATTTCCCAATGAAAAGATGTTTGAAGAGGCATGAAATGGAAAAACTCAAGTAAAGTCCATAGTGAGTACAGGAAAATTACACAAATCAAACAGATAGAAATCAGATTCTATCATACAGTTCCTGTTTCGTGACTCTTAGCAGTATCTGTATTTCTTTAACACTGTCTACTGTAAGAAAGTGGTGCTGTGAATCAGAATAGGACTGATAGCTAGACAAATAGCTAATCACCACAGTGAGGTCTGTCATTTTATATCAGATATGTGTCCGTATCTGTCTCAGTTGAACATCAGGATTAAAGGTTTAAACGTGTTTCTCAGTGCTGATAAAGCCAAAGAGTGTTCTGCATGGATGCTTGTAAACTTTTAACCTGTCCTTTTTATTGAGGGTCAAGAATGCCAGGAACACCACCTTCACTGCTCGTGTCCCAGTCCAAATAAATGGCAGGAAAATATTCACATACCGTAACGGCAATGTTGCAAGTAATGGAATACAGTTAGGTAATGATTCTATAACTGAAAAGCAGTGATGTGATAGTATGCTGTAATTGAACGGTTTTGTCAGTTTCCATAGAAACATTTTTGAGGAGAGATCTGGTCACTCAGAAATGCAGCATGAAAGAAGAGGGAGGAAAAGCACAGATAAGGTCTGGAGAGGAGAAGGAAAGGAGGAGGCTGAGGAGGGGAAGAGATGGGAGAAGAGGTTAAAACAGATGTGGGAGTGATGAAGAGCGAAACGAGGCAGCTGGATGCAGACAGTGAGCGCGATACAGGGTGATGCTGTCGATCCAGACCTTGTGGCCAGGCAGGTTCAAGATGACGAACGGACGCTCGGAAGTGTGGCGTGTGCGCCGCACGGCTGAGCAGAGTCCAACTGTATGTACTGTATGAGGGTGTATGACACAGTCGACAATTGGATCATTAAAGCCAATCTCACAAAGGCCCCCGCCCCTCCCCCAGCTGAAAGGAGATGTCAAAGGTCTGTGACCTCTTGCATTTATGTGCATTGATCCCTCTGGTGGGGGAGGGGCTTCCTCCTCAAAGCCTTCCAGCATCAGCTGTTACATCTTAGTTTCACCTGCAGGAAGTGGATGTTACATTTTATTATATTTAATAGTGATTAGCAATAGTGATGTGCACACTCACAATGACCAGTGCTTGAGGATATTGTTGCTTTACACTGGACAGGAAAGTGACAAGAGGCTGTGTATACAACTCATATTTAGACTCAGGTCTATGTAGACTAAGATTTATGTTGTTTAGAGGTGAAAACTGTCAATCAGTTAGTTAATAAAGAGAATGGGTTTGCTGGACAGAATGAGTCAGCTCAGGCTCTGAAAGCATGTGATATACACTTGTATGTACACTCACACTGTTTTCAGACATTTTATTAACTGAATACTTAATTGAGAAAACCGTAGATTAATGGACATTAATTAGTAGCTGCAATGCTGCTATTTTTGCATAAGGCAAGCAGGCACACAGGCTTTATTTATGTGGCATGTTTCCTTTCACGTCGAAGCACAATGTGCAGCAGAAAGCTTGAGCTACCATGGAAGCTGTGGAAAGTGTAAAGACAAGAACGAGAGACATATTAAAACAAACACACAAATTAAACACAAGGAATAAACTCTGATTAAATAGAATGATAGCTATACAAATAAATTATTAGATACATAAAATCAAAAAGGGATAAAAATAGGTAAATGGAGGAGCTGCTCACAGCAAAAACAAAACAGTCAATGTCGATTAAGGTGATGGAGCTGAGGAAATGTTTTGGAAGAACATTGTCTGCTCTTTGTCACGTCCTGCCAGCTGTAGTGTTTTCAAAAAACCCTGTTTGATCAGTAAGCAAGCATCTTTTATTGTGTATCCTATGTCACGAAACACTGACAATCCAGTGAAAGTAGATTTGAGTTGTTATGGAAAATGAATTGTGGTGCTTTGTGTTTATCGTTGATTATTTTCTGTGGAACAATTCACTCCTGGCTAAATGTCTTGACCATGAATTTGTGAGTCCACTTTGTGCCTCAGTGTTTATGGCTGGCTCAGAGTGAAGTGAGGGAAAAGTTGAATGACATTCTAAGCACACAAAAAAAACATCTTGCTTTCTCACAGTCTTAGAATGTGGCTTTTACTGATGGATGGAAGGAACTTACAGCCAGGAAAGTAGGACACGCAGTACAGCCAAAAGACTGGCCTAAACATCCTGCTCTTTTGTTACAAGGGAGGCTCCTGATGCTAATTTTGTGTGTGTGTGTGTGTGTGTGTGTGTGTGTGTGTGTGTGTGTGTGTGTGTGTGTGTGTGTGTGTGTGTGTGTGTGTGTGTGTGTGTGTGTGTGATATGCATGAGTGGAACGTGACCCTAAGTAGATGGCACTTCCTGTCGTCCTGTTAGTTATCACTGATTGTGACATGCAGGACAGGTTCTTATCCGTCACCAATGGATCTCCTGGTTGACCCAGTCCCCACTTTATTTTAGCCCCCCTGTCTCTACAACATAAATAACACTTCTTTCTTTTCATGCAACCGTTTCTTTATGGCTCCCCTACGGTAAAAATTAAAAGAAGCATAAAAAAACTTTGCAGCTCCAAAACTTGTACCTCCATTGCCCTTTTGTCTCTGTGCCCCTCCCCCCCAGATCAAAGTTGAAATAGCTCCCTCGCAGAAATGAATGGAACTTATCTGCACGTGCCCCCAAGTCGTCCATCAGGAAGCGTGTCCGCAGCAAAGTCAAAGGGTCACCATTAATTGCACGTGTGTGGGTATGTGTTTGCAGGGGAGTGGTGACATGTCAAGGTGAAGGAGGAGTTTCAGTCATGTGTTCCTCCAGTTCAACGCTTTCAATTGCAGCCGCAATAAACAAATGAGGAAAATAACCCTGACACCTGAGTAACCTTGAATCGCACATCACATCACAGCAGGACGGAGGCATGTAGAACTCATCTCATATCTACACGGTTCCTCCTTCGTTTTCCTGTATTTTTTCGTGGGCTCCATTTCACCGATGTGAGCTTACGAGTAGCAAAGTATGCGCGCGGCTCTGTGGAGAGCACTTAGTAATAATATATCATCATTCTTGCCATTGAAACCTGGAAGGCACCTAGCCGAGAATTCCTCCTTGTGCAGTGCTGTTATGGAACAGTGTGTTCTCACGGTGTGTACCTCTGTATTCCCTTCCCCCTGTGCACAGATGCCAAGTGGAACAGTACCTGCAGCCAAAAATCACTGCATGCGGCTTAGGTGTTCTTTTAAGAGAGTACAGTGTGTGCTGTGACCCGGGAGACATGTTACTATGGTCTGGAGGAAAGTTAATGGTTTCTTTAGGTTAGGTTGTCATTGTTTAGGCCTTTGCATCAAGTTTCAGATTGATTTTGTTTTTTTTATTAATGTGGTCGTCTGAAAATTTTTAGAAGAGCTCTGCTTTTAATTGCAGGCCAAATCTAATATGCATGAGGCAACTGTCGTGGTACACAGAGACAATACGCAGGAAAAAATATGTGTTTCAGCAAATTTTAGACTTGTCACATATTGGTCGATTGTAATGTGAGTTCAGTTTAATAACTTTATTGATCACATTTTTACTATTTTTTTGACTAAATTATTATTGATCAATCATACAAATCAGCTGGTTAATTGATAATCACTGACTTTATTGCAATTTAGATTTTGTAGGTTGTACATCAGTTTTTTATCAGCTATGAAAAGGTCAGTGGAACACAGGACCTGTGCAAACAACAGCTGGAAACACTCAGGCTCACAGCCAGATTTCTATGACAGCATCATTAGCTTTTGCCCACATGTATTGTCCCAAATCTCTCTCCCTGCCCACACACACACACACACACACATACACACGCATGCATGCACATTGAAACACAAGGTCACAGTGTGTTGATGTTGCCAGCCACGGTTTGTGGGGGAGAGTGCTGTCTGTAGCAGAAGGCTTTTCCATACGCTGTCACAGCTTGTCCAAGGCTACGGTGACCAAGACCCAGCCCTCCGCTGTGAGGACTCAGCGTTCCTCTGTGGCAGGGGAGGTCATTCTCTCTCTCTCTCTCTTTCATCCCTTCTTTTCATTCTTCATGAACATTTGCAGTACAAGAATAACTGGAAAACAGCTCAGACTTTAAAAAGAAATCGACTAGAAAATGGAGAATTCTTTACAGATTCGAAAGTAAGATCTTTCAGTGGAGATGATCCGATACCTTTTTCTCGTCCTGATACCTGATTTTTGCAGATAATGAAAACTGTGATGATCCTTGTTGTATGGCCTAGATCAGGTTAAACCCTTTGTGCATACACATAATTATCCCATATAACTTCTTTTATCATCTAGTTTCGACAGGCATAACTTAAAAAGAACAAACATTTAGGAGTACAGGACAACAGACGACACGTTTTGCTTTGTCTTTGTCGATTCTATCGTATTGTTTGAATGTGGTTTCCAAAGTTTGCTGCAGCAGTTTGTCATTTTTTCCCTTCGCCTTGGTGAACTCATCATGGTCTTTCGTGTGATGGTTCGCCAAATGCTTTATGTGTTCCAGCTCGAAATATTGCTAAATTGCTGACATGAGTCTCTCGCTCCAGGTCTTTTCTGTCACATCTGCCAGTTGGTTCAGTATCCATCTCTCACAGGGATCAGAGCGGAATGAAGTGGCACCGGTCCTGAATAGGTTTACTGTCACTTTTTCTCATCAGCAAGGTTTGTGTGTGGGGGTCAAGCCCACAACAAAGGCCAACCCTGCTTCCATTGTCCCGTTAAAACAAAAAAAGAGTCCTGCTGATGCCGAGGCTCTTGCTGCAGTAAGGAGGACTGATGGGATTTAAGTGTGGGTCCTGTCACCGTGGGCAACCTGGTGCTTATTAATCGGGAGAGTGGGGGATGACGGAGGAGCTGTGGCCAGAGAGTGAGAGGAGCAAACGGGGGTGGGGTTGAAGTTGATGCAGCAGTGCCGCCTGGGGTCAGGAAGAAGGGCATGATGGATACAGCTGATCGCCCGGTAAGGAAGTTTGGAGAGAAAAGGGGAGGAGGCTCTGTCGTCAGGACATTAAGAAGCCTCTTTGTCACTGTGTCACTCAAATGGATTCAAGGTGGCCGGGACTTTTTTTCAGGGAGGAAAAGAAAGGAGGGGTCCCATTGTGAAAGATGGGTCTCTCTCTGGACGCCTGATAAACACAACAGACCCCTTTCTTATGTCCCCTCCGTGAGCACTCAGTTCTCCTGCATGGCTAAATTAAGTTAGTGTGGCAGAGGTCGGGTCTTTCCGGGGGAAGCCAATTGAGTGGATCCTGTCTATTGTCTCAGTAACTTTAATCTACGTTACTTCTCTTTTAAAGCTTAACGCATCTAAAATGTTTTGTGAAGATCCTTAAACGCAGCCCTTGGACGTCTTAATCTCCACCTTGTCTCCAACATTTAGAATGAGTTGAGCAGGGTATAGAGCTGCAACCTATACGACAGCTCTTTAAATCCATTAATGTGCTAATTACTTTCTTAATTAACTAATTACAACATCTAGAGAAGAACAGTGCATCCTTAATAGTGGAGAAGCTTGACCTTGGTTTTGTTTTCTATTTACCTTCACATACATTTTATCTTACATACTTAAATATATATTTTATATCCATCATTAAATTAATTGCATTATTTTTTATCATTAAAGTATTTGAAAGTATTAATTTATTCATAATTAATTGGATCTTTTTTTTATAGCTACAGAGCAGCTACAGCATCAAAGAATATCAAAAGCGGTCTCATACTGAAATCTGGCATTAAATCCATAGTAAGATCAGTAATTATTCAATTACAATATTTTTGACTTAAGCCTTCATGAAAACATATAATTCAACACATAGATAGAGTCAATTTTCAATGTAAAATACATATGTAATGACTTTTAAGTGTTAGAGAAATATCACTTTATCATCCAATAACTAGACAACAAAGGCTAATGCCGAAAAATGCAATCAGTGGATATTGAATTGAGATTTCATCACATATAATTATGTTTGGTTTATGTTTGATGCTATTGAAAAACATATTAGGTGATGCATATGTATTTATTTCTCCTTTGCTGATCATCTCATCATTGATATCACACCCTGGTGATGTGGATGCTCAGCTCAGGCTCCTGGAAGCAGAACCTGACCCCTCTGCTGGTTGTGTCATCTGATAAGAGCCGATGTTTTGATAGTGCTGCCCCTCCCAACATGATCCATGGATCTCCTTTTACACCCCATAACAAATAGGGCTGTCTAAACAACGGTTTATGGCCAGGACAAGGCCTGGTCAACCATCATCAAAGATGTGCTCTGGGATGAGCCATTAGGTGTGGACCAGATGTCAGAAGCCGTGGTGATGGAGGGATCACTTTCTTGCTTTGAGTAGGATACAGTCAGGGAACTGGTCTCTTGTGATTATTCCCATCGCCAAGGAGGGTATGCGTTTGTTTGTTTGTTTATTTGCAGGATTATGCAAAAACATGCAAAAAGAACCCATTATATTTTGGGGGAACTCCAGATCATATGTAGTGAATTTACATGTGGTTTCAGCAGTGGCATCACTTTCAAATCTTTTTTCATGTAAACTCAAACATGATTTTTGCATTTGCAGATTAAATTCCTTGAATTTACTTGAATCTCAGATCAGATCTCAGTTTTCCTTACCTCCTCTTGCCCTTTACCATTGACCAGCGTTTGACCGCTGTCACTGACACTTTTACTGTATGAAATATAACTCATTGTTGTCTTATTCAATATCGCTCCCCCTGAATAAGTCCATAAATGCATTAGGGTCCTGTGTCTCTCCCTGTTCTCCCGACTCAGGGTTGAACTGGTGTTCAACCCGGCAGCATTGTAAAATGCAGATTGGGTTGACTGACAGGGCTTCCATTTTATTACACAGTCACGAACAGAGCTGTAAACTGTGGCTCGTCCTTCACTTTCATTCGCTTGTTCCATCAGGGTCATGAGAGCAGAACTCTGAACGTTGCTCACATTGTTTGGTATCCTTTGGAGATGAGATGATGCTGTGTGAAGTTTTTAAATGTTTTAAGTTGAAATTATTGGTCTTGTGATTTATGGCGCAGATGCCCAAAGTAAAAACACAAGTCTTTATCTGGCTTTCAAGTTTGCAAAGGATGAAATTGAGAGAAATGTGATCTGTGTTCAGTTTCTACTGCCTTAAATAAAGCATGGGTAATAGCTTACTCATTAGTATATCATTAGTTAACAATACACATAAGGACACAAAACCTTTTGTAGCTACCAGCCATGTCCAATGGCATTGTTGGGACCTGTCTTGTCAGCAGCGGTTGTTTTGCATGATACACATACTTTAAACTTTCTTTTATTGTTTCGTTTTCATTTAATGGAACTGAAATGGATCCATTTAAAAATATATACTTTAAACTTCCTGTATAACAAACACATGATTCTGTATGTCTAGGACAGAATCTATGTGATTAAACACACAACAACTTATTATTTTGGTTAAACAATATAATACTTCAAATGTCAAAATGTCAGAGAATAATAAGAAAAAAAAGAATGTGTGAAGTCTTAAAAAGAAAAATACTCTTTCTATTATAAATATTACAGCAAACAAGCTTAAAAATCTAATTATCAATTGAATCTCAAATCAGTTTGTGAAGAATTTTCAAGCTTTAATCTTTAAAATATAATTTATGATATTTCTAATTATGTTGTTAACCAATATTTAGAGTCTGAGGTGTCATTCAGGTCAAAGCTGCATTTAACAAGGTTTGATTTTCATTTGTGCTGCGTCAGTTATCTGCTCTGTGGACCTCTGCCATTAAATCATGCTGGCCTTTGTCCGTGGTTTAGATTCAGTTTAAGGTTAAATGCCTTGCCCTTAAACTCATCCGCCGGGCCAAAGTGTGTGGCAAGGTCACCGTTCCAATCAACTGAGTGTTAACACAAAGGCCGCTTGTCCCCTAATGGATTAGCTCTACAGTGGCTCAATGAGTCACTGCACCACCCCTCCAGCCCCTCGCGGGCCTTCCCAGCGCTGCTCTCCTTTCACACGCACCACCTAGCCCTTAATTTTGAAATGAGTTTTATAACTGGACAGTAAACTTCCAGTGGGTTAATGATGATGGCTTCTTCATCTGCCCAAATGCTCCTTTTGTCCGCCCCTCCCCAAGCCCCGGACCCTGCCCCCGTTGCCTCTGGTCACACCAGGCCTTAAACCCTGGTTCACCCCACTTTATAGTTCCACAGATAATCCCCTAGAACACACACACACACACACACATGCACAGACACACACAGCCTCAGGCTATTATCTCCACTGAGCCTTGCACTGGTCTCTTTCTCCCTCTCTTTCTCTCCCAACTTCAGCAATGGCATTCAACTGGAATGTTTGCCTTTGTTTGTGTGGCCTACTGGAAAGCCATGAATGGCCTTAGCTCATCTGCTATCCTCACTAGCACCGATTTGCACTTCAGGGCCCAGCAGGTAGTCCCGAGCCGAGGGAGGAGGGAGGGTCTCGAAGAAGGCTGTGGGGCTTTTATAAGGAAATTAGAGCCGTGGACTGCCACCCGGACAGTAAACAAAGGTGCGAGTCCTCACACCCTTGGCGTTACGCAGCCCTGTATGAAACGAGGAGTCCTGTTTGTGGGAATTTTCACATGGTCGCCATTTCGGTTTGTTGTTTTGCTTTTTTGACAGTTGAGCTGCGGGATTGTTTTCTTATTATAAGAGTGAGACGTGTTAATTGGCACCTCGGCCACTGTGCTTCCTCCTCACCTGATTCTCTCAGTTTGTCAGTGGAACCACATCTGCTTTTAATTGTGTCTGAACCTTAATCTGACACTCTATGTAATATATGAAGTCGATCTTCATGTGCTAGGCTAGTTGGGTCGATCAGAGGAGCAGTTTAAGTTGAGTTGATGATTCTCTTGTTGCTCTATGCTGCCTTGAGCGGCCATCGTGTGTTCGGCAGCTGCTGAGTCAGCTAAAGACAAAGCTGTGGCACTCATCTGGGAATCTTAAGAGAGAGGAAGAACCCCCCCTCTTTCTCTGAATCTAGAACAAGATCTCCCCCCACGGCTGATCACGTGACTCGTCTTTCCTCAGGTGGCAGGGACACTTCCCCTTTGTCAGGGATTTTAGCAGGAGCTCAATGCAGAGGTGAAGGATGGGCTCGGGGGGCGGGCAAGCATTCAATCCACACTCTTTTGTTTTTCTTCTCTTTTTTCGAACTGTGTCTTTTGAGGCCAAACAAAAAAAATGCCAGGTTTACTCATTATCTCCGTTCTAAATGGGGCTATTTAAGACGGGCCATGTCAAAGTCAGGGGCTGAGGCATAAATCACGCTGACAGCTCTTTTCCCTCAGTTGAACTTGTGGCTGCGCCGGAACCTTAACAGATGACTGGAGAGATTTCCCTTCTGCTTACACCTGATAAAAAACACTATTAACAGCATCTCCGCCACCTACTGTCACACAAACTGATGTGATGCTCGAAACTCGTTTATTTGTCTCGTGTGTGGTCTAAATCAGCAAGAGCCGGACAAATTTCACAGTCAAACTCAAGCCCAATGTTTAGACAAATGTGGCTGATTGGGAGAAATGAGTGCGTGAAGGCGCCGTAAGGACTAATGGGGGCCCTGATTGGCTGGTGCGGTGGTTTACAGCCGCCCTCACGCTGACTGCGCCCTCATATAACCATTGGAGGGGAGGTGAGAGGAGCTGCACACGACTTGATTAAAACAACTGTTGACTGTGTCTGTGGTAATGAACTGGAACATCAGTCACGCGGCTCGGTGGATCAGGAGAAGTTGATAAAGAGAGAGTTCAGAAATATAAAAACTGTTGTCAGAGTTTATTTCAGACATTATGTGTGAATTATTTTGTTGATGTATTGGGTCATTCGTGTGTTCAAGTTGGTATTTTGAAAAATCTGCATTAGAGTTATTTTGTTTTAATCAAATCAATGTGTTTGGTGGAAGATATTTTTTAAATATAAAGCAACTTGGGTGACTAGTGAATATCCCCTGCTTTCAAGTAGATGTGAGTTTACTCAGACCTACTGTTTACCTGACAAATTCTTGCTGACTTTACTGAACATGAAGTAGTTGGCAGGAAAACAGACAAAGGAGCTTAAGTACACTTTATACTGAAAATGTTGTTAGTTTTGTAATGATGGTAAGACGATTAAATCACTTAAACTGCTCTCTAAAGGTTTTTTTTCCTCCTTATCAATTTGGTAGTTTTTCCTATTGAGGGTTAAGGGCAGAGAATATCACACCTTGTTAGGCCCTGTAGGCAAAATGTTATTGTGAACATGGGCTTTAAGAGTAAAGTTTGATTAATTAATTGAAGAATAAGATGTTAAAGTCTCCAAATGATTTTGGATTTTGAACTAGAAGAATGAATGAAACCGGACTCACTTTATTTTATTTTATTTTATTTTATTTTATTTTATTTTATTTTATTCTATTTTTTTTTTTTTTTTTTTATTTTTTTATTCAATTTCTTACATATTGTTGTTTTTTATATTGTTGTTTTATGTACATAAGTAGCGCACCAATGACACCAAGGCAATTTCCTGTATGTGCAAACATACTTGGCAAATAAAAGAATTCTGATTCTGATTCTGAAAGGGGAAAAGGCGATTTCTTACATGTCAGTGAAATTCAAGTTAAACTTAAGAAAATGTATCATTCAACCGCAAGTTGTAGATGTGTGTTTCCCATCACTGATGCGACACATTCTTCACTCAACCCACATATACAGTGTCATCGGTCTTGACCATTAGTTATTTCCTCAGAATTTGTCCCCTCTCCTCTTGGCAAAGTCGTGATAAGGTGCTAGCGCTGATCACTGAGCTATAATGACACATAATCCCCCAACATCTGCCAGCGCCTGTTGATTTGCGGTGCATTCCCGTTTATTTATTTTGACCAGATGAGCCTCTGGTATTTACAGCCGGAGTAAAAACCCTAGTGTGGGGTCAATCCCGGGCACGGCTTCGAAGACAAAATGCTCAGGCTGACCTGAGACGAATTCTGCTGTTGTGAATTGGCCCCCAATAAAAAAAAAAAAAAAAAAAAAAAAAAAAGTTGGGTTTGGCAGCGAGAGGCTGAGTTTTTGGTGTGAGAGCGAAAGTTTAGAGATGACCTCCCTTCCTCGAATGCCTCCACATGACAAGGTGCCCTCGGCAGATGTCTTTGGCGTGCTGGGGGTCACGCGTGGCAGGGCGCCGTGGCTGTGTGGCGGCGTGGAGATGTCGCTCCCCTCCTTTGTTTCCCCCCCTACTCGACTCTGCAGGCCTCCAAGAGCATCTGTCACCACAGGGGGTCAGCAGGGCCAAGATGAATGAGCCCCCGGTGGATTCCCTCCCTCCTTGGCAAATGGCACAGGACAGAGGAGGGCATAGGGGACTTGGGGGAGGGGTCTTTGTTTGTGTGTGTGTGTTTGTTTGCATGCCAGTGAGAGAGGGACAGAGGCAATGAGGGAGAGAGAGAGAGAGAGAGAGAGAGAGAGGGAGGGTTTCTGCTGTACTGAGGGGAAGGAGTGGGATTCACATTTCTCTCTATACAGGATCATGACAAAGGTGACTTGAGACCCACCACAGAAGAGTGAAACTCCATATGCTGCCTGGATATTAGGAAATTCCTTCCACCAGGATTTATAATCTAACATGGACTGCATTTAAAAAAAAAAAAAAGGAAAAAGCCGCCTTCACATTTGGGATTTACTGCATTTGATTTGGATTCGATGGGTTTCCTGTGCTGCTCCGAGGCGTCATGGAAGGTACAGGAGAAGTTTTCTTGTGTGTCACGTGGTGTAGCATTAATGAGATGGGCTTTTAGCACCTAATTTAGAGAACATGCAGAGATGTTTGTCTTTTTTTCCACCCCCCCCCACCCACTCTCTCTCACGTCTGATGGGCATGGGTTGTCTTTTCTGATGTTAACAGTGTGCTGAGCTCTTTCCCGCATTTCAACCATTGGTATGGACTTTTACACGTGGAAGCATAACAATGAGGTGAAAATGACTTGAGATATTTATCAGATTTCCATTAACATCGTATCTGCTGCTACACCAGGGACTGAAATGCTTCAGTCAACAGTCAGTTTTAATTTAGGCTGAGAAAATCTTTTTTAGTGGCCTGCAGTTTCTTAATCGGCAAAATTTTAAAGCAAGATCAAATGCCAACAGTTTGGAGGGAATGTCTCCACAGATAAAGATTTCTTCACATTTCTGTGGACTTTAAGTGAAGAAACTGCTGATTCATAGTGAGATTAACCAGGTTACACTGTAATGTTACTATGCAGCTGAGGGAGAAACAAAAGGCCCAGAGAGAAAAAGGCAGATTTGAAAGTAAAGTCAACTCAGTGGAATAAATAATAAAAAAGAAATTGGGTTAAATGTTAAATTATTGCATTGAGTTTTAAACAACATGTGATATTGGTAAGACTTTTATTTGCTTCACACAAACTAAAATTCTGACATTAACCAACCAAACCTATTCCAGGTGTTTTAAACAAAATTCAATTTCATGTTTCACTTACTTTCATATGCAACAATAAGTTAAACAGCTATAGATTCTATTATTTTACATCATGGATTCATTTTACTAAATTAAATTTAGGTCCCATCTTTTTTGTTACAAATCTTAAATATAAAATGTAAAAATTAATTATAATAAATCACTACAGATGGAGGAACACAAAAAATGTTGCACAGGTGGAGCAGTGTATGAACAGATATTTCTTTTGAGTTCGATAAAATTCCAGTCTGAATGGTGCTGTCTATTTTCTCACATTAAATCTTTATTTTTTTGTGTTCAGTATAGAAGTGTGTCCATGCTCATAGTTGCACTTGCAGTGACAAAGACTATGTGTTGAAAATGTATTTATTCTTTCACCCTCGCCTTGAATCCTGTCTCAACAACACCCAGCACATCAGCCCCAACATGCCCTCGAATGTCATCACTGGAGAACCAGAACCTGACAAAGCGCCTCAGGCCGCACCCGTGTATGCATCTAGATTTACGGCACCTTTCGTCCTCATCTCACGAGACATCTGTGTCTCCTTTTGGTTTCGTCTACGCCCTTACGACCAGATAAGCATCAAAATATTTCAGGACTTTGCTGCCTGGCTATTTTGCAGAATGCGAAACCTCAGGTGGAGATTCACATCCTCTGTGGGAACACCCAATGGAAGGTGAAACCCAAACATGTGTTATTAAGCTGCAGCAAATGTCATGTGTAGGTTGTATATATATTTTATGTTAAAGTTAATTTGCTGTGAGCTGTTCAGTTCCTCAGGGCGTGAACCAGAATGTGTTTTCTGACATATTGACGTTTTTTTTTACTCTTTAGTTTGATCATCTGTATCCACCTGGCTAATCATTCACAAAATAAGTTCCAGTCCGTAAATGCAAGTTGAACCAGCTTGTGTACAGTTGCTATTTGAAGGACTTGGACCCCAGAGCAGCGTCACTCTTACAGAACAGCAGCACACAGTCAGAAGTGATGACTGGGTTAACAGTCGGTGTTGCACAGGGAACTTTGCTTCGGTTATATCAGTCACTGAGTGGCTAAACAATACTTTGTCAAGGGGTCAAGTAACTGGCAAATCCATTCAGAGAGTGACTGCGTGCAGTGAGTGCTGCTGCAAACTAAAGCACCCAATTGTGTTTCATGAAAATAGCCCCGGGGGCCGTGGTATCACATAACGGCCTTTTAGCCTCGCAATAGTGAGTACATTTGTCATGGTGTGAGTTTGAGTAGCCATAAGTGTAACTATTCACTTTGTGGAATGTGGTGACCTCAGTACAATGTTATAAGAAAATAGTTCACCAACGTAGAAATTAGGAAAATAAAAGAATCAAGAATTTGGTTCAAATTTTTATTTATTAAAGTTTTATTAACACATTATAACTTTAATTTGAAAAAACTGAAATAATTTGCGTGTTGCATAAATGTTTTAGAAAACAAATGTGTTGAAAAAGATTTAAAATAAATAAAAGTTTTACTGAAGGTGGACACAATTATTTGACCTCTTTGTGAAGCACTAATACACCATGACAAAATAAATATTTTACTAATGTGACTTATTGTCCAGGGTAATAAAACTTAAAGAAAAGATTGTTTCTTAAAATGTATAAAACTAAAATAAGACTCACTGGAGTGTAAACCTCCTCCAAGGCCCAACAGTATCCTTCCGTTCAAACACACCCAAAATCACACACGATATCAGTCCCCTAAATATGCTTAATCTTTTCATTTAGATTTGTGCATTATTCCCTGGGAAACTGGCAAAAATGTCATAGAAGTCTATTATTTATTATGTCTCACCCTGTAACTAAACAACAAACAAATGTATGTGCTCAAAACATAACGTAAGAGGTTATTTCAGTTGTTAATTAGATTTAACTGAGGTCCTAGAATCTATTATACAGGTGACTGAGATAAAAAAGGGTCCAAAATGATTCATCTGTGTTTGTCTGTGTCACTGATAGTGTCAGTGTGTGAGCTAATCACAGATCTCTCTTCTCTCCCCCAGGTCTGGAAGCTCTGAGAGGAGTTTATTCTCTGATAGTTTCTGCTGAGTGTTAGTGACCCAGCATGTAGCAGAGGTGAACAAGTCCCTTCACGCCTGGGAACGATCTGACAGCGTAAGTCCCCTTGTTTTGTTATTTTTTCCTCATATTTTCTTCTTGGCTGCTCGTCTCAGTTCAGTGAGTGTAGATCAGTGTAGCTTATTCTGAACCGGTGTCGGATTCATGCAATCTGTTGATGCCACCCAGGAGGAGAGGAATGGCCTTGACTGACCATCTGACTGTTGCAGAGTCACCACTCGCTCACATGAACGCTCCCCTTTTTTAGCCATTAGCCACTTTGAGCATTGCGTCCCCACCCACTCGTGTTTGACCATCTATCAGGCAAACAGCCGCTGCTGACTCACCACCTCCCCCCTCTCCACCACAGCTGACCTTAGCAACCACCTGAGTCACACCCCAGAAACATCCGTCAGGCGACCTCTGCCACGGTCACGCTTTGTTTTACGTTGTGCAGGTGATAAAAGGTCATTCTCTGTGTTCACCTCCGGTCTGCGCAAGGTTAATGACAAACTTGTCCTCCGAGGCTCGAGGGTCAGTCTGCTAAAGAGGCCTCCGGAGCCTCCTTTAACTTCATGATCGAACAGGCAGCGGCTGCTTAAAAAACGCCCTCAGGCACTCGTTTTCTTTTTTTTTCTTTAACCCCTTCTGTCATTGTTTCTCACTGCAGCCCTGGCCACCTTCCTCCATCAGTTAAGCAAGAAATACTGTAGCTTCATTCTGTTAAGCTGCTTATCTCTTCAACAGCACAGTCAGGCACTGTTAATCTTGTCTTTTGTCTGGGTTGGTCGGATTCCTCCCCAGGAAGGTTGTTAGGTAAATACAGGGTCTGGAACCTGTTCAGGTGTGGGCAAGGTCAGGACCAGAAAGACGACTGCATTCCCACCCTGCTAATTAAAGATAAAAAGTCAGGGGAATAGAAACAAGAGATGAAACGTGTTTTTGACAAAAAATATGTTTAATCATTAGATTAGATTGACGACTGTGTTAAAACCTTTACCAAGCAAAACTCTTAATGAAGAATATTCGGGTTTTGGGACAAAACAACACAATTCTAAACCTTTTTGGCATCTTGAATAGATATTTGACTGCTTGATGACCCTTTGTTGATAAAGAAACTATATGTTAGGAGTTAAATAGCTTCAGTTATTCTATTTTATTATCTCCGCCATGCAAGGAGGTTGTGTCTTCATCTCCACGTGCTTGTCTTGGATTTGGTTTTCCACGAAACTTGCTGGAGGGATTTGGTTGTATTGATCAGGGAAAAAGCCAATTTTGATGTGGATCCGGTTTAGGGGGGCGCTTCCAGGAATTATTTTTTTCACTTTCTGTCACGCTTTTTGACGGTCTTTTTTTTGATTTCTCATTTCTATATTAGTTATTTTCATTCTGGTGTTTTGTGTCATGTTTTCATTTGGCAAATGTGTTACATTTCACATTCAGCCCCTAACGAAACGAACACTGTTTAAAAGCTGATCCAGCGCTGATGCTGTGTGTGCTATGAAAGGGCAGTTAAAACGTAACTAAATCCTGAGCTCAAGTTTAGGTCACTTATAAAACTGAATACAGTCAGAGTTTACTTGTAACCTTGTCCTGGCTCAGCAGCTACAGACGATCTGTCTATGTTAGGTCAGAACGAGGAGGTTGAGCTTTTTCCAGACAGCTGAAGTCTGTAACCTGCGTCTCTCCACTTGACTGTTTCAATGTTTATGAACCACAACACTGGTCTGCACCTGTCAAATGTATTCCAAGGACAAGCATGGAAGGCTAAACGTCTGCAGCAGGAAAGCAGCCAAAACCCTCCCTTTATTTTCTTCTTCAGCTTTTCATCCTTTGAAAACTCTTGATCGTGGGTTTGGTATTAAAAACAGATCTGGTGACATGTTTTGACAAATTTAAAAGTGGGAGTTTGAGTTGGAAGATGTTTTAATGAACTGACCCATTGAGCTTTTATGTCTGTCTGTCACGCTCTCTCTTCCCCTCTTTCTTCTACATCTGTCCTCTTTGAGAGTCCATGCTCGGCTCTCTGTCCTGCTGCCACCTGCCACCAGAGAGCCAGCCAGCAGACCCCGGGCCCACACAGCCGACCCCGGCAGATGTCCCACAGTGGACACTGGGGTGGAGGGGGCACGGGGGCAGAGCAGGCCAAGTAAAGCATGGACAGACGGAGCAAAAAAAAAAAAAACACAGGGAAAAGCCATTGGCCTTGGCTGTTATGTTTGTGTGTGTGTGGTCTAGATATCACTCATTTAGTTTGGACCTACATCTGTTTTTGGAATGATTTATTATGGCAGAAGACACAAAAAAATACAGTACAAACCAAACAGCTGCAGCTAATGTCTATTATCATAATTAATAAATCAACTTTTTTTTTTTAATTAACTGGTTAACGAGATTTCAAAAATAGTGTGAAATGCTTCACAGTGTCCTAGAACCCAGAGTTTATTGAAAATGAATAATCCAACCAAGGAGCCAGTTCTTTAACAATAAGCTTGAATCCATTATTGAAACAGCAAATCACATTTTAGAGGCAGAAACAAATTCTTCCTACTCTGCATACACGTGCACTTACTTTGAGTATAAGTATTATTAACCTGTTTATTAGACACTGCAAGTACAATCTGACAGATTGAGGGTTGATTCTATTTACCGATTTTAAAACATGCAGACAATGCACACCTTTAGTTTTCTGCATTGTCTGCATCTGCAAATAAAAGTTTTCATATGAGCAAACATAAACACAGATACCAATATGTCTGTGAAAGGCTCATATCAGCTGATGTATCCTCATGTTTCTGGTAAACTGTAACCACATTTGCATTTTCTATCAAATCCATTTCCAGGGTAAAATCTCTCCTCACCAAAAAACGCATTTGTCTCATTTGAAAAGATCATTTGCTTGAGACACCTGTTACTGTCTTGCGGTCTGCAGAGCCACTCTTATCCGAGGATCTAATCAGTGAACAGAGATGAACAGCATCGTGACCGTGCATGTCTTCTCCACAGATAATGGGGAATTCATATGCCGGGCAGCTGAAGTCTGCTCGATTTGAAGAGGTCCTCCACAACTCGATTGAGGCTTCACTGCGTTCGAGCAGCGGAGATCCACAGCCCATCTTCACACAGCTCTACCTGGAGCCGGAGCCGTATCCTGGAAACATGGAAGGTAGGGTAGTTCTCCCAGTGACAAGTGCTTCAAATCAAATTAGTTTTAGGGTCACCCAGAATTTCTAAATGTTGTGTTTCTGTGTCTGATCAGCTGCAGTATAAGTAAATGATTTTCTGAATTCTTCCATGAAATTACCGTTTATTTTGTCAGTCATCTCTGCTGATACATTCTCAACATCGAAATATCAAGTCAAAGCCCCGATCGTGTTGGATCTCACTAGTACTTGACTTTATAGGTCTTTATTTGCTAATAAATCCTAGAAACTGTAATTTGATATAAATCATTTCCTCCATTAAATCGACATAAATATTCATTTGTGTATTATTTAACCTATTTAAACATTTAAAAATCAGTAAAATAGATTGTTGCTGTGATCAGGCTGTAATGTGATTAAAAACCTTTTTCAGACATTAAGCCGAAAGCTGAAATCCATGGCGTGGACCCCCCGGGCCACGGCCTCATCAACGGTCACTCGTCCAACGATCTCGAGGAGCCGGAGGATGACGACGACTCCGACAGCAGCAGCCCTCCGCTCCCCTACCTGCAGGCACCTGCACCAGATGGCTGCTGCACACTGGACGGTAACCCCCCCACCAACCAGCATGCCTTAATCCACACTCTAAAATCTCTTTTTTTTTTACTGATTAACAGATAAACTGAAAGCTCGACCCCTTTTTTTTTTAAATCACTCATCTGCTTCTTCCTCCTCTCTCAGGGTTCTGTCAGGCGGGCAAAGACCTGCGCCTGGACTCCATAGCAACAGAGCCCATCGAAGTCCCAGCAGGCTTCGAGCTGGTGGGAGCCAAGTCCCCCAGCGTCCCCGAGCACATCCTGGTGTGCGCTGTGGACCGCCGCTTTTTGCCTGACGACAACGGGAAAAATGCACTTTTAGGTCAGTCTGTTCCCACGTGATCTGATCTGAGATGAGAGTGCAGGAGTCAGAGAGCAGATATGTTTAAAGTTCCTGGCAGAATGAATTCAGTCAAACACTGGATTAGTAATTATGTTTCTTAAATCATGCAATAATCTTATTATGTGACCTGCAGGTTTTTCAGGAAACTGTGTGGGCTGCGGTGAAAAGGGTTTCAGATACTTCACTGAGTTTTCCAACCACATCAACCTGAAGTTATCCACCCAGCCCAAGAAGCAGAAGCACTTAAAAAACTACCTGGTGAAGAATTCTCATGGTGCTCTGTGCAAAGGACCCCTCATCTGCTGGAAAGGTAAAAAAACCGAACCTAAATCTGAGCTTTTCAAATCTCTGTGATCGTGATTTATCCTCTGATGATGAGCTTGTATACACACAGTGACTCACTGTTGTTGTTGTTGTTCCTCTCAGACTGTAAAACCCGTCAGTTGTCCAGCAACGCGTCCACCTCCAAACTCAGCTCGTCCTCCTCTCTCAGCAGTAAAGAAAATGGAGGCACCAGTGGACACAGCTCCTCTCCCTTCTCCCTCTCAGGTGAGACTGTACAACAACAACGACACCGATGCACACGATTCAAGCTGAAACAATTGTATTACACATTAATTCAAACTTTTCCAAAATATTTAACCTGTGTTCTCCCTCAATTGACGATATGAAATATATATTTCACCAAAAATAGTCGTTACGTATGTTGGCATCAGTGACAGGTTTATGTTGTTGCCATAGCGACAGGTTGTGGTGGCTGAGCCCTGAAACTTGTGAGGTGAGCACAGTCTGACATGTGGATAAGGATGTTCAGGATTTAGGTTGTGACAAACAGGCTCTTTGATGCATTATTCCAGTATCTCATAATATCTTATCGCAACTATTATGAGCAACTATTATTAGTGCTATCTGCTATCTGTTGCCTATATCAGAACAGTTTCAGATTAAAAAAACAATTCAATACATTTCAGATGCACAATTCAGTAGAGAAATCGACATTTCATGAAATGTTTTTGTCATAAGAGGATGAATTTTCAGCACTAATGTGATGAATTTAAGCCTGAATCATACGACCAGGAGAAATATCCTGCCTCTCTTCAAGTACAAGATGTTCTCTGACTTGTCACAACAGCAGCGCCTCTTTCCTCTTTGATTGAAAAAAGGCTCCTGGGCTTATGGTATTGATTTGTTCTGAATCTGGAAGCAGTCTGTCAGCAGAGATCTCACACATTAGTGTGTTAGGTTGCTGAGCTGCGGGGCTCGTTGTCGGGATACCTCTTTTCCTGGAATCTCTCCTGACTGCGACCTTTGGGTACATCCTGCTCCCAGATTAGGTCACTGTTAAAAAGGAGAGAGGTTGTACACTGTAGCATGCAGCCTCGCAACCTCCGTGCCAAATTATCCTGGAATCATTAATGAAAAACAGAGCAGTGGCCTGTTTGTATTGTGCAAACGACGTGGAGTCTGAAGAGCACATTTCATACAAGCAGCATGAAGTCCAAGGCTGAACGATTGGTCCAAATGTACCGATCAGAGGAGCAGTGGGTGTTAGTTTAGGCTTTAGTTTTGAGAGTGAGGGTCTTTTTAAGTGTTATTTGTGTTTTTAACACTGTTATATGTCCGTTTTCATTTTTAGATTCGCCACCCACCAGAACGACGCAAGCATCCTCTGTGTTTTTCGGAGGTCAGGACCTCAGCAGAGACTGCAGCTTCCTCAAACCTCTATCCTCCACACCTGGAAACAAAACTCTACCAATAGGTGAAACTCTTTTTCAGCACAGCAGTAGCTTTTGCATGGTTTCATCAGTGAATACCATTGCCAAATAGATTTAATTCTGAATTTGAATCATCCATCATATGAAAAACAAACTATACATTTTAGTCACACTCGTACGTTCCCAGTTGCGTCCGAGCTTTGAAAGCGGCATTTGCCAACATTTAGATGCCGATAAGCCTTTGGCTTGACGTGAGTGACACTTCAATGGCCTTGCCCTTACACTGAAAGAGGTTGCTTAGCTACAGGTTTTTTTTACGTGGTTCAACCTGAGGCAGATGGATCTGTGGCTGACCGTGGAGCAAAGATTAAGCTCTGCTACGTCCTGTTTAGACGCACACACACAAACACGTGACTGTGTGTGTGTGTGTGTGTGTGTGTGTTTGTGTGTGTGTGCACTTATTTACACACCAATCAATACAGAAGGAAGGAATGCTGTAATGACTTTTTAAGGCCTTGCTATCCATTAGCCCCTTTGCAAGGTTGTGATATTGACAAGCAAAGATTACATATACTGATCAATGTTTTAGTGAATTGCCTACACAGTAAATATGAGATTGGAAAAAGTCCAGTGGGGTCATTGACGATCATATAAAGGAAATCAATACGCCGCTGTTAGTACTGACACGTTTATGTATTGTTTTCAGCTGTGAGTAAATTTAAAATTTATGTATTTAGTAAAATATAAACATTAATATTTTTTGTCAGATTAGCAATTAGCAATTAGCAATTATGGTCTGTCAGTTTGTCCACCACATTGACTGATCAAAAACAACAACTTCTCCCGCTATACAGAAATCAAGCTGAAATATCCAGAAAAGGAAAGTCCCCATCTAGCACATCCGGAGTCTGAGCAGTAGGGATTAGGGATGGAGCCGCGATAGCGAGGTTCCTCCCTTATACATGCTCGACGAATCATGAGTCAGTTTCAGCTGTCAATCATGATGTTTCATCCCCTTTTATAACATCAAATAATCAATTAAAACCAAGCTTACCCCAACAAATAGCACTGGGTAAAACATCAGTGTGATGAGAGCTACCTAAAATGACAGAAATTATCTATTTATTTAATGTCTAATTACATTTTGTGATCCATCTACTCACATTGAGGAAGCAGGATTTATTACCTTTACTGCAGCAAGCCACGAGGTGGCGATTGAGACATTTTGCCTTCACTTTTGGAGAGATGCCATGTTGTCCATCTTTAAATACATCTGTGGGTTACATGTACAGTTTGATCTGTCTCTAGTGTATTAATGTGTGTGTGTGTGTGTGTGTGTGTGTCCAGTACCTACAGCTCTGAGGGTGAACGGGCCAACTAACGGACTGGGTGTCGATGGGCGTCCTCCCTTAATGAGCCCGTCCCAGGTGTCCTTAGGGCCTCAGGCTCAGGGGTATCGTCCTGCTGATTTAGGAGACAGTCCATGTAAGCCTTCCTCTCTTCTCTGAGAAAACTAGAATATCTGTAGAAACACAACATGTCGTACATTCATTTTGCTCCATTTTCTATTTTAATGTAGTTCTCTGTGTCTGTTTGTGATCCTCAGTATCTTCTGTCATGAACTCGGGTCCACCAA
Source organism: Paralichthys olivaceus (assembly GCF_024713975.1). Classification (NCBI taxonomy): domain Eukaryota; kingdom Metazoa; phylum Chordata; class Actinopteri; order Pleuronectiformes; family Paralichthyidae; genus Paralichthys; species Paralichthys olivaceus. The sequence goes on along the minus strand of NC_091108.1, from coordinate 7,550,717 downwards.
AGAAACGCCACCGGAGCTGGCATCCCACCACGTTGGTTCCGGTCCCACCAACAGCCGTCCCCGTTCCAGCCATCCGACCAGTCGTTTGTTCCCCAGGTCAGTTCCTAAAGCCATGTAATATTTTCTACATGAGTCAGTGTGAGCTGGATTTTAAATTGCCCTTAAAATGTCAAATGTCTCCCTTTTAGTGAATTTCCCCGTTTGTGTGTGTGCGTGTGTGTGCGTGTGTGTGCGTGTGTGCGCGCGTGCGTGTGTGTGCGTGTGTGTGCATGTGTGTGTGTTTCTGTGCTGTTTGGAGCAGAGACCATGTTGTTTTGCTTCCTCTGGTTTGGGGACAGAGTACGCAACATCCCTGGTTTTCTCTGGTAGTTAGGGATGATTCACTGAACATCTCCATGGAGATACAGATGGAGAGTTTCTAGCAGAAATGGTTTTAAATTGCAGTATTGAAGAAGATTTCTGCTGCATCATGTAATTGCGGTTATATATATATATACCAGCATTGTTCCAAATAAATTACATTAGAACGTATTAACACATTAGTAGAACAGCCACTACTATTAATACAGGGTCTTCTGGTTTATGACACTTATAATTTAACAGATTAGCTGTTCTAATCCTAATATTAACATGGTGTTCCTTCATTTCCATGCAGGTGCTGTACTAGGAGTGTCCTCTCCTCAGCCGCCAGTAGCTGCAGTCATTCACCCCCAACCTGTCACGGTCGGAGAGACTGTCATCATCCCCGACAACCTGCTCAACTCTTCGGGTGTTCGTCCTGTCATCCTCATCGGTACAAACCTTATTTCAATGATCTGTCCTGCAGGACCGCAACCTCAGTCAGTCAGTGTCAGGAAAACAGAATCAAATTCTGTTTCACCACAGAGCAGGACAAAGTAAAATAAAAATTCAGTTACATTTTTACAGGTCAGACAATGTATTTGTGTATGTATTGGTAGTTTGCTTTTTTTCTACAAATCGCCAAACCATAAAAGTTATTTTAACTCTTTTTTAGCTCATAAAAATGTGTTAAAAAAATGATTCAGCTTGTAGCTACATATCACACTCATGCAGGATTATAATGTATATCTAAGTTTCAAGTGCATATTCGGGTGTCACAACTTACTTTGAATTGTGATGTTTCTGTTGAGACTTACTGCTAAAAGGTTTCTAAAAATCAACTTTATATTATAACAACTTTAAAACCAGCGTTAAATTCCTTACGGTAAATATAATTATTAGTGCTCGATATCATTTATTTCTAGCCTCTGTGTGTTTCAGGTTTGTCTAATGAAGGCTTCTCTTTTTCAGGACATGGCACTTTACCTTATTTCTATGGGAATGTTGGGGATATAGTGGTGAGCCCCCTGCTGGTCAGCTGCTACAAGAGCAGCCAGCTGACAGAGAAAACCCTGGAGACTTTGGGCCTGAACAGGAATCAGCTGCTCAGCGTGGAGACAATGATTCTGCTCACTTTACAGTATCTTGCACGTTTAGGTGAGCAGCAAACGCAAAAGCACACATCTCTTTATATCCTTCCTCTTTGTGTTTTTACTCAGCTTGTTGCCTGTTAGCTGAGGAGTGGGGTTGATGACCGTGAGGTGCTCATGTCTTGTTTAAACAATTAAACAAATATCTAACTTTGACCATGTATTACCTTTTCTATATCAGGACTGAGGTGAGCTGAGGTGTGTCAGAGGTTTGAGTTTTCACATTCTGAATTTTTCCCTCAGGCCCAAATCAGATTCCATTGCGGGAGGAGCTGGAGCAGATCGTCCTGAAGGCCATGCTGTGCTGTCCTGGGGGTCCCGCCATCTCACTGTCCCAGCTGCCCTGGTTGGCTCGGCTGGAGGCCAGCGTCTCCGGGGGAAGCGTCCAAGTCGTGGTTACCCACAACTCTTTGGGAGAGGGCATCTCCGAGTCATTGCGCTCTCTCAGCGAGGGGCCCCACCCCCAGCAGTGCCTGCCCACATATGTGGTCATCATATGTGCCTCGAAAATGAGCACCAACGAGTTCTGTGTGCTCGTTTTGGGTGAGTTTTGCTGCTACTACCTTATCACCTCCACTAAGTTGTGCATTGTTCTGCATTTTCAATAACTAAATCTAAAAATTTGTGTTGAACGCAGGAAAGTATCAAGCACGGGCCTTAGCTGAAGGAATGCTGACAACTAATGAGTTCCTGAAGGAAATTAGCTATGAGCTCATCACAGGGAAAGTCAGCGTCCTGGCGTCTCACTTCAAAACCACATCATTAGGTTTGTCCTGCACACAATAAAACATCTTTGTGCATTTTATTGTATGCAGTGAATCCTTGTGAATTGTATGAATGTTAGCAGAATAAATTAAAACCAAGTAAAAAAGGGAATATTTGTTTGCGGCCATAACCTGCATCCCTGCCTCCGTGTCTATGTGTAACTATGGTGACTGGTTCTTTTCAGGGGACAATCTGGACAAGCAGCTGGTGCGATACCAGCGTCGACGGAAGGGACAGGTCATCCAGCCCTTTCAGGGGGATGTCACTGACCACATCCACTCGCAGGAGGCTGCCAGCATGTCACCGCCCTCAGACAGAGGTTAGACACACATCATACTCACTGAGTAAACTCAACTGCTGGGCTCAGTAGCCAGGGACTCTTTTTTTTTTTTTTTAAACAACCAAAACAATCAGTATATATTGAACATATGATTATATCTCCCAAATGCCCTGAGTCTATAATCTGCAGCACATTTATCCATGTTCTCCCCATTTTAAATATCTGTATCACTTTTTTTGTGACTTGCAATTCTATGCCTTTGTTGATTTTGTTAACGTTTTCCTCCGTCTGTGTTTTCCAGCAGCAGAGCTCTTGAGTAAGGTGTTCCAGATCTATCCGACCCAGCTGAGTGTGGCCCGCAGCCTCCTCTCTCAAGTCTGCTCCATCGCAGACTCTGGGACCCAGAACCTCGACTTGGGTCGCTTCTGTAAAGTGGACTTCCTTGTTTTGGTCCCACCTTCTCACATTCTGGTACACCAGACGGCACAACGCATCCGACAATCAGGTCTGTGTTCATCCTGTTCAGAACTTTCAATCCCAGTGTTGTTTCATGAGGTTGTGTTAAAAAGTTGAGTTGTGTCGTCATTCTTTTTTTTTTTTCTTTTTCGTAGGAGTGCTTGTTGACCTGGGAATCGAGGACACCTCCTCAGCCTTTCAGAAATCAGACAAGTATGTGGTGCGTCTGGACAATGATGTTCACGCCAAGATGGAGGCCTTCATGAGGAAAGTCAAACAGAACCCCTACACGCTGTTTGTTCTCATTCACGACAACTCACACGTCGACCTCACAAGGTACACCCACCCCAGACTGACTTTGTTTTACTTTGTTGATAATCTGAGGCTGTTGTGGCTGCGAACGTTACTGTGTTCCTTTTATAGTGAAGAGAGCAGAGCAGCTGCAGGCAAGTGAAAACTAACACAGGAACTCTTTAACCTTGAATTCTGGAGAAATGTTGCCCACATCATTTGAGACCCCTGCTCGTTTTGCTTATTTTGTCCGTTCAAAGATGGATGCTGTTCCTGCTCCTGCCAAGATTTTCTGATTTTTCTGAGCAAACTGCTGTTTTTCCTGCCAGAACATTTTCCTCGAGATTGAACCACGTCTCTAATGGATTTCTTTTTTCTGAAATGTTATCAACATGGTAGACTAAAATGTTATCAACATGGTAGACTAAAATATCCAACAATTGACCCCGCTCTCTGTCTGCAGCGCTCTGTCTGGGTCTGTGTGCCACGGCGAGCTGCAGGGTCTGGCTGACAGGGTGGTGAACTGCCAGGAAGTCCTCAATGCCATGAACCTGTTGGTCCTGCAGGTCAGCTGCTTCCCACACACGCTGCAGACGCGTCAGTCCCGCATCAGCATCCACAACGAGGTTCACTGGCCGTCCAGCAACAGTCTGGTGAGCGTTTTTACTTTACACAGAAGAAACCACATGGATTTCTAAGTTAAAGGGTTTCAGTGGAATTAGAAATATTACTGAAAATCAAAGTCTTTTTGGTTCAGTAAAGTTATAAAAGCTTATTTTGGCATCTGAGATACTGTTATTCTAAATTTTGTGAAATTACAGCCTCATCATACCTCACAGAGGCTAGTTCATAACTGAAGTAGTGTAGCTACTCCACCTAGTGGAAAAAAATGCACTTACATCAACTGGAAGATGGGCTTCACTGCTGCTTGAGATAATACATCTGTCGCACTCTCTAGCCATTGATTCTTTAAAGCGAAATCAGTGATGGCTTCAATTAATTGAACATTATATTTAGTACTATAATAATAATAACAACAATATCAATAATAATGATAATAAGTGTCTCTCTAAATACCCAAACACTTTTCAATCTATAAAAATAAAGTGAAATCAAACATATTACTTTTGACATTTAATACATAACATTGTCATCAACAATGTCCATTATTACAAGATTATTTATTATGCCATGTTATTTATTATTCATATATAAGAATTGATCCATGAATCCAACTATTTAAATAATAACTGCCAATAAAATGCTAATTAGATTAAACAGGATAAGAAAGCAGAAAAAATATGCACAGAATTTGGTTTGTTTCTTTTAATTCTTGTATTTTTTTGTGAATTATTGTAAAATTGTACCCCTTCGTCTATAAAAATCTCAAATACGTAATTTTACTTCGCCGATAAGGTTTGTAAGCAGTGATTTGATGAGAACTTGAATTGACAACATTTAAATTTAGAAGTTTAAACTATGGGCACTTAAGGACAGGTTCTTTCTGGATGCATTCTACCATGAACACTCAGCCGTGTACTCTTTTCCTCCAGCAGGGAGAGCAGTCCGCCCACGAGTTGGTCTACTTTGGCCTGAGGGACTACAGCAGCTCCCTGCAGTGGGGCGTGGCCAGTCCCATTCTGCGCTGTGATGATGCATTTGAGAAGATGGTCCACACTCTGCTGGAAAGGTCAGTGTGGGGTCAACAGTGCAGAGAAGCTTTCGTTATCCAGCAGTAAATCTTTCACACAGCTAAAAATAAATGTTTTACCCAAATATAAAAAACATTTGCACAGATACTCTTTTGTCAAATGCCACAGAAGCTTTCTGGATTGTATAAACACACGTGAAAAGCTCTAAAATAAAAAAACAATCCCATTTGTTGTCACAGACATCCGCACCTACACAGCATGGTGATCCGCAGCTACCTGCTGATTCAACAGTACACTGAGGCCATGATGGCTCTGACCTCTTCCCCGTCCCTGAGAGACCACATCACCCCGGAGACTCTGGCCATGGTGGAGGACCTGATCAATGCCCCGAGCAGAGAGGGCTCCCAGGGGCGGGGCCACATGCTGCTGGTCCGTGTCCCCTCGCTGCAGCTGGCGATGCTGGCCAGGGAACGACTGGAGGACGTGAGGGATAAGCTGGGGCTCCAGCTGTGCTTCGCCGTGCTGCTGGGGAGTCCGGCCTCTGAACTCAACCTGCACCGAAATTTCACGAGTCGTCTCAGGGTGAGATTTGTTCTAAAAAATATGTTATTCATATTATAATTATATTCATACAAAGGGATTCCAGCTTATTCAAGCAAGATGAGTTTAGAAAATCAGACCCATGTGAAAGACTGATAAAAGACTGATAAAACGATGTTTAAAGTAGATTTAAACTGCATTTTGTTGTACTTGTACTATGTGCAATGATAATAAAGTTGGATCTAAAATAAACACTATGCAATTTTTGTGATTTGCTGCAGGCGTGGCGAGGCTGTGAGAATGAGGACTGGGTTCCTCACACCTACGAGGATCTGGAAGGGCTGCCCTGCATCGTCATCCTCACAGGGAAAGACCCTCTTGGAGAGACTTTCCCCAGGTAGAGTCATACTTCACAGTTACCCTACAACTCATAAACCATGGACACAAGATTTACAACTTTATTCATTTTCTCAGTAACAATCTTCTTCTCTGTGCTCTCCCAGGTCTCTGAAATACAGTGACCTTCGTCTGATAGACTCCAGCTACCTGACTCGTACGTCCCTGGAGCAGGAGGTGGGTCTGGCCTGCACTCATGTGTCTATGGGTGTTGTCCAGGAGCCCAAGAAGGCCAAGGGCCCCCGGGAGTCAGATGGAGAAAAGGCTGCCACCAGCGTGAATGACGGGGATGAGCTGGAAAGACCTCAGAGCAACGGCAGCGCAGCAACCAGAACATCAGGTGAGTCTCTCGCCTCACGAGATACTGAATATTAGCATTAAACTTGGAAATGTTTCATGTCTCATTCTTTCCATGTCTTCACTCAGGTTCTTTGGCAGAGAACAGAGTCAGTTCATCTGATGTTGCGGACTCTTTCCAGAAACCCTCCACTTCCACCTGCCTCACCGAAATTCCTGCAATCTCAGACATCGGCACCATGACACAAGGGTTCAAGCAGGAGTGTGATTCACTGGGTAGCCAGTTCTCCACAAACCCCACCAAAGCCTCCAAGGCTCCTCCTTCCCTTTGCTCTAGCTCCGCTTCTTCCTCCCCCTCCCCATCGTCCTCCTCCACCCAGAGGCCCAGCCAATCGACACAGTACAGCCGAGACCCCAAGCCCGCTCGAGTGTCACCGCGGACTGTCATCATGTCCCGGGCGGCGTACAACCTGCTGGCGGGCGAGTCGGGGAGTCAGCTGAGCTCCTTCTCCCTGCTGCCTCACGCAGATGTAGCGTGGAGCAGCCCACTGAGGCCCCTTATCACTCAAAACCTGCAGGGGGCAGAGCAGAGCATGTACTACCGCCAGTGGACCATCACCAGGCAGCATCATGCTGATTATGAAGCTCCGCCTGTGCCGCATCCACGACGTTTGTTACTCAGCGGACCCCCACAGGTAAAGAACTCCCCCTGAATCATGTGATAGATTGAATCACAGTGTGAATTAATCTAATTACTAGACAATTAACAAAGAAACTCTAGATGTGTGTTGATAGGTAATTCATATCCGGGACATTAAGATCAGGGATTATTATTTTATCCTTTGCTAGGTGGGTAAAACCGGAGCCTACCTGCAGTTTCTCCGTATCCTGTTTCGGATGCTCATCAGACTGTTGGAGGTAGATGTGTATGATGAGGAAGAGGAGGAAGAGGAAGGTAAGGGATCATTTTGATATCAGATAATGACAGATCTGTCTTTTAGTTCTTATTTAGTTTAAATTCTCATCCGTTCACGTCCTTCTCATGTTCAGAAACATCAGAGGTAACGACTCCAGGAAACACCCAGTGGCCGGACATTGAGGACGTTCGAAAGCTGCCCTTTGACCCTTACCCCCGAGACCCTAAGTTCAAGCAGGCCAGCCCTGTCTTCTCTCATAAGATGCCAAAGGTCTTACAAGGTCAACAGAAATATGCAAACACTCAACAGTAGCACTCAAATCAACTTTACCATTGCAGATAAAAATACTGACGCATACTGATGCATGTTGGATTATTTATATGTGCGTCTGCAGATTTGAATCAGGAAGGCGAGGGCCAAACACCAGCCAAGCGAGAGACCAAGTCCATACGTCTGAGCAGGTTCGCCGCCCACAATGCCTTTCACCACTGCGAACAGTGTCACCACTACTGTGAAGCGGGCCCCGCCATGCAGGTGAGTGCAGTCCTCAGACCAAACAACTGAGGCACTCAACTGCTTATACAATATATCCTGAGCTGTCAAAATGCTTTGACACTCGAAAGCTTTTTACTCTTTGGGCTTAGTTCTAATGGTAATCTCTCTGTGTTAATAATGCATATGTTTGTGTGTGTGTGTGTTGTAGCTGTCGGAGTGCACCTTTCATGCCTTCACCTTCTGCTCATCCATGCTGGGGGAGGAGGTCCAGCTCCAGTTTGTCATTCCCAAAGCCAAGGAGCAGCACTTTGTCTTCAGTCAGCAGGGCAGCCACCTGGAGAGCATGTGCCTGCCTCTGGTCTCCAGCAAGGTCAGTTGACCTCTCCGTGTTTGAGCCCACTATCGATATATATACATCCAAACAGAGAGGGTGGGCTTGTTCGTGTCTCTGTGCTGTAGTTTGACTTCTACTCAAATGTTCCGTGCGTAGGATCCCAATATGTTGAAGAGTCCGATCTTCACGCCGACCACTGGACACCAAGAGCACGGCCTGCTCAACATCTTTCACGCCATGGAGGGCGCCACCCATGTGCACATCCTGGTGGTGAAGCAGTGCGAGATGCCGCACTACAGGAAGTACTGGGCCAACCACATCCTGCTCGTCCTGCCGGCCATGTTCAACAATGCCGGAGTTGGTGAGCAACTTACTGAGAAATCCTAACTATGTGCAGGAATTACATTTTGTCCCATCCCATCAGTTTAGGACAAATAACAAACATTTATCATCAGGATTATTAGAAAAATCATATAGTACAAGAAGTGGCTTTAGAATAAACCTCAAGCAACCACAATGAATTACATTTCCAGTGTTTTACTACTTTTAAAAGTCAACTTGAATAAAGTACAATGTTTTCATTTTGTGAACAAAGTAATTTTCTAATTAGTTTTAATGCTTCTCATCAAAATGCATGAATAGTATCAATCTTCCCATCTGTATTATGAAAACGCTGCTCAATAGCGCTACTAGTGGTCAAAAACTCCTCTCTGTTCCTTTAAGTCTACATCAACATGCAACTTATCTCCCTGCTGATAATGAGTCAGTCACGTTTTACAGTTAGTAGGTGAAAAGTAATTTTTTCTTGTAACCAACTGGAGAGAGGCATCACATATGAAACATGGGCAGAGCAATAGTCTGATTTGTGAATCAGCCAATGAGGCTTATGGGCTGTCTGACATGAAGATAAACTGCTCTATGATTGACAGCAAAGGGTTCAGTGAGTTTCAAAGACTTTTGTTCTTTGTGTTGACCCTCAGTGTCAACGTGGCCGCATCACATATATGTTGGTATATAGATCCATTCATGCACAGCCCTGACTTGCTACAACTTAAAGAGTTCACTTGTAAACTTGTAAAACATACACACCCAGTTGAAAGGTCAAAATTCAGCTTTTATATTTGATTTTGCACAACTTATAACCTCCTGTAGCTCTGTCTTCATGTCGAAGGGCATCGTGGGAATTTAAAAAAAAATTGAGAAAGTTCTGTTGAGATGTTGATGCATGAGATCCCCTCTGTTTTAAGGTGCTGCTCGCTTCATGATCAAAGAGCTGTCATACCACAACCTGGAGCTGGAGAGAAACCGACTAGAGGAGCAAGGTGTCAAGAGGCAAGATGTATGGCCGTTCATCGTCATGATGGACGACTCCTGCGTGCTGTGGAACGTCCACCAGTCAGCGGACAGCAGGTACTGATTCTTTGGGATTTGTAAGAGTCCTGGGGTTTGATGATGCTTTTAACAGACGACAGATGCAAAAAACAGAAAGAAAGCTAATATCCCTGGCTGAAAAGGAAAGCCATACACGCACAAGAAATCAAAAAAGATGTCAAGAGAGTTTGTGGTGATTTGTTAGAACGTCACTTCCTGCCTCTGTCTGCTGCGCCTGGCTTCTCCACCTCTTGCCTGAATAATGCAGAGGATTTGCTTCTGTTCCCTGGCTGCTCGCGCTGGGTTGTGCAAATCTCCAGACTTTAACTGCAGGTCATGTCTGAAAACTGCTCAGGACTCAGAGATGAATTGATTAGATTACAGTGGACAAACTTTAAAGGTCACAGTTACCATATGAGTCTGGGAAAAAAACATATGTAGACTGTAACTGGCAGAGGCATACAACCATAGTGCAGTATTTCTAATTAAACTGTATAATCCAATAAAACATTCTCAAGTTTGTGTACTGTCTCTCGTAGTGAGTCATCAGATGGAAGTTCCAACCTCATCAACGTGTCTCTGAAGACGGTGCTGCAGCACATGGAGTCCACGCCAAAGATCTCCCTGTACGCCATGTGCGGGACTCGCAAGTGGAGCAGCAACCTGGCTCGCAGGTCTCCCAGCCACCCCTTCAGTCGGTGTCATCTCCACGACTTTGTCATGCTCAACGTGGACCTGACGCAGAATGTTCAGTATGACCTTAATCGGTAAGTTAGCAGAAGAGTGTGTCTCCGTACGCCTGCACTGATGTGTGCGGTGTCTTGATGTTTTTGGTTTGGCTGTTTTTCGTGCAGGTATAGCTGTGAAGAGGTGGACTTTAATCTAAGGGTGAACAGCAGTGGGCTGCTGCTGTGTCGCTTCAACTACTTCAGCCTGATGAAGAAACACATTCCAACTGGCGGGAACAAAGACTTCCTGGTCAAACCTAAGCTCATGGTACTTGATGCAACATTTCTCAGATTTTATTTTATCTTCTAACAATATGAAACACTAATCTGATCACTTAACTACTTTCTTCCTCTCTCCAGGAAATAGAAAACCCCGCCCCAATCAGCCCGTCCCAGTACGTTTGCGCCCCAGACAGCGAGCAGACCCTCCTAGATGCCCCGGCCCAGTTCCTGCTTGAAAGGTTCCTGCAGAGCTGCAGCCACAGACTGTTTCCAAAAGCTGTTCAAAACAGAAACAACCCAGTTCTGTCCATCGACAGCTACCTCAACATCAGCCCGGAGGTAAGAGCTCACAGCAGGTCACAGTTTGAAAGGAAGAGAAAAGACAGTATCATCCCTTCAACTCAAACCTACAGGAAGACTTCACATCCAGAACACATGCTGAATTTGATTTGTTTGAACAGACTGTTTCTGGGGTAAACACTAAGGTGTTAATTCTGACTAAAAGGTTTGTTTGGAATGATCTCACAGGCCTGAAGAATTTTCTTAACACCCAGAAGCCTTTTGCATGATTTCAGCATCTGTTCTGCTTCAGGACATTGTGACCTGCATCCAAGCACATGTTCAAACAGGGAATGCAAACATTGCACATTTGTACAGATGACGTGTTCACACTCTGCACACCTATGCACATTTCTTATGTTTCTCCTGTAATGGGGATAAATCATGATGCCCAGTTGCACACCATGCAACCTTTAAATTAGCTCATAAAGCTGCACACAGGCAAAGGTTTCATAGAGATTATTTCATTAATTCTGACCTAAAATACGGACACATTTCAAGTTTCTTTAATTACTTAGTTTCTTGTGTTTTATCTTTTGTCGCAGATTTCCGTGTGCTACTTCAACTCTCGTCCACACTCCACCAACCTGAACCATCAGGGCCTGGTGTTCAGTGGCCTTCTGCTTTACCTCAGTGACTCCTTCGTCGTCTCGGGACTCCTCAGGAAATTCCGCTTCCTCAAAGGTGAGGTGCCTCTGCAGTCTGTTGTTATTGAGTTGGCCCTGGTGGGTCTAACAAGCAACTAGCATTCTAATTTGATCTGCCCTTTCTACTATCGGATATTTCTGACCCTGGTTTACCTCCACAGGTGCCACTCTCTGTGTGATCTGCCAGGATCGAAGTTCCCTGCGTCAGACCATAGTCCGGCTCGAGCTGGAGGACGAGTGGCAGTTTCGGCTGCGCGACGAGTTTCAGACCGCCAACTGCAGCGAGGATCGGCCCCTCTACTTCCTGACTGGCCGCCATGTTTGAGTCTGTTAACATGGTCGGGTCTGCCGCTCCGCTGCAGAAGCACAATCACAGACAAGGGTAGATTTGATTCCAAACCAGACGTCCAACTGCAGGATTTGCTGGAGCTGAGTTTGTGGACGCATGGTGGCCCGATGTGGCTTTTATTCATCTGCACTACCACAGTGCACTATGCCTGGCTCTGAAGAGGGGCCAGTAGAAGCTTTTAACTCTTGCTTGTAGCTGAACTCGTCTCTACTTGAGCTTGTGTTTCACTGACAGCTGAAACTGAACATGATTTGTTTTTGTTGTATTTGGCAAAAATGGACGCTGTTCGATGGATAATGTGACAATTTGAAGATTGTATGTGTACCTGGACTGTGACTACAGTGTGTCCCATCCAGGACATAAAGTACGTGTTTATCTCAGGGTTTTTAAGGGAGATCAAATGGTGGTTGCTTAAAAAGGGGTTGAAGCTTTTTCTCCCCGTTCACAGTGTATTTTTTTGGCATTAACGCGCTGGCACCAAAGAAATCCTCTACTGCACCTTCTCCTTGTCCCTTCTCACCTGCTCTGCCTCTAAAACTCCACGAAGATCATCCCTGTTTAAAAAATCAGCTCAAACACAAGAGGTTGGATTTTGGGGATTTCTATCATCTAGAGGATCAGATTCTACTGTCCCACCAGTGAACCAAACTATAATCTATTTAAGCAAAATGCACACTCTTCTTCTCTTGTGACTCTCAAATACTGTGGCACCCTCTGACAAATAGCTATGACAGAGTGAGTGTGATGGTATTTTCCAAATGATTTCATCCAAAAGAATAAATTCATAACAGAAGAAAAGTACAAATTGCGTCCATTCAAGGAGGCAGGGCAGTAATGTTACCTTAGGGATTAAACACAAAACAGGTCTGCTCTCCAAAAGTCAATCAGATGGAGCAGCATGGAGCTTTATTCCAAATGTCATATATGTTGCATTTAAAAGACATTTACTGGCTTTAATATTGGGCATTTTCAGCATAATCAGATAAAGTCAGCAAATGCAATATAAAATATAAAAAGCCTCTTCACTGCCAAAACCTTCTGTCGTCATTAAAGCACGGAGGTATAATCAAAGAAAAGGGTACACACTGTCAAAAGCACCCGACCAGGTCAATTATACATATGTACTTGAAAGTCGAATGTTTTAGTATTTTTCTGCACAGGGTTGTCCAAAGAATATGCCTTAAGTGACTTCTCACAATGTCACTGCCCAGTTTGACGCATTTTTCGGATCAATGAGAATGAAGAAACCATTGAACTGTGAGGAGAAGAGATGTCAGTGTGAACGAAAGACTTGGATTTCAGACTACTGTACTGTTTAAAGCTTTGTTTACATTATTAATATATTGTACCCCCCCCTTAACCGCTGAGGGTTACTGATGTTTTTTTTTTAAGTCTCGTGTAACTTTTGCCAGTATTTTCTTTGGTCAAAAATGTCTTTCTGCATTTTATGTTGTGTTGTAAAGGCAAGAAGAATCTACCTAGATGTGTCCTTAACCATATGTCTGTGTCCCTCCCTGTTCTTGTTGTTGGATCTTTTTTGATTGAAAATGAAAGTCAAGTCCACGAGGGATTCTTATTTATTTGACAAGCATTTTGGACTGATAATCATACTGAAGTGTAATATTTTATTGCATGCCGAGGGAGCGTGTCCTCCTCAAGAAACCATCCAAATGAAGGCTTTGCACAAGACCCAAAGAATGATGCGTAGATTTACTGAATGTCGGGGGGGGGGGTGTGTGAACTTGCACTATACAAGTTGCCAGCAGAAAAAAAAAAATCTCATATCAGCAAAACAATTAAATTAAATTCCCCAACCCCTCAGAATTGCTTATCGAAATATGACACTGGCGATCAAAACTTTCTTTTTGTCAAACTGCAATGGTCCATAGAATGTATCTTTCTCTTCTTTTTGATAATTTAACACTTAATATGCAACTTGCTCTCACAATCTTCACTGAAATACGTTTGATGACCATGTACAGCCCATTAGTAGCTTTGGTGTCTGGGTGATCTACCTCATGTTTACCATCGTTGTTGTGGGTTGTGAACATATGACGTTAGAGCCATGCGATTGTTGTTGGAAATTTATGAATGTAATAAAAATGACCTCTAAATTTACTTGTTTTCTTTAAATTTCTAATTATAATAATATACATTCAAACTTTCAAGTTTTTTTTCTGTGATAGTCTCACTTGCTGGAATACTTTGTAATCAATGATATTAATCGAACTCATAAGAGATATACTTTTCTTTAATTTAATTTAAGATGTGATACTTAACAGGACAGTGGTCTTTTCATGATGCTCAGTTTGACCCTAGTTTTTTGTTTTAACATATTTGTTTGATGTGCGTAATTTCAACTCTCTCACCGTACATGTGGCATCCCATTATGTCTTTTAATGCAGGCGTGTCGCAGACCCACCAGGTTCCCTGAGGCCCCCAAAGTCCCTTGAACTGCTCCTGCTTTTATGGTTGCATTGATCTCATCCCAGAAAAGGTTTTACTCCAGAAAACACGAGTATGGAGTATGTGTTGAGGTGGTCAAAGGGGTATTCGAGCCTCAATTTTACTTAGTATAACTCAAGCTCAAGGAGTACAACATTCTACAATCCCCACAATGCAACTTTCTTTCATCCTTTAAGACAGCTCCCTGTTGCCGACTTCTATCCATTTCCAGGCCTCGTCTTTGTAATACAAGCTTCCTGTTTAAAGTTTTAACACTGAACTACAAACCTAGATCACCATGAAAACACCAGCAGGGTTATTAAGTTATTTATTTATTTGTTTACTCATTCATTCATTTGTTATTCAACCGATTTACATGAAAGTTTGTGGAGGTGTGGGGTAAGACCCAAGAAAGAACCCTTTAAATTTTGGTGTGGATTCAGGATTCTTACGAGATCAGTCGTCTTCCAACATTTTCACTGTCTTGTGAAAGTGGAGAGTGCTACATGTATATGCAATATACAGTGATTAAGTGGCCAGTCAGCCTTTGGCGGTCATCTGCGTTCTCTGAGTGCCCTTCTAGTTGATTTCATTTTAGCGTCCTTCCCATGTATCTGCTCAATAAAGAAGTGCTGCAAGTGCATTAATACAGAACTCAGGCAGTGTTGTTGAGATGCATGCGCTGCCCTGTCTCCAGCCTGTGATTGATAATCCTCTCACTCTCTCCTCTGCATTCAATCCCAGGTGTTTTATTCAGCTGCAGAGTAAATCCCAGGCTCATTTCATACCAGCCGTCTCTCCTCTCCTCAGCGCCCCAGTAAACCATGCTGTGACCATGCACAATGACCCTTATCAGTGTATAGCTCCATAATGGATGCTGGGGTCTTCTCTGGCCCGGATGTGAGGGCGCAGGGGCATTGTTGGTGCAGGGGCAGCCCTGTTTCAGCTCCTGCAAGGTAATAGCACACTCTCCACCAACCTACGGCTCTTGTGTGATATAACACAAGGCTATTTTCAGCCGGCTGCAGGAAGGATAGGATGGGGAAGAGAGGGCAAAGTGGCTGGCATTCTGATTCATGCACCTCATAATTGCTCTTTTGGGAAAAAGTACAAAGATTGTGCAGGATTATCGAAGGAGGCTTGTCTCTAAGGATTTCAGATTTCCCAAAGTGATTCATTTGTCAGAGGGCAAAGGGTTAATTGCCTGCTGCATGGCCACAACCGTAACATATGTACACATTGTCTTTCTTTGGCTTCTCTTAATTATGTGTTGATTTTTGGTTGTGGTGCACAGATTCTGAGATTGATTTAATAGTTTGAATTTTGGCTTTTAGCCGATATTTCAGCAAATGATTTGAAGTAGAGAGAGAAAATGTCTCCTGATAATTCCCTCTGACCGATTTCTCTCAGTTATTGAGTCCCCAGGCAATGCAGTGCTTAATATTAAACAACGTTTAAACACATGATTAAAAATATCACAGATCATAATGGCACATAAAACTCTTATCTCACTGATCCATAACTATATAATCACATGGTTCACATTGTCACATGAGCAGAGAAATCACCAATATTGGTAATGTAGGGATTCCTGCAGCATAATATCAATTTTCATGGATGGTAACCGAGAGTAAGTCATTTATCCCTCCTGGCAGCCTACTCTAATTACTCTCGGGCTTCCATAAACCATCTCGCTAAAACCAAAGCTCATCTGTCTGTGTGCTCATTGGTGTGGAGGGGGTTGGGGGTGAAGGAAAGTGGAGTGCCAGGGGATTACAGTTTGCCTTTGGTGGATCACATCCACCACTGCAGCAGCAGTGCATATCCTATCAGCGGCTAAGCTGATGCGAGTGTTGAGTGAGTCAATTCCACAGGACCAAAACCCAATGCTGTGATGTCAGAGGAGCGGGGAGTGTGACCCCGTAGTGACACGCCGGTCATGCACTATATGACAGTTCCAGTAGTAGACTGTCAAATCTGTGTGTGTGTGACCAAGAGGGAGGTGCTCCATGAGCTGGGACTAGTCATGTAACCAACAAGCTTTTCTAAACCGTTCAGTTTGGATTTTACATGAACATAGATGTAAATCCCCAAGAAAGAAAGTATGAAAGAGAGAATGCTAAACAATACACAGTCAGTCAAACAAACCAATATACTACACTGACAAAATACATTGCAAGCAGAAACACTGGAGACAGCAGACAAATGGACCTGTTTAATAATTTATTAAATTCAGCATATTACACTTGTGTTGATAATGTGCATATACTAGTACTTATACTATAGAGACACTTCTTCAATTTAAAATCTTATTGCTGCACATGTTCATTTTTTGATGTAGTGTACAAAATGAAATGCAGCATCCTATGAAAAAAAAGCATGTCCTTTGTGCTACAGATTACGACATGATGTTAAGTTTCAGGACATGATGACGCGGATGAGACACATGCTACTGCATGGACACTTGGCAGAACAGACAGACACCGAAAAAATTCCACAGGAACAGGAAGTCAAAATCCCTCATGCAGTGCAGCACTGAAAGCCTGGCTGCCAGTCAGATCTGCTCGTCTCGCCGCTGCCAACTCATACACGGTAGCCAGCCGCTTGATCATTGTTGGCAAAAAGAAAAAACAAAAGAAATAAAGACTGACAACCAGGATCCATCAACGATACTGTGCATCTCGTAAAGCAGCACCCACCCCCACTTACACTCTGTCTTCCTCTGTGCCATGCTTCATCCACATCACTGTATCTGGCACCCTCAAGACTTACTGACAGAACGATACCACCGACATTTTCACACAGAAAAAAATCATGGAATTAGAACATATTTCTGTTCAGCCTTTGGGATATACTTTCATATATCGAATAAAATGAAGTGCCTTGCGTTAATGAATTAAGAGGCATGGTAGTTTCAACTAAAATATAGTGCAATTTGACATTCGTCGTCATTAATGAGTTACTCTCCGTATTATACATTTGTAGAATTATTTGGTGTGCGTAAAGGTAGAATGTTTGGAAATAAAAGTGCATGCAGAAGGTTAAGGAAGAGGAGTTGAGAAGATAAGAAGACGGCTCGATTCTCAGTATAAGTAGCTAATTAGCTTAGCTTATGTTTGCATGCGCATCTAATTCTTGCAGAAAATGCTGGAATCAAAGGAAAACAGCTAAACTAACTTTATCCAACACTAACAAGGTTGTGTTACCGCGGATAAAGTTAGCCTCGCGGTTTTCCCTTGATTCCAGCCTTTTGGCTAAAAGAGATTAGCTAATTAGCTGCATATACAAGATCATGATTATCTTATCATAGCATAAAAGGCTGGAAGCAAAAGAAAACAATGAGACTTACTTTATCCAACATTAACAAAACCTTGTGACAAGTTGTGGTGGGAAGTTATTTTTTTTAACGTCTGGACAAAGCCACGCTAGGTGTTTCCCCCTGGTTCCAATCTTAATGCTAGGCTAAGCTAGCTAAAATATCGCAAGCCATTAGCCATAAAAGTCTAATCTTCAGTTGATTCTTAGCAAGAGAAAAAACAAGAAAAACAAACTATTCTTTAAAAAAAAAGAAACTATTGTATGTCAACTGTTGAAACACTGACATCTAAATTGGAAAAGGCAAACTAAAGGAGTATGACTAACAAAATAATGCTCACAGGAAAGAAAGCGGTATGAGTAAATAAAGAAAATCCCTGAGGGCTAAAATCCTACTGATGAGTGCAGTAAAAGACGCTTCATGCATAAAGATGATTGGATTTTCATGTACAGTACTTGTGTTAGCCACAGGTTTTTTTTTTTAGCTAGCTACTGCAACTACAGACTCAGCTTTTCAACAGCGACATGAACAGCTATGCTTGCTTTTTAATTAGCATACCACTCAGAGTAGGATTACATACAGTG
Source organism: Paralichthys olivaceus (assembly GCF_024713975.1). Classification (NCBI taxonomy): domain Eukaryota; kingdom Metazoa; phylum Chordata; class Actinopteri; order Pleuronectiformes; family Paralichthyidae; genus Paralichthys; species Paralichthys olivaceus. The sequence continues at coordinate 7,532,803 of NC_091108.1, read as the reverse complement.
ACTTGTTAACAAAGGAATAAATACACGAATGTTGAATGCAACAGAAATGTTGCATTCAATACGATGTGCCCTTCAGATAAGAAATAATCTGTTTTTTGCTTGTGGAGCAAGAATGGGAAGGAGGGATATAGGGCAAAGATAGAAGAAAGTCAGTGGAGGGAAGGAAAAAGGCAGAATTGGATTAGTTGGAGAAGGGGAGGGACAGAACAATGTATGGAATGCAGTATGGAGGAATGGAAGGCAAGAAAGACAGAGGAAAATAAAGGTCAAGGGAAGGGATGAAGGAACGCATGATGGAATCGGATGACAAAGATGAAGGAAAGAAAGAGTAATTGGTTAAAAAGAGTGAGGAAGTAAAACTAGAGGAACACTGTTATTAGTTCTCTTATCAGGAGAGGTCTTTGAGATGGCCGCCTTGTTCGATGACTGCCTTTGCAAACTGCTTGAAGACCCGGTCCATGTAAGTGCTCTGTCGAGGCCACAGGCCCTCCAGGAAGCCAATATGGCCGCCATGACAGGTAATGAGTAGGGCCAGGTTGGGATTCTGCTTCACTGCCTCCACTGGAATGGCTGCAAAGGACACAAAACATTTGCATACATTAATACTACCTTTTTCATGGACTTTATTCTTGATTTAGGGTGGATCTGAATGAAGCTGTATAGGGGTTTCTACATCACCACCCAAACATTGCATTTTCAAACATTTCTTAAGGAATAATTAATAGATCTTGATGAAAAATTATGCATATTTAGCAGACCGATAACTATGAGTGTGTTCATTTTGTGTGGCTTGATTGAATTTAAGGTGGCTGTGGTGGGGGTATTCGCTCTAATGACTGACCTTCTAGTTATGAATACATTTACAGCATTGATCACAATTTAAGAAAATAAATAACAGCTTGATTGTGAGGCCAGCATTGTACAGGAAATCTTGTCGAACGATGCTGGGACTCACCATGAGACGGAGAGAAGACATCATCAGCAGCGTTCAGACACAGCATCGGCACCTGCACAGATTTCAGCCTGTGGACAGGACTGGCATCGTGGTAGTAGTCATCATTGGTAGGGTAACCGAACATTATGGAGGTGAACCGCTCGTCGAACTCCCGGATGGTCTTTGCCTGCGGGAGCCGAGTAATATGATTAACTTCTGGCCATCTCATTTAATGAGATTAGCATGTGCAGCCAAGTGTCAGTGAAAATAATCCCTACCTTCATGACATGATCGATGTCGTAACAATTTTCGAGCACTGGTCTGTGTCTGGGGCATGGGAATTAAGTGGAAGTAAAAAAAGCTCAAATGCCTCATGAAACAACAATCAAGCTTAAATTTCAAAGTCCTCCTGCAAAAGCATTACTGTGCATTTATATCATGCCCATATTAATACAACAGCATATTTTTGGTCTAAAACTGTAAAAAGAAAAACTACATACAAAAAATAAACACTTCAAATGAAAGATATTCAAGCTCATGAACTGTTTAGGCCCTAGCATTAGCAGTGAGCTAGCTTGGCTGACCTGTGCACGGAGGCTTGTAGGCAGCTGGTGAGGTAGGAGTTGAAGAGGAAACGGTCGAGGGGTTTTTCCAGCGAAGCGGTGCATTCAAATACGTCCCAGCCTGCTGAGAAGACTACGACACCCTTCAGGCAGGTTTCCCTGCCCTTTCGCCCGAGATAATTGGCTAGCATCATCCTGAAGAGGAATCAGGGGTGAGAGGAAAGGGTGCATGGGGAGAAAAAGAGAGGGACAGAGGGATGTTTCATATCTGACCAATTCTTAAATTCATGGGATTATAGCTATGCAGTAAAAAATCACCCTCTATGGCACACAGCTCCTTCTTCATACTTTTTCTATTATTCACAATATATTTAAGTTACAGATGAATTTACCACTAATGTGTGTCATTGTCTTGTGCATCTTAAACATTTGTTTGTATCGTTGCCTGTACTGAAATGTCATGTGAGTGGCTTCATTACCCGCCCATGGACACGCCAGCAGCCATGATAGGAGCAGCTTCATTGGACCTCTGGATGTGCTCGATGACAGTCTCCAGATCCTCGGTGTTGGCTGCACAGTACGTCCTTGGGGTCTAGGTGAGACACACATGAAGACAACACAGTCATTCTTTTCTTCCAATTTTTCTGTTTAAATTACGATGAGGACTCCACATGAACATTTTAAATATTTAAATTAATAATTTCATATTATACATCCAATTTAAGTATTTTCTTTTTGGGCTATCTTGAAAATAGGGGAACTCTAACTTAACTAGTTTCCATATTACCTGACACTGACTGCCACTGTTAGAAAATTATAGACAAAGATAAAACTGAAAAGGAGCCAAATTGTTTTCTGTGACAACTGTGAAAGTTATGCTTTTTGAAGGAAATAAATAGTATAATATGGCTGGCCTACTCACCACGGCCTACAAACCAGGTTTAACTTGACAGAGCCCAAATTCTCAGGAGGCGGTTGAATCTGAAGCTATTCAAGATCCTTCATTAAGATTCAACCAGAAACTCAGAGCAAAGTAAATTCCAGTTTTTTCTACACTTTCTATGGGTGGACAAGTTTTAGTAGACAAGCACTCAGGACAGCTTTTGAAGCAGGAGGCACCTTTCACACAGCGTTTCGTTCTAAAGAGCTGGCCTATTTAAACAATGGGCAATATTCACACTGAGTGGACAGAGAGAAAACACTCACAGGGGCGGACAATTGCTAAATCGTTTGTAAAGAATTGAGAAAAGGGAGAAAATTCCCTCCTTACTGTCACCTCTTCATACAGGTCCAACATTACAGTGTCCAACCCTTCTAATCAGACCAACCATTGTCATCCTTAAATACTGGTTTAAAACAAACTGAGTGACACTTTGCTTCAGTGTCACATTTACGGTTTCTTAATCGCAGCTGGGACGGAACATGACAAAGAGAGCAGCAGGACACAGATCAGCCTGTGATTCAGATTTACGCCCACACAGAGGAACATTAGGTTGATTGTGAGCAACTCTGTCTGTAATGAAACACACCATTTGTGCTTTGGATGAGATCTCTGTGTGGTATAGCGATGAGATGATTAGTTCAGGGTGATACAGTCGTCCATGAAGAACGTGCCTCTGTTCCAAAGTGCAGACATACCGAGGAGGAGGCATCAAACACAGTGGGTACCATGAGCGCTATCAGAGCTTGGGCCCATTCTGTTGGCTAAATATACCCGGGTGTAAGAGGACAGATTAAGCCAGGTGTCAGAACAGCACGTGCTCGACGAGGTCATATTTCTGTGGATCGGCATTAAAATACAGTATCCGCCTGCAATTTAATCCCTGCTGTGCAACAACATTTTCTGTTCGGCGTCTGCTCCAGCTCCCTGTGGGCTCGTGTGACACGTGTGCGGCAGACGTGCTCTGGACTGGCTGAAGCAAAGAAAAGGACAAATCCACTGGGAGGCTGTCAGACTGACAAATGAGAAAAACAATTTGTCCTTAACAGTGCTTTTCATGCTGTGTACATGTCTGTCTTTATGGGGAAAAGAAGTTAAATAACATAAGTACGACAAGGTAAAAACTATGACAGGTTTGATTCTCACCAGTAGCGTTTCACCAGAGACCCCTCTGTTGTTGAATACAACACACCTGAAATACAAAAAAACATATTCTCTTCAATTTTAAGTCTCATAAATGACTTTTTTAATCGCGCCATCTATTGCAGAGCAGAAACAGACAATTTTCTAACAATTAATACTTTTTAAGCATAAATGGACCAAAAAAATCACTGTAAACTAAATATCTGTGAGTTTTGGACTGTTGGTCATGTGAGGACATGTGAAGAGGTCATCTTGTGCTCTGGAAGCATGGGGATGGCATTTGTGTTTTTGGTTTATACGTATGTTTGATTGTAAGCAAGAACGGATTTGCACTCCACTAGGTGGAAGGTTGCATTATGGGTCAGGGAAAAACTCATTCAAATTTAGTATGGACCCAGCTCGGGGGGTGGATCCAGGAATTTTATGTCACTTTCTTTTACACTGTCAGATATTTTAACAAATATGAATGAATTTGATTTTAAAATATCTTTAAAATATCGAACATTTTCAGTGGAATAATATCTATTTGTGTGTAAACAAATAATTTATCATGACTGGTTGATAAGGTGAAAGATAAATTCAAGTGCTTCTTAATTTAAGAGAATAGTGGCAGTGAGAATGTGCAGAGAGGCACAGTTGTGCGAGGACAGTTCTGTTTATACTGTCGAGCATCAGCATCCCTCCTCTCTCCGCACCTCTCACGAGTCATCGTTTATCTGATGGGAGTCAGACCTACTGATTCTATCTGTGTAGCTCAGCAGTGGGGTGGGGCCAGATAGGGTGTTGGGAAGGGGGGGGGGGTCCAGTGCTTACACACATACACACACATACACACACACACACACACACACACACACATACACACACTGCAGCATAGACTTGGAAGCGGGTCTGGGCTAAGCTGCAAAGCTTGTTCTGGGATAAGCTGTAATTCATTAAGCTACACAGAAAGGGGTGAGGGGCGGAAGATGCTGAGTTTGCCGGCTCCCTTCCCATGCCTTCCCAAATCTGGGTGAAAGAATGAGTGCAGAGAATACAGAAAGGACCTAGTGGAGGGAGAGAACGGAGAGGGGGGGCGAAAACTGCCTCCCTCTGCATCTCTTCACGCTTGTGCTACGTTTGGCTATTTAAAAAAGGAGCTCTTGACACAGAGCTTAGCTCCACTGTTTCTGTACACTTCACCTGAAATGACTCAAAGCCCCCTCACTCATGCAACCATTACATTCAAGTTACGAATGTACAACAAAAGTGGACATGGCGTTTCACATTTTAATCAACATTGATGTAACTGCAGAGGTACTAGGACAAGAAATCTGTATTTTAGATGAATGGTAAATTAGAAAATAAGACACAGGCAATGTCCTTTTTGTGATTCAGTGCCCTGGATTGTGTGCTGAGTGCTGGAGCTCGACCAGGGTATCCAGCCAAGACCACCCACCTATAGCCCAGATCCCGGCTCTGCTGGACCATGTGCAGAATGTAGGACTCTCGGCTGGTGCCGGTCAGACCAGGGAGAAGGAGCACCGTGGGCCTGGTTGCAGGGTCGGAATGAGCGAGGCTGTCATCGTTGTCAAACCAATCCAAAGAGATCTGTCCTCCATCTGCTGCCTTAATAAGCTCGCTGCAGAGACCATCGGGACACGCAACTCAGCAACGCGGGTCTTTCTGAACATTATCATGTATCTGTGTCTCTGTGTATGCATTAATTTGTCACACTCAAATGCATGCATATACTTTAAACACACACAAACAGCAAAATGTTGATAACAAAAAGTACTAAAACCAATACTACATTTGGGTTTAATTGCATATCTGCTCACAGTCATTAGCAACTAAAAAATAAAACTCTTTCAGTTCAGTTCCAGGTAAACTGTGTCATTGTATCAATCACACACACACTGCTAGAGGGAATCAGATATGTGAGTGGAACCGTCACTAACAGTTGCCTCATTTCCCTTGTGATTATCTTGACGGTGTGCGGTGCGACACACAGCGAGTAAAGATAAGGAGGAAGGCACTGCACCATTGGGCTCTTATGGTCAATCAATTTCTGGGCTGTACAACTCAGAGCCTGGCAGATGAGGTCATCCATTCCTATTGCCAGTGCATTTTAAAGCCTGCACTGCACTCAAACAACAGGCAGCAGCCCACAAGCCAACTTGGCCGGCCAGCGGTAAAGACATCAGCATGAAATTACAGAACCGCCATGAAATATGCACCTGGGGCGGGCCTTATACGTCAGGGAGTGGCCGACCCATGATGAGTGTCCATCACACAGGGGTGGGAGGATAACCTGCGGCCTCTTGTTTGCTCAGGACAACAAGATGAGTGAAATTTCACCCAGACAGAGAGACGCACGACAAATAGGACGGTTTTCACCGTGTCCTTGGATCCACCTTGGGTAACTTCATTATGAGGGGGGATGTCCTGTTGTCCCCGTAGGAAATGTGATAATAAATTCAGCGAATGTGACCATCAGTCACGTTTTGATAACCGAGATTTGGAGTAGGACGGATACAGTCTCTGTGCATTATGGGAATATTTATCTCCTTGACTCAGGGGACAGCAGCGTGTCAAAGGCATAGATAGCATAAATGTCCTTGGGACGGACAAATGACAGGTATAATTCAAGAAATAAAACTGCCACGAAAACAACAACATGAAACAATTATGAATAACAAATAATAAAGTTCAAATGGGTCAACTGTTAGGACAGGTTTTCTTCAGTAATTAACAATATTGGTGATTAAACAGTAGTTCAGTTATAATTGATTTTAAATAAATAATTTACATTTTTTGTAGAGGTTATGGTTTTATTTTTATGTGAAAGCTAAAATAAGGAAAAAACTACATTTACAGAAATGTATTTATTTGTTCTTTTATTCCAACCCCAAGTACCTAGTACAATACTTGATCACACCACATAATACACGTTAACTTTTATACTGCGTACACATGGAAAATATGTAATGTGGTAACACATGAAACAAGTTGCGTGAGAAGGTAACACGGATAAATAAGTAATAAATAGTAGTAATGAAAATCAAGGCTGTGTTAATTCGTTTTAATCTCCTTTACACGCGGGGGCCAATACGCAGAGGCAATTAATCTTCAACAGAATGTACGTTATGGAGCAGCATGCAGAGCGGCCCTACAAAAGATCCTTTCTCCTCTGAGCTTTTGAGTCTTGGTCAAGAACAAGACTGGCATTTGTTTCGAGTTGTGAAAGTGGAAAGAAAGAAATTAGGAAACAGACAATAGCATTTTCTCAGTGACCAAGCTACTGTTAGACATTTCTCAATACAGCTGTGAACAGAAGAATTCTGTGTTTTCTCTGGTAATTAATTACACTGACTGCCAGAACAAGACAGCTGACGCTTTAAAAACGCACATTTGTCAAAGATGAACCTTTTTAGCTCGCACACTCCACATCTATCTCCCATTGTTTATGACTCCTTTGACTGCTTTATCTAGGTAAAATGTACATTTGAACCATGTAAAACGTGTCCGCTTGCAAAGTGAAACACATGTTCAACTTGTGTAACGGATGATTAGCGTGTCAGTCATGATGAGGACTTACTTTCTGTAAACAACGCCAGGTTTGGCTGTGACGAAGGGTCTGAGCAGAGTCTGGATGCGGCTCTCCCAGCACCAAAAGGTGGGGTAGTAGGTCTCCGACACTACCGGACATTGTTCCCTCAGAAACTGGTAGAACTTCTTACCCCCGGAGATGAGCTGTGGCTTCTGAAAAATACAAGTAAATTAATTGTGGCACAGTCAGTGAGTCAAAAATTGAGTTTTCAAACATTGAGGATTATTCTTTCATTGTTATATAACATGACATCTGCTCTATGACTAAAATTCACATTTTAAACATTTTTTTTAACTTGTTGCCTTATTCTCTCTGGATTTAACATCAAATAGACTGATTCATATATTGAACTTTTTTTTAAAAATAACACTTTATATAGAGGATATTATCACATGATTAAAGTTTGGGCAGGAAACTATAATTGGAGGAACGATTATTATTGAGGACAGCATATTGACCATGGAGTGAAAAGTATATGTGACAGTGGCCTGAACCTGCCAATTGATAATCAATAATGATCATATATCATTTTAATCAAAATAAATACAACAAAGGTTCAATATATATATGGATGTAGAGGATATGCATTATGTAAGCACAGTTCGGAGGTGTAACACATAATTGATTGACCTCAGATTTGTAAGATGTTTTGTTGTGTATCAAGTGTTTGTCATTCAAGTAAATACCAGTTTAAATCCACAACCTTCACTCAGCTTTATTATTACATATATACACATTACAAGTACTGTACAAGTGTGCTTATTGATGTATACACAATCTAATATAGTCATTTTACTGCTCATCTTAGAGAAGGTATTGGTCTTGCTGGTAATGTAATATGTAGTACAGGTCATTTTATTGGAGTTAAATTCCAACATTATCATTTTAATGAATGTAATATATGTGTGTATTTATGTACAAATGATTTCTTTTCTCTACTTGCCAGTGCAACCATCCTGTGCCACTGCACTTTACTTACTAACATGTCTACACACCACTCGCGTGAAGGTGTATTGTTTTGTATTGCGTCGTACTTTACTTGTTTTTATAATGAGCTCTTTCTACTCTGCTTTATTTTAACTTAACTATAACACTGCTGAGCTGACCGGTGTCTTCTTGTCCAACACCTTTCATTGTACTGGTGACCCTGTGTTAACTGCATGTGACAAATAAAACTTGAAACATATTATGAACACACTCTGCATTTTTTACTTTAGTTATTTATTTCCTTCTATTTACCTTTCTCAATGTGTTCCCTCATTCTGACCTGCTGCTGCTGTAACAACTGAACATCTGTGTGGATCAATGAAGTTTTATCTCATCTTATCTTTAGCTAAATACATTTATTATCTGCATTAGCATCTTGTTAATATTAAACTCTCACTTCTCTCAACAGGTTATATAGTTATAATTATGTAATATGCTCGGTCTCTCGGGGGTCATCCAGTGACTGACAGCGGTTCAACACCAGAACATCATCCCACCAACACCCTCCTACCTACCGGCATCTCTGCTGCTGTCATGTTAGCCTAGCTTAGCCGGTGCCGACATCTGACTGTAACCGTGAGGCTAATCATTCATAACCCGCGGTTACATAAGAGCTGCATGGAGGAAAATGTGCCTCCCGGGTACAGATGCTGATTTAAAGAAGGGTGTCATGCAGCCTGATGTGATCCATCCATCCCCACATGTGCAGACGTTAGCCCCCCCCACCCCACCACCACCACCACCACCAGCGGCGGAGCGGAGCGATGCAGCCCGGTCACCATCACCCTCCATCTGCCGACAACAGCAGCGCCGCCTCCACCGTCATTAACGCGGGGGAGGAATGCACAGACTCCCGGTGCAGCAGCAGCAGCAGCTGCTGCTCAGCCCGTTTAAAACATAATCTCACTCGGTGCTTACCTTCGCTACTGAGATCAGGTAGTAGCAGGTGTACGCTGCGCTAAAGCCCAGCACCAGAGACAGTCCCACTCCCGAGCCGAGCAGCCCAACTCTCACTTGGTTCTCCAGATAATGCGACAGGTCCCGGGTCAAGATGTTGAAGTTGAAGTCCAGCGAGATCATTGCAAGCTGCCGGTTGTCCCCCCTGCAGAGTAACGGCGGCTCGGCTGGTGTCCAGCGGTGTGTGTGTGCCTGAGAGCCCGCTGTGAAGGAGACAGTCAAGGGGACCTGATGTTGAGGAGATATATAAGTGTACCGCCGAGTGGGGGCGCTCTTTGACCAGATCTCTACACACACACACACACACACACACACACACACACACACACACACACTCACACACACACACACACACACACACACACACACACACACACTGTCGCCTCCTGGCGGCTGAGGAGGTGATGTGAGGCCTCTGCAGTCAGTGGGATAAACATTTATGACTCTAGACAAGTGAGTTGTAAATGAAAACATGTATTTGACACTTGAACACTTTCAGCTTTTAAACATTATTGTTATTATTAATACAGCTAATTAGGAGGACACTATGGCAAGGGACCACACAGACCCACAGGGGCCAATTGTGCGGTGGCAGAGAGAGCTCAACGCACTGCAACTGAAGAAAACCAATGCAAATAGAAAAGAAGATACATATTCAAAAATTGGACACGTGCAGCGCAGTGCAAAAAGTCACAGGCATGCAAATACTGCAGATAGCAAAAACGGCACCAGAGATGTTTCCAAGGGACCCAAGAAAGTGTTGACCCTGTGAAGTTCCATCCCCACTGACGAATAGCAGATTTCAAGTAGCGCGTTTCTGTATCTTTCTGTTCTTTTGTGGCACTTGTCGTGAAAAAGTTGTTTGCTGAATTTGCATGTGTTTTCTTAATTTGCAGTGCGTTGAGCATTTAAATAGTCGTGATACAGTATAGGCTAATGTTGGTTGTGATTATTTAATAAATACATAGTAAAAGAATACATCAATATTCAAATTATTAACTTTAATTAACAAAAGTTTTATATTTCCAGCAGCTGGTGACCTTTGACACATTCAGACCACTGTTTCTTCTCTGTGGGTTAGATCGCATGTTATTAAGAATTATTGAATTGATGTCAGCTTCCATTACCTTCGGCGCTTTAAATTCCTAAAATAATAATCATTATAGTTAGAAGAAGAAGAGGAAGCTTGTTTGTATAACACAGTGGTTACAAAGTGTTTTACAAAGAAGACAACAATTAAAACAAGAAAACAAAACATGCAAAATGAAAATTATACAAAAAACAAACACATTAATTCAGTATTTCTCGAATGTTTGCATATATATATTTTTTACAAATATAAATATATTAGGCCTATGCAGGTACTTTTTACATTGGACTTATATCTTTAAGTCATTGGTGGAGTTAAATATTTGTTAAATACTTTGTCTTTGAAATCAACCACACTGAACAAGTTCGGACTTATTGTTTCATTATGTTTCTTCATAAATATGTGTACTTGTCTGCTAACTTTTGTAAAACATTACAAAGAGACTGCTAAAAGCATCACATTCATAAACATCTTCTTGTCTTTGCTTTATTATTTCTTAATGCTGACGAACCCCCCCCCCCCCCCCCCCCCCCCCCCAAACACTCAGATCGTGTTTTGCATCACGCAGATGCGCACGCGCGCCGTGGGCCGAAGCTCCGCTTGTTTTCCAGCCTCTCGTCTTCGGGCTTCGTCGGTCACCTCCGGAGCGAGTTGTTGCTCGGGCTCAGCGATGATTGACAATAATGGCGACGCGTTCATTCTGAGTTGACTCCTGGGAACCGTGTCTGGCCGACAAAGGGAAACGTCTTGGACGGATCGGAGGCACCGCACTCAACCGCCATTAAGGACAAACAACCACAAAGCGCAGCACGTCCACCTCAGCGGGGGAAACCCGGGGAGCTTTATCCCGCTAGCGCCGCGACAGCTAGCAACTCGTATCGCCAGCTAGCCAAGTTGAGGAGGTGGTGTTCTTGTGTGTGTGGGGTGGAGGAGAGGGACAGGGAGCTTGTGAGATTCTGCTAAGTTAGCTATGTGGCGACTCAAAGGGCTTTTGTCGTAACTACTTTCTCAACCTCGGAGGCCACGCGGAGGAGGCACTGGCTCTCAGTTAGCTTGTTCTGGTAGTTTGTTGTCTAAACAGCCTCCACAGGCAGCTAACTTAGCTACCCAGCTAGCAGGCTAGCTTTGTGGATTGTTCCTGTCTCGTCGACACTCGGTGTTGGGAAGCTGACCTAGCTGACTTAGCTCAGGCTGCTAGCTCTTTAACTTGTGAGAATCGCTGTGGAACTGCGAGACCTCTTTCGCAAATGACTACCGGCAGGAATAACCGGGCGATGATGGAGGGAGTCGGGGCGAGGGTGGTCCGCGGACCCGACTGGAAGTGGGGGAAGCAGGACGGCGGAGAGGGACATGTTGGCACCGTCAGGAGTTTTGAAAGTCCAGAGGAGGTGGTTGTTGTCTGGGATAACGGGACGGCTGCGAACTACCGTTGTTCCGGAGCCTACGACGTGAGGATACTGGACAGTGCCCCAACAGGTAACTTTACACCAGCTGGCTTTGTTTGTGTTTGTTCGATCGAAGACCAGCGTCCTCCGGTGCATGTTGAGCTCACCTAGCATCTCTTTGCTTCACTTTTTGGGGGGCTAATAGATTGATCAGACCACCACACAGCGAAAATCAACTTCAGCTGTCATTTAAATGGTTGGATTACAACAGTGACGTAAAGTATCTGCCCTTTAAAATAGTTGTTTTGTTTAAGAAACTTTGTGTGTGTGTGTGTTTCTGAGAGGCAGCAGATTAGTCGTGTTTAGTTTATTCTATGTGATGGACGCAGTCTGGCCCAGTTTGCATTAAACCAAGACACACTGTCTTAAAGACACCAGACTGTGTGAGAGACAATCTCTGAGAGACACACGATATACACGGTCAGAGTCAAGAACAGGTCACCAGAGTCACTGAAGAAATCCTTGCTGATCATATAAATCATGTTTATAGTTCTTCCACTGTTTGTGTGAGCTGAGTTATTTCTAGTTCTATAGATTCTGAAGTATAAACCCTGTTTTGGAGCTGAGAGCTCTTGAATTTGTCAGATTGAGTCTCAAAGTATTTATATCATAACAGTAGGATGTTCTGATAATTATCATAGCCGTGCTAAAAAGTGTAGAGAAGTTAAACAACTTCCATTTTGCACAAATCATGTATCTCAAACACAATCACTTCTGATTGTATGTAGAATAAGTGTGATTTTGCTCCACAGATTGTTTACACAGTGATTACGAAGTGTTGTGAAGTTATTCCAGTACTATTATTCATGTGCAGTGTACATATTATACATGACACAACCCTGATTTATTTACCCCCCCAGGCATCAAGCATGATGGAACCATGTGTGACACCTGCCGTCAACAGCCTATCATAGGCATCCGCTGGAAATGTGCTGAATGCACCAACTACGACCTCTGCACAACCTGTTACCATGGAGACAAGCATCACCTGAGACACCGGTTCTACAGGATCACCACCCCAGGCAGTGAGAGGTTAGTTAACCCTGCAAAGTTTGCTATTGGGCTGCAACTTACACCCACCAATGATGAGGTAGACACAAGGTAGCCAGGTAATCCCTGCACTCCATAGTGACATAGTTTAGCTTTATGTTGCTGTGTGTGTTTGTGTGTGTTTGTGTGTGTCTTTCTCTGCACCCTGGCTCTCAGGCAGGCAGAATGTACTGTACCCCTGTGCTCCCAGCCCTCAGTTGCCAGGCAACAACTCAGCCTCATTTTAAGATCAAGTCAGACCAATAGAATAACAGGCTCTAAATATCCAAGATTTTCTTTTATGAAATTGTTGTTTTCATGTCCATGGGTGTAGATTTAAGTGTAGGCAGTAATGACATTTCCCTACCTGTGTCAAGGTGTCGCCGAATGGTCCCCTCTAATGATTTTGCCATTTTATCTCCTGTCTGTGTTACCATAAAGATCTATGCACCAACCATTAGTTGTTACTTATGATTGAAAAGGCGGCACGTGGGGGGATTCTGAACCATGATCTGGCAACCCTCAACTTCTAACTGCTTTATGCACAGATGACCAGTGGCACCAGGAGTAGTGGAATAAGTGGTGGTGCTTTTGAAATAGCAAGGATTTGTAGTTTAATGGTTTTAGATGACACAGAATTTAAAACGTGTTAACTGAGCAAAATTAACATCAGTTGATATTTCATTTAAATTTCAGTTGTTAAACATTGGCTAAGTTGCAAAAATGCTTCGCACAGGGATTTAAGATATCGGGTCCTTTTTAAGAACCAAAGTGCAAATAACAGCTGAGCTCAGTGTACAAGAATGTTCTGTAATAAATCCTGACATGTATCTTCTTTGAAATTAGCTGGAGAAATATTTAATACCACCCTCCCTCTTCCTTTAGTGGAAATGTTTGCACCAAAGATAAAACAAACAAATTACAGATTGTTTTAAAAGGGACTTGCATGTGGTAGACAGATAGTGAAGATGTTTGAATACAACACCATGTAAGACAGCTTCCTGTTAAAATACTTATTATTGTGTAATAACTGTCTTAGAATCTAGTGATTACATCAAAACAATACAAAAGAATAACACTCTGTATGTACAACCCAGTGTTTTCACTTCTTTTGGTCTAAGCCATTCATTGTGCTTATTATTATTTATCTAATGTCAGTCTGTCATTTTGTCACAGTGGAATTTCCCCTTGTCTCTTCTGCTCTGTATTTTCTGCTTGAAACTATGTGTGAAACTACCACTTGTGTGAACTCAGCCCTTCCCTAATTGTTAACAACCATAACCATTTCATCTTGTATGTTTTTTTAGCAGTTGTACTGTGTCACCTTTGAAAGTGTAGACATTATCAGCATAATTTGTTTTCATTGCTAAAAACGGTCTCTGTAAGTTTTTTTTATACGATCGAGTTAGACATTTTTGGGTGAAGACATTAGAAGTTGGTGCAGAAGCTTTTACAGTTTGGGCAAACTTCAAACTGGGGCATGATCTGTGGCGATCAGAGCAAGGCATGTGTTCACAATAATGGTGCTGTGTGAGTTTATTTTCTAAGATCTTACAGTTAAGAAATGGTAAAAAATAAAGTGTCATTCTACAGTGGATATTTCCTGAACTCACACTGTCAAATATTATTAAGCTTTCAAATTAAATTCAAAGACATTTTGAAAATTGATCTCCCTTGAAAATATGTCTAGTGGAAATAATGATTCAGGTTGGGTGTGTGGAAATGTGCATGTACGGACAGATCAAATTCTTGATGGCAGCTTTAGTCTGTGCCCTCAAAGATGCTCTGCACAGATATTAATGATGCTGCTGTGGACCAATCAGATCCACTACTGATTTTATTGTAAATACTTAAACTGTATAATTTGGACTAGTGTGTACATGCCCACTAAATTCTACAACTTTCATTTGATTATGTTTTTCCAGGCACCCTTAGTACTGCGATGACACTTAATCCATTTCAGGCCTGTCTCACCCAAACACCATATTTTAGTAAATGAACACATGGCCCAACAGCTGGCAGCCTTTTCAACTAAGTGCGCCTTCAGTTCCCTAGAGAATGACGTTACATAATGCACAATGGGTGCTGGAGGTCTCCCCAGCTCTGGCAGCACGGTGGGCTGTTTTGTTACACCACATTAGATTCTTTCACTAACTGCTGAAGAGGGAGTGGTTGGAAGCCACAAGCTGTTAACGCTGGTTAGACCTACACCGTCCAGCTGCCGCATCTCCCACCAGGGCTCACATTCATGTTTGATGGTTAGAGCTCAGCTGGATGTTTTATCTCCCATTAACCTTATTTTTCAGTAGTTTAGACTTCAGCTCAAGTAAAGGGATTAAAAAATATCAAAATTCAGCATTTGATTACAGTGTAAAGTAACGATTGCTGGTCATGGATGAGAAAGATGGTAATTGTCAGTCAGTTAGGTGTGAATGCTGTCCTGTCACGAAAATGACTGTTATTCGTAATGTTACGACGCGGCACCTACAACTTAATGACACACAGTGTGTTTACAATGGCATTACTAAAGTCATGATTCACTGTGACCTTTCGGAAAGCTCTGCTCTGCGCTCTGGCCACCGTGAAATGTGATTTTAAAGAACTGAAAAGAAAGTGAAAATTAGTGACGTGTCCACTGTTTCCCCTTAAAAAAAATGTTTGTGCTTGGTAGTTCTGACCACAAAAATCCCAAATCACGAAACACTCGAAAAATAAAGATGCTCAGAAACGGACAAACAGTGAGAAGACTTCCGTCAAGTGACGACTGAGTTTTTTCCCTCGTGTTTTGTTTGCGTTATTTTTTTGCTCCGTTTATGATGTATGATGTTTTTCTACTTTGATTTATTTCCCAGTCATCACGCATCTGTTGCTCAATGCCTAGACAGTGATTGTCAGGGACTGCGTGGTTGATACAGCAGTTCAGATGCTAATACTTTGTCTGTAGCCATGTTACATTTGAAAGTAATTCACACCAAAAGTTTGCACACTTGCAAGGGCAGTTAAGGACACAAAGTAACAGGGGGGAGGGTGATGAGGGGATCATTTTTAATCTGTTTTATTTAACAATTATTGTGGAGCAGGCACTGGCATCCCTTCTGCAATTTATATTTGCGAGTAATTGAAAAACAGTGAATTGATCCGTGTAAACAGAGCCTCTGTAAACACCTGCTGTTCACTGCTCTGTCTGACTCTGTCATATAAGCGATTAAAGTACAGGCCAATTGAAAATAATAATCTCTGTGTTTATACTTTTTCAATCTGAGCAGAGTTCTTTTGGAGTCACGTCGCAAGTCAAAGAAAATCACGGCCAGAGGGATCTTCACTGGCGGCCGGGTGGTGCGAGGTGTGGACTGGCAGTGGGAGGACCAGGATGGAGGCAATGGGAGGAGGGGAAAGGTAAGGGACCAGACAAGGAAGTAGAACCTGTTTCTCTCTTCCACCCCATTTGGATAGTTAAACACACATTTCAACCGGGGAAAATATCTTGGATTTATTTTTATTAATCCCACGCCACCTTCAAAATAATTCTCACTCCTGGGAGTTTGTCTGTGACTTACAGTTTTCTGTATTAGACAAGGCATGTGTGAAGTAAAAGTAAACAGTGTACACAAAGCAAAGACCAATGTTACAAAAGAGAAAGAAAAGTTGTCTCCAATAAATCCCGTGTGTAAAGTGAGCTTCAAGTGTGCAGATAGATTTCAAATTTGCTGAACGTACAGAGCTGCTGAAATGTACCGTTTAGAAATACGACCAAAACTGAACTTTATGTCAAAGCTGCACACTTAAGTGGTTAATAAATCCCTGGAGGTAAGGCAGACTTGGCAAGTTTGCCAGAAGCAATTAGAACCACATGTGTGTTACTGAGCAGAGCATGACCCCCCTCCCGAGGGCTGCGTACACGTGAAAGAAACATGGTTTGCTTGCCTTAAACAATCTCAGGGAGGAAAAAAGAAATGGATATATATCAATAATGAAATATTAGTATTCATCATCCATTGTAATTTATAAATAAACCAAAATACAAGTAAGCATCTTATCCTCCATCAATTTGTCAACTGAATACTAATATATCACTGTACTGTAGCAGAAGTGAAGCTTTAAATACTAGTTAATTGAAAATGAATGCTTCTATCAAGGTTTACATCAGCAAACATTTCAATATAAAGATTATTGTATATGTGGAAAAAGACTTAAAGAGCTACAGTTTAACACCTAGTGATTGTGTTGTCATCCACAGAAGCATCCCAAATATTGTCCAGCGTTTTGAAAAATGATCATAAACATTGTTCATACAAGAGTGATAGTAAAAACAGGTAGAACATGCCGCTGAAAATCCTTTAATTCACTGATTCTTCTTCATCTAAACTGAGGCTGTGAACAGATTTCCTTGCTGCAGGTTGTTCCTGGCTTAAATACCTCATTATCAAGTAATACGATGTGTGATGAGGTTGCATTTGTTTTGCACACTCTATGTAGATTAATACTGTAACCGTACGGTAAAGTGCTTCTATTTTGACTCGGGTCCAGACCCCAGAATATTCAATTTAAGAGTCCCTCCAGGCAATTTAAGACTTCATTTTCCTCTGTTATTTAATGGCATATCTCATTACTGTTTTATGATGCTGTAAGCAATATGCTCTCCAGAATACTGCTATTACATGTCCTGCAGCTCAGATGTTGTGTTAGTTTAGCATGGATATTATCTCCTAAGGCCCATTAATCAATTACTTCTGGACGGGGCCAGAAAATAATGTAACAGTTTGATTTCTGTATTTACTTAAGGCACAGCTTTTAATTAAAGAATGAATTTACTCCACTGCAGCTCTTCTTTCAACACGTACTCAGTGGTATGACACTGTTGCACTGCTCGTGATGGAGAGAGAATTATCTAATGTAAAATCCCAACCGTGTCTTCTAAATGTGAATAGATTTTGCACACTTCCATTTATAGCTCATTGCTTATTTATGCCTACAACTCCTAATATTCATCAGCTTAGAGTACCTTGCAAATATTGTAAGAGAAAAGCTCTGAGCTAGTGCACAGAAGTCATGCACAGCTACTAAATCTAGAAAATTCTGTGTAAAGATATTGGAACAGTTGCATTTTTCAGGCTGCTTTAGTGTGGTTGTGAACAATTGAATGCACATGCACAAGTTGAGGAGGGTTAATAGAGCAAAGAACTGTTGTTTTATTCTTATTTTACTGCTCCAACCCACCATAAAAAGATAAAGGAGAATAAATTATGAGAGCTTTACTTTTGCTTTCCCTCTCTTCTAAAATCATGTGTAACTTGTTATTCATTTAAATGTAAATGTTTTTGTGTGTGTTTGGAGGAGGACTGTTAATTAAAAGTTTTTGTTTTCCATGATGATAGAAGAGTTTTCTAAATTATCATTTAAAAGTGCAGCTTCCATCCAGAACTAAAATGGCTAAATAAAGGGACTGACCATCAGTGTATTATAAATATATGTTGGTGATAAGCCACCAAATTAGAGAAGATGATTCGATTTACTTTAGCATACGACGTAACTTCAACTGCAGTTTATAATTGGTGGAGGATACTGGCGAGTTTTGGATCCACAGATTTTTGTTAAAAGATTTAGTTAATTTATTAATAATTTAAAAGACAACTGCATCTATTTCCCTTACGATAGGGAGTCAGAGAGACAGCTGAAACCTCTGGATAGAATACACTTGTAATATGTCTCTTGCAATGATAAGTAATGCTTCTCACAGTCTGAGGTCTGGCTGGACCAGGCTGGCTTTTGTCTTGTTTCTTGTTTTCTTTTGCAAGCAAGCACAGCAGTGTTGCAGTAGTGTTTGCATATGTTTAATTAAAACTTTCCTGTGGTTTGCACTAGTTTTCTCAATTTGTGACTAAAATCAAAACAATAACAGTTTTATTATTCACTGTAAGATTTTAACCCTTGGTAACTTTCCCACTACTTATATTTCTTGACAGTTAATATGGAATTTTACTTAATTAAAAAAAATCACAGTGATCTGACGCAATAGATTTACCTCATAAACCTGCCATCTAGCACCATGCTGGAAAAAGTAGCACAAACAGGTAATGCTCAGAACTCCGAGTGCAAATGGTGACCTTTACATGGCTGAAAGCAAAGTGTATGCATCAACAAGAGGAACCCAAGTTCAACTGTTTGTGTCAGCAGACGCCTCCTTGTCCTTGCTGTTCTGTAGTTCAACCTTCTGTTTGAAGGCAGCCAGTGAGAGATCAAAGATCTTTTCCAACAGGGATCAATGAAGAATCATATTTAACTTCATTATTCGGGTTGAAGATGAAAAACACCTGCTGAGAAAACATCCCTCTTTGTTCAGTATTTTATTTATTTTAGTTTCATGTCATGTAAATGTGATGTAAACCTCAAAGCACTTTGCTGTGTCCCTCTTTTTTCGCTGCATAAAATGTGGGGGATATATTTATCAAGACTGTTAGTCCAACTATTTATATTTATTGAAACTTGCCTGTTGATATTTTAAATTTCATTAAACTTAAAAATGTTCTTTTGTTCCATGACTATGAGTTCGATTTAGACAAATTCAGTCTGGGGGTAAAACACAGAACCCACGAGGAATTTCTTTCAGGAAACATATCAGTCACATTTATCACATAGTTATGTGGTACATTTATTAATTTTTTGTGTATTTCCATGACAACAAGTTTGATTTAAGAGCCAAATTCAGAAGTGTGCTCTCAACTCAGAACTTTCCACCAATGAACAACTTACAGATACCACATAGCATTTGTGTTAACAGAGCTCCAATGTGAACTTTCAATGTAACTTTGAACTATTGCAACTTCAGGCAACTCTGGTTCCGCCAAATTATTTACTCTCACAAGTTCTGTGGGGTGCCGGGGGGATATATGATTTCTTGATGACTCTTGTTGTGTTTCTAATCTCATGTCTCCTCCTCAACAGGTGACAGAGATCCAGGACTGGAGTGCGGCCAGCCCTCACAGCGCTGCCTACGTTCTGTGGGACAACGGGGCCAAGAACCTGTACCGCGTTGGCTTTGAGGGAATGGTGAGCAAACTTCCAGTCTGACCCTCGCACACAGCCGCTCACACACACACTGATTCTCACAAAAGATCAGCTGTCAGGAGGCTTTTGTGTTTGGCCGCAGGGCTGAGGCTCTTTCTTTTGCTGCCAGGCCTTTGTGAGGGCCACGCAGCCAGCATGAGTAAGGCACCATTGTACAGGCAGCTGGAAGAGGAAGGTATCTGCATGATAAAGGCAATCTGTTCTTCCTGCTTTTTAGGGGGGGGAAGTGAACATGGAGGTCAACTTTAGAGGAGGGTGCAGACGCAGCTACACACGCGTCTCAAATGAAAAGCATCCCCCTCATTGGTGGAGACTGCCCTGGTCTTTTTATGAAAGAGGCCAATCGGGTTTCTTGGTTGCATAACAGATTTGTCCGTTGTTATTCTAATAGGTTAAAAGAAAGGTACGTGGCATCTGCCTCTGGATCAAATAAATCATGGGTTAGACCCCCCATCTCGGCTGTTTTATGTCGGCTTTGTTTCTTATTAAGACAGTGAACAAATCCTTAAAACAATTTCCGATGGAATCCAGCTTTCTTCACTGTATCTTCCAAATGCAGCATGAGAGGTCAACACCTTTCTTTTGTCATGTCAGCTTTTTGCTTAAAGCGTCCTGAGATTAAAACATGTCCTACTCACTGGGTGCAATTGTATAGACCTGAGTTATTAAACCTGTTGAGACTTGTGCTCTGGATTTAAGTTTTCCATCAGTTCAGAGAGATGTTTGCGCTGCCACACGTTCATCTCTGCCCTCTAAATCTGCCACAGTGGCCGCATATCTGAGTCATCACAAACGTTATGACACTGTCTCTCTAGTAGTGTAGTGTTTCATTGTCCTGCCTTACCCCCGGGGCATGGATGTTGTTGGTATTCTAGACAACGACACTGTCTCTGTAGCCTGAAGTGTGTAAATTCTCAGTTTCATTATTCATGATGGTGCCCCCTCTTCTATTGGAATCACCCTGGATAATTATCTAACCCCTTCCCTCATTTCTCTCTCAGTCGGATCTGAAATGTGTCCAGGATGCCAAAGGAGGCTCGTTTTACAGAGACCACTGTCCTGTTTTGGGTAAGTAAGCCACCGTCATTGTTGCACCAATTCTCTCACCTACCATTCTGGTGCAGTGGATTCAAGGACATTAGGGGGAGTTTCACTTGTAGTTGGATTTGAATGGCCACTAGATGGCAGCACTACCTAGTTGCCTGATTCCCGAAACCAGTTACAGGCTCAGGGCATGTTGCAGTTACAGTATTCCAAGAATCCCAGGAATTAATTGTCTCTCTCTGGATTTGCCACTGCAGTGGAAGTCTCTCATTAGATCTTATAGTGTCATTATTCATAGATTGCAGCACCTTTGATAGGTAGCGCAGGTAGCAATGCCTTATCTGTGTTTTGTTGTTACAAATTTGTAACTGCATTAGTATTAAAAAGTTTTAAAGTATTGGATCTTTTTACAGATTTTTCAGACTGCTTTTGCCTGAAATGCATCTTTCTATTTGTCTTGCTATACCTCAGTTTGCAGACTCTGAGTCTTAATTGGAAAAACGCATTTACACTCTATCAGTTTTATTTCTAATAGATTTAACTTTACCTTTATCTCCCAGGTGAGCAGAACGGCAACAGAAATCCTGGCGGTCTGCAGATTGGAGATCTGGTCAACATTGATTTAGACCTAGAGATTGTCCAGTCCCTCCAACACGGCCACGGTGGGTGGACCGACGGCATGTTTGAGACCCTCACTACCACTGGCACAGTATGCGGCATCGATGAGGATCACGACATTGTGGTGCAGTACCCCAGTGGGAACAGGTGAGTCCTGAGATGGACTGAACTATGGGTTACTGTTTTTAGTTATTTTAAACAATCACAGTCATCTTGGACAACGCTAAGCTCCGGAATTAGCGACGTGCCCCTGCAAAATAGTATTGAGGGGAATTTTTCATTTCCAAAGAAAACGTATTTCTTATTGCGCAACTCAAATCATTGTTAAAACTTTACTATTAACCACATTGGTTTCTAGCTTAGTGGTGATTGCTGCTTTTTCCCGTAACTAAAGGGAATTTTTATACCCACAGTCTATATTCATTGAGTCAGACTACTTTAACGCATTCATTTCTTTATTCTCAGATGGACGTTCAATCCAGCTGTGCTGACAAAGGCCAATGTAGTGCGCAGCGGTGAAGTTGCAGCTGGGGCAGAGGGAGGCACTTCCCAGTTCCTTGTGGGAGACCTGGTCCAGATTTGCTACGACATCGACCGCATCAAGCTGCTGCAGAGAGGCCATGGAGAGTGGGCTGAAGCGATGCTGCCTGTAAGAGTCTGATAGGTCGCAATAGGTCTTATTTATTTAAATGCCAAATCGAATTTAATTATAACAAAGAAATCTACATATATAATGCTCAGAAAGTCTCTTTCAACATGATTGTTTTATTATTGATTTACAAAAAAAAGTAGGATACTAGAGATGTCTCTTTATCTTATTTAGCTACGTAGTGGGTGTAAAGTCAAATGGAAAAGCCCACTAGACTCTAGTTCTAAAGTTTTGTAAGTAACCAAATATAACAAATCTAAACAAACACAAATCTACATTCCAGTCAGTGATTTTATTCTAATCTGAAGCGTGATATTTTTATAAACGGTAACTAGACCTCTGAGAAAATAAGAGCTGTTACTAGCATCATAATTTTGTCCTCATCACATGGGCATCATTTATATGGAATCTATTAATTAGGCTCAGTGAGTCTGTAATTTGCTGCTGTTCCTCTCACACTATAGTGACTAGTTCCTCTTCTTCTCTAAAGAAAAGTCGCAGTATTATTAACATGCAGAGCCACAGTTTCAGCCCTCAAATCTGTCTATAGCTGTTTTGCTGTCGCTTTTATTTATCTTTTTATTCTCTCACAACAATACATTGTTCTTTTTTTATGATGTGTATTCGCTGCTGCCCAGCGTGCCTTAGGTTATGTGGTGCCAGTCTACTCCAATATGCCACTTGTCCCTGCTAAACTTTCCCCCTCACCAGCTAATGAGCCTTAAAACCCTGAGATGGGCTGTGGCTTTGATCACTAACCATGGCTGTTTGCCGCCCGCTGTTGCTTCCACTGCAGCAGTCCCCATTATTGATGGCATCCTCCAG
Organism: Paralichthys olivaceus; assembly: GCF_024713975.1. Taxonomy (NCBI): domain Eukaryota; kingdom Metazoa; phylum Chordata; class Actinopteri; order Pleuronectiformes; family Paralichthyidae; genus Paralichthys; species Paralichthys olivaceus. The sequence goes on along the minus strand of NC_091108.1, from coordinate 7,509,922 downwards.
GATAGCCCCAGACCCACCTCGACAGATAAAAGTGCCTCTTTCTCATATAGCCAGGATCAAGATGATTTGATTCAAAATTGGAAACCATTTTGCTCTGTCCTCTCTGTATTGCTTGTATAGATGAGGGATAGTCCAGCAAGTAGGTTCCCTTTCTTTTGAATCCATCTTGTTTCTTGAGCAAGTGAATCTCTGAATAATGAAATGCAGCTTTCATTTCTAATAGTTAGCTTTGTTTTTTTTCCATGAAGGAGAGGTGCTTTGTTGAGGTGCTATTTTTTTTCCCACTTCTTCCAATTCTTTCTTTCCATCTGTGCTTTTTTGATCCTCACAATCTTTTCATCTTTCCTCTGCCACTTAAACACTCACACAAGTTAACCAAACATAGCTCAAAGACAGCAATCCTCCATATACTAATGTTGTTTGTTGCAACATTTATCAACAGACCTTAGGCAAGGTGGGGCGTGTGCAGCAAATCTACTCTGACAGTGACCTGAAGGTTGAGGTTTGTGGAACTTCGTGGACGTACAATCCTGCTGCTGTCACCAAGATCGCCCCCTCTGGCTCTGCTGTCAGCAACGCCTCTGGAGGTATGTATGAAAATGGAAGACTGACAAGAGGGTTATCTTAGTTCTTTGTTCTCACTGCTCCCTTTTTTGTCTGACTCCTGCACTCAGACACTGATGTTTTCGTCTTGTTTTTTCAGAGCGTCTGTCTCAGTTGCTGAAGAAACTATTTGAGACACAGGAGTCCGGAGACATCAATGAGGAGCTTGTCAAGGCAGCAGCCAATGGAGACCTGGCAAAGGTGGAGGACATTCTGAAGAGACCGGATGTGGATGTAAGTGTAACATTTTGCTGTTCTGCTAGCAGCTGCTAAATTTCTAGATGATTCAGACGAACACCACAGGACTTTGCCAATAAACATAATAATAACATAATAAATAATACCCAGGGCTGGGTATTATTTAAACACCAATACTATTCATTTTAACAAAAGAACATTACAATGTTCCACTTCATTTTACACACTCAAAGGACTTTCATAACATACAAATTATAAACTATTTTACCACAAGTTGTTTTTAATTTAATTCAGAGGTGAACTATAATAGGCTTACACACTGTGATGTTTAAAATATGAATTATTTGTCTAAAAGAGCATGTGTTGAATATATCACACTTGTCACCCAGAGGCTTCCAAATGAGTTTTAAACTCCACTGCTCCACAATAGTGCTTATTGAGCAGAAGTAGCCAGTAGGCAGACATGTTGTGAAATTGTTGTCATGTTACTTAGTGATGTGGACTCCTTATGTCGGCATTTCAAGGACTTCAGCAGCTGTGTTTTCTTTAGAAGAGGATTCGTAAACTGCAGACATTAATGAAGTAACTGTTTACATGTACAAAAAGTTGAATGTCACACAGAAGGAAGGGGATACGAGCGGTATGAAGTCTGTTTTCAACTCCATCATTATTAAATCTTGACATGTAGCATCAAGGCAGTTTAGTTTAGTTTAGTGCTATTAAGGTTCTGGAAGTTCAGTACTCAACCCTAGGAATACAGCTAACAGTGCTCTGCTCCGCTCTCAGTATATTGAGGAGGCTGAGAGTCTCTTAGGAAAGGGCTCTGAGATCCTCCCACTCCTGCACCTCTCTCAATCTGAAAAGCATTAAGGCTGAGCCCAGAGGAGGCACCAAGGACCATTGGTGTGCACTGCAGCACAGACCCAATTCACTCTCAGAATGAAGTGGAGATCCACAAACCCCATATGGTTAGAGACTGTGTTCTGACACATGCTATAGGCCAGGGAAAACACCCTTTCAGGTTATGAGTTATAAGTCTGCAATACTGTCTTCACTCAAAGAGCAGGAGAAAGTGCGTGTGTGTGTGTGTGTGTGTGGCAAATGCTGGCCAGATGCCCTACTGCCTTTCAGTGGAATTATTTGCTTAAAGCTGAGCACACTGAGCCTGGCCAAGTGATCCGCCTGCCAGGACAAGAGATGTCTCGAGACTCCCAAAGGAGTCCACATTAATATTTATGCTCTGAGTTTTTGCAGTGCTGCAGTTGGTGATGAAACATGCACACACAGCCGCACATCCACACATACAAAAGCTTACTCACATCCTCACCATCATCTCTCAGCCCCTCAGGTGATCTGCACATACAGTATGTGCAGATCTAAACATAAAACATGACATTGTCATACACCTGTATTCTCACTCTGACTCTTGATCTGTTCGCAGGTGAACGGTCAGTGTGCTGGACACACTGCGATGCAGGCAGCCAGTCAGAACGGTCACGTGGATGTCCTGAAGCTGCTGCTTAAACACAATGTGGACCTTGAGGCTGAGGTTGGTATAATGTAGAAAATAATGCTCCTCTCTGTGCTCTTCCTAATCACAAACGCATCTCGTATTATCGTGAATGTCACACAATATGGCAAAAGGGGAAAATCCAGTAGCAGACACAACACTTAATCATTATGCGGATGTGTGCTGTTCTCAGGACAAAGATGGAGACCGGGCGGTGCACCACGCAGCCTTTGGCGATGAGGGCTCCGTCATTGAGGTGCTGCAGAGGGGCGGTGCCGACTTGAACGCCAGGAACAAGCGAAGGCAGACTCCATTACACATCGCTGTTAATAAAGGCCACCTACAGGTGGTCAAAACCCTGCTGGACTTCGGCTGCCACCCGAGCCTCCAGGTATCTCTTACTGTGTCTTGTTTACCCCTGGAGAATAGTTTTGAGACATAAAGTGGTATTTCAGTGAGGTAAAACAGAGACAAGCATATACAACAGCACTGTCATAGGGCAAACTGTTCAGTCTTCATTAATTATTGTACATGTTATGATTGACTGTCTACTGTCTGCTACTGAGGCCACCTAAGACAAAGTTCACAGTCAAGTGAAAAAGTGGTAAGTGACACAAGTTTTCCCTTTCAGGATTCAGAGGGTGACACACCCCTGCATGATGCCATAAGCAAGAAGAGAGACGACATGCTGTCAGTGCTGCTGGAGGCCGGTGCGGACGTTACCATCACCAACAATAACGGGTTCAATGCCTTGCATCATGCTGCCCTGCGAGGAAACCCCAGGTATGAGACTTGACTTATCTTCCCACTCACTCGCTCCCACTAGCTGTCACACTTAGGCAGTGTCTGCATGGGACCAGAGCCTGTTTGAGTGGAATCTGTAGAAGCTGTGTCCTCAAATGTCTGCAGAGCGCTCTCAGTAAAGTTTAACATTAGATACACTCCTGCTGAATAAAACAAAAAAAACAATTATTATTTTATTGATGCAGTCTGACTAAACGATTTAGCATCAACGCACAAAACTCACTAATAGTAACAGAAGTATCGAAATCACAAATTGAGCCGCAATGAAAATCTCACCACCCTGAATTGAAAATAATAATAGATGCCTACATAATAGTGAATGGGCACCAGACATAACACAAATATTCAAAAATATTTTCAGGACTCGTCTTGGTTGCCTTTTTTAATCATGAGTATATTTTATATTTTGAATATTCACTGTGGCACAACTGAAACAATATTAAGGGACCGTCAGAGCATTATTATAATTTGAGTCTTATATAACTTTTGAAATTATTTGTCAAGACCAGAACCCCTCAGGTTTATAGTCTGCTTCTTAGCAGCTAAAGGACAGAGGCCACGGCAGAAGCTCTAATCTACTACTACTAATCCATTTCTTAATCATCCTCCGCTGGAATGAAAGAGGTCGGCTCACCACCTACAGGTCTAAACTAGAAAAACAGACTAGCTTCATTCATCCACACAAACAAAAATAGAACCTTTTTAAATAACTGACACAGGATACAATGAACTGACCACCTGCTGTGGCTATTTATTCTACAGAATCCACTTAAACTTAGAAGCAGTTTGAAGTAGTTAAAACTAAAATAAAAATTAAATCCACTACCTCAGCGAGCACATTTTATTCATCTGTAAGCTCTTTTTCGGCATCTCAAGGTAGTTTGACATTGATTGAGGTCTGAAACAGGCCTATAGGCTTCCTCTCCCCAGCAGATGGTATGGTCTCAAACTGACATTAGACTACCTTTGAGGCCCTGACAGCATCTGTCTTATGTTGACTTTTTTTTATAGGTGTGGCTAATAGTCCTTGAAGTTCATTTGATGTTTCCTTTTACTGTTATGCTTGTCCATCACTGTGTGCTGTGAGCAGAGGCCGGACTGAAGCCGCTGGGCCATGCTTCAGCAGCAGCACGCCTTGTCCTTGGTCATTGCTATTTCTGGCTGCAGGAGTATGCTGCTCTGCTCTTTGGCTGTTTTATTCTTGTCTCTCAACCACGAGCATATTAAGGATGGCTCAGAGAGACGGCTGTCTGTATCAGGTTGATCATGCATGGTCTCCTAAGGTGATGGAAATAGACGTTGGAGGGTCAGACTTATGGACGATTTTTGAGAAAAGTTAACAGCTGCCTTCCTTGCCGGGCGATTTGGGCGTGTATGTGTGTGTTTGTACATGAGCGTGGTTATCACAGGCTAAATGTCATTCCCCTTAACTGGCTTTCATTCCTTTGGCGTGTGGACAAATAAAATTGGGGTCGGAGGGCTCTGAAACACCTGACACCTACCACAAGCCTGGCCACATCCAGCCCTCCACCTCTGGCTCTGCTGCGGAACAGGCCAGGCCCTGTTTTCTCTGTGGCACACTGAGCAAATATTTTTCAGTTCGACTTAAACAAAAAGAATAGCATGTAGTATGTTTATTTAGGCTAAAACAAGTTGTCAAGTAATTCATCTCAATTATAATGTACATGCAAATATAGTAAATTCAAGTAAAATACAGATTGTGGGTATTGGTTTATTATCATGTTGATGGTATTAATAATAGTATTTATTTAGGACCTTAAAGAGTGAATACACATGACAAGAAATACTGCATGTTACAAAAAGATTATCAGAAAAGAAATATCCCACCAAGTGGAAAAAACACTACAAAATTAAGAGATTAAGACAAAGTATGAAGAGCAACAAATGTGCAGAAAATACCCAGAATTTAAAATAAATACATTTGTTTTTTAGGTAGTTTGTCTGACGGCCTTTGGCAGCGAGTTCCAGAGTCTATGAACCTGAAATCCCTGTAATTAAATGTATTTGTATAGATGTACATCTACTTGATTACAATGCACACGTTGAATATTTTTCAAATTATACCTGTTAAAATATGTATAAAATAATTGAAATCACACACACACACACACACACACACACAACCATATGGTCAGCAGTCCCAGCCTGACTCTGTAGTCTGATAGCAAAACAATATTACAAAACTGCTGTGTTGTCTTTTATTACGCAGCTTTTAAACTTTAATGAACAGTAGTAAATCTATGTCGGGTAGGTCACAAACTGGCAGAGTTTAAACAAAAGTGTTATTGTAAATATTATAATTCTAATTATTCATATTAAAATTAAATGGGTGTGTAATTTAAAGACCAGGATTTAGAAAATATAAAAGTAGATGGCAACTGTGCTGTACAACTCAATGTTCTGCAGGCAAAAAGTGCTTGAACTCTATGTATGTATGTGTTTATTCATATATATTTTTATAATTTTCTGGCATTTGCCTGCAGCCTCTGAATCACTAAATCAACTGCTCTGAGCGATCTGAAACTGTGAATGACAGCTCAGATGATACTCTGACCATTTCAGATTGAATTTATGAACGCACCCATAACAATCAGCTGGCTAATGGTTACTTTTAATCATCAGCCATGTTTGTATAATTGAGTTAACTCTGTGTGTTCGCTCCAGGCTGTCAGTATGCGTAACATACCTGGGGCGACAACAGATGAAGTACGAGCCAGGAAGTCGAAACCTGTTCATTTCTCCACCTGCATGCGACAGACTTTTGGCGAGACAGATTCGACATATTGCTCATGTTTCCGCCCTCACATGCGAAATTCTTGTTGCACTTGATGCAATGATAATCTTCACTGCCAATGTGTGTCTGTGTGTGTGTGCTGCAGTGTTGCAGTGGGAAATCTTCTTTTAGCATTTCTTCTTTCTTTATTGCAATAGCAAATAGGACATTTATTTCCTTAATTTCTCCAGTATTGAGAGCAGAACCAATGACACCACAGCATAATAATTCAGCCCCAGCCCTGGGTTCCTTTGCCCTTCTCTACCTGGAGTACAGTATTTTATCAGGGCCTCTGTCATGTAGTGTGTGTGCTGCTTTCTTCGGTCCATGCTCTGTCCCCTTGCCTTTACAGAAATGAAGATATATGTCGCCTTCACCAGTCTACCCATTTACTTTTATTTCACGCTCGAGCTCCTGCAATATCAGGGAGACAGTCCACAAGTCCTAAAGCCCTCGAAAATCTCTCCCTAGGTTGAAGTGAAAGTAGCCTGCCTGGTGTGTTTTGTAGTGGAGAGGCCGCTGTTTCGATCGAGTGCTTTAGAGGAATTCTGACTTTCTCTAAAAAAAAAAAAAAAAATACGCTTGATGATTGTCATGAAGTGTGGAGTTGGAAGCTAATCAGAATCCCTTCAGACAAAGACTATGACATGAAGCCTTTCTGCTTGATGATTAATGTTACTATTGTTTCCTGATAGTAATTTAAAAAATTGGCTCTGCTCTATCGGCTTGTTTAGATTGAGCACCAGCGCAGGATGCTCTGGCAGTTGGTGCTTAAACAAGTGTAATCTATAGTTTCTCAACACTGACAATACAACGAGAAAAATTTGCTCCCACTTTGTGTTGTTTTACGCTCTCTCTTTGTAACTGATGCAAGTTATCAACGTCAAATGCTAGCTTTTGGGTTCAAGTTTGTCAGAGTCCCTGGTGTGTGTTTGTGTGTGTGTAATGTGTGATATGTGTCTGGGTGTTTTAAGAGCATGGGTGGGTCTTTGAGCAGTGGAGAGAAGATTGAGGGAGATACACAGGAAGAACCCTGTGGGTGACAGATGAATCTTTCAACTCGGAGTCCCAAATACTGAGACAAATCAACTCTACCAACAGGGGTGGGCAGGAACTGGGGAGTTTTACTGTCTCACCTTCTTCATTACTCACACACTCGCCCACTACAGAGTGTAAAAGGCGTCCCCCTTATAAATTAGACCTTGTTGTTAAATTTTACAATTGCTAGTAAATTGAAAGTGCCAGTATAACCAGCAGTAACGCGTCGGGTAAAAGGATTTCCTCGGACAGCCACATTGTGCGCTCTCCTTGTGTGTGTTTACTGCAACCTCCGCCTGCAAGGAGAGCCTGGCTCGTCTCTTGTGTCTTTCCCTCAGGCTGCTAGAAGCCAGTAGCTGCTACAGTACTGTAAACAATACGATTAATAGCCCATGACTCATAAACGATCTCCAAACAAGCCCTGCAGCGGCGGTCTGTACCCTTTTACGTGTCACCTCCCTGTATCATTTGCCCTCCTGCCTCTCTCTTATTGCTTTCTTTTAATATGGCAACATATAGGCAAACCCCAAAATGCTAATCGACACACCTGAGGAGACGGAGGCTCTGCAAGCACACACATTGTGCTCCAAAATGCAGTACTCTAAGTATTCCCAGTAGTCAGAAATAATAGGCTGCACCATAATAGTTGTGGTATTGTCAGCGGAGATTACTATTAGACAGAAAAAAGTGTTGTAGGTCCACGGAGATACATTTACAAAATTGGTCAAAATGTTTGTCTCGGCTCCCATTGATTAAATCTTCACCCTCTCTCTTGCTCATTTAAGACTAGACTAATCACGTTAGACTTCTGTGATTGAGTGAGCTAGTGCTTCTTATGTTACCCAAATAGATTTCATAGTTATTGGTCCAATGAAAACACTTAAAAACACTCAAAATTGAGAATAAAAAAGCTATTTACAATAAATTTGATTGTCAATCTCTGTGAGTAATTAGACAAATTAGATAAGCTTCCAGCTTTTGGATCAATTTTGATGCAAATGATTCAGGAGTGTTTCTGTGGCTGTGTTGTATATTGTAGGAGTTTAAGAACACTTCACTTTGACGTAGCATTAAGCACCAAATTAGGAAGGTAAAAAAAAGAGAGAATGGAGAAGGAGGGAGGGTGAGGGAGACCGTGTGCAGGAAGTTTTCCCCCCGACTTCTTGTTCTGCAGTAACAACTAGTGAATGTGTGTGGCTGTAACTGTTTGCGAATGTCTGCTCCTGTGATTTGTGCGTTCAGCTCCTGTCCTCCAGAGCATCTGGCTCTCATCTCGCCCAGCCTTGTCTACAGGCTTCAGGGGGACGAGACCAAAGAGTGTGTGTACTTTAACAACTATCTCCTGCCCGCTTCTTTGTTTCTATCGCTCTTATTGTCATATTTATTTTTTTACTGTACCGTCATATCCCTGCTGAGCTACATCCACCATGTCCTTTATGTTTTATTTTTTTCCTTTTGCCTATTCCCACCCACAGTGTAATTGACTGTTAACATCTAGTGACATGAGCTTAGGAGGTGTTTCAGCAAGACAGCCGCACATTCTCACACAGACATGTGAGTACTCTGTTTCTGAAATAGCGCATACAGTATACCCCCCTGCTATTTTTGAAACAGCCATTGATAGTGTGGTCAGAATATTAATCCCTCTAGAGTCAGAGAGGCAACACATTTAGGAGTCAGGAAACAGGACCAGAGCAAAGTTTTTGAAGCTGGGATTGCTTTTCTTTATTAGTCAAAAAAAATGTAGACAGGTTTAGCAGTGAACATGACAACCTCTGACCGAACACCACAGATGCTGTAGGTAGAGGAATAGGCCATAATAAGCCAGTCCTCATCAAGAAGCTGTTGCTGTAGTGATTGTGTCGAAGCTCCTCGTAGTCATCAATGCATAGCTACAGCTGGTTGAAGGGGACCAAATCCATTCAAGAGGTGATTTGGTTCCATTTTACCAGCTTTAGCAAAGCATTTTGGAATCACTGTTTTCAGAGACCAACATGGAAACTGCTGAAGTCAAGCAAACTCTCAAAAGCTTTGGCCATTATGTTTCATCCCAAAAGAGCCAGAGCGAGGCCGTGTTGCATTTGAACATCTTATTAAAATCTAAGCTGTGGCTCATCGCACTATGTCCTCCCACTCGTTGAAAAACCAGTGCTGTAGTCTCTTCCTCTCTTCTGCTTTTTCTCTCGCCTGTCCACTTTCACCCACTCTGCGTGACACACACACACTCACAAAGGCACATTTACCACCACACCAATAATACATGGGTACAGTTGATCAACCTTACCTAACTTTCTCCTTTGCTGCCTCCCAGGCAGCCTATTTGTCCTGCTCGCTATCTTTTTAAGTTTAATGCTGCCCCCTCCCAGAGAGTGAGAAAAATTGTTCCCCGAGAAAAGGATAATAATAATCTGTGGCAGTGCACTTGAGTCAAATGTCCTGGAGTCGTGAAGCAATTACAGACTCTGACAGATGGGCCCTGCTGCAAGCACGCCGCTACTCCGGTCACCGAGACGGCCAATAGACAAATGCAGAGGCATAGCGCATACACAAGCTCTTTCACTCACACGCCTACTGTAGCACTCTGGGGCGTCAAGTCACAACATTAATTTAAACAGTCATTTAAGACCTAGAGACGGATTTCTAGTGTAGAAGGTAGTGTTTGAACAGTGACTGAGGGCAGATTATATTATGTCTCTTTCAGGGCTCTGCGGTGCACTGCTGTTGTAACAGTTTGTACTAAAAATCCATCCTGTGCTAATACAAAAAAATTATAACAGTAACACCCACATAAAGAACATTGTGAACCTAAGTTTATCGTAGTTGTAGTGATTTATGAGATCATTAAACATTTCAGCTATTCGGGCAACATCAAACCTCCTTTTCCATATTTTAGCCATGCTGCACACACTGCTACGCAGTTTTTCTTTTTAATTTTACTGCTGCAGTATTTTGTATTATTTCCACGAAATATTGAACTTCACCTGTCACATCTCCCAAAATTCAGCTCTATTTTTGAGTTAAGATATGCTTAAGCAGCATTTATTTGTTTTTCAGCCATCATTCTATTTTTTAAATTGAACTTAATAAATGTTCCTTTAAAGCTATTTTTAAAGATGAATTGAAATAGTCAGCTGTTATAATTATTGACTTTTTTCCTGCCAAGGCTCAGGAGAGATTCTCAGAGTGGCCAGCGACAGCTGAGGGATATACAGCGCTGCTTGTAGACAGGGTAGAGGTCAACACAGGGCTAGGCTGATATGGCACACCAGAGGCAGGTCTATTTGTAACAAACACATGCACATTCATGCTTGCTCACTTACACACGTGCACACACTCACGCAGTCTCTCCGTCACTCAGAGTCAGGTGGCCGGGCTGCTCACCTCGTCTAAGGGCCATAACAGGGCAAAAGCAGAGGGGGACGACAGGCACTGAGTATTTGATAATGTCAGCATCTGCTGCGTTTGTCACTCAGACAGCAGGTCAGTGCTATTGAAGGCCTGGTAGAAACATGCAGTGCAAGCCGTTCACTCATACAGGCCTCTTATGTCCTGGCGGATAGAATGTCATGCAGGATCTGATGGGTGGAAAAAAAACTGAAAATTAAGTTTGAATATTTTTGTTCCTCCCACAAAAAAAAAGAAAATATTTTTACGTTTTAGCTGTGGACTGAGGTGACCTTTTCTCTGGCGTCTCTTTATAATGTTGAGTTATATATTTGATCTGACCCTTTTTAGCAGCTGTTAAAGTATCAGCAACTGGTCAGCTTTGTGTAAAATTTTGAACATTTGATTTAAGCTCTGTGTTTCCCTGAGAACATTTGAGATGGGCTTTTGTTTTATTCTTCATAGATCAAATGTGACTTCTTCAGCGAATTGAGAATCTATGGGCCAAAATCTCATTTCTATTGTTGTTTATAGCTAAAATGTTTTCAACTAGAGTCGGTCAACTCAAGTTAAAAGAAGTTTTGATTTTCAGTGTCTTTGTCACGGATGTCACCTCTGGTTAGATATTTCTTTTATTTAGGGAAATAGATAAAGTCTGCCGTAACCTTGGCTAATTGATCAGTTCAGAATAAAGTGTCTTGTATTTCAGAAGCTTAAAACCATTACTACTAGAATGGTATGTGCTTTTCCGTTTGCTCTATTGCAGGAGAAATTTTGATGACATGGATACACTCCAGCCTGCAGCTACACACAACATTCATTTTAAATAAAATAAAAAATAAAATAAATCTAATTTGATGAAAGAATTTTGATATGAGTGTATATATATAAGATCATCCTATGAGACGTTTAAGATTGTTAACCTACTGATTAGTTGATTTCTTGGTTAGAACTATTGAAATACACGTCAGATTTTTTTCTGTTTATTATCTCTTCCATTTGATTTGTTAAGCCGAAGTCAAAATGCAGTGGAGGAATTACCTTTAGTGGAGCAGTGACTCTACATTAAAAAGGTTTAAAAAGAGGTAAACCTGAGCTAAAACTGGTGCAGGCCTCGTCTGTGATCCAGGCACAGGCCATACAGAGGGTCAGAATAGGTGAAAGTGCTAGATATGAATAGCCTGCTGTGCAAACCGCTCCCCACTGCCTCCCCCCAGGCTTCATTTCTCTCCGCACCTCTGTCCATATTCTGTTGCCTTTTATTTGTTTGAAGCAGTTGACAATCGGAATCAGCTGACGGGCCAGTGTTGACCCTGATCCTGCATTGTCACTTTTTGATGGTCTAATCTTACTGCCATGCGGCCCCGGCAAAGCATTTGGCAAGCATAGCAAACGTGAACAATGAGAGCAGGAATCAGGGGGAAAGCAGGGGAGCCACGGGGGCAGCCGGGTTGATGTGGGGTGGGGTGCGGATAAGGGCAGCAACATAAAGGGACAGGCAGTCGTAGTTAAACATACAAGATTGTTAACACGGAAGCCATATGATACAGCAGTAGGACAGAGCCAGTGTGTGGCAGCAGCGACGGTGCCTCTTCATTCTGCCTACTCAGCAACTATTTCCTGCTCTTTCAGTTGCATGTTAAAAAAAATGCGGCAACAAAGGCAGAGTTTATGGTCCCCTTCACCTTGCCTTGTGGAAGTACTGAAAAAAGATTATGGTATTAATGGTCAGTTAGAAGTTAGTGCTAAGTTGCTACTGGCTGGATTTCAAGGGCTGTAATGCAGTAAAATCACACACTGAAGGAAAGAGGCCCTGTGCATATGGCATTGTCACAAGGCCACTTTTTGCTCATAGTTGGTGCCGATGGCTAAAACTCAAAGCAAGCTCAAAATACGATTGCTATCTAACTTACATAATTGTCCAATGAATTGTGGGATTCAATTGTTGGCCTATCTTGGATGAGAGATTTTTATTGGCCAACTCAGCCAAATTGAGAAAGCAGTAAGTTCCCTACAGCGATTATTGCTGCAGTGAGACTGCCCAGAGACAGTATAGCTAATGTATGAGCCCTACCACTCACATTCATGCTCTCTTTCTCTCGCTTTCTTCCTCCCTCTCGCTCTCTTTTTACCTCGCCTGCTATTTTCTCTCACACCACGATCACAGCCGTATTAACAGTTTGCAAAGCACAAACACGTCCTCAAAAAGCGCTGTACAACATCATTCTTCCAGAACGATGACTCGCACCTCACCAAGAATACATACTTCTTTACATTCCATAGCTATCATATGTTCATATGGGTACATAAAGAAGTATGTGCACCAAGGAGGTAATCTTAGGTATGGAATTTTCTCACCTTTCGCCAAGGTCAGGAAGTTATGAGCAGAACATTTTTCCTCACCGTTCTCCCTCCCAAGTATGGTAGTCTGCACCGTAAGGTGACTTTGAGTGTAAATTCAGTTCCACACTCAAGGCTTTCCTTTGGTTGCCATGTAAGGCTGAACAGCCAGTCCCCCCGCCCCTGAACATAACAAAAGTTTTGCAGTCCATACCATAGTCGACTGTAACAGTGACCCCCACTGTCCTCCAAAAAACTGTGAGAAACCAGGAGGGTCAGGGGAGGATCACAGCTCTCTTTTTTAAAAAGTAGTTAGAAAGAGGAAGTCTTTTTGTCTTTCCAGGAAAATGTTGAGGAAGTAGATTGGACAAAAAAATTCAGCAGCGAGAAGAAGAGTTTTCTCCTTGAAGGAAAGTCCTTGGTAAAAGGCGTCTCTGTGAGCACCTCATCTAGTATGACGACCATTTGCTGTGTCCTGGGAGCAGTGGTGCACCTATAAGCTGCATGGCCCCGCTGACATACTAAAACATTTTCTCTTCTCTCCTCCCACTCCTGTCTCCCTCACTGGCATCTCGTTCTCTTGTTTCACCCCCACCTTCTGTGTCCTCTCTTCTACCCCACCTTCATACCCCTTTCTCGCCCGTCTCTCTGCTGTCAGCGGCGTCCCCAGTGGCGAGCTGGAGCAGTTGCTGATGCTTGAAAACGAGAGTGATCCAAGTGGAACAGGAAGCTATTGTGAGCAGGATTTGGGCTTTAGGCGCAGAGGCAGGCCATAGGTCACATGAAGGCGCTAATGCCCACTCAGCACTTGTGGATTGGTCCTGGTTAGCCCCCCCCCCAATTCTCTCTCTCTCTCTCTCTCTCTCTCCCTCTCCCTCCCCCCCAACACTGTTTTTATGGTCAACTTCTCTCACTTCCTCTTCCCTCTGATCAAACCTCACCTGTCTGTGCTCACAGCCAAACCAGCTGTTGTGTTGCAGAGTGGGTGGAACAGATCAATAACCATTTGCATGGTAGCGAGAATTGTTCAGCAAGCCTCTAATGAATCTTTGCCCCACACCAACACATTCCACAAGTCCACACTGCCTCCCAACCGGCCTAAGCTAGCCAGCAGACTGAATGCTGAGGCAATGGGTGTAAATCGAAAAATGGATTAGGGAGGAGGGGGCAGCTTAGGTTTGAGTTTGGAGACTGGGTGGAAGAGAGCTGAATAAATGGTGAAAGTGGTGCAATGTTTTTGCAGTGGTAGGGCTTGGAATAGTAATGAAGGAAGGTTGAAGTGGCGGTGACAGTTGTTCTCTGCACAAAGACAGGGCTTGGCAGGTGGGTGAGCCTGGTCCTAAAGGTGTGACGTCCTGTTTAGGAAATGTCACAGCCACCCGAGAGGGTGAGCAAAGAGGAGAGAGAGGGGGTTGAAATTCCTTCCTACACTTAGCAGGACGGAGGTTGGGGAACATGAACCAGCAAATTAGCCCCGTGGTTGTTGTGTCTGTTCTGGTTTAGGCGATAACACTGCAGCACTGTGTGCCCTGCATGCCCTGCCTAGCCTATAGCAATCCTTTACAGAGAGAGAGAACTAGAGAAGAAACTGGGTTACTACCTCAAGTGCTATGGGTTCAGCCAGTGACACACATCTACACAGTCAACTATTGCTGCCCAATAACCCCCCCTCCACATCTGTGTTAATACACTTCTCACAGCTGTGTGCCGTCAATCCTCTTTTCCCTCCTCAGAACTCCGGACCTGCCCGCTGTTCATTATTTTGATGCTTCGTCATCCCCCTGGTCGCCACAATCCATCCTTCCACCCCAATCGGCCAGCCTTGGGTTTAAAAGTGTGACGTGTCCTCAAACTTACCTCCCATCAATTAAGAATGGCAGTGACCTCCCCCGCCCCTCAATCTAATTGATAAAGTGGTCTGGTAAGACCAAAAAATAATGAAAAAAAGAGCTTCAAAAATACATTTAAAAAATTCATTAAAAGTCCCAATAATTATAGTATCCTTAGTCACGGAGACAAAAACACCTTGGAAGGAGTCGGATGCTGAGGGCGAATTGTGCATAAGGGAATGTCTCTCCACACCAGTGCAGGTCTGAGTTAACGAGTCCGTCATTAGATAGCGGCAGGGCTGCAACCATGAAGCCTAATGAGCCAAAGAGCTCTGCTGCTGCAGCATGTCCGGCCAGTGCCAGGAACACGGGAGAGGGGGGGGGGGCGCAACACAAGAGAGGGAGGGAGAGAGAAAGAACAAGATGAGAGAGATAGAGTGGAGAGTGCAAAAAACAGGGCTAAATTCCATGTGGACCATAGCAACTCCCCATCCTCCCTTTCTCCTGTTCCACCTTCTCCTGCATCCTCTTCCTCTCCATACTTTTCTTTTCATAAAGCCTTTATTTCTTCCCTTCTTCTAAGACGAAAGCAACATGAGGAGAAGAAAAAAGCCCAAAGGTGTTCTCTGGTTAAGTTCTGTCCCAGTGCTGCTGCTGCTGCTGCTGCAGAACAGTAAATTCCACTCCCCCTTCCGACTACGCGACTCACAGGCAAACCATGCAGTTAATAACTGATCGCATCCGAAGAAGAGAGAGAGGGAAGAGACAGGACAGGAGACGTCAAAGGCCCGTCAGGGGTTAACTCCGTCCAAAAAGCCAAGGAAGAGCATATATTACCTGTCAGATCAGTTTTCTTATCTGAGCTGCTCCTCCTCTCTTCCCCTCCTCTCCTCCTCTTCCCGTAGTGAAGAGAGCCATAATGACCTAGAGAGCGCTCCAGCTGCTGCAGCCATCGTGTGTGCCGGGTGCGCGCCTGACTCGCTGAATCAGCTTCTATGATTGGGGGAGGAGGGGTGGTGGCGGGTGGGTTGAGTGCTAGAGTCAGGGAGGGGAGGATAGGGGAAAAAGGAGAGAAAGCAAGCAAGCATGCACACACAGGCACACACAGGCACACACACACACACACACACACACACACACACACACACACATCCATCCACACATCGTCCCACACAAACACAAGTCATACCTTCAGAAAAGGAAGACGTAGAGCTGGCATGAAGAACTGCCTTTTGAAAAAAAAGGGAGGGGGGTGCAGGGAGAGAAGGAGGGGTAAAAAAAATCCTGCAGCACTCTCCTCTCCATCATGTGCATTCTGAGGGAGAGAGCTGGGAGGATGCCCTGGTCGGTGGAGGAGGCAGAAAGTATACCAACCGTCCTCCCACCCTGCCTTTTTCTTATTCCATCGACACACACACGCAGCCCCAGAGCTTTATGCTGCTCCTAAAATGCGCTTTTATTATTCAGTGGAACTTTATACAGCAGCTTAGAACAGGGAGTTTACTGAATGTTTGAGGGCTAAATTGTGATAGAGGTATTTAAGAAAAAGAAAGAGGTTATCTTTGCTGCTGCGGTAGAAGACAGCTGCACTTTTAATTGTCCCTCACGATTCAAGATAATGTGATTACTGTTGTCACGGGCTAGACATGAAGGATATTGCAATATCTTTTTGGTGTATTGGTTGTTTTTAGATTATTTTTTTTGCCCATGTAAGTCATCAATATGCAGCTTATGCGTTCTTGAAAGTGCACTGCAAGGGTCACCTTTTTACTTGGAAGAGATTAAGCAGAGATGCTGCTGCGATTGGGAGGGCAGAGAGCACAGGAAGAACACAGTGGCAACAAATTAGGGACAAGAGGCCAACCAGCCAGCGGCTTCCTACCCCACAGTGTGAGGACCAATGGTTAGCACTTTGTGGGAAGCCAAGCATGTGAAACACGCCTAGGCCCCTGTTGCCGGGGTGCTCCTGTGTCTTGTCTCACCACCCAACCTGACCATATTTAGTCAAGCAGTGCAAAAAATAGTTCCCGCTCCGCTCCGTTCCACTCTGCTCCTCTCCTTGTCTCACCCCACCTCCCCTCTTTCATACCCCCACCCCAGCAACTGTTGGTCACAGGCTCCGGGAAGCCTTCCCTACAGCTCCCTGCCTATTGATTCCACCGGCCTGGAAGGAGAGAGGAGCGGTAGGCCAGCTAGCTGCTGCTACCATTTGCTGCGCTATTTTTAGGAGCACCAAATAAAGTGGTCTCTCTTGCTCCCACTTGTATATTCTTGATTCTTTCCCCCCCTCCCCTGTTTTACATCCTTCACCACCGAATCCACTGCCTCCTCTGATACCAACCCCTCAATCTCGGTGTCCTTTTGACCCCCCCCCCCACTCTTCATTCTCCTTTTTAGATAGAGCTGCAATACGCTGCTTATGGTAGAGCTTCGTCTGCTCACCTCTATACTTAGAATAACTGCATATTCGAGAAATGGAGGGGAGAGTAAGGCTGAATGTGTAGTGCAGAGAAGCGTGGATGGTGTTAGATGGTGGGATAGGTTATTGTGTTTCTCTCGTTTATTTATTTTCTATATATGGTTTCTGGCAATGCAGGGGGACAAGTGGCAGCCACACCTCCGAGGCACTGGAAAGTTTGGGCTGCCTTCTCTCCTTTTTGAGCTCTCATTAATTTTCAAGTGTCTTTTTCAAGCTTTCCCGAGGCGCGGCCACTGAAGAATCTGTTTAATTAGTTGGGCTCATCACGGGGCACATCTATACTGTACGGAAGCAATGTCCTCTATGCCCTCCTCTCTCTTTTTTTTTTTCCACTCTCTCCTCCACTTTCCTCTTTTACCTCTTATACCTCAATGACAGCACGCAAGTCCTCTCACTTACCCCACCTGCATTTTAACTGCAGAAAGCCCCGGGATGTGTAAGTCTGTGGTTGTGCACACCAAATGCTCTCTTCAACAAGGTGATCGCACGGATATTAGAGTGTGGCATTTCACTTGTAATGTACGAGACTGAAAACTCACAAATACCTCGAATACGTCATGAACATTTATCAAAATCTTATTTTTCACAAGCCAGAAAAATGTCATGCGATTGTCTGGACCTTGATTTGATAAGCCTTTTAAGAATCTTACAGTCACTCTGTCCTCACTCACTTATCTCTCAAGTCGTCACGCCTGAGATAATTCTGCATAGACTTAAGCGAGCAATTTAATTAATATATCGTCACTGCGATTTACAGCTTTTCGATTACATTATCTTTACGGCTGTTACAAGAATTGACCGTTTGCGAGATAAAATGGATTCCCTGTTAATGTGCCCACTCAAAACTTGACCTTACATGGCCAATCAAAAGTGCCGAATTGCTGCTGCATAAATGGCAACTGGAAATGTCCACCTGTTATTGCAGTACAATGTGCACACTGCTAAAAATTGAACCAGGAGTTACTGTCCACAGCAGCCTTTTCATGAATTGTGTGTACATCTGCACACACAGTAACTATGCCTGCACATGCACAATTTTAACTTGCTGTCTGTTCATTCTAATTCTCAGTTGGTTCAAGTTTTTTGTGGCCTGTGACCTATTCCACTTTGTGGATGCCCTCTGCGGGTCTCCACCCTTACCGTTCCAGCCACCCAACCCACCAGTTTAATCTCAGTTAAAGCCAGACATCCCATCTTCCCCTGAAACTCAGCAGCGTGGCTTACAACCCCCCACCCCCATGATGAATAGCTCGGGGGCCGAATGTTTAGCTGAGCAGTCAATCGATCAATAAGAAAAGGGTCTACTAATGGATGTGCTTTGTTTCACTGGATGTAGGCGTGGAATGGGTGTTTCTCCTTATGAATACCACTTTGAGGTGCATCTCCATTCATATTAAAAAATAAATAACTAAACCAGATTAATGTGAAATCAACCATTTTCATATTTTTATTATTATTTGTTCGGAGGATTCAGTATAAATTCAATGTTAATCAGCTGATTACACTGTATTTGTAGAAACTTTGTTTCTCTTTTCTCTTGTTATTCAGGGATTGTAAATGAACACCATTGAGATATTTAACACTAATAAGTAAACAAAGATTGAGTAGAATACTCAAATTGATCTAAATTAAGTACAAATATAAAACAACTGATTGCATAATGATTCAGGGTGGGCACATGGCCGACAATAGACCCTATAATTGCTGCCAAAGGTGCCTCTGCTATCGACACGAATAAGGGGAAAACAATTATTTTGTTTATTTTATTTGTTCTTAATTAAAATTCATTTGTAGTCGTTTGTTCTCATTTTAACATTACCAAGTCTTTTTTTTTTTGCATCTGCTCTGATTCAAAGTTATAACACAGAAAGTCCAGGAGTTGGGGGTGAATATCTTTTAAGAATCATCCCTTCGAGTTTACTGAAAAATGGTAGAGGTAGGTCCCCTCTCTGATTGAGAAGTCTTGCAGAGAGAATTCTGGTTCTCTTCAGATTCCCCCTGTTTTTTTTTCCCTTTGAGCTGCTGGTAAAATTCTTTGGCCGGTCTTGCAGTTTGTCTTAATTCCTCCTTTTTGTGTATCTACCCACCAATTAGCATCATAGGAGGATTGAGCCACTTCCAAGTCCACTTTGTGCTTCTTTATTTTCAGAGAAAATCTGCATGTCCCTCTTCCATTATCCTGACTCTTCCTTTTCTAGACTTTGTCTCTCTCGTCGCTTCCATATCTCTGCGTCCCACTCTTCTGTCCTATGCCCTCCTCACACACGTACACACCCGCCACCCCTCCCTCCTCTTCCCTTTACACAGTGCATCATTCGAAGAGGTGAGGCTGTTGAGCACTTGGAGGAATAAAAGTGATTTATGAATGGGCCAGCCTACCTTGGTGCTGGAGGGGGAAGCCAGTGGCAGTCAGGCTCTGTGATCCAGCAGCCCATTGTTCCCTCTAGCCTCACTGCAGGGGAAGCTCCTCTGCCTCACCTGCTTCTGATCTTTTACCGTGCCTCACTGGCGCAGCATGTTACCATTAAGTGATTCACAAACTGCACAAATACCCATGCACTGCAGTACAGCCCGGCCGATATGTTGATCACCTGAAATATCGGTATCTGTGCATATGAAACTATATGCATTGATATGAAAAGTTTTGACACAAGGAAATCATGCAGAAAAAGATGCTTGGGGTAATTTAGAAATTGAAAAAATATAAATGGATGAATGCTAAATATAGACAAAAACATGTACCAAATTTAGCTACTTGCTCATTTCCAGTTGTCAGGTGTTGTGGCTGATTGTTGTACATTCACTGTAAAATATATAGTTTTTTTTTACTACATAAAGTGATATCAGTGTCATTCTCAAAATTACAGTATCAGTCGGGCTCTGTGTGTGCTGGACAGTTTTCTGAAGCACACACACCTGTCCCAAAAACAGGAAATATTGTAATGTATAATCTGAATTTGAATTTTATGATGGGACGTTTGACTTTTCTCAGATTTTAGAAATTAACACAGATGATGAAAGAACAACAAGAAAAGTGACGGGGAAAGGAGTGTAGCTGCTGATGACAGTGTAAGATTTCATGCAACACATTCACACAATACATTTCTCTATTGCGCAAAACTCAGCTCCCCTGTATTTCTTTTAAAGACAAGTGATGACAGAGATGTTTCAAAGTAATATCCTTATGTTGGATAGTTATTATAAAGTGTCGCCTCGAGAGATTATTATTCAATTTAAATTATTCTCTGACGAGTGCACCCATTGAAGATGCAGTGTAGGGACTGGTTCATTCTGAGAGCCTGGGCACCAGTTTGCTGCAGCATGCGCTGTGACTTAATTTAAGAGTCCCCCAATCCTAGAATCCCTCCCAGTGTCCACCTCTCTATGAGCTGGGACCGGTCCAACAGATCAGCCAGAGGACAAGCTGATACAAGCTCCAATCCTCCTGTGACCAATCAGAACGCCCACACTTCTTCCTAGGGCTGGGCCAACGGTGGCGCTGAGCCAATAGATAAGCTCAGCCATGCTGTAATGCTCTGTCTGTCCTGTGGCATGCTGAAACATTGAGTCCTGGCTGCTATGTTGCTATAGCACATGTTAGGAGAGGGAGGGGTGGGAGAAGCAGAGGGAGGCAAGGATGGATGGATAGAGGGGAAAAAGAGGGAACGAGGGATGGGTGGATAGAGAGGGAGAGGGAGGGGTGCATCCCTTACTGTTGGGACTCAAGGACATAAAGAGCTTTTGGGAAAGTGACTATAGAATGCAAAGAGAAAAGCTTGCATTGTGAAGCCGCCATAAGCGCTGATGGTATGTTTTTTTGCCCACTTGCCAAACCTAGAAAGAGCAGGATTTATTTGTGGCACTTTAAGTGCCTCAGCAATGCAGGTAATAAATATGACAGAAGAAGGTGATGTACTTCCACAGCACAGCTGTCAGGCATCTTTAATATTTTTTCCTCCCATTTAAAAAACAAATGTAGTTTATCTATATTCTTGATGTATTGGAATAACTAATAGAATTTATTTGGGATATAGACTGTACTTAACATCACTGATGGTTCTTTGGTTTGTGTGCTGCATTTCTCTTAGAATGCACTCGTTTAAAACATCATTATAAAACCACCTTTTTTAAACCAGCTGCTTACACAGTGTTGTAACCCATATTGCTCACTCAATGTAACATTGATAGCCAAATATTATTTAAGAATTAATTTCATACTAGGATTTAGTTGGAGATGTTTCAGTTTGGTTTTTGTTATTTTATTTCATATTGATTATTAATACTAAGTCAAATGTTCTAGATTTTAGACCGAACAATGTTCAGAGAAATATCCGAAATGGATCTTCGAATTAAACCTGTGATGTAAATGATGGATCAAACAAGGCAGAACCCATGGTGTCTGAAAAAACAGTAAATGACTGTATATGGACAGAGGGTTTTCTTGGAGAGGGTCTTGGTAACCTTAATGAACTTGGATGGACACATCCAGGGCAACGTTCACGTCTAAACCATGCTTAGCTGTTGAATAATGCAGCCCATGTTACCCCGGTAACCTGTGGGGACAACCAAGTCAATGGCTCCCATGTAAATGTGTTTTGACAGGTCAGAGAGGATGAAGGATTTGTGTGTGTGTGTTCCTGCTTACAAACATGCAAAGAATACTGGGGAAACAGCAGAAGCACTTGCCTTAAAACATTACTTTACTAAGATTAGGCAGAATTGCCTATATATGTAAAATTGCACGAGAAAACCTTCTGTAGAATCATGGATCTGTGTGTATTATCTTCAAGTTTCTATGGAGCCTTATCTGTGTAATGTACAGTACAGTCATTCAAGCTCCATTAACAAGCTGGCTGATAGAGATGTTCTCCACTGGTCTGGGGCACATGGCTTGTTGTCTCAGTGCTTCAAGGAGGCTGTAGATACAAGGCCTTTTGATCCCCATTATTTCCTAGTGCAAACAATGGATTTTAATTACCAAATCACTCCTTCCGCCACTACCTCCTCCTCTGCATGTGTGCCCAGAACTGCCAAAGATGTCAGACTCATCAGCAGCAAGACAGCAGCTTGTTTGTGTCACTTTGGATCCAGTCAGCCAATTACTGTGGAAGGGAATTTGATGATGCGTTATCTTTGTTTTTTCCAGTGCGTTTAAAGGGCGACACTGTCACTGCTCTCGTTCTGTATAAAGAGACCCTCCGCAGGTAACAACTTGCATGGATGAACTCTAATGGAGCAGTGTGAGGGCGAGGAAAGGTAGCAGGCAGGCCGGGGCAGTAAGGGGTGATTTAAAGTGGTGGATTTGCCGTGAGACTGTAGATCATGGGAGCCTCTCACACTCTCTGCCCGTATGGTGACAGCGTGGCAGGCTGCTGCTGAGTGGCTGTCGATCGAAAGACCTTCAGAGCGCCTGTATTCTCCACCGCTCTGCAAAGCCCAGAGTCAATCCCTCGGTTCTATTTACCGCTCTGCAGTTAATTTCACCAGGCAGGATTAAGTCTAGTTTTGAACCTGCAAAAGGAACTGGCTAAAAAAACCTGAAAAAGAAGTTATAAAATATTTGCATGTTATTGGTTTCTATGCAGGATATTCCTAAAAGATAAAACTATACAAATGTAATCCCTCTCCATCGTCAGTTATGAGTAACTAGAAGTGTGTGGCAGTGTACTTATCTGCAGAAAAACTGTCTTCCCTCTATTTTTTTATTTTCTCATCTTTCTGTGTTCAGGATGTTTTCTTGGTTGCAGCCTTCGGGTAGTGACGGCTTATCTCGGAGCCAATAATGGCGTGAAGGTTGCAAGGGCAGGACTCGTAGCAACCAGGTTACATCGTTTCCTCTGTCTCTTTCCTTCATTGTGTCATGGATGTACAAAGAGCTGTAGGTCTCTTGTGTTTGGCAGAGGGCAGGGTTGAGCCTGCACTTTGGTTGCATTCATATAATGCTGCACGTTCCCGCAGCGTTGTGTGGAGGTGTGGGTCAGTTAGTTGTGCCTAAGAACGTTACTGCAGTGAAACAATCAGAAAACTATTTCTCACATTCACACCACTCACTGCCTCACTTCATTCACTCTGTAGTTCGCTCTCCACCACTGCTCGCACTCTTTCCCTCACTGATTGAGCTGATGAGGAGGAATTCAGGGTTTTCTGTTGCCAAACAAGTAGACATTGGGGCAAGTAAGAGAAAGTCCACTATGATGAAAAGAAACCATCGTCCAAATGTCTAAAGACAAATTGACTGTAGCTTATTAATTTCTGAAGTTGCTGCACAAAGTGGTGATCATTGCACTGTGGAGAAACACAGATGGAGCATGTGTGATGTTAACCATGAGCCTCTTAAGCCTTCGTTTGTGTTTGTCGCATATATCTTAACAGTTATAGGGGCTATTAAATCAAAATATCGACAAAAGCCCAGATTTGCATTAAGCACAGCGAATTAATGACCTCCGTTTCTCACCACAGACACCACATTAGCGCAAACACACCGTACTTATCAATAAAAAAATATTACACATCCATACAATAAGCTATGTATTTGATTTCTGTATCCCAGACAAATAAAAGCTTGTATTTGTAGCTGGTTGTGTGAGGGGGTCACTGATGTGTATCATCCTCCAGTCAGCTGTTTGTTGAAAAGTTAAAGAGCAGGGTGAAGAGGCCATAGCTTTTCTTTGCTCTGTCTGGGGTCATGTGAAAACGAGACCAGTCAGTTTCGGATGCTGTCGTTAAAGTGTATTTAAGTTCATTTGTATTTTGGCTTGCAAGAGATTTGAAGTTTAACTGTTATTGTCTGTGCTTTGGATGCGTCAAGTCAACCAAGTTGGTTATTTGCACATTGTCACACAAGTGTATTCACCCTATTGAATTAGTTTTTGTCATTTTAATAATTTTTTTCAGGCTCAATCAGAATCATTTATCATTGACCGCACAACCGCGTTGATGGAATTATTTTCCCGTACAACATGAAATAGACTGAAAACTAATAGAAAACCTATTAAGTTATGATGCATGTCTATTCAAGCCATTGCGAAAAGTGATGTTCAATAATTACATGTTTTTTTAATTTTTTTTATAGGTAATAAGCAATTCTTGTATGGAGTGCACTTGATTTAGGTGTCTCTTTATTCTAATATAACCTGCATGTCCTTGGTTGTTTTACATCTCTTCTCACTTTTTAGGTAAAAGGATGTACATTACACCTCTTATGGCCAATGTCTGAAATGAGAATGAGACTTTCAAGGTACTGAGGAGAATAAAGTGCAAAGGAAGACTAGCATGGGAAAATAATTGGGTCATCTCGAACCAATGGGACATTAACGCGCCATTGGGCTTCTCCGGCTGTCTTGCTGCCACTTTCTTCATAAATTGCTTTGAATCAGGACACCCCATAATACCGGGTGATTTAAGGCTAATTAAAGCTAAGCCCTCATAGTCTCCCACCTACTTCCCCAAATGGACAGAAAACTATACGTGAGAATGTTTGAAAATGCACCCGGCGTCTCCTAAACAACCTTCAAGGAAGCAGCCATTGCTACAGTGATAACCAAAACATCATCAGAAATGCACCCCCTTTCCCGTCTCCCCCTTCCCAGTTTATGCAAATAGTCCTTAATAAAAGCATGCTCACTCAGGGGCCTCAGGTATAGGCGAGCAGGGGAAGGTCACATTGTAGGGGAAATTATTCTCCTCACGGCATGGTAATGAAAGCCTTTTTTATCGAGCGGTGCCAGTTAGGTTCTTGTCCTCAGCTTTCTGCTGCACTGCTGGCCTGGACGCTACCTGTGTTTATTTACTCTGTCCACAGCAGGACGGCCGGTAGCTGTGGGACAGACATGACAAAAACAAACTGGTAACTAATTACTTCAAGGGGCGGCGCGATGGCCAGGATGAAGTATGAGGGATCTGAGTTCCAACCAGTTACATTTACGTGATGATTATTGGCTGATTTAATTATTTATTCTAGGGTCTGGTGTGTTGTTTGAGTAACAGCAGTGGAATTGACAGTTCAAGTTGTTCCTGCTTCATTTTAATACACACGTAATCATTTTTCAAAATAAATAAATGCAATATGAATGCCACCATTCCCATCCACAGCTGCATGTTTTAAGATCAATGAATTGCTGAACAGTTTTATGACTCAAACTCTCTCAGCTGCCTCTGAGTTAGGGACTCTGCCTTCCAAAGCTCTCACACATGATGGAGAGCGCCTCCCTGCCCGGAGTGGAGGGGGTGGGGGCTCCATTTAGACTGTGTGTGTTAGTGTGTTGCATTTATGAATGATTTGTTGGGAACAGTGTTCACTATTTCAGAGGACCTGAAAGTATCGATCCTGTCCACGATGAGCAGACACCTCATTTATTGTCTGAGAGGCTGTTTCAATAAGGACTCTGCATCAGAGAGGAACACGCTACCAGTTTGTGTGAAGGAATATGTTATAATAGGATTAGTTTACACCTTAACATGTTTTTGGCAAAAGATAGTTTGGTCAGTTGCCATGGAGATCAATTATTTTTCACGTGCCTGCACATAGCAGAAGTTGATTCACTTTTAGGATTTTTTTGTTTATACGTTAAAAACTTTTCCCTAAAATCCTGAAAATATAGATAAAGTTTATCTTCAATGGATGAAGGCTGTACAACGCAGTTTAAAGCTCCAACGAAAGTTATTGAGAAGACCTTGAGTTTTTTTTTTCCCAAGGTCAAGAAATAACTTTAAGGTTAATGTACAAAGTGTTTGCAACCACTCATACAGAGCTGATCTGTATATTTGACCACACAACTGCGCTCACAGTTGCAACACTAATCATTTCATTATTAGTTTTATAAAGGTTTTTATTTACCCAAGACAGGTGGCCCCTTTGGAGACAAATCTCCGATGCAGAATCTGGATCTCCTTTCTTGAGCTTGAAGCCTTAGTTAATGCATGATGATATGCCAAACACGTCTCCTGCATCAGAGTAACCATATGTTTGTGCGCAGCCATTAATCTCAGGCTGGATGTTGACTGTTCCCGTTTTGCCCTGTCCTACGCAAGTGATTGTCCCCCGACTCTCACTTCCTGTTGTAATAACGGCCACTGACCACCACACAGATGGCTGTCAGCCAGGCGAGGGCAGCAGAAGGGCCCTGTCGACCCCTACACACACAAACACACACACACACACACACACATGCATGCATACACTTTTAGTTCACTGTCTTACATACAATGACAAACGCCAACACACACAGAGCTGAGGGCATCAGAGAGCGTCCTGGTCAATGACAAATTGCAGTTGAAGACAACGGGCCCCGGTGTAGCTCTCCTGGGGGACTCTTGAGATCTCTCACAGGGTGACCCAGTTCCATCATGTCTCCCCTTCTCCCTCTCTCCTCTACCATTCTCCTTTCTCAGCTGCTCGTCCTCCCGCGTCCACAGACACCATGGCAATGGTTTTCATGTTCTGCTGTCATAAGAAAATCCCCACCACACACTAAATGTGTTTCCCTCTCGTAGTTTAGTTGTCCTGTTCAAGTCAATGTCCTCCACTCAGTAAGAAGTCAGCAGCCTGAGCTGGACAAACTCACTCTCTGCTCTGTCTCTGTCTCCCTCTCGCTCTACATCCTACCTGAAGAGCCAACACACAGCTTCTCTCATAGAAGCTCAGTCACAGCTAACATCACTTACCAGAGATAAAAAAAAAAAAAACATGTGGGATTTATTTCTTGCTTCTTAATTCACTCTCTTTTTTCTGCCTTTACAGCAAATAGCTTAACTGCAATGCAGCAGTGCCAGTATGGGGCATTAATATTAATGTCTGCCCATTTCGCCCAGCGTGGCAGGGAGCCTGTCAATCTAGACTTCTATTGGAGAGGCTCCCTACAACAGTGAACACCTGCCCAGCACTCAAGAGCCTGGTTCTGACACTGGAAGGTGCCAGTCTGCCCCTATAGTGAGGAGGCAGGCGTTCATTGGCCAGTTCTTCTACGTATAGGAGATGTTTCCAACCAATCCAGATCGCTCAAATCTTATACATTGCACCAATAGGAGAGAAAAAACTGGTACAAAAGGAACAAAGGCTTTGTGTAGGACAAATGCCCTTGATTCTGGTGATAGTTTATCAGTTTTTCAGTTTCAGTTTTTGTTTTAACTTATTTTCTTGAAAGAAAGCTTAAAGAGTGTGATGTTTAACCGCTGGGAATAAGTTGTATGTTGTAGCTTGAGGCAAGAATCTGATGTGGCAAGGTCTTTTCCTGCATAATTTGCTTGTTTAAGTCTCAACTCCTGCCCAGTGGGAGCAGCATCGATGAAATTACTCAAAAGTCCCCCCATGAGATGGTAAATCCACAATACGCAAGCAAATAGTTCTTTGTATCTAAGGCGATATATTATGAATGTGAGATTAGGTAGAGTGGGCGCGGTTGCTATATCATTTAAGCAGTGCTCCTCTGCATTAAGTGGTTGAAGATGGCTGCAAGCAATGCAGGTGTGTGTGTGTGTGTGCGTAAGCCTCTGTGCAATGAGAGGTGTAGAGAGAGAGAGAGCGAGAGAGAGAGAGCGAGAGCGAGCGAGCTCTGGATCCTGGGATCAGTGTGCTGCGCTGTTCATCACTGCAGCAGTAGACCAGCCCTGAATCTCTCTGTCCGTGCAGAGGTGCTGACTGCCTGCCCCCTGCCTCTCTGCCCCTCTTTTCTCCACTTTCCTCAAGAGAGCGTGCTAATGATGCTTTCTTTCATTACTCCAGGAGGAGGGAGGGAAGCTGTACATTTAGCAAAAAACCCTTCCGTCTGAAAGCCAGCCAGCCATTGGTTTACACTGGTTTGCTTTCTTGTCTGTGTCTTAATAGTTAACGGTTTTCATTGATTGTGCGGGCTGTGGCTTTTCTGTCCTGTGCCTCAGCCTTTTTCCTCCCTGTAATGTTTCAGCCCGTATTTACCTTACTATTGTGTGCTTAAATACCCCAGTGCATCCATGGCAGCTGTGGAGTCATATCAAAGTCAGAGTAAAATGTGCTGTCTCCTTTTGTCGCAGTTCAAAGATATGCCCTGTGAGATTATTCAGGGTTAATCAAGGCCAGAAGCGCTCCCTCCAGCACTGCTGCTTTAATGCCTATTGAAGGTACATTGTGTACCTAACGACAGATGAGAGTGGAGAGCAGGGATACAGTTCAGGCTTTAGTGTCTTGTTTCTGATTCCACAGGATTTGTAAAGAAAAAAAAACAATTCCTGCAATTATTTCTTAATCAGATATTTTTGTCTGATGCACTGATCAGACATTAATTAAGGATTAGTCTCATTTCAGTTTGCTCCTGTACCATATGCCAGGGTGTGTGCCCATGAGCTAAAGCAAGAAGAGTGCAAGGAGAGATAGGAGCTGGAGGCAAAGAAATGGAGTTCAAACGCTAAACTCAAGCTGACTTCACAAGAAGAATTATTCTGACTCACATGTGTTTCCTTCTAATTACAGTCAAATCTACCTCTTATGTAGATTTTTTGTCTTTTTTCCCTGTTTTTCTTTCTCTTTGTTTTTAATAAGTAATAGAAACATGTGTGGCTTCTAGTAAAAAAGAGGTCTCTTTTCTTCAGTGACAGTGGGGGAGTGACAGTCAGGCTCCCTCTTTATCCCCACTGTGACACTCTGACTCCTTCCTCTTGTACAGCTGCCTTTGCAGCCACGTCTCTCCGTGCCACACATCCTCTAAATGACCTTCAATCGCACAGAACTGACTCGCTCTTTTCTACCACACCAGGCCACTTCTGTTAAACAGCTCGGTTTAAACAATGGATGTTTTCCCTTCCCATCCTTTCTTTTTCTTCCCCAGGAGTCCTGAGTGAATGCGGGGAAATCTCGTGTAATTACCATTTTGCCTCCCAATGATAGACGCTTTTTGCGCATCATCAAGGGAGAAGTGGCTTCCCTTTTTAACCAAAGTGATGGTGGAGGGACGGGCACTCTAAAATAACACACAGCACTTGCACTGCTCTAAGCTTGATGTAAATAACACTCTGCCTGGGAAAGCAACTCCTCCCTAAGTTGATTTAGTATTCTTGTCCCCGTGTGTGAAAATGGGATATGCTCGGCTGTAAAAAGTGGGGGAAAAAAATGTGTATTGGAATATGCTGTGTATCGGCAGTGCAGACATTGTGATGTGTTTGCTTTCAACAGATTGTGTCTAACCCCACGTTATCACATAGTACTTGAAACATTCATTTAGAGAAATATGAATTTGAGCTTTTAATATCACAAATGTATGCATTTCATCACTTTAACTGCAGAGTCTTGTCTTTCTTTAGGGGTTTTCTCATGTCAAACACTCACTTCTCCCACTTCTTCTTCTTTCTCCTCTCTGTGCAGTGCCATGCGTGTGCTGTTATCCAAACTGCCAAGGCCTTGGATCGTAGACGAGAAGAAGGACGACGGTTACACCGCACTGCACCTGGCTGCCCTCAACAACCATGTGGAGGTGGCTGAGCTGCTGGTGCACCAGGTAACAACAGATTCTTAATGCACGCTTAAGCACTCAACCTGACAACAAATGCAGTCATTCATGCTCTGTGAGAGACTTTTTCCATTTACAATTATTAGCTCAAAGCACAGCTGCATCAGCTTCACCAGCACGTGTGGCTTTCCCTCACTACAGAGCCTCCACTGCACTCCCCTGCAGCCAGCAAGCTGTAGACCAGTTGAAGCTGCTCTAACTGCCATTTTTTTTTTATTGAATCCATACGGTTCACACGGCCTCCAGGGGTAATGTTTAGTGCTGCTGGGCCCTCATATCCTCCTCCTCTTGCAATCATAGGTTTGTGCTGTTTTTCCCTTTTGAGATTGCAGTTTTAACTCCCTGTAGACTAACACATACAGGGGTTTATGAAAAAAAAAGTCACCTGACCATGCAGGAACCGGGTTAATTAGGACATGGTGCAAGGCAGCAATGTTGCTGCAGCATACCAACACATGAACGTTCGCTGTGCAAGCTACCTTTCAGCGGGGACGGCCTTTTTCCCAAGTCCCTGCAATGGGCTGGTTCGCAGTGATGGCTCAGCTTTCTATTCAGAAATTGCACCACACTACAAGGTGCACTGCAGATTCCCTGCCAGCCAGCCAGCCAGCCAGTCAGTCTTATTACTTGGGGATTTCACACACTGCCTGATCACAATGCTTATCTTCCCTCCACATCTCCTCAGCTGAGGTATTCGCAATTGGAAATGACAATCACATGCAGCATTATTGTGGGATGCGGTTTTTACGGTTAAAGGAAGAAAGGTTTTTTGAGGCACATCAAAGTTGTTACATGTACTAAACGTATTTTATATTATTTTATTTTATTTAGTTTTATTTTATTTTATTGGTTTGTTATTAAAATCACATATGTTTGAGTGTTTGCCTCTCTCTTCTTCCCACCTCTCAGGGCAGCGCCAGCTTAGACATCCAGAATGTCAACCAGCAGACAGCGTTGCACCTGGCCGTGGAACGCCAACACACCCAGATAGTCCGGGTTAGTGTCACCTCTTCTGTCTTATCCTTCTCTTTTCTTATTTGTTCTCCTCCCTTTCCATTTCACATCCACCACGAAGCTAAGATCCTGTCCCCAGTTATCTCTGTATCAGTCCCTCATTGTGGACATTACACAAACGGGAGTATCAGTGCCATGCCACATTTAATTTACACAGTTGGACGTCCTGCAGTTGAATGAGGTCCTCCTTCTGAGTGATGCTCTGAGACTGTGTCTTGGTCAGAGTCATTTGGTGTAGTATTGGATTGAGATTGCCACGTTGCCATCTTGTGGACTTGAGAAAAAATGCACTCTATAATTGGGTGAATACAATACTGAGGCAGTTCATTGTTAGCAAGCAACCTTATAAATCAGCGCCCTGCCATTTGCATTGTAGCAACAAAAGAAAATAAAATTGTTTTATGGTTGTTGCTGCCGATTCCGTTTGACAGCCTGCTCGTGTAACTCTGTTTATACGCTTCTCTTTATAACAGCTGTTGGTGCGTGCAGAGGCCAAGCTCGATGTGCAGGACAAGGATGGGGACACACCACTTCACGAGGCACTGCGTCACCACACGTTGTCCCAACTGCGACAACTCCAAGATATGCAGGATGTCAGCAAAGTGGAGCCTTGGGAACCCTCCAAGAACACAGTAAGTGATCACAGCATTAAGATGTTCAACAACCTAGTGTGTGAACTAACGGCCAAATGATGAGAAAACGTCAACATTGGAAAATCTGACTTACACAAGGGTTTTGATTTTTATTAACCTGTCATCACTTATTGCTCTTTATAATCATTACTCAATCCATACGTGTATATATATTGTAATATCTTATCAGTCTATACATACTCAGAACACTGGGGATCACACAAGACAGGATGCCACTGGATCAACATAGAGCTTATGCACAGACTTAGTGACAGTTATTTTTTGCAACTTAATTTTTACAATACCAGTGCAGTACCCCTTCTGTTTGGAATGGGCCGTTTGCTCACCCTGTGGTGATGCTGGTTGCAGCTTTCTGTCTGAAACTGCAAAAGTGACCTGCAGTAATTGAGCCGCGGCAATTACAGACCAGCTGAAGGGCTCAGTCCACAGAAACCTGAAGCCTCACCACCGCTGCTGCACAAAGAGCTGTTCACCTTTTTAAAGTTCAGGCAAGTCAGAACTGGAGAATTGGTTGTGGTGAATTTCGTCATGATTGACAACGTCACTTGCGTCAATAAATTCTAGCCACTGCTGCTACAGAGCACTGATCACCTGTTTATTCACAGATTATTAATTTTGAATTTATAGACAAACAGAAATATTACATTACCAATAGCTACCATGGAACCAGTAATCCTATAATAACTCTGTAGTAACCATGTGGGGATGTGACAGTGTGTGACACCCTCT
The DNA here is from genome assembly GCF_024713975.1 of Paralichthys olivaceus. Classification (NCBI taxonomy): domain Eukaryota; kingdom Metazoa; phylum Chordata; class Actinopteri; order Pleuronectiformes; family Paralichthyidae; genus Paralichthys; species Paralichthys olivaceus. Next base: position 7,478,071 of record NC_091108.1, on the reverse strand, counting down.
AACCAAACGCACCAATCATAACATTATTTCCACTCATATGATTTCTATGTCACCAGAAGCTTCCAGTGAAAACCTGTGTGAACATGGAGAGGACAAACAAACCATTACCAAGAAAAATAAGAGTTTGTGTGCAGAGTGTTCAGTCACCTTCATAAACATGTGGCGTGTTTAGTTAGTGACGAGTATAATCATGTCATAGCTCTCTGCATCTTTAGTTATGGGAGATTGTGATGAGGTTCGTGCTGTGGCTGTTCTGCAGGACCTGTACACACACACACACACACACACACACACACACACACACACACACACACACCTGTTTGACAATCTGCGTGTGGTTCACCGCCCAGTGTGGGAAAAATGATGATTGATCACACCTAGACAGGAAGCTCAGTGCTCCTCAGTCCCCCCGTCACCTGCATCACTGGACAGCTTAGTCTGCAGCGGCCCATCATTCAGACAGCCGTCCTGACGTGAGCGGGGAGCAGTCAACCAGCTCGCCGCCGCCTCTTGACCAACCTAAGAGAGTTTTTCTCTGTCTGTAGAGGCCAACATGTCACACCTGAACCATCTCCGTGTTAACACCACATCACTAATCCCTACAGGGATGTGTTTAAGGCTAGAGTGCTCGAGCAACAGGCTTACTTTACCTGTCACCTCCCTCCCACTTCTTTCTTTCTCTCCTCTACCTCTTCCCCCTCTTCTTGCCCTCCCTGGTTCCCTAGCAGAGTAGCGTAACGGACAGACAGTGGAGCCTAATTGTGATGTGTGCAGTTGGGTCACTCTCCCACACCCCCTACCCCGTCTTCAAATTCAGAATTAAATTAGTCGGCCCGGTGGCTCCATCAGCAGAGATTCAAACGCTGCTGGTTGAAGACAATTAGACATGGAAGACCCAAATTTCTGGAGTAAGAGAGAGAGAGAGAGAGAGAGATGCTTTGAGTTGGAGGCAGACCGAGTGAGGCGATGAGCTCTCTGAGGGACAGAGATGGGACAGTTAATAGGATTTGGGGTCAGGGTTGAGGAAGTTCCACTGTCTGACAGCAATCGTAAGGCATGTCTTTGATTGGCTAATTAGGGGTGATGTGATCGCACTTTGACATGGTTCATCTGAATTTAACTGTGAAACCTTCTGAATAAAATTCTAATCAGGACTACATGTTCTTCTTTACTCTGCATTAATGGTCCGAATGCCAGTGTATCATCCGACTGCTGTGTGTCTCAGATTCTGATCTGTTCTTTCTTTGTCTGTCTGCCTCTCTGCAGCTAATCATGGGCCTGGGCACTCAGGGGGCAGAGAAAAAGAGTGCAGCATCCATCGCCTGTTTCCTGGCAGCTAATGGAGCAGACTTGACCATTCGTAACAAGAAGGGCCAGTCCCCCCTGGACCTGTGTCCTGACCCCAGCCTCTGCAAGGCCCTGGCCAAATGTCATAAAGAAAAGAGCAGGTAAACATCGGTTAAAGAGAAATACACTTCCTTACTTTCTTGCTGAGAGATTAATGTTAATATCAACACCACTCATGTATGTATGATAAATATAAAGCTACAACCAGGAGGAGATGGTTAACTCTTATATTGTATCGTTTTTTAACCTGTGTATAAATTTAAGTTGAAGAACAGTGTGGATTTATGAAAGGTTATGTTTAACTTTTTGTGTGGATTAAACAAACAAATCAGTACTTGCCAATTTATCAAAGTCACATTACAGTGCTTCTGTAAAAACACCAGAAAGAGAAGAAAGAACAATCTTGTGAAAATCATCACACTTTTTTTTATCTGTCTGTCCTCTTCTTACACTTACCCCCTCCATCCCTTTTTAAGTCGCTCCTTGTCTCCACCTCTTTTCTTTGTTCGCTGTCAGCCTCTCTTGCTTGTGGTCTCTGCTGCTCTCACACACTGTCTTTTTTTCATTCCAGTGGACAGGTGGGCACCCGCAGCCCGTCTCTGAACAGCAACATCGAGTCACTGGAGGAGTGTATGGTGTGTTCGGACATGAAGAGAGACACTCTTTTCGGGCCCTGCGGACACATCGCCACCTGCTCCCTCTGCTCGCCGCGTGTCAAAAAGTGTCTCATCTGCAAGGATCAGGTCCAGTCAAGAACCAAGGTATCGTCCGCCGCAATCTGTGCTACCCAAAGCCTGAAATACATAGATGAAAAGCGGAAAAATACTTCTCCTGTTTTTTTGCATTTCATTTCATCTTTCTACAGATTGAGGAGTGCGTAGTCTGCTCTGACAAAAAAGCAGCCGTTTTGTTCCAGCCCTGTGGTCACATGTGCGCTTGTGAGAGTAAGTTACACACATTTCCGCATCACCTTTGGCTCCTACTTCTTAAATTCGGCTTCTATTTCTGTATGAATTCCGCTCTGACCGTTGCATGTTTTGTTTCCACCAGACTGTGCCAGCCTCATGAAGAAGTGCGTACAGTGCCGGGCTGTAGTAGAGCGCCGCACTCCTTTCGTTCTTTGCTGTGGAGGGAAAGGTATGGAGGATGATGCCGCTGATGATGATGATGATGATGATGATGATGATGATGATGATGATGATGACCTTAGTGAGTGAATCTTCCACACGTTCCCTTTTAATACCCCAACTTTCTTTCGTAGTTTTCTTTTCTTCTTCTCTTATTCCTTCACTGAATTCTGCTTTAGCCCTTTTTATCTTTTGTTTAGTTATTGCCTTGCTTATGCATTTTACTCATATGTTTGCATCACTGATATGTTGTTTTATTGTTTATTGTTTTTCATCCTATTGAACATATGTAGATGTAGTCGGACATTTAAATCTGTCAAAATCACTTTCCAAACTTTGCCACTCCTAGATCTGGACTGTTGTAATAATTGCATCCATCTAGATCATCTCATATGTTCTAGCTAACTGCTTCGTCTGAAATTCTCTTAAGAGAAAACAATTTTGTGTTTCAAATAATATTTGTTTTTCTAATTAGATCAATCAAGCCATTTCGGGATTTCGTTTTGCTGACCTAGCCTCGACTAGAATGGCACACGTCGATTGCATACCTCAGCCGAGGCTCGACAGTCTCCTTAAATTTTATTAAACGTCATCACCTTTTGACCGGATTCATGCCAACATTTAATTGGTACATTCTGGGAACATGTTCCATACTTCTACTAAATTTCATGGAAATCCGTTGAATAGTTCTTGCATAATCCGGCTGAAAAACAAATTAAGCAGGGTGAAAACACAACCTCCTTGGTCTCACACAGAATACAGAAAACCTGATTAACTTATTTATGTTTCCGGGCCTTCAAAAGTTTGACTAATCACATTTGCATCAAATGGATGAACTGACTTGTAGGCAGATGCTTAAATATCTGTAGTCCCAATGAAATATGCATATTAATAACACACATGAATGTTTATAAGGACTGGATTATATTTCCTTAGTGTTTGTTAAACAAGAACCAACATCGATTTCATTAGTTCTTACCCCAAAATATGATTTTTCACATATCAGCATGTAAGTGTCTGATGAATCATGATGAAATGTTGTATGTAAATTTGTTTATTTTCCTTTTGCTCCACAAACCATCTTCTCGTCTCTAAATGAAGCAGTGTTTTACTGGACATGTCTTTGTTTTAGTGCTGTTATCTCACTGGTGGTCGTTTCTATCGTGTTTTTCCACATTTTTTCCGTTGAGTTAAAAGGGAAACTGTTGCAAGTTCACTGACCTCATTTTTTATCCCCCGTATTAATTATTTACCACGTCTCGGTTTGTTGGCAAATCTTACCCGCGGTCACAAGCCGGACGTGCAAAAGCAGACCCAAACACACTCATGCAAGGGGCAGCATCCCAGTAACACTCGCTGTTCGTGTCTATAATGAAATCTAATGCACAAACTTAAATCTATCACTCTGATTATTCCCACCACTTAACCAGTTGGTTTAATAAAGTACCTCTAACCCAGTGAGCATTAGACTCATGCTGAAGCGTTGGCCGATGGAAAAAACACAAAGAATCTCTCGTCACTGTGTATTTTTACAGTTGTACATAGAAACTCTATTTCCCTTTCCTTTCCTGTTTCAAACTTTCCTCTTTAGATTTTTTTCTCTGAACCTCCCCTAGAGGCTGTAGTGAGTAGCTCTCAGACCAACAGTTGAGCTGGTGAGGGCAGCTCCTGCTATAACAATGTGACTGGTTATTCCCAGCAGGGAGCTCTAACACTATGGCAGGGGGATCGCAGGATCTTCTCCAGCCCAACAATCTGGCACTAAGTTGGTGTAAGTATAACCTCCATGAATCCCCCCCCCTTATCAGAGCCTTGCTTTTAAAGAAGCTCCCCCCCCCCACAGTGCTGCCCTGGCCCCTACCCCTTCCCTGAAACCCCCTCCTCCCTGTCTCTTTCAGTCACACACACGCTGAACTGTAGATGATGATGACGATCCACATGCCAAGAATCACAGTGCTGATCACTGCTTCTGGCAGATGTTTGCCAGTCTGGAATGAAGTCCCCAGCAGGGCCTCAGTCCAGCTCATTCTTGTCGAGCGCTCAAATAATATACCCAGACAGTTTCACACCGTCATTACATGCATCCGGTGGAATCGCACAGTGCCAAAAACTCTGCATGATGTTTTTGTCCTTTGCCGGTTCATTTCTCAGATAATTACAAAGAATTCATTTCTGAAAACGCAGACATTTAAAAGTGAGTGCGATGCCAAGACAGACTGAGTTTGATCTGCCAAACAGTAAAATTCTGAGTGCATGTTGTTTGTGATCTTTGCTCGTTTACAGAACTCAAAATACAATCGAGCTTCCGGCTTGTTTCAGAATGGCCCTTGTTGGTGTGGCTGCATTTCTGTTTTATTGGCAATATAGTTTATCATTATGAGGAAGTGAAGTTTGAAGGTGCCGCTGGTGCAAACTGTTCCTCTGTCTAGTCCGTAGGATGGTAACAAATTAATTTTTTTCCCCCCCTTCAACTTTTACGTGGCTTTATTGTGTTCAAACAGCCAGCGGAAACATCCCCGCCCTGCAGAGGGACAAAGACAACACCAACGTCAACGCTGATGTTCAGAAGCTACAACAACAGCTCCAAGACATCAAGGAACAGGTGAGGTGAAGGTTACTGAAGGGACAGAGGCCAGCAGATGTGAGACAGTTAGTATATAAAGATTGGACAATGTGTCTCCACCTACACCTGCTACCCAGAAGTCAGCAAAAATGTCCCGTATACGAAGGGTCTCATTTTGTACATTTGGAGCCAGAGTCTGCACAGTAGCGATGATGCCATGTTTATAACATCAGTTAATTAAAGCCAAACTTAGTAGAAAAATGAGCTCTTGTCATAAATGAATGTAAAGTTTGTGGCTCATGAACTACCAAGAAATCATAAAAGTGATCTGAGCGGCGAGGTGATCACTGGTCAATAACGAACATCTGTATCCTGGTTTGTTGAAATTAGTGATTGTTTCATTAAAAGTTCACAACAGAACAACAAACAGCGATTGTTTTTCTTCACCTCTCTGCAGACCATGTGTCCGGTTTGTCTGGACCGGCTCAAGAACATGATTTTCATGTGCGGCCACGGCACCTGCCAGCTGTGCGGGGACCGAATGAGCGAGTGCCCCATCTGCCGCAAGGCCATTGAGCGCCGCATCCTCCTCTACTAGACCCCCCCCCCACGGACTCTGTTGCTTCTTTTAAAGTTCACACCAACCACGCCTGCAAGGCCACAACCACACCAGCTGCTGCCGCTGCTACTGCTACTGCTGCCGCCGCCGCTGCTGCTGCTCTACCATCCTCACAGCACCCAAGTCAGCCAGCCAAGGGCGTCCTCAAAATGTCTTAGTCCACACAGCAAACGCTCTCTTAATGGTCTGACTGTGTTCATGTGGAATTTCTGTTACAAAACCAGGAAAAATTACAAGTCGACTTCATCAGTTCTGCTGTTGTTTCCTAAATGCAGCCAGAAAGATGGTTGCTTTTACGCACATCGCCTTTTCTTCTCTTTGTCGCTCTCTTTTCCTCTTTCTTACCACCCCCTCCTCATCCCTTTATCTGTTTTTACTTCTTATGTGAAACTTCTTTTCTCTCTTGGAGCCTATGGCGGCACCCTCAGACTTAAAATCTTGAAAATGAACTTAAAGGGGTCGGACCTGTGCCTCGATTTCCCCCTGGAACAGCTTTGAGTATCAGAGCTAACCACGAGAGTAGAGGAAGCGAGGTCGGGTCGTTACCTTCGGTGTAAAGTTCTCAAGCATCTGTCGCAGTCAAGTTTTATTGTATCTGTAAAAATCTTAATTCCAGTGTATTGCTATCGGAAGCTCCTGATGTGGATTTTTTAAGTTTTAAGTTTTCATTACAGTATGGCAAGTTTGTGACGCATCACTGTTTGCACCATTTTACAGGCTCCTGTGAGTGTTTTTAGCTTCGTGTCTGTGTTTGGCCGTCGTGACACACACCGTATGCCGACTGTCCTCGCAGTCGAAGACCACATGTTGGCGGTTTTGCACTAGAAAAAGCTGAGTCAGGGTTAAAGCTCTTTTCCTCACTTACTGTGGCGGCCCACTGCTGCTAAGTGATTAACAACACGGAGCAGTCGGACTGCCAGGTAGCACACCACACCCGTACTTTGTTTACCGAGCTGTACCAAGAACGATGGCGGTGTTGCGACACGTGAGTTGCCGCTGCGTTGGGTTTCAAGACAAACACGCAAACTTCTTCAGCTTCTGTCCAGTGACCAGCCCTTGTCGTACCTGTTTGCTGTACACACAGACCCACAAGATGCAAACGTTGTCACGTTTTGTTAAAACTCTTATGAGACCTGGTGGTATTGTACAATTCAATGAGCATTGCTAATTTACCATTGATTACTATGTGCCATTTGCTTCCAAAAATCTACCGGTTTAATAACTTGTATGGGGGATAAGGTGCTCTTTATCTTGTATTACTATTTTCCTTTATTTTTTATTTAAGTGTATTTCCCTTTCTTCTCAAAAATCAACATTTATTGAGCTAGAGAGTACAATCTATTAGAACACTAAGATGAAATGTAGAATAAATTATTTTGTATTGCTGCCCAAAAATAGGATTTATAGGTCTCACTGCCTTCCTAATATGTAGCCTCAAAATCTCTCAAACATTCTACTTTGATATTAATGTTGAGATATGTTGTGATGTTTATTTTTTCTGTTTGCTTTCTGTTGGCTGTAGCTTTCTAGATAGAAAGATAGAAGCGTGTTTCCTCTCTGAACTAGGTCTCTGTAAGCCTAACTCATTTGTGTGAAACAGAAAAAAAAGACTTTTGTTGTCATAAAATGTCAAGTATCTTCTCACCAGTATTTTCTTTGGGAGGAAAGCTAATGATTTCCTTTTCAAAAAGACAGAACTTGCCTTACCTCTCTTAAAAGGCAGTTGCCCATGTGGAGACTCAGCGAGGTGGCCAGCTTGCTCCGCTATGTGGGAATTTGCAACCGCATACAAGCATATTTTTTTTTCCCCCCTTCTCTTTGTAGGACTGAAAACTTTTTTTGCCAGTACAGTTTGATTCTTTCCACTGATAACACTTTAAGCTAGAAGCACTAATACGCTTTATGGTAGTGTTGTCTTGTTATGGTTGTCATGAAAAAGCCTATTTTGTATTTTATTTTTAATCCCTGTAATTGTCCTGTTGGAAATGTATCCGTGGTATTTTTTTTCTTTTATTTGGCATGAATGTTTGACATATGCAGTACGACATGTATCATGAAAACAGTTCGGTCTGTATTGCTGATAAGTGCTTTTAAAAACAACCGTATAGCTGGAATAAAGATCTAAATGAACCATGGGGACATTCAAAACAACGCACTGTTTGTTTTTTCAAACTTTGGAAATTAGCACTTTGTTGCTTTTCTCCTGCTGTGCAGCGTCTGCCTCACGGAGGAGACAGGGTGGCAGTGATGGGAGGTGTGGGGTAATTGAAAATGCTAACACCTAATAATGAGTCGGCGCCGGCGTGTGATAGGTCAGCTATGCTAATCGGAGAGAAGAGAAGAGCAGGAATATAAAGAAAAAACCAGAGAGGAGGGAGAGAGAGAGAGAGAGAGAGAGAACAGGGTGATGCATCTTCTAAAGTGAGTGGTGTGACATGGGGGACATCTCACAAGGCATCTCCACACTGCTGAGAAATTATCACCAAAGGCCATTTATGTTCTAGCTCATTGACTGGTCCATTCATAACCTGGACGTCTTTGGGCCCGGCTCACGCTCCGCAGCTGCTCATAACAAGATATTCATCATGCTGTCAGCCGCTCACTTCATGCACACTGACTGGAGAGGAGACTCTGACACCGCTTTATTTTTTTGATCTCTGTGAATTGGCACCAGGCCGAGACAGTGAACGTACAGTCTGGTGTCATGTCGCTGGTGCTTTGTCATTTTAGACTCAAGTACCTGTCTTTGAAACGACGCTCTCTCTCGTGTGGTTTACCTGTTACAGCAGAAAGACAGGGAGTAGAAGGCAGCTGCCGCTTCTGGACACTTTGTCAGTGGTTCCTGTGTGAAAAAGAGGAATTTCTTGTTTTATTTAACCAGGAAGGTTCCATCTCTTCTGCCAGGGAGTCCTGCTTATGACCTGCAGCTATGAAGTGAAAAATATAGAAATACAAGCAGGGTCAAATAACACAAACAACCTAAAACACAGCAAAGTAATAAAAAACAACATATTGTTGCATGAAAACTGATTTTAAAAGACTTCTACATATATTCTGTGTGGTCATAAGTATGTGGACAGCTTCAGATCTGAAGAGAACAAAGACTCGGAACATATAGTTTAATATATAATATGTATATATCAGTTTGGGGGTCCAAATGTCTAAGACCCCCCTCTCATTCACTTGAATGGGATCTTCAGGCCCTCCTGCTGAATTTATGTTGTTTTGTTAATGTTGTGTTTTCACGCCTGTCTGTTTGCTTGTTGGTTTGTAAGCAGGATTACGAAAAACTACTGGATTACCATGAAGCCTGGTGGAAGGATGCTGTATGGGTCAGGGAAGAGCAAAGTACGATTTGGTGACGAGGAACTTGACCTGTCCAGAGCTCTGACCGCAACCCCACACAGCATATTCATCCAAATCTCTGCAGCCAGGTCCCAAAATCAAAAGGAAAAGCCCTCTCAGAACAGTGGAGGCTGATTTAGCTGCAGATTGTTTCATCCAGCGATGACTAATGGGTCTAAAGTTCATGTGTCCACATACTTTAGGTACTTGAGGTCAGAATGATGAAGCCATGACATCAGACAGTGCTGAGGTGAATGTCAGGACTGGGCTGCTTGACTGGACACAGACCCCTTGCTGCCCTGCTGGCTGACTGTCAGGGTGCCGGAGACGACACTATCTCCCCCCCACCCCGGCCTGTGGCCTGATCCTGGGGAGCATCCCCTGACGGCCACGCCTGCCACACTCAGCCACTTGAAGGCTGCAGCGTTTGCTGACTGGACCGCAGGGGTTGTTAACTCCCACGCTGGGGGGGGTCAGCTAATTCTCTGGCTGCCCCTGCGGAGTGTGAGTGATGGTGGGCCGGGCACTCACAGGCCTGACTGAGCCAGCAGATAGAGATGAATTGAAGCCCCCACCCCCCCAGAGAGGAGAGCATAAGGCAAACCCAGATCAGGAAAATGCCTCTGACTGTGCTTCAAGTCTGAGCTGTGATCACTGAGCCGGGCAGTGACATCCATCTGCAGGAGAGTCAGCTCGCCGCAGGGGAGGAAGGTCGGTGTACCCCCCCCCCCCGGCTCTGCCACTGGCACTATAGTTTTGAAGTCAAGACTCGACAGACATGATCATATTCTTTCCACTTTTACTGTGCGATGTCGTGTGAAGTGTGATGAGAGGGTTTTGACGTGCAGGTTTCAATGCACATCACAAGGTGGCAGTACATGCAGCGACTAAATCCTGTCTCTGCTGCGCCTGCATTCGTGCCGCAGAGGACATATTAGGAGCATTCAGAAGAAGATGCTCACTCGTGCATGAGATTTCTGTTTGACAGGGAGTCATAGACTCCATCTTTCATCTAGAGCAGTGGGGATCAGGACCTCTGGGGGGGTCAGGGGCCACAGGAGGAGGGTCACAAGAGTAATTACTGGAATCACATACAGTTTAAAACTCAAAATAGCATAGCATATTATTACAATAACTGTGGGAACAAATACTACTTTCATGTGCACGTCTGTGAAATTTTTAGTGAACCAGCTCAAGTCGGTATCCTATGGGAAAACGGGTTGCGAGTTATTTGGGGGGTCACAGCAACATGCTCACTTTGAGACAGAGTTGTTCATCATGTCAGCAAGAAATACACAGAATAAGAACTTGAACTGTTCCTGTTGGAGTCGACACACAGGATTTTTCATGTAACTGATTAAACAAAACTCCGGAACAAATATTGAAGATTTATTCAGGGTTTCGTCATCAAGATACAAAAACTAAAATTTGACTTAATGTAGATGAAATACAGTTTTATGAATTATGTTAAATGAGGTTTAAATAGAAAGTGAATCTTAGGTTTGTCATGTTTTTACCAATAGATGAAGAGAGAGTGTATTTGCAACACATTTCTTGTCACACGTCATTATTTGAAATGTCCAGACTTCAAATGATCTGATTCTGCAGAAATCAATTCTGTCCTGGATTCATTCAGAACACATCTGAAAGAAAAATGGTCTGAAATGTTTCTCTCCTGTCGTGTTTGTCCACGAGTTTCCCTTCCAAGTTGGAAGAATTGATTGCCGCCTGTCTGAAGGTCTCCCTTCTCCCACATGTCATCCAGTTCAGAACTCTGCTCACATTTATTGTCTCCGTTTATGGAGAAGCTGAGCAAAGTGCGATGTGTGGATGTCTGGACAGTCTCTCCGAGGACCACAGGAGAGGGGGAGGTGGGGTGGGGTGTGTTGGGGGCCTGAGGATTTTAGTTCATGTCACATTTAGGGACAGATTTGAGGAATTAGAAGCAGTTAACTGTGGATATTTGTCAAACTGAGGACAAACACTGGCTCGTTGACATTCAGCAGACGAGCTGTGGATTGATTTAAAGTTACACTGTGAATTTTAACTCATTAGAGTCATGGTAAAACACATGTAAGACATTAATCTCTAAATGTGATATAACCATGTTTTTATGTTCGTGGATGCACCTGGGAGCCGCAGCCCCACCTCCCACAGTAAAGCCATAAACTCAGCCGTCCTCTCTCACAGTTTTTCTCCTCAAAACATGCAGGGCCCCCTGACATGCTGATTGCTTTATTGATATTGATCAGGGCAAAGTGTCAAACCACTCGTCCATCACTCTCTCAGTGGTGGGTAATTGTTATGTATGCATTTATGCATGTGGAGGGAGAGTGTTAACACAAACAGCACGGCGATCGAATTCAACCGCAGCCAGTCTGTGAAAGAATAGAATTTTTTTTTAAAAGCAAAAAATAACCATTATGTATTTTTTACTATTTTAATCCGTCATTTAATAATAATTGATTGTGTTTTATTATATTGTATATTTTTATTGTGCAAGCCATGTGCATGTGTTGTTGCAAGTTGTGCACTAGGTAACATCCACTTTTCCTTACACAACTCATTTATTGCATCAACTCATTTTTGAACATTTGGTTTTAAACGCCCACACGTCTCTGAGTTAATTTAGTTATGTTTGTTTCAGGATTTGTTACAGAGTAAAACTCATCTTTTAGTCGTCTCCCAGCCCAAGTGTTTTGTGACTTTTGACCTATTAGCTGTATCCCAGTCAGTGCCGTCCTTATCATCCCAGCATGATTGGAGGCTGGAGCCTGCGAGCCACATTTACAGTGCAAATGTTATCGTTCCAATGACACTTTAAACAGCCTTTATCAATATATAGTCATTCAAGGTTTATGAGCTTTGATAAAATGCCTCAAGCCACGCAGGGTCATTGCAGCGTGTGGAAGCAGGAGGTTCATTCTTACGATATAATTATTACTGCTTTCTGTGGAACATCTGGAACTTTGACAGGTAGAATAAACACCTGGGGAGGACAAAGTGGCCGAAGTGTAAAAAAAAAAAAAAAAAGATATTGATTTTCTCCTCAAGAAGAGCAGCGTCAGGGCAAACTACAGAGCGAGTCTGGCAGAACCTTATCATCCTATTATCTTTAAAACAGTGGGTTATCATAATTGCTTACTTAATAATTCTATAAAGCTGTGGAGATGCAACCTTTGCCTGGGCCGTAAACTGTCAAGTGCTTTTGATGCTGAGATTGAACAGATCCCTGACGGGGCTAAGAAACACAGCAACCTATTAATTTTATAGGGAAGATTGCAAACACAAACAAAGCAGTGAGCTCCAGTTGAGAAAAGATGTGTTGCAATGCTTAAGTAAGTTATAATTAAATTGATGAACTCACACAAAAAGCAAAGTATTTTCACATTTTAGATGCATTTCTATGAGAATTAAGCTGCAATCGCTGCTAGTGCTGCATCAGAGCCGCTGGTGAGTTCTTCAAATAATTAACCGATAGCACTGGAGGTCTTTTTCAACGTGATTGGTTTCACACCACGACAAGTATGCAGGACAATGAGGTAGACGTACTTAATCAATGAGTGTAAACTTCATCACATTCACCACACTCAGCAAAGCAAACAAGGCGGCTCTGATGATTGTGTCATCCTGCGTTCTGCCAGGTAAGGATTTTTTAAACAAGGCCGCATTTGGGGATCAGTGTATGAGAGTTCAACAGTTTGTAATCCTTGTAAACCCAGAGAGGAAGATAACAAGGAAGCCAGAGTTTTCTATACCACCCCCTCCCCGAGTGCTCCTTTTTTATTTTTGTTCCTTTCCTCAATTTCTTTCCATCACTGGAAGAAAAGTGTGTTCTGTGGAGACAGCGAACGCTACAAAGACACCTTGTATAACAAAACAAGCGTACATCTGACAGGTGCTGGCCTCCGCTGAGCAGGCAGTAACCTTGGAGGGAGTAGACGGGAATGTCGCAGCCCTATCTGAGCTCAGAGGGAAACACTGACTGCAAAGGCCTTTTTTTTTTTTGTCCCGAGAGAAAAATCAATATTCCAGAGTCCATCACAAGGGGAGGCATTTTTTTTCCAGGTGTGTTCCATCCAGGCTATGTGAAATAGGCTCAGAGTGACCCCTGGAAAAAATAGTTAATACCTAACTTATTTATCTTTGGTTTACAGCCAAGGGTTGTACCTCCAAATCAATACGTGATACACAAATATCCCAGGGCTCCATGTTCTAGACAGAGTGGATGACAAGGGCTTGAGAGTTAGCCAGCTTCACACCACCTGGCAGAGGGAGAGATGTTCTTTTAAAGCTTCGGCTCCAGTGGAAAAATTGAGGCCGGAATATAAACCAGTGCTCCAATAGGAAGCAAAAGGCAAATCTATCAATATGCAACAGTTTCCAGTCCAGTTCTGAGTATTCCACGAGCTAAATTGCTTGGTGATCAAATGTTTAAAAAATATTTTTTGACTTTCTTGAAAATATATTCGCTCTTTTGCTGAGATATTGCACTTTCATATCTGTACAGTGAATTTATACATCTCGCTAGTTATCTTAGCGTTGGCCTATAAACTGCCAACTGCACAATAAAGCTCCAAATTGTCAAACTATTCCTTCTCAAAGAAAGTCCGTTTTAAAGAGCAATGCTCGTTTGACTTCATCAAACAGCTCAAAGTCATGTTCTGTGAAATTGAAGCTCGGTCAAAAAAATATTGGAATAGTTTGACATTTTGCGGAAAACATATATTTGCATTCTTGCAGAGAAATAAGAAGATCCGCCATCACATAAGTGCGGTAGGCTAAATGTTAAGCTACAGGAGTCAGTTAGCTAGCTTTTTTAAATTTCACGTGATATTAGCACATTACAGTGTTAAAGTAAATTAGCGTCCTCTGTTGTGCTAAGTGCTAAATTGAGTGAATCTAATGCCATGAAACCACAACTTGTCTGCACTTGGCTCTTTGTATGGTTTTAGCAAACAAGATTTATGATACCGACCAGGTTTTGTTACCTTTGGCAAAAGAGCTAGCTGTTTTCAGTCTTTATCCTATGATATGCTATGCTAAGATGACTAAATCACAGTAACTTTATTATTGAGATTACAGTGTGATGACTAATCTTCTCATATAACTCTTGGTAAATACTGTAGGTGAGCATGCATTAGCCGATTTCCCTATTCCTACAACAATTTGCTTTGTGTCTCAGTCAAAGTGGACATATTGATTTTCATGGAGTATTTTCAACCTGTTCTAGAGGAATTTTCACAAAAGAAAAAATCCCAACAGTCAGTTAATACTCCTGAAGGTCTCAGCGTGCAGCCTGGGAAAGCAGCATCTGGTGCTTGATAGCATACATGCACTTTTCTGTGCTGTTATTCCAAACCCCTTGTTTGGGCCGAGACTAGCTTTGTGTTTACAGCAACAAGCTCGAAGTTCTCCTCTGGGTTTTTGCTCGGCCAGGATAGCTGATATTTGTCTGGTGCACCGTCCCCGCAAACCTTGCAGCGAATCAACAGGGAAGCTACCAGAAAGATAAAATGTCCCATCAGGGTTTCGTTATGGTGAGAGAAAGGAGCGTCCACTTAAGATGAACCCCCCCCCCTCCCTGATAGAAGCTAGTAATCTCTGTCGCTCACGTCCTGGAGACTGATGACGTGAGGCCCCTGATAGGCTGTCTCCAGCGTAGGAGACAGCAGTCGGGCCGACCGAGGCTGCCGGGACAGAGAGCAGGACTCAAGGCAACGTATACAGGGCAGACTGGGGGTGGGGGGGAGGGGCAGGATGGATGAAGGAAAAGGTGGGTCGGGGAGGTGGTGTGGCGGAGGAATGCCAAGGCGGAGAGGTGGGGGTCATGGAGAAGGTCTCCTGATGAGCAGAGAGACATTTCTCTGCTGGAGACTGTGGCCGACAAAGTTTACTTAACACCAACCCCTGGGATCCTGGGTCAGTGGGAGGGGGGGGGCACTGTTCGTCTCCAGCTCGGAGAGTGAGATTGTTGTCACAGCAAAAGATCAGGAGGACACTGAGAAGGTGGAGGGGTTTGAATGGTTCTTTAATTTGCCACCATCTAAGCAGTCACTGGCTTAAAATTCAGTCAGTACAGTAACAGAATGAATGATTTCCGTTTACTCGTTGTTTGAGCTGATGATTCGTTGCTTAACGTATAGAAACTCCAACATCTGTCGTTAAAGACGCGTGCAGGAAATGCATGTATTTTCTGAGGCCTAGTAAAGTAGTTGTTTATCATCCAGATTTGATTTCCTGCCACCGTCGCTCATAAACATGATGTTTTTCTGTTGCTGACTTTTAAATCCCAGATGTTGGAGTTTCCTCTCAGTGAAATAGACAAACTGGGAATCGTTTCTCA
The DNA here is from genome assembly GCF_024713975.1 of Paralichthys olivaceus. NCBI lineage: Eukaryota > Metazoa > Chordata > Actinopteri > Pleuronectiformes > Paralichthyidae > Paralichthys > Paralichthys olivaceus. Next base: position 7,462,724 of record NC_091108.1, on the reverse strand, counting down.
AAAACTGCTCCTCAACCAAACCAAAATTGGTAACACATGAAAACAGAAGCAGGCTCAAAGCCGACTGTGCTGGAGAAGTCATCTACAGTGTGATTTAGATAGAGACATAGAGGTTGAAGTCAAAGACTCTGCCGGTTTGAATGAGTCTGATTGTGGAAATAAAAATCTGACTACTGAGGATTAGGTATATGTAAAGTTTAAACAAAAAACTGGAAAACATAGAAATAGATCCAAATAGATTAGGTAAAATCCAAAAGCTTTCGATATTTAGACTGGTAAATGTCTAAACCCATTATCTGTGATGTTTTCAGTATTTGCAATATAATGAAGTAAACGAGACATTTCATTTTAAATATATGTTTTTAGTAATAATTCTCCAATCAATGTGGATTTTTGACCAACTCAATAAAAATGTTTAGAATTAAATGTATTGTTCACACAATTACTAAAAATTATTTAATATCTGATCTTGACATTTTGTGTCTGTGGCCATCATAAAAGTATTTCCTGTTAAATTTTATATTTTCACCCAAAAGAAACATTGAACCCCAGAATACATATTACCACTGTGTTCCACCTGACACAGATATAGAGCCACTACTGGCAGAGGCTATCAGGATCACTTCAATATGTCAACAAATCCAAAGTAATCCTGAACGAGCGGCGATAGTCATTTGTTTAATGTAAAGATGTAATCAATTTCTACAAGTTGACAGTGTTGGGTAACGTCTCCCCTGGTTCTTTCATCGGACTGAATCTTCCCCTCGGCTCAGTGCAGCAGACGGTATTCCCTCGATCGCAGCGGCTGCCCCAGACTCCCATTAGATTACAGAGGAGATTTATCGAGCTGGCTTCCGCTTTGCAGATAGGACGGTGACAACACTTATCTCCTGATATTCACTTATCAAAAAACAATTTCGAGGGAGAAACAGACATTAGCCCAGATTTTTTTTTTTTTTTTTTTTGCACTGTCGACTGCTCCAGCTTCATCTCCTCAGTACAAGGGTCTGTTTGCACTGTGCACACACACCTCCATCTGCCTGGATAGAGAAGCATTAACATTGCCTTAGTGCACTGTTGATGTCACTACATTCGCATCAAGCTCTTGGACTTTGAGACTGGAGATCAATGACGCTCGGACGTGGAATATTAAAATAAAAAAAAAAGACAATCTCAAACCAATGGGAGGAGAAGGGAACCTGAAAGCTGAAACGTCTCAGGGCATTCTGGGCTTTCTGTTGCTTTAGGTGTTGGTGTGTGTGGTGTGGTCGGCCTGGCTGCGGGGATGGGCCTTAGCAGGTGCTGGGAGAGGTCAGTACAGGAGATGGAGCCGGTGGGTCACCACAAGGTTATCCTGACCCGAGCTCGCCCGTATCTATCAAAAGCAGAGGGAGGCATGTGTTTGTGTGTGTCGATTTTTGTGTGTGTACAGATATGGGGCCTGCCAGTGCACGTTTGCATGTGTGTCTATGTGCGGAGAAAGAGAGAGAGAGAGAGGGGAGCGGGAGCTGATCCAGGAGCAGCTACAAGACTTTTTTTTTTTTTTACAACAGTGTTTGTCAAAGATACATTTGTGCTGGAGTGTGAAGCCAGAAGGCCATGTGTGGGAGTTAGAGAGAGAGAAGAGAAGAATAAAGTTAGCAGTAAAGTTGCACACGCCAAATCTTTATGGAGCTAATGACAAAGTTTGAACTTGAGTTATTAACCTCGTAAACCCGAGATCTTTCTTTTTCTGCAGACTTTTCTCACCAAACACCTGCTGATGGACGACTGAAACGATGGTTTGTGTAAAACCGATGTGCCCAACAAGCATTCAGACTATTTGTTCTCTCTGTGGATGATGCCTGTAAAAGGGGCTGCAGGTGCTTGAGCCAGGGGCACAGTGTCTAGGGGCCACGTTAACTATTAACACAGCCATATAATACTGTTACTGATTACCGCCTCTCCCTCATGAGACTCCCACTGACCTGAGTCACAGGTAGGAAGCCCGCAAAGGTGTGTATTTGTGTGTGCATGCTCTTACAGTGCAGCTTTCACACACACCAGCCTGGTGTTGGAAAGCAGCCTCCCTTCCAGTCATAATTCTGCCTTCCTCTCCCTCCCTCTATTCATCCCTCTCTGCTTCCTTCTCTCCTACGCAGACACTTTGAGCAGTTTCGTCCTCTCCCTCCCTGGATCTTTTCAAACGACCTTCGTGATGACCTTTATCCTTCCTGCCATAAAACGCCGAGACGTAAAGATGCCTTGTACAAAGTTAAGAGGAACCATGTTTGACATGTAGTTCTCCAGGTACTTTACTCTGGGGCAAAAGTCCGAGGTGTGGGGGACACTGATGAATGACTCACACGGCACATGTACAGCAGCACATGCAGCTATGAGATGAGGAAATGTCAAATGGTTGTTCTGCAGTACGAACACGCTGCATGATAAGAACTCTGCTTATACTACAGTTCACCTTAACATGTTTAACATAGCGTGGGAAGATGCATCTTATTTGGCTGCTCGTGTCATTAACCTCAACGTCCTCGCATCATCTCGTGTTTGTCATGTCACGGACAATGTATGTAGAAATTGTTCAACATTTTGTGAAATATAATAATTCAATTTCCATTTGAGAGAATAATGAAAAGAGTCATTCCTCTTTTTGACATTCTGCCTTTAAGTTTAAAGCCAGGAGGGGATTAGCTTAGCTTAGCATAAAGACTTGAAGCAGAGGGGAACAGCTAGCCTCTCCACAAACAAGCCCTCTAAAGCTCAGCAATAAACATGTTTATCTTCTTTGTTTTAATATGTAGTCAATACGGGAGTTACATTACATTCCATTTATCATGTACCTCCCAGTAAAAAGACATGTGGAGGAAACTGTTTTAATGATCATGGTTACAGTCATCAATCACACGTGTGTGTGTGTGTGTGTGTGTGTGTGTGTGTGTGTGTGTGTGTGTGTGTGTGTGTGTGTGTGTGTGTGTGTGTGTGTGTGTGTGTGACAGCAGCAGGTGGCCTATATTACACGAGTGGAGTGTGATGCCTTCACACTTACCATTCAGACACGGAGGGGGGGCACAGTGCAGTATGTCCGTCTCTAGTCTAAGCTCAGCTACACTAAACGCCTTCTCCAGCTCCAGGTTCTTATTCAACACACAAATAAGAGCGGTATCAATCTTTTCCAAAAGCAATAATGCAAACAGGCAATAAAGTTAACAGACCCAAAATAACCACATCAATCTCTCAAACGTCCGTAAACTGTAAATATAGACGTGGTTCTACACTTTCCGTTGTGACAGATTATGAATCATGTCATGTCAATCATGTTTAAAGTATATTTACAATATATTTGCAACATATATTTGCTGGAAGAAATTCAAATTTGTAAGTTGAGGGGTTATTTCACTGAGGTTACAAGTTCCAGTTAAAACACTTTCTACTTTATACCAACGAAAACTTGGTGATCTGTGAATTTCAGAATAATGAAAACACTAGACTTTAATAATTCTAAAATGCTATTTTTCAAAACTCAGTTCCTACAAATGAAATTGCATTCACCTCATAGAAAGAGATTTCAAACCCTGGTCAGTAGGTTGTTAATCTTCTGCAGGAGATAGACACAGAAGTCAATAGAATATAAAAGACAGAGCTGAGAATCATCATATTGTTTGAATAATGTCACGTAGTTGTGCTTTAGATAGCAGCTGTAGCTTCAGCAGCTTTATCATGTTGTGTTAATCGTGCTGGAAGGATAATATCCCTCAGTCCAGACCTCAACCTCTGCGATGTCTGGCTGCCTGGATGCAACATCAAGAGGCTACAAGGTTGCGTTCTTGCAGATCTGTAAACACTGGACTTAGTGGAGCCTAAGCACCTATAGCTGCTGACTGGCTTCTATCACAACACACACTCACAGAGATACACACTCTCACACACTCTGGCCAGGGTTCATCTTTGTGTCAGCGGGGATAACAGCGGGGGTCAAGCTAGAGGCCGTCTCGTTTTGAATTTCAGAAAAAAAAGATTTGATTTAATCTTGTTTTTTGGGACAGAATCAATTTAGATTTTTAAGATTTAAATTTATAGATTGATGAAATGAACATTTAACATTTACAGGTGCGCCAGAGTCTTCACATATAAAATAAATACGGTTACACAACTTCAATTGTGATAACAGCATTCTTGAGAAATATCTGAAATTGTGGACGTGACTTTGTCGCTGAACGGAAGTCGTGCTGTTAGAGAGCTGAGCCAATGGTCAGTCGGATCGGCCGTGTCTTTCTTAGCCTCTTTTGTTGAAGTTTACAGTGCGAGTCACAATGAGGGATTTAACTGTACGTGCAGCAGATCACCCTGATATGGCCTCACTCTTTATTCAAATAGGAGACCCAGTGGTGGCGGTCAGGGCTGAAACTCGGCATGTTTGTCAGATACCAGCAGAAGGCCAACACTGCTCCTGTTTAATTTTGCTGTAATATCCACACAAGGAAGTTCTGCATTTGAAACCAATCTGTTACTGTGAGGCAGGAGGGATTGTGACACATTGTTTTTTGACCAAGCCGCGTGTTTTCTGCCAACAGGGACACAAACCAGTCTGGGATATTATACTCCCACCATGGGCAAACATGCAAACACAGCGAACCACTGCTCCGCATGGTACAGTACACACCGTTAGAGAGGGCACAAAGGAAGGTGCATGATTGGTGTGTTTGACAGCGATCTGATAAAACCATAATTGGAGCATGTAGAATGCATATGTTTTTCAGGCAAACAAAAGCCCTGGTCACGCCATAGAAACTGCCTCTCAATGTTTTCATTGTCTGGCAACTGACTAAAGCAAGGAGAGGGCGACAGAAACCTCCAAGTCGGACTGAGAGTGTGTTTAATGTGTGCGGAAGGGGAGCTGAGTGAGCGCGGGCTTGAGTGTGCGTGTGTGTGTTGAGTGTGCGCGGCTGAGACAAGGGGAGGTTGTACGGTCATGGAAGGACAAACGCAGCGCAGAGTCGGCCATGTCTGGTGGCACTCCAGACCCATTTGAGTGAAGCTCGAATCTTATCAGATCTCAGAGGGCTTATTTGTTCTTCTAACTGAAAAGCTATGGACACATTTGAACACATGTTCCCTGTAGAAAGAAACTGTAACTGTAGCTATAGAAGGTCACAGCCGAACTTTGGCACTTCCTAATTGGACAAACTGTTATTTTGACGGATAAATAATTTGTTTATTCCTCTGTATATGCGTTTATGAGCAGTTTACCATCTGCCCTGTCCATACTATGAGTCTCAGGCCCAAGTGTCACCAACACCACCTCCAGACTTGTCTCTGTTTTGCTATCAGTGACGTCGCCGCAGCCCCAAGGCTGTTTTCTCTCTGGCCTGCGGCTCCAAACAGCTGATTTAGGGAAAATCACAAAGTGTACTGGAGACCTGACCTTCTCCCTTGAGACAAAACACTTAGAGAGGGGCTGGCTCCACAGGATGGAGACGTTGGTGTGGAAACAATAACACCACCGCTGAATCTACGCGAGTGATGAGGCGCGGTTTTCCAGAGACGCAGAGACAGAGAGACGGGCGGCCAGACGTCTTCAACTTGTCGAATCTCACGCTTTGTGTTTGATCTCAAATCAATTGTTGTGTAGTGGTGGATGTCAAACTTCAGGACACAAGCCAGACATGGAATGAAAAAATTGGAACCAAAGAAAATGTTCAAAACGAAAAACTAATATTTTTAGTATCTGTGGTTTTTTCTTTCAAATAGTCAGTTTTGGAAATTTGCTTATTTGCCTTCTTTCCAAATAGTTTCCTTTAGGAGTTAACTTTAGCTACATCCACACATTTTAGTTTTAAAATACATAACTGCTGCTATGCTTCTGTCTTTGCTGTCCACAGTACTCAAGAGTTTTCAAGGGCCTGAAACGCTGCTGGCGCCATTTTGGTTTGAAAACTCCAGGGTTGCTTTTTTACTCCTGACGGGAAGTAACGGAGACGTTTGGAAGCAATGACACAGACGCCCATGTTCACTTCCCGGTTAGTCACAACTCAGCTACTCAGTAACAGTTCAAAATCATCGTCAGTCCAATGAAAGAAATCCCTGCTCGTACTTTTCACCATTGCTGTTTCACGTTCGTAGTATTTTCTGTAACAATGCAACCGAACGCAAAACAGACAAACTACTTCCTGTTTACACCATCACTCACATGCCCTATGTTCATTATGGTCATGTGCTATGCTATTTCATGAAGGCTACGTTAGTATGAAGGGGGATTTTTACTGATAAGGAGCTAAAACACTTATGCGGACGATGATAGCAGCAGCCTATGAATGAATTTAGCTGAGTACAAAGGCTGGAGAGAATCGGCTATTGTGAATGTATCCAAAGGTAACAACCAGATCACCAGCAAACATGTTATACGTTTTCCCCTAATCCATTCAGAGGCAAATGAGCTGTCAGTCTTTATGTTGAGATAACCAAATTAATGGCTGGTTTGAGCTTTTTATTTAGCATAGAGACATGAGAGTAGCCATATTTTATTCATATTACATGGCAACAAATTCTCATGATCCATTTTGACAAACGGAGCAAGAAAAAAACAGGAACTAGCAACTGGCGAGCAGTGTGTTTTTCCTTCATGCAGTAGGCGACCAAAATGAAACGTCCTTGATAAAAGTTGAGGATTTCCCTGAGATTGTTGGAAACATTTTGGATATCACAAGTCAACAAAATAAATAACACAAAAATATATCTTTAAATCATTTCATGACCCCTCAGATTTAGCTTGTGACCTGCTTTACGGCCCCCCGAATATCAAATTATATAAATGTCTTCAAAGTCTTTGTTGTTTCGTAAAACACATTAGTGATTTTGTAGGATAACAAACATAAACCTGCAGCTCTAGACTGGACCTTTTTTTATTTTTATTTTATCTCTCATTACTGTTACACTGTAGTGGTCACACAGTAAATGGAATTAGTGGCTAAGTGTGTTGAATTGTGCACCTCCGCCTTATCTTGTTTTAATAGCTTTTTAAACACTTGAGTTTTATAGGTGATGGATGGAGACCTTATCTGACTACTGACTTTTTCCAGGCGGGGTTTCTTCTGACGTGAAACCAAAAGTGGCAGAAGTTATCACCACTTCTTGAAATCCCCCAAATACTGTGAGATTCAGCACCTGACTTAAAATAAACTACATAGAGGCACAAAGCACAAACGACATTTGAAATCTCCTGCTCTACATTTTTAAATTCAACAAATTTTGTTTCGTATGTGTTTCATAAAAAAAAATGAGGAAAAATGAGGAATAACAGCACCAGTGGAGCTGTATGTCATCCATTCATTTGGTTTTAGATAAATAACTGCATCAAAATCGAGCACAGTTTGAACAGTGTACAAATGAATGTCTTTAATCCCACTTGATCCCACATCCAATATGAGTAAGCACAACCTGAAAAGTGTGCAAATGAATATGATAATTACACACAGAGAGGTTTTGCTCTGCTAATCCACCTAATCCCTCACATTACGCAGCACTGAGCGCTGCCTCAGTTCGTCCTATCAAAGCTGCAGCGTTTGGATTTGAACTCAATATGATATCAGAACAAACTGCATTTTGTATCAAATCTCAAAGCGGAGCATTATTTATATACGTACAACATCACTTTTATTTTATCATCTTGGTGCCGCTGGGATAGTCCTGCTCATATCAAGGCTCCTTCAAGGGAGAAGACACGGCCGAGACAAGAGCGGCACAAAACGATAAACACCGAGCGAAATATAACAACATATGTAATAGCTGATGTGTGATTGGAGCCAAAGTTAAGAGAATAGGTCAAATGAACCCTGAGTCCTGTGTCAAGCTGATATGACATCATGGCACCAAGCAGTGATAAACTGGAGCTGCTGGAGACACAAATAATAACCCACTGTGACACGTGTATGTGCCTCCATCTTCATCAAGGCACGGATGGGCCTGCGTCTGTTGTGCAAGAGGGTGATTTGTGCCACAAACTCACAGACAATAAGCGAATCTACCTTTCATTCATTACATGAAGCTGACAGGGAGTGTGGTGGTGGTGGTGGTGGTGGTGTTGCAGCCTCAAGGCGCCTCCACAAACTCTGCTCCCAGCATGTTGTTTACACTCACGCACACTCAGAGTAAGCAGGCAGGTGAGCAGGGCGTTCCGTGCAGTGGGCGAGTCAAGGAAGCAAGGACGCCGCATGTCCAAAATGACAAAGGTTGCTTTTACACCTGTCATGGCCCGTTTAATCATCTACCACTTCAAACAGGAGAGTCTGACGCTCGAGGCCTCCCAGCAGCCTTTGCTCCAGCAACTCTGGACAAGCTGCCAGTCAGCAGTGGACGAGGAGACACAGAGCTGTGCTGATATAAAACTTAACTGGGTCTTCAATAAAAAATAAAGGCAAATAGGTCAACGATCTAAAGCCTCCAGCAGCGGGAACATGGAACTAATGCTCATTCAAGGATTAGTACCAATTCATACTATTTCCTCAAACTATTAAATGAAGTTGATCTTATAGCTCTTTACATTTTTATTACATTAACACCAAAGAAGGGAGTTAGTGCAATGAGCCTGGGACTTCTTTTTTTTGTTTACTGGGGACTAAACTGTTCAAGATTCTGTATAGAGTCGGATTTTCTATGAGATCATGTTGCATATCAAACCCTTGCAATATGGAAATTTCCAATTGTTATATCTAAGTTTGATAACACTCGATTAAATGGGTCCACATATAATACATAATATTCCATAATCTTATTTAATTTAACTCCAATTTCATAATCCACAGGAGGCAGTCTATAATTCGTGCATGCCAGTAGAGAGAATATTTTATGAGAAACTAAGATTTTTTGTCTTTAAATTGTCCCATTGATATATATTGAATTTACAGCTTCCACCTTAAACTACAAAAATGTGTTATAATGTATTTTTACAGCCCTGTTAAGTCAATAAAGTATTTTCTAAATAGAGTAATTTCATGTGTTATTGGAAAAGGCCCTTACTTCAACATTTTAAATGTGATAAACAAAATAAAATCTATATCATATTTTAATTAAACAAAACAAACCTTTGTGCAAAATTATATTTCAGCACAAAAGCCTGTCACTATATAATCAATATTTTATTCAGCTTCAGTATTAAGTATTTTATTAGTATTGTAAGAAGAGATCATTGAAAATCACTTGTAGACAGTTCCTGGAAATGTATTAACAACTAAAACCAATGGAATTTTGCTATAGATTTAATACAACAGCACACGCTTTTCCCTCAAGAATAAAATTTGTCCTCAAATTAACTTCGAAATATGAATAAATTAAAATTAAAATATTGAAACCAAAGTGGTGAATAAAGTGATGAATTCTGTCTCTTCCCTGCATTTTACATTATGTAGCTCCTGTCACTTCTCAGTCATCATAACAGAGACATGTTCAGTTCAACACAGAAACTGAGGAGATTTTTTATATGAAAAAGTCTTGATGTTATTCCTTGTTTCATGTAAAACTGCTGCTCCATGTTATCTCTTTGTAGCATCATGCATGTTGCAGCAGTGTTGGCTAATCAGGAGCAGGCCATAACAAGTGCTGGAGATAATCATTATCAAGTCGGTACATAAGGCACTGACACCTGGAGAGGGTCCACCACTAGTCTGTAGCTGCACCTCCTGAAGGAAACAAACAGTGTCCAGATAAAACTACTGAGGCCATGAGGAGAGAAATCAATATACGAATAATATACTGTTCAAATTATGATTATTTATTCAAATGCAATAAGCACATACTCATTTTACCTGAAACATGTCTTTTGTGGCTGCTGATGAATGAATGTTGTGGCCGATGTGGTTTTTAAATTTTAACTTGAGGATCTATCTATCTATTATTATTATTATTATTATTATGAACTACTAACAACGACAAAAGTAATAACCATAACAGGCAAATTTTATTGTAACACAGTGAATATTGCTATAATATTATTTTTATATTATTCAAACAATATTATGGATGGGACAAAATACTTAATTCAAAATGTAAGTGTGTCATTAAATTTAATATGTTTCTGTATTATTTTTACAACAACTTTTACTATTATTTTAACTATTATTTTAACAATATTGGGAATGGGACTAAAATTATTATTATTATTATTATAATTATTGTTGATTGGTTATTTTGACTTTACAACAACAACGATAACAAAAGGCGAATCTATTCTAACGAAAATAATATTGCTGTAGTATTCTTGGTGTATTCTTTTATAATATTGGGAGCGGGATCAAGTGCCCTCATTATTATTATTATGGTTGATGATGTATTATTATTAGTAGTAGTAGTAGTAGTTGTATTAGTACTAGTAGTAGAACTGCTATTATTATTTTATTGTTGTTGTTATTATTATGCTATCAGTCGTGTTAGTGGACAATTAGAAGTTAAACAGCTACATCTGAATGGGTCTTTCTCAGTTAATCCCATGATAAAGATAATTAGATTATCGCCCTGCGTCTCTTCCCCGGGTCGGACAGTCCCGCAGGCCCGCGCTCAGTTTGACCGAGCCTGGATAAATGTGGAGACAGGGCGGCGTCCTGCCACTTCTCCTCTCAGGCTCCGCGTGTCCGAGCCGCAACACTTTGACATGACTGAGAAAACACCTCATTCATCAACCCGGCCTGAAGTCAAGAGACGCAGGGAGAGATAGAGGGGAGGAGGAGGGGTGCAGAAAAACAACTGGATCCCTTTTTTTTTTTTATCCCTGACAACTGCTCAGTGAGAGGATGGCATGTGGAACAGTAGCGCGCGGTTTGGTTACTCCCTCTGATTTAACAAGAAAAAAAAACATCTGCAAAACATCCTCGGTTTTCGTGGCAGCCAGATGTTGATCCACGTGTAACACCTGACAACAGGCAGAGGTCTGAACCCCGAGTCTGATGAGCAGAGCCTTTAAATGCGCAGTTGAAATGTATCACAAATGTATTACAAATCCATCGCCGGATAGAGCCAAGAGAGACTCACATGTTTCCCTGCACAGCAGAGTCTCACAGCAGCAGTAATAGAGAACAAGGCCAGGCTGTGCAGCTGGAGCAGAATTACGCATAAAAGCATTTTACGCATATTTACGCATAACTTGTTTTATTATTCTCTGCTTAGATTTTCACATCTTACATCAGTGGCGACAGAAAAACATAAAGTGAAAATATGTGTGGACTACTCTCAGTTGAAGCAGTGGAGTTTGGGACCACATGTAGCTGTGATTACATGTTGTAATAAACGCATTGACAGGAGAACGTATACTATATATTACGAATATTATAACATATTCAGATATAAGCTATAGACTATCAATAATTTATTATCAACAGATAATTTATATCAAATCGTGCAACTTCAGGTACAAAATAGAATTTAATAGCAGTAGTAGTAGTAATAATAATAATATTAATAGTAGTAGCAATAGTATAATATTAGTAATATCAGTAATTTATTAATAAGAAATACTGGTGTTTCTTGTAAAAAAAACGGAAATGTGGTCTATCTGCAGCTTCCTCTGCAGACCTTAGTGTAAGTATGGTATTAGCAGTAGTTTTATTGAAAGTAGTGGTGCAGTTCTCAGGTCTCCCTTCACTTCAGTCTGCATTATAGAGACCTGGAAGCAATACTATTAGAACTATTAGAAGGTAGTAGAAGCCTTCAGGTAGAGTATTAACACTATGAACACCAGAAGCAGTAGACGCAGTATTTACAGTCATTATGACACAGTTACAGTAGTTGAAGTGGTTAGTTGTGGCCTAGTGGTGCTGTGCAGTCCAGTGCTCTGCAGTGCTCAGCTATCTCCTGTGCAGACCCAGTGTAAACACACACACACACACACACACACACACAGAGAGAGAGAGAGAGAGATACCTGTCTAATGGTTGTGAGTGTGATGAACCAGGAACTATTAGTTCACCTCTGTGAGCGAGAGAAGAGCTGCGAACGAGTGAATGATTCAATTGACACCTCTGGTGACTTTTGATCACTTCACTGAGCGCACATGTATATTCAGGCTGAACCAATCATCCGAGCTTCAAAGCGACGTTTAATCCTGAATGAAAAGCGTCTGACTTAAATAAACTAATTTGCAGCAGATTCATGGATCAGTGCGCAAGAGTCGAGAGAATAAACAAAGAGGGAGAAATCAAGACTTTTCATCAGAGCCTTAAATAAACACACATGAAGTCTGTATTATTGTTCATTTTGTGTTACCCACTGAAATGCATTTTATTAGTTGATCAATATGCTAAAATAAATACACGTTCTGATCCGCACATCAGGATGATTTCAAATAGTTTAGAGAATAAAGCCTGATATTAATTTACATTTCCAGACAGAGGTGCAGGAAGTATTCAGATGATTCACCAAAATAAAAGCAGCAAACCAAAAGTGTAAATATAGAGGACTACTTTAAAGGTTACTAATTTCGAAAGCTGGGGTATGAGCCACTACAAGAAAACTATATCGAAAGTAAAAGTACATTTCATGCAACAGTTGTTAATTATATCATAATAACAATTTGGATTTAAATGAGTAACAACTGATGAATGTTACTTTTAATAATGTAAATTCTCAGTTGTAGCTGCTATATCACGAAATAGAAAAATAGGAAAAAATTTAAATAAGTATAAATCCAACAAGTCACCAAAGTCCATATATTAATAATGATAATAATAATAATACTGACATGTAAACAACATATTAAGTATAACATTACAAGTAGCTTTGATTATTATTATTACCATTATTCCTATTACTATCATTAGTAGTAACAGCCTATAAAAGCCAAAACACTAGAAGGTAGAAAATGAAATGGAATAAAATAATGTCTAGGTTTCATTGAGTTATGAGACTTATTATTAGTAACTGATTAGAAATCACATTTGATAAATAAAAAATCTGAACATTAAAAAAAGGAGGAGCTCCACCTCTGTCCAGCTACATGATGATATTTGCATGTTATTAAAGCTCTCAGACGTGATCAGGTCTCTCTCTCTTTCTTCTTTTCTTCCTCTCTCTTCTTTTCTTTCTCTCTGTTCCTCCGTGTGATTGATTGGAGGAGTTCATCAACAGACTCGCACCCCCATCGCGTCTCCGGCCGCTTGCGCTGCTCGTGATTGGTCCGCCTCCTGCAGCCGCGGCTCCAAGCGCCTCCTCTCATAAACGGAGTTGGAGCGCACCGACGTTTCCCCGTTACTTCCAGCCAGGAGACGCAGCGACTCACCACTGAGGACTCACAGTGCGACCTATGGCACACAACTAGCAGGTATGTGGCGAAAAGAGACTCGTTTTTCTTTCTGTGCCTCCTCTTGTGTCTGTATTCATCCTCCATGGCGCACAGTCGGGTTAGATGTGCGTAATCTGGTGCCGAGCGCAGCGGAACTTTACGCGTCATTTCGGGGTGTCGTTTTTTTTTTTTTTATCGCTCCAGTCTGCCCCTCGGTCCTTATCTGTTTCGGGTCTTATCAAATGGTTATCTCTTTTTTGCTGTGAAGACATACTGCGTTTTGTTTCCAGCCTCTTATGTGTGTGCGTGTGTGTGTGGGAGGACAGGGATTTGGCACGGATGGATCCATGCGCTCTTGTGCGCTCTTGATGGGAATATGACAGCCACTGTGGATTGGATGGTGTTTGACTGGAGTTAGAGATGATAGAGATTTAGTTTAAACATTTTCATATTCTTGGTTTATTCTTTTTTTTTAATTTCAGCCTCTCCTCTAAAGATGAAATCACACTGTCTGCCCGAAGTGGACTTGCGTTTTTCCACAACTTTGGCGAGTTTCTGTCTAGATGAATTTTGTGGCACATTTTGAACTCGCTTAACACGAGTGTATTTTCCTCTAATTTCCCTAGTGTTAACATTCATTTCCTTGTTGTCTTACAGGGTAGACAACTCCCTGAGCATTTTTTATTAACCCCTACGGTGTATGGAAAGTGCTCCTGGATGGAGCTGGGCGAAAACAGCTGGTCCATGGTCAAGCGAGAAGTATCCAGCAGCCCAGGGTCACCGGCTGAGCAGACCTACCTGCCAGGTGACAGCAGGAGGAACGGCCCCACCTCGGAGGAGCTGAGGACAGCTCCGAGCGAGCTTGACGCGCTGGGGCACCGCCGCTCCGACGGCAGATCACTGCACTCCTACGTTCACTTCGGACACCATAACAACACCCTGACCGCCGCCGAGGACATCCCGCTGTTTACGGATTTAGACCAGGGCAGCAAGCTTGTCCTCTCCAGCGGAGCGCACAAGGCGAGCCTGCTGGTGGACTCGGCCGACATGTACCAAACGCTGGCCATCGCCGCAGCCCAAAGCCAGACTGGATATGATTCCTCCTCTGGTGGTTACATGCACTCCAACCCCAACTCTCCCGTGTACGTGCCCAGCTCCCGGGTGGGCCCCATGATTCCCAGCCTGTCTTACCTGCAGGCCAGCGGCTCTGCGCAGCCCAGCCACGCCGTCTCCAGTCACTCGGTCTGGTCGCAGTCCACCCCGGAGAGCCCCTCGTACAGCACCGGGAGCCCGCACACCTCCAGCCGGTTCCACTACCCTCCAAGCCCGCCCATGAATAACGGAACCCCGAGAGACACCGGTTACGCTAACACGCTGAACATGAGCAACAGGGACCAGTACGGCCTCTCTCGGCCCCTCAGTGGCACCTACCCGAGTCCATACTCTCCTTACGTTGCACCGCAGCTCTCCCAGCTGCCCTCGCCGTGGACCGGGGGACCTTTCGACAACACCATGCTGCACACCTTGCAGAGCAGAGGCGCGCCCTTGATCCGAGCACCAAACGGAGGTAAGAAGAAAACAAAAACTGCAAATTAGTGGAGGTCATGGCGATGGAATAGTTTTCATTCTCACTGTCTGAGATGCAGGAATGTTTTGGTAACAGAACCTGATGGAGGCCAAAGTTTAAAAATCCAAAATGACTCTGTTTGACAAAGTAGTCAACCGCAAATATATTCCTTTGTAGAACTTTGGCATGAGGCACATGTTTGTTTCAGTCCTGCGAGAAAAGTCAGGCCCGTTTCTGTGCGTAAACCTACGACGACTGGCCAAAACATTAAATATAAAAATAAACCCCCATAGGTATTCAAGCAGCAGGATAAATATATGGAAAGTGTGTCAGATTAAATCAAGTCTTTATTTAAATACCATGATACAATCTGTGTCCTTTAGATAATTTTTTTCTAGGCATACGTGGAATCCATGGATCAGATTTAATTTCCTTCACTTCGCAAAGGCTTTACAAAAAACTACGCATTAAAATTGTACTTTCTTCTGATTTAAGTCTTTCTTCTTAAGTTTCAGATATTCTCGATGACATGGGGGAGAGCAGGGAGTGCGTCAACTGCGGCTCCATCTCCACGCCACTGTGGAGGCGCGACGGCACAGGCCACTTTCTCTGCAACGCCTGCGGCCTGTACAGCAAAATGAATGGGCTGAGCAGGCCATTAATTAAACCACAGAAACGGACGGTAAGCAGGGGATCACTTAAACGCCCAATTTCCTGCCTAATGGCTGAAGGTTATCACCCATGATATCCGTGGTCACCCATTCAATATTTCATTTTCAAACGGTTTTACTCCAATATATAGAATCCCATTTTATCCGGGACTTATCTCGTAAAATACGCAGAAATATGCATGTAAAAATAAATCACTCATCATGTAACAAATGCGAGTTAATAACATTTTTCAGCACATGAACCAATTGTATTAAAGAATCGTAGAAATGAAGTTGATACAGGACACAATGTGTTAATTTCTTAAAATTTGGTTTGAATGGAATCGAAGGCGCTGATTTAATTGGATTAAAACCACACATACATACACACAGAGGACAATTGTTAGCGTAATTAATCGGGCACTTAATCAGCCACTCAAAGCCTTTTCATCTTGGGTAATTTAATCTGAGTGGGCGACAGAGACAAATCTGTTCCTGGTGCCGTTACGCACGACTTTAACCAGGAAAACCAAACGTCACGCATGGACACTCCTTGGAAAGTAACATCCTGTAAAAAGCCGTGCGTAAAAGCCAGTTAAATGGAGATCATAATAGAGCCTTTATTATTGTTAGGAAATAGGATGTGAATGGTCGGACTGTAATTCAATTAGTGGAGTGTGGCTCACACTTGAAAAACTTTTTTTCCTAAGTTGTGACAAAAACGCTCAAATAATTTCGGTTTGACAAATTTATTAAAATCTTTTATTATTTAAAAGCTTGAATCTGACTTTGATATTTATTTTGGATGTTTTTATCTCCAGTCGACGTCAAGAAGAATCGGCCTGTCCTGCGCCAACTGTCAAACCAGCACGACAACTCTGTGGCGCAGAAATGCAGAGGGAGAGCCAGTGTGTAACGCATGTGGCCTCTACACAAAATTACACGGGGTGAGTGGAGGTTTCATTTCACATTTCTTTCTAATTCAATCACAGCAAAAAGAAAAACATTAAATAATCACAGCGTTACAGAAAATTTATAAAACCTTGTGTCCAAAAATGATCCAATCTGCAGGTACCTCGGCCGCTCGCCATGAAGAAAGAGGGAATTCAGACGAGAAAAAGAAAACCCAAGACCATGAATAAAACAAAGGGATCCTCTGGTGAGTGTCTGCATATTTATTGTTTCTCTGCCTGTAAATACATATTATCAACACAATGCTTTTCACAAAAAGCGGATCTTAATAACAGGCTTTATGTTTTATAGGAAATAACAACTCAATCTCTATGACTCCCACATCCACCTCCTCATCCAATTCTGAAGACTGCTCAAAAAACAGCTCTCCCTCCGGACAGGTGTCAGGGGTAAGACTTTTATTTATTCTTGTCTAATTTATGAATTCAAATTATTCTTTTTTTTATAAGAGTCAATTACAATTGGGCATCTGTATCATCTGACAATGAAAAAAAATAATATAACAACGTGCTATGGGACTTGATCATTTGAACATATCATTCTTAAATGAATTTTAAATGTCAAACTTGATGCTTCCTCAGAATGAAACATTGTGTAATGGAATCATTGCGGCCTCTGATTCAAATGGTCATGCAGCTGACTGAGGCTCTGTGGTGATGAAAAATGTATCACCATAATTTTACAGTAAAATTCACATTTCTTGGTATTTGATGCTATTTTCCGTCATTGGTGTCATGCAAGAAGCATCTCAATAAAAAAGAATGTGTATCATGCACCACAAAAAGCAGCAGATGCTTTTATATAGAAGAACTTGATCTTTTTCAGTCAGACTAATAATGCAGTTTGTATTTGCTCTGTTGCTGCAGGTCAGTTCGTCTGTGCTGTCCAGCTCAGGGGAGGGAACAGGCTCGGCCTCAGCGCTGAAGTACCCGGCACAGGACGGCCTGTACACCAGCGTGGGCTTGACCCAGCCATCAGATGTAGCTTCAGTGCGGGGTGAACCCTGGTGCCCCATGGCTTTAGCTTGAACACCTAAATCTGTTTTTGGGAGGACAGCAATCCCTGGGCCCTTCTGTCTGGATGCTAAGTGTTGTGGAAGTATTCCGGGGGCATTGTTTGTTTCCTTCCTCGCAGCTGATGCAAGAAGAGTCGGACGTTGTGGAAAAGAATCGTGAGACCACTTCAGGTCATGCTGCAAGCTTGAAGATTGGAGTATCTGGGATTTGTTTCCAGATTGGTGTGGGGATCTTGTTGCCTTTAAGAAAAATAAAAACCAAAAGGGAGACTCCAGGCCTATGATCAGGTGGCCTGCTGTGGATGGTTTCTGGACCTGCCGTGCACTCGATATCTCACCCGTCCGTGGCACAGAACCAGACCCAGGTTCATGAAACAAGGCCACCGTGTACATAACGGATTTCCTCTCTGAAGAAAAAAGCTGTTGATTGGATTTCAGTGGTTCATAAAGCGCTGTGCTCTTTTTAAGTACATTTAGATTTTCCTTTTCTTTCCACAACTGGAATCATGCCACAAGTGACAAGACAACTTTAATGAATCAAAAGAAGAAAGAATATTTATAAATCTTCCAATGTTGAAAACATGGCTATGATTGTTAATAAAGATATCGATATAGAGTAGAAGTTAAACCATTCTGATGTCTTCTTTTCCTATTTTTATTTCTTTATAAGTGGTTGTTAGTAGCAGTAGTGTTGAATCTGCACATGTTTTCCACTGAAAGCTCTTACTGTATTTGACTGAAACTTGTTTGGTTTAAACAGGGTATAAATGACTGTGTCATCTAGTGTGTTTGTTTAATTCATTGCAAATATCGACTCCTTCAGACTAATTTTTTGATACCTGTCGGCTGTTGGCTGTAACATGATGGTACTTCTCTAAAAGCAGGGCTTCAAAAACACTATTTCACATGTGAAGAGGTCGGAGGGCTCGCTGGAACAAAGCACACCCAGAATAGCTGTGAGCCAGCTGACATTTATGTTACACGACTGTTGGCTTTGCAACCTGATTCATTATAGACTGTGTAACTTTCACAATGCAAGTATGTACTGTTGCATCATTTTTATACCACAATCAGAGCAATGTGGAGAGTGAGGTCACCTCTGAACAAATTCATGTTACTTTTGATGACTTATTCCACTGAGGATTCAAAGGAATGTAACGACCCAGTAGTTTAACGTGGCGAGATGTTAAATGAGAGAAATAAATAAAGATGCAAAACAGTTCATATCACAGTTTATTATATTTTTTCTTTCAAATTGCGACCCCATTTGAATTCACCGCAGAATGGGTGGCATGCAGAATCCAAAACAATTCGAGAGGTGTGTTTGATTTTACACCCTCTACGTCTCGTCTCTCCAGTTGTGGCGTGGGCGGAGTCTCGAAAAGCCATTACAGGCCCCAAAACAACCACAAGGAGAATTTAAAGATGAAGACAATCTGTTGAGTTAGATATCGTGAGAGGGTTATTTCTGTTTCTATTTCTATTTTAAAACTCACTACATCCAAATAAGGCATGCCATTCACTCTGATGGAGTTTATTTATTTTTCTGAAATATCATGTTTATTCTTTTTTTTATTTTTTTGCTCTATGTTCGTTTTTCCTGAAACATTCTAAGAAATTATTTTTATTTAAATTCAGTCCAATAAATTGTTCTGGTTACCATGTGTTTTAAACAGAGCATCAGTGTATAGTTTTCTATGAGGCGATCACAGCCTTGGTTTAACAGAAACTTTTCAATCTTAAGGTTTGTCAGATCAGCTAATTCAAGGCAAACATTTCCTGGAAAGAGAAAAAAAAATAAAAAGTAAAATTCATGCCTTATTTTCACATTTCAAACATATCTCACCTTAATCTTTGAAAACATTTGGAAACATTCCCAATGTTTTCTTGCTGATTTGCCTCCAAACTCTGCTTCTGTTCCATTGAAGCAAACTTTATTCTTCTTTTTTTAAATTTTACTCGAGTTTTTCTTCCCTAACATTTAGCCTCCGTGGGTCTCAGTGCACGGCCAACTTTCCTGTCTCCTCTTGAACCAGCAGCTCAAAGTACCTGTCACAATGTTTACTGTACTTGAGCGAGAATGGCCTGTGAGTAGCACCACATGAAAAGATTTTTTGAGATCGTGGAGATTTATGTCTCGGCTCAGCGTTATCTGTCTGCTCTTTGACGTATTGATTTAGCCGGGTTTATTAAGTGTGGAGGAATGTGCTGCACTCTGCACAACGGCCACATCCACCCTTCTGACGTGAACACTTGTTGTTGCTTTTGTTTTTGCAGAGGATCAAACTTCTGCATTTAGTTGGAATCAGACAGAGTCTTCAGCGTTACTGGTGCAGCAATGAAAATGTTTGGCATGTTTTCGTAGGTGTTATATAAAACTCAATCTGTGCCCTGAGACCACCAGGCGTTCGGTGCCCGAGCTTCAATAAATGACAAAACCCAGTGTTGGATTCGTAAATGAAAACTAGTGTTCAACTCAAAACAGGAGTAAATATTTATAGGTTTCTAAATTTATGATGAGGTCCCACCTTGGCACTGTCTGACTGGTCTCCATGGTGCAGCGAGGGAGGACACATAAACACAACAGAAATCCTCCCTGCATTCATTCGCTCTCATCTGGACAGATGTTCACAAAGCTGAGGGTCACAACAACCATCACGTGCAGCAGGGATGTACACAAACATTCTGAGGGGCCATTGCTCTAACCTGAAAAAGGCAACAACCCCCATTACCCCTTTTTGCTAGTGTAAGTTAAACCTGTAGTGCAGGTAGGCAAACGTTTCCCAGAAGTAATTTAATCAGGGGTTTGATTTTGCATCGTGAGCCGATTACCAACCGCAATATTCAGACATCAAAAATACAATTTCAGTAAATAAATTCATTATGAGTGGACATTGTGGGGGCGCTGTTGGGTTTCTATATAATTTGTAAGGTCTTGACCTTCTATGTAAAGTGCCTGGAGATTAATGTATATTATGATTTGGCGCTGTGCAAATAAAATTGAATTGAATTGTGTTCATCATGTAAAAAACATTTTTGAAAATACATTAAGCAAATTCAGCGTTTGGACAGTGTCACATTTTAAGCGGCATCGCTTTGCATAATATTCAAAAATCTTTTGTGACTGGATGATATTGATATCATGTTTTAATTTGGTCAAACTCTAGCAGCTATTGGGTTTCTCATATTAATGCAGCCACAGTGATAATAAAACCTTTTTTACTGCAGAGGAGCAGCTCGGTCAAAGAGCGTAAATGAGCAGTTACAAGCAGTTTCAGCCTCAAGCTGTGCACGGCCATGACAAAGAGATTCAAGCCACAAGGCGACACTAATAATCTGTGAGGGTGATAGAGATGCAGCCATGGAACAGAAAAGGGATTCTGATCCCACATAAACTGGAGAAGTTTGGAAGAGCAGATAGGAGACAGAGACAGACGCAGACAGTCAGAGAGGGAGAAAGATCTTGATGGCAGTGCAGGGTTGAAAGTCCTCCCAAAGTAAACAGCACAGGCTAACCTAACAGCAGCAGCAGACTCCAGGGCCCAGGGCTGTTTGACCACGGGGCCGCGGCGCAGTATGGCCCAGTGGCTCCCTCAGGAGATGCCTGTTGATCTTTCCATGCTGCCTTTCAAAGGAGAGCACCGCCGGCCCTGCCTCCGGAAGAGATGCCATCTCTGACTCAGCCCTTTTGGGTTTCCTCGACAGACGCGGGGGCACATTCTGGGAGAAAAAAAATGTTGTAAACACGATATTGCTGTGCGGCTTTTAGATTTGGAGTCTCATCTGATGGAAAGATTGTTTGTGAATATAAACCATTAATTGTTCTGGAATATGATTCGCTCACTTCGTCCGATTCATAGAAAGCTAAACTGCTCACAAAGCTGTCAGCTTTAGTAAACACAGCCACAAGTGTATAGGAAAGAATAAAGGCGCCTCCACCTCCACCCTTGTCAAACTCTTGGAGTGTTACTCACAGGAAGTTTGTTACACACAGGGGAAACATTGAGTTTGAAAATAATGAGTAATGATAAGAAACTCAACCCTTCCTCTTCTCTAATAATTAAACATGAGAACTGTTGTTAAAAACTAGGTGACAGAGAGACGGCTCCACGCAATGCATGAGATGACATCATCAAGTGAGTCTTACTTATTACACAAACAGTGGGAGTGTGTTTGAGGGAACGGCACTTCTCGTGAAGAAGAGTGAAAATGTCAGGGTGAGCCAGAATATCACTTGGCCTGACTCTGAGTGTACGTGAGTGTTGCTTACGTGTGTGTGTGTGTGTGTGTTGTAAAGATTTTCCAGGAAGTAGTCAGCTCTGACGGTTAATGGGGAAGGAAATATTGAACACTGGAAGTGCAGGAAAAGACGAAAGCAAAACTCGACGAAAAAGGAAATAAGTGACAACCCTTTAACCTGAGAGCTGCTCCAGTTCTACCTGGGAGAAACTCCAAATGTTGTCGAATATTTTAAACTCTCTTTCTGAAATTAAAGAAGTTACACAATTGATTTGTCATTACTCAATTCAGTTACAACACACAGACAGTATGACAGCATTTATGCCTCACTTTTTAAATTCCAAATTGTGATTATTAATTTAATATCTGAATAAAAAAGGCCAAACGTATCACAATGATAATATCTCATTTATATATGTTTCTTTGTCAGGGTGATAAAATTATTTATTTTTAGTTATGGATTAATCAAATATGGACGTTCCTTCTATTCTGTCTCACCCATTAAAAGTTTCTCACTGGATCAATCAGAAAATGTAAAATATCATCATGTTCAGTATATTTATAAAACCATATGAAATAATATGTGATATGAGAGATGATTTTAACCATATTTGTTAATGTGAAACAATCAGAAGGAGCCAAACAACATGTCAGTGCGTTGTTGTGTCAAACGCCTGGTTATGCCACTGACATCGATGTGGCTCAGGAGGTAGAGCGGGTCGTCCATTAACCAGTCCTGAACCCCAAATTGGCCCTGATGAATGTAGTGGCATTGTGTGAATAATGTAATAAAAGTGCTGTGTGTAGAAACGCTGTGGGAATGATTGTAAAAAAAGGCTTTTCCCATTTTGTGTTTGTCCATATTGTTGTTCCCCTCTGAAGGTGCGAGCTGCTGGGAACGTTCTGCAGGGAACAGTGAGCCAAACGTGCACTTACACAAGTTCCTGTGTTAATCAGCTGGTGACAGAGAGTTGCAAAAAATGGATTCATTAATATTGTACAGAGACATGTGAGCTGAGGTACAGCTGTGTTACAGAACGTTTCAAAAGATACCTGCAAATTATCATTGCACCAAAAATGGCTGACACTGTGGCCATGAAGCCGCATCTCGCTACCTCTCTGCAGCTCTTCAGTAAACTCCCCCTCAACTGTAGAAACTGTATTTGCAGGATGAAGGTAAAGTATCTGTGAGCGGTTCAGAACAATTTGACTATCAAATCAACTTCCAGTTCCACACAATGCGTCGCTGCTTTTGTCAGGTGACCGTTCTGTTTCTCTCTAATAGGAAAAGTTAGCTGCAGCCCCTCTGTCTGAAGGAGTCAGAGCTTTGAAACTCAGCCACTAAATCATGTAACTCGTGTAAGTATTTTCTGCTGCCGCCATCCAAGTAGTATGCTGAGATTCCTGTGAGTTCA
This sequence comes from Paralichthys olivaceus, assembly GCF_024713975.1. NCBI lineage: Eukaryota > Metazoa > Chordata > Actinopteri > Pleuronectiformes > Paralichthyidae > Paralichthys > Paralichthys olivaceus. Next base: position 7,439,611 of record NC_091108.1, on the reverse strand, counting down.
ATATAAGGTTACAGCTATCTCTCCTCTCCTCTACCCGCCCGGCAGTCAGCCTTGCGTCCAAGGCGTTTTGAATTAAGCTCATCGCGCTCTCGTATGGGAACCCGAGCTCGTCGCCAAATGCAATACTTCCCGGAGAATTTCTGTCTGAAGTGCGGCCTTCAAAAACAAAACACGGTGAAATCACAGCAGGCCTGTTTTAATCAATTAAACATGTGTCAACAAGCAACATGCTAATCATCGTCTCGACAGGGAGAGCGCATTCTCTCCTGGTGATGCATGGTCAGGAGTCGATCATGATTGTGAGAGGACGCACAGACAAAACCGAACCCTAACCCAGAGCGGGTCCAGTTTCACTTTTTAGACAGATGAGAAATTTACTGCGTTGATTACACTTCGTGAAAATAAGTGGCATAAATCTTTCCAGATCTGCCGAGGCTTTTCACTGCCACTATCTTTATTGCGCAGGTCTGGTGTGAAACAGACAAAACAGTGAAGTGAGTCAGAGACGGGTGATTTCCATGCTCGATCGTGCGCAGCATGTTTGTGTTTTTGTTTCTGTGTTTGACTTGGATGAGGCGGGAGAAGGAAGCCGTTCCCTCCCAACCAGGCATCAGACTCTCCAGCCTACCAGAGAATCTTACATGGAGCCGTTGCCTTAGTCATGCGGGTCAACCGAGGGGGGATATAAATTTGGACAGGATTTTACCAGCCCCTCCTACCCAGAATGCAATACTGCTTCTCAGACTTCTGCACCCACACTCTCTCAGAAACGAGGTATGCTTGTGTAAACACCATTTGGCTCAGTGAAGTCTTGAAGCGTAATAAATTTTCATCTAGAACTCGAGATAGCAGCAGAGCCTCGTAGTGAGGACGGGGGATGAACTGCGGGATGCGGCGGCCTGACGGAGGAGACCAGCGAGGCTCCTGACTCGTCTGATTGGGCGGCTCTCCGCTGTGACCTTTGACAAGTGCTCCTGATAACCAAATGAGCGTCTCAGGCAAATAACAGGCTGTCAGGCTCTGAAACAGAAGATACAGCCGGCCATTCAAATCTCAATTAAACTTTTATGTTGAACAAAAATACTAGACTACCTCAAGACCTTGGCTCTGAGTTTACAATGTGTGCAATAATGATGAGGAAACTATGTGATGAAAGATTTGGATTCTTTTTTTAGTTCATTCTAATCACACTGGCGTTTGTAAGTAAGTTTGGTTTGAATTGGTTATTTGATGCTTTAAAGATGGGTTGAAAAGTCAAATAAAGCTTGTTGATGCCTGAAAGTTTTGAAATGACATTCCAGTTTGGGTCGGATATCTATTTGAGTTTTCATGCTGCACGTGTATGAGCCCAGTGGCTCCAAATGACAGCACTGGTATCCGAAATATTTTGGGTTTGTGTTTTGTGCAGTGGAAGGAAATGGAACGCACTGTCCATATTTATTTTTATTTGCGGTCTGAACCCTTGTGTTTGAATCCATGTTGTACTTATTTTACTTATGTTCCTGAAAATTCTCTGCAGTTGTTGGTGTGACTTCACTGTCATCATCAGAACTGATGGCTACAAAAATAACGCCCAGGTTGTAACATGCTGCAGTTTTTCCTTCTTGTAACGTCAGAATCACAGTCTGAGTCTGAACCCAGTGACTGAGCACAACAACAGAGCTGCTTCCTTGTGCTCCCCTGACCAGGCAGACCCTTTGGCTGAGGCGTCCAATTAATTATAGACATGACTTTAAAACTTCCTGTTTTTCCCCCTTTAATTAAGCCAATCTGCCCCGCTGCTCTGAAGAGAGGAAATACCTCAAAATAGTTCCCGATTTCAGCACATTCAATTACTCCGTGCCCAGGAAAGATTGCATCAGGCGTGTTAACGCACAGATCAACAGTGTTTGATCACAGGGAAATGATGTCTGTCATTTCTTCCTGCTTCGCCCCCGAATAATGTGGGAATTGCGAGGAGAGTCGGTGCCTGAGATGGGCACCGCGCGCGCAAGAATTAGCAACTACGTGCCCCGAGTCAGGCCAATCCAGCATCAATCTCTGTCTGACATGTTTATTATTACACTCATGTGGTCACTTATTCTGAGGAGGGAAAAAGAAAAAAAATCCCTGATTTATGCGTCCACTGTTACCCTTTCCTGTCCTCATTTGTGAAAACAAAATTCCAGTGAATTTGCAGTTATGAGGTCAAGCTTTCACTTACACTGCAAAACTCAACTGGCCGGCCTGAGAGCGCACATTGTGCTAGTTGGTAAAGCTTTGCTATTGTTAGCAGAGCGAGGGAGTCTGCACACAAAACGTACAAACTGACCTTGACGGCAGACACACTCCATATCTGTCTCTGCCTCTTTTTTTCACTAGATCTACAGCCGCTTTTCAAGAGCACCCAGTCGCCGTTATCACAAACGCTGCACACTTGTTGAATACCTGCCAGTGTTTTTCAGAGGTGCCCTTTTCAACTCTGAACTGAAACTCACCTCCAGGCCCCACCCTCCGTTTCACTAGGAAACAGGAAAAAGGAGAAAGTGAAGACATTACGTGCAATGGGGAGGAATTTATGTGAAGTATTTCTGGAGAAAAACCCGGAGTTACCCTAATTCATGACCAGAGCACAGTGGGAAGTGACAAGTTATTTCAATAGCAGTAACAGGTGAATACCATCTATTGTTCTCTGCTGTGGAATCTCTGTGTCAGCGTATAGTGAGTAATAATGATATTAACAAGCTTTATTTATATAGTACTGAACAAAGAGCTTTTCATATAAATGAAGCAAAAGTAAAACTATTCAAATTCACACACAACTGAAAGAATCAATGTGTGCATATATAACAAGGATATAACAAGGACTGTAAGTATATAAAGCGCTGTGTGTTAAAGTTGACCTGATATAAGATTGAAGTTTTTTTTTTCTTTTTTTTTTTACATTTAATGTATTTTTGGAATATCGGTACTGACAGAGTTGTGGTAATACTGACACAGTTACCTGTCCTTGGCGTGTGACTGAGCAACAGCTTTTAAACAATTAGTCCAATAGATAAACAACCATGTGGCTTTTATCAACCCATCTAAACACAAATTACATGGACGTGTGAAGTTGAATGAGTTTGTTCCCTCTGCCAAGGAGGTTATATCTTTATCAGCGTTTGTTTGATTGTCCGTTACTTGGCAAGATTATGCAAAAGCTACTGGATGGATGAAACCTGGTGGAAGGATGTGGTAGAAATATAGAACCAATTTCATTGAGATTGGTCATTTTCACAACATTTTAATTGATTTCTCAGAGAAAAATTCATGGATCTTGATGAAAAACATCCCTACTGATTTCCAGTGCAGTTTACAATGAGACATGACTCAGTAAACGCCACACAGCAAGAAGGTTCTGTGTCCGAACCTCAGTTCATGTTTCTGTGGTGTTTGCATGTTCTTCCTGTGTGTGTGTAGTTTTTGCTGGTACCCCCAACCTCCTCCCACAGTCCATAGACATACAGGTTAGGTTGATTTACAACTCTGCACATAGGTGTGAATATCTCTATATATCAGCCCTGTCCAAGGGGAACTCCGCCTCCCGCCCGACTTCAATGGATGGACGACCTCACAAATGAGAGTCCATGTATGTGCTGGAAAAGCAACACATTTCTAATTGTTATACCATACAACATGGATTAAGAAAAGATATCGCAGCTAAAACGTGTTCGTTTCACATTGTTCCTGAAGTGGCTGAATTCCTGTCATTCATCGGAGCCTGAAGAGAATGAAAACACACTTGTTGTAATGTGTTAGTTTAAACAAAAAGGAAACACGCTCTCTGACTTCTGACTTATTTGGCAGGACGAAGAGAATCCTGGCCTTGAATTCAGAATCAGTCCAGGGTTGAGTTACAGTCATTTTACATCAGCTGTCATAATGCATATTTCTGCAGAACGGGACCCGTCACAGCTGTGAAGAGCAACATCTGTGACACCCGCACTGAAGAATGTTTGCATTCATTTCTTACATTAGCTTCCATTCATTGCCATACAAGTAAAACCTGTCAAATGTGTTCCTCTCACAATGTCAACCTTTATATTTTATTCATTCAGCGTTGTTGTTCCAAATTCACACATGTCCGAGGACTGATGTAAAGCGGTGGACTCGTCGTATATGACATCATCAAAGTGGAAACCCGGGCAGGCCAACTCGCTGTCCCTCTGGAGGCCCCTCAATAAACAGGCTGGTTATCACATCACTAACATTTGTTTAACCCCTCTGCAGAAGGTGTTCTGTTGGAGAGCGTGCAGGAAGAGGGAGCTGTTCCGAAACCTCTCCGACTGTCTCGTTACCAGACTTAACTGATGTCCTACGTCCTTTCAAACCCACGTAACAAAGCCCGCGAAGACTCATATATTAAAAATGCAGTATAGACGCAGCCTTTCTGTCTTCTCTCTGCCATAAAGTGTTTCAGACTGCTCTCAAGACGCCCCCCCCTTTTACTCCCTCAAACTCCTCTACTCCCCGTCTCCAGCTTCATCCAATTGCTCCCAAGTTTGGCCGTCTCTCTGGGACAGAGGACTGAAAACATGACTTCAGCAGAGAAGAAAAGGTTGTTGGGTCAAAAAAGAAAAAAAGAAAGGAAGAGAGCATGAAAGGATGAGGGAACGCTCCTATCCTTGGATACCTCGCACCCACCCCAACCCCCTCCTTGACTCCATTCCTTTCCCGTTTGCAGTGAGACGGTGCATGCAGCACTCTCCCACACATCTCCACATCCCAGCGCCAGGACCCTGTGTTTTCTTAATTCATTACTTAAAGGAAAGAAATGTAGCCCATACCAAAATAAATACGGCTCTGCTGGATCAGACCATGTGTCATAGTGCGATAGCTCCTCTGGAAAGGCTGTTGTTTTAACCGGAGGAGGATGGAACATTCTGGCTCTGCAGAGCGTCTGTCACTCTGCTCTCTGTCTTCGTCACACAGCACAAAGCAGCAGCGTGCAGCCTTATCGCATGATTTAGACCTAAATACATTGTTTTAAAGTGGGGCTGGCTGCAGCCGCTGCACTCAGGGGTGAAACCAGATTCGCTCACTGCCACTGTGAGGTTAATGACCCGAGACTGAGCTTTTGGTTTGTATATTTATGTGTTATATATTTAGTGGCATGGCTCTAGGGATGGCACGGTCAGCTTGGTGATCGGTCAGTTGGTCGATCAATCCATCCAAACGAGTATTTCTTAAAAACTATTGGATGGATTGCCATGACATTATATTCAGGGATTCATGGTCTCCTGAGGATGAGGCCTAATGACTTTTTCGATATCCTGACCCCACATCTTGTGCCAGGTTGATAGTCTTGGTTTGTGTGTGTAATTTGATGCAGATCTAAATAAAAACTGGATCCAGTGAATTTAAATGTGGCTTCATAGGGGGACTGTTGGGCCTTGGAGAGACATTCTAGTATTTTATATAATTTGGAGGAGATTTGGGACATTTGTATATTCCGGGATAGTCTTTATGAATATGACACAAACTACTCACACCTTTGTTGATAGGGAATTCAAACTCGAAATCTTAACTCTGAGTTTACTTAAAATTGGCTAAAATGCATTAAGATCAGAACTTGAGAAATTATATTCTATTATTAACAATTTCTTAATGTTTGTTCGAGTGAAACCCAAAGCACTTGTCATTCGGAGACCGTAGGTGTCTCCAACGTTCACTTCGGGTGAGGTCTGTTACACGGCCAATTGAATGCTCTGTCAAGCAGAACCTTCCTGTGACCCTAACACACACACACACACACACACACACACACACACACACACACACACACACACACACACACACACACACACACACACACACACACATGCACGCACACAAACATTTACTGCTCTGGCACAGTCAAGCACAATCCTTTGCTAGAACATCAATAGTTTGTTTATAATTAGCCCTGGCACCTCTTGACTACTTAGAGAGAGTGATTGTTTTTGAAAATGGCCCCTGGGGTCCTGTTGACTGATTGGCCTGAGGTGGTTAAGGAGGGGGGAGGGAGAGGGGGGGTGTTGAGGGTCTGCAGTTGCAGTGCGGGGTCTGTTGCTGGCCCACAGTTGTAAGCTGCATTCCTCTCAAGCTGCTCTGGACCCTGGTCTGACAGCCACTCTGATAATATCCCAGTCAGATAGAGTCGCAGGGCCGGCGTGTCTGAGCCCTGTTCTGAATCACTCAATTAGAGCAGCAGCAGCAGGAGGAGGAGGAGGAGGAGGAGGAGGAAGAGGAGGAGGAGGAAGATCTGAAATCTCTTTGTTCTCATACTAGCAACACAGAGTCATACACAAACACCGTGAGGTCAATTAATAGCGGCAGTGTTTATGCAGAGAGATGCAAGGTGTAAATACAGTTTGTGTGGTCTTGTGTCGGATTTTGCGTTGGTGGGAAGAGATGTGCATGTGTGTGTGTGTGTGTGTGTGTGTGTGTGTGTGTGTGTGTGTGTGTGTGTGTGTGTGTGTGTGTGTGTGTGTGTGTGTGTTTGTGCTGAGTCTCCTGCTGTTTATACAGAGTAACATCACCTCCTCACTTCACCGCACATTGGTGCCAACACCTGCCTCAGTGAACTATTACCCAAATATGAAATTAAAAAATACCTGCGTGACAGGAAAAGATTGAAAAGATGCTGTTTACTGTGGAACCTTATTCATTCAAGTGATTCTATAAGGTTTTTAAACATTCCATCAACACATTATAATGAAATTTGTCAGAAAATGAAGCCATAACAATATTTATCAATAAATGTCTCAGTTATGTTCAAATTTCTTAGCTGGTTATGGTGCTAAGAAACAAATTCAATCAAAATATCAGTTCCAAACAAGCCCAGACGGTTTAACCAGATTAACTTCACCCTTAGATAATCTGGTATTTTAGGAGCATTTATTTTTAGTTGAATGCACCTGAAATATCAGTTATAATAGCATAAAAACTGTGCTATGTGGTTATAGTAAGTATTGTGGGGCTATTTAAAACTGTCTTATGTAGATTTATTTTTCTATTTCAATACAAACAGTAAATTCACTGAATGAATAAACGTGAAATCAATATAGTAGGAACAAGTTTACCTGTCTTTAATTTCTCCGAGAGGTATTTATGTGTGTTTCTTTGTTATTGAAATACTATGTAAGTGTCATCATGTGCTTGTGTTTTATGCATCTGCAGCTTTATTTCCTTCAGTCTTTGGCTGTTAAAGTTATCTTCAGTTGCTGAAGCACAGAACTCTCTTGACCACTGTAAAAAAGTCCCAAGTTGTATTAAGTTGTAATTGTAAATTATATGAAGATTTCTATAGAGACGTGAAACTGAAAGAAGGAGGTAATTTAGGACAATTTGAAGAGATACCTGAGTTAAGAATAAACAACAAACTAGAATGGCACAAGAACTGATAACTCTCCCAAGGCCTTAAATTCAGTCCAATCAATTTGCACCAAATTTCACACACTCAGATATCAGTGTGAGTGTGCCGAGTTTTTTTCAACATTGATGCATTATCGAAATTTGAGAGAAAAACACCCATTCTCGAAAGTGTGAAAATATTTTCCTGGATTGGCTCCTTTGTCAGGTTCCATGCCAAAAATTGTGTGATTTATTTCTCGGTTCCTGTCCCATCCTTCCACCAAAACCCGTTGCAATGCTTTCTGAATTTTTGGCGTCAACCTCCCAGGAAAAAAATGAACAGAGGTGAAAATGTGCAGGAGAGCTATGGGAGCAAAAGCCTGTTAAGTGTCTGTTTCATTAGTCTGTGCATTCTTGTATTGTTGACATCACAGGCAACTCAAATGGACACAGGATGGAGTTTACACGCTTTCCGTACATGTGTATAACTGTCTTTAAGTGGAGACTTTCTTTTTTCTTGCCTGTTAGACAAATACGTTCCAGGAACAGCGTCTCCGACTCGCAGCCAAACCTGTGATGAATATGTTTTGTCCACTTCATCGCATAATGAGACGTGGCAGTTTGCGCTGGCTCATTTGTCATTGGGCACATTGGGACTATTTGGTTTTAAAGGGCAACGGTTGAATTTCAACTGAGGCGAAAGAGGTTGCAAAGTAAAAACTCCAACCATCTTTTTTTTCTGCTTTTTTTTCTAGATTGGAGCGGCTGCTCCGTGCGCCTGCGACCGACCCCTCACCTCCGGCTGACCCCGTTACCTGCAGACACCCTGTGTGACGGCCCTTTGATGTGCTGTTTGCTCTCCTGTACAGTAGGGGTTAATCACACACCTTGAGAGAGCAGCCAGGAATTCCATACAATGGCCTCGCTGGCCTGTGTTGTCTGAGGGCTGAAGGAGGGATTAGGGATTAAAAGGCAGCGAGTGTGCGAGGTAAACAGCAGAGAACAATATTTTACCTGCTCCACGTTTAGTCAGCGGATGTTGTTGTCAGTCGACTCTCTTTCTACTGAAAGGCCGCAGCCTGCCAGTACCATGTGCCATCACTTTGTTCTCTCACTGGTCTCACTTTTGACCTGGAATCTCCTCCAGTAACAAATAAAGTAAAGAGAAAATAGAGGCTCTGCAGAGAAAGAATTAAGAATATACACAGCCTATAGTCTGTTTCATTGTTGGCATCATAAGGAATTAGTGTAGAAACCACAAGTACCATTATTGTCTCATATGTAAGTTTTGCTAGCTAAAGGCGGAACGATGGGAACTTTCAGGTGTGGTACCTTGTATTCAATAATATCAATAATAAGGGAATGGAGGTTTTAATACAAATGTAGTATTTGTATCATTTGCATGTGAGGCTGGAGGCTCAGATAAGGAAGTTTTCAGCAAGGGGTGTTGATCAAACATGAAGAGACAGAGCTTCTTTTAGTTTATTAGAGGATGGGGGTGTTTTATTTTTCTTAATTCACACACACAGGTGATATATAGGACAGTGACTGGTTGTTATATTAACTTATCCACTGTCTCTAATAACTGTTTCTCAATAGTCTCATTCATTCAACTTCCAGGTTTCCTTCACTTACTAGTTTCTTCACGAAAACACCTCTTTCACTCCCTCTTTCTTTCTCTCTGTCTTGTTTGTGTCTGATGACTGTTAATTAACAATTACAATTTAAAAAATGTATTAAATATTAATAAATCAAATCAACCAAATAGTCGAGGCTCTCACTTTAATGGAAGCAAACAAGCCCCGTCTGTTTAGTTTAATCTGGTTTTATTATGGTTTGGGTTTTAGACATTTGGAGATACTTGTGTCTTACCTCTGTTGACACCGTACTTGTAACCACACAGTACTGTTAGAGGGTTGCTTAGCAGGGTTTGGCTGATATACAGCAACAACTGCAGCTTCCTATTTATCTCCTAAATTTAGAAAAACGTCAAAAAAAATTATTAATCTGCTGTGTAATTATAATTAAGTCCTGAATTCAGAAAAACAGAGCAGATTTTTTTTCTTAAGTGAATACAATATGCTTCCATAGATTAGGTTTGTGCTGCAGCCACCGAGTTGTACTGCTTTACAGTTTCGTATGTTTTTAAGGTCGTCGGCCATTTGTAGGATTCTTTTATCCTAATCAAATGAAACTGTGTTTCAGTGCAATGTAGCACAGCTCAACCTTAACCACAGTAAATATCTGTCACACTAATGTTCCTCTCTCAGTCTCAGCAGAGCTTTGGGGGGGGAAATAACTTCAACATCATTGATCTTCTAATCTGGGAAGTGACCCAACATTTCTGTAATATTCATTCAATCTCTTTGTTTTGCTGCAAAGACTCGATTCTGCTGAAAGACAAACTTTTCAGAAGAGAAAACATATTCCCAGGACCAATGAGCGCCGTGCGTTAATGGTAACAAGACACCCCCCCCAAGAACATGGTCATTCACATGCTAATTGAACCTGAAGCGCGTGAGTTATGGCGTAGCGATTTCTCATAAAGACCACCATTCATTTTTGTGACAGCAGAAAACAAACCCAAAGAACGGTAGATGTCTCACGGGAAGATCTCTGCAACACAGAGAATGTAGAACCTCAAAGAATGGCTGATGAAAGAAAGTTCAGAGTGCCCTCCTTGATGCACGTGGAAAAAAAACTGAGCCATACAAAGCCGCTGATCTTCTCATGGAGACTCTTACACCCGGGTGGTTGACTAGCACAAAGCTAATTTGCTATGTGATGCCATTTAGCTATATGGTGAAAACTGAAGGCGCTACATCTACCCAGAGCCCCTTAGACCCCAACCCCTTAACATTGCGGAGTGGACCAGGAGGAACTTTGCCAAAACACAAGCACTTTCTCCAGATCGACAGGGATGGGATTGATTGGTTAAGCACGCCCACGACCTTGGCAGCATACGGGATCAGTAACAAAAACAAGAAGTATACTGATGTTAAAGCCACACTCAGGTGTTCGACACTAGCAGCGAACATTATAATTTTAGGGAGAATCATTTTACCTTTCAATGCAGCAGGAGGAAGTGATTCACCAATAAATGCAGCTTTTTTTTTGGCACACAGATGAAACGTTGATGTATATGTTTCCTTTTACACTCGTGTGTATGAACTGTATGTATGTTGTCATTTCCTGCCTTGAAAATCCCTTCGGAGTTTTCTAAAGCTGCTTTGGATAAGACGACACATAATTTCTGTGTTTTGAGATGGTGACTGTCTCAGGTTACATGAACCCAGAGTTATAAATTCTTACAGTGACAACTCAGGACACTCTTGACCAATAGCAGCTCTATGTTTGTCACGACTTACGAAAGTAACTGCATGGGAGGGAGGGGCCAGGAACAGCTTTCACTGTTCCACCTCACAGCAACAACAATGAATCTTTACAAATGTAAACACGGGTTTATGAATCAATCGTTGGTGAACTTTACACCCTGGCTTGCTGGATGTTACCAGTTGGTGGGAGGCAGTTCAGTTTGAATCATTAAAACATGCAGCCAGATATTCAGAAAAACTGGGAGGCTGTTTCTTCAAGTCAGTGTGAAGTGTTGCACAAATCTTCGAGCCCCGCTGAGAAATTAGGTTTTAGATTACAGCTCGATTTGTAGGAAGGGACTTTAGAGCAGCTAATTTTATTATTTGTATGTGAGGTTAATATTTATTTCTTTTGTCAGTTATCACCATATAAAGTCAAGGACCATGTTGTGTTTTCTGGATGACTTGAAGTAACATTTAGGGCAATACAGTTATTCCCTTTCTTTTCTGGATTTACATGAGGAGATTAACGCAACTTTCAATTTCAATTTGTTCATTCCATAGACTGCAAATAAAGATGGACGATGCTTCTCCACTTCCTTCCAAAAATGAAGCCAAAACCACTTTCACTAATAAATTACAAGTATATCCCATAATGCTATGTGGGTTAAAGCAGATTCTGCAGATCTTATGTTGAGTTAAGCTAACTAGCTTCTGGCCGTTTCATATTGACTGATATATTGACAGTGGCATCAATCTTCTCATCTAACTGGCAAGAAAGGAAAATTAGTATTTTCCCATAATGTTTACTTCAAGCAACAAGAAGAGGAGTAAGTGCAGAGACATGAAGCCTCTGGTTTCAAAGGGGATTTCTGATGAGATTTCTTAGCGGAGGTGTCAGTAGGAGTCAGATGTTGCCTGTGAACGGATCTGGTTGCTCTTTGCACAACGTCTCCATCCCTCCCTCCCTCTGGAATCTGATGACAAACTAGGTTTAACCTCCCAGCTATGAGGAGCTGGGATCAGCTTCTTATTGCTCTGTGCGGAGGAGTTGCTTGTCTGGTGAGAGATGGATGCTGGTTGTAGGTTATGATTCAGGACAGAAGGAGGTATGTGTTGCTCCAGCGCATGGTGGTTGGAGCACCTTTAGTCATCCTAACAGATGGGGACAATATAAAAGACTGATTTTAAGTTAAACCTGTTTTTTTTGTTCACTTGGCAGCAGCAGAAGAGATTGTAAACAAACACTGACATGTAGCGAACATCCTCTTCCTCACAAAACTACAAGAGGCAGTAAGACAATTAGACAGTGAGACCAGCTTTAAGGGAGCACACCAGTGCATTTGTAAGTTTTGGTTGCTTAAAGTGGAATTCCAGTATTTTTAAACCTGGGCCCTATGTTATTAAATGGTACTTACAAAAACTTGGAATCGGAATCAGTCCAGTAAATCACTTCTGCTGGCAGCTGCAACACGAAGGCAGTGACTACAATGTAATCTCATGGGGCAACAGCGACAACCCATTAAATGTACAGTCAAATGCTTTTTTCCCCCAAACAATATAGAGTCCAAATTGTTATGAGTTGTTATAAATTGTGTTAATTTACACATTCACATTTAAAAACATATAGTCCAGGTTGAAAAATACCAGAATTCCCCTACAAACCATATATTCTTTCCATGCACAATTTTTTAGCAGACAAGTTTTTTTTGATCGCGATGTTTAATTCATTAATATTTTACATTTTCTTTTCCAAGGTTGTCTCTTCATCATTGCCTGGTTGTGCAGTTTAAGCTCAAAGCTTCAGTGAGTTTCCTCTCAACAATAATACAAGTTGAATCTGGACTTGTGACTGAAAAATCAAGCACATTCAAGAATTTCCTCGATCGATTTTGAAAATAGAAAATCAAAAAGAATGAATATGATGATTAATTAGATTCAAAATTCAGAACACAATGCAGACTGCAAAAGGTTCTAAGGTAATTTGGTTTAAATAGGCTAAAACATACAAAACCTGTTATGGGCCTTTAAAAAAGCTCCATACATGATCTGTGTTTACACAGATCTGGTCACTGGTTTGTTGGAGAGACCTAAATGACGCTGTCCAGTGCAAACTGGTTTAAATATAGTCTGAGCCTCAGATAAAAAAAACAGTGAAAGCTCACTTATCTGCACTTCAAAGCAGCTAAATTATCAATACTTCCCTGTGGCATTTTAAGTTGTGCCAGTTCTTTCATCTAGTGGTCCTTGAGGGCCCAGCACTTAAACAGTCAGGAAGTCATTGGTACTGCTTGGCATTCTGGGATGTTGGAGGACCGGCAAAGCGCTGCGCGATGCACAGAAACAATCCTTCTGGTTGTAGCTTATATTCAGCGAGACACTGTGTCGGTACTTTATGATCAAGTGGTGTGTCTTTGTCAGAGGTACATTTCCTCTCAGCGTCGCTGATCCCCTGAATTAATGGCTTTCGACAAGATGAAATCCTGTTGTATATTATCCCCGGCCGGGGGAAAAGCTCTGACTATGAAATGTAAGCATCTTTCTCTTGTAGTCACCGCTCAATGCCTCCAGCTACGCTCTCACATGACAAATCATCCACATTTCCAGTCTAGGTGTTTCCTCCGAATCCAATTCACGGACAAAAGAAAGTAAAAAGTGCTGATGTAGCATGAGAGATGATGTTTTCATAAGTGTTTCAGCGTCTCTGTCACACAGCCTTCCACAAAGAGCTATCCATTATCTTTCCATGGGACAGGGGAAGTTATCTTGGGGACCCATTGTGTGCTTGGTGGAGTTTTGACTGTGTGTGTGTGTGTGTGTGTGTGTGCTTGTGTGTTAGTGGCACCTCCATGGCGCATACAGGAGGTGTCGAGGAGCCCACGGCTGGAGCCTCGGATCCCAGAGGAAAGTCTTGGCTCCAGGGGGCCTGTCCTCACCTCTGGCCCCTGCTGGGCTGCTGGGGAAGCCACGCATGGAGACAGTAGGATGGGGAGGGGGGGCAGCGTGGAAGCAAATGAGCAGAGGAGGTGCTGGGCCGGCTCTTGCCCTCTCACTGACAGGATCTGGTCAATGTCCTGCCGCGTAGGGTCGCGGCCCAGCTTACGCACACAAACTTATCTCCAGTGCATCTGCCGGGCCGCCTGCGCAGTCAGGCTGTCTCCACTGCGGGCCACGAGCGTTTTCCTGCTGGGGCTGAGAGGAGGATGGTGGGAGGACAGAGGGAGGAAGGGATAAGGGTGGGGGAGATGCAAGGGGGAGAGAGAGAGGAGCATGAGGCAGGGAGGGATGGGAGGGGGCTCAATGTGAAACTGCCCCTGCGGAGGCCTGCCAAGTCACTGAACTATATGGAAAACACAAGCCGCCTCCAGGGTAACAGGACCACTTTTAAATTTCTACAAACAAAAATAGCTCTGATGTCTGGCTGCGACCTCTCTGTTCTCCAGCCCTCATCGCTCTCTGAGTGTCTGTCACGTTCAAATTCCCACACGAAGACTAAGCTCATGTTCAAACCTAAACAAACCTCGAGAACAACTTCATTTACTATTGGTCAGAGAGAAAAAAAGAACACCGAAATTTAATAATTGTGTGGAGCCGAGTGTATTTATCATTCTTTCTCTTCTCTCGGATGGAGATGACCTCTTGGTGACCAATTGTGTGGAGCTCAGTCGAGGTCCCTTTGGTGAGCCATTTCATCATTTACACAGCACCAGTTCCAATTCTCATGACCTAATGCGTTGTAGAATGCCTGAAATCTGCCGCTTGTGTTTTCTCTTCTCTCCCTCAACCCTTTTTCATCAACAGCCGTGAGGATCCATAACAGGAAGAAGTGGTTTTTAGTTCTCAGCTGTAAAGACGAGGTGCCGAGCTTGTTTTTAAATACAGAACTTAAATGTACAGATAAATAAGGCATTATGTGCTTGTTTTACTATTTTAGCCTTTCTTCTTGATACGTGACAGAATAGAAAGAGACAGGAAACAAGAGACAGGAATTGATGAAACTAAATTCCTCAGCAGAAATAAAACTGGGGTCATTGCATGAACATTGTATAGTTTGTAAACCCATTCAAGTCACGAGAGCACCATCATTTTACATGTTTTAAAGTGAAGGCTTTCATTTATTACACCTAGGGCCAAATGTTTGTACCACATATATATATGTAGTGTCAACATGGCAACACTGGATCAACAAAGTTGGGGTAAGAATAGACGATTAGATTAGGCTGTAAATGAGTCACCAGATAAAACCAGATGTAGATTGAAAGTGAGCTGTAATAATCCCTCTCAGTTCACAACTATGACGAGTACACAAGGTCAAAGTTGAAACAGGAAGTTGGTCTGTACAATGTGATGGATATTTACGACAATGTGGAAAACCACTTTAGCATCGGTCTTTGTTTCCTCTTGCAAATACGTGTCCAACACCACAAAGCAATTCTGCAAAATCCCACATTACATGCAAATATTTTAAATCTTTTTAGTTTTAAATGCGCAATTCGAACATTTTTTGAAATTTTCGCTTCTTACAAGATCTGCCCATGGACAATATGAATAGATTGTCATTTTCAGAAATAGACAGATGTTCTTTTGGCATTGAGTTATAGATGTGAAGACTGACACCAGTCCACGGACTGTTTCTATGGATGGAGACATGACAGCTCCTCAAAGTGAAGCCTCAAAATCTTGACCGCCACCTGGTGGCTGGCTACATGTTAGTACTTTGACTCCAATAAATTTCCTTCAAACGCGGTTTCTGACATTTAGGATAGTTCCTATCAAACTGATATACGTGGAAGATCTAATTTTATAGGTTTATAGGTTTGTTTTCAATTACTTATTTGATGCTAACGCTACTGCACAGACTCCCAACAACAGCTCTACCTCCATACCCCATCACTACTTTATGCACTGGCACTGTTTTCTCAATTGTGACACGTAGAATTGATTTAGCACATGTACAAAATTAAAAAAGTCAAACTTTTATGATCATATTTCTTGCCCGTTCAGACACAATGGCTTTTGTGGGTGCAACGTTAGTATTAGGATACCTGGAGTGCAGAGAGAAGACCCAATGTGTCTGTTCTCAAGCCTAAAAAAAAGATATATCATAGCTTGCTTGGATTTAGATGTGGTATTTTACCTATAGGGATAATGTTACACATTTTGGCTGTAAAACTGAGCCTGTAGTAAAGTCCCAAAACCTGCAGTAGATCCTCCAAGTCCAACATGACAGCACACCTGACACCGACACTGTGCACACCTATAAACCCTATACCCACACAACTCCCCTCATCTGCTACTCATTGGGTGCACTGTTAACGCAGGACCTTTAACACAAAGGTAAAACCCAGAGATGGGTGTTTACAAGGCAAAGTTTAGCCATGTGACCTCCAACGCTAAAACAGTTTGACACTGAGTGAAGGAGGAAGGGAGCAGCAGGGCGAGGGCTTGATTACCAGCTCTTCAACCTTTAAACGCTCTCCACGCGAAGACGCAAACATTGCAGTGATATAGTAGAAGCGACAGTTCGGTCAAATTTCATTTCAGATGAAAACCTGCTCGGATTTCACTCTGACTGTATTGTGAGGCAAAAAGGAAGTAATACAAATGAGGAAGAGCTGGAACAATTAGTTCTTCAGTTTTTATAGTTTAGGGAACTTTTTTTTAGCCTCAATATGTATTTAGAAAAAGAGGGAGAGAAATAAGAAGAAGAGGAGAAGAGAGACGACCTTCTTAATGTACATTATGTTCTGCTTTGGCTGTGATTCACAAGGTTGGCTGTCTAGTGTGTGTGTGTGTGTGTGTGTGTGTGGCGGTGCCAGGCACAGCGTTTCTTCTGGCTCACACACTGTTGACCCTGCCCTGTACTCTCCTCCTACTATGGGCGAGGCTTGGTGGTGCAGCACGTAGCAACACTGTGCTAATACTGATATGTGCCTACACAGAGAGGCGTGTATGCTCGTAAGCCAACACACACACACACACACACACACACACACACACACACACACACACACACACACACACACACACACACACACACACACACACACACACACACACACACACACACACACACACACACACACACACACACACACACACACACAGGGAGTTAAAACTGGGATATTAATCCATTTCATAAACTGCGATGTTCAGAATTTGCAAAAATTAACTCTGGTTACGAATGTTTATTTCTTTCATCGTGCTCACAGTTATCTATGAACCTGATAATGGGAGAATGCTGCCAATCAAAACAGTGTAGTAGTTTTATTAATAATGAGGTGTAAGAAGATAGCACAGGTCACATTTGTTTCTATTTTACAATTGTTATGGACTGACTGCTTTATAAAAAAGAATTCAAATAAATCCTTTTCTTCTAGTCCTCCATGAACATCACCCAACACTCTCCACCACTGATTTTATAAGTGGAGCAAATATTCCCATGTGAAATGAACTGCAAAATATGTGCAAAGTGCATTCCTGCAAACGTGTGTTGTTCGGACTTTGTAGCTCGTTCAAAACCTCCACTTCATCCCGGTTGCAGAGCAGCGCCTGATTGTATCTCGCTACCAGTCCACTTTGTCTCTCACCCACTCAATTCCAAATGAATATAAATGAGTGTTTTCATTGTGAGACAGAACGAAAACAGTAAAGTATGTTACCAAAAACACTGGCTAATACTTTAGAAGGAGCAGAGCAGTCGACAAGGAAAACAAAAGTAGGAAATTCTTGCAAAAAAAAAAAAGTGAAATTGTTTTCCGTGTCTGCGTTTTACTGCAGACGAGCTGATGGAGAAAGAAAAGATGAGGAAGAGTCAGAAGCATTTACTGAAATATGAGACATGAGTGTCCACGTTGCATTAGATGTTAATTATCCAGAGCATCTTACAGCAGTGAAACAGTCCCACATTCCTGCACTAAAAACATTGCAAAGTGACTAATAGCAGTGAGAGCAAAGGTCAAAGCAACAGGAACAAGTCACTGGATGTGACAAAAATTTGTAAAAAAGGAGGAAAAGCAGCTGAAATTTTCATGAACAGGATTAACTTAACTTCCCAGCTTAATGAATATGAAAAAATAACTGACCTAATCTGATGCCGTCATTACTGTGGAATCCTGAGAGATGCCAGGAACATGTCAGAAATATAAAGGAGGTTTTGAATCACGTTAACCCTGCCTGCCTCACGGTCGCACAGAAACTATGTGCTAATGTGTTCGTATCTACCACAAAATCACATAAATGGATTCTTTATCAATCGCGATGTGAGTATCGGCGATAGTGTTTTCATTAAAATGTGCGATTTAACGCAGACGTCTTAAACCCGGAGATGTCTTCTTCTTCTTTTGGGTCTGACTGTGATGTGAAGGTCATCTCAGTGTAAATCTGTTCGTGTGGGACCTGGGCTGACCCCCAGATTTAGCCTTTGTTTAGCAGACGCCTTGGCCCCCTTTAATCTTGTGAGGAGATAAATCCTCTGGTGGACCTGGCCTGCATCAGTTGAAAGTGCTGCCCGGCCCATCTCCATATATCAACGTAATACGGCATGTTTGATGTTGGGGGGCTGCGGCACACGGGTGGGCTCCTTCTCCGCGACCTGCGACGGAGTCATCAATCCCAGGCCACAACCGCAGACCCCCATCACCTCTCCACGCCTCCTGTCCCCTCCCTCCTCCTTCTCCTCCTCTGACCATGTACTCCACCACAACCAGCCCTGCCCTCTTGACCACGGAGCACTTACACTCAGCCTGGATAAGCATGTCTGTCTGTGTCGGGCACAAACAGGCAGGAGTCCGCTGTGGAGGGTTTTTTGACACACAAACACTTCATTCTTCATTCAGTGTAGCTTTAAAGTAATTGTGCAGCATATTGGATAAAAAAAACGTCTCCACGCCAGACCTCTAAGAAATGTTCACCCCTGAAAAATCACACAGTGTCATTTTTACACTTTTTGTGGAGATTAAACAAACAAGATACGGCATCTAAATTAGCGTGTGGGTTAATTTTGTTATCTTTGGGCCAGTCTAGCTTTCCGCCCCTGTTTCCTGTCTTTGTGCCATGCTAAGCTAACATGCTGCTGGCTCCAGCTACATGTTTAATGGACAGACAGGAGAGTGGTATCTCTGAGCAAGAAAGCAATGGTGTGATGTAAGATAGTACATTTGCTTTGCTACTTGAGTATCATTTAACATTTATCATGTATCTGTCAGTAAAAATGCTTTTTTTTTATACTGGCTGTATCTGTGCAAAGAAAACTGAGACTCATGTCACGTTAATATAGTTTGAAGGCTCCTTGACTTGAACCACTCATACTTCGAATAAAATAAAAGATCACAATGTATTGTATGAAGTATTCTTAATTATTAAAAGAAGAACATTGTCGCAAAAACCTAATACTCAATTAAAGATAACTGAAAAATCTACTTAAGTTAACAAAGTATTTGTACTTTGTTACCTCCCACCTCTGCTTTTAAGCAGTAACTTTTACTCATGTAAAAACCTTAATGTGGTACTTTTACTTGAGCAAATTTGTGTTTATTTATTTGTACTTTTACGTAAGTAAAGTATTTGAGAAAGCAGGTGTATTTGCCTGTAAATACAGTGCAGATAAATTCCTCCTACTGTTCCTCAGGGATTTGATGAACTGTTGACTCATCATCTCTCTGAACAAGATAAAACACTCTTTCTCCATGATCCTCACTGTTGTGAAAGTGAATAGGGGGCTCACCACAGAGTACATCAGTGGGCTATCTAAATGTCATGTGAAAGCCTGCGCTTAAACCGAGGTGAACTTCAGGGAGCTCTTTAGATTCCTCTGATAAGACCCACGGTCCCATTAAGACGAGCCGTCCCCGCGTGGAGAGCTGAGCCGCCGGCCTCACACACTCCTCCTTATCTTAATCCTTCATCAACACACACCTAATCTGACCACAGCTGCTAATGTTGATAGATTTGATTCTGGACCAGGGAAACAGGGGAGAATTCAGTGTCAAAAATCATGTGATAACGTTTCCATCTCATTATCCTCGAGGTAGATAAGATTAAGTCTGATGTCTCTGCTACAACATCGTCTACTGTACAGTGTGTTAGTGTCGGGGGGGGGGTGCTTGCTTTGGTGGAGCAGGTGCAGAGGCATTTTATAGGTGAGGCTGTGTGTGTGTGTGTGTGTGTGTGTGTGTGTGTGTGTGTGTGTGTGACGTCTGCAGGGTAAAGAGTGTCTCAGCAGGACCAACTAAGGCAAGCAGCGACATTAACACCCCTGAAATAGCTTGCCAGGCATTTTAATTGCTTTACCCTGCAATGTCTCAAAATGCTATTGGTAAAATAAAAGGGAAAAAAAACAAGAGTGAAACATTTCCCAGGCACAGGATCACCGAAAACATTACTGTCTGTCTCCGATGGAGGAGATTGTCTTTTAAGTGCTAAATTCCATGACTCAAAGAGAATAATAAATACCTGGTTGACTACGTTTTATTTCCCTATTGTTGTATCTGATCTTTGCCCTCTTCCTTCCTCGTTCTCTCCTCTCACCTTAATCCCATTTTTTAAACTTCTCCTTTCATTATTAGTGAGAAAATAGCTACAATGCTGCATCCATTAGCCGATTACAATATAGTTGTGGCTGCGCAGGGATAATTTATGATGCATGCTGGCGTGTTTGTCTTTAATCATTGTGAGCGTAGTAGCGGAGTCATGTGCACGAAGCCTCACAATGAGGTGCTGAAGTACTTCATGAGTAGGAAACTTAACACAAACACAGGAAGCTCAGTGTTTCTCACCAAGGCCAGGAGTCTGTGCTGCAGCGCGGGCTGATGGGACGCTCAGATTAACTGGGGCCAGAGAACCTGCAGTTCCTACACTTTATTGTTACCCAGGCAGAAAGGCTAAGCAAAGATCTGTTTTACCCAACACTAAATCTTATATGTATATATATTGTGTAATTCTGTTTTTGAATGTTCCCTCTACAATAGGGACACAACTGAAAGAATTACATTTTTTATTCAGGCCTTTTTTGGGAGCAAAAGTAAATTCAAATCAATATGCTACTATATATAAAAGACTGAAGATGAAAATTGATGGAGTGTCTATATCAGTAACCTTAGAGGATGAGTGATTAAGAATGAGTCAATATCATCGATCATTCTGTCTCGAACAGTGTTAATAGTGTTACAGAAATAATGCAACATAGGGCTTTCAAGGCATTTATACACTTAGCAGTGATATTATGATGTACATCCACCCTGGGGCTTAATAAACAGCAGCTCCTATGGACTCTTTGTGAAGCACAGACCCTCAGTGTTGTGCAGATTTAAGGTCCAACAGAGAACTCTAGTGGTAAGTTAATGTTGTTGTTTCTTCTAAGCACAGCATGTGCCAATTTATTTTTCATAAATACATCTATTTAACTTAATCAAGTTGAATTGAACTTCTTCTATATTGTCTACTTTTTAAGACTCACTCTGGACTAATGATTTTTGGCCAGGTGGATGAGATATTCCTTTTTATCATTTCTATATGATGTTATTCATACAGTTTTAAAGAAAATTATGGATGGATGGATGGATGCATGCATAGATGGATGGGTGGATAGATGGATGCATAGATGGATGGATTGATGGATAGATGGATGGATGGATGGATGCATAGATGGATGGATGGATGGATGGATGAATGGATAGATGGATGGATAGATGGATGGATAGATGGATGGATGGATGGATGGGTTGTTTAACTAGTGTCTCTGCAGGGAATAAAGCTTTATTTCCACAGTGGTAAAGCTGGGAGCTGCTTGGTTAATTGTCTGTAAGGTCATATCATTTGATCAGTGGTGAGTCACAATGTCCGGCTGCTTCAGCATTATTACCTAATCATGTTCCCAGTCTTACAGAGCTCTGTTTAGATTATTATATTTCATTATATTTTGTCCAGTGACAGTGAGAGTGTGTTTATTTCCTGCGTCCACTTTGAAACTGCCATATGTTTTTTCTACTGCACTTGATGGAAACTTGGAAACAACGGGACATAAAAGGGGTCAACACAGGGTTGGCTGAGGCTCTGAAGCTATTTTGTTCCCCGAAAGGCCTCTTAACATTTAAAATCCTGTCATGGCCGGGGGCGTTCAACATCACTTTATTTCAGGATCTGTGAAGGAGGAGTAGAGGACGAGACTTTTTGGGTACTTTTTTCCCATCACTTTTAAAGTCATCAATTGAAGGAATGGACAACACCCCTTTCACAATACTTACATTTTGGAAACATGGATAAGTGTGCACAGCACTTAAACGTAATGGAGTCTCATTCCTCTTCCCCTCCCAGTTGTTCCTCCCCTGGGCTGGTCCCACTGCCCAAAAACCACTAGATGGCATGCGTCATTGGGATGTGGCCAAAAACAGCAGACGCGATGCATGTCACGCAGACAGATGGCGCAATTGCTGCAGAAACGCTGACTCGTGCAATCCAGAAAATGATCTATTTTCTCAAGACAAACAGAGCCAGGCTCCATTCTGTGCGCGGCCATACATCATGGCGCATAAAGCTGCGCCCTGTGCGGTTTGAGGGCGCAGCCGGCAGCTCCTCGGTCAGTGACGTGTGTGATGCAGGAAACTGCTCGGAAAGTTTTGACTCTCCAGCTTTTCTTGTTGAACAGCGCAAATAAAACGCGTTGGGTAAAGATTGTGAAGGTTTAACAGATGCAGTGGCCGCTTTATGTAACGTGTTCCTGCACAGTCACACATGCAGAGGGAAGCTTCAGCAGCCAGGAAAAGGTACAAAAAAAACACACACGTATTCCTCACAGCCCATTGGTCCAAATTTTCCCTGTGCTGCCACAATACTGCACACACGTGACCTCCCTGTTTTCACCCAGTTTAACGCATGTACTTAAAAGACAGGCCACTGTGCCATTCAGCAACACAAGCACGATTCCCACTGCATCCATGTCATCCAGGTAAGACCACTGCTGCTGCTTCTGCTGCGGGGACAAGGATCAGTGGAAGCGGACCATGGCGGCGGCCACGAGCAGCAACACATCCACGCTCCAGATGAAGCACCCCAGCATCGAGCATACGCGGAAACGCATCGACCCGAGGAGGAGACAAGCGGCGCTGTCTTTTCTCAGCAACATTTCTCTGGATGGTCGCCCCGTGCAGGACGATGCAGAGAACCACACCGACGAGGAGAGCTCGCTTGAGCCGAGGACTAGACACAGCCTGGTTTCCCCGGAGCGCTCGGCGTGTGGGGCAGCCGCTGCCCCCGGAGCTGGAGCTGCCGCCGCTGCCGCCGCTGCTGCTGCGGCCGCGGCAGCGACAACAGCCGCCCAGGCGCTCGCGTTCGCAAACCAGGCTCTCCTCTCCAGCAGCCGGACCTCCTTCGGGACGGGTCCCGCAGCTGCCCCGGCGGCGGACGGGGATGGCGACGCTTTCATGTCCTCCTCCTCGGCTTTCAGCTCGCCCTTCTCCGCCGTCCCAACCTCGGCCAGGGGGAGGCTGCAGACCTACACTCAGGGAATCCTTCCTGCCTCCTACTCCAGACAGTCCTCCCAGAACTACTGCCTGGAGGGCGGACAGATAGCCAACTCTGCCATAGAGCTCCAGAGGTCGAGGTAACTCCACTGCCTGGTGTTTGAGGGACATGTAATTATAGTGTGTCTGCTGTTAGGATCATGTTAGAGGTCCAGAGCTGTGGCTGCAGGACTCTGCTGTTAAACTGTGTTTTCATTTTAAGCAAACAAGAAACGTAGCACATGAGCAGTGAGTCCACTTCATGTGTTGACCTGCAAACAAGTGTCTTCATTTGTTTGTGCTCCATATGCATTAGTACAATAAGATTCCACTGAAACACCCTCTACTGTATTATTATTGTTCTGCTGCAGCCATAACGTCATAGCAGCCAGATCATCTATTCTATTATATTTGAGTTAACCAGTAGTATCGCTTATTAATCAGTTAGTTCAAGACTTCATTTACACGTTGCATTTGGATCTTTGGTGGGTTCAGTGCTTGTGATTGTGTTTTTTACAAAAACACTATGGCCTTGATGAATAAATGAATGAATGAATGAATGAACTGAATAGTTTTCTTTCAGATTTCTTCCAGGCAGCTGTTTTTTTGTTTTTTTTAAAAAGGTACTTATCGATTTCCAAGCGTGGCATTCTGCCTGGACACAGCAACAATACACAGCAGGCGGAGAAAGTACAGCTGTGTGTGTGTGTGTGTGTGTGTGTGTGTGTGTGTGTGTGTGTGTGTACTGACTTCATGCAGATGGTTGCAGACTCATGACTCACTGGCGTGTACGAATACTTTGTGTGTAATCACAGGTCCAACAGCTGTGGAGCTGTAACCCAGTTTCCCTGGAGAGGAGACACAGCAGCACACCTCCTCTGCTCCTCTCTGTGTTTCTTGCTCACATGTTCTCATGCTCCACGCCAATTTACTGCACCTCAAATTATTTTTAGTCGTCATTCCATAAGCTGGCACGCACCTGCCACCTCCCTCTTCACCTCTGCGTAACAAACATCCTGTAACTCTACACCCCCTGTTCAAATGCACATACAAAAGGGACTCGCTGCTCCGAGTGAATGTCTTCTATTTGCCCTCTTTGTCCACTTCCCTTCGGATGGGACGAGGAGAGGTTTGAGGGTCTCGCCTCGCAGTGGGACAGCTGTCAGTAGCAGTCGTCTCATGGCTCTCTCACTGTCAGAACCTGCTGTCAAACCCCCTCTGCTGTGTCGCCCATTCAGAGCTCCTCACTCACCCCCAAAATCCTCTCCTCCCTCTGGTGACTCTGCCAGACATCTCTCAGGAAACTGCTTCATGGTGAAACGACTCCGTAAGCATCTAGTTCCCCTTCCTGACCTCGTGGAAATTGCACTGCTTAACGACAACAGCTTCCGAATGTCTAAATCTGTACCTTTTTTTTTAATAGAGAAAGAAGTGCATTGAAGATGTTACATAACATCCAAGGATCCATTAATCATTTTAAATAAGAGACTATTTACAGTAGAGGGAAGGAACAAAATAAAAAACAATGCAGTGCTGTGCAGTACATCTTTAACTGCAGCTTCAGGAATAAATAGAGATTAATTGATACTCACAGGCCCATAATAAAATTCAAACTAACGTATTACACAAATATAAAAGTTAAAGTTTTCATTGTTGTGAGCGCTTCCTGGGGGAAGAACCCATTAAATATCAGTCAATAAAAATCTGAATCAAGCAGATTGTAATATTATTACAGTGGATCTTTTTCAGCCATTTAAGAACAGATACTCATAGTTAAAAAATAAAATGTATTAAATTATAATTACCATGGTTTTCATGTCCTCGTGTCAACCACGTGTAGTAGTCTTCGGCATTAGCGGAGGTTTGTCACTATAGTGCCATTCGAGTTCAGATCAAAATCTCAAATACACAAGAACAAAAACAAGTATTAACAGTCAGTTTTAGATCCTGACAGTTGTCGGTACTCTGTGCTGTCGACACATTTCACTTCAGAACTAAGACAGTATTGAGGTTCAGTGCTCAGCTTTTGTCTGTTTCTACAATGCAGTCCTGTAGTAGGTACAGTATAATGTTGTTAAACCCTAACTACGCCATTTGGAATGTCTTTTGAAGGTCGACCACACAAAAATTAAAATGTCGAGAAGTAAGCAACCTGTTGATAGAGCGTCGCCGTATTCCACTGGCGCAGATAGACAAACGCTCCGCACAGTGCTTGGTTTGTTTTCAGAGGGCAGCTGGTGGAAACGTGTCCAGAGGTCCCTGGCTGGGAGAGGCAGGATGCCCAGGCTCTCTGAGAAGCAGCCTGGCTCCCAGCTCTGTGTTTTCTGTCCTCCACTTCCTCTCTCAGGAGCATCAGAGACACACTCTCCCCTCAGACTTTTTGGCCTTCAGTCTCGCTCCCATACAGGAAGTCGAGGAGCCTCTGATGTGCCGCCAGAACAGATTCTGCGAGGCCAGAATTGCCTTAGACCACATCCTAATCAGAGTCCAGTGCATAAAAATGTTATGTTTTCACATTCAGCTTTCCTTTCCCGCCTCAGCCTTCATCCATCATGATTGTTTGGACATTTTCGGTAATGCTTATGTAGCAATACAATACCTGAGTTTGTGCACCCATACTGCAGCAATACTTTTATTCCCCTCTGCCAAAGAGGTTCATGTTTGTCTGTCTGTTTATTTGTTAGCAGGATTACACAAAAACCACTAAACCGATTTCCATCAAACGTGTTGGGGGTATGGGGAAGTTCGGTGCACATCGGATAAAACCTCAGCTTTCATCCATGATGAATCAGCGTGCCAAGAGCAGTGCTTTAAATATAACATACCTCTTACCATCTGTCTTTGTCTCCCTGAGGCTGAGAGCTATTTTCTTTTCACCATTTCCCCACCAACACATGGCCAAGCCAAGTCTGTGGTTTCCAAAGAAAGTGCAGAATCATGCACATCATAGTATTTTACAAGATTTGTTCCAGCATGAGGCAGCAGAAACTACGACTAGAAAACAAGCAGCATACGCTACTCTCCTGCTCCTGTGGAGTTTTAGTGTGATTGGATCACGTTCCCCAGGAGAAGATGCTGATTGTTGCTCGTTGAGGTCATGGTTGGCATAATCACAGGCCTGTAAGAGAATGCTTTATTTTCCTTCACAGAGTCTCTCTATGTCTGAACCGTCAACAAATGCACAGAAAAGCCACTGTGAGCGTAAAGCTGGACTCACACCAATACATTGGAGGCATCCACTGAAATGCTGCTCATTCACTTTAAATGCATCATGTGTTGCCGAACTGCATTGTGGGTCTGTTGCCACGTTGCTTTCGAAGTTTACTTTTCTGCAGGCAAATCATGTTTCTTGCCTCAGCACTGGTCAGCCTTTCATCAGGTGGTTACGACTGCTTTTGTTTCTTTACTTTCATTTTCGTCCGTTTATTTTTCAAATCTGTGGATAAAACCCAGTTTCCCTCCCGGTGTGTTTGAGGATCAGAGCGGCTCAACAGCTCTGACTCTTTTTTAATCAGCATAATCACATTTCTCGTCGGCCTGGTTTGTATTTGTGTGAAGAAGCCCAGAACATTACATTTATTTCTGTTCTGGGACTCTGGTAAAACGGAGGACTGTGTGCTGTGGTAATCTGCCAACACTGTGTATGTGTGAAGCTGTTTAATCTCTGCATCTAAATAGTCCACCTGAGTTTTATAGCTTTATTACATGAAACCATTGAGCAGGATTATAAATAGTTGTTTTTTAAACATTTTAAATTCACAGAGAATGGTATGATGTTTGCAGTAGAAATAGCTGAGTGTGTAAGATTTAGGTGAAAGGGATCTAAATCTAAATTGTATGCATTGTAGTTTTCTTTACCCCAGAAAAGGCCCTCTATATTTAAATACTTTATATTTACATCGAGGGGACCCTCTCTATGGAGGCTTGCATGTCTTTTTTTACATTAGTCCAGACTGAACAAACTAAAGGCGAGGGGTGTTCATCTGCAACATGCAACTTCAGCACTAGATTCTCCACACTGTACCTTTAATGATGTATTAGTTGCATGTATGTAAACAGCATTAACATCTATTTAAGGTATAGCTACAGCAGGGATTGTATGACAGACACTGAGAGCCACTGATTTATACTGAGGCTTCTTTAGAAGCCTCCTACGGAGCCAAACTTGTAGAAATTGGTTGTTCTCACTCTAGTTGGCCTGAGTTAATGTTTCCATGGTTTGTGCCAGGCTTGGAAAACATCTTTTGCATTAAAAACACATCCTGCTGCTGCTGTTCAGCTGGATTCACGGATCAAAGTTCTCTTAAGCTCAGTTCACTTGCGTCCTCACGAAGTGGAAACATGCCCTTCGGCCAAGTGGTGAATGATTTTTTAAGGAATGTAACGATTCACTGAGAGTCCGACTGGAAAAAGGACATAATGTCACACAGAATGGAAACGGATTGGACAGATATTTTAGTTATTTGAAACTCAGGACAGATTGATGATAAAGTAGAACACTGTTTGCATGAGTTACTGGATAGGTTTGGATTTTACTCAATTCAGTTGTCATTCTGTTTTCAACCCGTGTGTTACTCTGCTGCAGCTCTGCAATAAATCACAAGGGAATTACAAAAAAGAAATACTGTATGAAAAAGACTTCAGAGTAACTTTGGAGGATATCTGCTACATTGGTTAACTCACATACCTGACAGCTCATTTTAGCTTTGGCTGAACTTTAATTTTTTTGTACATGAACTCAGAACTGAAAATGTAGTATTTCACCATATAGTGCACCAGGAAAGGATTGCTTCACTGCCAGAATGGACAGGATGAATGGTTGAAGTTTGAATCAGTTTACATGTTAGCATAGTAATGATTAAATACTTGGACAAATCAAACTTTATTTCTATGAACCTTAATTAATTGTGCAAAACGAAGGAGTAGGGCCAAGTGAGAAGATTTTTACGTTCTCATTCAAAACTGTTACAGTGGTCCATGCTAAGATCTGACAAACCAAAATGAAGTGGTTCACCATCAGAGCAAATTAGAAGCCTTGTTTTCTCAAACCAGCCAATTCATCTCATCTCAGTTTGTCATTGGAGGAGGATGATGATGTAAGACTGACCATAATGATCCTGCTCGTCTGACCTTCAGGCAGAGGTCAGGCCCCTTAATTATGAGCCTCTGAGCTCACGCTAGCACAGATAGTGCTGACGCCAGCTGCACGCTATTGTCTGAATTTTACTATCATGCTCCTTTAGCAGAGCTTGATGTTCTTCCCTCCACTTTATGATCACCAGGGTCATTATATACAGCGCAGAGGGTCAGCCGGAATAATGGCCCTCGGTTTCTCGTCTGCTTCAGCAGTCTGAATCCTCATGTAAACACTTATCTCACCCCATCTCCTCCAGTATACAGAGTTCACTGAGCTTGTGTTGGTTTAAACCCTGGGAGATCCTCAAGGACGGAGTCATCTTTTGTTAATCTGTCCTCATGCTCTGTCGTTTATTAACCAGCCGAGCTCCGCTGTCTCTCTCTTTGGCCCGAGATGCTCAGAGGAGAGGGGTGGGGGTCGGGTTTAAGTGTCATCTGCTTGTCTTTATGCTGCAGGCTCTACGGCATTACAACACATTTTGATTTGTTAAAATAATTAAATGGTGCAACATGATTTACGGTGGTGTGAACAGTCGCTTGTTTTCGCTCTGACTTGGCGCGGCGGAGCCGTAAGAGAGAGCTGTTGTTGAGCACTTGGTGACATACAGACCCTTTTGTGTGTCATGTTTTTGTTATTTCATCACTAATATTGTAATTTCCACTACTTTTATTGTGGCCACTTTGCAAGGCAGACTAAAGAGTTGGATTATGGTGTTATTGTGGTGCTAAATAAGCAATTACCACCTCATTTAGGAACAGCTCAGGCATACTTCACACACACACACATGCTCACACACTTTCTATCACACGCGGTTTGTTTCTGACACTGGCAGCCAATCATATCAAAGCGGTCCAGCAGAATTAGCCTGTTGAGTCGCGCAGCTTAAGTGTGAAATAAAGGCCATCTGTGACTAAATGTGTTACACAAAGTCCTTATAGAGCCAGCTAGCTATCCTCCTAGTAGCTCAGATCCAGGAAAATACTCTGATCTATGCAGGACTGAGGAGCGATCATTGACCACACCGATGCATGGTGGTGTTTACTGATGGACGTCGTAACTTGACTGTCCAGGACTTTTTTTGTGAATCAACCACAGAGCTTAGAGAAAAACGTGATAATTTACCTCCATCGTTTGACCTTCGTACTCACAACACTTCCAGGGCTTATATCAAACATGATTGCACGATCAAGCACCAAAAATATTTCCTTATTTCACTGCACTTTGATATATTTTTAGAATGGGTTAAACAATTTTTATGTCATATTGAACAAACAAACACTTTGGGGGTTTCAAGGGTAAACAGGGTTTAGCCCAGGCGACCACTTCTTCAGACTCAATTAAACAGAAAAAACATAAAATGCCTCCATACTGCTCATGTGGTGTCATCCAGACATTCATATTCAACTCAAAACAAGATCATTTACGCAGTTTTTTAAGCCTAAACATCCGCGGAGCTAGCAGACGTAGCCATACGATGCTGTGCCTGAGGGTTCGTAGGAAGTCAGGGCTTACGGACACTTGGATGACAACAGCACATGAGCAGTATGGACATTTCTTGTTTTTTCAATAGTAATGGATTTGGCTGCAACTTCACCCACCCCTCCATCAGCATAGTGGTGAGTGCATAATGAGTGAATTTTCATTTTTCGGTGAACTGTCCCTTTAAGCCTCCCCATTACTGACTAACTGTTTATCACTGTGAAAGTGTCAGGCGTCCTTGACTCATTTCAGTTTGTCAGTTGTTGTGTAAAGGTAAAGCGCGGTGATACCTTGGTTTATTCTAAAAGCTTAACTGACCTCTGTTTGAAAATCACATCTTTTGGATGCCAACCTTTTACATTCCTGTATTACTGTGGAGCAGACTTTGATCAGTGTTCTCTTTTCATCAAATTGCTTTGCAGTATAATTTGTTCATGAAAAATCGGCATAAAAGGAATATTATGATTATTTGGCCAGAGCTGGTTCATGAATGTTGGTCCTGTAAGATTCCGGTGTGATACATTTCTTAATTTCCCCCCTAACTTTTAACTTCCCCTTTTTGTGTCTCCTTAGACGAAGACTAATCTCTCAGCGCTCTTCGCTTGAAACGCTAGAAGACATTGAGGAAAATGCTCCTCTACGCAGGTAGTAAACTGCACATTCACATTGTCCGCCACCATATGTCTTGTCTGTCGGTGTAATGTACCCAACTGGCACAGTTTCTCTGTGTGTTATTTACTGATGATGTGTGTTTGTTTTTCTTTGTTTCTAGATGCAGAACCCTATCTGGTTCCCCTCGACCAAAGAGCTTCAAGAAGGTCCACTTCATAAAGAACATGAGGCAACATGATATGCGAAATGGAAGGTATGAAGGCAAACAGCCCCTTAGTCAATACAAGTCCTCAGTGGATAATGGCAGACTGCCCCAGTCAATGAAGTGCAGTTTGGATGTTTCTCACATTACAGGCCACACGGAGGCGAGCCGGCCAGCATGTTGTTCTCACTTATTAAGAACATGTAACTGATCAGAATCATTTCTGTACTAAATGCAATTTATTACATTTCTATCTTTATCACAGTTGAAATTTTTGAGTCACACATAATATCACTCATAAAAATTCTAAATCGCACAAACACAATCATGTGTCCAGAGCACAAATCCCTACATACAGACAACGTTTGGCACAGTGGTG
Organism: Paralichthys olivaceus; assembly: GCF_024713975.1. NCBI lineage: Eukaryota > Metazoa > Chordata > Actinopteri > Pleuronectiformes > Paralichthyidae > Paralichthys > Paralichthys olivaceus. Next base: position 7,408,635 of record NC_091108.1, on the reverse strand, counting down.
TTGATGTTTTGTTGAGTGTGCATGAAGGACCTGATGAGGAGATGGTTGTTAAATGTAGGCCAGGAGACCAGCACAGTGTGTTTCTGAGTGATAACGCTCTGGTGATTTTCATCATTTTCACTGTCACATTCTTTGGCTTTGAAAGATAATTGAGTTAGTGTTTTTCTCAGTCTTTTACTTCACAGAATTCTGTGCTTTTTTTTTGAGTAAATAATCCTCTTTCAGCTGAATTGCTTTTAAAGTATAATGAATACATTCAAATAGTTGTGTATTTATATTTTTCAGTTATTTGACTGACACGCAGAAGCAGATCTCACACTGAAGTCAAGTACCCAGAACGAGTCAGTTTACCCTCTTGATGAGATGAGTTAATAGGTTCCGTTGTTTTCTCTCATTTCCAGATCAGATGTGGGATAATGCTGAGCTGTATCTCCCACACCATTAATAACTTGCTCGTTGATTAACTGATGCCAAAACAATTCACTTTTTGTGACTCATGTGCCGCTTGCATCCCTTTTGGCCGAGTAGGGACATTCATCATGTGTCTGTGAGTTGCGGCTATTAAAAGATTGATATCTGGTCCCTGGTAAACCTTTTTTAATGGATACTGTTTGTACACAAGTAGAATGTTTTGAAGATTAAGATCTCGCAGCAAAAATGCATCATTTTCTCCCAAACCACTGACTACATGCTACAACACTACAAAACAACACACACACTGAAACTGAATTCTCAGTTCATGCTCTTCATTCATTTCAAGTTTTTACTGCACACTTTTTTCCCCAACTTTAACCTGTGGCTCTTGTCAGATAGACATTGATTAGCTTGTTTTTGTTTTTATAGGATAGTCCTTATCAGTGGCAGAAGATCCTTCTATAGTGTATTTTCTGTCCTGCCCTATCGAGATTGTAGCCAAGCAGGGTATGTATCCGACAGCATGCCGAACTTTGAAACTTCCTCCAGCCTGTGCTCCCTCTTTGTCTTTGTTTTCCCATCCCTCTCTTACTTTGGATATACTCTCCTCTGACTGGTGCATACATCACTAAGGGCTGGTTTTGGTGGATGCATTTTTACATTAACGTTTAAAAAAATATAAAGAACCATTCGGCTGAAATGGGCTTTAAAGAAATAATTTGGTATAAATGTTGAGCACATTGTAACCTAATGCTTGTTGCTTGCGTTGCTGTTTTCACATATCGGCTCTGGTGGCTTTTGGGCACTCATTCCTTTCGTTCAAGTCAACTCATTTTTGTCTGTCGCTGGCTTTGCTGCGTACCATTTAAGGCTACATCCATACTACTACGTTTTCATTTGAAACACATCAACTCTGCTACAGACGCCTGACGCAGTTGGACCAGGACTGTGTTTTAATCTGGACGAGCATAAAGGGAGATGTTCGGATCAATGAGGTCATATCACGTAGCCTGATTCGTCAGGCAGCCTCCCGAAACTAAACAACCATCAACAGCCTTGGCTACCAGTGTACAACGTAACATGGATCAATTGCAAGCATTGCAGACTCTGTTGTCTTTGCTAAGAGCTGCATTTTATAATGATACAACTTCTTACATGGGTCAGAAACCAACTAATATTTATTACAATCTCCGACTACACCCGTGTCCAGAGGGTCTGAGCAGGACTCTCTTGTCCTCATGTTAACACAGGCATGCTCAGTTTACATGAGTGGTTATGTGATATGTGTTTGGACATGGATTTAAATTGATACACAGCTGAAACGCTGATGTGGACAGATAACAAACAAAAACATAGTAGTATGGATGCAGACTCACCTCAGTGAGATTCCTGCTGTCTCTAGAGTCAGACATTCTAATTAAATTAATTGTGGTCTAATCATCAACAATGCTGCTAGACTGGAACATCTGTTGTGTGTCCCTGTTGTTGCGTTTAACCATTTCTTTTTTTGAAGTAAAACAAAGGTCAATGTTACGGCCACCCACCTGGCTTGTGTGGGGGAATCTCTGGCATGGGCATAGCACCGACGCCCCCCCCCCCCCGCACCAAGTCACATGAATCGGTGTGTTTTGGAGGAAACGAAAGAGAAAAGGGACAGATAAACACCAGAGGACACAATGCGCAGAAAAGAAAAGCTTCACACTGGGGCTTAGTGAAGAACATAAAAGGCTCAATCAGTTTGTGGAATTTCCTAATCCAGCCAATCAGTGCAGGTCAAGGGTAAATAAACCCCCAGCTCTTTCCAGTACGCACATTTGACAGCTCATTGCTGCTAATTGAGAGTTTACAGTGAGTTGGCTCAGTCAAGTCAAGTGTAACAACAACTTTTTTTAATTGTCTGGGCTGATTGCATGTCGGTTTTCCTCTTTTTAATCTCCTGTCTTTTGTCTTTAACTCCTGCCCCATGAACAAATAATACCCAATTTCACACAGTCGACTGCTCCAAACAAACAACCACTTTTATACGTCTGTTAAATATTACAACCAGGAGATGATTAGGTTAGCATAGCATTAAGACTGGACACAAGGGAGAATCAGCTATATCTTGGGTAATGATGGGGGCTAATTCTTGGACAGGTACAGTAACTTCTTCCAGGATGATGATTTTTCCCACCAGGAAGTTACTGGTCCTGGCTGAAATAACAGATCCACGCCTAAAACAACAACTTGTATTTATTACTCCACCATTCTGCAAACAAACAAGATGAAAGTTGATCTGTTTTAACCTTTGGACAGAGCTGTTTTCTTACTTAAAGCTCAGCTTTGCCAAATTACTGCTGGTGGTACTTTCACATTTAGCAGATTGACATGAAAGTGGTTCTGATCTTATCATCTAATTTTTTCCCAAAATGTCAAATAGCGCAGACTTAATGGCTGCGTAACCGGACGCATGTGTTTATGGGGAGATGCTGTCTCGTGACGGCCAGATGATCTTGCGTTCCAACTCCTCTTGGTTCAGTCGTAACTATCCCTGGTAGACTTCTGCATGTTCTCCTTGTACTGGCATGTACTACACGTGTTTCTGACCCTTAAAGACATGCATGTTAGGTAATGCTCGTGGCATTGCAGCGTAGTCGCAGTTGGAGATATTAGATGGGTCAACATGCAAAGATTTCCTCACAGGGAATATTGACGTATAACCTAGTGACACTGACATTTTGTTTAAGGGGTGGAGCTTAAGCAATACTCTGGGAAAATGACTACAAATCAGTCAACACTAAAATCCCAATGTGAGCTGTAAAGTGTTTGGTAGTGGAGTTAGAGCAGGGTTCAAGATTCCTTAGGTCATGTCAATATTTATTCTTTGTTCAGCTATTTTTAATTTAGAAACATTAGGCAGGATATAATGAGCACTATTGTAAATATTATAACACCACTAACATACAGAGGTGTAAAGCCAGTGATTCCTACTCATGCATGTCACTGAGTAATATCAGCTTTCTTTATGATTTCCTTTCATTCCTCCTCATCCTCAGCAGACTGAAGCTTCACAGCAAAGCTCTTCTCCCTAGAAAGCTTTCCGTCTCTTGTGTTTCCCCTCTTTTTTTTTTTAGTGTAATCTTCCCTGTTGCTGCAAGATGTCTGCTGCCTGGGGATATCCGTGTCTATGGTGCATCTGTCAACATTTTGTCCTTACATGCCTGTCTGCAAGATAACACTGTTTTCATTATAACAGATTGGCCACACATGTCATCGAAACACTGGGAGTGTCATGTGAGGACCCGCTGTGTCATTTCTTTCTATTCGTCCGTGCACCATTTTAAACAGGAAGCAAGGCCGGGCTTGGGGGGGGGGTAGAAAAACAAGACAGCGCTGCAGCTGATTGCCTCTAAAATTGACCTACAATGAACAAATTATGAGCTAAAATAAGGCTGGAGTTAATATTTAACAAGCACAGGCGGATATTTGGAACTTTTTGTTGCTTTGATTAAACAATACATTTATTTTTAGCTCTGATATATGAATGGAAATTTGGACTTTTAAGTATTTACATTTTCCAATGATCTTTTAATCTCAAGTCTTAAATCATTGGAAAAAAATTGCCCTTAGCTTTGCATTATGTCATTCAGTGAAGCAGAGTGCGAATAAAGAGGATGCATGTAATCATCGCTCTGAAATAGCCTTTATTAGCACTGACCTAAAATCATCCAGTTAATTCATAGCTGTAACTACTGTTTACTTTCATTTTCCTCTGTAGATTCCTTATGCCAGTATAATGCCTTATTAAATACAAGTTTATGGGCACACAGTTTTATTTTCATGTGATTGCTCAATTCTGTAATATTGGGCCTGTGAAAAAATATTTAATTCAATGGCGACTGATACACTTAACTCTCCAGCCACCTGTTGTTTTACTTCAGCCGATCTGACCTGCAAATCTCCCACAGTAGAATGCAGCTGAGTTTAAAAACTATACTCTTCCCCCATCCTTCCTCCCAAGGGTGCACTTTATTTCTGATTGCCCTGAGATGCCCATGGAAACGGGCAATTACAGAAACTAGGCCAGTTGATAGACACAGATTGATACAGGGCCTAAATCTGCAAGTTAGAGATGCAGAGGTGAGATAGAACAGATCTCAAAAGAGAGGAGATGGAGATAAAACCAGGCACAGAATTGTTAGTATGATGAAAACAAATCGTGGTGTCATGTGCTCATCATCAGGGAGGTAAAGCTGGAAGGAGGGCGTCAGCGGCACCCTTCAGGAAGTGTTAGTGCCAAGGAGATGGTGATTGGACTGGAGGGAGTGGAGTTAGGAGCAGATGGAAAGGTGAGAACTCAGCAGAAGTATGCACTTATGAAAAATGGATTTTGTCAGCATTTTCGCCTATGATGTCTTTATATAACCCAAAAAATGCAAAATTTTGAGATATTTAGAGATTTAAAAATTTGATATTGATCTTTAGTGAGTAGAGCTGGATGCTGCTCCAATAATTTTAGCTCTAACATGAAGAAATATTTCTTTAAATAAGAAGCCTAATTTTGTTTTACCTTTTTTTTCTAAGCTCTGTGTTAAAACATAACAGCTAGAAGAATGGATTGTACATATGGAATGGCTGAAAAGGGCCATTTTTTAACTTGTGAACATTACTGCTCATTTGCAACTGTTTTAATAAGTGATCAAATTTATATAAAAATGCTAAAGTGCAAAATAAACATTTAAAATTTAACTTGCTGATGTTGTTGTTGTATGTCATAATGCAACAACAACATCATTACATAGTGTCTGAAAATGAGCTCACTATTAAGGCTTTTTGGGAAACGGACATAACCGTACATGCCTGTGTCCGCAGACTGTATCCTACACCCAGTTCCTGTATCCCACCAATGTGCTGGGTGGTCGAAGAAACACCATCGACTCCACCTCCTCCTTCTCTCAGTCTCGTAACGCCAGCCACCGCAGCCTCAGCCTGGGCCGAGCCAACAGCAACCAGAGCAGCATAGACACAGGTTAGTCGCCCGCCAGCAAATACTTACGTGATTAATTACGACTGTTGGTTGTGTACTCTTCATCCACCAGTTGGTGTTTTTTTTCATTATCCAATGTACTTGTATTGGAAAGGAAATGGGGCAAATGTTAACTTGTGGCTCGACCTCTGTCGCTGTGTTTGTGCTCACGGCAGGGAATGATTTGGCCGACTTTCGGGAATACGACCCCAACCTGCTGGATGACCCTCAGTGGCCTTGTGGAAAACACAAGCGAGTCCTCATCTTCCCCTCCTACATGGTGAGCAAGGTCTCAAGCTGTTTCTAACACACCATTAGCAGCAGCAAACTGCAGTACTCTTGAGAATACAATGGAAACTTTGTTTTTGTCCAGGACGTAATTCACAAACCTACGTTTTGAAATGTGTTATTGAACTTTCCTGCAGTATCTCACCATTAATGCTTTTTTAATATAGTAATTTTTGGCGCTATGATCGTTTTCGCACAACAAACCCAGAACAATCACCAGGAAGATTTTATTGGCTCTAAAAAGTCCTCCTGAATTTAATCAGCTGTTTTTGAAAGGCAGCAAGGAGGATGTTTCAGACAGTTTTAATCAGGAAGGTCATTGGCTCAGACTCTCTCCCACCTTCTGAGGCCTGAAAGCAGATACATTTATTATTTTCATGCAGAGGGCAGTAGCTGTTAAAACAGCCCCTACAACAGTTGGTGTAGTGTTTACGTCTCCGCACTAATCACTCTCACTGTTCCAGACAAGAACGAATGTTTTATTGTGGTTGGACGAGCAGGTAAAAAAAAAAAAACCTGACCAGACTCCCACCTCATTCTTTCCCGGGCTCTGTTTATGTTAGGCAGACTGGCAGAATGCACAACAAGGACTGGCAGAGTTGAAATGTTCAGTCAAGGCCAGGCTATGCTTTTTTTCCCCCCCTCTCTTCTCTTCCTCCAATTACAAAACCCAGCATCTCACAACAATGGCTATTGTGTTTGCTGCAGGACTGGAACCAGTAAATTCTCAGCATTGCAGGAGTTGAACACAGACCCGACTTTAACTGAACTTTTACATTCAAGCAGCAGATAGTATTCGCTTATCTTTTTTTTTCCATCCTCATCATGCAATTGAGGAAACGACCTTGGATGTGATTATGAAGCAAAGAATTGTATAGGTGGTAAAGACGCATGTTTAGTGCACATTCCTGAAAACATGGAATAATGAAATGTTCTGACACAAGTTGGTGTAGGACATGATCATAGCTGACAGACGTGAGCCAGTGCTGGGCTTTTTTTATGTTCTCTTCCCGGAGCTGACCATCGATAAGCATTCGTTCTCCTTCATGCTTCATGATCAGTAGCATGGCGATCAGCGTGGATCTTTATTATTCACATTCCATACTCTGCCTGCATACAGAGAGCCATCCTTCTATTTCTAGAACTACTGCAGTGTGTCCCTATTCCATTGGTGAACACTATAGTAAAGGAACAAGGATGCAGAAAGTGTAAATATGTATGTTATGTATGTTTAATTTAAATTTGAAATAGTATTATACTGCAGCAAACTTTTGTGCTTGATTCTTAATTTCCAATCATTGCAAAGAAAAGCAGCAAATCGTCCCCTTTCGTGAAACTGGAACCAACAAAGATTATATTATTTTTTGCGTTGGATGGTAAGTTGTCGACATAGAAGACAACATTATCAAAACATAAGTTCAAAAGTCCAAGACGATTACTACACTTCAGAGTTGTAACAGTCACCCAGCAGGGTAAGGGTTATGTGGCGGCTGGGTTGAGATAAAAAAAAAAAAACGGGTGTGTGCTTGTTTCAGTGTGCCTGTGTAATCGTGTGATAGGCGAGTCTGTGTGTACATGTGTGAGGCTGAAAAACCAGAAAGAAAGCAGGAAGAGCAAATAAATTGGAAATAAATCAACAGCACAAAGAGCTATGGTGTGTCAAAGTTACTTCAAAAAATACAGACATACCATGACTTTCCTGCGGACTGATTTCTACGTAAATGGAACAATTTTCCAAAATAAATCCAGAGGATGTGACGTCACTGCTCTCTTCCGAGTGATGTACCTCGATGCTTCTTTCGCGCCGCTGCATCAAAAATGTGCAACTCTAGTAAACGTTATCTTAGAAATGCAGTCCACTAACCACAACAACTGACTACGTCCCAGCACAACACAACTCCCCGTTAGTCAAAGTCCAGTCTAACGTAACCAGGCCTCATGCACTGTATATGTCTGTGTTCAAGGTGATAACAGTCTTACTCTAGTTACATTTATTAACATGATGCTAAGTATTTAAATTAAAGGGCCCATCGTAGAATAAAGAAAACTTCATAAACACAGTAGTGAAAACATCACTAGGATCACCAGTGTCATTAAGAACAAGTGTTTTCTGTCTGTTTATTGAATTCTAATTTTGGCTTCTGTGAATGTGTGTTTATTGTCTGACTTTAAGATTTTAGGAATTATTTTGGTGCAATGCAATATTATTTCTATTACTTGGATGAATTATCTATTCAGCAAGCAGCAAAGATCCTTTTACCTCATCTTTAATCTAAACCGTGAATCCAACCAGGGACTAGAATTGCACTTTGCTCGACTGGGATTAGATTTCCAAACCCAGACTCTCGGACCCTTGTTAAACCGTCTCGATGTGACTCACCCACCTTGTACACAAAGCGTGCTGTAACAAGCTCTGAGGATTTTTTTAAGAGGAGCCTGATGAAGGCGTGGAAAAGCTCTGTACGCAATTCACTATTTTACATGTCCTCTAGGTTTTTAAAGGAAAAGACTGGTGATCATCTGTTTCTTTCTTATTGTCCCATTCAAAAAAAAAGATACACAGGAAATACTTGTTTTAGTCTTTTCATGGAATTTGTTGACTATCATTAAGATACAAGAATATCACTTGGTCTTTTAAGTGACATAACACCAGTGCTCAGTGAGCCTCATTGTGAGACAGTGGAATCCAACACTAGCGTGCAAGGATCCAGCTCGCTGCTGAAAGTTTGGTCACTCTGACACCGCCTCTGGTTTTTCCTTTTCAGACTACGGTCATCGAATACGTCAAACCGTCTGACCTCAAGAAAGACATGAACGAAACCTTCAAGGAGAAATTCCCCCACATTCGGCTCACGCTCAGCAAGATAAGGAGGTAAAACGGACAGAAAGTGTGTCCATAAAGATGATTTTACAGTTTCCTTCCTTTTCATCTACACCTTTCTCCTTCCTCATTCTCTCTTTTTTTTCCACTCTATGCAGCTTAAAAAGGGAAATAAGGAAGCTGGCTCAGGATGAGTGTGGTTACGAGGAACCCACAGTGGCCATGGCTTTTGTCTACTTTGAAAAACTTGTTCTTCAAGGCAAACTAAACAAGCAGAACCGTAAACTCTGTGCCGGAGCTTGTGTCCTTCTGGCGGCAAAGATCGGTGGGGATCTTAAGAAACATGAAGTCAAGCTCTTGATAGATGTAAGTTTCTCCACACACACATCCAAAACTCAAGACTTTACACCTTTGTATGTTTTTTTTGTATCATCTTAAAGAGTCAACAGGTTAAACATAAATAGTTTTGTGCGAGCATCAAAAACTGACGGACATATCAAAACAAACCATAAAACTAAAACTGTCTGCGTGGCTGGACACCACGGCATGTGAAGGAAATCTCCTGACCTGAAGGAAGACGTCCTCTGGAGATCTCAGACGTCTTTTTGTTGAAGCTTGATGCATCTAAAAGAAAAAAAGATGAGCAACACAAGTGTTAATAAACCTGTGGCACGCCGCAACAGGCCAACACTCATAAACCCTTGTGGTAATATCCCTTATGTCCACATCTGGATATTCTTCATTGAATCACATAATAAAACATAACCTCACGTTTCACATGAATCATATTGTGAACTCTTGTCCTGCAAACAAAGCGCTTGTGTTACCAAATGACCGTGTGACCTTGGGGCTTCACCGCTAACACTGATTGTCTGAGGGCCCTTGGTTGCTAAGGTCACTGCTGATGGGGAATGAGAAGAAACATCCAAACAGCCATTTTAGATCTGACTAACGAATAACTATGTTTTAAAGTTAAAGATGTTGTGATAATAACCGTGATATTTGAAAACTTTTGATATCACGTTGTAAAATGTAAAAGGAAGAGCCTCTTCAAACTCATCTTATCTGCATAAAGAATTAAATGTCATATATTAACATGCCATACACCTTTAGATTGATTAGATGCAGTTCATTTTACAGAAATGAGCAGAAAGGTTTTGGGGATGTCTAAGAAAACATAGAAACATAAGATATTTTACCTCTGGTATCCTTTTGTCCATGGCAGAGCAGGGCCAGCCCTCGAAACACTGGTTGAAAATAAGTAGGTGTGGTTATCAGCAGCACGACATGTATCCATTGTTTGATCTTTATCCTCTTTTTGGCAGAAACTGGAGGAGAGGTTCCGAGTGAACCGCCGAGAGCTGATAGCCTTCGAGTTCCCTGTCCTGGTGGCGCTGGAGTTCAACCTGCACCTGCCCGAACACGAGGTCATGCCCCACTACAGACGCCTGCTGCAGACCACCTAGCATCGGTGACCCATCAGGAGGACGACCACCATGTTCTCCTGATCCATATCCCTCGGTATCCATCCTCCCCTACTCTTCTCCTCCGCGACTTCAAGGTTGTCACTCAACAGCGGCAGGTCCTCGCTTAGACACCTCTCCTTCATCTCAGAGACCTGGAATCAGCCAAAGGGACACACATTTTTAAACAAACTTTTTTCCATTTTTTGACTTCTACATTCATAATCACTACATGGACTTGTGAAAGAAAGAGTTTAATCGTCTGCAAATGATGTTTTTATAGTTTGACCTCTCTTCATCTTCACTTTGTGTATTTTAGACTCCTCTTGTTGCTGAAGAGAGCTGTTTTCATTTGAATCTTGAATTTCTCTCACACAGTTAAAGAAACAAATGATTGTAGCTTTTTTTTTTTTTTTTTTTTTTTTTTTTTTTTTAAATCATCTCTTGTCATTAATCTCCTTCTTGTTAACTTTGGTATGATTGGTTGCCTCCTGAGCTGCATAAAACCTAAACAAAACCATTTTAAGTGGCTGGTTTTGGCTGGACTGTTATTCCTCAGAGCTAGTTTTTGCAAGTCATCGTCTTAAAAGTGCACTTTTTGAATACTGCGAGTCATGGGCCGAACGGGGACATGTTTTTCTTTTTTCAGACTTTTAATGAGCTTGAGAACTAACCTTGAAAAATAGTTCTCAAGCACAACACGCTTCATTCAACCTCTGATAAAATTTTCTCTCCTGTGTTGTATTCAATATTTTCTAGCCACAAGTATCCGCATGATTGTTGAGATGGGACTCCCTCTTTTCCATTCATTTTCTACCAGTCAGACGCTTGCCATGGACTCACAGAGACCAGACCCACTTTGATCAGTGTCGAATTTCCCGTGCTCTATGTTAGAGTGTATCGTTAGCACGTTTACGGTGCTATAATGGGGTCAAGATGGTCGTTCTGACGAGTGCAAACGCAGCCATTAACCAGGGACGATGATTGGCAGAAGGGAACTCTTGTGTTAAGAGAGAGAATGTCCTTAACCTTGTGGATGCAGGTTAAGACCCTGTGCCGGTCATCCTGCTGAAGTGTCCTTGAGCAAGACACAGAGTAGCTCCAGGTTTTAGGGACACTGCTCCTGAAAAGGATCAAACATTTGCAAAGAACTGGATTTAGCATTTGAAATATTGGTTGTTGTTTAGGAAAACACATTTGGGAGGAAATTGTGCCAATATGACCAATTAAAAAAAGTATTATTCCATTTACTTGGCATGTATCTTAACTTGATTGCTTTTTTATTACCTTGAAATTGTCTCACATGAAACCACAGAGTATTGAGCGGCAACCAGATCAGGAACATACAGTCGACCTGCTGGTGTTTGATGCTGATATTTGAAGGCATTTGAGCTGAAATGATCACAAAACCAAATTTTGTAATGATGAAAGCATGGATCGTGCTGATTGAAGGTGGGAAAAAAATACTGAGCTTCTTTCTGATTGCAAGCCCAAAGATTTCGCTGTGAGATGCACTCTGACTCTGTGAGGAAACACTCATGGGCGTCACTCACTACCTGTGTATGTTTGTAAATAAACTGCTTTGCTTGTTCAATCAAAATAAGACTGAGGTTTCCTTGTTCCTGAATGTGATGTGAATCTGCAGACTAATGATTTTCAGGTGGTTCCCCTGTCTATTCCTCTAGCGCCACCATCAGGTTAACATCATAGAATGTACATAAAGATGGTGTCACAACTTTCTCCCACTATCCAGAAGTTAAGCCAAAATATCCCTATCCCTATACTCTATCAAATAACTAATCAAAAAAGAAACTTCAACAAACACTTCAGTGTGATAAAAACTAAAGGAAAGTTTTAAAGTGTGCATTGAATTTTTTTCTTTGATTTGGTCCATGTCGTATCCACTAACCCAGAGGAGGTTGGATTAAACACCTATACTGCAGCCAGCCACCAGGCGGTGATCAGGATACTTTGGCTTCACTTTAGGGGAGAGGTCATGTCGTCCATTTTTATTTACATTTTGTAGTTTCTAGTTGTTTCGACAGATTACTAAAACATTTGGTTCATGACCAGTTTAGAATAAATTCTAATCAAATGGTTTAATCTTGAACTTTTCATATTGAGGCATTATCCCATCAGCCTCAGCTGTGCATGGTGCACTGTTGATAAGAAACATATGTCCCCCCAGGTTACCATGGAAATGTATCACCCGTACTGGTTTGGATTAGTTTAGCTTAAGTTCAAGTTAAAGCAGTGTTACATTAAGACTGAAACAATTATTTTCTCCAACGTTTCTCAAGTTTACAATTTCTTTAAATGGCAAACTGTGAAAAATGTGTGCAACACTTTTTTTTTTAAATCTCACACTAACACTAACATGTGCACTTGATACTAAACATCTGAGTCTAAAGGATGGTGTAATATTGCAAATGCTTTTTAAATGCACTGTAATTAAAATACAATCATCCACCCATGGCTGTGGCCTCGTAGCAAAAGAGAACAAATGGACAGAAACACAAGGGAATCATCTATTAAAAATGCGAGTGGCAGCAAAACCTATTTCATTAAACTCTTCAGCCTCTTGGAAATTCTAAAGATTCTGTAGCTATATGTGACAAATTACTTATCAGGGATCATATTTGCTGTTCTGATGCTCATGGTGCGGCTCATCTATTAATTTACAGCATTAAAGACACTAAAAAACAACCAATTAATCATGGGACCTGAACTCACATGACACATGACAAGATTATCAGCAGAGCTCTGCAACAAATTGAGTTAATCTGTACTTTGTCAAAACCCAAGTTCACTGACTTCTCTAAACTCTGCTGCCAAGACTTTTATCTCAGCAGTGGTTCTGTTCATTTATCTGTCACTGCCTCATTCTCCGTATTAAATCTTCAATGTGAGCTACAATCAACCACAGTTTTTAAGATTTCTGCTCCAAGTCCATGTTGAACCAGACGTGACTTAGTCAAGACAACATTAATCCCTTCTTATTTGGAGCCACCTTAATCAAACACACCTCATTTCAGCACATGACACTGCAGCGGCCTTGACTGGAAGTGGACTGCACCTGTGGCTCTGATGCAACCTCAGAGGTCTGTTTCTCATGGAGGGGGAACTCTCCCAGCCTGACACATTTACAACGTAAACAAGGCCCGCCAGTCACGCCAGTCTCGTGCTGCCATCAAAACAAACAGAGCAGGCCCGAGCGTGGACACATGGCATACGTGGCTTAGTCCCCTCCATTGACGGCCTAATTCCCCCCTCAGCGACTCATAAAGGGGTCTATTGATCTGCCTTCCTGAGCCCTGCTCACACATAAGTGACCCTCATTGTGAAAATATGTGTACCATCGTTTGGGGCAAGCCGCGGTCTATTGCCCTTCCCTTTAAAATAACATTTGGCTGAAACGGCATTTTGCCCCTTTTCCTGTCATGATACTGTGACTCAGGGCTTTTCCGTCATTTACAGTAGTTTGTAAACAAGGAAGTGTGGACGCTGAGGCTTGTGGTACAAAAGCTGCAGAAATAACTGTGTGGGAATCAATTCGATTTCCTTAATTTTGAGTTTTGTTTCAGCACCAACACCAGTTTGTGAAGCTCAGTTTTTGATGATGTGAACAATGTGATTGTCTTTCTTCAGCGACTGTATCGTTGTGTTTTTATCCCAAATTCCTGAGTGCTCAGGTCGTGGAGAGCTCTGCGGGTGGACCTGAAAATCTGATCTGTTTGACAACGCTACCCAATCCTTTTTGTTCCACCCCAAGAGTCTATTTCAGAGACAGCCGAGCCCACTGTAACAGAAAACCAGTGACGCAGAGCGGGACATTAAATGCTTCTTACACTTATTTATTGATGGATCACGCAGATCCACTTTTCTTTAAATCTGCGGAAGGAAAACAGACGGAGAGGGTCGACGGCACAGATAGGACGAGGTCTGGATAAAGTATGTGGTGTATTTTATATAGAAAAATAAGTTGAAACGCAGATGCCACATACACATAATTTTATATTTTTTTGAATTAGGGCATTTCTGTGTTACACTCAAACTGTTGTCAGCCCAAAATTTGCCAAAATTTTACTTGATTCTCTTAGACTTGTGAGAATATTTCCTCAAAATGTTTTTCACACCCTCGTGAACTACAATGAGCCTTTCTGTACAGTATGTACGTGTCAGAAGACAGGGGCAGGTCAGTGTCTGGTGGAGAGAGGTGAGCTTTGCACATCTTACATAATCATGCGCTCACAACGCTCTCCCCTGCAGAGGAAATTAATATTTTAATCTCTCAGCTCGATTCAAAGAACAGTCCCCGGCTCCTGCGGGGCAGCGGATAAATAAGTCATGAGCTGGAGGTTTGTGTGACAACAGGGTTGGACGCAGTCACAACAACACACACTGTGAGGAAGCACACGCAGCTCCGGGCTTGGCGGCTACTCTCAGATGGGATGTGAGTGACTGACGGCCTCTGAAGTTTTAGTGTAAATATTCAAATGCTGCCACTTTAGAGAACAACCGGCACCATTATGCTCAGTTGGACTCCGCATTTGGAAAAACGGACAAAGTAAAAGCACTGCACGGCTGCTTATCTTCAAGACATGAAAATTAGGTCAATCAACATCTACATTACTGAGAGCAGGACGCAGACAGAGCTTTGTGAATGGAGGACGCCACACTGTGGTCAGTCGGAAGAATCTCAATAGATGGTCTTTTTGGTTTGTGCTCAAGGTGCCAAAAGTATTATTCCTCTTAAAAATGAAATACTGTAGTTTTTCTTTGTATAGAACCTGATGCAAGAGAAACAGTTAAGTTGTTCTAATAGAAACGTTTGATAAAATGTTAAATCAAATGAACATCTGCTCAAACATTAGTATAGAAACAACATTTTGAGACATGAAATTATTTCAAAGAGAATATATTGGAAAATTGTTTAAAAAAACTCAAATATCTCAGTGGTTGGTTCTGTTTTTTGTCATCAGAGATTATTTGTCAATTTCAAAACACAGAACCGTTAATAAGCACAACTCTTCCTCAGTCGTTCGCTCATAAACATTTTTTCTTTGACACATTTCATTCTTACATTCCATAAAACATCAATTGCATCATGAGGGGGAAAAAAAACATTGTGTAAGAAAGATTAAAAACAAAGAATGGTACCGTTCCTTAAAAGATTTTTAAACATCTTGGTTAAAATGATAACATCCTCTTCCTGTTATGTCTCTGTCCTGTTCAAATTCAATTAGCGGGAGCGCACAACTGTGATTAAGGCACAATGGATGATCAGTTCAATTCATCAATACCTCAGATATGTTACTGGGGTGTTGAGTTAAAAAAATAATTCTATTAATCGGCCACTCAAAGTATTTTTTTCCTTGAAAATCCAATAGTTCATTTTCCCAGTTCCACATGGTCAGTGATTAACAAAGTAAAATAATAACATTATTAATAACTTAAATGTGTTGGAATGAAAAACCTGTCAACCAGTCAGCATTCTGTAAATCATGCAGAAACGTTTTAACTCTCCAGCTACAGCTATAGTTCAGTCACTGGAAAGTGTCACAATTACACTTCAATGTAAAACCATTATTAGCATTATTCATAGCAACCTTGACATCTGGCATGAGCATGTATCTTGTGTTGGACGAACAATCGAGTCCTGCAAACACCTCAAAAAGACGATTACGATACATTAGCTAACAATGAAATGAAACAATGCCAGTGAAGTTTAAGCTTTGAGCTTTATATATATTTTTGTTACCTTCGCCAAAGAGGTTTTCACTGCTGTTTGTTTGTTTGTTAGCTGGTTTGATTGTAAGTAAGCAGATTTCCAAGAAAACTTGGTGGAAGGTGGTCAAGGAAGAAGCCCGTTCAATCTTGGTGCGGTTCAGGGAATTTCTTTCACTTTCTTATTTCCTGGATCCTGATGTGAAAAATCTGGCACATTTAGAGGCCTGATATCTATGAGTGTGTGAAATTTGGTGCAGTGAGTGCCATTCTAATACCTATGCTCCCATAGGTAAAAAAATGGCCACAATTGCGACACTGCTCTTCCAACATAGATGTGAACGAATAGAGTAAAAGCCAGAATTTAAAGCTAAAAGACACTTTTAATTTCAAATCCAGTGTGCTCGAGTAAAAACACGACTGTCTTAGTACTCACAAGCTAATCCCAGATTCCTTAGGTGTACAGGAAACATTACTGCTAGATGAAAATGAGCCGTGTGTCTGTATGATTTTGAGTTTGCAGACACAGCTCTAAATAGGATTCATGTTGATGCCAGGTATTATTGGGGGCTTATGATATCACTATTGTTATTGGTTAGCTTCAGTGAGTGCTGTGTTACAGTCAATAAATGATTC
This sequence comes from Paralichthys olivaceus, assembly GCF_024713975.1. Lineage (NCBI taxonomy): Eukaryota > Metazoa > Chordata > Actinopteri > Pleuronectiformes > Paralichthyidae > Paralichthys > Paralichthys olivaceus. The sequence goes on along the minus strand of NC_091108.1, from coordinate 7,392,281 downwards.
AAAATATCAAACAGTTCTACAAAAGTTAAAAAAAAGAGTCAGATCTATGTTTCTGGTACATATTTAAAAACCTAATGAAAAAAAAAAAAACTGACCAGTTTTACCCTTTTACGTTTTCCCATATTAAAATAATTCATAGTATCTGACTGAGGGTTTGTCTGTAAAATGGTGTTGGGGGGATGGTGTCTCTCTTACGTTCACACAGTCAAAGTGTTGAATTCTGTTCCACGGCACGTTGCTCATGCTTCAAATACCGAGGTCGAGCTTGTCCTGTAGTGTGAGGAATGTCGGGGGTCTGAAGTCTGCTGCAGAAGTCAATATGAGTGTGCAGCCCAACAAGGCCTCTGGCAATCCCAAGTGTGTTCCTGAGTGAAATCCGTGCATAAGTAGTAGCAATGACGATGAGTGTGTCAGTAGTCACAGAAACTGCCTCGTGCTCACACCCACGCAGTCCCTTCCAGACAAATAGTTAGGGCATTGTTCATTGTCCGCAGCCTCCTAGTAGTTGAGGAGCCGCTCCCTTTCTGTGCCGATATTGCGCTTGTTAGCAGCAAACACCTTTGCTTTGTTCACCGAAGGACCTGTGAACCAGGACCAGAGTTTCATTTAAACACTGCATTAGATCTGTGCTCCAAGCTTGTATGTTTCAGTCTGAATGTGCGACTATACTGAACGATACTGACCAATATAGCTGAGCAGCACAGGGAGGAAGATGAGGCCGTGTGTGGCCCCCAGCAGCACTATGGCCAAGTACATCCTGAAGTAGAAAACCTTGAAGATCTGTGACTTGGACAGTGCCAGGATTATGATACCGCCAAACTTTGTTAGCGTGATTCCACTGAATACCTGCAAAGAAGGAACAGTTCAAGAAATTCAAATACATTTTGAAAATATAAAACTGCAAATATTTTCAAGGGGTTATGTAGTTTGGTGGAGGCCCACGCTCAACTGAGAGACTTACAGAACTGCCCATGTGAGCCAGAGCCTCTTCAGCCCGCTCCACTCTGTTCTTCTTCACACTGATGGAAAACGCTCGCACGATGTGACTGCAGAACTCCACCGAGATACCACAGGTCTGAAGCAGAGGACAGGGAACAACTCAACATCAGAAAAATGCTTATGCTGAATATTTATGGGTGAGATTAAAGGAAAACAGTCATCAGCTCCAGTTTCTTTTGAACATATTGTAACTCCTGGTATTTGGGGACATGGTGAAATTGCTAGATCAAAGTCCCTGAGGTTAAACAAGGCGAGGGACAGAACAACATCACATCTTGTCCTATTCATTTACAATGTTTTCAAAGGTTTTTATTGCTTCCCTTAATCCTCAATTGTAATATTTTTTTTATTGTGCCTTAGATATTATTTTGGTTTTCCACCAACTGTATGTAGCGTCTTTTTCATTCTACTCACCATGACCAGGTTCACCAAGGAGACCGCATTGAGGCTGATGCCCCACAGCCACATGACACCGAACATGTTGACCAGGATCATGGCGATGGTGAGGCTGACGACCACAGCCGACCACAGCTCAAAGCCCAACAATACCGTCGTCACCACAAATATGGCTGCCAGCGACACGCTCAAGTTCAGAGCCGTGTCGTACGCAATGGTGAGGTACTGCTCGTAAAAAACGTAGAAGATGCTGTAGAGGAGGAAATAAAGAGGTGAACAAGGAAGTTTACAAAACTAACAACATTGTCCAGTTTTTTTACATTCACATAAAATGCTATGACAAGTCTACACCATCTCTTATTAGTATATAAGTAGTAGTAGCAAAATATAATTAATCATCTGCTTTCTTGTCTCAAGATGAATTTCAGTGGTGACAACTACTACTACTCATTGTCAACACACAGAACATCTAGTTTTGTATCTGCAAACCACCTGCAACCGCCATTTATAATGTTTTCTTTGCTACATGCTTATCTATGACCTACTTCTCCTCTCTGATGCCCTTGAACCTTGAGTCCAGAACAAACAAAACTTCATTATCTCAGCTTAGAAAATCATACACAGAAAATTCTAAAACACAACTATTTTCAAAAAACGTAGAAATGATTAAGAATCATAAAACAGCATATTTAACAAATATCCATGAGCAGAGTACGAGGACTTACCTGTAGGCAAAAACTTTGTGGTTCATGGACTGACTGATATTCTGAGCCAGATTTCGGGCCATTTTCAAACCATTTATGAAGTCTGGGGATTCCTTCAGGATGGTGTGGTAAGTCATAAAGTAAGTGGCTCCCACTCCTTTGTCATTGGGATACAGGTCCACCGCTGTGGCGTAGGCTGCGTGGCCGCTACAGGAGCAGTAATGGATTGAGAATGAGATTTACAAACCACAACACAAGTAAAAAAAAAGTCCTTTTGAACCAAAGAAACAAGTTTAAGTTATAACATTGTGTGTGTGCCATGTGTTTTCCATAGAAACCTCAAATTTTGACAGAGATATTAAATTACCCTTTTCCACACTTGGCGTTGGGATTGTCCGACAGGAACATGGGTAGAAACCGCATGAAGTCTTCACCCTCGGGCCTCTGCTTTCCACTCGGAGTCATGGGCCGACAGTGAATGCACGACGTGTTTACCACTGGAAAACAATATCACGCGTATTTTCATCCTTTCTACCAATTCAATCAGGTATTTGACAAATATATACTAAAACCATAAATTGAAAAAATGAATAAACAAATGAAAGTTAAATGATAAGCAATCAGCAATAGGGAATATAGAACTGGCAAAAAATGCTGAACTTGTGACAACGTTATCATTCAAAGCATGTTGACACCGGATAAAAATGTACCTGAGGCATTGCAGAAAGCCCCGGTGGTGTTGATGTATCGACAGCAACTGGACTGAGGCTTCACCCAGTCGAAGTAGTCGTCCAACCAGGAGGACGGTGTGTTAGCAATGGTTGTGCTGGAAATGTGAACATTTAAGAGATCGTAGATCAGATTAAATGAACTTTCAACCATTTGAACTTACAAGTTGCTTAGATAGTGTAATTGAAATAATTTTCAAACACTTAAAGACTTATTTTTTATTCATGATGTGATTTGTTTACAGCTCAGACTCACTAGTTGCTGATGAGTGAGGCAGAGTAGACCTGCTGGACCAGAGAGTTGTTGTTGCAGCCAACTCCACCACATACAACATTCTGACCCTCCAGGCTACTGTAGTTCAAACCATCCTCCACCACAAAGTACACTGGAGCTCCAGTGTGGAGATACTTGCTCATGTTCTTAAAGTAGTCCAGCACGTACGAGTCCTGGATGGAGAGACAAACATTAGATTTGACCAGCACAGGTAGAGGAACGTTCATCAATTTAAATAATTACACCACAAGATATGCAATCGATTTAGCTTCATGGAGACTAAATGTTACAACAAATGCAAAAACTCACATCAGGCATGGATAATTTCTGATCCAGTCCGATCTCCACTTTGTTCGTTACAGCAATACTGAATGAGAGTATTCCAACAAACACTGCCACCTAAAGAAGGAACGATGAACAGCATGATCATCATATACAGACCAAAAACAATATTCTACCACATGAAAAACATGATTCCAACTCAATCTATCAACAAGTTAGAGTAATACACGGCAGGAGGAGCTGTGCATTACTGGCCATGTCTCACTGAGGTACTTACTATGATTGGTCGCACCCACTCTTTGAGAATGAAGGGGGCATAGACTTTCTTGAAAAAGCGGAAGAGGAAACCATCCGTTTTTGTTTCCTGACCTTCTGGCAGCTTCACGCAACAGATGATGTCAAGTCGGTTCCCCTTTTAGACACAAAAGGTCAGTGGAACTTTGTGACGAATTTTAAGATTGAATCATGAAGAGCAAGTCGTCAACTGTGAGTCACTGAGGCGAAACAGTAACACAGTAAACACATCTATATATTAATTATTAACAGATCTACTTATATTCCCTGGTGTACAGATTGGTAACATAAAAACAGTTAAATATCTCTCTACAACGTTAAATTGGGGCTGTAAAATCTGAAGGGAAACTCATATGCCCATTTAATACCCCTCCAGTATCATTGTTAATATGTCATCACAGTTTTTTCACCCACACTGACCCACCTCTTGTCGTCTGGCGTCCAAGCCGAGCAAGCTGACAAAGCAACTGATCTGCAACAGGAAATCAATAAAAACAGCCAAGCCAGCAAACAGAGAGAAGGTCCTCACTGCAGGCATGTTAGACAAGGCTCCTGCACGAGAGGAGAAGTCAACAATTTCATCAGCATGTGACCAACCACAAATCACAGCATTTTATTAAAAGGCAACTTTCCTTTAAAACTATTTTCCTAATTCAAGGTGAACCACAACAATTCTTAGTACACATATAAAGATGAATTCAAATTTTTCTGTGAACATTTAGAGTTCATTTAATCGATGATCCATTTTACCCAGGAAGAAGGCCACTGTCTCAGAGAACGAGGAGAGGAGCATGCTTGGGGCAACGTCACCAAGGATACGACCGATCTGCTGGTGAAGTTCCTCCTGTGGCATCCGCTCATCTCTCTGTGGAGAAATGCAAATAGAAATCCTGTGTTGCAGGTTTAACAAACATATAACCGATAATTAAGATATATAGCACATAAGCATCCTCTCACTCCTTTTTCAAATATGTAGATTCCTCATCACTGTTTGTAAATAATACTTTTTTCTGTTTACTTTTTTTCCCACTTGTTTGTATAATTTTCAAAATTAATAAAAATGAATGTATAAATTATATAGTAGTTGAATTGACAAAGGGGAAGGAAATGTTACCTGGTACGTCTGCACCATAATAAAGATGTTGTCCACTCCGACAGCCAGCACCAGGAAGGGAATGACTTCAATTACAATGAGGGTGAGAGGGATACCAGCATAGCTGAAGATCCCCAGCGACGTGGACACAGAGCTGAGCACAATCAGGATACCAGCTATACCCAAAGAAATCTTTGAGTCCACCTGTGCAGGCCAAAAAATTTGAGGATTAGTCATGTGCTGTCCTCCTCTGCAGGTAATTGTCAAACCTGTTGTGCCAGTTTTGTATTACGTCACAGGGAGAAAAGATGAGTGACACTGAATGACAAACTATCCCAGGAATTCATTATAGCAGTAACACTGAATCAGGGCTTGGTCTCTTACCATCAGTCTCCTGAAGCTGTGGATGTGGCCCAGGGCCAGGGAGATGTAGATGAACATAAATGCGTAGCTGATCACGATGGTGCTGATGTCACTGTTGCTCTCTCTGTTAATCTCATCCTCAATACTCCTCTCTGCACTAAACGCTATGGTCAGGTTGGGGTTTTTGAAGTTCTTCATGAAATCGATGAATCTGAAATGCACACAAATGATCACAGTGATTTAAATGAATTAAAACCAACATTCGCTAACAATTTTTCTGAAGCTGTCAATAAGACATTTTAGAAATGGATTGATTTCTTACTCTTTCTCCCACGCCAGAGCTTTCCCCATCCTATCTGAGTCGTTCAGGTAGTTGTTGAGTGGAAAGGTGATCACTAGAGCGGTGGCATTGTTGTAGTTGGTCTCTGTAGTGTGACATTAAAAAAGATAGTGGAATTGTGAAAGGGAGGCAATCGCTTAGGAAATCCTCAGTCGAAATAGCAGTTACAGCAGAACACTCATTTTGGCAGAGAGACGGTCACAGCACGGACATAATCTCTTTGGCAGAGGTAATAACATCACTTCACAATCAACAAAGAACAAAATTTCAAGTGCAAATGATACGATTTTGGATTAATATTACCAAGTACAATATAGCACATTAAGGCACAATGCACTCAAATAATCTAAGAGAGGAAGAAATGTTTTGTAAATTGAGATCTTCCACTACTTCTTATTTCTGCTCACCATCGTAACCCCCCAGGGCGAGCCATGGGAAGACAGGGCCCCCATATGTGCCCAAACAAGGGTCATGGAGGAGAGTGGTGTCGTTAAGGGATGCTGGTGCACTGCAGAAAAAAAGGGAAGCAGACAAAGTTGAAGGATTGAAACAAACTAAGAAATACCCCATGACAACCAAATTGTCAAATCGGGAGCAAATAGATTCTAGTGAACTGCAGGTGTTTTTCTTACTGCAACAATTTGTTATTCAACAGATCTGTATTTAGAACAAAAGGAAATAGAAGCCTGCTGGTACATATTTGAAATGGGAAAAGAAACCTGACAGAATTGGAAAAAGAAGAAGAAAATCACCTGACACAGTAGAGGAAGTGACTGTGATAGTCAGCATAGACAAAGAAGTCATCTCCTATCGAGTGGTCCAACATAGAGTGGCTGTTCTGAAAGTAGTTGAGGACGCTCAGGATGGTACAGTTGTTATTGTACGGGGCCAGAGGGGACAAGCAGATGTCCTTCAGGGTGATGGTTTGATTGTTGTATGTGGCCACAATGGCTTCGATGCCAAGCTGCAAATCCAGCACCTGGTTGTTCACATTAAGAAACAAATGAAAGTAGAAAAAAACAGAAGAGAACAAATAAATCATGGTTTCACAAATGCAGCGGCTCAGCATATTTCTCATCTGGTGAGAGTAGCAACACTTCATACAAAACACACAGTGGCTCTACTGAGAGCAAACTGATCAAGATGAATAATTATGTTGCAAGTTGAACTCCCAAACTAACCCACCTGGTGCAGGATGTCTTTATCCAGCATGGCAGTGAATGGGACGTCTGATCCTCCAAAGTATGGGGAGTAGATGGTAGTGTCATTGAGTGGAGTGGTTATAATTAGCTGTACAGTTCTGAAGAAGGGACCAAAGTGTTTGTCAAAGTAGTCCTTCTCTTGACGAGCCTGGCTAGTGGGAGCTGACCACAGATCGACGGGGTCAGTGGTGATGTGCATGTAGACCAGCCCGCCAGAGGAGGCGACCACAACTATCAGGCTCCCCAGGATGACCACAGAGGGATGTTGCACGCAGAAGGAACCCCAGGAGCAGAAGAAGACACGCAGTGCATTCTCGAAGCGTTCGCCGAGAGTCTCACAACATGATGCATTGACTAAGGAGACAAGACTTGGATTTGGTTTCGGCTGCGCAACAATGACAGTTATTGCACCTACGAAATAAGACCTGTAGATGACGATAGTAAAAATATTCACCTTGGTCAGGATTATTACTGTTGAGAGACAGTGGGCTATTACTGTCCAGTATGGGGCCATACTCAGACATGATCGTCCTTTTCCTGTTCACACAAACCAAACAAATTAGGTATTAACTTCAAATGCCAGCAACAAAATCAATATATGATTGTCATGCTGGGTGAGTGGCTGCAGATACACTGTATGATACAATTCCCATCAGAACACACCACAAGCAAGAAGTCCCTTACCTGTAACACCACGCAATCAGTACGGCTCCAAAAAAGATCAGCAGGAAGGCCACGTAAGAGATCCACATGATGACAGTCATAGCATCGATACCAAAGATTGTCCAGGGTGGGGGGAGAGGGGGAGGCACGGGTTTGGGCCCACAGGAGTTGGTGCAGTCCTGACAGGAGCAAGGACCAGAGCCGTCCTCCAAGCCATCGGTGCAGGCGTATGTGTTGTTGTTCATGGGAGTATAACCAGACACCGGGACATCTAAAGCAGCGCAACACAGGACGATTGATCAACCATGTGAAAAGTAACAAATGAAACAAATGAAGGAGAAAGCTACAATGTTAAGTAAAATATTTCCTTTTATGATGAAATGTGAAGAATTACTTCTAAAGGATTTACCTGAGAATATCGGGATGATAGGGAACGGAGACTGTCCATTGTTGATATCAAACAGGTACTGGATCCAGTTAGTAGCATTACACTCTTTTGCATCTTTGCCACACAGCAGTGATAAGGCCTTCACGTTGCTGGATGGTGCCTGGACGTCCTTACAGGCGTTGTACATTTCTGAAAAAGTTCCATTTGATTATTGTAACTGAGCATCCTCTTTGTTATTTGATGACAAATGCAGCAACTATGACCACGAGTGGCCGACAGAATTGCACAACTGAGAGCATGACTTCATGTAAAGGGGGGGGGGTCAATGGAGTTTCATCTCCAGATTTGACATGCAATCCCAACGTGGCTATTTTTTATTTGTCACAGAGTCTCTAGATTTAACTGGGAAGCACTGAAAAAAAATTAAAAGTCAAAGCTGATTTTTTGTCTTCATCCTCTGCTGGATGTGAACTCACCGTTAGCAAATCTTCGTCCAAGGTAGTACTGCACCTCCACTACGCTGGTGTCATTGATATCTGTGGCATTCATGAACTGACTTTGTTGGGGGCTACATGTCAGCTCACAGAAGAGGGTCATCAGGTTAAAGAAACAAGCGGGACACCTACGCACAGAGGCAGTGAGCGTCAGAAGCAGGATTTAAAAAAAGGCACCGACTGTTGCACAACAACCACATAGAAGTTGAAATTTTAAAGTGTAACATCGCTGCAAATAAGGTAATAACAAATATGGGGGTAAAAATGATTTAGAAAATGCCAAGCTAAGACTTAAAACTGTGTAGTAACATTTGAGCAGCACACGCACTAACAAATGTAGATGGCCCACTCTTAGTGTTTATAAAGTGTGTCATGTGCTTCAATAGTTAATTATAACACCGTAGTTCCTACCGAGACAGGAACTGCAGGGGCAGCTGGAGACTCCCTTTGAGAGTGTGCAACTGGTCTACATCACAGCAGAGGCTACGATTTCCATAGTCGAATCCAGGACAAAGTTCCTGCACGCAAACAAAGAAGGAATGACATCAGGTTGATACTCCTTTATAGACTTTTTTTTAACCAATGGGAAGATAAGATAAGATGGACTTTATTCATCCCACACTGGGGAAATTTCAACATTACAGCAGCAGAAGGGCATTAGGATACAAATAATATAGAAATAAAATAAAAATATGTGTATGTGTGTGTATATATAAAGACAAATGCTAGAGTATGTTACAGAAATATTGGTTTGGACAACAAACATCAAGAAAAATCATTCAGAAACATACCGTGAGAAGCTCAAACCCCTCAGACTGTAGAGGGATGGGAGGACCAGTGTAGTTACAGTTGTACTTTTTTCCTGGCACCTGTTTGGACTCCCCACACTCCCCATACCAGACACAGTGCTGGGCCGCGACCTGATGATAGGACAAGAAAAACACTGATAATTTCTGTGGTGTGTTCAAAGAGCAACATTTACATTTTTTTTCCTGGTGATTCTTCTGCAGGTTTTTTCTTGAGGGACCAGCCTCTTTAGAGAGACATGGTCTTGCCAACAAATTAAAGACAAATAGTCAAAACACAGTGGAGCACATGAATTAGACCACTCTGATCTAAGGTTGAAGCTGTTCCCTTTTAGCTGGAAGTTTTATGTTCGTCTGGTTAAACCTCTGGTAATGTTTCCTTTCCTGTGTTTCAAGTATCTTGCACCTTGAATGTCTGACAAAAACTTTCACTTCTGCAAAAATACCTCTTGACAATCCAGTGCTTGACAGGGAGGCGTTCAGTTTAGTCATATATGAAACTGTTATCTTGACTCAACTGACATTCAACGTAATAAAAGGAGTTCAGAAAAGGGGATTCAAATTCCTATGGCAACATAAATGCACTCACCCTTTGTTATTGTGTCAGTTATTTTTATTGTGTTATATGTTAGTAAAGCTCCATTTGGACACATTTATTTTAAATTGGACATATTCCATAAAATACAAAAACATACCTTTACCACAAATGCTTCATGGATTTAACCACTATTTATACAGAGGCGTCTGCAGTTAAAGTTTTCCGTTATCTGTGTATTCAGCATCAGTTCTCACATGTTCTTCGTTGGGAGGGGGGGGGGCTTAGGGAAGTTAATTCACTTACTCCACAAACTGTTCTATGAATAAGCCCAGTGTCACACTATGTCTTACTTGTGCCTTGTGTGACTGAGTTCAAGGGCAGCATTCACATGTCATTATTTCTTCAGATGGACTGCAGATGAGCCCGATTCTCTAAATCCACAAACTATTTGTTCAAAGTCAACTTGCAAGTCTCTCAACTGGAGACAAAAGACTTGATTACATAGAATCAGATCCAGAAACCTGATTTATGATCCCCACCCCCAACAAAAGAACCTGGCAACAAACACACATTTCTATTTCATCCCTTAATTTTGTCCACTACAATCTCCCAAAGCGTTCTATATTTTTACTCATCCCACATTCATGTTGTGTTCACCAGGATATCTTAATCTTGAAACTGCAATGATTAGTCAGATCCTGGTGAGATGCTGCCGCATAGTTTTAAAGCTGTTTCATGCCTTTTAGTGGACTGACCTGATTACCTCATGAATACAGGTGAAAGCAATGCAGTGAAAGAGGGTTAGAGGACAGTCTGTGCTTAACTATTAAATCAAATCAATATATATTAAACCTTCAGTAATTATGTCTCCTTTTTTAATTTTTTTTAAAATTTTGGATCTTTACATTTTAATTGACCTTGTATTCATCTGCTACTTGTGGTGTTGCCTTGTTTTTACTTGCTGTTTTGAAACGTGCAATACAAATAACATCAAATTGTTATTACATGATTTGTTTTTGTCCTTTAATACAGATGTTTAGTCAAGCCTCCTACGTTTCGTCACAATAACTACACTGAGTGAAAACCAAAACTCAAAGTGAGTTTTACACATTTACAAAAGCATTACATGGTTATAGAGGGACACGAAGAGAACACCATGAACATTTGCTGAACAACTCGCCGACGCTGCAGATTTCTTGTCATATCCAGTTGCAACAGATTCAAAATAATGTCTTGTGATGATCTATACATCAGATGGGACACATTCACCTAAAACCTGGAATACACAACGAGGGACGTTCACTTTATTTCTACTTTACGTCCGCTCCTCTGTGAGCGAGCTGGGTTCGAGCTGCGAGGTTAGTTCGGCACAAACATGGCAAAGCGCAGCTAGCTGCTCTGTCTGAGCCACATTTAAAGCCAATTAGTGGCTAACGCTGTTCTTCGACCTGGATGTAAACAGCGGGAGTCTTCAACAGCTCAACTCGCAGCTTTAGCTAACCGCCCCACATCAACACAACATTAGCAACCGAGCGGCGAGCTGAGTCACGTTAGAGTCACGAGAACCGGGGACGTAAGAGTCGCACTCACCCATCGTAAACATCCCTGCGACAGGAGGACAGCGCAGACAAGGAGACGCAGAGAGTGTCTGCCGTGTTGGGCCCACATGCCGCCGGCTGAAGAGTTCGAGTCCGAGTGACAGCGAAGTCAGAGTTTCACATATGTTGTTGATGCTTTCTTCTTCTGCGCACCGCTCGTTGGCGCCGGAGACAAACTGTTCCCTCGGTGCTGCCACCTAACGTCGTCCCTGGTGCACTGCATCTAAACCCTACACCAGGAAACGTCATTTAAGTTCGTTGTGTAAATTAAAGGCCCTGAAAATGAATTACATTAACCAGATTCTCCTTATACACAACCAGGTAACTTTTATCACAATTATATAAAGTAATGAATGATTTTTCATTGTGAAAAGTAATGGAAATCCTTACAAATGGAAGTCATCCTCTTGTTTATTTAATTTCCGATATTATTATTAAGCATATACCAAATCAAATCCAACACAATTTAATTTTTACTGTTTTAATTGTGTTCCTGACTTTTGTAAAATGGCAGATACATGTCCTATCACATTACACTGCATTGGAATAAGGTGAAAATAGGGTTAGGATTTGATTCTTTTTTATCGGTCCATGGCAAAAAGAGGAGTTCTGACCCAATTTGGCCTAGAATACATACAGATTCAAGTTTGCCTAACTGATTGTGTTTTTATAACGAGTAACCTCTCCCGTCTTCTTGAAGGTTAAGTGGCTGATCAGTGTAAAAACTTAAATAAACTTTATTTCATCAAACAAAAAAAAAGGTAGACCATTATATCATGTGAGCTATTTCTGCATCTTCTTCTAGTTGGTTTGAAGTGAATGGGCTTGAAAAAATATCGTAAATAATTCTATGTACTTTGATGAATTTTGTGTAGTAATGTTATAACACCTTGTTTTAACATTCAAAGACTCACAGATGATGTGATGTTAAGGTCAGTTACTGTTTAGTTTCAATAATTCCTCACTCTTAAAACAAATTGCATTCATGTCAACATCCACAAATCCTTTAACTACTCATTACATTTCATTCATTAGAATAAAATGAGCCAGTACGATCAAACATTCTCCTCTTCAAACATGGCCGTGATTAACGATCATGCATCTTTTTTCTTAGTTGATGTTTCCATGTGAAGACGTCCTCCTGGTCTCTGTCATTGTTATCATTGTCATTGTTTGTTTCTTTAAATAAAGTTTAGGGAAACTATCAATCAGTCTGATTAAAGCACAGTCGGCCTTGATAAATCAAATCACAGTGTTTCAGTGTCAGTTCTTTATTTTAACTTTCAGTTTTGATTTAGCAACAAATATTTGTATTTGTGATATGAAATATATACGGTTTTAAACAAAGTTTTTACATTTGAACTCAAAAGTAGTAAAGCTTAAAGTTAAAATATAAAACTATTATTAAAACATTTCTACAACAATGTTAAATAATGCAATTTGTGACATTTAAACTGCCAAATTCTGATCCTAACATTAATGCCATCAATTTCAAAAAGCAAAATAAGTGAATACAATTTTACCCATTTCATTTAAACTAAAATTGGATTTAACGGGTCCTCTTTTCTTTTTTTTTACATTTAGTAAAATATTTCTTTCCCTCAGACAGACATCAAGAGGAATTAGGAGTTAAACACTTTAATCTGCAATATAAAGGTTACTTTGATCAGTTTTTCATTAACTATCACTGTTTTACTACCTCTGCTCGTCATTGGTGGACAAACAAACCGAAGCTTCAGAAAGGATTCACTCGTCATTCAGCTGATTATCTGCTTATTCATCAAACTGCTACTTGAAGTGCTGCAAACATCAAGATTAAAAAAGAAAGACTGAGTAAATGAGTGAATCATTGGGCTCTTTTTCCTTCTTCCTACATCTCTTTACTTCTCATCACTTGTTCCAGCTGTGGGGAAAAGACAAAAACAAACAAGATGTGTTTACATAGAAAAAAAACATTTATTCATATTCAGTTCGGAATGAAATAATTACAATTCAGGAACAAGTGCAGATTCACGTATGATGTGACAAAATCGTGTACTGATAGTATAAATTATAGGTGACTTTTTATGGTGGTATATTACAGCAACATTCACTGTTTTCTGTACATGTACCTGTTTAAAATCTGCAAAAGTAGGTCTACAGGCTGCTACAATAGGAGATTCCTTTAAAACTAGGAATGATATTTGCAAAGTTATTGACTTTAAAGCTTCAGGAGCAGGTTCACAGAGACGGTCTCAACACCCTGTGTGAAACAACAGTCTATACTTACAGAAAAACACAGAGAAGGAAAGGTCTCCTGGGAATGATACTTAAGACTAAAAACATCAGAAACATCCTGAGTTTCTTACACAACACAGAGTCATTCAAACAGTCGCTAAAATACATCGTGTTAACAAGGAAATACCACTAGTAATGACAGCTACTTAAAAATTCAAACAAGTTGCTCATGTGACTCTAAGACAGTTCAACCAGCATTTCAAGTGGAAACACTCACACACACACACACACACACAAATAAAACCTCTATGGGAACACATCTGGAGCTACTGGAGTTTTATTTCCGCTTTTTAAGTTTATGGTCGTCAAGTCGACTGTAAAAATTTGACAACCTCATTGAGTCAGGAGTGTTAAAAATATACCATAGGAAGGAAATGAATAGTAACAGGGCAGGAAAAAAACAGTTTCCTGTGTGAGCAGACGAATACTCCACACTCATAGAAAACCCAGAGTTTAGGGAACTTTGTGGGTCCACACAAATATGCTTCACTCGAGAGTGCTACACCTACGAAACAGATCCGTGTGAATATAACCACAATCACATTCTCTACATAGTTGCACACACACACAGACACAGTAGGTTTGCAGTTTGTGTTGACTTTCATTCATTGTTGACAGCTTCACCAAAACCATATCCCTAAACTTAATTAATTTTATATTATAATTTATTATTGCTGTTATTTATTGTTATTCATTATTTATTACAAATCTTCATTTTAACATAGAAGATGGAGAAGCTATCCCACCTGTGTCTATGCTCTTTTTGCTCTTATTCAATCATTTTTTCTATTTTATTGATTTCATCTTTCTATGATGGGATTTTAACCAGTCGATTATGGTTTCAATGAGGGACTCATTGACAGTGTTGTGTTCTAATGCTAACCCTAACCATGGTCAATTCATATCTCACCCCGAACCTTTACTTAACCACAGTTCAAATCTTACTTCTAAACTTAACCAGGACCTCAAAAATTACATTTGGCCTCATTAAGACCAGGCTTTGGTCCCCATTAGGTCTACTGGTCTCGAGAAGGTCTGTGTTTATGCTGGAAAAGGTGCTTAAGAGTCAACAAAATCAAATACATGCACACACACACACACACACACACACACACACACAGAACTGTCTTCGAGCAGAAAGGTTAACATGTTTAAATGATATCATTCACCATTATTCCTACTTAACAATAATTTCTATACATTGCGACATCTTGCTTCCTCGTTGACTTATCCTCCAAGAGGAGTGTCGTCAGGCCCCCGAGGGCCCCACCAGTAAAAGGCTTCACAGTGTCGACCGAGGCTCCACTGTGTGTGTGTGTGTCAACCCTTTCTGTTCAAACTAATCAATACTCCTTGCTGATTGTGATTCTGTGACACATGTACCTAAAGGTGTGTTTTGGGCTGAGCTGCCAGTTTCTGTCCTTCTGCCTCCCAAAGAAATTCAGGCACTTACATCCTCCACTGACACATTTGGATCAAATGCAGCATTTTCACTTCTGAGACAGATTTTCACTTTCTGACGAGGGGTCATGATATTTGGATGGAGCGCATCTGCTCCACAAACTCAGGTCAACTGAGTCATGTATGTGTCGGCCCTCATCCAGCTTTCACCGAGATAAAGTCACTTATCGTTTGATTTGTGAGGAAAAAGCTCTTTGGAATGAGTCAGGTTTTATATGACAGTTACACAGCATGCAAACAACATGGAAAGCTGCACAGTGTCACCTGACTTCAAGAGACAGGATAAAACATACATGATACATGATGGTACCACTCAGGTGTGCTTCTCCAGCCCAGACATTAATGGTCAGGAAACAAAGGAAACTGTCTTGTATTTTTTGACTGTACCCATTATGTCATCAGTCTGGACCCAGGTACTCTGCGTTCTCCGCTGCCGGGATGTTACCATTGGCGTGGCTCTTGAAGAAGGGGCTGAAATCCTGTTGGTAGTCGGGGTTGTCTATGCTGTTCTGGGGGTGGTATTTCTGATTGAAGTGGTCCTTGCCGTTGGAGGTGAGCGGGAGGATGGCGCGGGGCGGGATGTCGTTGAGATACTCGGGCCCGTTGGACCCGTTTTTAAAGCAGTTCAGGTACTCCGTTTCTGTGTCGTCCGAGGAGATGGTGGGGAGGAGTGTGCGAGGTGGACGCGGGTGCTGGTAGATGGGATTCATCACATCGGAGACTCCGTTCTGGTTCATGTAGTCTGTAAGAAAGGTTGACATAGTGAATGTGTGGGTTATCTTTAAAACATACTGGACCATAATGATGGTTTTCCTCAATTTATTTACTTTTAGGGGCATTTTTACGATATAGGGGGAAAGAGATGGGGTCTGAAGACATGATGTCATTCATGATAAGTGCTTTAACCTCTATGCCACCAGGGGGCTCCAAGTTTTACATGTTCAACCAATTTTCTACGATTTCCAACGTTCCAGACACGAGCTGTCTTTGTTTAGTTTGTTTGCTTTATTTAAGTTAAATTCCTCCTATGGTGCTGCAGTGGTGACAGTATAACAAAAAATAAAACTTGAGTGTTGCAATCACTGGTGTTGTCACTTGTAGGTTTTACAGTTGATTTAATATGTTCGGTGTATGAGTTACATCCATAAAAAAATAATCAACCTGAAGAAATTACCTAAAATGTAATATATTGTACCTGATATAATGTTATTTCCTTTTTATTGTTATTGTCCTGTGTATATTGCATCTTATTGAATTGAGTATTTACATAGTATTTTCCACTTTCCACTGAGTTTTTTTTAAATTAAATGTTTTTGAATTATTTGCTTTGTTAATGAATGTCTTGTGAAAGAGCGGCAGATTGTATAGGATTATTCTTCTTTCTGCTCCTTTTCATTCAAGATTTGAGATTTTGTGTTTTCATTTTAATTGTTTTGTTTGGTCAATGTATGAAATAAACATATATTTACATATACTTTCAGGTTTGCTCCTCAAAAGACTAATAAATGTGGTTTATTATACACTGATAGTTATAAAGTGTATTCAACTTGGTCATGGGTGCAGCCCTAGTGTCGCCACTATTCATTTTCAAGTGTTGTGAAAGCAGTGGAGATAAGTACAGCAGTATGCTTCTTGTCCACTAGATGTCCCCATTCCACCCGGAATCACACAGAGACACCACAGTCAGAGGATACTCACCTGGAGAAGGCAGGAAGGCGTCGTCTATAAGTTTGTCTGTTGGGTCGGGGATGTACCGGAGAACCAAGCTTCCGTCCCTGCTCGGTAACCCATTCTGTGACAAAGGACAGAGGGATTTAGAGCAAAACAACACAAGTTATACGAAATAAAGTTCACAGATTTTTTAAGAATTAAGTTTAAGAATTTTCAATCACCAGTAAACCATTTCTGCTGTGGCACGTTCCAATGCTGCTGTTGAGGCTCTGCAAAAGGGAAAATGTAAACTTGAGTGT
Organism: Paralichthys olivaceus; assembly: GCF_024713975.1. Lineage (NCBI taxonomy): Eukaryota > Metazoa > Chordata > Actinopteri > Pleuronectiformes > Paralichthyidae > Paralichthys > Paralichthys olivaceus. Next base: position 7,375,411 of record NC_091108.1, on the reverse strand, counting down.
GTAATTCTTCTGGTCATTGACATTTATTTTAAAGCCTCTCAGGAGACAATAAGCTTTCTTTGAATGGTGATAGTAACATTTTCTTTTTATGGGGCCCCAGGAACCATAGCTGTCATCTCGGTACAAGCTGATGAGGATCAAAATAAACGACAAGAGCAGCAGATTCATATTCATTCAGGCAAACTGACAAGCTTTGCTGTGTCCGTCAGACTTTTGAGCTGAACGACTGTGAGCGGCGTTTAAAACTGGGGAAAACGAGCGAAGAAAGAGAGCGGAGTGTCAGCCATGGCAATGCAATTACTTTCAACAAGAAAAGGAAATTAAACACGCTGAAGGAGCGACGATCTGTAAAAAAAACAAAAAAAAACACAACCCTTGGCAGGCCATGCTCCAACAGTGATATTACAAAAGCAGGCTTGTGCTGAGAAAGATTTCACAAAGTTTGCCTGCAAAGGTAATTAAACTTGAAAGCTCGTATGGGATGACCAAGCTGTTCATGGCCGAGCAACAGTCCCAGGTACGAGAGCCAGACCTACGCATTGGCCTTCACTGAACCTGAGGTAGAGGAGTTCTCCATCTCCAGCTCTCATCAATCAAAGGGCACCTGGGAGGAAACGTGGGAGCGCGGACGGGGATGAGGACGAGGACGAGTGGGCAGGGGGTCAGGAAGAGGAGGAATGGTCCCCATGGTGAAAGTTAAACAGAACCGTGGCAAGTGGGGTGAGAGGGGTTCAGGCCAGGTACGAGCGGCCATTTAGGTCTCATGTTAGGAAAATGAATTCAACCGTCCTCCCTCTCCTTTACTGTGTGACCGCTCACATAAACTTTAACAGCTGTTAGTTAAAGCTGATTGCTACGAATAGAAGAAAAAAAAGAATGTGACTCTGCGTTTATTTCCATTCTGACTCACAGAGTAATGATTTATGCAGAAATCCCATTTCCCAGAACACAGTTAAAATAGCACAATGACATTTTCAAACAGTTGACAGCATGTTGGGTGAAGTGTGCACTGCTGAGGGGTCTGCTGCTAATTCTTAATCAATTAATGCAGCTTTTTTGTGGGGAAAATTTTGACTCTGCCTCCAGAACACATGGTTTTCCTCTCTCACTGTTTATAAAGACAAGGTCAGTGTGATTGGATCTGGCACGTGTGTGTGTGTGTGTAGCAAAAGTACCTGAGCGTCACCTAATGAACCCGTTCACCTTTTTTCACTTAACTTTGCAGAGGCTTCAAGTTCACAGTACCGTGACAATATTCCGACTCTGGATCTCAAGATTTTTATGATTAGAGACACATGTGGTGAATCTGGTCGACAGCTGCTTCAGTTTAAATGTAAATAATTGTACTCTAGTATATTCTAATATACTAGGTCTTTTGTTCATGTGAAAGTACTGAATACTTTATATGTTATTTAATTCTGTTTTCCTCTCGTCATAGGACGTTTTCAGGCATGAACTCTGGAAATGGTCCGCGATATTGGTTCTGGAGGAAAAGTTCTGGAAAATGTCGAGAGTGACTGACTTGGACATTTGCGTTCTCTCATGCAGCTCTGGTTAGCATCTTTGAGTTCAGTTCACAGCAAACTATTAGACAGGGTCAGCATAATTCCTAATAAAACTTTAGGTGGACAATCAAACAACATATCTTGTGATAATCATTGTACACTAAGATGTATTTGCAGCAAAACTACGCCGGCTTGAGGACGTTGTTCACCCACAGGCAGTAGACCTTTTTGTTTTGGATGCCTGACCACAAAGCAGAAAATGAGTCACACCATTTTAGACAGGATTCTTTTCTGTCTTTCAGCTTTTGCCAAAAGCTGTGGCCTGGTCCCACAAATGTCACTTGAGACAGAGAAGCCAAGGGGACAGACACACCCAACATCTTTCATGACTTCACTTACTGTGGAGTGGAGCAGCGGCGCAGTGCTCGAACTGCTGAAGAAGCTGTGTTGTGGCACCAAGTACTCGTCTGCATCCACAGCGTCGTCCATGTCCTCCCCGCTGATCAGGCTGCGGTACAACCTAGCGTCTGTGGGACTCGGTAGGTGCATGCGGTCATCCCCCTGGAATAGCCAGAGATTTTAACTTTTCATCTTTATGTATCTCATTAGTTACAGAAATTCAGTTCCAGGCTTTTAAAGTAAAATCATACCTGAATGACAAGATACCGTGAAGGATCCCGAGCCATCTTCGTAAACTCGGCTATTAGTTCCCGGAAGTGAGGTCGGCTGTCGGCATCAATCATCCAACCTGTACACATGTACACACACATCAGCAGGAATAAAAGAAAATAAGTTGACTTAATAAGATGAAACTTTAAAAGTCTTTGTGAGGATAAAGGCAGAAATTAACTTTTTTTCAGTGGGATGTAAAATTTGAGAAGTGGAACTAAGCCACTGCAACCTTTTGACCTTTGGACCTTTGGATCGCTTAAATCAAATTATTTAATCTGTGAGTCTTAGTGAACATTTGTGCCAAATTTGGAGAAATTCCATCATGGCATTCCTAAGATATCGGGTTCACAAGAATGGGACAAATGGACAGACAACATGAAAACATGGAATAAGAAACACTATTTTATCAAAATACATTACAAACCAAAAACACCTTATCAATAGCCTTGTATGTGAAGTTCCATCATATAAACAGGAACTTAGATTTTATTTGGGAGGTTTCCCACTGAGCTTACATTTCACCATGATCATGTAGACGTCGATGGTGCAGATTGGTGGTTGGGGCAGTCGCTCCCCTTTCTCCAAGAGTTCAGCTATTTCACTGGCTGGAATCCCGTCATACGGTTTGTTCCCGAATGTCATCAGCTCCCAAACTGTCACGCCTACAGAGAGAGGGAGAGTTAGGAACACGTCAGTCTGATGAGCTGCCGTTCAACCTCGTTTTCCTCCCCGTAACAGAGAAGTGAGAGAGGCAGAATGTGAGCCTTCTCAGATCCAAACTGTTATGTTGACAAATTGGCTCTTCCTGCAAGAAGTGGGAGTTTGCAGGATGCTTCTCATCATCGCTAGAGAAACTGAAGAAAAGGAAAAGGAGGAAAGGAAGCTGCCAGGGTCAGTTGATGCTTTTGCCATACTGAGCGAAAGGCACGATCAAAACCTTGAGAAAAGACGATCTGGAGGCCGGCCCACTGAAGCGAGCTGTGCTGTGTGTGGTTTCCATGTGTGTGTGTGTAGGCATGTGTGAGTACAGTTTGTGAAACTGTTTATGTGGGTTGAGGTAACAATCTCTTCTGACGTGATATTGTCCATCTGGGACTGCTGGTGTGTAGGCGTGTGCTACCTGCGTTCTAAAATCGCAGATGCTAACAAGATATTCTCCCCTTTCAAAAATATTGACACGCCTATTACATCCAACAACAACATCCTTTCTGGAGCCTCATAACCACTGTCCTCTCCGTGTCTCACTTGCTGTTAAAACACTTTATTTAGCAAGGAATAAATATTTCTCCTGCGAGACTGTCACCATCACTCAGGAGTACAGAGGCCCAGCTGTTTTACATATCCAACATTACACAAGGATTCAGGCTCAATCTGGGACACGGTGAGCAAGGTTCATGCTGAGTTAGAGGCTGTGGATGCATTGAAAACATAAAGATAAAGCTTACCGAAACTCCATACATCACTCTGGTGCGTGTAGGACCTGTTCAGGATAGATTCAAGAGCCATCCATTTTATCGGGACCTGTGAAACGAAAGTTAAATAAGTCAAAAAGTCAAGAGAACCAATAAAAAGTATATTTTTCTTCAATTTTACATAGTGAAGTACAGAGGTTTAGGGTGAAGAGTGGGTATGGAAGCTGCATCGTTCTCTCTAGTGCAAGTCAGTGAATTTTAAGGTCAAAAAGTTATGAAGTGTTGCTTAAAAAAAGTTTATCTAACGTGCTTAGTCAATTTCTTTTCTTCTTTCTTGAGTTTGCAGTTTACGGGAAAGGAGAATCAGGGTGCTGTCATCACACAGAGTGCGTCACACGAAAAAACGATTTCCTGCAAGAGGATTAAGTCTGGTTTCGCACAAAAAGATGTTTTTTCAAATGGCTGGCTCCACTCAATTTTGAATTAGGCGAAGACAGGGCCTAATCCCTGTCTGGAGAAACTGTCCTGTAATATTTAATTAACACCATGTTTCAGAGCAGCAAAGCATTTTATAACTGGAAAGAACGAGGGGAAATCTTAGCGGCTGCAGATGTGTGTATTCAAGTCGAGCTTTGCCCGGATGAATTTCAAAGAACTGACCTCTCAACATCTGTCCCTCTGCAGGTGATAAAATGTCTGGACTGAAACTGAACACTATCACCTTATGTGTCCCAGTTATTAAAAAAATTATAATATCAGAAACCTATTATAAAGATATTTGATCATATAATTGGGGTTTTGGAGTTAAGTTTAATAAAATGGGTGTTAATATCTTGTGGGGACCATTGTTGAGGAAAACACTCACCTGCAGATACAAGGGAAATATAAACTATATAAGATTTTTTTGAGAAAATGTGTGTTTTCAGTCACAGCAGGAAATACTGATAAGTGAAGGAACTTATCTGATTCCATCGTTTCGGTCTGTTTATTGACACAAGATAAAAATCTACAGCAATACTACAAATGCAATCTTTCGTGAAGTGGAAGAAATTCACACCACTACAGGAAAACATCTGTCATGCCAGCACTAACTGAGTAAATATATAAAAGTAAAAACACATTGCTTCAAAAAAATGAAATTAAGTGTGCGGCACAACCATAACTCTTAATATCGTGATACCAACCTTTCCACCGTCTGCGTGATACTCCTTCTCATCTGCATTGAGGAGCTTAGCCAGACCGAAGTCTGTGATCTTGACGTGCTGAGGAGTCTTCACCAGAACGTTCCTGGCTGCCAAGTCGCGGTGCACCAAGTGGCGCTCCTCCAGGTAGTTCATACCCTTTTGTCAAACAAACGATGAAGTGCGGTTTATTGGATAAGAGCTGTTTTTCTTGCACAAGCTGACTAATGTGTTAAATGTGCCAACTTCACTTGATCAGACGCCAAGATCTAACCCCATAGATCTGTCAAGATAAGCTTGTCACCATCACCTGAGGTCACTCAACAGCACAGTATACTGTGTGTGAGACTGTGTGCAGTGTAGCTGATGTAAATACAAAATCATAACGTGCACAGCAGAAATGCTCAGTTTCTTGTTTTTTATCATGTGACACTAATTTAAAAAACCTATCAACAAGGTATAACCAGTATTATTGAACATGCACAACAAATAAAAAAACTCTAACTACTTAACATCCCAATTACATCAGCAATTAACACAACAACAACCCCCATAGACACTGAAGCCATTGAACAGACCCACCGATGTAACTCGATGCCTTCCGTACCTTGGCTATCTGCACACACCAGTTGAGCAGGTGCTGGGAGCCGATATTGTCCTTGTTCTCTACGACGTAGTCCTGTAGGCAGCCGAAGGGCATCAGCTGGGTGACGAGCTGCACCGTGGAGGTGAGGCAGATGCCGAGCAGACGACACACGTGGGGATGATCCACACTGGCCATCACATACGCCTCCTGCAGCATGCGTGTGGACACACAATCAATCTTCTTTTCTTTTTTTCATCAGGTGACACAATGCAAAAAACAACACGCTACGCTGACAAAAATTCATATGGGATTACTCTGTTTGTTTTTGTCTTACTTTCTATATCTTGTCTAATTCATGGGCTGAAGAAAAATTGTGACGATAAAGAAATGTTTCAGAGCCTATTCGATCTTCAGTTGAAGTATCCATATTTATCGTGGACAGCTCACAACGTATGTGGAAATAAGTCTCTTAGCAACAGGCATACTCAGCCAAGCATATTTAACAGGTCTCAGCTCAGAGTGGAAACTCTTAAGACATCATATGAGGAAAAAAACACAGGGATAATCCACATAACAGGCTTCTTACTAGGAGGTAAACAGATTAGATGGACAGGTATATTTACTGTTCAGTGCATCGACTGGAAATATTTTATACATCTATGACAAGATTATTTAGGAAATAATCACTTCATTGCTCACAGCTCTGTAATTCTGACAGTCTGAGGAGGAAGCAACAATGCTTTAAAACACTAGAAGGGCACTCAGTGGAGCACATACCTCCACCAGGGCCCAACAGTCCCCTTAATTCAATCAGACTGCACCAAATTGCTCACACTCATAGAAAATCTGATTTTATCATCATGATCCATGAATTATTCCCTGGGGAAATCAGTGAAAATGTCAAAATGTGCTTGCAACGTTATTTTTTAAATAACATTTTCCAGGATCCACACCAAAATTCCCTGACCCATTCCACATCATTGTTTCCATGGAGGTCAGAAGTTTTTGCGCACTCAAACCAACCAACAAATGGAGAGAAGTTTCAAAGTGACAGAGCAACATGACCACAAAAAAACAAAATCACAGGACCTGAGGTGCATGTTCAACTCTTTGAATCATCAGTTTAAACAGGCTGTTTTCTCAGAACCGCTTCAGGGCTGCATCTCCTCCCAGAAAAGATTACACAGCAACACCCACACATTGACTTCCGAGGAATTAATCCCATTTCCAGCAGCCTTAGTTTATAAGGGCTTTACGTGTTATAAATCACAGGACACGCTTTTTTGAAGTGACATCTGGCAAGCATTAATTGTCCCTCACTCTGTGCAACACATTGATGAACTTGTCAAGTCTCAGTTGTTGTGAGAGACACTTGAAAATGTATTTTGTGTTATATATTTCCTGTCGTTTCCCACCAGCAGAGCACAGTTCACTTAACCAGTTTGGGAAATAAAGTTTTAAATGAATCACTGTTCTGACTCAGTTTTACAGAAAGCATATTAAAATAAAAGGACCACATAAAAGAGTGAACCTACGTCCAAGATTTCTTTGTTTGCTTTTGGTGATGTGGCTTCTCTTAAAACCTTGATGGCCACTGGGATCTTCACGTCCTCGCCCTCCGGAACCCACAGGCCCTGTACCAACACAGCTTTGTTATTTCACAGGCACATGTACACGTTCACGTCCATATAGTGTCAGCACATTCTATGCTTGTAAGGGCCCTAGTACATCAGGTACTGCACTTAAATACAGATCTGAAGTACTTTTTACACTAATTTTATACCTCTACAAAAAACAACAAAAAATTCTCATTATAACTCCAACCTGTTTCAAATCAAGTCTTTAATCACACATTGAAAAAAATCACCCTGAAGGTGAAAACCTCGAAAGGTCATTTTAAGGGCAGAAATCCAAGAGCACGCATGCACACACACACACACGCACACACACACACACACACACACACACACACACACACACACACACACACACACACACAGGAGTTACCATTCATTATATTATAATATATCACTATTTTTTGTAGCAAAACTGTCATCGTATGAAGAATAATTACAGTGTAATGATTGTAGATTGCAAAACAGCAGTACTTTTAGAATTTGTTGACAGGACAGCCTAAACTTGAAAAGTGGACAGAGAGCAGGGAAGACACAATGCAAACGGCTGTGTCGGAACCGAACCTGCGGCCTCTGCAACTGGAGTATATGGACTATTTTATGACAACGCTCTGTTTGTGACTGCGATCGGGAATTGTGATTAATGAATTTATTAAGTCCATAGAGGGAGGGAGAGAGAGGTCTGAAAGTGAGAATGAAGTCACTCATGTTTTATGAAAAGTAAAACAGATGAAGATGAAATACAAACAAACACTTGGTTTTGAAGACTTTGCACGTTGTGTTCTCACTGCAGTGGAATTTTAACAACAATGTGTGAGGCATGTTATTACCTTATAAACTGTGCCAAATGCCCCGGAGCCCAGCACTTTGATTTTCTTGAACTCAGGCTCTTTCAGGATCCGCAGCAGCGCCTGGTTCGGTGCCTCTCCGCTCGGAGTCAGAGGCTGAACCAACTGGAAAAAACAAGGAACTGAATGTCTTGCACACTCTCTCCCAAACAGCACAAGTGATTGTTCGACAATCCACTAGAGCGAATCAATATTCATTACAAGCCACAAACAAACAAAAATCTAATTGATGGATACAACAAGACAAGTAAAAATTGTGATCTCAGCATTCAGCACTCTGGCATCTCTGTAATCCTGACACCTCTCTCAATATATTGACGTCCTCCTGAGAGGACGGTGACTCAACTCTCCCATCATACCTCTCTCTCTTGGAGCAGCCTGCGCAGTGTCCTCTTCCTCTTGATGTGGCGTCGGCGAAGCAGCACAAAGACGGACAGGCCTGCAATCAGAACAGCCAGCAGCCCGCCGACTACACCGGCTGCAATCATGGAGAGACCAGAGGCTCTGAAAGAGAGGAGAAGGCTGATTTAACATTTGTGAATTGAATCAACAAGAGAAACAACGTTATGAAAAGTATGTGCATCCTCAAACATCAATGATCACTCACCTCTTAGTCTGGCAGCCTTCAAGACCAGGCCCAACGCACCTGTAAACAAATCAAAGCAAAGAATCTGATGTAATTACAACGTCACTGTGTCCTCATACTAAAAATTCAGCAACTCATCACAAGTCTCTAATGCAGAAAAAGATCAGTTCTACAGAGAAACCTACTAAACCATGGTATGCTTATTAAAATGGGTCAGAAATAATTCGATTTTTTGTAAATAGAAAAAAATATCTCACATTTGTACATTTTTAAATAAATGGTGCATTTCATTTATGATGATCAGATCACATTACATATACAAATATGGAATCAGAATGACACTTAGTAGAGTGCACACCTCTGCCAAACCTCAGCTAACTGTGCACACTTTCAGAAATCAGTCCTTTAACTATGCCTGGAAATCAGCACAAATGTCAAAAAAAATACCCTACTAAATAATTTGCATGTTGAAGAAAGTGATGAAGAAATCCTGGATTTGCATCAAAATGTCATGGCCTCTCCCCTGACCCATACCACGTTCCATGGTATTTCATCCAGTAGTTGTAGCACAAACCAAGAGACAAACAATCTGAGATGAAAACCTCCATGGTGGAAGTTAAAAATATGGAATAAGGAATAATTATAGACTGGGACAAAGTTTGCTCATATATGAAACTTATTTGACACCAAAGTAACACTCAATAATGAATATTACTACTTCTCCAAACTGTAGCCTATCAGACTTGAATCAAATTTGGGAACAAATACCGAACGTCTCTAAAACACTAGAGCTTAGAGATCCTCTACTCTGAACCTGTGGCTTTCATCGTTGCTAAGAAGTTTCAGGCGGTGCGGTGGTAAACACGGAATCTCTCTCTAGAAATGTTATCTATGGAGCTCTGTTGTCACTAGGCAGATCCAGGTTCTGCTCAAAGCCAGCAAGGAGTCCTTCTCTTTTCTTTTCTACTTAAGTTACTGCATCAACATTACCACGTGCAAGTTTCTGTAAAACAAGGAAACTGTTTAGTGTCAGTTCTCAGATGGGCGGAACAATGCTTTTACCCCCGAGTGCAGTTTTTGTGGCAAAGCTGGCACACTTTCATCTTGTTGGAGTATTTCCACACTAGCGCTTCGTCCTCCCCTGGCACGCCTTGTGGACAGCGAGACACACAGAACAGACCGTCTTGGAAGTTGGCGCACTTCGTACAATTTCCAGGACCCTGTAAGCAAAAAAAAAAAGAGATGATGTTTACGGGTCTCATGAGGGGAGTAGTAAATATTATGTAAGCTTCACTGTTTTGGGGCAGTTATTTCTCAGAAAGTTTCATAAATCTTCCTCATGAAGATGCAAATGTTATGGTGATGAAAAACATCCTATCATGTTACAGTACAGTACAACTCCTTCCTCTGTTACACTTATTATGATCGAACGCTGTATTTTGATACTTTCTCAAACCAAAACCTCCTCAACTTACGTGGTTGGATGGAAGTTTAGTGAAAAGTGAAATATGAAATTCAAAAGTGTAAAACAGCACATATAAAAAGTACTCTTGTTTAGTTTAATTTCATTTTATTGTTTTCTTTCTCTGAATGTTTTGTGCTTGGGCTTAGGGAGGGACGGCATTTGTGCATGTTTTTGTGTGTATGATTGTTCAGTCCTATAAAAATAATGTTTAAAAAAAAACCTCTTCATCTGCAGGTTTAGTTCTACATTTGATCCTTTTAGAATTTCTTTCAACAAACTCAAAAAAGGGCCTGAGCTTGCTTGTTTTCAATCAACGATGGGATTATGAGCATTTAAAAGAAGCTCACACAGCCACACCCCTTGTACAAAACTCAACATGTCTTCTGGCTGCCTTGCGTTACAGTCTATTAAGGCTGCTGTTGACGGAGAAGTGGATTTCATGCTGAGTGACGAACACTAAGAGACACTCAAAGACGTTTTTTACAACGGTATTTGTTTCTTCTTTCTTTTTAAAACAATAACTTAGCTGTGGGTGAAACACGTACAGGTGCGCTGCAGGTTTCCGTCCCGTTCATTCTTTGACATTCGGCGTGACACGCCTTGCAGGTTCTATTCACGACCACCTCCCGCTGCTCTCTGCAAAGAAACAAAAAACAATAACAAAGCTGACAGACTCTCACCGCCGGCGTGCCTCGTTTCAAACAGCAACATGTGAAGTGAAATTCTTGCTCCCTTTTTTCAGGGCAGAAGTTAAAATGTAAGCATGTCGAGATTCAATGTTTGACAGAGATCTGCAAAGATAAACACATGTGAGTGAATGTGCTATTCCAGCTGCAGTGTTTGTTTTATAACTGCTGGAGTTTTAAAATATCTTGGATCATATTTAGTCTTAGCGTCTTTCAATAACAAATCCCCATACTTGTCTAGTGTCATTGTCTGGAAATGCTCGTGGTGAGAATATAGACTTTGAAGGAGTGAACACACTCATCTGATGCTCAGCTTCTGTTCTGTCCAAAATAAGAAATGCTGCATTTAAGAGATGAACAGTAGTAGAACCTGTTAAATCCAGCCCCTCCCCCCTTACCCCTTGAAGATGTTGCAGGAGTCGACACAGCTCCCATCGCGTCTGTAGTTACGGCAGGCGAAGCACATGTTCGGGCCTGGACCCCAGCAGCCCTCCGCGGTACACTTCCTGTCACACGTGTTGTTCCTCAGAGCTGATAACAAACACACAATCTCAAGAGGAGATCTCTGCTGCACACTCAACCAATTTGACACGGTTAATTTCATCTGGCTGGTGGACTGCATCTGGATTTTGCAAACAATAACAGCATCTGACTGAATTAAACAAAAATCTAATTTACCACATGTGGCAGCGTCAGCATTATCCCCCACGTTGGCACTTTGGCTTTTTGATCTGAAGAGCCCCTCCCAGTGGTTTTTATTGGTGTAGCACAGGTTCTTGTTCTTAATGATGACCACGTCTCCATCGCTTATTTCTTTGAGGGAGCGAAGGCCAAGGTGGTCGATATCGAGCTGAATAATAACCAAGCTCCGGGCACCACTACCACAGGAAAGGAGAAAGATTTAATTTGAATAACAACAACCTTTTGGAAAACAAACGTACTCCTCGTGATCCAGCGGTTGTGAATCTATAGGAGAGGTCTTGATAAGGAACATACGGCTTAGTTCTTCCTCGAATGATCTCCAGATTCTCAAAGGGACTGAGTGAGCTCATGTTCTTTGGCCACGTCTCAATCCACAAGGATCCTGAAGCAACACATGGTTTTTTATTAATTGTGAAACTATTACATGTGTATTTAGTGTGTCATGCATTACTCAGGTTTTCATAGTCTTACCGGTAATTTCTTTAACTGTCTTAAACACATCAAGCTGGGCAGGGTCCATCTTTGGTGTTTTGGTAAAAGAATCCCTAAAAAATAAGAAAAAACACGTTGTTAGCTTTCAATAAACATTCTCAGTGATCTACTGAAGGTTATACAGTTGATATACACAGCCATGTCCATGACTTACCCATGAATCGATGTGAAGAAGATCCCAATGTTCCCATCGATTTTCGTGCAGTTTTTAAAGGAGTTGATGTTGGTGGCATTGATGGACAGAGTGTTACTCAGGTCTCCTGCTCCAAGTCCATAACAAACTGTAAACCATTAGAAAAACAAACAGACAAAAGTCTCAGGCTTAGTATGTTAACAAACAATGTTCATTAACATCACTGGGGAGAAGTTACTGGCAAAAGCTGAGGTCACAGCTAATCCAGAGATCTATGCGGCCGTGGGATGATTCAGCTGCTGAATTGAGACACAGCTCTAATTTGCAGATAATGCGGATAACTTTATTTTATATTGACAGTAGCTAACAGCAGTTTTTTATATTCTATTCTAAATGTTGTGTCACAGTCTCTTTGGAGTCCCACAGTTGAGGCCCTTTAGATCAGTATTACTGATGTATTAATAAAAGCAGGAGCATGTTTTAGTTGGTAAAGGTGCAAGTTAATGTTTATCTATACCAACCCATTGTTTTATAACTTGGTATGCGGTCTGTGAATTATGTTGTTGTGCATTCCCGGGTTGCTCATGGAGAAATATTAACCTCCTACCTTTTGGACACAGTCCATCGCAATTGGCGCACTTCCTGAATCCACCCTCATCCACCTCATATGTGTTCCCACTGCACGTCCGCACACAGGCCCCGTGATCCGTCACAATGTAGTTATCTGGTATTATTGCAGAAAAACAAGCACATCTCAATGTTTCATTCTGCCTTAATACCCTATATGAGATATACCACCATCATCACCAGGGGGGATAATAATGCTGCAGGCTCTCAAGCAAGAGCGGAGTAATACAGGGACAGATATGTAAAAATTAAACTGAGAGAGAACAGTTCTTGCATAAACACGTTCTGAAACTCAATCATTGTCTTTCTTTGTTCATACAGTTTATCATTAAACTGTAACCAATGAATGTCTAACAAAACTGAAGGACAACCTGGACACTCAACAAAACACAAAACTGCTCGTACTCATGTATGATGTCTTTTCGTATTCGCTAGTGAGGCCGACTAGATTTGACTGTCAGGGCAACAGTAAGAATGACACAAAAACAAAAACACAAATAGGACTAAAAATAAGAATATTAAATAAAAAAGAGTAAGATTCCTAGCAAGAAAAAGAACAAAAATAAGAATAAAAACATTAATAAGAATAAGAACACAAATGTGAATACGAATATAAAGAAGAACAACACAAACATAAATATGAAGAAGAAGAAGAACACAAATAGGATTATGAATATGAAGAGGAACAAGAACTCAAATATGAATATAAAGAACACAAATACGATCACAAATACGAAGTTTGACTGTATTTTCTTACGTGGGCAGCTCTTGACACATGTGGCCCCATAGTTGTACTTCCCGTGGGGGTTGGGTACCAGCTGGTGAAGGTTGGGGTCGTAGCGCATGAGGCCCGGGCAGGAGTCCTTACACACCCCGTCATCCTGGAAGTCCCGACAGGCCTGCAGCACAAACAAGTCATCCAGTACACAGGGATCAAAACAGAGCCCCAAACTAATGATAACACTGCATTCCTCCATCACGGCCTTGGACTAAGCCTCAGAGCTGCTGGGAGAAGAGGGAGAGCAGACACTGAAACTCCAGGCGCTGCCAGATGAGAGATTTTATCGCCACTCATGTGTCTCATTGGTACGGAAAACAATAAAAAAACTTCTGATCATAAAAACAGATGCTGCCGAGTGATGGGTTTGTTTAGTCGGAGGACTCTCAGCCAAATTTAATGCAGGGATACGAGACATTCGGTTTATTTTGATGTTCTATTAGCTCGTCTGTTCCCCAGCTCTTTGATTGTATCTTCACTCCCGTCCCACATAAGAAGACGTATTTCTCTCACCAGACAGTCGGTGGGCCGCGGTCCTGTGCAGCCCGCGGCACAATGCTCATTACAACAGTCGCTCGGTGAAGGTCCTTTGCATCTCTGAGAGCACTGCTGTGCACAGTTCAGTTTTGTTACTGGAGACAAGAACAGGACAAAGTCAGCAGAGCGACAGGAAGCAGCATATCATCCTTTTTAAAACTCTTCTGTAGTTTTAGGTGTTTATTAAAGCAAACCATTGCTATGTTGACATTATGGTGAAAACTATGGAGAATTTTTGCAAAGTACTTTTCACTTTATGTTGTTGGTATACAGTCAAGAACTGAGTACTATGACTTCAAAGAGAGTATTGGAACTATCTTGCAATATGGCAAACTGCTTTCACTAAGATTTTGAGAAAACTTTTAAAAAACAAGCAGACTTTTTTTCTCAGAATCTCAGATTTCTTTTTGACTTCATTCTTATAAAATTGAGCTTTGTCTGGTATTATTACAGCTTCATTCTTCAAATCTCAGATTTCTTTGGGCCCTAATACCTTTGTCGTGCTACGCATATACTGAATACTTTAATGAGGAATAACAAAAGTTCAAAAGGAAGAATAAAAACGCAGATGGTACTTACATGTTTGACAGTTTTGAGGACCAGCTGCCCAGCATGAACCATTGAAGCACTTTGAGTCACATGGTTTACCTGTAGAAAAACACAGTCAAATGTTTACATCTAATTGTTTCGTCACACATGATGAATGAAACCTGCAGACTTTGTATTTTGTTAAGTGTGTGACTAACAATTTGGATTTTTGCTGGCCCCCGGGAGCTCCATGCTGGGTTTGTTGTCAGCGTTGACGATATCGTCCCACTGTATCGTCTCCACGTTGCAAAGCTGGTTAGCCTCAAACGTTACGCCTCCTTTAAGAATTTCTGCAGAATAATGTATTGTTGATAAGTGTACTTATATAATTTGAATTGTATTATTATATTGAAATCCTGTGACATTAAACCTGAAAACAGAGAATTGGACTGACCCGTCAGGCTGGTCAGAAGAAGCTCTTTGGTGCCCTGATTGGTAGATTTGTCATAATTGCCGAGAACTTTAAGGGCAAACTTTCCCTTATAGAGGGAATGACCTCGAATGATGCGCAGGTTCTCCAGAGGAATCCTGGAGACTAAGTTGAGGGCAATCAGGACGTAGCCGCCCACTTCTTCAATTGACTGCGGAAGAAAAAAGGTGTTTGTCATTGAGGTAGAAAATGTGCTCTGCTGCTGAGCCCATTAAAAGTTTTCAATAAAGGCTAAATATTTGGTTTTAGAAGTGAGATAATCATTTGCTTCTTTAGTTAACAAATAAAAACTAAACTGACGTGAATAAATTAATGAATATCTTTATCAAATTTGACACAGTATGTTAAAACTATGAATGGTTTTACAAATCATGCAAATTAAAGGATTTACTCCCCCAACCACCCCCTCAGAAAAAAGCACTAGAGCCTGAGCAATGGAGAGTCTTTGGGGCTGAGGCCAACACTCATAAAGGGAACTAAAAATTTCAGAGGCCAATGTATATTTGTGCATAAAAGCCAATATCATTGCGAAAGACTCATGTCTGATATTATCGACCAAACAATCAGCACAGGTCATCAGTATGCGTGCAGCCAAAAGATGAGATATCATGACACCTAAAAAGGAAAATGTTAATTTGAGTAACATGTCCTCCCCTCGCAAAAGGAAATTACATCCTTGGACATTGTGCATGATATCTGCTGACTGTGTGTTATTTCTGTTTGTGGGTGCAAGCTTGCATGTCAGTGTGTGTGTGGTCCCTCCTCACATCTGTGAGGTCTTTACAGCTGGAGTTTTGAATCAAAGCTCCGACCAAAGTTACAAACACAGCGAATCATCCGTCCCTCTGCAGAATTTCTCTGCATTGATTTTAATTATCTGAAATGAGGTGATAAGAGCAGTCGGGAGCTCTGCAAAGATCCAGGGCTCAGATTGTCTGGTGAACTGTCTCTGGAACACCAAAGAGATTGAGAAGACTAAAAACAAGTAACCTCTCTTGCATGTTTGGCCTCCACTGTTAATAGTCTTTACCCTGAGGAAGGACAGGTCACGGTGCGCCTCCATGTATGTGATCTCCAGATTCTCCAGGACCACAACGCAGTTGTTGTAGGTCTTCACCAAGCTCAGGTAGTGGTCTTCTTTGGAACCCAGAAGGTTTAAACGGTTGGTGATGCCTTGGCATACTGCAGACAAAAAAGAAATCATAAGAATTGTGATAATCTTTCAACCATATTTGAATGTTACTTGAAACAAATGATGCACAATGCAGGTAAATCATGCGGAATCGCAGTGCACTGTCAGAAAAGCATGAATCCAAAGCTCCATGGTGCTCTCAGTCTGAAACATCCACTGCTTATGTAACACATTGGCTCAATTTATCACTTTCCATGTGTGTGTGTGTGTGTGTGTGTGTGCGGGTGTGTCTCCATCCGTGTGTGTGTACGGGTGTGCCTCTGTGTGTGTCTGTTTGTGAATTTGGTCCGTGCAGTCATAACTTGGCCGGCTTTTCATGTGAAAATAAGCGATGTCGGCTGTGTCTACAATAGGAGTGAAATCTCAGCGACAAAGCGAGTTCTGGCTCGTGTGTCAGAGCGAGCTGGCCGTATTTATACTGGCAAAGGCCTGAGTCTTTTCCACTGCTGCGCAGTGCTAGTTAAAAACAACCACTGTGACCGGCATCTCCAGGCCCATCGTGTCATTTCGGAGAAGGCATTTGGTGTGTCACATATCCAGGAGATTAGTGACTGGGTTTCTTGGGGGAACTTTGGAGCTCTAAATCTCATATCTAACAACTGTCTCGGTAAATTCAGCTCATTTTCACGCACATCTGATATCAAGATAAGTTCTCGATATGAATAAATAACAAATGAGGGCTTGAATCACATGCTGATCTGTGGACTTTCACTAGAAACAAAGGCACTGAGATTCACAGGAGGATTCACAGTTTTAGGCTGATAATGTAGCCTGTATCTGGCATTGTGCAACAAAATGTTTGCGTAAGGAAGGCAGCGTTACTGAGAAGTGCAGCAGACACAAAAGCCTGCTTGATGAATGCATGTTTAAAAGGGAAGAATGCGTGTCGGGTTGTTTTGCAGGATTCAGGCGTCACAAGCTGGTCAGACAGGTTCTGACTGGAGAGGGTCAACTGTTCAACACCCCTTCATGCACACAAACACTGTACGCTTCCATGTAATTAAGGGAATAATCGATTTCTCTCTTTTATGTCTTGGTTTATAAGTTAAGTTGGGTAAAAGCTCGAGAAAAACAAAGAGATTCTTCCCCCTGTTTATCTGAGAATAAATTATGGTTCTGGTGTAATGTCTCGTGGGTCACATTCCTCAACGTGTCTGCTCTTGACATGGTGAAACAAAACATGTGCACCGAATTCTGAGACACACCTCACAACACCGCCGGGCACATATCAGTTATTTTAACATGACTGAGGAATTTCTGATTCTCAGGACTGAAGGAAAGGAAAAAAATATGATATCATCTCTCAGCTCAGTCAAAGTATCAACGGCCAGTGTTTCATGCTCATGCAGTTTCACTCAGGTTGTTGTTCAACGTAAACCCACAGTGAGGGTGCATCGAATCAGGGAGAATTAGGCAAAAACAGCTGTCTCCCGCCCTCCCTCCTCTTCCTCCTCATTAGTTTGTCCCTGAGGGATCTCCCTGATATGAACCCTGCAGTCCAGCGGCCTAAAGCCCGGGCAGCAGAAGCGGACGAGCAAAAGCAAGCTGACGGTTTTAATTAGAGGAGCCATGCGAGATGCAATTAGCCCCCTAATTATTACTCAGATTGAGAAACCAAATTGTAATAAACAAAAAGGTTGCCATGACAGTGCAGCTGGGACTATTAATCAATCTGATTTGGAGATCCCAGATGATAGTTTGCTAACAGGGATACTAATTATGGTTTGTTGATATGCCACATACAGTAAATCTATGTGCATATGTGCCACATTTGTACATAGAGCCTATTTCCTGTCTGAATTATTACCTCCACCAAGGAGGTTATATCGTCATCTGTTTGTTTCTTTGCAGGATTATGCAAAAACTATAAGATGGATTAACTCGAAATTTAGGTGAAGGATGCGGTATGCATTTGAGAAGAACCCATATAATTTTGGTGCGGATGCAGATCAAGGGGCAGATCTAGGGTTTTTGTTTTTTTCACTTTATTTAACAATACAAGATCTTGACATTTTCAACAATTTCCTAGAGAATAATCCCTGGACCTTGCCTTGAAACAATTCATATTTAGGGAACTGACATCCATGAGTGTGTGTAATTTGGTGCTGCTTGGTTGAATTCAAGTAGACTATTAGGCCTTGGTGGAGGTATGGTATAGCATCTACTCATTTCTCTCTATCTATGATGATCAGTAAAGGCTGCACAAGGCAGGTAACTATACTTTTCAATTTCCTGAAGTTCGTACTTGAGTGATGCACAAGGCAGAAAGAAAAAAATGATTAGATTGTGCTCAAGCAAACAGCAGCGGAGCCATGGTAAACACTCCCGTCGTCTAGATGTTGTTTTCATCACATCTGTTGCAGGTGGTGAATGACCTGATATTCTATGACCATAAACTGACTTCCTCATTAGGCAGCAACACATGAGGAAGAAACAAGGTCAGGCTGATTCAACAGAAGTTAGACCTGAGAGATAGCGTCGCAATCCTTCCTAGAAGATCAATTTCCAAATGGTTCATATGGTCTCATATGTCTGAGTTAGATTTGTCATAAACTGTTGCACAGACGAACAAAAGCAGGTGAGTAAAAGTTCCCACAACCCTGTTTTTTCCACAGCATATGATTCAAGTTTTACTCATCAAACGTATATACAGTTCCCAGTTTGCTTTAAATGAGGGTGGAGTCTCAGAGACGCAGGTGATACTGTGACAAAGACTAATTACAGATTGCTTCACTTCCTCCAGCTGCGCTGTCGTCACAAATGTCCAGGAGATAACTCCAGGAGCAAGGAGTGGCATGTTCGCTATATCTCTGCCTCAGTGCTGCACGCATGTGTGTGTATGTGAAGTTGTGTGTGTGTGCGTGTGTGTGCAAGTGTGCAACACCAGTAGTTGTATAAGGCATTGCACTGTGCTGATCGGCACCCATGTCAGAGCCAAACAAAAGCCTTGATAAACCCGATCATTAGTCATATGAGCTTGTTGCTCTGTTTGCTCGCGTATCGTTCTTTTGATGTTTACTGGAGGACTAGTGTTGGAAGTCGAGCGTGCGTGTGTGCAGATATTTGTTTCTCAAGGCTATTGGATCTGCGCGACTACGTGAAAGCGGTTATTCTTTAGATAAATAGGTAATTGTTCCAATAAAAGCAGACACAAGTGTTAATAAGTCATAAACAAAAATCTGTGATTGGGTCAGGAGAATGTATACGTCACGCTCTGATTTCTCTGTTGCACTGAATCTCCCTCTTCATAAAGTATGTATAAGACAGAGTCTGGATAAAGTGTGGACCCTGTTGTCCGGACATTTTCAGGAGTTCATGTCTGACAACGGCTTTACAGAGAGACTGGTATTTCTCTCTGAGACGTAAATCAGAGAACGATTATATGAATATTACCATTCAGTGTTTATGTGTTTTTTTTGTATGGAAATGGTAAAACCGCAAGAAAAACATAATGAAATCCAATCAAACAAAATTACAAACTATGGCCTAAAAAGGTTCAAGCTCTGACAGCCTCTCCCCCAAAAGAAGCATTTTATGCACTGGGTTGCATACATGCAATTCAAGCTGAATTGTATTAATCTGCACATTGTTGTTGGCATCAAGCTGTAAAATCAAAAGCTTTTCTTTGAACTTTGGAGCTGAAAAGAAAAAATTTGACAGAAGAAAGGGGAACGAGTGAAGCAGAGTAGAAAACCAAAGTCATGGCAGACGAAATTTACAGTAAACACTTTGGACACACTGACTAAACATGGACGGATCAAATGTACGACGTCAAGTATCAAAACCAACCCAAGAGGAAAAAGGTTGAGTTCTACCATAAATTCACATTTGGAGGTCTCTCTCTCTCTTTCCTTGTATATTTGGCTGAAACTTCTTCTTTGAGAGGAAATAGTGACTGTAAACCAAACTGTGATGGGCTTCTCAAACCCATCTAATGGTTTCCCTTCCACAGATGGAGAGAGATGGCAATGCCGCATTCGCTTCCTCTCATTCCCAACCCACTATTCAATTACGTTTGTGTCCAGAGTCGGATAATTACGTTACCTGAAATCTTAGACATAATTAAAGGGAAGTAACAATGGGAACTGACACGACTTGTTTGTTTCTCTCTCTCTCCGAGTCAACAGCATTAAGGCAAAGTCTCTTATGTAACACAATCTGCAGTGTTCCTCTACTGATAACAAATCGATGCCGAGATTAATTCCCTTATTTAGAGGTAAATTATGGTTAACCCCCCTCATATGTTTCTGCAGACAGCAAGCTGATGAGAGATGGGGGGGCACACTATCAGCTTTTATTGGCCTCGGTTTAGACTATAAGGCTCCTTGGGACTATACTTACTCAAATTTCCAGACCTCCAGATTTCAGAGAAGCATAAATCTGCCAAAGCCCCACTATCAGTGCATCAAAAAAAAAAATCACTTCCTCGATTCTTTCTGTGCAATCAGCTGATACTTCCTACTCCTATATTTTCTGTCTGGCTGAGTTTCAGCAGGAGATGAGGGATCAAATGTCACATAAAGACAAAACCAGCCGAACAAGTACTCGTATATGCTTTCTGCGGCGGCGTACTATATTCACATAAACACACTTTGTAGTTCAGAATTCCTGATATCCTGCTCCCTTCCTCTGCGTGGGAGATGCATCAATCCCTTAGAGAAAACATCTTGGGGCCTTAAAAGAGAAAAAGAAAAGAGGGGCCGGAGGATACCCCCCCTCCATGACTTTCCCTCCCTATCCCCAGTGAATGCAACAACACAAGTCCCTCTGACATCTCAGGAAGTTGATCTCTGTGCGGGGTCAGTTTCATACATCTACCCCGCCGATGCTGAACCAGATGGTAACTGATTGTCGTCTCCAGGGGAGGAGGACAAGAGGAGGATATAAATCCTGTTCTATTGGAGAAAGAGAACTGATGGAAAGGAAGTGAGGAGGGGGGGGGGAAGATGCGATGAAAGAAGGCGAGTTTTGCGGTTTAACTAACTGAGGTGGTGGATGCAGCGGCCGGCTGTGGGGTCAAACTGTGGGGAAGGGGGTGCAAAGCTTCACACTTGATGTATGAATGTGGCTGATGTCTCCCAGGAGGCTAACAAAGGGGAACAAACCTTAAAGTGTCCAGCTGTAGAACGTAAGCAAACGAAGCTGAACACGTCACATTCGGCCCGTGACGACGCGAGGCCGAACCCCGCCTCCAGTTTTATCACAGTCGGTGAAGTTTAGTCTGTTAAGAGCAAAGTGACCAAATAAAGACCAAAAAGCCTCGTGTTTACTCGTGATCCCTGAAAAGTGCTCTCTACCCGTCAGTGAGACACTCCAGATACCTGAGGCCGGGCCCATCATAATGTTTACTCTCCACCTCGGTGTGAGGAAACCGTGGATTTAGGTTCTGCACAAACACAGGAATACAGCATGTATACTCACACTGCAAAGTACTGGGATCAGCAGTTCTGAGACCTTAAGGTGAATAGATTCATCCAGAATAATGTCACATCAAGGACCAAGAGTCCTTTTAGACTTTTAAAGCAATTTACTTTATTATTGTTGTTATGAATATTATTTTAATGTTCTTTAATTGATTTCATGCTTTCCACCATGGGGTTTGCTTAGAATTACTAACTAACAAAAATATATGATAACAACTTGTAGACACAAGACGTATGGATTATGAATGTAGGTGTCTAATAAAACTTTTTTTAAACATTGGATTAAAAAAAAAAGAGCAGACAGATACTATAGGTTTGCATATGGTCAACATGAAAGTTCACCCAATAACAAAAAAGCCCACTTTGTCAAAAGGTATCTCACGATTTGAACATTATGGTTTTATTTGTAATAGTTTTGTTGTTTGAAGAGAACAGATTCTTGTTCTATGTTTATTCTAATAAATATTACAGAAACATCTCTAACTACAAACTTCTTTGACTGTATGATTCAACTGTGTGACCTCACTGGCAACCGTTTTCATGGGAACTATAGTTCTACAGTAGAAAGCAGTTCCAATAAAAACTCTTCAAACTGACGTGTATAGATTATCCAGAGTAGCAGATCATTATCTCTGGAAAGAACGTTGCTGCTACAGTAAAGTTCCTGCAGCTCTTTCTGCTTTTTTGTTTTAGTTTCAGTTGTCTCTCACAGCTCATCAGTGATGTTTCCAGCTGCAACAGACAGCTGCTTTCAGCGAAGGAGCTGTGATAAACCTACTGAGCATGACCTGCCCAGCATCAAATGTGGACAGAAAGAGTTTTCTGCCAGCTGGTGAACATAGTGAAGGATTTTACTGCTCTGGCATCAGTCACTTGGAAGTAAAGGAAAATAAAACAGAGCTCAAAGGTAGTCGATGAACTGATGTCGTTCTGTTTCCGTTCTATGTGTGAATAACGCTGGCTGCATATAAAGATGGACTTTTTTCCAAAAAGTGAAGCCAACAATGGCAGCAGCATATGTCATAAACCCTGCCTCCTCCATGTTAGTTAATGGGGCATGGATCAAACTAAAATGGTCAAAATATATGTCAAAGAATTTGTATGATAGTTTCTGTCATTTTAGATCATTTTATATCACATTGATGTTTGTTCAAGTGTCCAGTAAGTTTGGTTATATATATATTTTATTCTATATTTGATGTTACAAAAACAAAGTGAAACATCACGACTGACAGCTGAGACTGTCAACTGGTCGAGGATCAGTATGGGCGAGACCTCAGTATTGATCCCCCGATCCCCAAGTCCACAAACATCACGATCAGATCAGAGCAGATTCTTGTTAAACCCATGAAATGAAGAACGAACTCTGTGTTGAGAGCAAAGCAGTGTAGGCCCTGTAAAGTATTAGTTTGGTTTTCCTAATGAAGATCTCAATGTGTATATCATCACCGTAGAGCAGAGTGATGTTGTTTGTGCAGTTTGTTTCTCTGATTAATGGCTACGGAAGGGGATAAGTGAGCAAATATTCAGAGAACCATGTAGAAAAACATTCATTTTACTGGCTGACATGAGGATCTTGCATTTCAGTCACGCTGGTTGTTGTTTTAACTACTGTGGTGAATCATCAACATACTGAACATTTATCTCAATAGTCCATGTATTACTGAACCCACTGTAACATCTATGACAGAAGAGATGTAAATATCACAAACGTGCTGCTCCTCACATTAGATTCAAATGACTGTGCATCAATTTTGATTTAGTGGAGTTATTTAAAACTGCGCTCCCACTCCTCTCCAGCTTCATCCAACGTACGAGGGGCTTCACATGACGGCCCACATCATCACGCTGCACTCATCATTAGTCAGACAATTCTCCCACATGCCCTGTTGGAAAGTCCATTAGCGGTAAAACTAATCCCACTCGTGTTACCCCAAACTCACACAACCCCTGTTACCCCGAGACCCATTTAAATTCCTAATAACTTGCAACGTTCGACCCACTTCCTCTTTAACGTCCACACATTCTCCCCATTGAGGAACGTTCTCGCCAAGACAACCCCCGACCTCCCCCCACCTTTCCTCCATCTCCTTCCCTGTTAAAACCATACTCCTCTTCAATCCCACAGGAAGCCTGAGAGGAAGACGGGAGAGGGAGTGGGCGGCGATCACACTGCTGGTAACTCAATGCTCAGTGCCCCCACCCCCCCCCACCCCTCTTCTCCTCCTCTTTCCAACAATCGCCACTAAGCTGTACATGTGAAAGAAGAGCAGAGGAAGAAGGGAGGCAAAAAGACAAGAAAAACAACAACCACCAGCAACGAATCCCACAAGTTTGACACCTCATTCCAGCAGGAGAGAGCAGCTGGGATTCGGGAATCACTCTGTTGGTTTAAGCATTCCCAGCACAGAGCAGCAGGTTAGAGCCCAGCAGAGAGAGGACAGATAACTCTCAGTCACTGCACTCCTCACTTCATCCAAACAAAGGAGATAGACGCTCTTTGAGGTTGCCTTTCCACTTAAGGGTTTCTTATTTTAGCCCGATTGCTGACAGGCTCATTTCTGTGAAGGTCTGACCGCTGTTTCGCAGTGTTGCCTGCCAACAACTGCGTTTCGGCCTTAGTCGTGAAGCGACTCTGAAGTCATCGGAGAGAGGGATCCCATAAAAGGAATATTCTACAAAAGCCCCAGGGTTAGCGTTAGTAAGCTTTACTCTGTTGCTCAGCCCTTACTCACCATTTCAACCTCTGCATTCAGAATCAGCAGGCTCTGATGAGTAGTTTCTTCCTCATCCAGGCTGGCAGAGGCCCAAAGTCAGGGACAAATGCAGCTCGGGGGGAATTAGTTTGTACAGCAGAGGAACTCTTGTAATATTCGGCACTCTGGAACGGTATTTTATTACATGTTGCGTTGTATTTGCCAAAAGCATGACTGATTTAATTTGCACAGGAAAGCTGAGAAAACTTGAGCTACGTCTTCCTGATGACACATCAAACTGAAATGTCTGAAATGCAACAAGGCGGCCACTGCCAAGTGTTTGAGGCCCTGCAGAGTGTTCGGTTATAAACTTGAGAGTATTTTCAGAACAACTCTATCTCCGCCATAGTAGTGAGAACAGCAAGAACTGACAGTTTTTCATCAGACACCTCTCCCATAAGTCCACAGCTCAAATTTCTTCCATTGTTAACGTGCAGGGCGTTATCCGGTTCCTGACAAAAACAGCACATCACATATGGTTAACAAAGCTCCAAAACAATGCGTTAGCTTGCTTTAGACCATTATGACTGCGGACGATGGTTGTTTCAAGGCCGCCCCCTCACTGAGGAGACACAGAGGGGCTTTTAAACGACCTATGGCCTGGCTGCTTTGCGTCAGTCATCGAACGCATCAGACTTGGCAGACGAGAGGCCTTTCTTGCTATCAGCTACACTGCTGAACACAAGGACCCTGGCTCAGAATCAGTGTGTGAAACATGCACAGTGGACAATCATGACAAAACAGGAGAGTGGACAATCAGTGCACAAGCAAAAACCTGCCCAACATTATAGTTCTAATGCTAATGTTCTTCTCATAATGCAGAAAATACAAGGATGGGAATAGCTCATGGAAGAATCCATTACATTTTGGTTTGGGTCCGGATCAGGGGATTGATCCAGGAGTTTTTTTTAAATGATTTTTTTTAACATTGAGGGATAGGGCGTTTTCTTCATTTTCATTGATTTCTCAGAGAATCATATGACTCTTGATGAAATATTTAGGGTGTTGGTATTGGTAAGTGTGACCACTTTTATGAGGACCCACATCTGTTTCAAGTGGATCTAAATGTGGTTTCATAGAGATGTAGGCTTTTGCTGCAATATGGCAAAGAAACACTCTGTGGCCTTAGCTATAGGACTTTAATTTAAGGGGATTGTTGGGCGTTGGTATGTATTCTACTGAGTGCAATTCTAGTTGCCTCATATTACACATTACAAGTTTCTAGATAAATATTTTAAGATTGAAAGTTCATTCTAGAAACAACATTGGATGAAATGGTCTCACCAATGTAGCTGCTCTGGAGCTCTTGATCATATCACACTATCTCCCTCTGCTTCCACTAATGTTTTGCCAACTACATTCTTCAAAGTAAACTTTCTGTCTCAACTTTTAAGCCAAAAAGGATAAGAAATCCTTTGAGTGCTCAAAGGGCATTTGGGAAAACTCTATTCTGTGATACGGTTCAAAGCTCCAGAACAGCTACTAAATAGATCTTTGTTTTGTCAACTGCTATTTCCACGGTCGAGAATAAAGTTTCAGTCTGACCTTTCAAACAATCATGGACATGAGGGGCCTCAAAGTGCCCAGACAAAAAGGGAAAAATGTAAGATTTATGATTCCATGACAACTCAGCAAATCTTCCATGAAAAATTGTGTGATACGATCAAAAGCTCTGGACCAACTCTGAAACGGACCTTGTGGTGAGATAGTTGTGTCCATTACAACCATGAAAAGCAGATAAAATGATGTTTCCAGCTCTAAATCCTGGATCTCATTTCGGATGTTTTTCAATCAGCTAACAGGTGCCAAGCATTTATTACCCAGTAGAGGTCTTGGAAAGTTCAGATCACTTCATTTCTTGGAGGCATTCACACATAAAAAGTATCCAAAACTACTGACTTAACAGAGCAGAATAACAATATGTTTTCAACATGCATATTTAAAATACCTCCTGCTAGACTGGTTTTAAAAGAAAAATCTAATTTAGTCGCTTGTTTTTATGTCCTTTTGACCTCAAAACACAATAGGTTTTAAACATTTTTAAGCTGTTGGAAACCTTATGGTTGCCTGATTATTGCAATAATACTTGGATAAAAAAGAAACAAGTGGATTCATATTAAAAGAAAATCTCAGACTGCCTGTTTAATCAGCTCAGGAAGAGGTTGTTGATGCAGTGGATACAATGCTGGTCCAGAGGGCTAATCCTTACTGCCTGGCACTAGTTCAACTATGCACTCCAGGGTATTTCTACCAGGGAACCCTTTCTCCTCCGAGCCACACGGCCATGAAGCTGAAGTGGTTTGTTATGAAAATGAAAAGAGAGAGCAGCAAATATTGATCATTTATCTGTGATGCTTTAAGTGTCATGGCGCTGTGATATGATGCAGTACGAGGGGATATACTCAAAATATATGGCCCCCCTAATGGTTTAAGAAGAAGCAGAGAAGCAGATCTGCCTTTTTTTATTGAAGGAAACATTGCAAACAGAATCCTTTTTTACAGGCCTCTGGCTTCAATTATGAAAACATGTGGTAATGAAGATGTTATGCTCAAAGTCCCACCAGGAAATAAAATCTGAGCTCAACGAAGCATTGGTATTGTTGAAACTTATTAGGTAATTAGAGCAGGTATGGTGCACAAGGGGCGTTGTGTTCAGTGCTGAGGGAGTTAAACGATTCACAGATCAACTCTGTCTGGATAGACAGTAACAGAATTGCGTACAGGTATGCATGGTGCCCAGAGGATGAATTCTAATGAATGTGTAATCCCCTAACAATTCTGTACTGCTGAGTTAAAAGTTACAGAGGTTTGTGGTTCCAGATGTTGAATCACAACAACCATAGTGACCGGCACCATTCTTTTGATAACAGTTGGGATTTTGAATGAAATGTCAATAAAGTTGTTGGATAGATTAAGATAAAATTGGATATGACCATTCATTTCCTGTTCAGTCTGAAATGCAATAACTTTGTGGATCCTTGACATTTCCTGGTCTAATTCCTGGTTGATTTAGATGGAAAAGTTTCATAAGAAGTGAAAATATTTTAACATACATTGATTTATTTGCTAAGCTATTGGCCAAACTGTGGCTCAAAAATCAAGGTCTAAACCAAACCCTGGACTTCATTACACCCTTACTTGTTACTATTTCAATGCATGTGGTATCTTTCTGATATTTGTATGAAGGAACAGTTGTCCTGAGTCAACATCTAGCTCAAAGACAACTAAATAGATTCAGCTCGCTTCTCAGTCTTTAGAACTTCCAGCCAACAGGGATCCTTTCTCCTCACTGTTGACACAGAGCTGTAAAGTCATGTCTACAAGGAAAGTTAAGGTCAGGGTGAACAGATAAGCCTGTGTCAGAGAAGACGACAAAGTCACAAATAAAGAACCTTTTGTCCAAAGACTGCAGGGAAGGAGACATCCATTCAAGTTTGATCTACACTGGAGCCACGGTGACTGGATATGAATTCATTCCATGCTTTTCCCCCCTTCTCATTTCTCAGTCGTGTACATTTATCTTTTTTGGCACCCTGCCCTTTTCCCGATGCACAATACCTAATTTCTAGCCTCATTAACGTTTTTCTGTTGCAGGCACTCCTGTTAGGGAGCACTGGGACCTGAACCACAACAGGCACAGTGTATGCCAAGAAACTTTGCAATCTGCAACTTGTCACTACCAGGCCCATTCAAGGATGTGACAGGGGGTCTAGACTATAACCTGGAGGCCATACAGGTATCAGTTAACAAGTGATTATGCAAGGCTTCATATGTTTGCATTGCTCGTGGGAAACATTGTGCTGTTACCAAGACTGAACCATACAAACCTCCTTCACAGTAAAATAAAACTTGTTATTTCAACTTAAACACAAATTAAAGGATTACATGACATTACATCAAATCAAAAAAACATCATACATTTGTCATGATAGGCATTTTCATATTTGGACAGTAAGTCCTCGCCTGAGTTCCTCAGAAAGAAGAGTCTAAGATTTCACCTTTCGCCTTGAATGCCACACCCCTGCAATGAAGCGTGTAATGCCTTAATAACACTGGTTAGGAAACACTTTTTGATAGGCAGCCGAGCATTAAAAAAAACAAGCAACACAAGTCTGAGCTGGCTTATCTCAAACGGCTTAAATAATTATAAGACAAATATAGTTTAATCATAATAACCCAAAACCTCAGTTGCAGTAAATCCATATCAGGTTAAGCTGAACAATCTCACATTAATGACTGCTACACACTCTCCATTGTTGGCATTTGGAAAAAGTCAAACCTTTAAGCAAAAGTGCAATAGAGCAATAGTGGAGAGCGGAGCCAATCCAAACAGCTTCGAGCTTCAGGTTAAAGAGCTTCAACATCCTTTTAATCAGGATGTGAGGCAGGAAGCCCCCTCCCTCCCCCTCTCTTTACATTGCAGAGGGGAATTACAAATTAAACATTGTGGATCTCCATCACAATAGCTCTTGACAAATGCAGGAATTAATTTGCAAAAATTGGACAAATGAACTTGAATGTACCACAAGGACGAAACCACTAACAATGATTCACGGCACAGAATGCAGCATTTAGTTTACTGGGCCAATGGACCACACAGGAAGAGGCTGAGGGAAGCAAGCTTCAGAGATCAGCCACCACCCCTTCGACCAGTGCTCTCTTCCCAAATATTCTGAGATGGGACGTTTGTTGATGAAGCTATTGTTCCTCTCCCTGTAGGGGATTCGTCCTGTTTGAAGCAATGCTACTCAGAATGACCTGGAGGTCATTGGAGAAGATGCCACGCCTACACAAGGTCTTCAGGAGGATGCAGTCAGGCTCTTGTCTTGTCTGGTTGTTTGATGCTAATGTGAAGCAGGAGGAACTGAGTGTGGCACGGATTCTGAAGTCAGAGATCTCACTCCATCTCTCTGATGTTTGTTTTTCTATCCTTAACCCTTCTGTTTTTCTGCCATTTCCTTAGATCAGTGCACCACCTCGCTCCGTCTTATTGACATCTTTTACATTTGCATTGCGACACGACGATCCGTACAGCTCAGTGCCGAATACAAATGAACCAGCTATTTGTGTCGAAGGGAAAAAAGGCCTCAGACTGTCTGCTCACTTCCCGCTGAACTGAACAGAATTCTTTCTAACTGGGTTCACAGTGTCTCAGTGCCCACTTTCCATCTTTACTTCGCTACTAGAGCTGATTTACTGTTTCAGCAGTTCCAGTCTGACAAGACACATTTGAAAACTGCTTCGTCAAACAAATGAAAAACATGAGTTTTTTTCAGAAGGGATTTTACCTGGCAACAAATGATTCACTTTTCTACAACTGGCAAACATGTAAAGGAAAAAATACCACACCGTCCAATGAAAAGAGGAACCTATAAATTAAGTTCATGCATATGATCCGTCCCTGTATTATTGTTATGTCCAGTGTGAACTTTCAGATTTACAAACTGTAAAGATAAAGTACACGCTGATGGCAAATGAAATGTGAGAGGAAAATATGTGTCCTCAAAGTTACTTTAATAAACTATATCCAGATTTTTGACACTGGGAACACTTTTTCTATAATAAAGTCTCGACCTCACTATGTTAAGTACCTTGAGATAATGTATGATATGATTTGGTGCTATATAAATGAAATAGAATAGAATATACACATTTGTGTTCTTATATTTATATTAAAAATCATTAAAAAAATAGATTTACAGAGAAGGGATAGTCTTTTGAACAGCACCACAACTGTATCATTATACAATAAATAATTAGAGATTCAACTCACAGATATTCACATGAATAATAATCTGCAGACCTTGTTTTCATTGGTTGGCCAACAAAATATCAGAGAAATTAAACAGCACATTAAGTTTCTGAAAAATTGAGTAGCTCTCTCAGCTATGTGACTTTAAAAAAGCCTGTTGTTGTTATTCTGTTGCCAAGCTGATAGCTGCATTAAAGTAGGCACTGATAAACACTACTAATGATCTATCAAGATCTTCTGCATCCATTAGAACGTGGGAATAAACAGTGCAGGTCATGGTTTTCCAATAACGTTGCACTAAAGGCAATAGAACAAAATCAGATGAAATTATGACACGACACCCCCTCAGGTCAGATCAGTTTTAAGAGATAGACATACTTAGACAGGCTCAATTACTCAACTGGAGCTATGGCCTATTTTCCCCTCGAACATGACACTGCACCTGATGAGATGGGAAGATATCAGAGGGCCTTTTTTTCCAAACTGAATTCCTGGGTCTCTTTCCACTGGAGACTCCACACGCGAGCGGTGGATCATGGAAAGGCCATAAACGCAGTGGATGACTTTGTCACCATGCGCAAACAAAAGGACACAACACAGTTCAATGAGTAACCACATGCACTCACTTATTCCACGCTGCGTTCTCACTGGATGTATACAAACTACACAACTGATTTGAGTTGCTTCAATTCCCACACAATAAACACTGGTTTACTTTAAACTTTAATAATTAATATCAGTCATGCAACAGTCAGCGTTTCTTAACCTATCAAATATTAATGTCAGACATAAAAACACTGCATTAAGCTTTATTGTTTGTGGTTTGTTTAGACTCAGCAGAATAACCAGACACATAATTAACGCTAACAGAGCTGTGGTACTTTTTGATTTTTAAGGCTACACAATAGATTTGCTGTTTTCAGAGTCATAAAAGTGAGATGAAGAACAAAAGCTGCTGCGCCCCTGTGTTTCCCCCTCGATGACACGCGTCTAGCCTCGGGTGCGTCTGCTGCTTAAAACACAGATTTCGGTTGCTCTACAGATGTATCAGTGCAGCCAGATAACTCGCTCGCTACAGAGACACCATTGTCCCAGAGTGAAACCAAAATCCTCCACCTTGCCAGCAGCTCCCTTAAAAAAATCTCTACCACTCAGACGTGGTGAAGTTTATCAAAGCTGAGAAGGAGGGTGACGAGAAATGATCCTCCAGCTCCCACGGCCTAAAACCAGAAAACCATATTTTCAACAATGGCTACAGCAGATGAAAGTCTGGGAAGGTCGTCAGAGCACCATTGGGCCTCGACACCAGCAGCGGTAGAACCAGGGCCACTCCGGACCCTAAAACGCAGACTAGAGATTCTAGGATTACAAAGGATCACAACCTATTTTTCACTACCGACGTCCATCTAAGCTCGGAGAGTGGGCTTTAATGAAAAGAAAAGGCACGGCTTTTTTCTGAAAGTGATGGAAAAAAAAGATGACTGATGAGGGAGGCTGACTTGTTAGATCCCAACGCAACACAGAGGGAAAAGCACTTACTCAGAACACAGAAAATGCACTGCAGGAGTGAAATTTTGTCATGATTCAGCTCAGGTTTTGCAGGTGTGCAAGCACATTTAAACTCAGCGAGGACGGAGTCAGACTTCACCGATAAATTATCTTCTAATCTCATTCTGTCCAGACCTTAAATTACAATTAACTCTGAAAAAAAGCATATTGATGTAAGCGGGTTATCCTGTGCCCAGTGTGATCTGGGAAGCATCGCACAGGGGATTAAGGATTAAGCCGTCAACATGTCCCCGAGATTAGTTTGATCTTTCACAGGTTAACTCATGGACCAGAGACAGGTTCGCATCATAGCAGCATTTTTAAAATATGCAAAAGTTTATAAAAATTTCAGGGACAATAAAAACTTTAACCATCAAATCTCTGGTACGAATCCAGTCACACGGACAGTTTCCAATTGATTCAGATACCATTTAGCATTTCCATCTGGGAAATAAATCAGCGCAGTTATTGCTCGTGGTTGTGGGCATTATTTACAATCTCTCTACACATGATGACAGCTAATAAAATGTGCATGCCAGCAGACAGGACAAAGAGCTTCTCTATTATTCAGCGAGTCCTGTCGGACTCCCACAGGAGCCATCGCACCTTCCCAGGCTGTCGCTGAGCGGAGGACTGACAGTAGGGCTTCCTGTGGGAGAGGCTGCACTTATCAAAACTCAAATTCATTTCCAAATGTCGTCACTATGACAGGAATGCAACTCGAGGGCGGCTGATTGATGGAGCGTAATGACCACGTGCTTGTTTATTTCCAATATGCGACTATTACCTCAGACAAAGAGGTTCTGTTCACGCCCCTGTCTATTTGCTTGATTGTTTGTCAGCAGGAAACTAACAGAATGGATTTCCATGAAACTTTGTGGAAAGATGGGAAACGGGGCCAAGAGAACAATTACAGATGGGGCAGATCCAGGGACAGATGCAGGAATTTTTGTATCACTTTCTTAAGAAAGACCTTTTTCGACATTTTCACCAATTTCCTAAGGAATGATTCAAACAAATGAGACATATTTTATGAGTGTGTGTGATTTGGTGCGGATCTAACTTCTTTCAGCCGCTGCCTGGTGTTACATTTTGGTGCAGATCCAGGAAATGTTTTATCACCTTCTTTAACATTAGGAGATAGGCCCGTGGTGGACATATAGTGCTGTACGTCCCATTCTAAAGTTGTTTCAAAAAGTTTGTTAGCCAGACTTGCCATAACTTACTTCTCCCTCATTGCTCACGTTTTCGGTTTTGGATAGGCTAAGAAACACAGAATTGATATACATATACATATATCTACTAGAATGGCACATACATAATAACACACATATAGATATGACTTCCCTAAATATGCCTGATTTCTTTCATGTAGATCCAAGAATTATTCCCTTGGAAATCTGTGAGAAAGTTAAAAATCACCTTGTATCTCACAATGTTGAAGAAAGTGATAAAAAAAATTCTCGAATGTGGCTATAGGTTGCTATGCTCTGACAAATGAGGTGTTAATTGATGATTGAAGAGAAAATAAAGAATTTGTGTGTTTATAAATGTCTGTGATAAAGTGAGCATGAAGTGTTAATGTGACTGAGGCTCTCTCTCTCTCTCTCTCTCTCCATCCCTCCCAGCTCATTGATCCGTTTTTGTTGAAATTCTTGTAACATGGAACAAAGATTTATCTTTTTCCATCCCTGGTCTCTGTCTATTTCCAGGTTTTCTCTACTTGACAATCTTTCGGCCACTTCCACGTGTAAACAGCTGAGCAGATGTTCTCACTTGGCTCCTAGCAACACAAACACTTTCAGGTCAAACAGACTTCGCTGAATTAGATCGAACGGTACCATACCATACGTCTCCCGGATTGGAGATTTTAAAATAGGTCGAAGGATTACATGCTCCTTTGTGGGCTGAGGAAATTATCCTTCATTTTAAGGCTCATAAAAAAAAACCCTTTGAAACCCCTTTGGATTATCTCAGAAATGCTTTGCCACCAAGTTTAGAACAAGACTGTATTTTGTCTTGTTTTGACACCTTGTTTTTACTGGACAGAGACTTTGGATTACAGCTCATTTTTTGATGGCACATTGAAAAAAATCTGTTCTTACATCTATATTTAGGTAGATTTAAATAGACCTGCAACAGCACGTCTGTAATCTTTTATTATCCTGCCAGACAGGGAAATAACATCTCAGTTTTTTTAAATAAAAAGCAGATACATTTACAAGTATTGTTTTTTTGTCTTGTTACCTTGAATTAAATAGGAGATTTCTCTGGATTTGGACATTGCTGGAAACATTTTGGATAATGTAAATACACAATTCAACTCATTTTTCAAGTGTTACATATTTTATCTTTAGTTCTGTTTATCCTTTTGTATTTGATCTTTTTTGTCTTTTGAAAGTTTGGAGGTTTTGTGATTATGGGAAGTAACATGAGTTTGACATCTTGTGGATACTATGAGCTAAAAAACACGTTGTGCCACAAAGAAACATCTGTCTCAGCCTCTGGCCAAAAACAAAAAAACAACAACAACTAAACCTGTCGGACCAGATGGTGGACCTTGCATTTTGCTGGAAATTGAATCAGTCTCAAAAAATGAAGTAATTAAACACAACTGCACTGTGTAACAAACTTTCATTACAGCTGCTCATTTCCAAAATTCTCTGGACTTAGAAAAATTCCCATAATCCTTATTTACTGTGGGAGACCTGCTGCTGCTGTGCTCCGTCTGGTTTGTTTAGAAGCCCAGAAATATTTAGGGACTCTTGTCTTTTTTGGCTCACAAACACTCTTGATTTGTTATGGTCCTGTGAAAACCAGCACTCGTGGTTACTTGTTGGAGCGGACAGGAAAGATGCAACTTTCCCGTGCGCCGCTGGCGACAAACACACACACTCTGCTTATCTGCTTATATGGAGGAACAAGAGAACAGCGAGTGGACACTGATGATTCATGAGAAGAGGAAGTAGAAAATCATTAGGGACTGAAGAGATGTGGTCACTTTCTCTGCTGAAATCTGGGCTGAATGAAGTGTGATTTACTCTGATGTACATGTGGAGCCAGTTTAAATTGTTTTCATCTTTTAATCTCACAAAATTTAATTTATCCACTGGGATGCAGGGTGTTTCCTCAGATATTAAGATGGCTGTATAGTGAGCTTTCCAGTCAGAGACCCTGAAATCTCAGCTGCTATAAGAGTGAAATTGAAGTAACAGTCAAAACACTGCTGTGCCATTAAAATAAGAGTTGTTTGACCTTAACGTCAGGGCCGAAAGAAAACTCTAATCCAAGCAAAAAGCAAGAGAATCCATGTTCCCTGTTCCTTCGTCCTCAGCAGCTTGTTTTCATACTTTCAGTGCAGACGCTCTGCTCTCTATCATCTGTACGAGTCCAAGAATGAAGGGCCTGTCCTCACATTTTCATCTAATTTCCTTTGAGGACCAGATGCACCCTGCAGCATCTCATCATGTCAGAGGATGCTCAGAGTGCACGGAAACATAAATACATCAGTGGGAAGAGCTGCAAAACTGAATCACTATGTGAAAATGTGGTGATATCAGTTATGGATGTGAGGTTGCGAGGATGAGAAAAAGTTACCTGTGTACTTTTAGTGTGTTTGAAGGTGAGAGCATGGCCCAGTTTTACTTCTATTTCTCAGGTCAGAGCACGAAAACACGCATTTGGGGGTTAAAAGAAAACTTACAGACAAGAAAGACGAAAGAAATTGCGCAATCTTGACTTCCTCCCTGCATCATCATCACCACCATCATCATCATCATCATCAACGTGGTGCAAATTTGAGTCAATACCTGAATCATCGTGGATGTGGTACAGATGCGTATTTGCGCATTCCACCAATTGGCTAATTTAACATCCCCCCCCCCAAACGCGCGTCTGTGTGTGAATTGTGTGTGAGTCATGTGCGTAAAACTTCGCTGGAGCCTCTGTGGCTTTTTTTTTTAACCAGGTCACAGCGAGACTGTGAGAAACTTTTCTCCCATGCCGGGGATCGAGTTTCCCTGCGTTTCTGTTTTTAAGAGACTGACTGTGATTTCTGTGATTGTATGTAAGGTGTGCCGGGACTGTTCCAAGAGGAAAGCGAAAGTCTTGTCCCCACTACGACCCACAGCCACGTACATGTCGTAATGTCTCGCTGACATACCTTTCTTTTCCGCCAGCACGCAGCTGCCCAGGCACAGCACAGAGGTGAGACTGATCCACTTCATTAAACAGCTTTCCATCGTGTTGTCTTTTACTCTGAAGCTCCCGCTGAGAGGTGTCACTTCATGTCGACCGCACGAGATATTCCGCTTTATCGCAACTTCGCAATTTCCAAGAGCCTCTTGGTTCCTGAGTGAGAGAGTCTTTCTCCTGCTGTGGGAAAGTCAAACTTTGACTGCTCCTCCTCCTCAGAGATCTGCTGCAGCTCCGGCTCCCACTACTGCCTGCTCTGACGTCAGCAGGAGGGAGGACAGATGTGCCTCTCAGCGAACAGGTAGAGAGATAAAAAATCATAGTATAGGTATACTGTTGTATGGTACTACTACTAATAACAACAATAAGAAGAATAATCTAGATAATAACAATAATATCAATAACACTTATTAGTACAGTTACTATTATTGTTATTATTATTATTATTATTATTTTCAAGAGCAACAAATGAGGAAAGGTTTGTATTAAATTGGACAATTGGTCAACATATTACCACTACTACTACTACTAGTACTACTACTACTAGTACTACTACCACTAATAATAATAATAATAATAATAATGCAGCTCAATAGTATCGAAGGAGAAAAAGTTTGTATTAAATTGGAAAATTTAACAACATATTACTGCTACTACTACTACTAGTACTAATATTATTAATAATGAGGATGATAATAATGAAGCTCAATAGCAACAAAGGAGGGAAATCATCATATACTCTGTTGTATGGTAAATCATGAACTCAAGGACTCAATCAGCCAAAGCAATCACCCTGAACTTTATATTAAGAATTTAATATTTAGCTTTTAATTGCCACACAAACACACATCAACTTTTATGTAAACGATACAGCACTTTGTATTTTTTTCTCTCTTTTATTCCAGGTAATGTATCTTCAGTTTTGCAGTGAATGCAGAACTAAGTTAATCCATGCTTCACGCTGAAATGCGTGATATGTGACACAGAACATCAGGTACAGGAAGAAAGTTTAAAAAAAAAAAAGCAGAAACACCTAATAACAAAGAAATGCACGTTGGCAATAATTATAACAAGATATACATTTATAGATCATTACTATGATAAATGTCACATCAAGTTTTCTTATTCTTCTTAGTCTCCTCTTTAAAGGCAGAGAATGACAAACATTTGCAAAACATTTTACAAATCTGATTCTTATGTGTTCAGCGTCTTCTCTCTACTTCCACTACTGATGGTCGTATTTTTCTGCTTACTAACTGGGCCTATACTGGATTGTTAAGGCTGAATTTTGTGAGTAAGAAAACACTTTTCCTGTAATCAGAGAGTTTGATAAAATCGGTTTAACAGATGCTTCTCTTTTTGCGTTTAACTATAAGAAAATACATTATTAAATATCTTTCTGGCAAGAACGGTTGGCTACATTTTAAACGTAATGGCTCCATTCTATTTAGTTCTCCCAGTAAGCCACTCAAATAACTGAACGTGCACAATCCCAGAACCCTGGACCTGACATACATACATTGACCAAAGTTATTATTAACACGTCTTCTGGTGGTAATGAGTTGCCACTTTGGCCATAGCCTGAAGAAACAGCCCTGAAATGTTTTATTTGGGTAAAATCATCACAAATAATCTGAGATAAAGTTTAGAAATCATAGTAATTACCCAAAATCTGATGTAAGTGTCCCTCTAGGTAGAGGCCAATGATGAGAACTCTTCAAACATTTTAAAGGCTTCATTTAATATGTCCCAGTAAAAAAGAGTCAACATAATGACTTCTCTGTTGTTTCGTTGTTGATGTGGGTGCATATGAAAGACAGCCCTGGTATCAGTGTCATACAGGGGTTGAATGGACAATACGTCTAGACTGTTGACAGAGCGTGTGTCTGATCTCAGCCAAGTCTAATTGGATGTCAAGCTGCTTAAATGTGTTTGTTGTTGTGCACAGATCAGACTCTATGGGGACAGGAGTGATAGAAATCATTTTTCACACTGGTGTTTATTTCATTACCGCGGCTTAATGGCTCAGCAAATCGTCTTTGGTTGTTCTGTCAGAGGAAGGGGATATTGTGTTGGGCGAAATTATGACCATCCTCTTCGAGTAGTTATTACCTAATGTGGGGCTAACATTTCACATGAGAACGCACAGCAGCAAGACAGTTCCAGTGCAATGTGGATGTGATGCAACAGTCATTGGGACACCGGCTTCTGCTGTTTGAAAGGATGGTTCACCCTAAAATGAAAATTCACTCATTATCTTCTCACCGCTTTTTTCCGATGGTGGGGTGGGTGAAGTGTTTGAGTCCACAAAACAGGAGGATATCAGAGCATTTAGGCTAAACACATTTAACAAATTACACTGCTTCAAGTCAAATTTGAATGTCAGGGCTGACGGACCCTTGGATGAAACCACAGGAGCAGTATGGAGGCATTTTATTTATTCTATATTTAAGAGTTAGTCACCATGTACTTCAATTGAATTGGATTTGGCTGCAATGCTGTTTACCCATGAAACTCCAAAAGGCATAGTGGGAGTAGATAATGAGTGAATTTTCATTTTTGGGTGAACTATCCCTTTAAGTACATCAGGGGGTTAAGTGAT
This sequence comes from Paralichthys olivaceus, assembly GCF_024713975.1. Classification (NCBI taxonomy): domain Eukaryota; kingdom Metazoa; phylum Chordata; class Actinopteri; order Pleuronectiformes; family Paralichthyidae; genus Paralichthys; species Paralichthys olivaceus. The sequence goes on along the minus strand of NC_091108.1, from coordinate 7,337,082 downwards.
GCAGATCCATTACCACAAGGCTCCACCCTTTTAAATCGTCCAAGTCTCATAAAGAGAATCAACAGTGGTCAAATGTTGCAGCTTTAATTTCAGTTGGAAGCAGATCTTAGTTACACCTCTGGGTCATGTGTTTGAATTCGACTCAGGGATTGGTTTTAAATGTGTTGAAACCTAAGTTGACCACACTCTGAACCACAGTAGAGGCTCATTAAAGGGTGAAAAAGAAAGAAGTTGCTCTGGCTTTTCACCGGCGACCGATTTCTACACCACTGACCAACGTCTCCATTATGAAATGTTCCACAGTGAAACAGAGACAAGTCCCGGTTGTTTCAGGGTTTCATAACACCACCCCTGCCGTCCTGAGACTATCTGTGTTTCGCAGAGAGAGCCTCACACGACCTCTGTCTGTCAGCCAAGCACAAACGCTAAACAAACACAGAATAATGGCCGGGCCACTGGGAATTCAAAAGAGAGAGTATACGAAGAAGCAAAGAAAGAAGCAGAGAGAGGGAGGAAGAAAGTGTGTGAAGGAGTGAGAGGAGAGATGACAGCTGCTGGCTGGCAAAGTAAACACATATCGCACCCATTCTCGTTTCATCTTCAGAGATGATGGTCTGTATTTATATAGCACTCTCTAGTCTTCCAAGACCACTGTTTAAAAAGCACCTTGCAGTACAGTTCAGTATCTTGCCCAAGGACACTTCAACACACACAATGGAGGAGACCGGGATGGAACCACTGACCTTCAGTCAAAAAGACAACCTGCTCTACCTCCTGAGCCACAGTTGTCTGTAACAATGTTTCCATAAATGCAGCACATATCTGAGACATACGTTCTGTCAGGTAAAGCCAAGCAATATAAGACACAACTTCTAAGAATGCTTGATTAACCAGTGGAAGCACGAGGAGTCTTATTAGGTGGTTCAGTGAGGCGTAAAGGTTGTGTGAACGTGAGGGGAGATGAGTTGTTATCCTGAAGGTCTGAAGTCTGATCTGCATGACAGAGCCCAGATGGACCAACCCCCACCCCTTCATTATGATCTCCCTGTCATGCACTGCATATGGAGCATCTATATAGCAAGGAGGAAACCGTATGGGATCATATTGGATAACCGGTGACTGGAAGGCACAGCATCTGCTGCTTCCACCCAAACAGATATCACACTAGTTGTGTTTTTCCAAGAATTAATTTGCCAAAAACAACACCAGTGAAGGTGATTAGTGGAGCTGAAACACTTGAATTGATTACTAACTGGGAAATGTAATAAAGAAAATACTTTAATTAATAGTGTGGTTCTTTAAGCAAGCATATTGAATGATTTAGAATGATGTATTATATGAAGACATTTCAAAGATCCATGTATTATATTCAGAAATGTAACTCCCTGTGAATCTCTGCACTATTTTAGGCTGTCAGAGCTGCCATGTTGCTGGCATATAATATCAGACCTAGATTATATTTGACTGAATCCATGAGAGCTTTATTAATAGCTTTGTAAATCCTGTTTTCAGCAGTATAGTTGAAAAGCCTCAGGCATTCAGAACAAATTGTCAAGTACCAATTAATTAGGTTTAATTAGAGAAGTCAGTGAGATTATATTGTATCTCACCATCTGCCCCGCAAAACTTCCTAAAGCCCAACTGAAATAATAACGGTAAATATTTGAATACAGGAGAGGATTGTTGTTTTGTAATTCATTCGTCTCGCACTTCTGTGTTTTGCCATTTCCCGATGAGGCCTTTGGTCTTTGGCTCCGATCCACGTTCACTTGTTGGAGCATGTGGTCTCCATGGAAGCCCTGATGAGTTACACAGTAAACACCCTCAAAGTAAATGAATGAACCTGTTTCAATAGAAATCCCTGTCTCACCACCTCAACCAGTCACATCCTGTTTCAAAACATGAAACACCTTGTTCACAGTTGAGTAATGTGTGTGATTGCATGAGGGTTCTGTGTGTGTTCGCATTTCAAAGGTGTAGAATGCCGCTGTGCATGATTTTGTTGCACACATCAATGAACGAGTTCTTCTAAGAGCCTCAATAGAATAATAAGAGAAAAAAAATCAATGGATGAGTGAAATTTTTAATGAAATGCAAATAAAAACAGCAGCAGTGTTGTCATTACTGTCACCTCACTGCAAACAGGTTCTTGGTTCTCAGCCAGGGTCCTTCTGTGTGAGTTTGGTTTTCTCTGTGTACTCTGTCTTCCTTATGCAGTCAAGGACCTGAAGATTAGGGTTTGGTCAATTAGAGACGGTTTATTGACTGTAGGTGTGAATTATGAACTATAAATACTGTAGATATAAATAAACTATAATACATGGATGAATGAAAACCAAAATAAGGGAACAGGTTTGTAACATATAGCATACACATAAACACTTACTGTATATATACAAACACACTGATGTTTACAGTCAAAATGTTGGCAAAGTGGACTTTCAGAAGAGATTTAAAATTTAGATTTGGCATTTGACTTGTTATTGATGGTCTGATATTAGATAAAAGAGCAAACTTGAGGGTTTAACCTTTCTCCAGTGATGGAGGAAGTACTCTGACCTTTACTCAATAAATACTATTAGCAACATCACAGTGTGGATATTATATCTCAGACATATACAAAAATATTGTAGCAAAATATAAAATATAGAAAAATACAAAATATAAACCAAAATAAGTGTGTCCGATTCAGAATGATGTATTATTATATCACTTGCCTGTGTTAAAACTATGCTTCAAGAAGCATCTGTGAAATATAAAACAGTAGAAAATCAAATCCTTGAGTAAAGTACAAGTACCTCAAAATGACACTGACAACTTGAGTAAATGTTCTTTTCTTACTTTTAACTGTTGACTCTCCTTGAGTGTTTCTGGGTTTTTAAAGAAACATTATTGATTCTGCTTTGTTTGTCTGTCAGGCGTTGCTGTTTGGTCTGTGGACAAAGATTTAAGTGCAGGCTTTTTGTGACGTTCAATCCCTCATCAGGAGAGTTCAGCTTGATGTTGTCAAAGCAACATTTCTGCTCATCGCTACAGTCATTTTAGGGGGGCATCATGGGGCTTTGATTACTAGCGTTCCACCCCAGTGGTTTGGTGCTGACTGTGCTACAGTCGGGTCGGAGGGCTGCATTCCCAAAGCTGGAGCCATTGTTCTCTTCCTGTAAACGGGGCGCCCGCTCTCATTCAAATCGGTGAAGAGAAGGAGAAACTCCAAAACCACAAATCTGTCAGCTTAGCAGATGAGATTTATTCCAAATCTCTCTCCTACAAGTGACATCATGGATGTAATCATCTAAAATGTTGATTTCTCTGCAGGGGGGCCTTGGATTTCAGATTCAGAGTCATGAGTCACTGCCCCTGGAGGAGACAGTAGAGATGGCTGCTTGTCCACTGACAGAGAGCCACAGGATGGATCCAGGACACACTGGACAAGTCAAATCTCACACACTACTCCTCACACAGTTTCCTTTGTGCCTCCTCAGATTGAACAGATGAATGGTTTAATAATGGAAGGATGGATGGCGAATGTTCTCTTTACCATCTATTCATGATGTATTTCACCCAGCTGCACCCTGAAGACACACTCCGGAGCACAAATCACCCAAACCTCTCTGCCCTGAATCCAGGACCATATGTAAACATATGGTCCTGGACAAAGAGGAGGTTTCATTATGGATGCTGCGCTGAGCGCCACCTTCACTTCTCTCCTTATGCTCCTTTCTGCCTGTCACACTAAATCCAACTCGGATCAATTCCTCAGCTCATTAGTTCATGTGGGGTGGATCTGCTGTGTCCTCAGAGGTTTGGGAGCAAATAGCTGAGGGCCACTTCTCCTCAGTGAAACAGCGCCATCTTGTGGCCTGTTTTCCTCCGGGCAGGTTGTTGTTAGCAGCTTGAATCTGTGACTATGAGGAGATGTTAGAGGTCTAAATGTCTTTGGAAGGTCTCAGGCCATGTGTGTTGGCCACAGGGGTATTTTCGAATAACGTAAACATGATTAAATGAATCCACCTCTTATGCAATCTTATTTTACGGCACCTCTCTACATGTCCAAGGACACCTTACAATAAATGATACATAAACACGTGACTAATTGAAGTAAAACCAAAAGATCAGGAGACACAAACACAGACAATATCACATCATGATATAGTGATTGAGCAGAAACAGAATTCCCACATGGCTAAATAGTTTGTTCCCAGATTTGGCCCACACCAGAACACAGTCATCCGCCTCACATACCACATGGAATATACTTTGGCCGTCTGCTGCTGCTTGCCAGAGCTGGGCCACAGGTAAGCCATAGCAATACCGCATGTAGGCCAAAGGTGCCAAAGGTGGCCCAGACTTGTTTTGTGCTATTTGGGCCATGTTCACTATGGGGCTACAACTTGCTTACAGAGCACCGCATGCTTGCCAAAAGAGGCCCACTTTTGTTTTGGGATATTTGAGCCACATCTGCTGTTTTACAAGTGGGCCACAAAAAGGCCAGAAGTGCCACATCATTGCCTGAAGTGGCCCACATCCGTATGCTGGCTGAATTATTGTTGTGCATGCTTTATTTAGTTATTACACATAATAATTTTCTTCCTTATATGTTATCTCATATCTTCATCAGCACATGACTGCAGGCTGCATCCGTCTATTATCTGGGCCCATCAGGCCTTTGTTTACTATTCTTGGAATTTCAGGTCATTCTATCTGACCGTGCATGTGCGGCTTCAAATTTCCACAGAGCCGCGGGCTTTGCAGAGTAAAAGTCAAACGTGCACAGGCAGCTCTGGAGGACGATGCTGCTCCATCTCTCGTGCACTGTGCACGGCGGCGCTCAGGATGCTGCGCTGTGAGAGGAATCAAAGCGCAGGCGTGGAGTCGGGAGGGAGCCTCTATCTTGCGCAGACCTGGTACTGTACATGGCCATTGATGCTGCTGGATGGATGTAGCCCCTGATGTAAATAAGGATGGCGAGGCCAGCGCGTCTAACGTGCCGCGTTATCTCTGCTTGACATCGGAACATTTCACGCCGTCGGGATTTATTTTTTTGGAAGAAAAACAAAACGCGCGGTGCTTTTCTTTTTATTCCGTCTGAATCTGCCTTGACAGCTCGCCCGATGGTTTTCGTTTGACACAAGAGCCAAGAGCAGACGGGCGGCTTCTCCTCATAAACACTCGGGAAAAACGGGTCATTATGACCTTAGTATCCCCCAGTAAAAGAAAACCATCGGATTGCTTTTACGCGGCAGCATTCTGCTTGCTTTCCTCGCTTTGGATTCCGGGCGCCGTGTCCGGAGAGGAGGATCACCACTTCAGCGTTGAGGTAAGATAAATGGCCTTCCCTTCCCTCCCGTGCTCCATCACAAATGACCGAGCTCCATCTCCTGCACATCATCTGCCTGAGCGAGAAAAACACACACACACACACGGCCTCTCCACGTCTAATCCGTGGGCACAAACGCCATAAAGCACAACATGGAGACACGGTGAGCTCGCACATCTCTTATATGTAGGGTGCAATGAAACAGAAGGATGCTCATCTGAGGTTATTACACTGCGGTGCATGAGCTGAGCTGAGAGCCAGCTGCACATTTGGGATAACACAGACCCTCAGTGTGTATATACAACATTGTGCAGCCATGGCTTGACATAGTTTAGTGACAAGCCAGCATCAAGTCTGACATGCTGTGGCAGCATCATAGTGTTGGAGGAGATTTAGCATTGACACAGACAAGTTGCATAATAGGATTTTCTGTTTTTGTGCACCTTATTAGTTGATTCCACCCTCACAGGCTCCCCTCCCTCCAGCTTGACAAAATTAAATGCTGAGGCCGACAATCCCAAACACACAAACTCACAAATGCATCATTATTTAATTTTCTGGCTCACAGAAATCAACCACTGAGGTTTGTGTCTTTGAACAAACAAACAGGAAACACACACCCACACGATAGAGAGAAAAAAGGAGGGAGTAAACAAGGCGTTTAGCTCAGCAGAGAGAGAGGAAGAGGCAGAAAGGGGGAGGGATGGACAGAGGAGACAGCTAGTCAGATTAGCTGGAGCATCTCTCATAGTAGTGTGATGGGGAAGCAGCTGCTTGGCGTGTGCACAGCTGCGTGGAAGCGTTGGCACCTTGTGGCCCCTCAGCATCAGGATCGAGTGCTGGCAGTGACCCACGGACGGCGCTCCGTCTCACCCCCTCGCCTCAGCATCAAACTGCACTCTGGCTTTGGAGGGCGAGAGGAGGCAGGGCCCTGAGTCCTGCACATGTCCACTGATTGGCAGCCGCAAGACACAAACTCTGACTAAGGTCACTCGGAGGGATTCAAATGCAAATCTAATTTAAACCTGGAGCGATGCAGGAAAGACGATTCGAGCCAACAACAAATTATTCCCATGCAATTTCTACATAAAATATCTCTGTCTCAGTTCTTGTAATAATGAAAAAGTATTGTAGCGATGGTTTGACACCTCACAGCCTCTTGTGAGCTGCAGTATGAATTATGTATTGGCATATACTCATATTGATTTTCATTCTGGGATTGGCAGAGGACTGGAGGTTAAAGAAGCAGGTTTGTGGCTGGAATCTCGCCAGCCACCCTGGATTCACCACTTACTGGAGAAGGGAGGCAAAGTAACAAACAATACATAGTCCTCATTACCCAGCTATGGTTGTGGTGCCCTTGAGCAAGGTACCCCTGTGGAGGAGGAAGATCTGTGGTGTGTGTTTGCCACCCAGCAATAAGCACAGATATTAGAATAGACTGAAATGGTTACATGTGGGACCAAAGCTTATTAAAACACAAAATGATGGAGATTGAAGATCATATCTGCAACTAATAATAAGAAGGAGAAGATTTTCTTTTATATCTTTTTTAAGTCTTAAAATAGCCACAGTATAAAGGCCCTAATCCTTTCCCTTCTTCCCTCCACTAGGGATGGCTACAGAGGTATGGCTACCTTCCCCGCACAGAACCGGGAATGTCTGTCCTACGCTCAGCACAAACCTTGCACTCAGCCATCGCTGCCATGCAGCGTGTCTATGGTCTCAATGTCACAGGGACACTGGATGAGAAAACCAAGGAGTGAGTACACACACACACACACATACACACACACACACACACACACGTGCCATGGTCGTGCATGTACAAAACACAAGCTGAGATGCACATGCACTTCCACCAGGCTGCTGATGTTACATTAATGCAAATGCTCCACTCGTTCATCTAAAATGCAGAAGGAATGGCCATCAATATTTCAGTGAATTAGTGACGAGCAGAAACAGAGATGTTCATTTCACCCCCCATCACCTCGCCTGAAACGACCTCGGGTGAAGGTTTTTAACACTTCTCCTTCTTCTCATTTTGCATGATGATGCAGTGATATCACGCTGAGGTGAGGATTCATGTTTCGCCTCTGTATTGTGTGTGTTTTGTGAGTGTTTCTGTGACAATCTGATGTGAAATGAGTGAGATGCTACTTGGTAGTTTAGCAGTATTTTATATACACAACACTTCCTTATCCTGCTGCTGTGAGTATCTGGTACCTGTCAGGAAGAGAACTACTCAGTGTCTCACAATGCTTTTTGTCGTCTCGTGATGATGTTTACCCTCCAACTTTTACACAGCAAACATCAGTTCTCTTCTCTCCTCTCCTCTCCTCTTCTCATCTTCTCTAAGTTGGATGCAAAAGCCTCGCTGTGGAGTTCCGGACAAAATCAAAAGTGCTTCGAGGTCGCGTTCGCGGCGGTATGCACTGACAGGACAGAAGTGGCAGCGTACACACATCACCTACAGGTGAGAAGACAGTGGAGGCAGTTGTCACGGCGACCATTGAGTTAGGCTGTGCCAGTGTTAATTTTCTCAGCTCTCTCTTTCAGTCTCTCTCTCACTCTCACTCTCTCTCTCTCTCTCTCTCCATCTTTAAACACCTGGGATCACATGCCTCCTTGTGTTGTCATAGAGACTGCGCAGATACGTCACATATGTGGGGGCATGCACACAAAAATAAAGTTACAATCACACATCCAGAAACACATAGATTAACACATAATTCTGCCAATGTTTATTCTCCGGTGTATAAATAGCTCACTGGCAAAATGAAAAACATTATCTCAAGACTTGAAATCATTCTTCCTTTTTCATAGAACAAAACAAACAATTTCAGCTGAGAGGCATAGAGATTGAAGGATTTTCTCCCAACTAATATGAAATTGCTTGAAAATCCTGAGTGTAAATTGTTCGTAATCTCAGCAGAAAAATTCAAACTCTCATCTTATCTTGCCTGATTAAGCTGCGGCTTTTAATGGGTTCTGAGGAGAACCGATAAACGGGTCTGTGGCACAGCTGCAAATTGACAGGTTACAGCAGAAACAGACGATAACACTGTCAATTTATTCAAATCCTTCCTTCCTCCCTGAATTTGAATTGACGAGCCACCTTTCCTAATGGAATGTCAATCAGTGCTGAGCCGGGGCTGCTGCTGACTGCACTTTATTCATGAAAATGAGTGCAGAGGGAGGGAGAAGATTTCCCATTCCTCTCTGCCTGCCAGCGGCTGATAATGACTGCCGTGTTAAAAAGTTCAACGAAAGCTGCCGGGCTTGAAATAGTTGTGTCAAGTGCAACTTGTTTTCAGCGTCTCCTCATTTTAAAAATGTTCACTTGAAATTAATGGGATCTCAAAAGGCAGGGTTGACGCAGTATGTATTTTACTTCCTCTTCACTTGAACGTTCTGCACCATTTACAGGACATTATGTAAACTACAGCTTGCAAGGCATTTCTATTCTGTGTGAGATAGCTGTTTTTACCTGTTTTTCTTTCTGCAGCATTAAAAATGTCACGCCGAAGGTGGGCGCCCGGGAGACTCATGATGCTATACGGCGGGCGTTTGACGTCTGGCAGGGTGTGACTCCCTTACGATTTGAGGCCGTTCCATACAGTGCCCTGGAGACTGGCAGGCGTGACGTGGACATCACCATCATCTTCGCTTCGGGTTTTCACGGTGACAGCTCACCCTTCGACGGGGAGGGGGGATTCCTCGCACACGCCTATTTCCCCGGACCAGGCATCGGAGGGGACACACACTTTGACTCAGACGAGCCCTGGACCCTGGGGAACCCCAATCATGATGGTAAGTGAAAGAAATGGATGTAGACCTCTTTGTATGCAGTCTTTGGTTTCAAACCTGAATCAGGAGAGAAAGAACATGGTGGTGGTGTAAAGTAAGACAGAGTGACAAAGAACAAAGAACAGCGAGAGAAACCACAACAGTAAAGGAGGAGATAAAGATAAGGGAAAAGACAAGGAAGAAGAAATAGAGAGGTTGTTAAATGCTGAATGTTGACAGTGACGTAAAACAGTCAAGGGTTTGGAAAAAGTGCGGAAAGCACAGAGAAACAGAAAAACAGATCCTTCATCAAGAAACTAAGATACAGACTGACGTTAACCATGTAATAAAAACAAACAGATGGCCGGGCAGGAGGGCAAAGGGACGAAGATGGTGTCACGGTGCATGAGCCACGTTTAAGCACGAACCAAAAAATGCAGAGATGTCTTTGATGTTCTGTAAAGACGCATCACCCCATCTGTCAGGATATTTATCTTTTCTTCCCCCTGTGTAATAAGCTCTTCAGATGACAGGATAGAAAGCCCTGCTATTTTAAGACAGTGGGTGCTGGCACATGATTATGGCTATTCTGTTTTTAGTGAATTTGATGTAGCTCAGTGGTACCTTTCAAAAGAGGCCTGCATGAATCTAGCAGATAAACATCCATATCCATTATTCAACACAGTAGATAACTAGAAATGTTTTGTTGTTTTCCTTTTATGTTGTGTTATGTTACGCTATGATGTTAACTGTTGTGTTATATAATGTTATTTTATGTTATGGCATGTTGTGTTGTGTTGTTTTCTATTATATGTGATGTTGTTTTCCTTCAGGTGAATTCAGGTAACCTGGGACATTTTTGCAAATTTGATTTTGTGACCTATTCCGATATCTGTTTTACACATTAGGTCAACATGTTATCCCTTCTGTAATCCTTAAGATGTTTTCTAACCACACCGGATGAAATAATGAAAACTACTCAGAGGAGACATGGCACAGTTACACTTATAGGGGTTACAAATTGTGCCAAAATTTGACTTTAAAAAAAAGCCCAAATCACTTTTCTTTATGCACTTCAAGATCAATATTACCCATTTTTAAAATGCATTTCGAAAAATGACTAAGAAAATGAATGAGCAAATCTATATTATTCATATAGCCTAAATACAGAAACTTGAAAAATTAATTTAAAACATTCTCTCAAAGGTCTCTTTTTGTTTTTACTTCAGGAAGTCCCAAAGTGCATATTTCCTCCATTTAGAGAATTTAAATGAGTGTCCCAGATTACCCAAAGCATGCAGTCCCACATTACCAATCATGTTTGATAAAGTGGGACGACTAAAAAACTAATCACACAACAATAACTCAATGAATATTTTGTTGCTTGAACTCATCACAAACATAATTTGATAACAATTATGAACATTGTCTAATTTATTTATGATTCATATCCTTTACATTAATCTTGTCAGAATCCTGTCACTGACCTTGTTGTGCAATCAGAAAATGAAGTCATGTGATTTCAGTCACATGATATCCGTGCTAACCTATAGTGAAAGTCCTGTTGACCAGATTTTGTTAGAAGAGGATATAAACAGACTGAAGCCGTGATGTGCCACATTACCCAATGTCCCAGATTACCCGAATGTTGTGTTACATTATGTTATATTGTGTTATATTATGTTGTGCTATGCTATGGTATGTTATGCTCTGTTGTTTACTGTTGTGTAATGTAATGTAACTTTACATTGTGTTATTATGTAAGGGGTTATGTTGGTTTATGTCATGTTGTGTTGTGTTACATTATGTTAGGTCAAGTTATAAGGTCAGTTTATTACGGATCCTGTTAAGTCATGAATTCTGTATTGTCTAATGTCATATGATTATGTGTTGTTACGATGAATGTATTAAATTAAGGCATATGAGGGTATAGTAGGTTATGTCAGATTCGATTGTTATGAATCATATGCATAGTGACGTTATGTCAGTTGTGTTACCTTTTGTCAATTTGGGTTATACTGTATTTTGTTTTTATAGATATATAACATACAAGCGGACAATCATTGTCACTGCAGCCAATTTTTAAAGAAATAAGCTATACAATGTGTAGCCCTAATGTATAGACCAGAATATCTTATTGCCAATTGTACATAGTGTGTGTGTGTTTGTGTGTGTGAGTGTGTGTGCGTGTGTGCCATACACGTACATTCTATTTTCCCATCAGAGTTTGAAATGGGTAACTGCTGCTGGCCACCCGTCGGCTCCCCTTCCTCTCTCCTCACACTCCTGTCATTTGTCTCAGACTCACAAGTGAAATTCCTCGCACACTGTCCCACGGTCATCCATGTGGAGAGCTGAGGCTGATTCTGAACAGCTCCTGTCTCCGCCTATGTGGCAGTGCAGCTTTTAATGGACTTTCACAGCAGTGTCATTGTAAATGTTGCATGTCGACATGTGTGCTAATGGTAGCTCCAGCCTCTCTCCTGGGAGTCCTTACTGGACAGTTTGGGAGGTGAAAGATGCTGGTTGTGTTAGATGCATGGGGGAGGGGAAGGTGCAACCTTTCAGCTGCTGGCTGATGGTCAGTGGTTGGTCGGCGCTGCACCGCTGGCAGGAGTGGATATCATGTTTTAAAGGGCAACAATCTCCTCGGGACAGCTTCAGTCAGAAGCTGTATGTAAATGCTGTACTTTTTCTAAATCAGGCTGACACTATGAGCTGAGTGCTGACCATAGACACTGCCCATGACATTTTTATCTTTTTCATTTGTGTGTGTGTTTGAATGTGAGATGAACTATACCCACTATGTGTGTGCTTGTGCTGGGCTAACATTTCTACGTGTTCAGTGCGTATGTGGTCATATAAACGTGTTTGTTTGCTGTGGGCGGCAACGTGAATGTGTGTCCCGTCGATCTCTGTGAGCTGCGGCTCGTGTGGCTTATCTTCTCTTATGAAGAGTAAGAGAAAGAAAAGTGCTCACACTCGGCAATACCTCTACTAATCTTTATTTATACTACAGTGCCCCATATCAGCTCAATGCAGATTATCTCCGGATCGCAGGGCTGCAAGTAATGATTTCTTTCATTTTTGATTACTCAAGCAGTTATATGACAACAGCACATTTAATGGTTTTACTATGAAAAGATGGCATCACATATTATAAAGGTGTAAAGCAAATAAAGAAGTACAGTCCCAAACCACTAGATATTCAGTTTACAATGACTTAAACCAGAGAAAAGATTTTAATTATCATGTGTAAAAATCTTCAAAAAGCAAATGTTTGTAATTTTCTGCTTTATGGCTGAATTACAATCAAATTGTTGCTGATTTATGTCGGAACATTGAGTAATCAAGTGAAATCACTTAAGAACTGGGAGAAGACTGATCTCCTGCATATGTTCCCACATGTGTTTTATATTAACATGCTCTGAGTCCTGCAGCACATTGAGCCATGAGCTCACTGGAGTATGTGGCACCACAGGAAAATGTGGATGAAATGATAATTAACAGATGTCCAGAATTTGTACGATGGTGGAATTTTCTGTTAATCTTAATGTAAGATTCAGTGTGTCTGTTTCCGTCATACGTATCGTGTGATCAGGGCAGTTGTCCTCTTCCCCTCTCCAGGTAACGACCTGTTCTTGGTTGCGGTTCACGAGTTGGGCCACGCCCTCGGTCTGGAGCACTCCAACGACCCCACTGCTATCATGGCTCCTTTCTACCAGTACATGGACACAGAGAACTTCAAACTACCTCACGATGACCTGCAGGGCATCCAGAAAATCTATGGTAACTCTCCACTTTATACATTGTAGTATCTGTCTTTAGTCTGTAAATCAGAGATTATGTGGAAGTAACTCTTTTCTGCAATAACAACACGTCTGTATTGCTCCAATATCCTGAAGCTTTGAAGCAACTTAATCACAATTACAAACTGCTGCTGCATAAGTTACATCGGGCTGAATGGAAGAATCATTTGTCATCTGTTAAATAGGTCAGCCAATACTCATTCTCAAAACACCATGAGTCAGCTATCACAGCTCAGAAGAGTCATCTGTGATAAATAAGTTTCAAGCTCAAGTTACAAGTTAATTATTATACTGCAAACACCAATACTAATACTTCAGACATTAAGTTAGATAAAAGCCCAGCAAGTGAATAAAATAAATAAAATCATGTTTTGTTTCTCTTTAGGTCCACCGGACAGATCACCGCAGCCTACCAGGCCCCCACCCACGGTCCAGTCGCCTCGCTTCCACCCTCCCTCGGACCCCCGCAAGCATGACCGCCACGCCAGACCCCACCGCCCTCCACAAGGGGCCAAGCCCTCCAACCCCAACTCCAAACCCAACATCTGTGACGGAGGCTTCAACACCCTGGCCATCCTGCGACAGGAGCTTTTTGTGTTCAAGGTAGAGGAGATCATCAGACTACGATGATGATGAAGATGATGATGATGATGATGATGATGATGATGATGATGATTCCTTATCTTTTTCAATAGGACCAATGGTTCTGGAGGGTTCGGGATAACTCGGTGGTCCCTGGTTACCCCATGCAGATCAACTACTTCTGGAAAGGCTTGCCTCCCAAAATTGATGCCGTCTATGAAAACAGTGAAGGGAAATTCGTATTTTTTAAAGGTAATAAAAACAAGATCAATAATTCTTATTCAAATGTAGCATGTTGAGTTTTTAACACGAGTAGAGCTAATGGTTTTAGCCAGCGCCAAGAAACACGGCAAAGTACCAAAAAAGTCTTTAACAAGTAAACATGGACGTAAAAAGCAGCAATGCAATGAAATGCATTCAACACATTCAACTGACTTCGTGTATCCCCATTTTTAATTCATTAGAAAGTGTGAACTCTTTAATCATATATTCATATTTTGTCATATAGCAATATACATACGTACATACAGTCGCTGACTGCGAGGTTGTATATATATATCACTATGACTGTGAGGTTGTTTTTTCCTTCTCCACGATAACAGAGCGGGTACACGTCTGGTACAGACATCCGTCCATCAGGCAGATTAACATGACATCTGTCACCCAGTGGGATCAGAGTGCCTCATGCTTTATTTATTCACTCAGGGGGACTTAACTGTGTGTTGTGTGTGCATGTGTGCGTGCATGTATGTGTGTCTAGCTACTTACTGGGAGGACACCACCACAGCAGCTCTCCTCAAACTGCCTCAGGCACTTCTGATCAAACTGAATTAAAGGCAACAATGGCTTCAATAAAAAACAACAAGTCTCGGCGGAGATGCCTTCAGAGCATCATCTGGCTGTTTATTGTATTATAGATAACACAGCATAGATTTCCTGCTGCAAAGGTATTTTGTGAACAAGGTGATACACCTGACCTTTGAAATCATGTGAATAGAAACAAATAAACTCACACAGAAGGTTGGAGCCGGCAGTGCATTTGCAAAAATACCAAAAAAAAAAATGTTTTTGAGGTCATCTTTATGATAATGTCTTTGTCCCAGAGCCTCCTAATGCTGCGTGTGTGTGTATTTTAGGAAACCGTTTCTGGGTCTTCAAGGACACAACTCTCCAGCCTTCGTACCCTCAGGACATCTCGCTGTTCGGGAGCGGCATGCCCACTCAGAGCATCGAGACAGCTGTCTGGTGGGAGGATGTCGCCAAAACCTACTTCTTCAAAGGAGACAGGTCTGTGTGGAATGATTATTAGTGCTGTCATGAAGTGAAGCACTGGGGCAGAACTGTAATCAGCACTCTGAGCACCATTCCAGTCTTTTGTTAACACAGTAAACTATGTTAGCAGATGACATTTCACAGCCCATTTTAATCTGGTTTTGTAAGTATGATAATTTTGTATATTTGTCTCTGCCTTCTCCTTCGTTCCCTGTTTACTGATGCAATGTTTGTCTGTTTGGACAAGCTTATGATTTTTGGGCTGTTGCCCATGAAATGCTAAATAATAAGACATGTGTGCATCTTTAATTACGGCATGGATAATTTGGTGTCCTTGCAGATCCGTAAACAAGTTGCTGATGAAACCAATGATTACCTCTTTAAAGGAGACATATTAGATTCATATTCAGGCTCATAATTTTAATTTGGGTTATTATTTAAAAATGTTTACATGCTCCAATGTTCAGAAAACACCACCTACTACTCAATGCTTGGTTTTAGCTCCTGTCCATTGAAGTCCCCCCCCGATAAAGTTCCCTATGATTCGCTCCGCTCTTGTTTTACCTCGCTTTTTTAGGAGGCGTTCCAGACTAGCCTTTAGGTAGCATTATGCTAATATGGGGCATCAAGACGTCACATGACTGTGATATATAACTGTCAATTGCTGCTGCTCCTCTTTTCAGCCTCTGTCTGAAACACTTGGTTTTAGCTCCTGTCTTTAAGGCTCTCGCTGATGAAGCCAGTCTCTGATTGGCTGGTGTGTGTGTATAATATTTCTCCTTTAACAACCGATAAATTCTGTTGTTATGACCCAGTGTTGGACCATCATTGGGAATGAAGATTATGTTACTTCAGAGTTTTAAGTCCTTTTCTGTCAAGTATTTATATGAATGTGTGTGAATGTATTGAATTATTCATGGCTGCAGTCATTCACCTGCAGTTGGAAGTGAAATCGTTCCAAAACAGCCACATCAGAGAATCTGTTGTTTATCTTTCTGCATCGCAAGAGTGCTGAAGTTTGACGGAGTGCCAGTGTGACTCACGTGTTTGTTCAGCTGTCATGATAAATCATATCCAGAGAGGTCAGGGGACCCTGTGGTTAAAGCTGACAAAATGCCAGGTCATGATACTGTCATCCCTCAACCTGCTGCTGCACATCACGACCAACAGGACATGATGATTTCTTTTTCTGGAAGAAGGGCATTTTTGTCTAACATAAAGAAATGAAGTTATATGCAAAGATGTGCGTGTATGTGTGTGTGTGAGCAGCAAGCGAGAAGAAGTGTGATCGATCACAGTAATCGGTAAAACAAATGTGTGGCAGCTGAACAGTGTGGAGCATTGTTTGACCTGCTGCCGTGTGACTTCAGTCAGTTGCTGATCACAACATGACCAGATAGAGATCAGATGCTGTTGTTTTACATGTGGCCACAAGGTTCAGCAGATACAGACAAGTCCAGTGCAAAGTGAAATTTTGTCCTTCTACAATATGAAGATATGCAGATAAAGAAAAGATATTCATTTCCTGCTGCATCACAGAGCTCAACAGGCTTTAATAAACTTGTCCTGTAGAGTAATGACTACATGCTTGGTCACTGGTTAATTAAGAGTCGGTTCTTTGTAATTTTCTCTGCCGTTTAAAAGCATCAGACACCACAGCACCTCAGATATCACCATACTGTTGCTGTGGAGTCGAGCTCAACTGATATATCGGTTTTGCCGATATAGATGTTAAAGTTTGGCAAAATGCGGCGATGTGATTTTTTTTTTTACAGAATAAACAATGCAGAAAATATCAGATTTTTCTATTTTATGTTTATATTTAAAAAAATATATTTTCTCAATTGAAGGTCTATATATGTGGGTGAATTTGTGTTTAATGGTCATATATATTAATGTTTATAGTAAATCTGTAAAATCACATTTCTTATAAGGGTTCGATAACAGCATTTTAGGAATCATTGCCATTTCTTTTTTTATTGGAATATTTTTACACCCTAATATCGGTATTGACAAGGCTCTATTTTTTGAGGGCACCAGTGTTAAAAAACGCAGGTCATGTAGCTGTTGTTCATATTTCTGTGTGACAGAAATTATACATTCTTGCAAAAATGCAAAAAACTATTATTCCCTCCTGGATGGTATATTTTTCAACATGTATACTCTGTTTTGACAGCTGCACTCTTTCTGTCTCTCTTATTGTAGATACTGGAGATACAATGAGGATATGAGGACCATGGACCCAGGTTATCCCAAACCCATCACCATCTGGAAGGGCATCCCTGACTCTCCACAGGGGGCTTTTGTGGACAAGGCCAACGGTATATGTTCACTTGACTGATTTAAAAACTAGTTAGTGATACTGGAAATACTGTAAATATCATTACATTACCATAGTGACTTGCAAAAGTTTAATCTTTGATAAAGGTATTTGCCAAATACAGTTAACGTCAGAGGTTGTGTTTGGCATTTGAAATTATTATTTTAATTCTGAATGCAATGAGATGTAGGCATGTGTATGTTTTCCAGATTAAATGTTCAAGACCATAAAAAATGTTTGTTCATATCAGTTATTGGAGGTTGGATCATCTGCACACATCAACAAACACTTTCTTTCTTTGTTCTGAGATGTGTATAAGTAAACGTGTCCCATAATCCCTCTCTCCAGGCTACACCTACTTTTACAAGGGGAAGGAGTATTGGAAGTTCAACAACCAGCTGCTTCGCGTGGAGCCCAGCTACCCAAGGTCCATCCTGAGGGACTTCATGGGCTGCGACGGCCTCCCCGCAGACCCCGACTGGGACTGGAGCCCCCCGGCGGCAGAAGAGCGCCACTACGACAGCGGCGACGTGGACGTTGTCATCAAACTGGACAGCGTGGGGGGCACGGAGAAAGCAGTGGCCATCGCCATCCCCTGCGTCCTGGCGCTGTGCATGATGGTCCTCCTCTACACCGTTTTCCAGTTCAGGAGGAAGAGCACGCAGCGCCACATACTGTACTGCAAGCGCTCCATGCAGGAGTGGGTCTGAGGATCTGACTGTTGCATAGGGAAGGATGTGAAGCTCTGTTAAAGGTCTAGTTATTGCTCGAAGCCCTAAGTACTGTAATTGGAGGCACTTTAAAGGGTGCAGTACGTGAGGATTGCCATGTTGGCAGATTTTAAAAATTGCTTTCACGGAAAAACGTGCAGGCTGTAAGGAGGCAAAACGATCAGCAGAACTCAACTGAACACAGTGAGGGAGCCACTTCTCCTATGTCCAGCTAATATGTATGTATCTGCTTTTTTCTGTATCTTGGAATGAACTCAATTAAGTGAGACAGAGTTAAGCTCCTGTAAGTGGGACCTTTGTCTATCCTCATCTCTGCACGTCGCTTAAAAAGCCCCTAGCACTAACTTCAGTGGACAAATTAGATATAGGCTTCTTCTTTACCATTTCTTAATTAAAACGCCCTGAGCTCTGCTTTTTTTTTTTAATTTAGGGTCCCTGTAAAAGATGATTTATTGTGTGGAGGACTGATACACAAACCAAATATGACCTTTTCTTCCAAAGAGGATTACTGCTCGATGTTGTTTTTTTGATGGGATATTTTTCCTCCACGGAACGAGCGTTGTGGCATCATGCTCCGATTTTCTTTTTTTGCCATTTCTATTCATATCCACCCGTCTGCTCTGTAATCTGTGGGGATGGGAAGCAGCCGTTAGTAAGAGGTGGGAACTCAAGACGGTTGTGGCGGTCTGTCTCCAAAACAGGGGCCAAAAACCTCTCTGCAATATTAATGAGACTGCCTTAATCACAGATTGCTTAAACTCCCCTTCTCTTTCTCTCTCTGTTTCTCTGGTGACGGGGGACCGAGCGACGCAGCAGGAATACAAACAAAATATGAAGGCGTTGATCAGATCCCATAATGCAACTTGACAACCAGTGGTTAAGGACAGTTTGATCCACCATTGCTCCATTGCTTTTAAAAAAGCTGTGCTAAATACTGCGTGGCGTTCACTGGAGGGTGTGAGAGAGACGGCGAAGGTTAGTTGTGTGCGCGTGTGAAAGGGAGATTAATTACCCACATTATATATGTACTGGACTCTGGTGTCAGTTATTGAACAGCCAACATCCTGCTTCCCTTGCTTTCCTGCCAGGTTTGGATGCTTATACTCCAAACAAGTCTCAGTCCGTGGGTCTTAAGCAACTTTACTGATCCATATTTTGTTTAGTTTTCGATTTTCGTACAAAGTTTTGTAAGTTTACATGATACTTGACATCGCACAGGACAAAGTGAGGAGGAGGAGAAAAGGAGAGGAAAAAAACGATAGGTGTCCATTTTCCCCCCGTTTTTTAAATAATAGAAGAAAATCCACTCTGCATATCTAGTTAACAGCAGCCAGTGCTTTTGCTCAGTTGCTCCATCTTTTCACCAAGTTTTATCAAATAATTCTACTTTTCGAGGAACTATAAAGCAAAATAATTATTGTAAAAAAAGACAAAAAGGAAAAAAAAGTCTAAACACTAAGATGAATTAATCAGTATTAATAAAGAAAATTAATTAAACAACATAAAACTGGTTTTGGTGGCATGATCAATAATTGGACCAGGGTATTTTATGCACTGTAATGACAATTAACCGCCATACTAAAAATACACATACATTAATTAATTACTAATAAATATCTATAGAACTACTCTAACATTGCTGATATTTACAGACGTATTGGAAAAACAAAACCAGCAAAATCTTTTTTTGATTTCGCACATATATATCATGTAATATGACGTTACACATATATATCATACATACAGTATATGTTAACAATTTATCAGGTAAGTATGAACGACAACATGGTAGATTTTATATCTGAGGTGAGATGGAGCTAAACTGAGCAGAAGCTTTTTCTCTCCCCATGTATTCTGATAAATGCAGCGCACAGCCTGGATCATCATGAAATATATTGTGTCGTTATTGCCTTTGGTTGCCTAGCATACATGTAATGAGAGCCCCCCCCCCCCCAGATAACGTGTCTGTGAGAGTTCATGACATGATTTGTTTTATATCTCTGCTCCATGGTTCTTTTAATTCTTTTACTTGAAAATGGTCACCGGACATCAGCGGCAGGATATCTGATGTAAGCTTCCGTTGAGATTAAAGCAACACTAAGTAGCTTTTTACTGAGCAACAGCGCCCTCTGCAGCCACATGTGTTAAAATATGTTGGGCTCCGTGTCTGAGTGATTCATTGATTTTAATGAAAACGAAAAACAAAGTATGAGGTAAAACTCCATAAACTGAAACACAAGTAAATGGTGGACAATAGCCATGATGCCTCGCTGAATATTGGAGATAAATGCTGTTTTTTAATTAATTCTAAGTCTTTTTTAACTGATCTACAGCTCGGCATTATTCTTGAGATTGCTGGGTCTGATTCTGGCAATTTAAGCTGCGGCTATCAGTCACAAATCTCACAAGAGATCATACCTGCCCATTCAAGTAACCTATTGGTGAAGGGGGTGGAACGTCACCATGCAGCTATTTTAAGGTAAATCAAAAAAGTTACATGGTGTTGCTTTAAGTCAATGCCATCGTAGAACATATCAGAGAGGAAATCTGAGTCAGTGGTTTGAAGTTATCAATGTTGTTTTCTCTCATCATCATTTATTAGGGGAAGATACCTAAAAAGTAAAAAAGGGCAATGCATGTCATTGTAAACTAAGATGTCACACTGACGGATCATCCGGACGTTATTGTACTAGTCAGTCTTTCTCTTTGTGGTCAAATAAAGTGACTGGTCAGCGTCGCAGGTTCCTGCCTGTCATCTGTTACTGGCTTCCAGTCTGTTCTCCCCCCACTTTCGATCTTCAGGCGATTCTCAAAGGGAAGTAAACATTTAAAAAGGAAGGTGCTGAAATGCTGTGCATTAAGGTGGAAACACAAAACCTTTGGCTCAGTGTCATACGGACGTCTCATATGAGTTTGTGTGTTTGTGGTCCGGGGTCTGATGGCTCCATCGAGTGTGAGTTAAAGACGGCCAGTGAGGCGAGTCCGTACTGTATTTATTGCTGTATTTATTCATCTGTGCTCAGCACTTCAGATCTCAAGAAACCGCCAATAAAGTTTGTTTGAAATGCAATGATTTTTTTTCCCCTCACTGCTACAGAGTAATCCTCCTCCTTCTGTTACTGCCTCAACAAACAATTCACCTGGTGTGAATGTTTATTTCCATCACTGAGAGGTAAAACACATTTACATTGGTCCTTTTGATACTGAAATCCACCTCCGGCATTTTAAATGTGGACTTAGGTGTAAGCGTGAAGTCTCAAGGCTCCGACCCCGTCCTCCGTTCATCGCCAGACTCTTCAGTGCTTTCTGTGTTTGCCTTGACTCATGCTGCTAAGCATTAGGGCTAACCTGGAGTGTCGTTAAAGGAAGTAGATTGGGCTGAATAGACCGAGGTCGATACACCAGAGAGGCAAGGGTGCAGAAGAATGAGCGATTTTGCAGATGAGCTCTTATACACGGACTCGTGGTGCGTGCACTCCGAGGCATAGTGTCTGAGAAATGAACATGAGATGTACATAAACACAGAGTGTATACTGTCTGCTTGGGAGAGTTTTGTTTTTAATCCATCATGATCCATGGATAAAGAAAATGCTGTGTGTTGTAAATAAAACAAGTGCATAACGAGAGTGTCCTGTATCATGTTCTCACACGTGTTCCTTTACAATACCCTTCACTTGGTTTGCATAAGAACAACACTGTCATGGTAAAGTTCAGCATGAAAGTAAAAGACTAACACATGAGGCAAATTTCCTCGAGCAGTGTCACAATAACAGAGACCCCAAAAATGAAAGGTTCAGTATGTAGAAGGTTAGTGCTGATGTCTTCAAGAGAAACATTGTCTTGTTCCACATCCTTTGAGAAGCTTCCTGACTGGGTCAGTCCACGTCCTGTTTGAGGAACAATAGATACAAATGTGCCACAGTATAGGTCATAAGCCAAGCCTTCTCCAGGTTAGTGGATGGGACATGGACCGTAGTAAAGAATATCAAACGTCAAATCCATTTTTGTCAAACGTGGAATCTGTCCTTTTAGGTCATCACACTGATGTGATTTTTTTTAGGAACACTTTGTGGATATGTTCCAGAGTCAAGGGTTATGTGCTTAAGATGAGCAGATGAGAAGACCCCAACCCTAACCCTCATGAGAAGAACACACAGCAACAGAGCTTGGACATCGTAGTCTTATAGCTGGTGGTGGGAAATTTCAACCCCTTTTTTAAATAAGGAGAGTGAGAATGCTTTGGTGCTTGAGGTGTGGCCAACTAGACGGCTTGTGATGACAGATGCATCTTATAGCTTCATCCGGGGAACCTTGAATTTGATTACTGTCATTTACCCTGAAAACTTCCTTAAAGAACTTGTGAAACAATAAAACAAGGAGTTTAAACTCAGCCACTGGAAATCATTGCATCTTGTGAAACCCCCCACCCCCTAACCCCCCCTGGTCAAACAAGCAGAAAACACACCTTAAACAGAAACCTGGGATCTCAGTTGCTTTTTACTGAAGTCATGAGTCAAAATAGCATGACTGGCCATGCTGCATTTTCAGCGTCTTTCATCCCTACGCCATGACCGACTTTGTGTGCTTCATCAATTAGGAACAAATGACCCTCCATCCATTCAACAATGAATTATCTGATGCTTATTCAAGCTCAGGTCACGCTAGGAGCAAGTAAAACAATGTGCCTTCACCAACTAAGACGCTTTGCAAAGGAAACCGACTCTTCTACTTTAGATTTTGCTTAATTTTCAAAGTTATATTCTAGTTTAATATCTAATTCACTCCTGATGCTGCAGAGATCTGCTTGTATATACAATACACCATATAGCAGCAGCTTGTGCAGCCTCAAGGGGAAGGCCACCATTCACCAGTAGTTTCCTGTGACATCAGACTTGCAGGCTCGATATGAAGTCGTCTACAAAGAGCTTTTAGCATCTCAGGCCTGTTGTAGTCTTAAAGTCTTTATGACATAAGTGAAGAGTTAAGCACTTTTCTCTGAAGACGCAGCGGGAGTCACACAGAAACGTGATCACCCAGATCACAAGATATATAAGTGACTGCATGGTAAAGAAAAGACGTGCGTGAAATCACGTCCTTCATGAACGACGCCTGATGATCAGTTGACCCATTGTTCCTTTGTTAATCAGTGAGACAGATTAAAGAGAAGAGGAGCAAATGTTTGTCAGTGTGGTTGGTTCGTCCAAATGTAAAGTAAAAAAAAAGAAAAGAAATGTTAATGTCTTCAAAAATATTTTAATTTTCTACTTTTTTATTTGACTCACCCATAATTAGATGTTTGCTTCTCTGCC
This sequence comes from Paralichthys olivaceus, assembly GCF_024713975.1. Lineage (NCBI taxonomy): Eukaryota > Metazoa > Chordata > Actinopteri > Pleuronectiformes > Paralichthyidae > Paralichthys > Paralichthys olivaceus. The sequence goes on along the minus strand of NC_091108.1, from coordinate 7,313,953 downwards.
CTGATAGTCTCCAATAGTGGTGAACTAAGCTTCTAATATTAAAGAGACTTATTACAAAAGACAATAACTTTTTATTTAAAAATATGTCTCTGATTATTCTTTCATATTATGTAACTATTGAGTCATTCATGGACACAGAATTAGATGAAATTAACCCAGATTATGATTTTCTGGGGGAATTTAAAATTAGGCTTATTGTGATAAAGCTCAGAGCAATCAACTTCTACCAAATGTTGTCTCTCACGATCATGATCTGTTACTGTTAAATCATTTCAGATAAAATAATATCCAAATAAATAACCCAAATTGTGGTTTTGGTGAATATCTGCCAGATCCAAATTAAGATATTTTTGTGTTTGAGTTAAACAACAGCTAAGGGTAAAGTAATCACCACAAGACCACGGAGTGACTAAATCAAATCAATTTTCAGCATCATCACTGACTGTCTTGTATAAATGGGCTCGTGGGGGGACTCACCACTCACACCACTCACACCACTCTCTGCACAGCTGAAGGAAACCTGTTCCAGTCGTGACCATGAAGACTCTGCTGCTGGCCTCTGCTCTCTTTGCAGGACTCCTCTTTGCAGGCTCCTCGGCTGCAGCCCCTGTCTCCATCACTCCGGCTCCCTCTCTGTACCACGCCTTCTGCAGAACACTGTGGTGAGTGGAGGATTTCTGAATTGGGAGGATTAGAATGTTTTATTTCACGTTTGAAGCTTGAACGTGTCCAAACTGTGTCGTTTCCTCTTCTCCTGCAGGCTCTTTGCAACACCCTGTACTGATATCGCCACCACAATGGTGATGCAGATTAAAGCTCTCAGCCCTCTGGCCGGCTGCGACGTTTGTCAGTATGAGGTAATTCTTCTTCTCGATGGATAGAATTACAATAAACAACATACTGTATACATTGTGTAACAGCAACTTGCTTTCTTTTCTAGCTTGTGTCCGTCACCCCTCATGCCATCAAAGCCAACCACACCTCCATCGATGGGCTTCAGGCTGAGACAATAACCTTCAACTTCAGTCCCACTGTAATGACTGGCGGCTGCCGTGTCACTGTGAGTATCAGTTGCATTCAACTTTCAACTGACTTCTATTAAATAAGGACAAACAGTTGACTGACAAAGACATGTTCACCTCTTTTAAATCATGTATAAACAGTGTATAAACTATAAGTTGGTGTAGTGTTTTCATACCTGTTTTGGTTTTTTTCCACCAGGCCCAGTCCACTTCTCTTGGATTCACCAGCCTCCTCGATGACGGCCTCAACTACTGCAACCTCCGCGTAGTGTTGTCAGGTGAGCGAACAACTCCACATTGTTTTATGTCTTCTAAAGGAAACTCTGAACTACAGTAGCTTAAATATTCACCTTTTTTGGTGCAGTTTTAATAGTTTTTTTTTGGGGTATAAATGTGCACCTAATTTCCATCCATGTTTCAATTCTAGCGAGTGGACTCTCTAAATCACCAGGCTTCATGGAGATGACCAATGAATGGGCCTGCCTCAGCTACGGACTTGCCACCTGTAAAGCCTAACAAGCTTCAACTTTAAATAAAGTTTTTCTCCTTAAGCCTGGATGTCTGTGATAGTTTATGTAGTAAAATATGCAGCAGACAAATTCATTTTGTACCACAGTGAAAATATCAATAAAAAGGTTGAAATCATATTAGCTCTCTGGTGTATGTGTGCTTCAATATTCTAGAACTGAGCTTGGAAAGGGAACCATCCATAATCAAGTTTGACACAGCTACATTTGTTGAATTTTCCTTTCTTATAATTCCCTTTACTTTTCTAGTAGCAAGAATATCAGTGTTTGTTAAATCACAATAATCCCAAAGCCCTTTCCAGATCCACTGACCCAATGAGGGTGGGGAAAATAAATCAAAAATAAATTCTAGTGGCAACAATAGTTGTCTGACATGTCCGTCAGGTTGGTCTCCTCTGGCTGTTTGCCTGTGAGGTCACGATCAGGGTGAAAGATATACATGTGTAGCTGTGATGTCATCACTGACAAGCATGACAAGTAAAGAAAAGCAGACGCAGAGCGTCTTTCCATTAGAAATTAACAAACGATAAAGACAAAGACAGAGTGCTACGTTTTGGGGGAGTGATGAGAAAGACCAATCTCATCCTCCTGAATCGTCAGGACAAATGCTCATGGACAAAGTTAATATTCTTCTGTGGAGACAATGTTGTGCAGGAAAGTTTTGTGATGCGTGAGGTCATAGACACGAAGCTGAAACCTCAGTCGGAAGTAGAACTGATGAGCTTTGTTGCCTCTGTGGAGCTGCTCTTCATCCATTCATTATCCACCCCTCCATCCATTATCCACCCCTCCATCCATCCACCCCTTCATAAACTATACCACAAATCCTTTGAGGGTTGGGGGGGGTCAAACACCCATTCACACCTACAGTCACCAGCCAACCTAACCTGCATGTCTTTGGTCTGTGGGTGGAAGCTGGAGAAAACCCACACAGAACAGCCCATGACGCTGAGTACAAAGTAAAACGTTTTCAAAGTGTTAGTTTGTCTGGAAGAATTGTCACAGAGTGGATTATTGATATGGCACAAGATACTGAAATAAATCAATAGAGAACACCACAAATGTCCAGGGTTTCACTCTGAAACAACAGACATAAGAAAACACCTCCCAACGAGCCATCGTCATGATCACTGCTGAATTTGATACGAGGGAGAAATTAATGTCTCGGTGCCATCAAAGGCCTGTTCCGCTCTGCAACTGAGCCTCAGCAAGAACCACACCTGCCGGTCCAATCCACAACCCAGTCCAGAACTCCAGGAAAACCAGTTTGATCATTTTTACAAAAATAAATTACATCATATATATATATATATATTTATATATATATATATATATATATATATATATATATATATATATATATATAATATACTATATTCTTGATATGTTTTTTGTTTTAAATATGAACCACCATCCCTACATCTGCCAGTCCATAGGTACAGTCCCTATAACTTCTACACATTGAAATTTAAAAGTTTAGTGGTACTACTTTTCACTGAAGAAGCAGAAGTCACACTGACTGCTCCAGATCACAAGATATGTACATCCTGATATTCTGTACCATCATGTGCATGTTTGTCTGTAACTTTAAGCAGATACTGTTCATGCCTGGTGGTCACAGGAACCACATGGTAGAGAAACAATGTGCATGAAATGTAATTCTCCATGAACGCATTAAGATGCCTGATGGTGACGCACAAGTCAGTTACCTTATTGTTCATTTGTTGAGTTTGAAGTGATAGATTCAAGAGAAGAGGAGCACACGTCTGTTACAGGGCAGGTTCACCCACATTTAAAAAAGACAAATACCTGAAATGAACACGGTAACCATCCGTGGTGACGTTCTAAAATGAGGATAGTTTCGCAGAACAAAAAGTACAACATCGCTGTCAGACAATCACCACAAGACCTCCACGTTATAATCATGACCAAATCAATTTCATCGCTGACTCTCATGACAAGTCTGGTGTCTTGTATAAATGGGCTTGTGGGGCAACTCACCACTCAGACCACTCTCTGCACAGCTGAAGGAAACCCGCTCCAGTCATGACCATGAAGACTCTGCTGCTGGCCTCTGCTCTCTTTGCAGGACTGTTTGGCTCCTCGGCCACAGCCCCTGTCACTCCGGCTCCCTCTCCGTACCACGCCTTCTGCAGAACACTATGGTGAGTGGAGGATTTCTCATCTGGAGGAGAGAATGTTTTATTCCATGTTTGAAGCTTGAACGTGTCCAAACTGTGTCGTTTCCTCTTCTCCTGCAGGCTCTTTGCGTTACCTTGTGCCGAAATCAACACCACGGTAATAAAGCAGATTCAAGCTTTCAGTCCTCTGCCCGGCTGCGACGTTTGTCAGTATAAGGTAATTGAATATTGATCTGTTGACTACACTGGGTTTTAGATGGATAGAATTTCAATGGATTATATCAGTTCATGGGGCTCGTGGAGATGGCCGTGAGTCGTCCTGCAGCAGCCACAGGTTCAGGTCCGACCCCGGCCCTTTGCTGTACATCTTCCTCACTCTGTCTTCCCCTTTTCCCGCCAAACTGTACTGTGTGTGTGTGTGTGTGTGTGTGTGTGTGTGTGTGTGTGTGTGTATATATATGAACATGTATACATTGTGTAACAGCAACTTGCTTTCTTTTCTAGCTTGTGTCCGTCACCCCTCGTGCCATCAAAGCCAACCACACCTCCATCGATGGGCTTCAGGCTGAGACAATAACCTTCAGCTTCAGTCCCACTGTAATGACTGGCGGCTGCCGTGTCACTGTGAGTATCAGTTCAACTTTTTACTGACCTCTATTAGATAAGGACAAACAGTAGAAACAGTTGACTGACACACTGGCAAGATAAACGTTGACAAAAATGATATATTTCTTTAAGACATCTTAACTCTGTGTGTTCTAAATGATTTTAACAAGACTTACATGCTTTAGGGTTTTTCTATCTCAAGAAGGGATGGGTCAAATAAATACATACAGAAATAAGAAATATATGTACTCATTTAATAGGAAATTTGAATGTTTAACATTTAAGTGCAAAGCCAATTTTCCATCCCACACACATCAAGACGTTCAAGTCTTCAAAACCTGTGATTATGAAGCTTCTGGCAGGAAACTGGTGCCATGAGGCCTCACTCTGAGTTTCCAACCGTGACGTCGTTGCAGTCTCCATAATATATAGGATTTAGGACAGTCCTCACAAAGTGAAAACAAGTTGATGTATTTCTATGCTTCTTTACCAGGCCCAGTCTACTTCTGTTGGATTCACCAGCCTTCTTGATGACGGCCTCAACTACTGCAACCTCTACAACTTGCTGTCAGGTGAACAAAAAAAAACTATTTCAAATATTCATTGTTATATTTTCTTTGCTGTTTGTTAACTTAAATTCTAAAAGTCAGTGCTCATATGAAAAGTGTGGGAGTGTGAATGTGGAGTGACCTGATTTCCATCTGTGTTTCGATTCTAGCGAGTGGACTCACCTCATCACCAGGCTTCATGGAGATGACCAATGAATGGGCCTGTCTGAGCTACGGCCTCGCCACCTGTAACGACTAAAGACTTTGATGTTGAAATGACATGAGAAAAGCCCGGTCATGATAACTTTGATTTAAAAACATAGACTTCCACGGCGTCAGATTGCCTCTGATAGTTTATATAGTGATATATACTGTGGACTGATTAATACTGAAGAAACCATTCCCACATGAGAACCAATAAAAATGTTTGCAAGTCAATGATGATGTCTGTGTGCTTGTGCTCTCCCATCATGCAACTGAGTGAGGAAATACACCATCTATTGAAGGAAGCTAATTCCCATATAGCTGAAATATTAACGTTTGTTAAGTCTCAACACGATTGTCACTGCACTAGAGGCTTTTGCTGATTCTTATAAAATATTACACATAATGTGTAGAGGGCACAGTAAGTGTTTTATGGGACGACAAACGCATCCACGCAGTGATTACAACACAAAGTGTGCTCACATATATTCATCACACAGCTCCGTTATTACAGAGGAGCTAAACACACTACATCATATAAAACAGTAAAGCAATAATTTCAAATATGTTTTATATTAATGTTGAACTTAAAATGGAATAAAAAAATGTGAATAAACTATTCCAGATATGAACACTGTCATTTTGCGCCTCTGAAGCCAGAGTCTGTGCAGTGGTGGTCATGGGAGTTCGTCTCAGTTGTCAGTCATGATGGTTAGAACAAATTAAAATAAACTCTTCAGTCATGACTTCACCATTAGTCTGATAACAACTACCTCAATGATAGAAACCATGTGACTCTTTTGTTTGGCTCAGGTGCCTTTACCTAAAGAGGTGGCAGGATTCTTAACCTGTACTACAGCCAGCCACCAGGTGGCGATCAAGATGTTTTAGCCTCCCTTATGGGGAGCTGTCATGCCATCCATCTTAACAAACAATCTCATTCTATAGTTAATGGTGTCGAAATATGCATTGTAAAGCGGTTTATACATGTTTACACACATACATGTATATACACACATACTTACAATCATGTATAGTATGTGTATTTATGCATATATACATACAAACGTGTGCATATGAAGTTCAGCACAATTATGAATAACCATGCTGCCACTGTCTTGATTTTAATTGATCACAAAAGTGTGAACTGTGTTTTCATCTTAAAGAGCAGAATGTTCTGAACCTGTAAAGAAACACATGGTGAGTCCATGGTTTTCTGTGGACAGGTTTGGTGTGAACAGTCTCTGATGAACTACTTTGTGCTGATCACACAAAGGATCATATGTGGCTACAGTGAAAATATATCATATCTTTACATTTAAAAAGTATTAAAGGTATTAAGCAGCGACATTAAACATATGTTTCATAGTAAATGAATGCCTTCATTTAAAAGATACTCTTCTTGTTCAGATTCTCTCCCAGTGTTGATGCTTTCTTTCATACTCTTCGATTTCATAAAGATAAAAATCAAGAACAAATTAAGTAAAGTAAAAAGAGGAGGCTGCTAATAACCACAAAGAATGAATATAAAAAAGAACTATCAACAAACTAAAGTACAATTCTCTTTTGTTTGCTTTGGCCCGGTTTCCTCCACCTATCTTGCATGAAGCAGGGCATACAAATTCAAATTAAATGGGTGTTTGCACAACAGTCATTTACAAAACATGTGACTGTTGAGCTCCTGGTTTTGATATGTTGATCAGTAAACTCCAGGAAGCCCGAAAGAGACAGGTCCAGTTTGGGAAATTAGTGAAATGTGAAAAACACAATATAAAAAAACACAATTTATCATAATCGTAGCCCTAAAACTTCTTGGATCTGTCTCTAAGTCTGGAGTCACGGCAAAATTGAACGGTCTCTTTCTTGGCTAAATAGATTAGTCAAATTTAATTGTCCTTCTTGAAAATCTATTTGAAAATGATACAAAATGCAGAGAAACAAATGATTGGATTCACAAACTGAATTAAGAATATACATTTTAATCAGGCATTTATAATGTAAACTTTCTTTTTCAATTTGCATTTATATTTTTCTGGTACTTTTCCTTTTCATGTGAGCTTTGATTTGCTGATATATTTAGCTTCATTTAACATTTAGCCTCTATTTGGTTTGGTTGGTGTTAAGTTCTGAGAAGACTGTATTTTACTGATCTCACCTCACGCTCTTTGGGTCAGAGCTTGTGCGGTGCATGCATGTGAACGTGGCTCCAGGCTATAGGAGGATCACAGCGAATGTTTAGACTAAAAACATGGTGGAAATGATGCTGTTTTCGAGTGGAATTTGAATGCTGGTGATTAGGGACACCACAGGAGCAGCATGGAGCCATTCAATATTTTTATTCTGTTGTTTTCTTATGTTTAAAGAATCAGTCTCCACTTACTTTAATTATATCGGATTCAGCTGAGACACCGTTTACCCCTGAAACTCCCAAAGTGTTTTGTCTCAAACACGTCACCCACCCCTCCATCTGCTTAGTGAGTTCATTTAAAAAAAAAAAATTGGGGCTAACTATCCCTTGATTGAAGTTTTCATTATATGAATGAATGAATGGCTGCAATCCCCCTCAGAGTGATCCCTCAGCAAGACGCCGAGTCACACATTGATCATCACAAGACCAACTAGTCACACATTAGATCAAATCAGTTTCAAGCATCGTTGTGGGGCCTCATGACGACTCGGTTAATTTGTATAAATTAGGTTGTGAGAGACTCTTTAGCTCAAGCAAACCTCCAGCAGCCGCCAACCTGCACTCTCACCACTGTCTCTGGAATACAGGAGGAGGAAACCTGCTTCTCTTCAACATGACGACTCTGCTGCTGGCCTCTGCTCTCTTCGCTGGACTGTTTGGACTCTCAGCCACTGCCCCTGCTCCTCCTGCTCCTTCACCTATCCATGCCTTCTGCAGAACCCAGTGGTACGCTTCTTATTCATTGTGTCTCTCAGCGTTTGTATTTTGGCTCAGAAGAGTTTTTATTGTCTATTATTCTTTATACTCTAAAAAAAATCTTTTTTTAAACTTCTCTTCTCCTGTAGGCTCTTTGCAACACCATGTACTAACATCAGTGCCACAATAGTGCAACAGATTCAGGCATTCAGTCCTCTGGCTGGCTGTGACGTTTGTCTATACAGAGTAAGAAACACTCATCTATTAATACATATGTGTAGAATTTCAATGAATGATGTATAAAAAAAAAAGAAGTGATGTATGATAATATATTTTCTTTCCTAGGTTATGTCAATCAGTCCTCGATCTGTCACCGCCAACCACACGTCCACCGACGGCCTTCAGGCTGAAGACTTGAGCTTCGTCTTCAGTCCCTTGATGTCTGGTGGCTGCCGTGTGACCGTAAGTATCAGCGATGCTTTTACTCTAACAAAGATTTTGCATTGATCAAGTAAGAGAAGGAAAAACGGACTCAGCAGGAATTCACTTTTATAAGACTGGACTTATGGGTTTACATTAGATAAAGAGGAGATAAATGCTATAAATGACATTACATTACTAATATGTTGTGAATATTAATAATTACAAATAACTGATAAGTTCTCTTGTTGAAAAAAATGTGGTTCTTCCTTCAGTAGAATCATATTCCGATTTTATTACCAAGTAGGTTTTCAACATGTTTAGTGCAAGAAGAGAAAGGTCGAAGCATGTGTTGTAGTTCAAGGAGAAAGATAATCACAGGATCCTACAAGAGCAATGAGTGAAAAGCTATACAACAACATTTAATGTATACAACTCTAAAAGTTAAAAATGTATAAGGATATGTACAATATGAAAATATGTGCTGTATATTACAGATATGTAAGGTGTTCATGTCGTAGAAGGACTAAAAGTAGTAGTAGAAAGAAAAACGTACACAAACCTGGTCAAACAACATGAGGTACTAATATGTATTACTATGTATTACTACGCTTCCACCTTTTGTATTTTTACACAAATTAGAATGCCTCCGAGCTCCAGGGCGACACGAGTCACACTGCATGTACCAGTCTGAGCTAATGAGCTAATAATTAAAGCACAATATCGATTGACAGGTTGATATAATAAAGCAGGTCCCACACGCTGCTTTATTTCCTAATCCAGAGACCATCTGGACGAGGGCCCCTGAGTCAAAATGACCTTCATTATTTCTGTTCGGTGCTGATGTGCTGCAGGTTCCTCAATTAATTTGTGTTTGAAAATAACACTAGAGTGAGACACACTTCACACAGGGGTGCTCGTCCAGCTGACAAATACACACTAACTGATTTGTAAAGCAGAGAATATGATGGAAATTGCAGATAAAGTCATCAGTCGCAGTCAGTGACACTCTTGTATAATTGAACTAAGCCTAATTACTTATCGACCTGATGCTTATTTACCAGGCACAGTCCACGTCTCTTGGATTCACCAGCCTTCTCGATGGCGGACTCAACTACTGCAACCTCTACAACATCCTGTCAGGTGAGTTCACGAGCCGGCGTCTTTATTTCTTCTATAAAATGAAACATCTGTCCGTTCACACTTCTCTGTGTTGTGTCAATTGCACGTGAATGTGGAACGACCTAATTTTGATCCGTGTTTTGATTCTAGGGAGTGGACTCAACTTATCACCAGGCTTCATGGAGCTCACCAGTGAATGGGCCTGCCTGGGCTACGGACTCTCCACCTGTAATGACTAACAAACTTTCAAAACTGTCCAATATGATTATAGTATAATGGACCAGGGGTTATGGCCCCCTCTGTTGGAGGGTGTACAGCCACTGCATGGGGGCATGAACGACCAAAAGTTTAATGAATGTAATGTCTGTGGTGACAAATCTGAAATAAAATACCTTAATTCTAAGACTCCAATTTTGTTATCTGTAAGTAATTTCAGTAAAATTCAACTTGACTTGTGTTGTTACTAGTTAACCTGGTGTTGTTGGGGGAAAATGGAAAACATCTTTACAAGATGAGACACGAGAGCAACGCTCTGAGTAGACTAATACACACTGTATACTGTGTGTAAAACTGTGTTAGAAAAGTTGTACTAACTACTTGTGTTTTCTTCAGATTATTTATCTTTCATGGTTGTAAAAACTAAAAGAAAGAAAAAAGATAAATGTATGTTTTGCCACCTTGAGTCATGCATTGAGGTCAACTTTAAAAATAATACAATTAATTGAAAAATACTACTTTCAAGTGTATTAAGCCAATAATTATTTTTTTCCAGTGTATTCAAATTTAGGTGAACAATTTAAATGTCTTATTTTGACACTGAAGAAATCTGTGTCCAGTCTCAATTCAAACATCAAATTTCCACTGGGAGACAGTTTATAAGCTTATTTGATATTATAAGTAAAAAAGTTTGCAAACCGGTAACGGTAAAATAGAATATAACAGGCTGACAACAATGCAGTTATGCTCATGCTGCATTTGTTGTATAATACATTGTATATGTGGAATATACAGTATGTAAACATTTCCATCCATGCTGATATCTCTGCTGATCTGTCTCTTCCTGTCACTCTGTTTTTTTCTGACACGTTAGAGTCCCTGTAGTTTAATATTCTTATTCATGCTCAGACTTTGTTCATGTAATACACGACTGCTGACAAACGTTATCTGAAGTGCATCGAACTAAATAAAGACTAGAACAAGGTCAACTGACATTGCATGCACTGTGACTGTCATCATCGGTTAATAACAACATTTGAGAAAACGCTCTGTGAATTGATTTATACTGTAAATTATGTGACGATCATTCACAAGTCAGATGACAGTTTGTGTCTGGATAAAGATAGCGTCCAAGAATGAGGCGTAACATTCAATGATCTCTTTATTCCTCATTGGGACCAGTGAAACTCCAACAACAAGCCAGAGTCTGAAACTGGACAAAGGGAACGTGACAATAATATGAAAAAACCTCGAAATGAGCATTAAAAGAATATCAGCGGGATCTGAAACATAATTGTATAATTCCACCATGGATTTCAAACATTACTGTGTGGTTGGCTACCAGTCACAAGATAATGTTGAACTATCGTGCTCAATGTAGATTTCACATTAAATTCTTGTTGATGAAATGTAATTTCAGAGTGCGGCGTGTTTGTTTATCTTTCGTAGAAACAGTGCAGCACAGCGTCGAGGCAGAAAACTAATTTCCGTGTTTGGAGATAGTTTCTGGACACTCCAGTAAAATTAGAGATGATGCAGGAGAATTTGTATGAAACACACTTTCACTGCACATTGTTTTTTTTTAACTACATGATCTTTAATAGACAACTATGGCAGCTAACATGTCTCATCACTGATTGAGACCCAATGGGAATTTTCGTTCATTTTCCTTCAAAATTAGAAAAACTGCTCCAAAGTCTTTCAACAAAATGTAGAAAATGTTAATCAATTTTAAATTTTTCACATGGAAAACTGAACTTGTGTAACACAGACCCAGTGCGACCTTAAAACAGCCTTTAATGACCTCCGCCAATGTGGTTATGTTTTCATCATCGGTGTTTAATAGAACCAGATTGCCATTGAAAAAGGCAGACATGACACGTTAATTCAGAGCAGAGGTTTTTGTGCTGTAGCAAAAAAAAGCTCTTTTTTTAAGACGCCAACACTGCTTTTATTTAGCAAAGGACATAAATTGTTATTACAAAAAAAAGCACATTTCAGATTTCATAATCATTTGCAATTAGAAAGTTCAACTCCAAGGCAGAGCCATTCATTAGTGAACTCTTCGAAACCTGGAGCTTTGGTCAGTCCACTTCCTGTACAGACAAAAAACCAAGAGGTAAGAATATACAGACGATTCTTACAAATGAATTCTGGCTTCGAATGTAGTGATGTCGCCACGGTTGCTTAACGTGAATGTAAATGAATTTCAAAATAACGTCAGCAGTTGTTCCTGATCCGTGTGTGGAGACGTACCTTGTATCACACTGTGGAGGTTACAGTAATTGGTGCCGTTATCAAACAGGCTGTTCCAGAACTCAGACATAGATGAACCCTGAACGGCGACCGAACAAAAATGAGTTCATTTACAAAAATAACAATATTCACATTATTTATTTGTATTTTCTTCAAATTCAATAAACTTTGACACATGATGATTGCAATGATTCTGATATGTACGACTTACTTCCACGTGGCAGGCCTGGCTCATGGCTGTGGGGATCATGGTGAAGTTAACGTGTTCGACCTGACCGACCGCTGATGTGTGGTTGGCCTGGATTATGATTGGGGTCACGGGGCCGAGCTGGAATAGAAACAGGTGGAAATCATTTTGTGAAGCAGTATTAATTATCCCACAGTGAATCCAGGCAACAACAACAAAAAATCTGTAATAGTGATATAATGTAAAAATGCATTTTAACAACTTGCTCACCTTGTAAGAGTCCATGGCTTTCATCTGCGTCAAAATTGCCATGGTAACGTCACCACAGGGCAGCGCAAGCAACCTATAGGAACAGAAAGAGCAAATAAATCACCATCTTATATCTTCTATCGCCCTCCATGCACAGATAGAGGACCTCAACTTACCACACAATCTTGCAGAAGGCGTGTGTTGTGTCCGCTGGTCTGCTGCTCGTGATGATGCACAGTCCCAAAAAGAGCACACAGGCAACCAGCACAGTCCTCGCAGCCATGATGAAAGTTCGTCTCCAGAGGTGGAAGTTCTCACAGGACTGAGTGGTCGCTGCTGCTGTTGGCTTTTAAACAAACCACTGCACCGATGGGAAGTGCTTGAATGCCACTGGCTTGTCATGTGGAGCCGTGGAAAAGTGATTTGCATGACACTCAAGGATTTTCGCGGTATCTCTCACCCCGGCAGGGTCAGATTCCGCTTTGGTTCAGCAGGAAGACTGTTGTCAACTTTTTATTTGTTCACTGAAACTTCTTTAAACCTCTTATCTTTATAGACCACATATTTATATTATTACCTCTACTACAACTAATACTCGTAATTTAATTATTATTGTCCCCCTATGCTGTCCAATAGTTCTTCTACCATTTTATATCCTTATAATGTATATACACGTGTATGTCCTGATACATACTGCACAAATCCATTATTTAACTAAGTACTTTTACCCTTTGTCAGTAGTTAAATGTGTATATTATGTAGGGGAGAACAGGGTAAGAGGATCCAGTGGGTAAGATGAGCCCCCTCCCCCCACTGTATCTAGGTAACCACAGAAAAGTAATCATGTGACCAGAAATTAAGGACGTGTAGTCTTTAAGCACATGGAGAGTGATAAGCAAACCACAGCAAATAAAATGATTTGTCATGCAAAGAGAATTCATATTGTTTCTAAAATGATCAGTCTGGCATCTTAATTCCAATAGATGTGTTTTTGACATCAGAACACGTTAATTTAAGTCATCGTAAAATACAAAACAAGGTAATAAACTTGAAGCTCTGAACTACTGTGTGAAACTGTTTTGTACACACACACACACACACACACACACACACACACACACACACACACACACACACACACACACACACACACACACACACACACACACACACACACACACACACACACACCTCAACCTGACCCATCACAGATCACCTTAAGATGGGGTTACAGTGATCTGTGATGGGTCATTGTTCTGTAACCATGTTTGGATAACTTGTTTTAATTTCCATGAGAACAAAACAACCTGAGGTATATTTAGTAACTACTGGTGTGCACGGATCCATGACCTGAACCAAATCTAATACTTTGGGGGTGAGCATAGCTCAGACCATATCACACAACATCAGGTCGAACTCACTCATGCTCTCATGGTGAAAGGGAACAAATCCTTTCGGTCAGGAGGACCGGAGACTAACGGCAGAAAATTAACATCCATCTAAGTTTCAGCCCAAACCAAAAGCTTTGTTTTCAACAGTTTCTTCTGTTAAGGGAGAAGCATTCAGCATCAGTTACAGTAGTTATTCCAGATACTCAAATGCTCTGACCGAATAAAACTTGGGTTAAAGCATCATGTTGATCACATTTTCCAGTCTGGGCATCATCAGGAAACATGTGGCTCTGCTTTAACGCTGCACACCATCACAAAATACTGTAGAAAAGCTGTTCACACACTCAAACCAAATACAAAAATAAAAAAACATCTTCCTTCTAACAAACTGTTGCAGAATCAGACTCGGGATGAGTAGATATTAACCTCAACAGAAACAGTGGAGAGAAAACCAGAATCATCCATGTTATGGTTTTATTTAAGCACCATCTGATGAAAGTACAGTAACAGATTTAATATTATAACATTATACCAGCAACAATGAAAGCACGATGATAATAAATAGGTGACTAGTAATGGAATGAGAGTTGAGTGGCAGAGCAGCTCTGGAGTCATTCACCTGCAGATTCACCCATTCACCCATTCACCCATTCCCTTAAAGGTGAATTTGGATATATTAAAAACATTAGAATATTTCTACATAACGTTCTTATACACAATCATTAAAAGTTCCGTAAACTCAGACATAACAAATAAGATTTATAAGCTTGAGAAATACTGCAAATTAAACAGTGAGTAGTATATATTTTCAACATTACTTTGCCTGTGGAGTATTAATGATATTACTTATATTCACCTTAAATTACCATCCGTCCAACATATGATGCAGTTGTGTTAAACAAAAAAAATAAAATTCCATTAAAAAAGAAAACTTACCATGTTCTGTTTGTGTTTCCTCAGTTTAAAGATTCAAACTTGGCTCCTTCTCCAGTCTGCTGAGAGCTGACGGGACCATTGAACTGTTGCTGCTGAGGCCCGACACTCTTTCCTCTGGTTTCCCTCCGAAAGTTACTTCCTCATTTCATACAAATCTAGTTCTTTATCACGTAAATCCAGAGAATCTGAATCCATCACAGTGAGATACATACATGTAAAATACACGTGTCCCCTCTTAAACACGGTTTGTTCTCTAATCTCTGCAGGGTTTCAAATATTTAGGAGGGAAAATAGGCTGTTGGCCTTCACAGTCAATATTTATTAAATGATGTTTCAGTGCAAAAACATTAGTCCAGTGATTCTGTGGTTCTTTTTTCAACATGTTAACTGTGACGGCTGTGGACATATTTATTTAATGTTGAATCAACTTCAACCACAGAGCAACTTGTCATGTTGAATTTAAAAAACATTTGTCTGCAAACGCAAGGAGTCGCAATATAGAGCAGAGAGAAAAGAAAGACAAAAGTCTGAATGATATTCAGAACAATAAAGGAAACAAGGACAGAACCCTCTTCAGGGACAAACGACAAACAAACAGATCAGCTGAGATCATTCATCGTCTCGAGATCTTTCCAAAACAAAACCAGGAGGATCTCTGCTGATGTTTCAGCTCTGTTCACTTCAGCTTCTCATCCACTAGTGAAGCATCTGTCCAAACAAATCCCAAGAAGAAGCCAAGTGTTGGACTCACCTCCAGGCCTCATGTGTTCACGCTCACAGGAAACAGTCAGAGGTCCAGTGTCTGCCAGGTGTTGTGTGACACACTCCTGTCCACAGGGAGGCGCCATCACGACTTTTACTCTCTATATCTAAAGTAAGAATCTGATTGGCTGAACAGAACCAGGGGGTGGGTGTGGTCATGGGTGTGGTTTGATGAGTGCATGAAACTTATTTTGAAAGGACGAACTTTACTATGGAAGATCACCACAATAAAGTTTAGCCATGGATATAAGCTAATGTCTCATATGATACAGTATATAGAATATATATGGTCGTATGCAATACTATATATAATATTATATATACACCATATACATAAAGTCTTACATAATACAATATGTACTAAATGTAAGGTCTGTACGATACAATATCTATAATATATACAGTCTTATATGATACAATATATAAAATATACATGTATAAGGTCCTGTACAATACAATATTTTCTCTATATCACCTCTATTTTATTTTATTCTATCCAATTCTCTTAACTGAATAAGTTCTACTGTGAGTCAACCATAGGAGTCAACTGATCTTTGTTTGTAATCCTCCTCTCTGTCTGCAGAGGGCGCCATTCCACAACACTCAACCCATTTCTCCTCCCGGGGCCTCCAGGAGTCACAGTCGTTTTCCTAGAGATGTAAATTTGATGTAAATAAAGGGAGGAGGACTGAGCTTGCCTTTCTAGATCTGCATTACATTATTAAACTATTCTTAAATTATTATGAGTTAAATAACATAACAACAAACTAAGCAGCACAAAGCACAGTGAGCCTGTAAAGTAAAGTTATTAGGCTTGTGTTTTCCACAATAAAAGACAAAAACACAAGCTAAAACACAGACACAATATAAAACTGGTAAATCAGAGATAGAAATAAATAAAGCTTAACTAAAGACAGTTTAAACATGTGGATTTTCAAATGTAGTCATAGATTTTGAATCAACAGTTAACGATAATTAACTGAGCACTTTCTGCTCCTTACAGCAAAAAAAGACAAGACGGATGAATCCAGTTTTTCACGTTAAAACTAAAACCTGCAATCTTCCTTTCAATCATCTTGCCGACAAATGGGTGGCACGTAGTTTCGAGAGTATGAGGACGGATGGCTGCTCGGCCGTTTGCAGAGATGGTCGGTGGAATGGTGACGTGTTCACAGGGCAGTTCACCGCTACAGCGACGCTGCTGTGGAGACCATCTGCTCTGCGTGAGGCACAGAAACGAAACGAGCCACAGTCTGTCTCACAAACTCTTCATCATCCTCACATGTTCTCCTGGAATCACTGAAATGTGATATGAGCCAGATTTTAAACTCAATACGAAGATAAGGAAACGTTGAGACTGTGTAGTTCTGCGATTAGTTGTGGTTAAAATAGTTGGTGTTACTTTCTAATGAGCCATAGCTTTGTTATTGTTCAGGAATGCTTCACTGATTTCTCAGGAGTCATTAATCATCTGCAGGTTGTGGTTGGTTTTCATCTTCCTCTTGTCAATGTGTTTATCAGGAAACCCCTGGAGTTGACTATCTGACCTTTGACCTTCTGTGCTGCAGAGCATATTGTCCTCAGTCATTAACCGATTTTCACATTTACAATTCCAGACCTGATGGATTACAACTATAACAACAAT
The DNA here is from genome assembly GCF_024713975.1 of Paralichthys olivaceus. Classification (NCBI taxonomy): domain Eukaryota; kingdom Metazoa; phylum Chordata; class Actinopteri; order Pleuronectiformes; family Paralichthyidae; genus Paralichthys; species Paralichthys olivaceus. Next base: position 7,296,837 of record NC_091108.1, on the reverse strand, counting down.
TTGTCAGTGACTTTGATTAGGGACTTTTGCTGTTGTCTTATTGAAGAGTCAAAAACTCGACCTCATTGATTGATGGACTATTGAGATATATTTTACAACTACTATTTTACTCAGCTAATGAAGCCATGTAAATATGTGCATAACTTTTTCAGACAAACTGTTTTGTGAGGACAGTAAACATGACACAGAGACCACGGGTCTTGATGTCGCAAACTTTACGCAGCATTTAAATAAAAACTAATTAAACTCACTTTAACGTCGGCTCATAATCACAGATTATGTGAAGTAACCTCAAGCACATCATCAGCACCTGCATCACTAATGAGGTGAGTTTTCTAGCAAACAAAAACGACTGCTGTATGTGTTTGTATGAGCGTGTGTGTGTGTGTGTGTGTGTGTCCATATTTGGACTAAATTGTTCAATCACTGTCAGCGTTGTGGCAGATGTACATGGTTGTCTCTGGGGTGCATTGCATTGTGGGCCATCAACTGACAGCATACATGCTCAACCTCTGAACCTGACATTTTTAATGAACTGCTACAAGCGTCCCCACCCCATTCCGCCACCAAATATAACCAACAGTTTTATTTGTGGATTTATTTGTCTTCCTTCTGAGGGTAAAACTAGGCCCAGAGGAATTACACACATACATTCATGAGGCAGAATCTGGAGGGGAAAGAGAGAGGGAGCATTAGAAAAAGAAAGGTAACAGAAATGAGAGATGGTTGAAATTAAGAGCAAATCATGGAAATAAATGAAGGTTGATGATGGTTTATATTTTGCCAGGGAACAGAATGAGATTTGGCTGCAAATTGGCAGGAGTTAAAAAGATTTGTGGACGTATTCAGCTGCTTTGTGGATCCAGGAAACTCGACTTAAGCCATGTTGAGACTTTGTGGTTCCAGTGTATGGAAATATTAGCCAGGATCGAAATGATAAAGCAGGAGGAGGCTGTGGAGCATTTGTGAGATCCAGTGTGTGGTAGTAAGGGTGTGGGGGAAATCACAGATGGGTGAACATCGTAACCTTCTATAATCCCAGTTTGCCAATTAACATCAGGGAGTTGCAGGAGGTTATAGAACAAATAATGGACACGAGTTGTTTGTGTAGGGGACTGGAATGTACACAAACCTCTCTGGGGCAGCAAAATGAAAGAAATATAAATGGAAACAGTGAGGAGGATTTTTTTATGGACAGACAGAACGATGAAATACAAGGTAGATATTAAAGGAGGAGCAGTTTCATGTTCAGCTTTAGCATCCAGTGAATTATTAGGGGTTGGGATATTTTTATTGTTGACTGAAAATCAAAAAAGATCTATATGAAGTTGTCTGACTCAGTAGTTAGTTGTAAGTCCTTTCTTAAAATCTTTTTTGTCATAGACTTTCCTGATTTTACTTGAAGTGAAATTTCCTTTAGACTCTCCTTTTAAAAACTTAAATCAAAAAATGATGAAATGTGATGATTTTAATACTGGTTTGATTTAGCTGTTTCCTCATGAAGCTCAGTGATCCGGATAAAAAACTAAGTAAAAGTTAAAAAAGAAAATCAAGCATCATATTATATTGTAACATATCGTATCATATTATATCATATCGTATTGTATCGTATTATATTATATTGTAACATATTGTATCCAAGCGAACTCTAATGTATCGTATCATATCAACTGGTATAAAGTCCCTGTGGTGACATGTTGTATCATTTATTTTAAAGATGATTGAGAAGCCTGTAGAATCCAAACAAGGGTCAGAGATTGTAAAAGATGTCATTGATGGGTTTTTTTTCAGTATTAATTTTTATCATTCTTATTATTGTTATACTTAAGTTAAAGTTTTAATCATAATACATAAGTCAACAGTACAATAAAAAGTATTGGGGACTTAAAGAAAATAAAGCTCAATATGAAAAACTCAAATACATTTCTATGTACATCAGATTATCAACGACAACGACAACAGAAATTATTATATTATCATTGTTATCATTATTATTTATTTAAATTTATCAGCAGATTCAGTCTGTGGAGGAGCTGCAGACCCACTTCCAGCCTGCAGGGGGAAGCCGAGAGGAGAGTCAGAGAGAGAAGAAGAAGCCGCACGAGCAGCGGGTCAGCTGTTTTCTTGTTGACAGGTGGAGGAGCGAGGATCTCTGCAGAACCGCAGAGAAACTAAAACAAGGTCAGTCCACATTCTTCTCAGGATCCGCGTGGATGAAACTCTTCTCTCACGTTGCAGCTCTGACTCCAGTTTCCAGACGTGGAGGCGAACGTGTCGCTCGTCGTGATTGTTGTTGACTCTGCTGCAGAAGTTGCACATGTTCATTGAAATAGAACAAATACGACAACAAGGAAGTGATCGGATTAACTCAGACTCCCGTTAGACACGAGGTTCAATGAGGACTTGGTGCTGTGAGGTCCAAAGGTCTGTCTGTGTCCTGCACTGTGAGGACAGTCCGGTCAATGAGTTGTCAGAGCTCCTCAATACAAAAACACACTCCTGAGTTGAAGTTATACATTTATGTATCTGCCACTTTTCAATACAATGTAGAAAGTGCTGCACAACAAATTGTTTAAATATAATAAATGGTTAAAATACACGTGTGATAGATTTAGTCTGTCGTCGTCTCCTGCAACGCTCCTGTAACTACAGGCTGTTACGACCCATTACAAATGTACCTGTTAAAGCTTTGATGCACAGCTCACAGTGTGGTTTACCATATTTTGCATTTTTACAGATGTAGACCAAAGTGATTTTGGTCCCAGTTTGAAGTTCATATGATTGACCTGCATATAAATAAACCAGTGTTTCAAGAAAGTGTTTGAGTGAATCCAGAAACAAAAACATGTTTAAGACTAACGACATGAAGTCATTGTCTGAGATGAATCCTTCATCTACAAATTCCACAAACATCTGTCTGTCTGTGTGTGTGTGTGTGTGTGGACCAACTGTTCATGTTATCGGCTTCACACGTGTTGATTGTTAATGACCCGAGAAAGTGCCGTGTCCAATTTGGTGCAATTTGGACAGACTGGACGTTCAGTATCATTAAAATTCTTCTACATCCACAGATAAACTACAGCAGCGATCAGCAACTGGGTCAAAGTGTGGGTCAAATCCACCAAATTATAGTTTGATTATTTTGGCAGCAACATTCATAGAATCACTTCCTCTTTAGCAAGTTGTCTTGTGACAATATTTTGTTGTTGTTGCTGTAATGCTTTATATTGAGCGGAACTGCCAAGTTTTTGTTTTTGAAAAGTTGTGGACTCGGTCTAAAGATTTTGTCGATTGCTTAACAGACCTCTGAAATGGTCGACGTGCAATGTATGAAAAAACAACACCAGCTCAGTAAATCATTCAAACTCATACATAAACCAACTTCATCATTGACTTTAAAATCTTCATTGCAGTTAAACCAGGTAGGATGTACACAAAGTTTTCAGGTTTGTCTAGAAAGTTTTCTGTGGGTTAGGGGTTTCTGAGAGATGGAACACTGTTTGTCTGAGCTGTTAATGAATCGATGACCTGTGTTTCTTTCAGGCTGCGGTGGAGCGCTGAACACTGATCGGAGAATCATGTCTGAGTTGTCAGGAAAAGTGCAATCTGTCCTGGGTCTTCTGGATCCGGACCAGCTGGGCCGCACCATGACCCACGAGCACCTGACCATGACCTTCGAGTGCTGCTACTTCCCTCCTCCCCTGGGCGACGAGGCGGTGGCGGAGAACCCCTTCCAAATGCAGCACATGCACTGGCTGAGGCAGAACCCCTACTGCTGCCACGAGAACCTGCTCCTGATGCAGGAGACCGGTGCAGTGCGGGACGAGCTGCTGGCGTACAGGAAGGCAGGCGGGGGCACGATAGTGGAGAACACCACCACCGGCATCGACCGGGACCTGCCCACCCTCCGACAGCTGGCCAAAGACACCGGGGTGCACGTCATTGCGGGAGCGGGGTACTACGTTGACTGCACCCACTCTGAGGCCACGAAGAAGATGAGCGTGGAGAAGGTGTGTTACAGAGGACGATTCGAATGTGGTCCCACCTACACACGTTTAACAAATTGACCATTGACTAAAGTGACTTTTTATTTTGGTCCATGTCCCATCTACTCTCATGGAGAAGGTGGGATTTATGACCTATACTGCAGCCAGCCACCAGGGGGCGATCAAGATGCTTTAACCTCTGAATTGCTGTCATGTGTCCATCTTCGTAGTCTATGTGCTCCCTTCATGAACATCAAGTTTTTTAAAGAAACAGAAGAGAGAAATCAGAAAAAAAAGATTTTTAGAGCCCGCCTGATAAAGAATTCTTAAAGACGATTTCATGCAGTGAAATGTTCCGGTGTAGAAAATTCACCTGATACAGTCAAGTTCAAATCTGAACCCACAGTGAAAAGCTCTATTTTCACGTAAACCTGGAAATGATCTGAACGTCTCAGGATTCAGAAACATTTAGTTTGTTCACCTGCACACGGACGACAAATGAGTTAGTAGCTAAATTCTGTGACAAGCATATTTTCTCCTTGTGTAGCATGAATCTATGTATTGTCACTATTTCCACATCTGCTGCATATTGAATATCTATAAAAAGAAATACCGGCTCGTCTGCGGTATTGATCAGTCTCTAATCATTTTATTACATATGTCAGGTGCTCGTGTAAAGAACAGCGTTTCCTTCCTCATCTAACTCCTGATCTCCTGCACGTCAGCTCACGGACATCATCGTCGGGGAGGTGCTTCACGGCGCAGACGGGACGGACATCCGCTGCGGTGTGATCGGAGAGATCGGCACCGGCTGGCCCATCACCGAGAGCGAGAAGAAGGTGCTGAGGGCCACGGCTCACGCTCAGGCTCAGCTCGGGTGTCCTGTCATCATTCATCCTGGCAGAAATCCCTCCGCCCCGGCCGAAGTCATCCGGATTCTGCAGGAGGCCGGCGGTGACATCGGCAAAACTGTCATGTCTCACCTGGACAGGTAAGAAGTCAGTGCTGAGTCAGCGAACTTCAATAAATGTTTGACAGCGTATTAAGATTTTTCAACACAAAGTTTTTATTGGTTAAGATTAGGATTTTCCACTTAGCCCTGCTACAGATATCACTCATCTGCAAAGTGTTTGTGTTTTCTCCTCAGGTCTATTAAAAGCAAAGTGTTTGCATCGATTTTTCATTAATTTCACGTATTTGCTGGAACAGAAGCAACTCTCTTCTTGTCTATGTGTCAGTGAATAAGGGGAGAATTGAATTTGAAGGGCAAACACAGGACTTTAACACTGCGCTTTGTTCATCATCAGCTAATTTGCACTTTCTCCCCATTTGTCTCATTCTGTTTAGTTGAAGGACATTTGTCTGAGCTTGTTGCAAAGAAATCTAACAAACTAATCTTTCACATGTTTATTTTAATAATGTTTCTTAAATCTGCTTTTTCTAATAAATCAGTTGAATCTCTGCTCATGAAAGTTACAGAAGCTGCTTCGAACAAAAAACTTTTACCCAATATAAGAAAAAAATATAAAGCATGAAGCTCCTTGACTTAATCCTCCATTCTGCTCTTTTACTGCAGGACTATATTCGATGAGGGTGAACTGCTGGAGTTCGCCAAACTGGGGAGTTACCTGGAATACGACCTGTTCGGAACGGAGATGCTGAACTACCCTTACAACCTGGAGGTGGACATGCCCAGCGACAGTCAGAGAGTGAAGGCGTGAGTATTTTAAACTTTGAAGGATGATTATTCTTGTGATTATATATACATCAGATCTCGGTCCCGTTCAGACCTGGTTTAAATATCCGTCCTGAGCAGGCAGCGTGAAGATATCACTTCCCCGCTCTATATGCAAATACACACATACGTCATGAGTGTTACAGAAAACCGTTGTTTTTACCCAGTTTGAGTTTACAGATGTCTTTGTGTTTGTTGTGTCAGTGCGAGCAAGCCAGAGAGAGAGCGTCAGAGGGATAGAGCGGGCACAGCCAGGAGGGGCAGAATGAAAGATTTGACAGATTTAAGAAAAGTGTTGATCTGTGAGCTGATCTGTGTTATTACTGTGAACATGTGATGACTTGGAAACATTAAAATACATCTGACTTGCCTCCCAGAGCACCCTCGAATGTGATCTGATCTCAGGACGCGTCGGGGCGCCTTTAGATCTGAACTTAGTGCCGACCATTTTTTATCGTACCACTCAGGATGGATATTAAAACCAGCTCTGAACAAGGTCTTAGATACATGATGTGTCTCCAATGAATACACAACTGTCCCACTCTTCTCCTCCTTTTTATTCCGTGTATCCCTTTGAATTCAGTATTTGGAGTTAGACTCCACATCAGTAGTATTTAATATGGACTAAAATGCCAGTTTTGTGTTTCACTCCCTGTGGAGAGAAGAGTTTGTCCCACAGTTATTTTTGTGGGGAGGGGGGTTTCATAAAAGCTGTGAGACACTAATCTCCCACCTCAGCGTTGGGAGAAGGGTGTCAACAGGAGGGTAACACAGATGAGAGACACGATCCCTGTGATATTCACATTCAGTCCAGATGTTTGTCGGCACTCTCGAAAAGACAGGTGTAACAATGCATGAAGGTTGATTTGCTATTACAGTACGCTCTTAAGCTTTAAACCGCCAGTCGTGTTTTCGTTCAAGGTCCCGCGGTTTTTCACTGATGTCTTTGTGTCGCGTTCAGCTTGGCGCTCCTGGTGAAGGAGGGCTACGAGGACAAGATCGTGATCGCGCACGACATCCACACCAAGAACCGCCTGACCAAATACGGCGGCCACGGCTACTCTCACATCCTGAAGAACATTGTGCCGAAGATGCTCATGAGGGGCATCTCTCAGCACCAGGTGGACAAGATTCTCATCGACAACCCGAAACGCTGGCTCACCTTCAAATAAAGCCAAAATCAAAAAAGAGAAGCGAGACAGGAGTTTTCATGTAACGATTATTTTATCTCCAGATGTTGACCGCACACCCCACAATGAATATCTGCTATATAACTCCGGTAAATTTGTCTTTAATGTCCACGTTTCTAAATTTTTCAGCAAAGCAAAATGTTTCTTAACTTTGGAAAAATAATTACAAGCGGTTGTTTCGCTCATCTGAGAGACGCTTATTAAGTAGAACTTCATTTTATACATTATTCACTTTCACAGTGCTTCTCATTAGCCGTGTTGTTTTGGTCCCATCGCTGCAGGTTTTTCTTGTCTGCAGGAATGTGAATGCAATCTAAGACACATTTTCTCTATTTTTTGGAGGTATTGTCGACGGCGGTGCTCACACACATGGTGCTAATTCATCTTCGGTTTTCAATGACTGCGCCGATGCTGCTTTCTTTGTATTTGTAAGTGACATTTCTGCAAACACGCTTTATGGGAGGTAAATAATGAGCACGTCGGTAATCAGTATGCTGCTCGACTCTCGACACAATGTGGCTCGTGTTAGATGAGTTGTCCTGTCGCCCCTCAGTGGGTGTCTGGCTGTCTATGGGAGGCTGACTGTCTGGCAGGCCCAGATGAAGGACATGTTCTCCTCTCACCTGGAAACAGGTGGCTTCACAGGGTGACTTCGCCACATGATCAATGGTGTGATTGCAACAGCTGACTGTGCACCGCGGAGAAAAAAAACATATAACTTTTGATTAATCTTCCGAGAGGATTACAAAGTGAGCCGGAGGCTTTCACTTTACAATACATTTAACGTTGTGGCCGACAGTCTTATCTGGAAGGGCTTGACAATCGGCGGGCAGATCGATGAATGTTGTTGAGCTGGAGGAAACATTTCTGTCCGAGCGACTGTCCAGTTTTTGTGATGGTGACTAACTACCAGACCTCCCCCGTCACCCCAACCAGCTGTCACATTGAGACAGACAAGAAAAATGAGTGGCGCTGATTATTTTTGAGACAGTGCTTCAATGTGAACATCAGAAGGGCCCTTTACAGATTTCAACTTCTCCAAGTGTTTCTATGCTGCTCAGAGTTTCAAATGTTAAATCGTTATATTCATGCATCACTACAGGTTTAAACATTTTCACCCAATATGCAACAACTATCACAGATTTGTTTTGAAAGAATAAAGCACGCACGTGAACTAACAACACTGAGAACAGAGTGGTGATTATGTGAGTATCATTTTAGCATCTACAATTCAATGCTAAAGGGCCAGTACATTGAGCTTTTAATCTACAGTCACTCAGTATGTGTTACCACGGCATCTACAGTATGTTTGACATGTCAGCAAACTGAATTTGTAAAGCGGGAGTTCATTCAAAGTGCGAGAATCAGTCTGACAAGGGAACAATTCAAAGATGTACAAATTAAAATTCACTCTGCCTATCCTGTGATTACACTGTGAGAGCATCACTATTGCTAAGTACAGTCCTTTACTCTTTCTTTTGTTCTTCGCTTGCCTTCCTTCACATCATCCTTGGGTCGTTTGCAATATGGAAATGGTGAGCTCTGTCTCTAATAATCCAACTGACATCGAACCGAGACTGAGCAATGAAGCAAAAAGCTATGTGCAGAGTGGATCCCCTCCCACAGCGCAGCGTCTCCGTGTTTCAATCAGCGTACAACATGAACCCGGAGAACGTGCTGTACTTGTTGTTGTTGCCCCCGTGCGCCTTCCCACCGTCCAGTTTAATGTAAATCTCGTCCCCGGGCTCCAGGTGCAGGACAACACTGTTGCTTGCGTAGTCGTAATTCTGGTCGGCGTCCTGGGCGATGGCGCTGGCTCTCACCTGGAAGAGAAATGTGCCATGTTCTGTAATGAAACGTGTCTTTTATTTTGAAGACTAACAGCTCAATTGCGTGAGGTCGGGTCACCGATGACAGACCTGTTCATTTCATTTCAGCCCTCAAACAATTCTTTTCATATTACACTCTATGGAAAATGCCTTCTTGGGGGAGTCTTTCTTTGAACAACCGTGCGTAAAAGTTGTGCGTAAAAATGCGGAAATTCCAAATTTGTTGGAAACTCTCCGTAAAATGTTATTTTTATTGTACAAAAAGACGAATTGTAATAATTCTAATTTATTGTTAGTCTATATAATTATACCATGAAGCGTCCTACCTGGTTGTTTTTACAGAGGTCAGCCCACATGCTGGTTCCATCCCCGCCTCGCATCAGCACATGGTAAACAAAGAAGTAAATCCCCGGTATTGAGCAGGTGAATTTTCCTGAAGATGGATCGTAGTGGTTCCCCAGGTTTGTGACAACGTCGTCGAATTTCAGCACTTCATAACCCTCATGCTGCTTCTTCAGTCCTGCGTAAAATGCTATCTTTGGTACTGTGTTGTAAGTGGCAGCGCTGATGGCACCGGTGGGGCCATTCGCTCCGGGGGCTCCGGGTGGACCCGGTGGGCCCGGTACCCCTCTTTCTCCGGGAGGACCAGCAGGTCCAGGTGGTCCGGTCTCGCCAACCGGACCCCTGGGACCCATCCTCCCGGCGCGCCCCGGCTCTCCTTGAGGACCTTGGATGAACGTCGGAAGCGACTGGACCAGACGGTTCTCTTTGATCGGGTTGGTCGCTTTGGCCGTGGCCGTGGCTGCGGTCCCGTGGGAGTCGCACACCATTTGACAGGATCCGAGCATCTCGTAGCGGGCAGGGCTCCCGGCGGAGTTCACCACGACGGGGATCAGAACCACCAACACCAGCACCAGCGCGACGCCACAAACACCAGTTGCGATCATCTGCGCTCTGCGGAATCGCGGCGTTCTCCGGAGTCGGTGGTCTTCCAGCCTGCTTTCGGGCGGTATGTTTGCGGAGAGAAGGATCGGACCCGTTCTTGTGCTGTGCTGCAACTTTTGGAGACAAAATACTCCTTTAAATGTTGCTGCGCAAAAGTAACCATCCACAATTTTTACGCGCTACAATATCCGTCCAACTGGTTCATCTCCACTCTGTCACTGCAAAGACACACGACAGAAAAAAGACTTTCTGCGAGGAACAAAACACACAATCGTCGTCGAGTGAGTGTGCACCACAAAGTCGGCTGCACAAGTTTCTGCTCACCACGGTGCCACAGCAGAGAATGGGCTCGAAATTAAGCGTTACCCGTTTCAGTGTTTGGGGAGAGAGGGGAGGGGTGGAGGTGATGGATGGGTTAGAAACCGTGCATTTCTTTAATCAAAAGAGAGAAAGTGAGCAACATACAAACATCGATGCAACTTTCCAGCTTCCAAACAGAGAATGTTATTATGTATCTGTTGGAGGAAGTGGCTTCTTTATTTGAACAGGGGTTTTAAATCTGTATATAACTTTTCTTAACACCACATCCTCCAAAAGGTTATTAGCAGTTATCCAAACAGATCTTAAAGGTCTTGAGCATAATTAAGCCCATTAGGACAAAAAGCTATACTCCTTTGGCACCTGGTCACACCTTAGTGGCTGCCCGTGTCCAATTTATCATTTGGAGAAAATCTATAGAGCCACTGAGAGGAAGGGGGGAGTCACTAGGAGCTGGCAGTGAAGGATGACTTCACACAGAGATGAAATGACTGAATGCTGAAGCATTTAGAGGGAAAATAGGATGAGACCACTTAATTACCTAAGGGAATTTACTATCATTAGCTGGAGGTTAAAAAAATATATAAACAGTTAGTGGTGATATTGTAATAAGTGGATTAAATAAATATTAATTGATTTGTGGAAACAATCCAAAGAGTCCATATTGATTTTTAAGATTTAAAGCAAATGTCTCATTCAGATCAAACACACGGTGGCTTTCGTGGGGCTTGAGTGATGAAAGGCTAATTGGAGGCGAGGAGGGCAGATGATGATATGCTCATGAATGCAGAGGCTGTCACTCTGTGTCGATGGCACAGGTGGAGAGATAGATGAACAGGAAGGAAAAACATGGATGGTCTTGTTTTGTTTGGGAGGAGGACAACGTGGAGGAGGAGGGAGGGCTGATTGCAGCGTGAATGAGATGGAGGTTCGCAACAAGGTGTTTTGTTGAATCATGCAGGGTTCAAAAAGAACAAGAGAACTTCTGACCCAGTTTAAAATATATTAAACGGAATATAATTACAAGAACGTATAATTTGACCACAATTATTATAGATTTTTATCACAGGAGAAATTATTTGTAAGTGTTTTGGTGCACAATACTGAGCATCTATACGCTCCTCGGCAGGTGCGTGGTATGTTCATGTGTTTCAGAATGTTGGACAAACTTAATTATATAACACAAAGTGTTAATTGCGTTTACACAACACCTTGACTCATTTTCACATTTGCATATAAGAGGAAAGAAAAAGGAACAGATGTGACAGGCATATGAATAATTTAAAAAACTTAAAAGTGTTTGTGTTAGCTCAAGGTGCTTGTTAGAGATGGACATACAGTTTGCAGCTAATCAGCAGTGCAACATTTGATAAGTTGACTTTAGATGCTGGTTGTAAAACAAACATTGAGGGGATTGGTTTATAACTGATGACGTCAGCGACTTTCTGAGAGGTTGTTCTGACTTCAGGTGTCGTCCCCAGTCTGACACTAATTTTTCACATCATTCTGTTCACTAGACTGAAAATAAAGATGGAATGCCATGACAGCTCCCCAAAAGTGGAGTCAAAGCGTCTTGATCGTCCCCTGGTGGCTGGCTGCAGTATAGGTCATTAGTCCGTCCTCCTACTCCTCCATGTTAACAGATAAGTGCAAGACCCATCTGCATACCCAGCTGAATACCCCCTCCCCTTTAAATATGAAAGAGAACCAGTGGAAACCTTCAGTTGTCATAAAAACTCAAAATGGTGTTTAGTTTGTCCAGTCTGGGCTTCTGTAAAAAACATGGCAGCCTCCGTAGAGCGGATCCCTCCTGATATTTAAATATAAAGCGCCCATTCTAGAGTAAAGAAAACAACAATTTGTACAATTTTGATGAAACACACTACTGAAAACATCACTAGGATTATTTTATATTAAATTTCTGCCAATAGATCATTTCCATCGATATCTTACATCCCATTTGAACAAGACACATGTTTATCATACAGATGTGTCATGATGTGGGTTTTTTTCATGTCACTGACTAAATGGGTCATCGCACACGGATATAAGCAAGAAAAAAAATGACATACACACGTTCTTACAAATGAAAAAGGTTAAGACTTCTGTTTCAGCATCAGTTGTCAAGTTGGTGGAAATGACACATTCTCCAAATAATCAATGGATGGAGCTCTGAGTTTATTTGATCTTTTTATTTATTTTATTGATTTGTTGTGCGGAGGCTGGAGGGGCAGAGAGGCTTCTATAAATCTTAATGGGGATTAAATGTAAAGCAAACGGTCCAACAACGAAAGGGAAGGTTAAGAAGAGCATACCCGATGGAAAACAGACAGACTCAACAGGAGGACAGATATTTTCAACTTTAAAGATGCAGCATTAAGCTACCGAGAGTCTTTGTGACGCGTTAGCATGGCGCCGTCTATTCATGTTTTGAGCAATTTACAGGTTGAAGTGTGATTATATTTAAGTGTGTGTACTCTTATGGTACAGTGACAGAAATTTTCTCTTTCTTCTTCAAGCCCCAGAGTTTCCCAACAGACAGAAAGAAGAAATTATCACATTTTGAAGACCTTTCAGTGTTTCTGTCTGAGACGCCTCTTTGAATAGAATCCAGATAAGAGGCAGACACAATGCCTATGTTTACCATGCAATTCAGGACCATTCATCCATATGACGCAAACAAACAAGACGTCAAGAAATGTCAGGGATCATTATTCCTTGTTCCTTATGCAACTTTTGTCTTTATTATTGTTGGGGAAGGGTGGAGTTAAATAACATCCTATGACCTCACAGCGGCTCTTATCAGTAAAGTGAATCATGTTCCGTCTGAGCTGATCTATGAAGCAGTTTACAATCTTTCAGCTCGTTGTTTTGGTTTTGTCTGTTTCTGAAAATAGTCGCCTGCTGAAGCGGGTTGGCGTCTTCAGAAAACCATTCTCAGACACAAACTCCAGAAAATGTAGCTGGAGATTCTTGTTCTTAGACACGTTAACAACAGGAAAATGTCCTGAACATCTCAGCGAGTGTTTGCCTGGGTAGAACACGCAAGGAGGCACATGTAGCAATTCCTGTAGCAATCCTCAAAGGGATCAGGCCTTATCACCAAAAACTTCAAATCTCTTTCAAATCGGACATCTTAATTTGTGTCTTCTATGTGTATTGCTTCTATGGGGGGGGGGGGGGGGGGGGGGGGGGGGTGTCATCACTCACCCACACGCTTGCTGTGAATTTCCCTGACATTTTACTTGGGGGCTGGTATGAACAAGGTTCTAGAAAATGTACGGACCAACCGTCTCAGGTAAATGTTTTAAGAGTTATGATCATTAACATTTGCTAACGTTGGATTTGTCACCATAGACTCAGTTTACTACACAGCAGCCACTGTGTAAAAATATACACTAACAACTAATTTTAGATATGAATATATAAGTATTCATATAATTATGTTGCTATATTGAGATTTCTAAGAATAGAAGCTTAAAATTGACACACAGGATTTCCGAAATTCTTTTTATAATTCCCCCTTAAGCCAGAAAACACTTTCATTCTTATTGGTTGGTTGTGATTTACGTTCCTCTTGGTATTTCCTGCTATTTTTTTTTTAGGTTTTATCTTATTCCTGTATCTGTTACAGCTAACGGCCGTTTGGACGAGCTAAAATACATGATCTTTTGTAAAAGAACATGTTTTCTGTGGGATGGGTGCAAAGTGAGAAATAGAATAGTATATAATAGAATAGTATTAAAAGACACACACACTCACACACAAACACAGTGGGACATACTGTGGTGCTATGAGTCAGTGAACACTTGTTAGTGGTCAGGCTCTTTCCCTCCAGTTGGCACAGGCCTCTGGTGACTCAGGGAAACTTGTCGACCAGGAGACAGAGAGAGCAGCGGTGTCAAAATCCACCAAAAATCTGCAGGAGGAAAACACAAGTTATGTTAGGAAGATTTTCACGGTATCAGAGAGCACATATTTTATATTTCTGTTAAAAGGAGAAAAAAAAAAACTAAAAAACGATCTAGTATGTGTCCCGTCATCGCTCTCCCCCAGCACAAGATGTTAGTTACTCAGCTCACCTCCTCGGCCGTATTGAAAGATTCCTCTGGTGGTGAAGAGCTCTGACAGGTTGTTTTCAGTCTCGACTTTGGAGTTCATTTACAGCCAGTCAGGCAGGAGTCCGGGGGGAGCCTGATGATTTTTGACACCCGGACAAGCAGATGTTCAGAGGACATGAATAAAACATACGGCCCATCTGACCACAGACCGCAGGCTTTCCGAGTGTCTAATGAAATATGAGGCGTGATTTCAATTCACACAAAAAAATCCCTTTGTCAGTGAGGGTGATGCTGCATGAAATATGTATGACATTTGTGCAGCCTGACCTGGGTGGCTAAGCAGGGTTCAATTGCGGTTATGACAATCAAAGCGGAGACAGGTTTGTCAAACAATCTGCGTGGTGAATGGGAAGGAGAGTGAATGGACCCCTCATTACCAGGCGGGAATATAAACAGAGATATTACGTGACCACCGACACCCGAGTGTGTTTCAGCGGATAAAACATCAGCGAGAAGATGCAAGTGCTTTTCACACGCCGTGCTCTTTCAGAATTTCACTGTTGATTTTTCTTTCCCCTCATACAAGTCAGAAGAGAGGCTCAGCTCAGTGGGGGGGTAACAGTATGCGTTACCACACCACCCACTCAAAGCTGGTCCTGTACTGTATTTAAGAGGGAGAGGCAATCACAGTCACACAGGGTGGGCCTTTTTAGTTGCTTTTCATTCAAGTGAAAACGTGTGATGGTGATTGTTCAGTTTTGATTTCATTATTTACGTCAAGTCGTCAGACAACAATTTCTTTAAGACCTTTGTTTAATTAGTGTGCATGTTCTTCGAGTCAGCATGTTGTCGTTCTTTTCATTCTTCTCGGAAAGGGTTTGATTCATTCAGATTTGTGAGTGAATTAAAGCAGCGAGGATACTGTACATTGACGGTTAAAGATTCCCACGTCAGGGGAAAATAATGATTCAGACTATTCGGGTCATTTAGAGTGAAAACATGGAGAAACAGGATGATCACACCTTGGCTCTTTTACCTTTGAGAGTACTGTGCAAATGTTTTGTTTTAATTGTCAAGTAATTGTCGGAAATTTTAGTCCAACAAGTCTCCTTTTCTCAAAACAAGCAGAAAATCTATTTTCTTGTTATTCATTAAAAAATGTTTTTATTTTGTTTCAGGTGATATATTTTTAATTCTTATCATTTGTTGTGCAGCGACTCGTCTTATTCTTTGTTGCTTCATTGAGATGAAAAGATTAATTTCTGATTGGAAGATGCTTAAAATCATCTTGCAGACAAAATACAGTATACAGTATTTATGACTCAGTTAAGGTTTCTGCCAAAGCTTTCACACTGTTGTCACAGATGTAGAATAGAAAGCCTAACAGGTTACACGTCGAGCTGTGACGTGAGTTGCATCCTGTGAGAGGTCCAGCAACAATAATGCTCTCGACCAAATAACTACTAATTTTGAGCAATAACAAGTCTGCAGAAAGTGTTTGAAATCCACTGGTTGCAGACGTCTGTCAGACTGAAAAACATCAGAATTTTCTTTAGTTGAGCTTGAACCACTGTGGAAATAAATAAAAAAAATCCAGGAAATGGAATCAATCGAACCATCTCACAACGTCCCACATGCACCATCAACCTCCTCAACCAAGAGGTGTGTATTGTGTACATGTTGCTGTGGTGC
Organism: Paralichthys olivaceus; assembly: GCF_024713975.1. NCBI lineage: Eukaryota > Metazoa > Chordata > Actinopteri > Pleuronectiformes > Paralichthyidae > Paralichthys > Paralichthys olivaceus. The sequence goes on along the minus strand of NC_091108.1, from coordinate 7,281,081 downwards.
TGTAAACTGACCTGCTGCAGCTGATGCCGTGGCTCATCTGTTTGTCACCCTGCAGTCAAATGGAGACAAAGGAAATCAGAAGGCTGATGGTTATTTGCATGCTTTTATTTTAAATCTAAATATAAGTTTCTGCTTTTGGAACAATTAAAGCTGAAATAAGATATTGAATATTGTATTTGATTTCTAGAAATCACTTTGTCACCCTCCAGGGGGGCCCGGCCACTAGTTTGGGAACAACCTCGCCAATTATCAGATTCTTGACGATGGGAGGGGTCTGATTAAAGATGATTTAGGGATAATGTGAGCTTCCATCATTCAAACACCATCAGGCGAACGATGTTGATGGTTCTTCCAACCTTATTCCTCACTCTTTAACCCATAGCGGGGTCCATAGAGGTGGAATGTTTATGATTCAACAGCCTCATTCTCAGACGACCCTGCTGTCTGCCATGGATCCGACATGCGGGGACATCGCAGCGGACGACCGCCGAGGCTGGATAAGCCCAGAAGATTCTTTCTGTTCGGGTCTTCTGGGAAAATATCCATTAAGGTGTAGAGAGACTGCATTTTAAATCCCCACACAGAGCTGCGTGTGCAGTTCTGCCTCAGGGGTTTTTCCTTTATTTACATTTCTAATTTAGTATTTTCTTTTCCTTTGTTAAATTCACTGCTGTATAAAACAGTCTTGTCTTTTTCCTCATGGTATCACAATGACATGTTCTGTCAACTAACATCAAACATTCAAACATCCTAAATCTCCCACTTACACTAATGGGCATTTTCAATTACTGTCATCAGAAACTTTATCATTGAACATATAAGAAATGACTCTTATCAGAAATGACTTTTTATATTGACAACAAAATGCTTTTATTTTGTTTGTGAGCTATGAGACAAGGACTGTTTACTGTTACTGTGGCATAAATTATAATTTACCTTTGAGAGACCAACTAAGGTTTTTTAACAAGTTATGGGATTTTGCATGTAATCCACTGTGTGGTGCTGTTTGTGTGGAGGGTTTTGAGAAATGCATTTACTGTGTGAACAAGTAAATGCGGCTGAAAACTGAGTCCACTTACTCACATGCTGCATTCAAAGACAACTATGAGTAGAGATACTTGATTATTTCCATTATTCCACTTTCCACTCCACTCCATTTATTTAACAATGATAGTTCTGATAGAATAGTTCTACATACAAATGATATATATCATTTAATAAAACATGCAACAGTTTTTTCTCTTTCTGTTTTAAATGTATTAATCAGAAATAAGAATAACATAACACACTGTAAAGGGTAAATTCAGCTCAATGATTAGTTTACCTTTGATTTAGTTAGCTGATAAGAGCTATGCAACTGTACTCAAGTATAAATATAAAGGAGTTTGCACATTCACTTTCATGGTCGCAGCACTTGTTTATCTTGTGAAGGGTATCACCCTACCACTGCTGGGTGAGGGAGGGATCTGGGGATTTCAGTGGCTGAAAAACTAAATGCATTAAAGGGGTGTAAATAAAATGCAATATAAATAAAAAGATATGTATCATATGTATAAATGAAAATAGGAAATGTGCATTTCAGTAAAGCCTGGTGGACATTTAGCCGTAGGCCTGTGTGTGACTATCTCCGGGGGGAAATTCCCGGCCCTTCGTTCCGGGAGCGTTTTGATTGCTTACAATAAAACTGGAATGCAGGATTACAACAAAGGATTATAACAAAACCAAATCCCCCGTGCAACAACAACAACAGAAAAAAAATAATAAGTAGATTGATTTTCATCGAGATGTCAATCGATGCACTCTTTCGCTGATGGCATCAGAGGGCGGAGTGTCACATTTTCTGCCGATGAGATTGAGCGGCAGCGAGGGGCTTAGTGGCAAATACAATCGAGGAGTGTAAACATACAGAGGGCCACAAGAGGCCGATCAATGCCTCCAGTCTGGGATTGATTAATTACCCCAAGAAAGAGACTGAGGTGTGAGGGCACCAGAGAAACCTGATCAGAACAAGATTTATCACCCAATCTCTGTATCATCACCCCCCCTTCTCACTGTTTTCTCTTCTTGTACTTTTTTTTAAAATCTGCCCTTCTCCATTTACTAACTTGAGTGTGTCATCTTTAAATGTGAACGACTCCTTGTTGCAAGTTGTAGTGGTAATACAAATAAGGAAATAACAAGGTTACAGTAACCTGAAACTACATTTTTAAAGGATATGCGCTGCAGGAAAAATGGTACGACCCCACTGAAAGATTATCGTTTACTAAAATAGCAAAGTGCCTGACAATAAACTTACCACACACAATAAAGCTATGTTATATGTTCAAGTTTTTTTAGTTGTATAGTATTCCTCTATAAGCACTAAATAGATAGGACTAATGATTAAATATAGCAAAGAGACAATACGTATACAATGTGCCCACGTTTTATTTTTTACTGATTCTGTCTCTATGAAAAAGATCAGTTGTGTTGTTTAATCGTATTAATGTTAAAGTTTGACACTTTTGTAGATTTACTTATTTAATTTCTACAAGATATAACAACGTAAATGATTTTCTTACCTTTAGTCAAAGCCAGGGTAGCTCGCCCAGCTGTCAGCCTTTGTGCTTATATGTGACAGACAAAGGAGAAACCAATGTCTGTATTAAAGATACAACATTTAACAATTCTACATTAAAATCTTATCTTATTATCGGAACGACATGAGAGTGGCATCAATATTTCTATCCAAGAAAGGCTTAAAAATGTGAATTAGAGTAGGGTATGTTCCTATTGCTTAAATATTCTGTAGGTGGGTTCGGTTTATTAGTCTCTTTTATTCCTCTGAAGAAGTTGACAGTTCTACCGATGGTCTGGTTTCAATTTAACTAAAGTTGTTGTTGTTTTTCATTTTATTTTTGTGTTTCTGACAAAAAAATAACTTTACTTTAAAAATCAGGCTCACATTCAGAGGCAACCAAACTCAGATTCACAATTACACAACTCCATGCAAATCAATGTGTTCAACACAGTGATTACAACAGAGTTCAGCACAATGTTAAGCAGGAGCCTCTCATACCTTCAGGAAAACAATACGGTGGCTGATTGGAGATTCTGAGGATTCGTCTGACTCAATGCATCAGTTCTGTATACGGCACGTTTTAAATGCAGCATGATGATAACACACGGGACAGAAATAGATCCGGGTGGTTTAGTATATCAGACCTTTGAAAAATGATTGTTGCCTCACGGGAAGAATTCTGTGTTCGAGCCCACTTTACATGATTTCCCTGTGTCTGTTGGGGTTTTCTCTAGTTCGGCTTCCACCAGAGATTGATTCAAGACTCTGAATTGTGAATGTGTGGATGTGAGGGTCTGTATCTTAGTCTATGTTAAAATGTGATGACAACTTTGGCCAGTAAACAGTGGAAAGACATTTTTAAAGCCGACAGACTTCATAAATAAACAGGGTGGTTGAAATGAATTTTGATTTGCCGAAATGGCAGGCACTTAAAAACTGACAGTAAACAACATGTCCAAAACAAAATAACAAAGGTGGCAACTCGCTAGTGAACAATGCCAAGCCTTTAGCCCACAAAGAGCCAGTTATTCCCCTCAGCTGTTGGTGGAGACCAAAAGTGGAGCTAAAAGGAGATATAAGCTGATCTTGGATTTACATTCATCAGGTGGCTAGAAAGCAACTCTGAATCAATTGTAGTGAGTGACAATCGATCCTGATTGTAATTAACTTGTGTTTGTGTTGATCACTTGATTGTGTTGATTCGGGTATCAGTTTTAATGCTAAATACCTTTTGACATGGTTTAGTGAAAAGAACTATGTAAGAGTCGGTATGTCAAATACCTCCGGTGTGACATTTGTGGAATCACCCTTCATTTCCAGGCTAAAGTTACAAGACTTGAAGCAGCTAAACCGAGCACACACACAGAATATCAAACACAATATGATTGTCAGTTCACAACTGCCAGTCTCCATAACATGCCCCAGTCCATCATACCGATCTCCTGATATGAGACTGTACACAGCGAAATGAAGACTGGTCATTGTCACAACCAGGAGAGCCACACGACAGCGCTGATGTGTGACGCATGACTGTCTCTCTGACGCCCTACATCCTCGCCCAAACTAATGATGACCTTTGATTCCCAAAAGATGTCAGGAGATGAGGGAAAAAAATGCAAACGCACCCAATTAAATTAGGGTGCAGAGGACTGGAACGTGTGAGCACGTCATGCTGCTGGAGTGAATGGTGAGGGGTTCCAGGAAAGACAAAGCTCAGTGTAATTAGGATTCAGGAGGCCCCTTTGTCAAAGATAATTAAAGCTGACAGCCACTGTGGAGTGGAGAGGAAGAGCAGAAAACCCCTTCAAACTACAAGCTTCACTTTAACACACTCTCTACATAGTCTTTCAGTCCCTATGCCCCCCCCCCCCCACCCCATACACACACACACAACCTGCAGTACCATTCATCATCCCGGCTCACTCGGAAACTGCATGCAGGGCAATAAAATAGATGACAGATTAATAGATACAATAAGACAGCCGTCGTATCTACACATCCAGTCATTTGGCCTGGAATTAAGCTGAACAATATCATTATTCGAAGTGACGGTTAAAGCCGACAGCTCACGTCTCACCCTCGTGCAGAGCTGTGACGCCTGAGGAGCGACCTCAGTCTTTATCACTTAAGTGGAAGTTGTCTGCATCATTTTGCTAATAATCCGTTTAGCACCCGTAACACATAACTACCCTAAATTACCACACTCTCGTGACACTAGTCCGAATTTGCTTGATTAAAGTGAACGTCTTAACTTGCTGAACAGTGACCCCTGTGGCCACGAATAATAATAACAGAAAAATGGCACATTGATTTTACTGCAAAACTCAATATTTTTGCATCACCAGTGGATGAAATTATGGCTGGAACAACACATGAACATAATCATTTATATAGATCACATGGGCATATTGATTTACAATGCGTCAATGAATCGTTCCGGTTTACATTCATCTCTAATTGCACCAAGAAGCTGGTGGCGTCTGAGAATTAAGGTTTATCCCAAAAAGATATTTCTGATTTCAATTTCAAAATTCCAAACAATATCTTTGGTAATTAATGGCAGAATAAATGTTTCAGCCGACACTGCAACACCCAAAACTTTTGTAATGACTCAAAACAAAAATATATGATGTATGAATTATTTAAAGATAATCATTCCTCGCCAGCCTTAGATCATATTGTAATATTTAATTTAATTTCACGACATAGCGTATAGTGAAGTCAATGAGAATTATCGCCTAGCACCGAGTTGTCTTTTACTCATTGCTTCGGTTTCAGTCTGGAAAAAAAACACTGGTGAACCCAAAGGAACATTTAGCAACTATAGATTCACAAATCTATCAGAAACAAAAAAGAAATGAAAACAGAAACATGCTCACCACGTACTGGGATGTGTCGGTGCTTAGTTCTGAGCTTGTTCTGCTGCCCCTAGTGGCCATAAACAATTCATTAGTATCTCTTGTATGTTGAGTAGCAAAGGTTTTTATAAAAACACTTCCATATTTATGTGTGACAGGAGAAAATGTTTAGAAACAGTAGCACATGTAAGACTCATTTCACATGAGCTACTAGTCATAGAGGATAAATACGACTGGAGGGTTTTGAACTCAACAATTCTGTCATTTTTCAATCGAAAAAGAAAACTGTAATTTCTCAGTAACAATTATATGTTGTTCTCTTGTCAAATATCAAACCGTTATAATAATAACCTGTCCCTTTCGTAAAGAAAGTATGATGAATTGAAGACCGCATTTGTGAAATAAAGTTTTCGCGGTCGAAGGATCTGTCACATTTGTGTTATTCTAAATTTTAAAGTCGTCTGAAAGCTATTTTCAAAATAACGAGACAAACCTTAGACTGTTACATTTATTTTGATTCTACAAAATCATTTTTGAATAATCATGCAATGAGACTTTTCTTTATATTGTTCCTGACAAGTACAGCCTGCAGGAATGCAATATTGTATCCAGTTGTACATGTAATCAAGGTTTAAAGCAGCATCACATTTTCTTCAATTGTACCTTCTTCTTTTTTAAGCTTGGCATCGACATAGACAATCTATCTCAACTCACAAATACACAGATCTACAGTAAATACGTCTTTCACAGCTGGAACGACGCTAGATAAAGCCGTTTTTTCGCACTAATTTGACACATGTCTCTGGATCCATCCCTTCATCTCTGGTTTTGTATTGTTTTCTGTCAGAAAACAGTGCCTTGTGTAACAACATCCAAATGAAAGAGCTGTAGAGGCCGAAGTGCGTCATCACAGAGACTACCAGAGCCGCCGCAGAGAAGGCACTTATCAGTGACAGATAAATTGTGATTGGTTGAGTTCTTTGTTGAGGTTGGTGACCTCCTTCCCTTTGTGGTCAGAAGAAAAATCTGCGGAGATTTAAGAATACTGGTTGGTGAATTTCTGGTGGAACTCCTTGACTTTTCTTAGCAGGATCTGCAGCTTGTCTTTCGGTGGCAAGATGGTCATTCTGGGCAGGAGAGTGGATGGAAAGAAAGATAGAAGAAAAGTTAAATATTCTGCTGAATAACTGAGTATGGGTTTTTGGGGTCTGTTAATTGGACTGGGATTTGAAGATGTAAATCTCTACTCAGGGACTATGTAGGGGCAATAATTTAATAGTTTAATCAAGAAGAGAATCAGCAGAACAATGTTTTATAAGTGTTCTCTACCTGAAGTGGTAGGTTCCATCCTTCTGGCCAAAGCCGCTTCCAGGTACGAGGCAGATCCCAGTCTCCTCCAGCATCTTCATGCAGTAAAACATATCTGGCTGCTGACCAAGGTCCTAACAGCGAGAGAAAGGAAGATGATTGAGCCATTTGACCCTTAATATGCTGCTACTTTAACTAATAACATCGGAACTTTTCATCAATGGTGGTTCTGTGGTTGCCAGTATGGCGTTCAAGAACTGTGTTCACCGCATTCTGTTTTTCCTTCATGACTTAAAATTGGTTCAAAGGATTTTCAATTTGCAGAAGATCGAATCAATTTAAAGTGGAAGTGGACAAAATGAAAGCAGAAACAGCTCAACTGATTGTCTCTTTGTATCCAACAGCCCACTCCTTTAATTATACAGTCCTACATTTCACTACCATCACAAGCTCTGGATGTAATTCATTCTTTTGAATGTTTTATTAACTGTGTACCACAGCTTCATGTGGCCAATTTTGCTGGCTATGTCGATATTTGAGTTTTTCTTTTTTTAAACACAAGTGCCCTTCGGCTTTGAGTAAGGACACGTTTTCAGCGGTAACAAGGTAACTTAAGATTGATTTAAACAGAAAACACACAAAAAGAGATGGGTTGTAATAGAGGATAATACAAATCTTAAGTATATCTCATTTCTTTTGGATCAAGAGCTTTAAAAAATTCTTTAAGCGATTGAGAATATGCTGTATTAAATGCACGGCAGCTCTGCCAGTGGTGTTGAGTCAGTGGAATTGATCAAGTGTCGGTAGGTCAGCTCCACTCTGACCTTATACTCTGTAGGGCTAATCAGATCCTCTGTGGTTTGCCTAATTCGTCCTCACTGAAATTCCTACGGAGCAGTCAACCACGGAACAGAATTGAAACCACAAGCCATCGGAAATCATTTGTTCCCTTTCACGAACAGGGCAGTGGATGCACAGTGTACCTGGTTAAACATTATTTAATTCAGCACAGTGTAAAGTATGAGATGTTGGTCTTGTATCTTTCTGCACTCTTTCCCCAATGTTACTTCACTCCAGCCATGATTTTGGTTGTTTGTAGTAAATATGAGTAATGGTGGAGTGAGGGCTGACCATGAAGAGAAGTAGTAAGCAGAACAATTATAAGTGCACCATATAACAAGCAGTGCTTCAGTGGGAGTGGGAGAAAATACATCTTTTATAATTGAATTGTCTACTTCATTCCTGATCAATGTGATTTCCTTGAAGCACAAAACTATGGAAGCATTTTAGAATATGAATGTTAAGGACTGACCATGGCCTCTTTAATGGCTTTCTCAGGGATGGTTATGCTGGGGAAGGAGTACATCGCACCCTGCACAGGATTGCAGCTGATGCCTTGTACAGTGTTGAGAACCTGCTCTGTGAGTGTGGCCTTCTCTGCTAAACTGCTTAAAGTGGCTGTGCGCTCCTGGAAGTGGGACAGAGAGAGAGAGAATGGAGAGAAAAATATATTAATAAAAACCAAAGAGAGAAATCACAAAACACAGGCAACTACATCTGCGATGCCTGAGACAGACTGCACTCGATCATCTTCTGTCGCTGTAACCCTCTGGAGGAAATCTTAACCACACAAAATGGTTTCTTTGAGTCCTTAAGCAGGAAACTGTTATTTGTCAGCATCATCAAGTTGTCCCCTGCCTTGTTCTATTGACTGACAGTGTCTCAGGCCTTTTCTAATAATGTTCTGCTTTCTAGACAGATCAGATGAATGCAATTAATTAAACAAAGAACACAGCATACTGATAGGGAACTGCAAAAAGAATGTGTAATCTGACTAGTGCCAGTGTACCGATAATGTATGACATCAGATTATGTACAGTATTGGTGAATTGATTATCTGTTCCACCCGCAGAGTGAATAATGATAGGATAAAAACTGTGAACCTTGATGAAGCTGTCATATGACGGCTCCCCGGGCTGCGGAGGGTTGACCACCAGGTCCATTAGAGCCTGACCGGGAACAGGAGGACACAGACGGACCGACACCAGCTTCGTTAGCTGGGCCTTCACCTCTTCGTCCATGTTGATGATCTCCATGTAGCCTCCGCGGAAGCCACACCTAAGAGGCAAGCGGAACAATTACAATGAGACGTAGTGTCACCGCTAATGTAAAGGAGAAAGAAAAAGAGACAGAGAGAGACTGTGTGACGACAACGTTGTGAGATGACTTACTCTCCCATGTAGCACTTTGACGTGGAGTGGAAAGATACCAGTTCCACTGTATTTGAGTACTCAGGTCCCATCTCAAAGAGAACCTTCTTAAAAGAGTGGAACTGGCAACCATCGGCATACACATTGTCCTGGTACACCTGGGAGACGGGGACAGAATGAGACATATTACATAATGAAATGGACAATAAAGCAGGTAGATGTTATAAGAGATGCAGTACCTCGTCAGCCATAAGGAAAAGACGTTCCTTTGCTGCAAATCGGATTACGTCCTCGATGCACTGCCTGCTCTGAACCTGACCTGTGAAACAGAAGGAGGCTCATTTTGAAGAAATGGTGATTTACAGCAGTTATATCCATTTGCTGCCATCTAGTGGCTCCTCTGAGGAGCACATGACATTTGTGGTTTTAAAGCTATTACTCAATGGGAAACATGACGATGTACATATTATTATTATTTAACTTGGAGTCAAACATACTAATAATGTAAATCTTGACCAAAAAGAATGAAGAGAAGTCTACCGGTGGGGTTTCCAGGGTTGATGATGCACAGGGCTCTTGGGTTGCAATATTCCCGAGCTTCGTCCAGGGCACGATGCAGCTCGCTGATGTCCATGCTCCAGCAGTTTTCCTCGTTAAGGTAGTAGTTGATCTGCACAGCACCAAGTTCGGCCAATGCAGCAGAATACAGGGGATACTGAGGTATGGAGATCATGACGCCTGTACGGGCCGCACCTTCACCACACACCAGCAGCTTCAGCATGGTCTGTGAAGGAAGTTAAGATAGAAGAAGGGCATCAGACATAAAGAGACATGTTTATGTTATCTAGTCCACCCTCATTGATTAAAGGTCATGTGGACATCAGTTAGTACAATGCTGCACAAACTACATCCTCTAAAACTGCATTACTTTGAGTTAGGTGTACCTAAAAAAGTGGGCACTGAGTGCAAGTAAGCTCTGTTACATATCTCTGTATTTTTCAAGTAGATACACAGTATTCTTGACTGCATGCCAACTTCTATGTAGCGTAATTTCAATCAAAGATTGCAAAAGGAAATTCATACACTGGATGCTTCTGCATTTTAATTATGAAGCTTTCATTAGACTTCTCTTTTTCAAGGACACAAACACACACAGGGCCACAAGCCAAAACATTTCTGCATCTTATTATATTGAACTCACTTAAATCATAGATACTGAGATGACAGCTTTGTTGGCGTCAGTGTTAGAATAGATGATAAAAAGTACAGAGGTGACAATGTCAAAAAGTTACAAATTATTTGTACCACTATGCCGTCGCTGGCCCCTGTGGTGAGGTAAATGTCGTCTGGGTCGCAGGGCACGCCGCCGTCCCTTCGCTCGATGTAGCGCGCCACATCCTGGCGCACAGAGTCGATGCCCTGACTGGCACTGTAGGAGCCTGAAGGAGATTCATATGGAGAATATGGAAGTGTTAAAGCTTTCACACAACAGAACACCATCATGGAAACATAATTCAACAAAGAGCCTTAAGTGTTCATAAGCAGCCAGGGTTGTGTCGGAGCAAAAAATACCAACACACACATATATATATGTATATATATATATATACACGCACCCATACTGTTCCCTCCACAGGATTGCAGAATGCGGCGTGCTCTACTTTTAGCATCCTCTGGGAATGTGCTGTCATTTAGCAGCTCAGGGTAGGAGCACAGAGCCAAGACCTTGACACAAAGGGATGTGTGAGTATAACAGATGATGAGGACATTATGCGAAAATCTACATAACACAAAGAAAACTGATTGACACCAACTTATTTGAGACAGAAGAGATCAAATTGTTTTAATTAGTGACAAGTCAAAGGGGAGGTGCTGTACTTAGACGCAGACCTGTCGGAAGAAAGTGATTGGCTGCTGTCCCATTGCATGTGCGTCACCGATATTGGCCTTGATGACCTCAACAAATGGTTTCTTCATTCCCTGCAACATATGAAGTTAGCATACAAAGATTATTATACATGTGAAGAATGGGAGAAAAAAAAAGTGTGACCAGTGTGAGGATTTATCCATTTGGCATAATGTCATTATCTTTTCTGAGTTTTACAGTGACATCCCGTTAACAGACCTGACTCACACGGTCAAGAAGAATGGGGTTGGCTGAGAGCCCCCCCACCCCGCAGCAGAACAACCTTGACCCCATCCTACACACAGGTTTAAACACAGACGTAGCTTTTACATAAACACCAGAGGCTGTGAACCGAGCAGCTGCAGAGCACACAGTGGGTTATTGGTTTACTCATTGGCTGCTGTTAGAACTCAAACCAGTTATTTTCCTGCAACTAAAGGAAAGTTGGTGACTAAAAAAATGCAATACGCTATAATTCGAATGAATAGATGTACTGACTTCAAGTCAGATTTTCTACGTGTCAATATAAACTCAGGAAGTCTCTGTTTGTGACAACTGTTCCTTTTCTAACTCTTCTTCCGAGGGGAACTACAAGTCTTCACTGACTGAAGCACTTTTATCCAAGCTCTATTTCAGAAGGTGAACTGGGTTGATTAGGGAGTAACATGGAGACATTGGCAAAGGGAAATATGCAGTGTGGTAAAAACTATTTGGTGTATTTGCAACAATCTTGTTGACGTGAGTTTTGACACGAGCAAATAGCATTAACCGTCTGACACACAGACACACATTACACAGAGTCCTTTGACCTCATTTAGTGTTGGGGTGACAGCAGAGCAGCAGTGAACTGAATGTCAAATGTTATCAAAATCAGGGTATCTGTTTACTGTCTTTCAGGCCAATAGTATAAGATATCAGAAAAAACATCTTGAGCAGCTGTGGCGACTAACAGAGGACAAACCACAACGCACAAGAACACACAAACACACTCCTCCTGTTGACACCAGATGTTGAGGACAGCATGACTCCAACAAAACCACAAATGGAGCCTCACTCCCTGCGGTAATCAAAGCAGCCTGTTTGTTTGATTTCTCCGATCCAGCTCAGATTTTAGGAAATTGGAGTCTTGCTCTCTCATTGGTCAAACAGAAGAGGCGTCTCTCGGCCTGGACCAATAACATTATAGAGGGTGAATAACACCCCTGGGTTAAAAGTACCACCCATGCATGATGGGGATCCTTTAGAAACAAACTGACCTCTGCTCCTGAGAAACAAATAGAAAGGCCCAGTGCTTTGAATCGTCCTGTTGGTGATAAAAAAAAAAAAAAAACACAGGCCAGGGAACAAAGCTGAAGGTCCATCAGAAGGCAAGAGACTTTCAGGATGTAAAACAGTGAAATCTTTTGTGACAAACACTGTGACCTCAGACGTTGATGCCAAAAAGTTCAGGTAAAAAATATGTTAAACTAAACTCTGCTGACCGCCTGTCCCACAGTAACCCTCTCAAAATGTCCCCATTCACACAAACACAGGCAGCACCATTCTTTTATTGGAAATAAAAAGATCTTGTGTCCCTAATAAGGAAGTGTAACCAGAGAAGGGGAACAGTGTGCATTGTGTGGGTAAATTTGATTCCCAGACAAAAGAGAGAAGAGCAGTGTGACCCGTTTCCCAAAGTAACACAACACTGTACCACAATTTGGAAAGTAGAATAAAGTGGAATGTGTTTTGAGTCTATGAAAGCACAGCTCTCATCGGATGAAGACCGAGAGGTCTGGAGCTGATTACTTAGAGCAGAACATTTTTGACCTCAGGCTTGATGCTGCGGGACACAGGGGACAACTGCATTTGATGAACAAATACATCTCAGTGATTCTACTGTCTTAAAAGGGAATGTGATATATCAAAAAACATTGGTAAATATGGTAATCATTTTATTGCTTTTCCAGGAAATGCTCTCATCCATTCCTCGGTATCTTGGCTGAGTTTTACAAACTGAATCCAACTTCAATTTCTTACTTTTTTCAAACATCTACAACTATATAATTTGCGAATCAGCCTCTTACACTGTTGAGGAGAAAGTAAATCTCCGGTGGAGATAGTTGGGTGAAGGGTGGGGGGGTCAGCTTCAGATAAGCATTGGTCAGAACAAACAGAACATAAAATCTTTGCTTCCACTGAACCATCTGGTTAAAAAGGTTACGACTGTCACTACGACAACTGCTGGCCCCAGACACTGAGCCTTTTACCTGCACAAGGACCTGTTGGCGTGCTCATCCCTTCCTGAGCAAAGCACTATAGAGGGGACTGTTTTCACACCACACTGCACTCTGTACACTGAACAGCTGGTTGCCACATCACCATTGACCGTGTCAGCTAAAGGGATCTTGCGGTTTTGAAAAAAAAAAAAAAAAAGGAATGCACAAATGAATATGTGGATTTATATAATCAATAACTTGGACAAGACCTAACCTGATACAAATTATTTTACTTCATGCATTAAAAGTTCTCACTAAAGACAATAGAGATTATGAAATAACAATACATTGTCTACACTTTTGTGGAACTATTGAGATAAAAAAGAAAGTTGTCAGAGGGTGAAACAGACTTTGTACTCCCCCCCCCCCCCCCGCCTCGTTCTTTGGTGCTTTAACCAACATTAACAAAACAGGGAGTGGAAAGAAAACATGGGTTAGAGATTAACAGTGGTGACGAGACAACGACAGAGACATTTGTGGACGTAGCAAATAATCTAGAACATCAGTCTATAAATCCTCTAACATGATGAACGTCCTCAGGAATGACTAACTAACAGATGGACTTTGATTCAAGGGTGTGTGAAAACCCCACTGACTAATACAGACTTTTATTTGGGGGTGTAAATGTTCATGGTGATAACACACTGGGAGAAACGTGCAGATCTGTATTTATCATAAAGAACACTGACTGGATTCATGCTCGGGCCAAACAACACAAGCATTCATCAGCAGCAGACAAACAAGCAGAGTCCCCTATTAATGGAGTCAACCCTGTCAAGTCGTTGGGGGTTTACAGACGCGAGAAGGTTCAAAGTAAGTTGCAGTGAAATAAAAGTTCAAACTTGCACAAAGGCTGCAGTGCACTGTCGATGAGATGTTAGCTGACTGGTGTAAGGAAGACACGTACTGTATTTCCATATACAAAGTTGAGATGCAAATGTAAAACAGAGTGTGGTCAATGCAGAGGCTACAAACCTCTGAGAGCTCCCTCTCCAGCTCCACAGCCCGCTGCACGATGGGCCCCCGCACCGCGTACTCCACCTTCTTCACCGTGGGGTTCATGGTGTCGATGGTCAACACCTTGGCCCGGGACACCACTCCGTTTTCGGACATTTTCTCTTTGGGGAGCCCGTGTCGCGTCGCGCTCAGACTCGATAAGGCTCTGCCGGGATAGGAGGGGGACAGAGGGGGACAGGTCAGTGAGCGGACCCTGGGAGTGGGAACACCGCCGGCCCGCTGCGCTCCGCCGCTGCTACCGGCTAACAAGTCGCTTCGCCCCCGGCTAAGAAACCGAACATTTCTGGGTGACAGCAGCTGCATCCGTGTGGCGGACATACTGCACGGCCTGGTCTCAGCAAAACTTTACGAAAGAAAAACCCTGAGCGGAGTGACGGTAGTACCGCAGCACGCCGGTTGCTTCACACGAGAGGAAATATAAAGTTGTGCAAGCGGAGGAGCCGCGCTCTTAAAAATGAAACCGCGCTCGGACCTTGAACCGCACAGAGGAGATAAGACTACCGGGGCTTCTGAGGATCAGGCTGCAAACACCGACTGAACTTTCCCCACTGGAGCTTTTTGGGGGTACGCTCCCTGCACACATGGCAACGCTACAACCAGCTAGCGTATCCCTCCCCTTTGTGCGCGCATTCCCACCCCTCCTCCTCCCGTCATCCCGTTATCCTACGCACCGTGAGGCCGTCAATCAGGCCCGGTTCTCCGGTTACCGAGCCCGGACAGCTCTGGGACTAGACGTGGCTCTGTGAGATAAACAACCAGGGAACCGGTGCACCTCTCCAACTTTGTCCCTCTTGCACCGCGTCTCACAGTTTTGTCCTGAGCGCATGGTGGAGGTTTGGGAGGAGACTTTGATGGAGACTTGGAGATGAATGCTCCTCCTATCTGCACATTTTCTTTCACAAACATCATGTACCATCAGAACAATATGAAACAACCTATAATCACAATTAAAGTCTACACACACACTGGCTTTAATAATAGGAAAAAGAAAAGAAAGTAAATCGAGCTACTAACTGTGCAGATGTTTGTCTGTGGAACACATAGCTCGTGAACTGTTCATCTTATTGAGTTCACACTTTGGATGTGTTTTTCTAATGGACCGGGGAAGTGCAGTGTCGAATTTGGTGCAATTTGGACTTGTGATAGCTTCAAAGTCATTTAAAATTTGACAAAATGGCAACCATCATTGACTGTTTATAAAAAGCTCTGCACGTAAACACTAAAACAGTGACAGTTTGAAGACTCACTAATGATGAGGAATAATTCTTAAATTGGCTGTGGAGCTTTACCACATCCCAAACAGGCAGGTAAACTAGATGACTAAAAGTGCTTAATTAAATGTATTATATCTCAGTACTCAGTAGTTTATAGGCCCCCGGTGTGGTCACATGGGGTCCGACCCAAAGGCACCGGTTCAAATTTCACATGTCAGGTTTCTCAGGTTAAACCAGAACGGTCTGTCAGCCTCGCTGGCAGGAAATCCTACAGGCAAAATGAGCATGAGGAGCAGAGCATCTGGTTAAAACTGGGATTAGACTTACTTACTGGTGTGTTACTGATCCTTAGACTTTCAGTCAAACTCTGCCTTCACACTGAAAAGTGAGAGAGCGATAGGTTTTTTAAAAAATGTTTGAAAATACCAGAGATATAAAGACAAAACACTAAATTTATCGTGGCTATAAGAGTATTCAGTCGACAATGGTGTGTACCTGTTTTGTCAACAGCCAGTGGCTCTATTATTATAACAATTAGGGAATAAGTATGACTTATAGAACTTGAGTCCTAGCAGATATCAAGTAGATTTAGCAGTCTACTTTACTGTCTACCATCTGTGTGAGATATGAAAAACAGTATATAATTATTTTAAATATGAATATTAAAACCACTGAGTTTATGTTGCTTTGTTATTTGAAGTTGCACATTTTAGTTTAGCAATGAAACATTCAACCCACAGAGTGAAAACAGTCATTATCACATAATTAGTAAGAAAATGGGATTAAATCCCTTAATGATACAAAACCCATAGAAAGTAATCAACCAATTATATTTAGGATTAGAATTAGAAAAGACAAATATATACTATTTTGTTGAGCCAAACAATTCAAAATGTTCAAACAATAAACAACAGGCACGTTTTACCCAGAGCAACCCCTTCACATGATTCTCTAATACACTTTGAGGTACAGTGCAATCCTAGAGGTAAGGATAATATTTAGCAGCAGTAAGAAAACATTACCTGAAACTGAGACTGTTCTGGTTTCATTGCTGTGGCAACAGTCTTGAAGCCAAGCTAAACATGCATCGGTGACAGTGATCACTTGAATGCCAAACAAAGCTGAAAGGAGTTAAACTTTGTCTTTGCATTTTCAATTGTTCACAAGTTTTCGTTGGCGTTAAAGCAACACTCTGCGACGTTTTAATGAGCAACAGTGCCCTCTGCAGGCACACAAGTAATAGTGGTTTTCATGTAGTGAGAAAACAAAACCTGGAACTGACTGCATAATCCAACTCACTGAAATGATAGCAGCACCATCCTCCCTCTTCTAAGTCAGTGACCAATCAACTTATTTTGTGGCTGCTACTTTTAGGCAAAAAAGTTGCAACTTATTTTAAACTAGAAAATCTCTCCTGCCGAGACATTTTGAATGGGTGCCTTGTGCTCGTCGATGCCGGCGTTGCTTCGAACACAGAAACATTTCCTTTAAGATGAAGGACAGAGACCCTGAGAGTTGACCAATTTCAGAGAGAGAGAGAGAGACTGTAATAGTTCGAGAGGAAGGAGAGAGACCCTGGGAGAGAGAGTGAGACAGTGAGAGATAAAGACATGTATAAAAGCTGCATTTTGATCACATGATCCAGAGTGGTGACTGAGAGACTTGACCAATTTCAGAGACAGAGAGAAACCATGTTATAAGGTCTAATCACCATCCATGGGATTTCATTTTAAAAATTCAGCCTCCTTCAGGCTTCCTGGGAACATGCTGTAACTATTTGGGTGTTTTATTTTGAAAGTCCAGACTCCTTCAAGCATCCTGACAACATCCCGCAACTATCTGGGGTTTTTATTTTGAAAATCTAGCATCTTTTAGGCTTCCTCGGAATATTCTGTAACTATTTGGACATTTTATTTTGAAGGTCCAGCGTTTTTTAGACTTCCTAGGGACATCCTGTAACTATTTGGGGGTTTTATTTTGAAAATCCAGTGTCTTTTAGGCTTCCTCGGAATATTCTGTAACTATTTGGGCGTTTTATTTTGAAGGTACAGCATCTTTTAGACTTCCTGGGAATATTTTGTAACTATTTGGGAGTTTTATTTTGAAAGTCCACTCTTTTTCCGGCTCCCTGGGAACATCCTGTAACCATTTGGGGGTATTATTTTGAAAATCCAGTGTCTTTCAGGCTTCCTGGGAACATTCTGTAACTATTTGGGAGTTTTATTTTGAAAGTCCACTCTTTTTCCGGCTCCCTGGGAACATCCTGTAACCATCTGGGGGTTTTATTTTGAAAAACCAGGCTCTGTACAGCTTTCCTGGTAGCATTCTATTACTATGGGGGGGGGGTTATTTCAAAATAAAGGCTCTGTACAGACTTTCTGGTAACATTCTATTACAATGGGGGGGGGGCTATTTTCAAAATAAAGGCCCATGACATGTTCATGGTAATATCCAGTTACTATGGGGGGGATGGGGAGGCTTATTTATACACTCAAACATAAGCTCTGTACATGTTTCCTTGTAATATGGGGGGGTGGGGGGGGCTTATTTTCAAAATAAAGGCTCTGTATAGACTTCCTAGTAACATTCTATTACAATGGGGGAGGGTTGTTTATTTTTATATTCAAAATAAAGGCTCATTACATGTTTGCTGGTAACATTCTTTTATAATGGGGGGGGGCTTATTTTCAAAATAAAGGCCCATTACATGTTCCTGGTAATATCTAGTTACTATGGGGGGGGTAGGGGGGCTTATTTTTACTTTTATTCATATGCTCCAAAAATTAGCAAAAACCACCACCCTCACCCAGATTCGAACCCAGACTTACGTCACATGATCCGAGTGCCTTAACCACTGGGCCAAAGCGGATGGTGGCAAAAACTTTGAATCTAGTAAATTTATAGAGGAGACTTGACCTCTGACAGTCTATGGGGTTGCTATGGTTACTCACTGATTAGATGAGGAACACCTGCTGCGCGCACACTTTGGAGACAAAAACTGGTTTCAGACCAACCCTCAAACAAAAGCTCCTAACTCAAAATCTATAAGTCGTATCTGAGAAATGAACACATTGTGAGAATCACAAGACTTTGGCCGACGTCCACATATGTTTATATTTAATAAGAGTTAAGAAATGAGACCGTAAGAGCGATTTAGAAATTTAGTTTTCTCATCAGGAATCTTTTTTGGTGATCTCCATTGAAGTCAATGAAAACGGTAGAGGGCGCTGCTCTAGCGCCACTCTTCAAACAAAAGCTTGTAACTCAAAAACTATAAGTCCTATCTGAGAAATGAAAACATTTTGAGAATCCCAAGACTTCCACGAACGTACAGATATGTTTTGGCGAGAAAGGGTTCAGAAATGAGACCGTGGGAGCGAGTTAGAAATTTTTCTTCGTATTTCTCCTTTCTGACTTTTTTTCCCAAAATTAACATGGGAGTCAATGGAGAGGTGAGACCGGAAAAGATTTTTCAAAAAAATGTTCAAGCCTAAACTACTGAACCGACAGATGTCAGAGTGGCATGTGTGCGTAGGAAACAAACTCTACTTTCACCAGATGTAAAAATCATGTCTGTCGGACTCCGTTTGTGGCTAGGAGAAGTGTTTAAAGACAAAAAAAGTGGCTGAAAAACGCCCGTTTTTGGCCACTCGCTCTTTTGAGAAAGCGAGCTTTAGTCCCATTCGTCGATTTTGGCCACGTTTTTGCGATTTTTGAGCGAACTACTGGACGAAATTCTTAGAAAAGTCATAGCACAGGATTCGACGTAATTCCGCATCGTATTTTATAGGTCTCGAGTATGTGCGATGAAATCTGTGGGAGGAGTAGCGGGACGAAATTTTGGGAAGAAGAAATAAGAATAACTAGAAAATCTCTCCTGCCGAGACATTTTGAATGGGTGCCTTGTGCTCGTCGATGCCGGCGTTGCTTCGAACACAGAGACGCATATTATCCAGGATTACATGAAATCCAATTTTAGAGAGACATTACGAAATAAAAGAGAGAGAGAGAGAGAGACGGTGAGAGCGAAAGACATTTCCAAAAGCTGCTTGATTTTATAAACATACATGATCCAGGTCAGTGACAGACTTGACCAATTTCAGAGAGACAGAGAGAAACCATGATGTAAGGTCTTATCACCATCCAAATTCCCCCTCCTTCAGGCTTCTTCGGAACATCCTGTAACTATTTGGGGTTTTTATTTTGAAAATCTAGCATCTTTCAGGCTTCCTGGAAACATTTTGTAAATAATTGGTGTTTTTATTTTGAAAATCCAGACTCCTTCGTGCTTCCTGGTAAGGTCTTGTTGCCATCCAGGACTTTTATTTTGAAATACCAGCGTCTTTTAGGCTTCCTGGAAACATTCTGTAACTATTTGGGGGTTTTATTTTGAAAATCCAGCATCTTTCAGGCTTCCTCGGAACATTCTGTAACTATTTGGGAGTTTTATTTTGAAAGTCCAGTGTCTTTCAGGCTTCCTGGAAACATTCTGTAACTATTTGGGGGTTTTATTTTGAAAATCCAGTGTCTTTCAGGCTTCCTGGGAACATTCTGTATCTATTTGGGAGTTTTATTTTGAAAGTCCACTCTTTTTCCGGCTCCCTGGGAACATCCTGTAACCATCTGGGGGTTTTATTTTGAAAGTCGAGCTTTTTTTAGGCGTCTTAGAAACATTCCTTAACAATCTGGGGATTTTATTTTGAAATTCTAGCTTTTTTTTACTCTTCCTAGGAACATCCTGTAACTATTTGGGAGTTTTATTTTGAAAATCCACTCTTTTTCCAGCTCCCTGGGAACATCCTGTAACCATCTGGGGGTTTTATTTTGAAAAACCAGGCTCTGTACAGCTTTCCTGGTAGCATTCTATTACTATGGGGGGGCTTATTTCAAAATAAAGGCCCATTACAGACTTCCTGATAACATTCTATTACAATGGGGGAGGGTTGTTTATTTTTATATTCAAAATAAAGGCTCATTACATGTTTACTGGTAACATTCTATGACAATTGGCGGGGGGCTTATTTTCAAAATAAAGGCCCATTACAGGTTCCTGGTAACATCCAGTTACTATGGGGGGGGTGGGGGGGCTTATTTTTACTTTTATTTATATGCTCCAAAAATTAGCAAAAACCACCAGCCACACCCGGATTCGAACCCAGACTTACGTCACATGATCCGAGTGCCTTAACCACTGGGCCAAAGCGGATGGTGGCAAAAACTTTGAATCTAGTAAATTTATAGAGGAGACTTGACCTCTGACAGTCTATGGGGTTGCTATGGTTACTCACTGATTAGATGAGGAACACCTGCTGCGCGCACACTTTGGAGACAAAAACTGGTTTCAGACCAACCCTCAAACAAAAGCTTCTAACTCAAAATCTATAAGTCGTATCTGAGAAATGAACACATTGTGAGAATCACAAGACTTTGGCCGACGTCCACATATGTTTTTATTTCATAAGAGTTAAGAAATGAGACCGTAAGAGCGATTTCGAAATTTAGTTTTCTCATCAGGAATCTTTTTTGGAGATCTCCATTGAAGTCAATGAAAACGGTAGAGGGCGCTGCTCTAGCGCCACTCTTCAAACAAATGCTTGTAACTCAAAAACTATAGGACCTATCTAAGAAATGAAAACATTGTGAGAATCCCAAGACTTCCACGAACGTACAGATATGTTTTGGCGAGAAAGGGTTCAGAAATGAGACCGTGGGAGCGAGTTAGAAATTTTTCTTCGTATTTCTCCTTTTCTGACTTTTTCCCAAAAATTAACATGGGAGTCAATGGAGAGGTGAGACCGGAAAAGATTTCTCGGTAAATTGACTCAGCCTAAACTACTGGACCGAGAGATGTCAGAGTGGCATGTGTGCGTAGGAAACAAACTCTACTTTCACCAGATGTAAAAATCATGTCTGTCGGACTCCGTTTGTGGCTAGGAAAAGTGTTTAAACAGAGTAAAAGTGGCTGAAAAACGCCCGTTTTTGCCAATTCTCTCTTTAGGGCGAGAGACCTTGAGTCCCATTCGTCGATTTCGGCCGCGTTTTCGCGATTTTTGAGCGAATTATTGGACGAAATTCTTAGAAAAGTCATAGCACAGGATTCGACGTATTTCCGCATGTTTTTTTATAGGTCTCGAGTATGTGCGACGAAATCTGTGGGAGGAGTAGCGGGACAAAAAAAACACGGAAGAAGAAAAAGAAAAATAAACCTGGAATGTTCGAGGAATAATAATATAAGTGCCAATGCATTGCATGGGGCTTCGCCCCATGCAATGCATTGCCAGCTGGGGGCGGAGCCCCCAGCTGGCAAGGCACCCATAATAAACCCGAGGAATAATAATATAAGTGCCAATGCATTGCATGGGGCGAAGCCCCATGCAATGCATTGCCAGCTGGGGGCTCCGCCCCCAGCTGGCAAGGCACCCATAATAAGTAACAAGCCTGATGGATTAGTAGTCTGTCAATCACTGTCTTTATAAATGATGAGCAGATGGAAGGTATTTATATGCCTCTACTGTAGATGTGGTTGTCATTGTGTAATTTTATATGTTTGCAGTCATCAGTAACAACATAAAGAAAACACAAAATATCAGTAAAGAATACAAATCACAGTTGAAAGGCTATTCACCCATTCATTGATATATTATTAGCTCAAAGGGTACTAGATTTACCCAAAACTTAGGCTTTGTAGCAACATAAACTTTTCATTTAAAACCCAGTGGCTGCAACTATGTCAGAGAGAGTCTGTGTGGCCACGGAACGCAGAGCGAAGGTGGGGACTGATGGCGGGATGAGCAGAAAGAGCTGGTGCTGTGCTGTCTGAAGTCCGTAGCTTTTACATTCTTCTGTAACCAAGTAGCATTGTAGTGGCTGGTGTGAGAATCCGAGGACAAAGTCTTCAGTGTTCCCTCTCTGAGACCTCTCCTCTGGGGAGACGCACGATGCTTCCTCCTGGCTGAAGTAGCGAGTCGTGCTGAAGATGTAGAGCAGCTTCAGCAGCTCCCAGCAGCGGGCCTTTGACGGTAAAGGAGGGTCACTGGGCAGATGATGAGTCCGCACACAGGAGACTGACCGACGTGTTTCACGGTTGATGAGGAGAAGTGCCAGCACATCAGGGCGCAGGGACACAGACGCTGGTATGCAGCGCTCTCCGACGGCCAGGCAGTCTCTCAGGGCCTCCACCAGTGGTGACCAGAAACGCCCCACCAGCCCACTCTCAGCTCTGTGCAGGGAAGGAGTGGGACCACACAGCACACATACGTCTACCCCAGGAAGCAGCTGGAAGCGGAGCAGGCGATGAGCCACAGTGGGGCTGCCGTGGGGAAGGAACACCGGGTAATCACAAGAAGCTGATCCAGAGGCCGAGAGGGACCGGATCACAGCAGAGAGCAGCACGACTTCCTGTGGAGCCAGGCGCCACCACTTCTCCGTGGCTGCAGCTACTCGCCCGTGGACGAGGAGGCAACCAAACTCGCTGTCTGCGGCCTGAGCAAAGCCATCCACTGCCTCTTGAAGAAGAGCAGGGTTGGGAGGCAGGAGCGAGTCAGCGCAGTGTGTCAGGTTACCCAGGATGCCCTCTTGTCTCTCCTCCAGCAGCTGATCAATGAGGCTGAAGCAGGAGCGCAGGTCCCTCTTCAGCCTCTCCACATTCCTCATGTTGGCCAGCTCGTCCTGGCCCAGCACCAGCACCATGCAGCTCCACACATCCTCCAGGAGGCGTTGCAGGCGAACCCCCTCCTCTTTGCTGCTGCCGCCGCCTCCACTCACCGCGATGAGCATCACGCTGTCCTGGAACACCCTCCACACCACCTTCCCCCCGTCCTCGGTCTCGCAGCAGGACAACACGACCCCTTGGCCGCCTCCAAACATGTGGACGCCGTTCAGGGAGCCGATGACGGAGAAAGGCAGCTGTCTGGGGGCTCCCCTCGTGAAGAGGGGGACCCCGCTGCTGGCTGTGAGGCAGAGGAGCTGCGTGGATCCGTCCTGGAGCATCATCGTGGGATGTTAGCTAACGGTCAACACACTCGATTCTCGGGTGACTGAACCGCTCAGCTATCGGTCTTCATTTAAAGTTAAATAAACTCACCGGCTAACTGTGACGGGCTAACGCTAGCTCTGGTTGTTGCATCATGTCGGCAGAGCTCCGTTAGCATCACGCAACGTAAAACCCCATTCCCCGCATCTGGCTGGAGCAGGTTCCCACTACGAGGAGGACGAGCGATATCATGCAGCTAATGTAGCATCGCAGCCCCGCTAAGCTCCCGCGGTACCTCGGCTAACTGGGTTTAACATGCTAGGTTAACAAAATAAGTTACCGTCGTTTCCACAGTAACGTCGTCCCATGATTCATCCTTCGGAGCAGGTCTGGGTTACATTCGGCTGGTCGAGCGGCAGTTTGGGAGGGACCGGCTCCGGTGGAGGCGCTGCAGGGGCGGGAAGGAATCACCGACCTGAGTTCAGCTGTTGGAGCCGAACACTGGCTCCTCACGTGGAGCCGAGGCACTTCTCGCGAGAGTTGAAGCAGCCCTTTGATCACGCTGCTGCTCATCAACATCACAGAGAAGTTCTAGAATAGAAAAGTTGATATCGCTGCATTTCTTCAACTGATTATCATTCAACATACTATCGATGCAATATGTGATCGATATAATCTTAGGGTGCTTGTCAATTATTTCAATGTTATTACTTCACATGACATTAGGAAATGTACAACCAATTCTATGAATACAATAAAACATTTGTTTTCTTGTTATTAGTAGATTACTTCTAAATACAATTTATATTTGCATCAGTGTGTAGTAGAGTATGATGCTCTAGTTCTTTTAATATCTTGTTTTTTTACTTCATTTTATTGAGTAATATATCAAATATACTAATATCAATGTCTTCAGAGCTCATCTTTTTTTTTTACAGTTAAAATCCCCACCTCAGCATCCTCCCATTAGTACTACACATCTAGTATACATTAAGCATCATTCTGTCAGCCATTTGTGTCATGTAATGTTGTCCAACAGATGACCAGCAGAAAAAAAAATGCAATACCAATAAAACCTTATAGTAGGAAAGAATGTTTTTATTCATTAAATACAAAAAAGTCAAGAACAGCGATGACTAAAATAGAACAATAGAAAAGGCACAATAATTTACTCAAAAATCACACTGTGCCATGAAAAATAAAACTGTCTCCTTTCTTCTACTGTGGCTGAAAATAGATGGTCATCTTCCTGACAATGTTTTCTACACTCCAGAGATCCCGTGGCAGTATAATGGCTTGGCATGAGGAGCAGTGTTGAGGTCAACTTTTCCCTGTAGCATCAAAATGAAGGCCTGCGGAACAAAAATAAGACCAGAGACAAAAACAGACAACACATTAGGCACTGGATTTTATTAAAAATGAATTTTAAAAGATTTGTTTTATCATAAGAAAATCTTGGTATCAGCTTTTTCATATTGTTCAACAATCTGTACCATCAGAGACACATTAATTTCTTAACACTATAATAGAAATCTTAAAAACTAAATTGTGAATGCATAACTCAATCATTTTAATCCAGATGTCTTTACAGTATAAATGTAAATCTATTTTTTTCCACTGACTGCCAAACATCCTTATTCTCTGAAAAATAAAATCACCTTTTTTGTTAAAGGAGAAAATATTAGTGATTGGAATAATTTGAATATAAAAGTTTATGACAAAGAAGTCAATTAAGCCGGGGAGGTCTGAGAAGTCTCTATCAATGTTCGGGTTGTTTTCTTCGCACATTAAGGTAAATCATGAAAAACAATCATAAATTCTCTCCAATTGCTTGTGCTGGGTGAACAGTCTATTTGAGTGTGTCGGCGGGAATGGCAGACTCACCAATGAATGCAGTGGTTTCACAAGAAGGAGCAGACCTTCTGTGGCCTGAAAGGGTTAGTGCTGGAGGACACGCCTGTGAGCAGAGGGTCCTGCAAGGCGTTCTGAATGCAAAACTGTTGAAGGTCTGCAGCTGCCTGGGAGACCTGGAGACAAAAGAGGTACCGCAATGTAAACCATGACATGGGACACTACGCTCATTTCAGATTTAAGGTGAGTCGTCACAATGAGTTCTGCTGTACTGTCTTATGAAATCTAACATTATTTGTCAGCTCATGACTGTGAAAATGAAATAATCTCTCCCTCTATATATACATTTACAGTATTATAGGAAGCGTATAGCTGTAAACACAATATTTGATAAAACTTGGATTATTTTATTTATTTTATTTTCAGAGTCATTGAATCATGCTAGATTTCTCAAGGCAGATTGGAAGGTGTTGACTCCTGCAGCCGGAGAACTGACTGTCAAAATGAGTCAAGTAATGAGGTTACAAAACACAAATAAATGGCTGTACACACATTAATTAAAAGGGAGGGGATCAAAAGTACTGAAAAGCTTCCAAGGATCAAGCATAAACATACAAATTCTAATTTGGGCTTTTGTATGTATTTTAATCTCTGTTGTTTTGGATGTTATCTGGACCCTGAGTCTGATTCACAAAACGTCATCACGACCAACCTTATTGATTAACTCCATTTTAACTTTCCAAAGTACAATTTTAGCAATAAATGCATTGGCCAGGTTGGAGGGGCAGGTTTCAAATCATGAGGGAATATGTGGCAGTTACCCTCTGGAAAAAGTGGTTATTGAGATATAGTTATCGATCAAGCTATATTATATTTAAGCAACGTTATTTGCTAGCTTACCCTCTACCTTAAAGTTCACAGACAGATGCTGGCAGCCACCATCTTAAAATCCGGACATCATTTACTCTTTCTCCCACGTTGATTAATTCTATCACATACAACTTGTGTGTTTCTCTTCCTAGCTACGCCCTGCTATGCTAAGCTACGCCTGTTGACTGCGGGGCTAACGCTGCTAGCTCCGGACACCAGCTAGCGCCGTTAGCCGGACGCGGTCGACATTTCTCCGCGTTGTTCGAGGCAATAAAACGAAGAAACGCGGGGGTTACCTTCACTCTGTTGATGCTCGCCTCGAAGCGGAGCTGCTGCACGACTTTCTTCATGGCGACGAGGTTTGAGGAACTCGACATTTTTCGAGGCGTTTCTTCTCTTCGTCTGTGTGGAAGCGGAGGGAGCGGGTCTGGGCTGGATGCGGAGACAAAAGCGGAGAAGGTGATGACATCCGGATTCCGGTCATTCACCCGGTAGGGGGCGCCACAATAAAGAGAAAACGAAGCACTTTGAATTAGAAATCTCTTTATTGTGCTGTACTCAGACCAGCAGATCACACGCGTGCTCCAATTAAAACTCATAATTTATACATTAAAGTTCCATTGAAACAAACTTAACATTTCATATCATCCAATATGTAGAAGATATCAACAACTCCACATGCTCAACAATCTCTACTCGGTAGATACCCTCCCCCTCTGAATGTAGCTTAACGTCTGAATTGTGTGACGGCTGAGATGTCTCACACATGCACATTATTGGAAAACAAAAAAGCAAAAGCCGCAACTCTACGACAAAGGCGTGCGACACAAGTACAAAAGCCACAACACAACCAGCGAGTGATGAGATGAGTGACTGTCTTGAACAGGTTTTATCGCAGTGAATAGTGAAAAGTCACTCTTTTCCTTGTTTCACTTCTTTTGTGTTTCCATAGTGTGGCTTTTGCATTTCAATGTGGCGTTTGTATTGGTGTTTTCCCTTCATGTGCTTGTGTGCGACTCATCTGCCACCGTAGAATTGCCAGTGTTGCTCTGTTTGTAAAAAAACAATGGCAGCTTCATTAAAGTGCGTTCTTGTTTGATCAGCTTTGGTGAATTAATGATTTGTGCACGTCCATAAAAAAGCGACAAAAATACAATGTTGCAATAAATCAGCCATGATTGATGCTCCAGTCGACTGCAGAGTCACATTTTCTTCTCTTTAAAAAAAAAAGGCACGGGTTTGTTCTTTAAGTGAGGTTGTTTTCATCTTCACCCAGAGAGAAGATACTCAGGTCTCCACATCGAACTCTGTGTTTTGACTTTGTGCGAGTATCTCCGTCTTCGATGGAGCTGCACTCATGCCTGCGGCCTCGATTTGAATTTCTGGAGCTACTGACAAGGGGAAAATACAGAGATGAACTGTATTAATGTGCTGCAGAATCATGTTGTCACTTCAACACTAACACGTAAGACATTTGTTGCATTTTCAAGACACTGAGATATGTTGTTAACATTTAAAACAACTCCTGGTAAATGGCAGTAAATAAAATCCCAGACATACAAGATAATAGGTAACAAGTGAATAAATTATACCTGCCGTCTGGTATTAGACGGAGTGTCCGGTAAAGTTCAGTTGTGGATGGCACAGCAGCACTGTGTGTGGGTTTAGGAGTGGAGAATGTAGCGTAGGTTGATGATTTGGTCAGTTCAGCTTTAGTGGAAGACATTCTCATCTCTGGCTCACTTCCTGCAATGTAGGAGACATTGAGGTAAAAACTGTCCCACAGCAGCATATCAAAATGTGATGACTAAGATGAAGTTCACCCCTACCAGTTAATTTCTGCATATTATACCAGATATATTTTTAGACTTACTGATTGATAAGGCACTTTGACCATCAGACGAGGAACATCTTCTACGATCGATAAAGGGAGTCATGTTCAAAAACTGATTCTTGAGCCAAGAGGCACGGTCTTCCTCAAAGGCCTTTTTCTGTGAAATACAAACACATTGAACAAAGGAAACACAATTACAACCCCCACAATATACACTGAATAATACTGAGGAAGTATATCAGAAGAGAAGACTTCAGTACCTCTCGCCCCAAGCGAATAGCAGCGTCTGTGAAGTTCTTTCTCTCCCTCTCAAAGTTTCTCTTCTGTTCCTCAAAGAGCCGCCACTCCTCCTTGAGACGCTCCTTCTCCTCCAACGTGTAGCAATCATTGAGAAGAGCTGCGGTCTCGTCGTCAAATGATGTGTTCAGTTGTTGCTGCGTAGGAGGAAACAAGCACACGCATGTTTATTTCAGAGAAAATCTTCATTTATAATATCAAAATATTCAATGATGTACGGATGTGCTCATCTATTTCTTAATTTACACTCATAACGATGAGTTGACATAAAACTAAGCAAATGTTTAACCTGCACAGATCTACTTTCCATCTCTGGTTTTAAATCAGCAGATACCTGGAGGAGTTGTTGCTGTGCATGAATGAACTCTTTGCATTGCTGGACTTCACACCTCATCTTCTCCATCTCATGCTCGTGCCTCTCCCTTGGTATCACCTCTTTATTGGACTCCAGTTGGTTTTGAACTTGAGTTGCTTCGTAAACAAAAAACGTTGATTGACAATTGTTCACAAAATTTTCTTCCGGATATACAGCATGCATATAAATGCTAGATGAACAGCTACACATTTACATTAGTCAAAGAAATATTCATAAAGCAGTTTTTCAGGTAATGAGACAGTGCTTTGTTTACCTTGGCTGTCCAACTTCTCCATGTGGCTCCTAAGTTTCCGCCACTGTTGGCGAATGCTGTTGGTGAGCTGCTCCTTTGCATGCTCACAGGATTGGTCCAGTGCTTCCCTGCTGCAGTCCCCCATCTTCTCCTCCCCATCTGAATCAGCCTGAGCAAATAAAAAGAAAAAAAGGAAAAGGGGAAATTCTCAACATGCTCATCCCATTTAATCTGATATACATGAACAAGCTCACAAATGAAGTTTACATGTAATGGTTAATAAAAAGAATACTTTCCTGCTCAGGAAACCTTTTATGTGTGTTAATAATATGAGAACATAAGTTATTTGAATACCTGCTCATGGCTGTCCTCAGCAGTGGCTCCTCTGGACTGGCGCGGACTCAGGATGTGCATCATCTCCTTCTTCATCTGCTGGAGTACTTTCTTAAGCTCAGCATTCTCTAACATCAAGGACTTCTGACTCGCCTCATAGTCGCTGAGCAAGGACTTGTACATCTCCCCCTCATGGCTATGGGGAGTAAGTTACAGATATTATTAACCTGACTGACATTACACATTTAAAAGATTCTAAGGTCAAAAGGTGGACATGGTTCCCTTCACAATACCTGGCAGTCACTTTTGCAGTTTTCCAGTGGCTCCTTTTTCCATCTGCCCGTCCCAAGCAATTCAGCACATCAATAGCTAAAATAGGGAAGAGTAAATTAGTTGCTAAGAAATTTTTGAACAAAAGATAAGATGAATGCCATTAATTCATCCCAAACACCTTGCACTGATAAGTATCAGTATATTCATGCTTACCTAGTTTTTTATCCTTTCTGTCGACCAGTAGCTGGCTGACCCGTTCCTTTAGCTTAGCAGCTTCTCTCTCTTTCCTCTTGGCATCATGACTGTACTGAGAAGCACGGCTGGCAATGATACTTTGGAGTTTCTGAACCTGCACAATATCATTGAATCATGAGTTTTTCAGGCTTCTACACTTTATATAACTGAAAACATGAGTGTTGCTGATGATAGGGAAAAACAGAAAGTCTACCTCATCTTTCTCAGTTTTCAAGCAGCTCTGCAAAGTCTTGATTTTGAGTTGAAGCTGCCTCTCCGTCTCATGTAGACCCGACTTCTCCCTTATGGACAGTTCCAGCTGATCCTGGAATGAAATACAAACAACTAATGAGCACAGTGAGAGGAAGCAATCAGTTCAGGGTTGGCGCTATGAAAGTAGATTCCTGAGGAAACAACCTTCCTAAAACATAAGACACCATTTAAGGGTTTAATAAGACCGTACACATGGACTAAGTATTTGCTATTTTCATCTCCTTTCTCAAAAAACTGAAAATATGTGCTGTAAAATTGCAATCCAAAGCATTTGCCCTTCCATAGCATTCCTTACTCTTCACAGTGCATTGTGGGACTCATAACCATGACTTGTTATTTGGTGAGTGTAATGTAAAGAGGCGTGTCTCTCCTGGAGATAAGGAAACATGTCTTTCATTGCTAAATTTTAGAAATAAATGAAAATATTCCAGCTCATTGTGAATGCAGCTTTGTCGTTTTGTTTTTGCCTGTGTACGTCCAGAGGTACTGTCTTGATTTGAATTTACACTAGTACAAAGGTAACACTGAGATTCCCCTCCCCTCCTCCATCAAACATGCCTTCAGTCTGGAATTGTTCATCTGCATGTGCTCCAAGTTGCTGGATTTCTTCAGCTGTTCTCTCTCCAGCTCCTCTAAAGTGCCCATATTTCGTCTGTGAATCTGCAGCAGCTCATACATGGCGTTCAAAGCTGGCACTGTGCTCAGAATGACTCCCCCCGGTGAGCTGGCCTCGATACATGTGGAAGAGAGGCCCAGTGAGGAGAGCTCCTGTGAAAGAAAGGACTTTTGTCATTGTCCTAGTTTACAGTGAATAATTCCTGCAGACATGCAATGGTAAAATTAATCACATTCACAATCAAATCTGATGTGAAGGATGCACCTGGACAAATGCCTTTTATTTTTACAAAACATTTAGTGAATCTGGGCATTTCCTTACCTGGTTAATGTATAGAATGCACTGAGGGGTGTTATCCTCTGTGCAAAAGGCACTAATCACATTGTAGGAGCTTTTTGACAGGGGCAAAGAGGGGTACATTGACATGAGGTTGTTCTGTCTGGAGGGTGACATTGTCACATGTGATATGCTTGAGATGTCATAGTTTCCTTTAAAAAAAAAGAGAGAAAAAAGACATAATGAGAGAAATTATGGATTTTAGTGTATGAACCTTACTTCAACTGCACTCTTTTACTATTTTAAGGCTTGAATTAGGTTGCTTCTCCAAAATGAGGGCATAAATATGGGTCACCTCTTGCCGATTCTACAAAAAGCATCGCTGAGGGGACTTTCCATACTTATATTATCCACCCGGATGCAGAGAAGATAAATTTACCTATAGATGTCTCTGTTGGCACACTTGTCCACCACTCTCCCATGTCACCGACACATCAGGACACAGGGATGTGAGATCACGAGTTATCAACCAGGAGGTGGATTATCAGCCAGGCAGTGGATCAGAGCCTCTCACTGGAACAGAGCCCTGCAACAGAGCACAAAACCATGAGATAGACCAGCAGTAGATAATCTGGGCCTCTGCATCGCCCATACAGGATTAATTCTCAGCTGTGTGCCAGTGGGGGGTGGGGGTTAGATTGGGCGTTTTAAGTGGGCTCTCCTATTGGCTGCTGGCATCTAAAATGCAGGATAGTAAGATGATCTCAGCTGCGGGCCGGTGGATTAACAAAAGATAAAAATGTAAGAATCCATTACAAAGAAAGGCAATAAATCTGAGAGCGTGAGAATGTACGATTTAGACTTGTGTGACTTTGGGACAATATTATAATTATATAACAAGTCGCGGTGAAACAAGTTGAGCTAGATATCTACACCTGCCACTCCCACAATATGTACCAAGATCATATGACTTGAGCTCAGGGAGTGTCGAGCACATTGTGCTGATGATCAAAAGAGGAAAACATCCAGGTCATGTTCATTAATCGTACACGAAGTGTCAGTGTGCAGCACAGATAACTCCCTAATGTTGTTATCAAGCAAACCAGAAGACACACAACTGTTATCTAAGGAAACACTGACTGGTGACTGATGATTGAGTCAAGTGTGCTTCTGGGTTTAATGTTATATATAATATATCTATATATAATGGTAGCCTGTTAAACGTGTAGTCAACTACTACTACTACTACTACAACATGTGGTCAACAACTACTACAGCGTGTAGTCAACAACTACTACATATAAACTACTACATGTAGTCTACAACTACTACAAGTAGTCTACAACTACTACATGTAGACTACAACTACTACATGTAGACTACAACTACTACATGTAGACTACAACTACTACATGTAGACTACAACTACTACATGTAGACTACAACTACTACAAGTAGTCTACAACTACTACTAGCCAGAGTTCTAAATTTAAAGGTTGTGTTGAAATAATTGACTTTAATAATTTAACTTTTACTACTTTTAAGGTAACCCGGCCAAACACCCCTGGTGTGTAAAATAGGTTTCAAGTTTAAGCTCGAGTTGTTAAATGCTACTATAACAAGGAGCGAACGACCCAGTTACACCCCATAGTAACAGATAGTTAGCAGCGCATGCTAACCTGGATAACAGCTAGGCTAATACTCACGGGTGCGGTGTGAAACGTGTCAGGTCCGTGTGTTGTCGAGTTATACGTGATGTTGGCAAACTAACAGCTGGCTCCTCGGGCAGAGGCAGCAGCTTCCGGTCCAGCTGTCATCGTGTTTCAGGTGAAAAACGAAGCTCGAGTCTCCCCCGATCTGTTTTGAACGAGGCAGCGGCGGCAGGACAGAGATGAGCCGACGCTGAGGCTGAAGCTGAAGCTCTGCAGCAGCTGCTTGTGTTTTTAAAGTCCAGTCCTCAGCTGACCACAAACCAAACCTCACTCTGATTGGAGGCTGCGTTGTTAGGCAACCAGCATGAGAGCTGCGCATTGGCTGAGAACGGACGCAAAGGTGGGCGATTTATACAAATGAGAAGCGATGGCGCCCAAGAGGCAGCGAGTGGTAAGAGTCACCTCCACGACATCCCTGCACACCTTCAGCGCTTTCCTTTATAGATTCAGTTTTTATAAAAAATGCTTTAGTCCATTCTGTCTTCTCCTTTTCAACAGAGTTGACTCACAGGCTGAGACAGAAACACAATGGAATAGCAGTAGAGTGCATACCTATGGTGGCCCAGAGAGCTCAATGCACATTAAGAAAACAACTTCAAGGCAAATGTTTCTGACCAGTGTCTGTTTGCACCGGGGTTTCTGTATTTGCACGTGTCGTGACTCTTAATTTGTTTTTTTTTAAATTTGTAGTGCGTTGAGCTCTCTCGGCCACCCTAACAAAATGTGCGGGTAATCTGTCCCGACCACAGACATTGAGAATAGTTTATAGAAAAAGCCAATCTTCTCCCTCATTGTGTCATTTGCTGTTGATAATTTAATAACCAGTTAAAAAACCCTTTAAACACTCACAAGGAATAACACACATGCAACAGAAATCAAATAATTCCCTCAAACATCACAACTTGAGGTAAAATGTATTTATTCGTTCAATCAATCATTACACAATCAACAACAAAATACTGCTATTAGTTTGAAGCTTTAATGTAGTTTCTGCTGTTAATCGCTCCTATTACTGGATTTGAAGGACCAATGAAGCTGACTTTATTCTCAACACTTCCACTTTATTCTCAAAATGCAAAAGGAAAAGTCTTCCTCCTTTAGTTTTTCCCCCTTATACCTGGTCCGGATACTCTTCTGTACTCTTGGCCAACACCCGTCTAAGGCACATGCCACATCCCATCACTTCATCCGAAGCAGCAGAACGGAGACATGCAGCAGCTGGACGCTGGCTCCTCATCAGTTTGGTACCTTCCAGACTCAGGATGGTCCCTGCACTCGGCTATGAAGGCCTGAAGCTGGGACACTGGCACCTTGTCCTGCTGGTGATGCTGTAAAAAGAAAGGTTGTGCAGTCATTAGGCCGGACCAGTGCAAAGATAACATCAGTGTTCAGCAATATACAGCACTGATGCTATGGTGTATATTGGAAGGTGAGACAGGCTACTCAGTCTGACCTTGATGGTCTCGTAGGTGTCATTGATGAGAGCGATGAACAGGCTGAGCACCATGTAGATGAAGAGTGAGATGAAGGAATAGAGGTAGAGTCTGCTGAAAAGCCATACCATGTAGCTCTTGCCTCGCATCCTCAGGAAGGTGGCATACATGTCGTCCCCATTGATAAGGGAGAAGAGGCACTCTGTAACCCTGTCGAGTGTCCGGAACTGGAAAAAAAGACATTTTGATTATTGATTGAGCAACACAATATTTTGCATAGAATATGATTGTGATTTTTGTACCTTGTCATGGTAAGGCCCGAGCACAATCCAACCACAGAAGCAGTAGCCCAGGTAGATCATGGCTGCACAGCAGCAGAATCGGATCACATTTGGGAACGCTGCTCTCAGGGTTAAGATTAAGATCTAGAATGGAATAAAAAGTCTTCAGTTCAGTTATTACATCTGCAAAGAAGTTTGTCTTAATCTGTGTTTGTTTGTTAATTACCAGGATTACGCAAATACTACTGGATGGGTCACAACAAAATTTGATGGAAGGATGTGTTGTGGATCAGGAAGGAACCCATTCATTTTTCCAGGAATTGTTTCTTCACTAATGAGTGAAATTCTAGTTTCTGATGTGCATTTTCTAGGTTTGACAGGCTAGCTGATGCTGATTTAAATTGAAAGTGCAGCAATGAAGAAGTTCTTACATTGTATTTCCTAAAGAAACCAAGGTAACGAATCACACCGACCCAGACAAGCATTGTGGCAGTTCCCAGCAGGATACTGCACACATCATAGTTTGTCAGGAACTGCAACATAGGATAAAGAACAGAATTAGTAAAAACCAGGTCAATTTCATAAATCAAGCCACAAACATAGACATGTATTAATGTTTCCAAAACTACATAGTAGACCATTTATCTGTGCAGGTTTGTATTTACCCTCAGGCTAACTTTCCTGCTGTGAATAATATTTGAGACTATAGAAAATGAAGCTCAATGAAAAACAAACCTTTGTCTGTATTCCAATTTTGAGCGCTGACCCAGCGATGGACAATGTGTCGCTGACAATGATGAGGATATACCAACCATTCACGAACTCCATGCGGTCCGACCAGGTGACAGTTTTATTGTAGTGTGCTTGGAAGAATGCATTGAACTCCTGCGTATAAGAGATATTAGCACATTGTAAAAACACATCAATTAAACCAATACGCTCAATAATTCACATTCATAGTAGGTGTGTTCAAAGAGCATCGACACTCAAATTTTTCCTTGCCTCACAATTTTGACTAGAAAATACAGTACATTAGGAATAGGAATATGTTCCTGGACATTACCATTACCATAACAGTGCCCACATTTATGGCAGCAGCATTATATTGACACGTTCTTGTGTACACAAACCAAAAAACAGTGTATGATCAGATCTTCAGCATCTGGAGCATTTTGCCCATGTATGTGATTTTAATGAAGAGGCAGACAGATGATGGACAACACTCACAGGACAGAAGATGAGAAGATGGTCTGAACTTTTGTGACAGCTTACTCAAAAAGTCTGAGGAGCTGTAGAAATGTCATGTAAATCTGTCATTTTACGTAATGCAGTTATTAATGTGAACTAACAGACAGTGGATTAAGGTCATGCATTGAAATAAGAATTGAATGGCTGCCTCCATAAAATCTGGTATTTATATTCGCAGAATTAACATCTTTAATTTAACATTAAAAAGCTGTTAAGGTCAAAACAACAATTCAATAAACCTTGTATAAACAAAACTTGTTGCTTTGTTGTCCAATGAGATGTATGAACCAATAGGTGGTGCTATAGTCACAGAGACCAAAGCCTCTTGCACGTATAACTGCTCAATGACCTTTGCAAATGGTTTGTATTTATAGATATTTTTCAGATCCAATAAATTTGTTGCTGCCACATCACACAACATAAAACAACAGGCAGGCTCATCCCGGGTTCAGTAAGTGCATCACATCACGAGGGACAGAAAATGTACAGGGGTGGGGTTATGCCATATTTATAGGTCTATAAATGTGAGATGTGCAAACACCATGGGTGGTGTGTTCCATTTAATATCACCTAATCAGAACATTTCGGTTAGGGATGGGGGTAAGGGTCAGTTAATTGACAGTATCTGTAAATCATATTACCATTCTGACAATCAGAACAACAATATAAGAGAAAACCAACCAGCAGAGAAGAAAGCCTCACACTGGCTGTGCTCTCCTTATCACCTGATGTATGCCTGCAGACATTTCTCACATTGAGCTGTGACACAAATACTAAACATGACCATGAACCTTCTCTGCAGGATTCTGAAATAAATTGCTGCTTATTTTTTAGGTGCCTTTACCATCTTATCATAACCTCTTTATGGTGTGTCCTTATTTTAAATGTATTGGTGGCCAGTGCGGATTCCCAGAGGGATCGAAATGCTACAAAGAAAAATGCTACTTGCTAGGCTAAAGGCCAAACTCGGGAGAGTTTGTTCCTTGCCAACTCCAGAGGTCTGTACTACGAAGCAGGATTTGCGGTTATCAGGTTAACTTCAGGGGTTCTCAGTCCGACGAAGCTCGTTCACTTTGCATCGGGTTAAATCCCCATGGTAACCTATTTGTGTGGGACACAATCCTGGATGTGTCTCCTCGTCCCTGTCGCGCTTCACAAAAACTGACGTTCACGTTTATTCAGTTATTGATCAATGATGTCAGATCATGAATCCGGATCATTCCAGTCACTTTAACCCTGATGTCCTGCCTGTGTGTGTCACGTTACGTATCATGTTGTGTGTGAACTGCATGCATGCAAAATTTATATTTTTTTCAATTTGTTTACATTTGTGCCTCCTAAACTTTAGAGCGAATGAAACAAACACAAAGTAAACTTCAAGTCCTGTAGCCTATGTGTCCTAATAACTTCCGATTAGTGTTGGTAATTATTGTTAATGTGTAATGTGAGTGAAGGTCAGCGGGGGAGAGAGGAGGGAGGGCATGCAGCAGGGTGATATGGCATGGAACATAGCCAAAACCAATACGTTTCAATACATTTTCTGTTAATTGCCCAGCCCTATCCACTTCCTGTTAATATTGTCTTGCTCTTTGCATTAATGGGGGTGGGTGGCGAATATATGTTTTAAAGTTGGTTGCTGTGTTTATCTTTACTCTTTTATTGTGCCGCAACTGCTCCAGGTTAGGTTGCAGACACATGGTATGCCTACACATTTCATTGACAAAAGGAGATAAGATAAGATAAGATGTACCTATATTAATCCTTCCTAGAGGTAACTTATTACTACTTTATGGTGAATGTTGAACAGTGAAAGTATGACCG
Organism: Paralichthys olivaceus; assembly: GCF_024713975.1. Taxonomy (NCBI): domain Eukaryota; kingdom Metazoa; phylum Chordata; class Actinopteri; order Pleuronectiformes; family Paralichthyidae; genus Paralichthys; species Paralichthys olivaceus. The sequence continues at coordinate 7,243,818 of NC_091108.1, read as the reverse complement.
AATGTGATTGTCTTCTTGTGAACCTTGCCCCACCTAACTGGTTGTGTGCCATCAACATAGAACATTTATGTGAACTTTCACCACAAATCCACATTATTGGCCGACTGTTGGTTGTCTGGCTATTCATCTATTCTCACTCTGAACACAGTAGTTAAATGTTAAATTGTTTTCCTCATGGATTATGCAATCCCGTGAAGACCAAAATTGATCCCACATGAAAGGGAGGAGCAAAATTTCTCTTCATCATAGTGAATGTGGAACTTAACTCCAAATCACCCTGTGGCTGTTACAGGAATCAGTCATGGGACTGCTGCTCCCTCTCCTTCTTGGTTTACTCTCCTGTCTGATCGGAGGACTGTACTTACTTGGTGTGTTTCGACAGCACCGACCAGGAGAACCCCCTTTGGATAAGGGGCTCATCCCTTGGCTGGGTCATGTCTTGGAGTTTCGCAGGAACACATTGAAATTCATCGAGAGGATGAAGCAAAAACATGGCGATGTGTTCACAGTGCAGCTGGGAGGGTTTTATATCACATTCCTTCAAGATCCTCTGTCGTTTGGGGCATTTGTTAAGGAGAGTCGCGAAAAACTGGACTTCAGGCCGTTTGCTAAACATCTGGTGCACAGAGTGTTTGGTTATGTGGCAGAGGAGGAAGACCACAGTATTCTCCAGGTCACCAGCAACAAGCACCTCAAGGGGGACGGTCTGAAGGTATTGACACAAGCTATGATGAATAATTTACAGAATCTGATGCTGCGTGAAATCGGCTCAGCAGCTGATCAAGGCAGCTGGAAAGAAGATGGACTTTTTATGTACAGCTACAATATCCTTTTCAGAGCCGGCTACTTATCCCTGTATGGCAATGCACCTCCCAAGTCAGAAGAAAGTGAGGAGAAAGCCAAAGAGAAAGACAGAACTGAATCTGAAGCCTTGTTTAAAGAGTTTCGTAAATATGACCAACTCTTCCCCAACCTGGCTTACGGGGTCCTTTCACCGAGGCAAAGGTTGGAAGCAAAGAGGCTGACGGAACTATTCTGGAACACTCTGTCGGTGCAGAAGATGAAGATGAAGGACGACATCAGCGGCTGGATCTGGGACATGCAGCAGTTTCGAGAGGAGAGGGGTATGAAGGAGTCAATGATCAGCAAGTACATGTTTGTGCTTCTCTGGGCCTCTCAGGGCAACACAGGTCCTTCTGCATTCTGGCTGCTCCTCTACCTCATGAAACACCCAGAAGCCATGAGGGCAGTGAAGGAAGAGCTAGATCAGGTTCTGAAGGAATCAGGGCAGGAAGCCAGACGTGATGGCCCTTCGATCAACCTGACCTATGAAATGCTGAAGAAAACACCCGTCCTGGACAGTGCTTTGGAAGAGACCCTCCGACTCTCTGCTGCACCTGTCCTCACCAGAGCTGTGCTCCAGGATATGACCCTCAAGATGGCAGATGGGCGTGAATATTTCATACGCAAAGGTGACAGAATGGCTATGTTTCCTTATGGTGCTGTTCACACTGACCCAGAGATCCACCCTGACCCACTTTCATTCAAATATGACCGCTTTCTGAATCCTGACGGGAGCAAGAAAACAGACTTCTACAAGAATGGGAAGAAGGTGAAGTTTTACACCATGCCCTGGGGTGCTGGGGTCTCCATGTGTCCCGGGCGTTTCTTTGCCTCTAATGAGGTGAAGCAGTTTGTTTTCCTGGTGTTGGTTTACTTTGAGATTGAGCTGAAGAATCCTGAGGAGAAAATACCTGAATTTGACTTCAGCCGATGGGGCTTTGGGTCCATGCAGCCTAACAGAGAGGTCCAGTTTCGATACCGACTTAGATTTTAAACCAGCTCTGTCAAAATGATTAGTTGATGGTTATGATTCTGATCATCTCTTTCATTAACTTCAACTTTCATTATATATCCGAGAAATATCAGATTTCAGTTTTACATTAATTACCCCATCATATAATGGTGTGGGTTTAAAATTGTATGTGTTCTAATGCATCTTTAACTATTTTGTGGGAGAGATTAATTTCCAGCCTAAATAGTAGCCAATTCTAAATTAGACAATGCACTAGATGCACATATTCAATTTTCAGCTGTGATGTGATAGATAGCTGCAAACAGGATTTGGGAATATACATTATGAGTGTGAGAAAATAAAACAAAAATGTTCATGATTACTGTTGTTAAGATTATTATTAGTATTGCTATTATAATTGTTATTATTAGTAGAATTAATATCCAGCTTTTTCCCCCTTTTGCATCACTTTTATTACACTTTTGTAATGTGTGTCTGTGGTAGGTTGGCATAAATGGTCTTATTGGATTACTATAACATGTTAACATGTAAACTCTCTGTTAAACTGCTATGTATTTTGGAAAATTAAATCGTTTGAAACCATCAGGAAGATTGTTCAGCGTTTGTATTTTGTACAATTTTCTCACTCAGACAGCTGCTCTGATGTGTGTTGAAATTAAAAATTATGATGATGAAGTGCCATATAGAATTCTTGTACCTTTTCAATGCTCTATATGGCTATTCCAGTGGAGACCTGCTGAGGTCATATACTCACATTTAATAATAAGATATCTAGTTGTTAAATCAAGGAGACAATATACTTTATGCTATATTGTTTAAGAAAATGATCAAATTTAATTGGTCAAGCCAGGGGCAGATCCAGGAATGGGGCCAAGGGGTCACTGGCAGTGCTGTGCCAGGTTGCAGATAAAAAAAAGTTCAAAGTTCAGTTCATATAGATAAAAATGAAGTAGTTCACGTTCAAGTTCATATGTTTGGGATGATTTAGGCGACCAACTTACAATCATGTTTTAGTTAGTAATCGATGGTGTTGGACCATGAATGCTCCGTTCACTTTAACACTGAGTACTGGCTGCACCCGTCACGTCTCGTGTTGCAATGAGCGTGTAAATCAAACAAGGTAAGCTTTATGTACTGATTAGGCCCTGATAACTTGTGATGAGGGTTTATTAGTTAAAGTGAGAGCAGGAGAGTGGAGGGGGACACAGGAAACTCCCACACGGCACAAACCAACCTTTCACTGATCTCACTGTGTGTGTTGATCTAAGCAATTGAGCCCCGGGGCCTGTGTGTGTGTGTGTGTGTGTGTGTGTGTGTGTGTGTGTGCTGAGTAAATAACAACTCGTGTTTTCAATCGGCTGATAACTAAAGGCACCAGACTTGCGTTCATGTTAAAATTCGTAACTTACAATCTGGAGTTGGATGCCCTTGATGACAGACCTGATGCAGAGGATGAGAGAGGTGAGGCAGGCAAGGATGACCACAGAGTCAAACCAGAGGAGGAGATAATCGTACTTCCCAGCTGAAAATGAAAACCACATGTTAAAGTTTGCTCTTAAATGGCTGAGACATAAAAAATGTCTTGGAAAAACCAGGTGCTATAGGTTCAATCATTTAGTCAAAGAGTAATGTCACTGTGCCCCTTGTGGGCTTTTCAAAACCACTATGACAGATTTGAGATAGATTTTCAGATTGTCAGATTTTGTGTGGGTGCACCTGACAGCCCGAGTTGGGTAAAAACTCACAAGTGCCCTCAACGTTCCAGTCTCTGCATTCATAAATTCTGACATCGTATTCAACAGTCACCATTATCTTTCCACTGTGTGCATGGTTGTCAAACATGATCTGTGGAAAAAAACAAGGGTAAGTCATTTGTCAGTGATTTTTTATTCCGAGCATGGAAACATAGACTGTATATAAAGATATTCGACATGTCTTTACTTCCTCCTACGATCCAGAAATGAATTAAAATGTTCCGGATATGAACGGCGCCATCTTACCCATTTGAAACCAGAGTCTGCACAGTGGAGGGATTGTGTCAATACAAGCACTTGACTAATTGCAAGTCAGTCTCAGCCGTCAATCATTGTGTTTCACCCTGGTTTTTATGGCATCAAAAATGAAAATATTTTTCAGCTAAATTTATTAATCAAACGTGAACTTTGACTTTTGGTTTGGTCCAACATAGTAGAGGCCAGATTTATGACCCTATAGTGTAGCCAGCCACCAGGGGACAATCAAGACGCTTTGGCTTAAATTTTGGGGCGCAGTCATGTTGTCCATCTTAACAGCAACATAATGAACATCTTTATGCAAATGTAATAATGCGATGTAGCCAACAATTACTTGATAAACAAACCATAAAGCACAAATCTGAGTGTGGCAGTTTTCAATCATGTCACCAACCATTATATAGAAGTCATAACAGTCTGGTAGCTCATGGTGCCGCACAGTCTGCAGATTGATGGTTTTCAGCGTGAGGTAGATGTTCACTGATAACAGCCTACACACACACACACACACACACACACACACATTAACAGGCAGCACTAACATCACCTGGCATCAAACCTGTATTTTCAGTTTAGTCACCTTTTGAAGTCCAAGGAGAAGTTGAAGTGTGTGAGCGAACTGCTGTTGTCAAGCGTCTGCTCGGGGTAAATGGACGTACAGTCTGTGAGGAGGAAATACAGACAACGGTTCAACATTTAGTTACATTTAATTTTGTTCTGCAAGGGAACTATTTCACATTCAAACCAGGCACGAGCTTCCTCTTTTACCCGAGTCACAAATATATTCCACAGTGTGATTATGTTCCATTGTCGACATGAATCAGCTTCTATAAATACATTTCATTCAAAAACAGTATACAACCCATTGTATCTGCTGAGATTAAATACACAGGTTATACAGCCAGTTGAGACTCTGAATAAATGTTTTTTGCTGTCTTTAAGCAGTTTTGTGCTTTGGTACCTTTATCAATATGTGGATCAATGTCGAAGGTCTCATTTCCAGGATCAATGCTGCTGTTTCTGTAAAATTCTTGACAGAGAGACAGAGGAGTGTTCTCCCCGTCAACCCTCTCATATGCAAGATTACCTACTGTCAGGTTTTGGAGACGGATATACTGAAAAGAAAAATGAGAAAAGGCATCACATACATTTTTTTCCATAACATAAAATTTGCCATGAAGTCCTCATGTGACATGATATTTATCTACATTTTTCAATACCCGGTTGATGACGTAGTAGATGTGATCATAAACATCTGCTTTTGTGTAAAGTGCGTAGCCTCCAAGCCGGTGATCTTTGTATCCTTTGAGGAACAGATGTCTGAAGGCCATGAGATTCTCATCTTTGAACGTGACCATCATCTCGTTGCTCAGGCCGAAAGACACTAACTGATCAGGGACAAAAAATACAAAATTAAAGAATACAACAATGTGCAGATGAGATACATTGTCCCTCTGTTCGTATTTGTAGAGTGAAATATAAAGGATATTATACGTTACCTGGATTGTGATAATAGCAATTTTCACTATTTGCAACACCAGCTTCCATGGTTTGCGACCCCTGGCTCTGTATTTCTCACAGGGGTTCATGAAAAAGTATTTGAGCCTTCGCCTGAAATCTTCCACGACCTTGGTCTCCAGAATTTCAGCACTCCACCTGCAGTGGCCATTCTGCATCCTCCCCTCTGACCTCCGAGGCTGAGAGTCCTCCATAATACTGAGGGCAGTGCAGAAAAGAAGAATACACCTTTAGTTGTGCTTGTCTTCATATGTTTTTTTTGTTTCAGCATACTTTAGAATTTTGCCGAAGGGGAGGTGAAGGGATTTAGCCATTCCAGTCATTCTGATGTTTATCAAACTGGTTCTCCTGCAGAAGTTAGCTGATGTCATTCTGTCTCGACTAAGATACTCTCTCATGCAAACTGAATGAATCAAAATAAGCAGCTAAAGCTAAAAAATGCTAAGAATATTTTTTCTGTGTCATTTTACCATTCTGTGGGAATCCTGCCCGCCACAGCTCGCAGATTTAAAATCCCAACGACAAACAGGTTCTTACATAGTAAATGCTATTAAATACTCCTTTCTAGGATTTACATATATTACTGAGAATAAAACTCCCACAATTTTAAATAAAGTTAAGATACAATTTTATAAAATAGCAATAATAAATTAGTGATTTACCTGCCGACGCCTCCAGTGCACCAGCCGCAGAGCAACTAGTACAACAGTGGCGTGATGTGTGCGAGGACGAGACAGTGCAGACAAAAGCCGTCACCACGATGACACATCCCTCTGCGTCCAATTTTTCCAAAACACAGACAGAGCTCACAGTCACACCATCGCTGCAAATCCAGACGCTGATATTGAATGTGCAACGGCAAAGAGGTTCTGTTTTCAACCCCGTCTGTTCATAAGCAACACTACACAAACACAACTGAAGGGATTTCCACAAAACCAGGTGGAAGGATGTAGTATATGTCGAGGAAGAACTTGTTCAATTTAGAGTAGGTGCAGATCCAAGAATGTTTTAATCACTTTATTTAAGTTGCTACAATTTCCCAGGGAATAATGATATTATGGATATTGATGAAAAATATCAGGCACATTTAAGGAACAACTTTCTATGAGTGTGTTAAATTTGGTGCAGCATAATTGAATTTAAAAGGGCTGTTGTGCGCTCTACTGAGTGCCACTGTTAAGTTTTGAACATTCATCAAGAACTATGAAAAGCCAGTCAGATAATTTATAAACAATTTCTCAATGTCACCTCAATTATGTGTCTTCTCTAAATGAAATAAGTTATTTTCCACCAACAAAGGACAAAAGAAAAGTCAAATTCATACAGAAAACCTTTAGTATGAGATACATTGTACAAGACGTTTAACACAGTAAAAAGCAGTACATTGTGTGTATTTCACCATATTTTCTGTAGTGATAAAACATCTAAATGACTTTTTCTTGACTTAATGCTGCATAGAAACAAGTATAAAACACTTGAAGCTGCACGGCTCTGGTCAAAGACAGCGTTTCGTAAGATCTTATAAGAAAGACATATAGTTTATTCTCAAGTAGTCAATCCAGTGTATGTGACATATTTTCTCTCATTTCACATAAACTAGCAGCCGTGTCCTCACAATATACAGTTTATCAGGAAATCACACCTTTGTTGGGAGAAATGAAAGAGTTACATTCATAATAATATAATAAATTCAGACCTTTATGGCTCTTCATTGTTCGGTGAAATTGATTAGTTTTTGTTTTTTTTGAGACTTTTTGACATAAAGCCAGTATATTATATTATAGTATATTAACAGAGATTGTATTTTTTTATGTGGTATCGAATAACTTCATTGAGTATAGAAAACCAAGAATTACTGAAAGATTGCATTAAATGTATGCACACTTATTGTCGATACATAAATATTTTCTTCCACTTTAAACTGTTTTTACTTAGGAACAGTTCTTGCACATTTAACTAAAAAGAGTGAATTAGAAAGATATGCACTTTATATGGATATTCTCAAAACTAAGGTATTATTTTGGCCTCATCCCAATACTACAGAAACAAATTGGCTACAGTAATAACACGACCCCGTCCCCAGAGACAAAATGTCTGTAATTTCTATGCAATAAGCTGATCACTATAGGGCTAACATGTTCAATATTCCATGTGCAGCCATTTCTCACAAATTCCCTAATCACATGCAAGAGCGACACCAAAAGGACGTGTCTGAGTTGAGTTGAGTAATTGCGGTCTGTGCCAGTTTGTCCCATGTGAACTGTCTAATTGAGGTGTGAGGTTAAAACATGTTAGGGTGTGACGTTGGGGTCAGCGAGCGCGACCGCAGGGGCTGGAAGTTTGGGTCCCCGCCACTGCTGCTGCACCCCGACGCTCCGACATCTATGTTGGAGGGGGACTCAACAATCACATCATCGGGCAGCGGAGGAGCTCCAGGGTCTCCCGGCCTCGGGAGGCTGGAGGAGGTAGTGGAGGAAGCTACAGCAATGCTAGCAACAGCCACGGAGGACAGGTCCCCACCTGTCTGTAACAACGGCAGGTTGAGTGGGCCGACTATGTCTGAGGAGGAAGGGCTTCGTTCTCCGTCTGGGTGGAAAAGCAGGGTGGAGTTGTTTGAAAATGTTGCGGGGATGTCACTGGTCGAGCTTGGAGAGCAAAGCTTGCTGTCAGAAGAGGAACTGGAAGCCCCTGCTGTGGCGTGATGGATAAAGAGAGGAAAGTGGGGAGAGAATTTGAATAAAACCATCAAGAATATGGAATAGATTTTAAAAAACACAACAGATTTCATCATGATGTGGCTTATTCACCCTTGAGAAACTCGATCTTCTCATTTTTGGCCTTTTGCACCTCGTCTGTGATCCTGGTGATGATAAAGTTTTGTGAGCGCATCTCCCGAATGGAATCAATCAAGACGTCCAGGCCCCGAGGATTTTCGGCAAGGATGTCCAACAACATGGCCGTCCTCTTGGTCTGCGTGGTCCTGCAGCTGATTTCCTCTGCATCGTCCCGTGTCAGGATCCTGCGAGAGCGCAGGAAGTCGACATGACGCTCGGCCCTGATCTTGTCACAGAGGTAGTGCCGCAGTCTGGTCAGTACCTGGCAAATCCATAGCAGGAGAGGAAGAAGTAGAACAAAGCGAGCAAGGAACTAAATCTCAGAAAAATGCTGGGTTATTTCAGCTACTCAAACTCCAAGATGAGCCTGTTGAGCCATTTATCTGGGCTTTGCACAGGAAGTTGGGTAGTTTTTGTGTAATCCAGGTGCTGGTTTAGTGGTTGAGATAATAGAGAGGTACAGTATTGAGTATTGCATATATACGATATATATCTATATGTATATATAGATATATATCTTTAGAATATGTGAAAAACGTCAGTTGTGTTTTTTACTTTTCTCATTCTCTGTATCTCACTTTCTCTCTCGCTTGTTTTATAAATGAGATTAAAAAATATCACTTTGACAACTCAGCTGTCCCGCTCTGCACATGCAGGTATAGGCCAAGGGTGAGAAGGCGGGGCCTAAGCCACCGAACCTTTAGAATAAATCCAAATATACATATACTGGTGGTGGCAAACACCTGCTAACATCTAAATGGTGCCGTGCAGAATGTACAAGGGATATTCACCATCTTGTCCTGTATGCTTAAATGATTGTGTGTGTGTGACCGACTGACAATCAGACGGTACCGTTGATTGGGTCGACCTGTAACCAAAACACCAGGCCGGTGTGTCCTTGAGCAAGGCACCAAACCGTAACTTATGTTTGATGGAAAATTTGAACTATTATGAACCAAAATGTGGAAAGATCATTAAACCCATTTTGATGTGTTGGATTAAACCAGTGTGTGGTCTAGTTATTCTTTGGTGTCCAGCTTTCAGCTTCTGGGGATGTTTTTTAATAGGGCCAACAAATCCTAACACACGCACACACGCACGCGCGCACACACACACACACACACACACACAAACACGTGTGTGTGTTTCATTTCCTCCTTACACAGGCCAAGGTTGAGCCAAGTGTGATCATATACTGATAAAAACATCATTACCCCCCCCCCCACCCATCCACCCACACACACACACACACACACACACACACACAGACTGACCTTTCATACTCACGTCTTTTTTGATCTCTGCCATCTCATCTTCAGTGATCAGAGGAACATCCATTCCTCTCTCACGCAAACTTTAAATCCAGGTGTTCCGGGTAACGAGTGTCGACGTGAACGCGTTAATCAGCCGCAAATAACAAGCTACAATACATCGATGAATGAATAGCGAGCGTCAGTCGGTTCGGTTCATGATTATAAGTCGTTTAAAGAGTTCGAGCCCACTCTCCATTCAAATTCTCTGTCTCTAGAAGCCACAGGAAATAAAAACAGTTCCCGGACTTCCTGATTGTGTCCGGAAGATTTTTTTTTTAGGTCAGCGCGAGACAAGAAGCAGAAACAGTTTCTCTTTATTTCTGTTTTAAAATGTTAAAATTAACGTTTAACGCAACGGGACACTGATACACAACTTTCATCGTCCGGACTCGTGCTCCTTGATTTCAAGTTTTATAGTGTTTCTGATACAGGTGGAGTGCTGTTCTGATGAGCCCCACTAGGTGGCGCTGCCGAGCAAGACAAGTTCATTTCTGTTGCACATTTCAACAGGAAGGGAATTAAAATGACTTTATTTCAAATATAAGATGACAAATTATTAAAACAACAGAGAAGAAGCGGTTATAAAGACAGTACAAATGGTTGAATAAAGAACAAAAAGTAGTGGACAAGTAGAAACAATGATCATTGACTTCCAGTGTTTCTTATTCAGGTGAAGTGATAATCTGATGACAAATACAAGAATCAACATAGGATAAGAAAAAAGAAGCATCTATAAAGAAAATGAAACGAGCTGAATAAAGAATAAAAACTTAGTGGACGAGTTAAGACTGTGTCAACTGATCTCAAGTGTCAGTTTTTTTATACAGGTGAAGTGTTATTCTGATGAGCTCCACTAGGTGACGCTGCTGAACCTCCTCTGCACACAGTTCATTTCACATATTCTAGGGAGCCCTCAGAACCCTGGTAAACATATTGGTAAACAAGCAACACAATTATAGCCACAACACAATGGATAGGAACTAAAGCACAACAGAGACGAGTTTTAAACACTTTGTTTGTACAATGTTGGTCTGCAAAGTAGTAACTAGTAACTGCAACTACAAGTACCTCAAGTAATTTATAATCTTTTATCAAATGTTCCATATTTTGTAAGTATATGCTAGTGCTGTTTGAAATGATCTCTGCCTCGCTATTGGTCAGATATAACAACACCTATGTGCTTTTATAGGTCATGGTTTTGACTCACCAGTCAAAGCTCAACATTGATTTGTGTTGTTTACCATGTTTATTGATCTTAATATGAAGCTGGAAGGTCATGGCCTGTGCTCTCACGCAGTTAGCAGTATCTGTAAACAATAAAAGAGCACAGAGAGCATGGAGTCCTACAAAGACCAGTAAACTTTGAATAAATTGTAAAATGGCAAAACAATATTTTCCTTTCCCTCTGATCATGATATACCACCATCTGTTTGAGGACAGTTGCTCCCTGAGGAGATGGTTGTCTGGCTTGTTTTGTCATGTTCTGCAATCTAATATGCACTGTGTATCAGGAAAACACCATCTTCGAGCAGAGAGATATCCTTACTTATTTGGAATCAGACACAAGTCTGTTTATTTCGCCCTGGGGTTTTTTTTTCGGCGTAATGATAATGGTTTGAAAGAGAAGGGGAAATACAGGCTCCGATATCACTGTGACTGCTGATGCATCCCAGTAATTTCTGGGGGAGAATTACAAAAGAAACACTGCCCTTTAAATGTCAGGTGTTAAAAGGTCAGGTTGTGCGTACATCAGCCTCTTTACACAAGAGAAACATATTTGGTAAATGTCAACAAAGCGTCTGCAGAAACTGACAATACATGCTCCAAAAAAGGCTTCATATTAATTCTCTTCATTCATGTTGAACAGCAGAGAGCAGAAGCCTGGAAATAATGTCGAATCAGCAGTGAGATTTTAACATAAACACAAAGTACTGACTCGGGAGTGGGCTCCACAGGGAACAGAAGACGGACAAAGGGAATCATTTATAGAAATGACGTAACTGGATTTGGATTCATATCTAGACCCGTCTGTGGCACAGAGTATGACCTGCTCCTACATAAGCAGAAAGAGTTTCTCTCAGACCCACTGTGGATTTACACATTAGAGATTAGCATGAATCTTTACATTATCGCAAAAATTACCTGTTTATATGTGTTTCTTCTTTTCTCCAACTGGTCATCATCTCGACCATCTGCCCACCCACCGTCTCCACATCCCATTAATGTCCCATCATGTCCAAGGGACAACTACATGTGGACTAATGTAATTACAGTAGGATGGCTCAGAGTATAGAGTAGAAGGGGATAACAAAGACAACAAAGGCCTTGTCTCCATAACAGGATCATCTGCAGGATGGGTAAATGTTGCATAATGTCTCTTATAAAATAAGTAAATCAATCTTTACAGTTGCAATGGATGACCACAGGAACTCAGCAGCAAGATGAGGGAAACCACGTAAAATGTGGTCTTTTAATTCATTAATGTTTAATTCTTATTTGGTACATTATACATTTGTTTTCTTTCCAAGAGATATATGATTTACACCACGATTGGCTCTACTTAGCAGGAACAATTACTTCTTCCGCACAATTATTTCCAAGATGCAGCATTTAAAATCTCCCCTTTAGTGCAGATTTGTTTGTGTGACCAAAATTAATCTATGTGAGTTTAATTTTGTTGACCTTTTCTCAATTTATGAAATTAGCAAACATGTGTTTCCCCCTGCCCTAAATCTTTAGCCTTAAAAAGTTCAACCTTGAAAAGCCAGTCCAGAAAGAAGCCCAGGGAACACCTTTGACTGAAAAGAGCTAGCCTATAGCATTTTCCATGCTAGATAGCATTTTAGGTTAGCCGAGCCTGTGGAATCACGAGCCTGTGGAATCAAGAGCCTGTGGAATCACGTTCATGAGATGTAGTGCATGCGGATGCCTGCTTGCTCACCTGGTAGCATTAGCAAATCACCTGTTGCACTTAAACTTTCCCTATTGGTCATTTGGTTGGCAGTGGCTGGTATGTGCAATGTCTATGGAGATTAAAACAACACAACACTCAGCGATTTCCAGGAATCAGTGGACGGACCCAGCTCACGCATGTTTGCTCCTCATCTGCCTGAGCTGGCTCTGACTCAAACTGGCTCTGGATACCTCAGTTAGATAAGATGGAGGATGTGCCTGTCTTCCCTGGTCGGCCTCTTGTTCACACAGGTTGAAATGAAAGGAACGATTTTTTTATTCTTTCCCTGATCGTTTTCATTGTTCTTTGATGTAGATAAAAGAAGAAGCTTTTTTATCCTGGCAGCTGTTTCAAAGAGACCTGCAACGTTCATCCTGAGAGGAATGTTGCCGCAGGCGTCGCTCAAGCTTTCTTTTTGCTTTCTTGTTTCTGTGTGTGCATGTTTCTCATTCAGACCAAACAAAGGATACAAAGAGATTCAATATTGAATCTGAGCAAACTCTAATCCACGCACACCCTAATGGAATCTGTGAATTTAAAAGCACGCAAAGTTAGAAAACACAATCGCCCAGCAAAGACAAGGGGCGGCAGTCTAAACACGGTTTCGTCTGAGATAGAAATTCAGTTGGTCATAGAAATATGTAGCTTCTCTTCAATATTTATATCAGAACTTGTGGTTCCCCGATGTTGAGTCCTGTGTGGGGCTGCTCTGGCATGTATGGAGGCTGATGATGAAATACTTCAGGTATTAATGTTATTCGTGCTTTTGTTTTTTCTTTTTTGGCCTTAACAAAACTACTCAGTACTTTATTGCTACCCACTTGATCTAACCAGGAAAGGTTTCATCATCATCAAGGTTAATATCTTTTATATCAAAAACCTGGAGGAGAAGAAGAGAAGAAACATATTGTTTCTATACAAAAGAACCCAACAAAAAAGCAGCTTGATAGAATGAATAAGGCTTTTACATATAAAGCAGAAATGAGTTTTAAATTAAAATAATCATGTGAACAATCTAATAAATGATCAGTTTCCACTATAAAAAGCACAAGTTGATAGAGTCAATTCTGCCAATTTTTTTTTTTTATTATATATTTTATAATATTATATAATATTTCATTGTTTTCTTTTCTTTTTCTTTCTTTCATTTAGGATTTCCTCTCGGATAATAAAACAGATATGAAAATGGATGAATTGGAGAGAGAGTCCTGGCAGAGTGGAAATCAGACAGGGTGGTTCTTGGCTCACTGAATGAAAGGAGGAGGAGGGTCGGCTTCTCTTGAGGCTTCTGGGAGGACGCTGGGAGAAGCATTCTGATCATATGTTTCAGGACACTTTTTCTGAACGTATAAAAGGAGATGGGAAGAGCCAGCACTCCTCAACTCGCCGTCAGGTCTGGTATTAGAATAAATAGACAGAAAGTTGTTCACTCATGAGAGACAACTTCAACTTCTGATGATGTGGAAAATCTTTGCCGGGATCCTCTGCATTACAATGGTGAGGAAATAATCACTGTTCATTCACATGTTGTGTTTTGGGCTGTTGGTCACTTTTAGATTGGAATTGTCTGATTCAGGTGTCGGCCTCGTGCCCAAAGGACTGTCACTGTCCCCTTGACATCCCCACATGTGCAGCCGGAGTCAGTCTCATGCTGGACAGATGTGGATGCTGTAAGGTTTGTGTTCGGCAGCTTTTTGAAGACTGCAACACCTCGCAGCCATGTGACCACACGAAGGGACTGGAGTGCAACTTTGGAGGTGGATATGATTCTGCTAAAGGCATCTGTCGAGGTTGGTTCTCTTTATCTTTTTTTTTCAATCAATTCACTCAATATAAAGTTATTATTTTGAGACTCTCTACTCCTGTTTCTTTAAAACAGCTAAATCAGATGGAAGAACTTGCGAGTACAACAACAAGATTTACCAGAATGGAGAAATCTTCCGTCCGAACTGCAAACACCAGTGCACTTGCATGGATGGGGCTGTGGGATGTGTCTCTCTGTGCCCACGTGAGCTCATGCTGCCCAAACTGGGTTGTGCCAAACCCAAAAGGGTCAAGGTGCCAGGACGGTGCTGCGAACAACTAGTCTGCCCCAAGGAAGAGATTTCTCCACTGAAGAATCACAGAAAGAAGGACAGCAAATACAGAATGCTTGAAAACGACTTAACCAACCAGTATGAGTTGGCCCCTGTGTGGAGAGGAGAATCTGAGCTTTCAGCAGGTGAGTGATTGATGGAGGCTTTGAGAAGCCAAGGAAACGTGTGAAATTAAATATGTAGATACGTCAAAATGAAATTCTTTGATTATCTTGAACAATTTCATCAAATTATGTGTTGTGTCATCTAAAATGTTTACATTTTCCACTGACCAGCCTTCAGGAGTCACCCAGTGAGCCACATCTTTGCCAGAGGATTCAAGTGTGTGTCTCAAACTACGGCCTGGTCACCCTGCTCCAATTCCCGTGGCACCGGAGTGTCCACCAGGCTGACCAACAACAATACTCAGTGCAAACTCGTGAAAGAGACTCGGATCTGTAAAGTTCCCCCCCACAAACACATGACCTCCGTCAGATTGAAGGTACACCCCAAATATTTTATATCCAGTATTTATAGCTTAGACACAGCCTGATTATTTCATAACGTGTTGCAGCAGTTAGCATCCTTTGCAGAATACAAATTATTCTCCTTGAATTGCAATTTTGAGAACTATCTCTCTTCTCACAGAAAGGTCAGAGGTGCAACCACATGGAAAAGGCCGGCCGCCCTGTAAAACTCTCCCGCTCAGGTTGTCGTAGCCTGAAAAAGTTCCAGCCCAGAAACTGCGGGTCGTGCTCAGAGGGGCTGAGATGCTGCAGGCCGCATCGGACTCAGACGATAGCCGTGCGCTTCAGATGCAAAAATGGAGAAACTTTCAGCAGGATGGTGATGATGATTCAGTCTTGCAAGTGTAGCTGCTTTGCCAACAATGACACAAAGTCACCTGCCCTCCACAGACTTGTTAATGATATACATTAAGATATCAACTTCTAAATTTTAGTGGGAATAAAAATCCATTAAAGCAACACTATGCAACGTTTCACCCAGCAGCCTCTAAACTAGTTTGATGGTTGATTGATTTGGAGCAGAGATAATGATGTCGCTAACATTCCCACTCTTCACCCTGAACACAATATTCATGAGGAAACTTTTGTATTGTAAAGATTCCCCATTCTGTTTATTTGTTACAGCAGCAACTCTTGGAGGACTCAGGAGGCCAGAGATAGATGGTCGTTGAGTTGTGTTTCTGTTCAGTCAGAGATTGATGGACTTTTTTTTCTTGCCACGAAAACCAGTTACTCGCTCAGATATGGAGCCCAACTGAATCACCACATGTGTGTCTACAGAGGGCGCTGTTGCTCAAAGTTACATAGCATTGCTTTAAGTATTGACTGACAGAACAATACCTGGCAGGACGAATTTGATGAACAATGTTGTTCATTATTCTGCTTCATAACACTGGAGCCTTCGATTTGCTTCTTCGTGAAGTGTTGTATTTATATTCATCAGATTCTTATCTTTCCTTTCCATAATTTCTGATTTTTGATAAGACATATCACTAATATGTTTAAGGACATTCAACATGTTGCATGAAATGATGTAAAAACTATGGCAGCTATTAAATAACATAATGTTACTCTGTTTTTGTTTGTATACTGAACCTTTTCATTTTATTTATGACACTTTGTTTTTTCATACTTCATGTATTCCTATATTCAATCATAGTAAAGTGCAGTAATATTTGTTTGCAATATTTGTCTGCATTTGCTTGTGTGTGTGTCAAATGTTGAAATATGACCCTAAGGCCAGGAAAACTGTGTTGTATGTAAAAGATGAAATAACTGCCATATTGTCCATTTTATTCATAATTTTTCACAAATAAATGCAAAGAAGCCCAATACAGTCTAGCAATTATTTTATAGTATTGACAAATGTAAAAACATAGTTCAGCTGTTGCAGTGATAAATAAACTGGAGCTTCTTAGTTGACCCACTTCTGCAGAGACCTACATGTCTCCATGTCACTGACTAGTTCAGCCAATGACTGTAACATAAAACAGAGTGGTTTTCCTGCTGTTGGACAGATGCTTTGAGATACTTGAATATTGCCCATTCTAATAATAATAATAATAATAATATTTATTCACAAAGCACTCTTCAAAATTCTAATTACAAAGTGCTTCATAAAATTAATATCATATAATCATCAGAAATAATAAAAGATAAAAAGCAGTCAAAAGAAAGTAAAATTCATACAACAGTGATGCCTCTGTCTGTTTTTGATAATTAGTTCTGCAGAGTAGATAAAAAAATTATGAAAAGATAAATGGGTCTTCTGACTCATTTGAGACTAATGATCATATAAGCTACAGGGTGTGTTGATCATGCTGCTGCAGTAATGATACCAACCACACAGCCAGATGTAAGTTTATTTTCCAACAAAAAAAAAGCAAAGAAAGCCAATTCCCAGTGAATGATCAACAGAATTGCGTAAACAGGCAAGAACCAGAATACTGAGAACAAGGGCAAAGGGGGGAAAAACAGGGTTACTGACGCACACGCAGATGAAATGGTTCCATCCCTTGACAGTGAACACAATAGAGCTTTGTCTTTGAGAATTTGAGAGGAGCACTGCTCACCCGGGGGAAAACGCCCGCTGCAGAGACACAGCAGGGCCTCACAGTGGTCAGGACCACGGTGGTTTATTGCCATAGACACAGTGTGGAACCACAAATCAAGCAATGACAAGATCCAATAAGCGCGGCATAAGACCAATAGTTCTGCCTTTTGGCAAAATCGTGCCGCAGCAGATTCCTTCAACCTTCTTTGCCCCTGAGCAGTAATATAAAAACTTCTAGTACAAAAGCCTGAATGCAAACCAGTATCAGAGGTTTGGAAATATCCCAGTATTGAATCTCTGCGACTGTGTTTGCAGCCCTAAAGGCACAAACTTGACAGTTAAATTAAAGATTTTTAAACTAATTAATCTCCACGTCCAAGTGAGAAACAAGAACATAAACACATTCAATACACATCGCACATTCCTTATTATTATTGTTGCTACAGATAAAAGACGATGCTCAAACAGGGAGGCGGTAAAGAGAGCATTTTCCGTGTCATGGCTCAAAATCAGGGTGAGAGGGTGGGAGTAAAGCTGGAAGTATAATCACGTTCAAGCACCATGTTAAATGTGGTCTATTGTACCACATGTAGACTTAGCTGGGGCACTTGCACCTACGCATTTGGTTTTATAGCACTAATTGTATTGGTTAACCATTGTTGTCATAATATAATGTCACACTCACAGACACTGAACTTTGTGTATGAAAGTAAGATTCTTTAAAAGGGGAGAAAAGATGAACAGTTCCACCTAGTGGCACATTTCCTCTACCAGCAGGAGACACCTTATTTATTTATTTATTAGATGTCATCTACGAAATCTCAGGTTGAGGAAATTGAGTAAAGATTACTTGTTTTATCTCACTAACATTTTAAACCCAAAGGTAGCCAAGTCATAAATAAAAGAACAGACCATCAGTAAAAAGTAGAATAGTAGCGTGCATAACTCCAAAATTTAAGTTCACTCGATCCAGATTGTATTTGGATGTTATGGATTGCTCAGACTCATAAATATCAGTCCCCTGAAGATGTCAGACTTTTTCTTGTCATCAGGATCCATGAATTGTTCCCTGAGAAATCAATGGAAATGATTGATGATGAAAAGACAGTGAAAAAAAAATCCTGGTTTCGCCCAGTGATTTGGATCCATACCAAAATATTATTGGCTCTTTCCTGACATCCTTCCACCAAGTTTCATGGAAATTGATTCACCAGTTTTTGCTAAATTGAGGTAATAAAACCTAAAAAATATATATTACAGTAAACCCATAAATAAATACAAAAATTTAAATATCAAAGGATGAACCCTGAATTATTTTAGGAAATACGAGGATGTAACTGTGGAAGTCTGCAGTCCCTCATCAAACATGGTCTGATAGGAGTTTTTCAGGAAGTCGACGTAGTTCTGAATGCTTTTTTTGTGGCTCTCTGATTGGTCGAGGCTGAGCTGCAGGTCCTTCAGACGCACCTCGAACTGTCGCTCTGCCTGCACAGTCAGAGAGAGAAAATACAACAATCAGATCAATCCATGACTTTCAAATGTGTTACACGTTATAGGAAAGGAAGAATACTCACAGTCAGTTTACTCTGGCGGAGAAGCCTCAGCTCTTTATCTCTTCTGCTCTTCTCAGCTTCCAGCTGCAGGATTTTAGTCTGAAGACTCTCTTCTCTGGAGAGATTCTGCTCTTTGACTTTTTTGACCTGGAAACGTGACAAAACTTTCTATCATCGGATAAAGGGAATCAGGCTTGTGTCAGATCAATCAGTGATTTGGTTTTTCATAGTTGTAGATGCTCTTCAACAACCCTGTGTGTGAGCTGTACCTGTTGTTGAACGTCTGATAAAGCCGCCTCCAGCTGCCGGGTGAGGGCCTGACTCTCCGACGAGCGCTGATCCAGCTGCTGGTTGCTGTAGCTCAGAGCTTCCTCCTGAGCTGCCAGCCTCCGTACGAGCTCCAGGTTCTCCTGCTGCAGCCTCTCCATCTGCCTTCAAACACACACGCATGGAATACAACACTTTATAACATCATGCTCAAGCAATTTCTATATTTAATCTGTTGATTAAGGTTTGTCTTACTTTTGAACCGAATTAATTCTCTCTTGTAGTTTAACGTTGGCCTCGTGAATGGACTCTTTCATCCCCAACGATGATCTCAGCAATGTAGTCTGACTTCCCATCTGCATATGCAAAATTCACAGTTGCTATTTTCATATCATTTGCATTGGTTACAAGAGGGAAAAAAAAGAGTCTCACATCACATGCAACACTGGATGAAATGACGCTTCAAACACAAACTAGAAAACACAGTTTTCAAACTACCAGTTCAACACTGCTGATGATGGAGATTGAAAAAACACAAATTGGTCTGGAGTTACAAATGGCTGAGATGTGTTTTTCATTCATCACAATCATCAAAACTCACAGCACGACCAAAAAACAAGATGCACCGACAGACACGTGAGGTTGTACTACTGCCTAGTGGTCAGATGCAGGCAATGTGACCAGCACAGCTCATGTTGCACACCTTAACCTGCAGTTGCCTAATGGACTCTGACTTTTCTGAGCACTTCCTCTCTGAGCTTCGCAGGTTCTCCTGCTTCTCAAAGAGACTCTGCTCGGCTGCACTCAGCAACTCAGGGTAACGCTTCAGCTCGTCCACACGGGCCTGGAGCTGCTGCCTCACCTGGGGCCCCAGAGGAGGGAGGGGGTTGAAAGGATTGCAGCGTTGGGAGTAGACAAAATAAAAAGACTAATCAAACCTCTCATAGTAAACCCTGACTACTCACAGATGCATGTAATATGTTAGTCATGCAAATTCTACCCAAGCTGCTTTCAGACATGCACCGAACATTTTCCTGACATTTTCTGGAGAGGCCATATGTGAGGATGAAAATGTCTGAGTCAGTTGATCTGGAAATGTTTCCAGAACTTTTCCTGCCCTGGCCCCTATCTGGAAAATGTCAGAGTGAAGTCTATGTGAGAATACAGCAGGAAACTGGGTGAGTTGATGACTAATCTAACACGCAACAGACGCACAATCAAAAAGACAAACAAACAAAAAAAGAACACAAAAAAAGTTGGTTTCCGCAGTGGAATTCAAACACCACCCCTCGACTGAATGTTCCCAAATGTTCTGACATTTTCCTGTTTGACCCACACAATCTCCTGCTTTGTACTGTAACTCTGTAAAAGGTCTGACAACAGTGTAAATTCAGAGAAAATAATCACCTTAAATATTCCATACTGTTGAATGAACCAACTGGTAGCCCTAAGGATTAGCGCATGCTGAAAGATTTAGAAATGAGAAAATATAGAGGAACACACATAGAGGCAGGAGAGGCTCACCTTCTCAACTTCTGTATCTTTCCCATCCCTTGTCTTCTCCGTCTCTCTTAAAATATTTCCATATTTTATCCTCATATCATTGATCTCAACTTGAAGTTCTGCGACCTAGAAAGAAAATTCAGAGCCATATAATCAAATAAGCAACAACCTTCCCTACAGCTGTAATATGCTTAGAACATTATGGATCAAGGAAAGAGTCAAGATATAAAACAGTGTTAGAAAAGCATGAAAAAATTATTTCTGGCATGAGAAACGAGGTTAAATAGATAAGTTTGTTACAATCGTCTGTAGGTTTAAAACATAGTGTTTTTCTTTGCGTTCACTGGCTAGATGTCCGATGGTTTTTCTTTAAAGTAGCAACTGTGGATCATAAACACCTAAAAAGACTTCTCAATTTCTGTTCAGGAATGATTTGCATTCATTATAAAAAGCAAACCATAATTAATATGCCGTGGATGACATTCAAAGCATAATAAGCATGATAATCTTTTTTATTAAATTATGATTTATTTATTATTTTTATTTCAAATGTGTGTGTTAAGTTTGTCAACATAAAGAAAGAATAGAAAAAAGAAAGAGTTCCTAAAAAATAAAAAGACTTTATATGGATTAGTGATCGGTCACCTGATATTGACACTGTTCAGCTTGATGTTTCCTCTCCTGCGACTCGACCTTCTCCTCCACCAGAGCCGACTCACAATCATTCAGCTGCTGCTCCAACCGAGCAACTGATGCCTGTGATCACACAAATCATTTTAGTGACAGAAGTAAGAGTCAGAAGCAAATATGATACTTGTAGCAGTGCAGCAACAACATAAACATTTTAATATTTGACAAATAGCCTCAAACCTTGTACCAAATGTCTGCATAGCAACAATTCTGGAATTCTGAATTTGTATGCCTTTGGCTCATGTGCAAGCTGTTTGGCAACTTGTACCTCAAGTGCTGCATTATTGATGCGGAGGTCTCTGTTTTCAGCGCAGAGTTTTTCAACGCGTTGCATCACGGTGTCACGAGCCGCGGTCAGCTCATCCCTCTCCTTCTGCAGCCTCGCTGTCAAGTCCGTGATTTGACTTTAACGGAGATGTAGATTCAACATTTATCGGTGAAAGCTGTTAGTTGACACATGCATGTATTGATTTCCACTGCGTGCTACAAGAGGAGGAGTGTGTAACAAGAGGAAAAGGCCAACCTCTTCAAAAAGTCTATATGAGCCTCGAGCTTGTTCTTCTCATCCGTCTGCTGCTCCTTCTGCCGTCTCTTGGAGTCTCTTTCCGAACGGGCACTGACCAGCTGAGCATCCTTTAGCCCGACAACGAAAAAGAAAGTCAGACATTGAACAACCATGGATTGGAAAGAGGTATTAAAAAATTGCTATTTTGAATTCATACCTTTTCCCTTAGCTGTGCATAACATTTCTCAATAGCAGATGCAAATCTCTCGGCTCTCAGTTTCTGTGCTCTTGTGGCTTTCTTTAGAGATTCTTTGTCCTTTGCTGCCGTCTCATTTAAAGCGTTGATGGATCCTCTCAGATCTTTAATCTCCATCTTCTGCTCAGTCCGGGTTCTTTCCAGAGTCTAGAAGACACCACGAAGATCTGTCACACATGCCCGTTTAAGCCATTTGTCTGTTGAAGCTTTGGCTGATAAAACACTGAGCTGTTCATACCCGCAGCCGTGCCGTCAGACGATTGTTCTCAGCGTCCTTGGTGCGAAGCTGCTCCTGCAGGTGAGTCCGAGTCGCCTCCACAGACTTTGTCATGTGAGTGGCAGTCTTCACGTTCTCCTGAGAACAACAGTGTGGACAGAGGATTTCAAATGCAGTTATTTCATCGTCTGAATGGACAATACTCCTACACCCACCTGCTCTTCTCTCCGCAGAGCCATCAGCTCCTCGAATCTTCTTTCTGTCTCAGTCAAATTTCGGTTTAAACGCTTGAGGAAGAAAACAACAGA
Source organism: Paralichthys olivaceus (assembly GCF_024713975.1). NCBI lineage: Eukaryota > Metazoa > Chordata > Actinopteri > Pleuronectiformes > Paralichthyidae > Paralichthys > Paralichthys olivaceus. The sequence goes on along the minus strand of NC_091108.1, from coordinate 7,221,418 downwards.
AATCACAAAATGATTGTTATAGTTATGATCTTTCTAAACATGCGTTCAATCTCATACAATAGAAGCACTTATGTCACGTGTGTCAGCAATAACATCAACCAATGTGGGGTAAACCCGCCATTAACATCAAGTACGTCCTCCGAGGAGGTCATGTTTACACACCTGTCTGTTTGACAGCAGGATTACACAAAAACTAATTTACTGCCACTTCCAGTTCTTCCCTTTTCAATAATAATAAACTGAAACACACCTCATTTTCACTTTCAGCCTGTGTTATCTTCTTCATTAACATCTCAGTATGTTGGTTGGCATCAATTCGATCAGCCTGTGAACAACAAAAGTAAAAAAAATAAAATAAAAACACATTTTTATCTTCTGATATGCACTTGACTCACAAAGGTGTCATAACCAACCTCCGCTTCCTGCAGCTGCTTCAGCTTCTGTCGAACAGATTTATTTATTCGTCTGAAATCCTCCAACTTCTCCAGCAGGAGTCCTCTCTGCCTCGTAGCTCGGCGCTTGTCCATGGCGGACTGCCTCGAATCCTTAATTGACAGAGAAATAAAAACACAAGTTACATCATTGGGTCATGAATATAATATTATTCTGGTTTACACACGTGCAGGGCCCATGTTTGAACCCATTTGATGCTAAGTTGCAGTCAACGTACAGCAAACTCATCCTCCATCGCATCTTTAAAAGACACGAGTTGCACGGCAGCCGAGTTGGCAGCTGCTTCCGCGTCCATCAGTGTTTTCAGGAAGGGGCTGGTTCCGCTGGCAGAAGCTCCATGACTAAATGAAAAACAGGAAGATGAAAAACTTTAAAATGAGAAAATGCTCTAAATCACTCAGGCGGCGGGGGAGTGGACGCTTAGCCCGACAGATTAGGATCTAGTTATTCAAAGGGACCTCACCAGCTGACGTCATCCTCTGGGGGTCTTGTCTGGAGACCGCTGCGTGTCTTTCTTCTCCCCAGCTCCTGAGGTCGATCTGGCTCGCTAAGACTCGCGGTGACGCCCTCTGCCGTAGAGCTGAATACACGGGCGGGACTTTGGGGTTCATCCTCTTGAGACATCCCTCTCACTACTGACACAACAACATAGAGACAATATTAACTTTCACACAGAGGACAGTTAGGGCGATCTGGAGCATCACAAATCGGAGTTAGGGCCTCTGTGGTGAAGCTGGAGCAATGGAGGGACGCTGGGGATCATCCTCTGGGGACATACCTCCCACTGCTGACACAACAACATGAAGGCAACATTAGTTGATCACAAAGAGGAAAATTAGGGCGACTCAGAATGAGGTCCTCCATGGTAGAGCTGAAACCGGGGGGGGGGGGGTTCAACCTCTGGGGACATACCTGTCACCACTGACAGCACAGACAAACAGTAGATTACACAGTAAGGACAGAGACGTTCAACCTACATGACCTTTTAAAGCTCATTGTTTTAGCTCTGTTAGCTTGATACTATGAAGGACGGTGTGTCAAGTAGGCTCACTCAGCTGAGTCCTTAGCGACAGACAGGAAGAGTGGAAGTGGCTACTGACGCTTCTGCTTAACTACAGACAGCTGCCACTCAGCGATCAGAGATCAAACCAATAATCGATCGTAAACCGGAACCATAGACTGTATATAAAGAGACCGGAACACGTAAACATCACCTGCTTCAGCTTCGCTCTGTGTCGGTTGTGAACGACGCTGCTCCAGGCGGAAGGGCCCGCCTCCTCTAACCGGATTGGTTAGCTCTAACACCAAGTCGCGTCACTTCCTTGCGTACTCGTTACTGATTCGTCCCTTGGGCAGAAAGTAGGCGGGAGTAAATTTGATTTCACTCACGAGCAGCCAATGGGCAGAAAGAAAACGAAGAGGCTGGTTGAAACCATAGAAACGAGGAGGAAGTTTATTTCCCCCTGGAGGAGGACGATCCTCTGCTGACATCGAGTTTAAGAAGATTATTCCTATTTATTGTTTAAGTGCGCGATTCTCCGACAATCGCAGAAAACGTCATGTTTTAGATGAGAGCTCAGCTAAAAGTGACGGGTTGTGATTTCACTTGTCGCTAGCACGGCTTGTCTGCAGTCAGAGTTAGCTGGGAGGCTAATGCTAAGCTTCCGGAAATGTTCAAAGCTAAAATACTCTTTATTGGTCCCAGTGAGGTAAGTGCTCGTCTCTCTGGTTTTGCTGTGTGGTCTGTTGTGTTGGTCACTGAATGACAGAACTGTGATGTGGCTTTTATTGTGTTGAGCACATATTACCTTAGCTGAAATGCATGTGATGCTCACAAACTGTTTTAATGGCATCAAACACCACAATTGTAAGCTTGACTCCAAACGTCACCATCCCGTGTGAGGTCTTCTGTGCTCACTAGCTTCATAACTGTTAACAAAAGTAACTTAACATTATTTGAGATTTGTATACAACACCTGTCATTCAGGTCAGTGCAGCTCAGAGTGTTTTACAACTGACTGATGAGCCAAGAACAGACGAAACAAACCAAAGTGCAGACAGTGAGCAACCATCAACTTATATTAAAAGCTGTGAGAACAATGATACAAGAGACAAAAACACATACTCACAATATTAACAGATAGATGAAAGTGAATACAACCTGAAACATAGATGCAATAAAATTATAGTTTAAACTAGGCTGAACAGTTTCAGCTTGCATTCAAAGATTTCAACACTTTCGGCCGATGTAAATGTTTTATTTTGTACTTTGGTAACACAAACCACCTTGCAGTATTTCCTCAACCAGTTGTTCTGCTATGAGGTGTGGAGCAGTCTCACAATCAAGTGTTAACTAAAGTAAAACTAGTAACTGACCTTTTTCACAGCACACATCTCATAACATTATTGATTGTTCTTCTCTTATAATGCTCTGTGTATGTCTTTCAGAGTGGGAAAACAGTTCTTGCTAATTTTCTCTCGGACACAGCAGAAAATATGGGGGGGGACTACAGACCCACTCAGGGAGTCAGGTACAAACTGTCTCATCGCTGTTGCCTTTCACCTGGCACAGATGTTTTATGGGCATTTTTTGAATTCAAAGAAGATTATTAGCTCTAACCCGTCTTGTTTGGCTTGACATGATGAGAGGTTTAACTCATGTTAAACAAGCATGTAAATGTTTTTATAGGATATTGGAATTTGAATCCCAACCTGAAGGCAGTGGTGACCACAACACATGTGAGGTTGAGCTCTGGGACTGCTCTGGAGATTTCAAGTGAGTTAAACATCACTGACAAGTTTGGATTTTAGACTATCTCATCGTGTGCTTTGAAAAAAAGACATATTACTACTTTAAAACTATTAGATATCGCACACACCCGTCTAATGACTTGAGGTGATCGAGCTTTTGAGGTCGTAACACCTATGTTGTTGAGTACATTATCTCCACCTCTTGGGACAGCAGAACCTGAAATAATAAAATAAATAAAAAACTCTAAGCAATATCATTTGAAACCTGCCTTTGGTCAAGTATGAGGTCTGTCCTATTTTCCCGTTTTCCTATTTTATGAGCTCGTACAAACTCTATCTAACGGCCATTTGAATAATTGGTGACTCTTAATCTGAGAAGTACTGTAAAAACTAACTTTACAAATTTGCTTACTATTATTTTTCACAAATGTTCTTTAATCCTATCATCCAGATTTGAATCCTGCTGGCCTGCACTTATGAAAGACTCCAGTGGCGTGGTGATCGTTTTTAATCCTGATGTTCCGAGCCACCTCAAAGAAATTGAGACATGGTATTCGATGTTCATCTCCTCTCAGGGTTTGCTGGACAATCAGTGCTTGCTCATAGCTCATCACAAACCCGGCAGCGGAGTAGAAGATGAACGCCTGCCTTTAGGTAATTGTGCTACAGGCTTCTCAGACCAGAGCTGTTTCAGTTATGGCCATTTCTCAACTAACATTCTTTCTTTTTGATGCAGCCTCACATCTGAGCAGACTGTCGCTTATTCACTCCAACCTGGAGGAGGAGCCAGAGGACGTGAGGCAAACTTTCTGCAGATACTTGGGAAATGTAGTGAATGCAATGTCAGAGAGTCGAGAGCAAGAGGAGATGTCCATCATTACATAGCATGTTTTTATGCAGCTTAATAAACAATAATTAATTCACAAAATAAGCTCTCTAAGTAACATTAATCATTAATAAAATGAACCGCTTTTTAGATGCTAATGTCATTTCCAAAAAAACCATTTCAAATGTATATATTTTCCTTCACATAGATGTGCTTGTACTTTTTGTCATGAATAAAATAAAAAAAAATGATCTGGAGTTGAATACTAAATGTTTACTGCCTTACTTTATTTGAACAAAATCTAAAAACTTGTAGCCACTGGTGAGAGGAGCACAGGTGAAAAAATCAATACCTTCTGAGAATTGGTCGTACAGGTTTTAATGATACACTTCATAAAATAGGCAAGCATTAAAAGACGAAGAGCGAAATATCACATTAAAAAAATTGTTAGGAACGACATCAAAGAATAAACGTATTCTTCGAATTAACTATTTAAGAGAAACAGGACTTATAATTAATAATTCAATTTCATTTTTTTGGGTTGTTGTTTACTGCCATTCTACTGCTACACACTCCAGTCCAGAAGGTGGCGGTAACGCAACTATAAGATGATTTGCCAACCTTCAACAAACACCAGAAGAAGAAGAAGAAGAAGAAGAAGAAGAAGAAGAAGAAGAAGAAGAAGAAGCACCTGAGGTCACAGGTGTTTGTGTTTTGTTTTTAACTTTGTCTTCATCAAGAACTTTTGGTCTTCTCTGCCGCAGGACACGACTCCAGGTGAGTTTTCAGTTGTTTGGCACAAACAAACTAACCTGTAGTAAATTTACCGGCAACTAAAGGTGGAACTTCAGCCACTAGCTACTGTCTGAGTCATAGTGGAGAGACGAAGACCTGTGGACACCTGAGAAAGAGGAAAGAAGAATCCAGGTGGTTGGTTTCAAAATAAAAAGGTTTTTAAAGAAAGTAGAAGGAAGACAGTGTATTTTCAAAATAAAAAGCTTGAAAGCAAAAAAAAACTCTTTATCTGTCTGTTTGTCTATCTTCTATTTATTAATCTTCTGTCTGTCTATATCTATCTGCATATTTCTCTGTCTATCTATATATATCTATATGTCTGTCTATATCTGTCTGTCTGACTATCTATTTTATGTCTATATATATGTATCTGTCTATCTGTCTGTATTGTTGGTGTCTTATTGAGGACTTGATGTTGTTGCATTTTTAACATTGTTTTATACATGTGTTGCTTTCTGAACCTTAATGTAAAACTTTACCTTTAGTGGACCATGCTATTTGTTTATAGATAAACCTGCCTTGTGTTGCCTCGTCTTACCTCATGGGGGAGTTCTTCTTCTCCCTAAGCCCCCACAGCCGTTGTGTGGTTTCTTCATTACAAACATTACAAATTCACGTATGAACCCACTGGAGTTCATTTCTGAAGTCACGCTTTACTCACACTGCCACAGTTTCCATATTTCTGGGACTGAATCATTAAAGGGGAAACAAAGGCATCAAAAGAAAATCAGTGTCACCTTAGATTTTTCTCACTGAACATGTGATAAATGCATAAAGTTCTTTGTGTACAAGTAGAAACAAACTGCAGGTAGTGATGTTGTCACACAGAGTAAAGGAAGGTTTCGCTCACTTATATCAGTATCAGAATATCAGTAACTTTAATTGTAATTTTGAGTTTAAACTGTGATGCAATGTCACTGATTTACTTCGTACGCACAGAACAGATTACAACACTGCGCTCAGTCAGGGAATAGTTTCAAAACAATGTGCTTATTATTTTTCCTGCCAAGAGTTAGATAAGATTCATATCACGCTCATGTTTGAATATGAAGCCTCAGTTGGTTAGCTTAGCTCAGCATTAAGATTGAAAGCAGAGGGGGAACTAGCCTGGAAGTTTTAAATGCACCACTGACATAACCTGAAGTAGATTTTGTACATTTAGAGGCAGTTTCCACTTTATTGAACTGTTTTATGTCAAGTGATTAATTTAGATTATCAGACCAGACCAGATCAGACCACTTCATTTTTCTTTTTATATTGCTAACGTGTTGATTACTGAGCTACAGAGCTGCTGCAAGGTCGAGTAACTCTTAATCAAAACATAGGTGTCAGTTTTCTCATCTAACTCTTGGCACCACTTACACGTCATTTCTTAAAGATGAGAGCAGGAGACATGGGACGACAAAATAGAAAATGCTGGTTAATTTCTAGTCGGTGCTTTTTTTTAATATCCCAATGACCCTCAGCATAAAACTCTCTCAGCGCTAGATTCCCGCAGTCAAACTGAAGGACTGTGAGTCATCGAAAAAGGCAGAAATATGCAGAGAGACAAGAAGACAAAAACAAGTGGGAGAGGAGGCAGCGGCAAATCAGTGGATCTTGCCTTTCATGGTCTAAGACGGCCAGAAAATGCAGATGAGATTCAAACAAATGACATCACCTCAGCAATCAACACAAACACAGGTTTTGGTGATGGAGCCGCCACACAGGGCATTAATCAACCTCGTCCTCCGCAGAAGACAGACGAGGACATAAGCCAGTTCTCCGATGGTCTGCTAGGATGTGTCATGTTGATTGCAGAGGTGATGAAGTCATCTGTGTGAATCTCACGTGTCGCTATTTCAGAATCTGAGACAACAAACATATAATTTCATTGCATGACTCCTCACTCTGATTATCATCTCTGCCCTGATCAGTCTTTTTCTCTCACTGTCTGTTTTCACTCTCTCAGACCCGGCTCGCAAGCATCTGAATCCACATTACATCCAGAATGTGTGTAGCTGTAGGTAAACGTTTTCAAATACACGCTTATTAAATTTTTTTGCTTAATTGCCTGCAGAATTTATCTGTGGAAATCTGCACCCATGAGTGTGAGAAGAGGATTATTATTGTGTGCACTGGCAAATCAGATAAAGCTATAAAAGTCAATGAGGAGAAATTTGAGACAGACAGAGATAGTGGATGATACAGTTCCTCGATCAGGTACGCTTTGTTTGGCACGGCATTTTTATTGTTAATAAATTCAAACTGTTTGATTGTTTAATTTATTTATTATTAAAAGTTACAGGGACAATGCACATTCATACACATTTCTATAAATCAGCCAGTTTAGCCATCTTGGCTAATTTCAGGCAACAGTTCATCTGTATAACATTAAAACAAAAGAATTTCACTTTCATAGTTAACGTTTTATTTCTGTTCCCAGCTTCGGCTGTAGATCATTTGCCTTTTAGCTGCTTCAGCAACATGTTTCCACACTCAGCTTCTTCAGATAATACAAGTCAGCTCTCCCAGCTCCAGTTTTATATTTCAACCTCATAAACGCCATGCATTTCACATGACACCTGATGATTCAGCTGTTTTTCACTTGTTTTTCACAAATGTCTTTGTTCATATATCATTTTTGAGCTAGAACATTTAGGTCAATATATTTATTTTCAGACAATGTAATTTAAAAGTATCAGAGGGGTGATACCTACCCTGTCAGGATATTCAACTAATATATATTATAATAATGCTGTGACTATAATATAATATAATAATACCAGGTTAATCTGAACAACATTTATATTATCATTATTCCAATGGTATTGATTGCAATTGTAAATGCATTACTATATTATGTAAGAACATTTTCTGACTTAATAGTGATGTGATGAAATAATTCCTATCATATAATCATACGTTATTTTTTTTACTCTATATAAGCTTTAGTCTCTAGGCCTATACGATGCACACATAGCATGAAAAATTAATTTTTTTTAACTAATGTATCTATAGCTGTATTATTTGCAGAAATATCTTAGAAGTTGTATTTGGAACATACGTTTGTTGACCTTGACTTGTGCAGAATATGAATTGGTATTTAATAACTTTCTTGTAGTAACTGAGCTCATTTTCCTTTTGGCACTATGATGCAGTCACACTGTTGATTTTCATACTGGTGAAATATATGTATTCTAATGTTGCCTCTGTTATTTAGAATAGTAATGAATAGGATTTTGTTTTAATCTCTTCTGGATTACCACAAGAGCTTGGTGGAAAGATGTGGGACAGGAGAGAACCCTTTTAATTTTGGTGCAGATCCACAGTCATGGATCTTGACGGAAAAATCAGATATGTAGGGGACTGGTATTTATGAGTGTGTGCAGTTCCAAATAAAATCCAGATCTAATGAATTTAAATGTGGTTCCATAAAGGTCACATGTTACTGCCCTTGCTGCTGCTGTTTGTGTAGTGATTGATCTACTCCACTTTAGGCTGAATTTGATTTTCCCTGAGGTGAAAAAGTACAAATGTATTTTGACTTTGACTTCTGGTTAGCTGACTTGGTGCTTACAGGTGAATTCAGGGGCTATAGAAATTATGTGCAAACGGTTATCATATAATTCTTTTCCATTTCAGAACCAGCAGCGTGACCGTGAAAATGAGCTTTTAATTCAAAAATATCATTACATGCAAAGGTCAAAGTCATTGCACTCAGCTATCAGAGCTGTGCAGGAGACAAAGAAACCTCTGCACAAATAGAAACTCAGGTCAGAGAGCAGAGAGTTTTGTGAAGCGTAGTTTGCTCACTGGAACCAATTAAGCAGCCTTAAATTGCCTCAGACTGTATTTTGTTTATCTCATCTCTGGCTGACTATTAGAACACCCACAAAAGGATTTCAAAATGCGCAAATGTTTTACCTTTGAAAGTCGTATTGAAATTTCTTCAGTCGCATAAATACCGAGCTGTGAACCTCCTTTCATATGTGACAGATTATTCCATGTAATTAAATATTTCAATCCCTGATCTATATTTAAGTTTAAAAACAGTCATAGCGTGCTTTGTATTTGACAGTTTAAGCCCTATTTAATCACATATGGGAAATGGCGGCTGCAGCGCACCAGTGAAGTGTCGTGTGTGAGTCTACTCTAATTATCTTAAATTTGAGAGCTCGTGCTGGGTTCGGGTTCGAAGCTGTCACAAACAAGCCTGACACACACTATTAAATGATTTATTTTCATATTGATTGTGCACATGCACACATGCTGTGGTTTCTCTCAGAAATAGAAGATTATGTGTTGTCACGCAAACTACAGCTTCTTCCTCAGTGTAATATTACAGCTGTGTTTTTACTGTCTGACTGGGGAAAAAATGGAATTGCATTAATGTAGTGACTTTAAAAGGTCAGGGTGAGAACGCAGTCGTCTTGGTGTGGTGCTGCTTCAGCTCGTGGGAGTGGGCTTAAGGCTACCTGTGAAATTATTTTTATATAAGAGTGAAGTTTGTGTGGATGCAGGTGTTTGTTTGTGTGTGTGTACATTATTGTGGCACTTTTAAAGTGTTGATGCAATAAGCGACATGACAAACAAAGACAGGAATATGACTCATGTCCCTTTAGAGAAAAGGAGCGAGGGTGAGGAGCTGAAAAGCGAAGGAACATAATCACAGCTTTCAAATTCATTTCTCTAATGTCACTTTTATCATTTTTACAACCTGATTAATTTGTTTCCTCTCAACCATCTCTGGTGGATTAAAGGAGACATATAACTGTCATACTCAGGATCTGGGTTATTACTCAAAAAGGTTTACATGCTGAAATATACAGAAAAGCATCACTTTCCTCATACTGTCCATCGCTGCAGCTCCTCTTTCCAGCCTCTGTCTGAAACTTTTAGCTCCTGTCTCTTCAGTTTTGAATGTGCCACTGGCTTTATCGGGGGTTGTGCCAGATTAGCTGGTTAGCATGGGTTATGCAAATGTGGAGCAGTATGATGACCTCACAATCTCTCACTATACTCCTGTGCTTTATTCTGGACTTTTACACAAAAACCTATATAACACAGTTGATTAAAAAAACTAAAAAAGAAGCATCATATGTCTCATTTGAATCTTTTGGAGTCTCTTGTAGTCTACAGGCACACCATCAGTAGAATGGGTTTCTCATGTAACTTCTTCTTCCCCCTTTTTCCTGTTGTTCCACTGAGAGCTGAGAGCAGTGTGTCAGATTTCCAGCCTTCACACCCCAAAAAAATCCAAGGAGCATCTGGTTCACTGGTGCTTAGAATTTTATTGCAAAAATACAAAAACATGAAGCAGTGGCTTGAATCCATTGAGTTTTAACTACACAGATCAGATCCCCTTCATCTGCTGATGCTGAAACTTGAACACCAACTTCACCTCATACACAATATAACAGTTAGCTCTCTCCTCACCTGTGGAGGGCGCACACTTACAAACACAAAGAAAAAATGTCATAAATCATGTAAATACATTTACTGAAATGCGTCTCCAGTGTCTTCGGTCAGTAGCGTGTGGAGAATACAACTGGAAAAACTCTGCTCCTGTGATCTTTCAGTAATACCAAATCAACAGAAGCAGATTTCCTCCATCAGGAGCTTTAAAGGTTAAATTCAGAGAGGATGTGTGGCTCTGTGCTTCCTCAGCTCTGATTAAGAATCATTACTCTCTGGCTGTTCCTGGTTTTTGGGGCAGTAAAGAAGTAATGATAACTTGGGACAACATATTGCTGTAGATGCACATGGAAAATGATGACTTCAGGTTGACAACCAAACCGCCGCTGTTTCTAAAGGGCCTAACTCCGGTTCCTGCTGAACTGAGCCAGTGCTTGTTGAACATCTAACTGTAATCAGCTCAGTAGGCACAGGAGGTTGAGCCCAGGCACCTGCACCAACCAGTTGTCACTTCACAGGGAACCAAACAACACGTACGCTGCCACAGGAAGTCCAATTAAATGAGACCAGGAGTCTCAACTTTACCAGCTACAGACCCAAAAGAGAAATTTGATGACCTTCCAGGATCCAAACTTACATCATGCAACAAAATAAAACATCAACCGACTCCTTTTTATTCGGAACATTTCAACAAATATCATAGTATTGTTATATATTTTACTCTGACAATGGGCGACTCAATAAAAAGAGGTCAATTAGCTATTTTGGTTCATTGGTTATTTGCCATATGATGATCCTTGTGATCGTGTTAGTATATTTTCTGATTGGGAAGTAAACGGAATGAGACTTGGTGCCATGGAGAAAACATTTTAAATAAAAATTGAATACTGTGCCGTCATTGTTTTCCACTGTCCAATTGCTGCCCCATTGCTTTGTGCTGAAGATGAGTTTAGATTGCACTATACAGTGTTCTTTATTTGGTCATAAAAGAAAGTTGCAAGTTAAATATAACTGGGAATCACAGTATGATTCCACCAAACAGTGCAGTCTGAGAGCATTTAACAACAACAATGTTCACAGTATGAGGTCATTTACACAAGTCATTTTTTCCCTAAGCACATGAAGGGCTGCATGTTTGCGTGTAGATACACATACAAATCCCCCTCATAACCACCCAAACAGTAAATGAGCTCAGGGTTCACAATTACATTTCTACTTGTTTTCCCATCGGGACATTTCCTGTACTTCCTTCCTGTATGAGTTAGCCCTCCCTGCCTCCTCCCACCTCCCCCTCCTCTCTCACCCCTGTTTTTCTTTTTCTCTTAGGATCCTCATCTTCAACTTCATCACAAGATCACTGATGTTCCTTCATCTGTTGTCAAGAAAAGATAAAGAGAAGGTCAGAGAAGAGAGTGACTGCATTCCTCTGTCTGTCCAACACATTTTCCATCAGTGCTATGAACACAATACAAGCAATGTGACTGTGTGTAGCAAAACACACTCATTATTATGAAGAAAAAAAGGAAATGAAAAATATTTACTTTGTTCATCTCCTTGAAAAGAAGCCTTACAATGCTGTGCAGTGGGATGTAGCAACTGGTAACATCACAGGGACCTTTGTATCCATGTTGACTTCTTTCAGCTGTTATAACAGTGGGCGTGAAAAGCTGGAAAGGCTTGAGAGGAGCGGAACTTAGCCACTGTGAACACAGGCTTTCACTGAACTGTTCACGGAGCGAGCCAAGTCCTGCACCTCCACAAAACTGTGGACCAACAAATACTGAAGACATCTGGAACCCAATGCACCAATTTACCTTCTCTGTCTGCACATTCTCTTATGCAGACGATGAGTAATAGACATGAATACCATTCAAAATCGTAGTTTAACATTTTAATGAATGATTGAATGAAGTGTTGCCAAGGGTTAGACAAGTAAATATGAACTATACATGGAAGGACGACATTGTTCTCCCCAAAAGCATTTTGATTGCTACCTGCTGGCAGTATAGGTCATAAATCCTGCCTCCTTCATGTCATGGGACATAGACCTGAACATGATGTACACGTTAAAGGTTCGGTGTGTAGAATTAAGAGACGTCTAGTGGTGAAGTTGCATGTTGCAGGTAAACACCCCTCACCCTGCCCTTCCAAACATGAAAGTTAACCTGTGGTATCCTTCAGTCGTCATAAAAATTGAAAAGGTGTTTAGCTTGGATTACTGTAAAAAAAACAACAACATGGCGGCCTCCATAGAGAGGACCCGCTCATGATGTAAATATAAAGGGACCATTCTAGGGTAAAGAAATCAACAATTCATACAATTTAGATAATTACACACTTAAACTAACCTTTAAATAAATACATTCTTAGGTAGTTAGGTAGTTCTGAGGAGATCATTGATTTCTCATTAAACATTAAAGAAAAGATTTTAGCAGTGACTTGCTTTGCATAACAGTCGTCATGTGTAGGAGACTATAGCGTGGGATTCAGCTGTAGCTGGTTGGAAATCCCTGGCAATGTGATTTATATTACATCACGACCAAATCACTCTGCCAGGAATCCCTCCAGCTAAACCAACCACTCAGTCGGTATCCTGTTTGGGAAGATGCAGACACGGAGGTGGAGGAGGAGTGAGAGAACTGAGCGTGGAAATATACAACTATACGAAATTAGAACTATACAAAAGAAGATGCATGTTAAGATACATAGCACATTTTCTCCCTCATCACTTTGTAATAATTGGAAAAACACATACTTTTAAATGCTGACACGTGCACAGCCACACACCACGCATGACTTTTCTTTGATTGATGCACCTGGAAAAACAGAATCTATAGGCTGTGATTGAGAAGGCAGGTGTGGTGATGAGTGTTTGTGAGATTGTGTGTGAATTATGAATCAGGTCGAATCAGTTCAGGTTCAGGTCACCACATACGTTCTTTGAGTGAATTTGAAATTTAAAAAAACAAAAGCATGATTTTCCAAGGAAGGAAAAATGATCTCCCACTATTACTTGTCATTACCAACTCTTTTTTTATACATTCGTCAGACAAATGTACCTTCAACATGCTAAGCTTTTGCAATTAATTGTATTTTAACATGAAATCTTAGCTTCACCATTGTCAACTTCCCTCAATGATGACCTATTTTATTGGTCCCTATCATTTTTGGCTTGTGACCCAATTTAAAACAGTAATTTCTAATCACGCATTTGTCTACCAGTTGCGGTTTTCCCTTGTTTTATTTGAATGTTTTTTACATGTAGGATTATATAGTAACTCAGAAGAAAAACAACAACGTAGTAAACATCAAGTAAATAGACGTATTAGATGTTCAGCAGTTTGCCCATAACCTCTTTTACATGATATGATCGATGGATTGAAGGAACGTATTTGTCTGAGGTGTTTAAGGCAGCTTTAGTAAATAGTGTCTTATTATAGTACATGGTAACTACTTGTCTATCTGAGTAAAGCTACATGTTGTGTTCCTGCATTTGTCGCCACAAGCTTCCTCTTACGCAGCTCTTAAATGAGCTAGTGAAGGAAGGAAAGAAAAAGTGACATGAAGCCTAGAAGAGCTTGTGAGGTTTCGGCAGCAACACGGTCAGTTAGGAAAAAAGGCTTCTATTGCTCAAAATGACGCTGAAATGATGATGCAAACTGTTCTTAGTGCTTTGTAACAGGTTTAAAAACCGACGTCTTTGCTGAATAATTGATTGTAAGATGACATGGAGCAGGAGTAAAGGGCTGCACATGGCTGCTTCTCACACATATTTATCTCAAAGTGTTTGATAGAACAGGAAATATGAGCAAGCAACCCAGAGTAAACAGCAGGCTTCCTTTCACCTCAACACTCATATCCTCTGTTGACTTTTCCTGGTGATGCAAACCAGAACTTTGAGTATCTCTAGAATACAGGCTCATTCAAACTGAGAGTGTTTACTTTAATGCATGCAGAGAGCAAGGTGGGTGGTGCCAAGTAATCTATCTGAGTCCACTAAAGATCTGACACACAAACACACACACACACACACACACACACACACACACACACACATAGACTAATTACAACAAAAAGGTCACACATAAAACAGATGTCAGAGAACAACAAACAACTATTAAAGCTGCTACGATCAATATTTCTTATATCAACAATGGATCCAAAGATAATTTGTTAAAGGAGTCGTTCATAATGACATGCCCACAAATATTTATCATCCGAGTCTGCAGCTCCTCATTTTGCATCTATCGGCTCATTGTTTTGGTTTTCCTCTGTGCAACTTCAATCTCACTAGATTAATTAGCATAATTTCCAGATTTAGCAGTCAAATCTCGCATATTACTGTAGACACACATGGAGTTAGCAACTAGCTAGCATAGTTGACCATTTAGCTGCCAAGTTACATGCATCTCTGACTGTGCTGGATAAGTAAACACGCAGCTGTATGTTAAGTTTGGATTTGTTAACGTAAGCGCTGACATGTCAGCATTATGTTCCAAGCTTGCTTCTACTGCCCCCAAGTGGTCAAACAATCTCTCAGTGAAGGTTTAATTCTTGTTATTCGTGATGACCACTATTAGACTTAATCAATGTCTGGTTCTGGAGCAGTGTTTCTATTGTCAGTCTCAAACTTTCACAGCTGCCTGACAATAATAGCCGAGAGCTATCGTCTGTTTCTGGGCTCAGCTTTGACAGTCACACTAACTCAATAGCCGGGTGCTGTTTGTCTGTCTCCATCCACGCTCCCCATCTCCCTTGCACTCTCTCCGTCTGCTAACTGCCAACCTGGAGAGGTATTTTGGGACAATGATGTGCACTAATGCAGTACCACTGCACTGCATTAATGGTGGCATGAGTGACTAACCTGCACATAAGGGACTGTAGAGCTCCTAGCTCCATTCGCAGGATTTTTTTTGGATGCACCTAAAGTGACACAAAGCAATTTGAAGCTAGTGGGGGAAAAAATTCCAAATTACCCCTGATTTTAAGCTCGAAGGGTCGATCACATGTCTCCAAAAACACACTCACATGACAGAATTGAAACAAAGTCTTACATTTCAGTCAGTATAAAACTTATTCGCTCCTCGCCTGTGACGGTCTTTTGGGATCTGGCTGTTTGACAGCTAAATGAGCAAACACTGGCCTGGACGAGGTACAAACCGTCTGAGCCACTCAGAAACAGCATGAAAGTACATACATGAGTAATGCCCTCCACACGCTGCTTTTTTCTCTCCTCTCTTTCCGTCCTTTGTTATTCATGCAACAAGTAAGACTGCAGGGGCGTAGCACATAATTTTTCCAATGAAAGATATAAAAGAAAGTCTAAAATTAGACTAAATAGCCTAAATTATGTTCTCACATAGACTCTGCTGAGAGCCCCTTACCGCTCATGAAAATTACAAGCATTTTTCGAACAAAAGCTATATTGAGAATAGGAAATCCATAGCAGCCACCAACAGTCTCTATACGTCCTGAATAATTTCCACCCCACAAAGTGAACATCAGAGTCTGATGTTTGCAGCAGCACCTGAACACTGACTGTGGGGCTATCTCAGTAGAAAATAATAACTTGAATCCCTATATCCACAAGTGCTGGCATGTTCTTTAGAATGAAGAAAATTGCTTTAACTCACCACCCTGTTATCAGGCAGAGAGAGAGAGGTTTGTTTAAAACAAGAGTGCTGGAATGACCTGGTCTTAAAGAACACCCATTCCAAACATCAGCAGCTGCCCCCTCCATTTGGGAATGCATTAACCTGACACTCAACACCTAGATTGGCCTCCTGTAGGGGAGCCCTCACTCACAGCCAAACAATGTCTGCTCCTCCTCAGCTGTGTGGAGTGCTATGAGCCACGGCCATCTCTCGTGATTACCCCGTGATTTTAACAGCCTCAGCTGTGCTGTATTTTGGCTAGACACTTTTTCTGGGAGCAGTCCAAGGGCACACGTGATTGGACAGTGTGTGCACATGGTTGTTTTATCCTAGTTTGACCTGTGGCTTTCGATCACCTGCACTATAAAAACTGAGGCTACTGGATTCTTGGGTCAGTTTTTCCGCTTTGCTCTTGATGTTCAAAGGTTTGGATGAGGACTCTGTAACTTGACCTCTTGTCAACATCCTAACGTGGCTTTAATCCAGAGCCACAAGTGGTGGCGCCACAGTGTCCACGTCAGTGTGTGGACAAAGGAGGCACTGCATTATGGCAAAGCTTTAAGAGAGGAGGAGAGGGTTTCCTGAGGTGCCGTTACAGTTGGCGCGGAGCCACAGACACAGGAAGAGGGAGCAGACTGAGACGACGTGACGTAAGAGCAGACAGTGAGAACTTTAACAGGGCTTAATAGATGAGCTGTAGAGATGGAGAGATTTAGCTTTAGATAGCCTGTAGCTAACTTTCCTATGCCAAATTTGAGGATCTGTGAGAAGTCAGCACACAGTATTTTGAAGACAAAGCCAAGAATCTTTAGTTAAATGGAGCAACAGAATCACCAGAATAGTTTTTCCAACAAAATGTCAGAACAGATCTGATCTGGAATGTCTGGTCTTTCGGTCAAACACATCCTGTAGACCAGTGGTTTCCACTGTCTTTGTCTGCTGCTCCTCCACAGCCCACGTGCCTCCTCATCCACACAACCAAACGTTTAGCAATTTAAACATACGATATGTAACTTCGTCGTCAAGGGGTGTTGTTCCTATTGTGTTGTTTACTCTGGAAGTTACAGCGGAACGAGCACAAATTCGACATTTGTGTTCAGATATTTGAACAAAGACCATGTCAGTGTTTATATAAATCATATGTCAATGGATGTTTTCTAGTCTGTTTGCATTGAGTTATTAAGACCTTTGAAGTGTTTTGCAGGAGTTGTTGAAGGTTGATGTGTTTTGCTGTCATGGATGAAATTAATTAATTGCAATTGAAAACAAGTTTACGAAATCTGCTGATGCTGATGACACTGTAGAACTGAAGCAGAGAGAGAAAATCTGTCAGACAGCCAAAAGTCACGGATGTCAAAGACGATGAACTCGAAGAAAATGTACTTAGTTTCTCTCACTGTCAGAAGATGATTGTGACTGTGTCCAGGAGCCTGAGAGGAGAGACTCTGAATCTGTGACTGATGGATTTAACTGCCTATTTGAGCCATTTTCCATTACTTTCAGATAAGATGAGCTTTATTGATCCCACACTGAGGAAAGTCACTTCTTACAGCAGCAGGTCGTCAACATGAGACAAAAGAACACGTTTTACTGTTTAAACCATTCACTATTTTGTTTCTATTCTACTCCAAATAATGTTTGTCATGTTATATTGGTAACTGTTGGAGGTGGGCAGAGTGGGTCGTCCACAAACCTGAAGGTTGTTGGTTATATCACAGGTATTTCCAGTCTGCATTCTGAAGTGTCCATGGGCAAGAACCCCCAATTAACCCTGATGTCTGTGCTGAAGGTGTATGAACATGTGTACGATAGAATAAAAAGCAGGGCTTTTTCGTCCGTGTGCCTGATTTGGTGAATGCGAGTTGTAGTGTCAATGACTTTGAGTGTAAATAAGAAAAGTGCTATACAGTTCATTTACCATGTTTCCCCCTGGCAAGTGTAAAAGTAGCAGACCCTGGTTTACTTCTGTATATGTACATGTGAATGAAGACATAAAACAGCTCATAGCTGGTTTGAGTCATAATGAAGATGATGGTTTTTGTCCAATGGAACCAGCACTAAACAATAACAAGTGATCACAAGGTTTTCACGAGAAGAAACTGCTCTGAAATGTTCTTTGATCTGAGGTTGTTCCTCCCTGAGCTTATTATGAGTTATTTAAATACAAATTTGAGAGACTAGTATTTCATGATGTTTATTCTGCAACTGCATAATGATTTAGATCAATGTTAAAGAGCTCTGCTTGCACTCAGAACATTTTCAGCCTCCATATATCTTTTTTTTTATACATATAAAGCCTCAATTGTCAACATGTGTCAGACTAAATGGAAAAGCCTAAAAATAGGCCTAATTACAAGCTATAGGACGGGTTTACATTTGCCTGTGAAATAAATCAACAAAAATAATTTGGTTGTGGTTTGGCTGCTGCAGCCAAGTCACTTCTGTTGAAGTGATTTGTTTCCCACTAAATCTCTTACAGACCCAGTAGAGGTGGAGACAAAACAGCCCTGAAGGACTCCTTAACTTTATTTACCTCTCAACATGGTACCGTGGGTAATGTATGCCTCTGTAGCTTTTTAAAGAGCCCTCTGTGGACTCAGTGTCCTGGGTACAGCCCGGACTGGAACACCAAATGAATGCTTTGGGTGCATGGAAACAGACCCTTTAACCATGAAGCTCTAAAGGAGATTTCCAGAAATAATGAACAGGGCTGGTTTCATACTTGCATTGTATATTTTTTAAATTCATATTCACAAAAAAATCTGTATTTTCAACTTGATTTATTAAATGAAAATAATACAGATTTAAATGTTTGGCCGAATTACTGAAATTGTAAAAATGTGTTGAGATAATTCAAATGTTTTATTATGTTCAAACAAATCCTAAAAATATTGAGCTAACAATGAAGTTAAAGGAAGAGAAGCCATAAGTCTTTAAGTTTTAGACCCTTTAAAATGCAAACATTGAACCTATGATTGATTGTTTTAGCCTGCTTGAGTCCAGGAGCTCGGATTTGAACTTGATCACTGACTGTATTTAGCTTTGGAGATGAGGACTTACTACTTTTACGTACTAGGCTATATACTCAAATGCTATAATTGGCATACTAATACTGTAACTTTATTCAATATGCTGCAGGGGCAGACGTGTATGTGCCCCAGATAACAAGAGGATTCGTGTTCACATTGTCAGTGAAAGTGATGGTGCTGTTTGATGATGACACCTTGAAACATGTGATTCGCAGAGTCATAGGACTGACACTCAGGTAGTGGAGTCTCCACTCAGATTCAACTTTGTGACTCAAACTCAGAATTGTCTTGGACTCCTGATGACTGAAAGACAATTCATTTTCTGTCAATCAACTAATAAGTTCAATGTTCAGTGTTAATGATGTTACTTAAAAAAAATAAACAGAAATATGTTTCCGTCCGGCAAAAACAGTTTACTATGTTTACCCAGATAATGTAATTGCATTAGTGTTAATACCATAAAGATATTAATGGTAGTGTGTGGACATGTTGGACGTTAACTTCATACAGTTCTACTCAGAAGTATCATCATGACTAGAGCTCAAACCAATTGGTAGACACGCACACGTGTACATGCAGGCACACACACACACACACACACTCACACACACTCACACAGAATACATATCCAGACTTGTGGCAATCATCCTGCAGTGAGCGTGCGATCACTCTGACAAAAGCCTGAGATGAGACCAAACCTTCAGCCAAGCAGCAGCAGCAGCAGCAATCATACTTTCCCACACATAAATGAATGTATAGGGAGTTTATGGGGCTTGGAAAAAATGCAATAAAAAGCCTTTCTGTTAATGCAGCCATCTGTGGAAGTTTTAAAGAACTTCCTGTAAACAAGACTGCAGAGAACAAATCCTCTCACACTCTTCCAACAATCCACTACTGCCTGGAATCACCCTTTCATCTTTGTTTTCCTCCATTTTTTTGCTCTCTGCGTCAGATCTTTGACTCTCAGCTTTCTTTCTCTCTGCTGGTCTCTCCGTCTCCTCTCCCAGTCTGTGTCAGTGTCTCTCTGCCTTCCTCCTCTCTCTTTCTAACTTGTCCTCAGAGCACCTTGCTGACATCAATGTGCTTGATTTTAGTCTTAAATCAAATTCCTTACTGCCAGGATGTCGTTTTTTTACTTTTTATTAATGTGAAATTTAAAAGTTAGCAAAGCTGTCATTGCCAGTTATTTTGAAAATAAGTTCCAGCTTTTTTACATTATATTATATTTAACAGTATATGACAGATATAAATCAAAAATACTGAGCACTGAGTGCACTAACATGAAATAATATAGATGTCTTGCTTATTAATTTTTTGTGTCGTTCCAGTAAATCTACAGTGGGTCTTTATTTTGTATAAACACAGTTTTTCAAGCTGTTGTTTATAAATTACAAACCACATAATTCGTGAAACAGCCTCATGACGTATCTGATTTACGAGAATTTCCCCCGTTTCCTCTGTGCCCATTAAATACCAGGCTTGATATAATTCAATCAGCAGAGCCTGGACGTTGTCTCGGTTCACCTCCTCTGATGTGTTGTATTTTATTAGATTCAAAGATGATGTAAAGTAGTTTTAATGAACATATGCTGCAGACAAACTTCGTCAAGTCCAAGTATTTCAAAAACTAGTGAAGTTGATTGACTTGAGATTTTTGTTTATTTAACATTTATTAGCTTTAATTAGTTTTCTCTGTGAGACGATGAAGCAGAAATTCATCAATATTTTAAGTCAATGTAAAAAGGAAATTTTGTGTTTTTGCTAAAATAAATCCTGTCAAGAAAAGCTGCAGACACGTTTGAGTACAACGTCTCTTAATGTCTGCAGTAATTTGTCACAGTGACTTGCTGCTTCTGCTCCTACGGGCCCTTTGTTCAGTTTGTTAAAGAAGTTAAACCGAGTCTGGACTGTCACACACTCCCCCTGACATATAGGCGGAGGCAGGTGTGTTTTTACAGTCCAAGGTGTGTGTGTGTGTGTGTGTGTGTGTGTGTGTGTGTGTGTGTGTGTGTGTGTGTGTGTGTGTGTCCAGTTTTCTGGACAGTATCAGCTTGATTTTTACTGCTCACTGAGGAAACCCAGAAAGACTTGAAAAGCTAAATGGGCAGGCAGTGAATCGGAGGGAGACCTGCGTGTGTGTGTGTGATTGAAAAGTGATGTCAGGTGAAAGAGACTGGCGACTTCCTTCATCTGTGCCAACTTTTAACGTACAGAGGAAGGAAGACTAAGAGCAGCGAAGCCACATGTTGCAAGTTTTCTTTGTTTGGACGTTTTCTTCTTGAAATAACCAAATCTCCAAACGAACGTATCCCACCAGTTAAAGTTGCGGTTGAACACGATCGGCCTCCACTGATGCTAAACATGAAGAAGGGGAATCCTTCTTTTTGAAAAATAACATTTGTAAATTGGCCAGAACAGAGGAAGGCCAGAGAAACGATGAATGGAGAAGCTAATTATACTCTCATCAGGGCAGACAAAGGAAACTTTTTCAGTTTTGGCAAATGAAAAAGACTAGTCATGAGTCTGAGATTAATTAGAAACTTTGACAAAAATAAATTTGGCAGCGTTAAAATAGTTAGAGTTGAACTTTCTCAAGTCCACCACGTACAACACTGAACTGATTAATATTTTCTCATCTACAAACATCAAAATCAGTTCACACTTCCACGTCATGGGAGTTTCTACCAGAACACAAACTTGAGATTTAAACCTTCAGATCAGAAGCTTAAAAGTGAGAATTATTGATGCTAATTTTTTATGTCTTTTGTGTCGTCATGTCTTAGTTTCTGTTATGCAAGTTTCAACCCCTTAAGTCATTTCACGTGCATGTTCCCTGATGAAACAGCAACTGTGAAACAAAAAACTAATATGCAGAAGACTAAAAGTAAAAGAAAATGAATCTCGGGGTGTGATATTCATGACTCTAAAACTTAGAAAACACAACATTCTCACATTACTCTAAACTTTTGAAACTTTTCCACCATATAAAGTCAAGAAAAAGACCATTTTATAAAGTCGCACTTCCCTAAAACTTCCAAACTCCCAAAACTTTTATTTTCACCTGAACAACAGCCACCACCTGCAAACTTCACTCACCTCTGAGACGTCAGTCAAGCAGAAATGATTCTTATACTCACACATCTTTGAGTGAAGGCTGAGAAAAAACAAAACAGAAAGAAAGTGGGAAGCAATTATAAAAAAAAAAAAAACCTCTGCAAGCTTTCACTGGCGAGATCCAAAAGTCACAGAGTGCAGCAGAGCCACAGCGCAGGTCACAGCGTACGAACATGTTGCCTCCAAAAGCCTCCGAGCTTAAAGTGTGCTCCGAGCGCTAGCTTTGCTCCACCTCCTCCAAACTCCTCTTTTAGCTGAAGGGTGTGGATTGATTCAAAAGCTATGACTGTGGGGAGAGTCCACATCATTCACCCAAGTTTGCCTCTTGCAAAAAACCACACCCAGTGAGAGAGAGAGAAAGAGAGAGAGAGGGAGAGAGAGAGAGAGCAGTAAGGGAAACACAAGTTGTCCTTAAATAACAACAGAGGAGGAGTGAGGAAACTTCTGGTTTCAGGGTCACCCAGAGCCCTGAAATAACCAGGCTCTGTTATGAAAAGAAAATTACGACGCGGGGCAGCAGTCATCTGAGGATGTTTACGTTATTTAGCCGAAGCTCTGCACTTTTTAAAAGGCGGCAGTGGGCGTTCGGTGGGTCCCGACGTTAAACATCAGATTACCCAGATAAAAGGGATTAAGTTTGTGAGTGCGTTTGTGTCCGTTCGTGCCTCCACATGCTCCCGGGCGTCTGCACATCCGGCTACATGGCATGTATATTTTGCAAAACATGTGCATACATTGATGTGTGTTTGAGTAGGCACGGCTGCGGCCTGCAGTTTGGGGCTCGCTGCGCCTCCGTGCTGATGGCTAACAGCTGCCATCTCTTTCCTGTCTGAGTGGGTATACAATCCATGCTATAATGCAGTAATCATACAGTACGCCGACATCTGTTTGGCGTTAACCAAACACGTGCAATCCCAGAGCAATTCCTCTGGCCCTGCCATTTATTTGATCTCACTTTATTATAACATAACATATAAGGTCCTTTGTTGGCAGCTTTCATCCGATGGAGGTTTTTACAATGCTGTGAGAGCACAGTGTGGTCTGGCGGGAATCCGACTCCTATTGCTGGCAGTGTCAGCGCCACATTGTAGATTCACAGCTATGGATTAACGTCGTCAAAACTCCCTCGAACCAATCATTTTCAAAAAGAGGGCCAAATCCATGTGCTTGAACCGAGCTATACCAGGTACTCTAAATGTTTTCCTTTCGAGGATAACTCTGCTTTATATTCTTATACTGTCGACAAAGATCAAAACTAAAAGCAGCTGGGTACTGTCATTATACTGTCATAGCAAACATGACTAAATACAATATACATACTATTTCCTGTCGAGGATTAATACACAGTTGTCACTCCAGTGAGGACTGAGGTGTAAGGTGGCTCAGAGGTGTTTTTCAAAAGGTTTTTCACTGCGGGCGTCTCTGGAACAGGGAAATTAACAGTTTTACCACTCAGAAAGCAATAACGCAAATATAAAAAAAAATCCTTTTAACAATAGTAATTTGGTAACAACACTGAAAAGATTGTTGGATCAAATTAAAAAAATACTTTAACTGATAGAACACACATGAATTAAGTTTATTCAACTTATAGTTCAAATTAATTGTTTCATTAATCATAACTCGAAGGATTAATTATGTTGACTTCTGCGGATTTGCTTTGGGTCAGGGATAAATGGAAATAGGTGTAGTCGTATGGTTTATTGTGTTATCCTGACACTGTGTGATCTGATATATCATATATAATATGAAATAAGCTAAATCAAATGTTTCAGTAAAGCTCAGGTATTATTTCTTTAACCGTTAAATCTAAGCAAAAGTACAATATTAAATAAAATAAATCCATTCTGTAAAATTCAAACTCAACCAGCCTCCAGACTGATGACTTTGTAGCTCCATTGTGAAAACAAACAACTCATTTCCTCAACTGTTTAGTATTTCCTTCTCACTGAGTCTCATGTTATGGCAGAGTTCATGTAGCTGCTGCGTTTCAGGGGCAATCATTCATAAAAATGGCCGTCGAAACCAGAGGTGGTGTTTGGAAGGTGGCCAAGCATGGGCAATGTTTGTCCATTAGTTTCTATTTACGGCCAAATATTATGTTGCTAGGGAACAGTCGGCTCTATCGAAGTTATCAAATTAAAATTAGCAGCTCAGAAAGTGGCAGCAGCGCATACGTCATATCTCATCGGGTCGCTCGCACAGAAGCTGCGACGCCTCGACAAACACAAACAAACGTTTCAGGGAAGGATGCGAAAATCTGCCACTGGTAGTTTAGCTGACCACCAGCAGTGATACAAAAACCACACAAACCCGAGTAGACGCTGTTTAGTTGTCTGGCCGACGTAATTCACTGTGACTTAATGGAGGTTGAAATATTGACAGAGCCTTTTCCATGGAGCCGCAGAAAGTGCTATCTCACAGAGGAGGGCTCTAGAAACAAAGTATAAAGAAATGTCTGAGGCTATTTGGTCTGGCACGTTGCCTGGATGGCAAGCGAAAACAAAGCACGCCTATGCACACACACACACACACACACACACACACACACACACACACAGATCAATGACGAGACGGCCGGACAGGCAATCCCACCAGGAACACTTTCACCTGTGCTGCAGACAAACCTGAGAAAAGAATGTGATATTTACTGTGACGTTTCCATTAAACATTTCCGAGCAGTTCTGCACGGTTGCACTTCTTCACCTTGCACATCTAAAGTCTAAAAGAGAGTTTAGAGTGTGAACAGTTTATACGTATGCGTGCATGTGTGTGTGTGTGTGTGTTCCTTGTTTCCTGTGTGTGTGTGTGTGTGTGTGTGTATGAATGAGTCATCCTAGAGTGACCCCACCCTACGTGGGCGGTTGATTTGGCGGGCCGGGAGTATTTGGCCTCTGTCAGTCTGCCTGTCCCAGAAAGAACAGCTCACATAACTGGCCTCTTTGTTCCAAATGTCACTCCCCTCAAAGGAAGAAAAGAGATCCCGTCGCTGCTTCTCGTGCCTTTTCCTTGTGTCTTTCTTCGCTGCTTTGTGTCGCCACGACTCAGCGTTGAACCCACGCTATGTATCACCGAGGGCCGCCTGTCACCCAGGTGAAATACACAACTTGAACTCACAGCATCAGTTATTCATTAAATGTTAAATAACCTTGTCTCAGGGACTTATTAACCCTCACAGAAATATATCAACTGTATATCAATAGTGAGGAATAAGTACACGTTAGATCCTTTGCTGCCTTCTGTGATAATGTGCTTCCTATTTCTTTTCATGCACTTCAGCACATGAAGAAAATGAGGCTTTCGAGGCAGCGTTTGAAGTGGCTTTGTTTTGAACCTATTTTAGCTGAGATTCATTTAAATGTCAAATGAAACACAAGTGTTGTGCTCCAGTCGAGGAGAAGGTTATTTTACTAGAATGCTCAGGGTGTCAAAATGATTTAAGACCACTTTCATGTGGTTTGATATTAGATTATAACAACACATAACCTTCTGCAGTATTCAGCATCATATCCGCCATTACATGTTATTCTCTCTCGACTACAGAGTAACTGCAGTGTTGTAGTGGTCGTACAAAGCAGAGCTCTGGAGACGCTTTTTGCACAGTTTTACAAGTTTTTGCAAACAGCCTGGAGCGGAGGGAGGAAGGGAGTATTCATGACTTGAAGTTAAGGTTAGCCTGTTCGCAGGTGAGCCGTTTGAACGCTACACTTTTCATTTGCAATAAACCTCATCTGAAAAACTCCCAACCGATATTGTTTTTCACTCAGGAGCCTGGTTGTGTCCTCAGATCCATATTGATTACATACATTGTTCTTCCATTCAAAATAATAAGGTGAGGATAGAACCCATTGAAAAATGTCAGCGCTGATCCAAACCTGGGGGCGGATTCAGAATTTTTTCACTTTTCTTTAACATTGCAAGCTTGTATTTTTTTAGATTTTCATTGATATCCCAGGAAATAATTCATGGTTCTTAAAAAAAAAAACCTATCACTTTCAGGGAACTGATATGAGTGTATAAACGTTTGTGCAGCTTGATTGAATTTAAGGGAGCTATTGGGGGTATGTGCTCTACTAACTGCTATTTTAGTTTTTGGATGATGGTGAGTTATGTCACTTACACGAATACATTTTTATTCATTCTATTATTATTATTTTTCCCCTTCTGTTTGGTACCAGTTCACAGCCCTACACTGTGGAACCACAGATTTAAATAGTAATAGTTACATGTCAAATTATGTCAGAGGTCAGTTCTGTGCTACGCAGTCTCTCTGAAGCTGCTTCCTCAGTGTCAGCAGGAGACCTGAGTCAACACGGTTTTAAAGCTTATTGTGTTCAGAGGCATGTACATGGAAAGTCTATTCTCTTAATTATCCAGCAACAACACGGTGATTAAAAACAGAGGTCAGCACCTTTAAAACATGTGACTAAAATAAGCTGCCAGTGGCCCGAGTGAACAAAATGTTTTGAGAAATGCTTCATCAGATGCAGATGCTGCCGTCACCATCCTGTCATCTTCTTTAAAGGTGACACTCCAGTCTGTTGCATGTTTCTTGTCTAATTGAGCTCACTTGAGCAAAAGCAGCGGCCACTTTGCACTGACTCTCACCACAACAGCTGCACTTTTTCAAGCCTAGTTAAAGCCAATTTACTGTACTTTGTCAATTATCTCCAGCATTTCTGTTGGAATAACTTCGCAAAGGTTGAGTCAGAGCTTCTTAAGAAGGAGTTTACTGCAGCTGGACAGATTAGAACAAGGTTGGGTTCCTGTCCTTATCAAGAGTATAAAGAGGAATTATTGTTGGGCCCTTGTGACTCACTCCTATTCACACCCATGTAATACATAATATAATTGTGTTTAATTGGATTATTCCTGTTCTTCAACTCGGAACCTTTGGTGAGGCCCGAGGAGACTAGACCAAGGCTGTAAAACAGGTGTGACCAACGCCTGAATAATCGTCCTCCTTCAATGAAAATATTTCAACACAGTGATTTAGATTTAAAATGATCAAGAAGGCTGAAATTATGTCACACAAGTCAATGAAGAAAAAAAAATCATAAACTAAAAGTAATCTGAAGTAATAATATGTTAGTCTTCAAAGAACCGCATTTAGGTAAAATAAGGCCCTACTACACGGATTCAGAATCATATTGCATTTACCGCTCTATTTAACAAAATATATAGCGAAATACTTTGACAAAAACATTCCGACTCTGTCAAGTGTATGCTATACGCTTCCGTACTATTGTGCAATATTATAGAAAAAGAAAAAAAAGGTTTCTGGGTCCGCCACCTGATCTTGATCCACACTAAACTAGAATGGGTTCTTTCCTGAACCAAACTGAAGCCTTCCAATAAGTTTAATTGTAAATCACCCTGTAGCATTGTGTAATGCTGCCAACTAACAAACAGAAAAAATACAGAGTAACATCACATTTGCAATTGGGGAGAAGAAAGATAAGGCAATGATGAAAAAATGTATCTGCAGCCCATGTTTTTAAAACCGGAAAAACAGTTATTGGTGCTTTGCTATTTCTTATTTTTTTCCTGAGTTACATTTTGTCTGTCAAGCGCTGCCCACACTTGTGCTCATGTCATATCATGCCTTTTAATTAAGCTTTAACAGGGACTACAGCAGTGCATGTCAACATGAGGTCATAACGTGGTGTACTGTTACACTGACATGTTAACAAGGCAGGTGTTAACCCGTGAACGTCCGAAAAAAAACCCCTGACTTCTGCTTGTAGAATCTGGCAGTGTTGGTACAGACCTAATGTTCAGTGCAGTTTTTACTTGATTGTATTCGATCACAAATTACTTAGTGTATTTTGTACTGTGACAGCCAGTAAACGTGCCATGTTACTTCAGTCCGAGCCACACGCGGCCGAGCTTGTACTTTGCAGGATGAATGTATCGCAGAATCATTATCACGTCTTTTCGCTGAGCAGTTACCTACAGCTGCACTTTTGCTGCATTAGGACCTAGTCTATTGAAATCCTCCTGTTTCAGCTCGGCACCATCTGGTTCTAGAAAAGGAGCCGCTTTCAATGTGTCAGCGCATCAAACTCCAGCGCTGTAAGAAAATAAAGGGAAACATTCTCAGACGCACAACGAGCTGCTGCGGCAGCCGTGTGGCTCCAGCTCGTCCTGTTGCCTGTTATGAATGTGTGCTGCTCATGCTCTGACGTCCTCGTCTTTGAAGTTTCATGTGAGCACAGAGGGTGAAGACCAGAGCTGCTGGCCTGCAACGAGATCAAGAAAGTGTGTGGCCATGTGGGCCTCTTAATATCCCTTTAATGCCCACAATTAGGTTTCAGCCTGAGTGTTATGCCAGCAGCTATCCTGAGGCAAGCATCCTATAAGTGAGGTGTTTACTAGAGCAGCTACCAGAAACAACTGCATTACATTTTGTAAAATTTGCCATTTAATCCTAATATTCAGCCCTCGGTCCATTTGTGCATCACTCGGACTAATTGGCAAACTTGCTTTTTGTCTGGTTTTATGGCCCAACACTATGGTGATACCTTTTCAACGATACTGAAACAATATGTATATGAGAAATCCTCAAAGGACTCCATAAACAACACAGCTGGACGCACAGAAAAGTCAATAAATCACAGAGATCAGACCTGCACATTGAAATTCACAAGCACAGTAATATTGCGGCAGCATGTGCACAAAAAGAATGGGGCTGTGTTATTTTATCTGTGTTCTAGTGCCAGGGAACATTAAGCTTTCCTAGTATTTAATAGCACGTGAGCTGGCAAGGCAGAAAGGTCAAATGCAAAACGTACAACTTAAAGGCAATCTGGAAATATGGAAACACTTAAATGGAGGCGGGTTCGCTCCATTAGTCCTGCACTGTGTGTACAACCGCCGAGTAGAGCCAGCAATCGTCTCACTGATCAGATTCAAGGGAGGCAAATTATCTTTGTCACCTGAAATGGATTACATCTTTTAAAAAAAAGAAATGTGCCAAAATAGTCAACACCATGACGGAGGAGTGGATGAATGTAAACAGTCTGGAGAAAATCTTTCAAATGAACCAGTGGAGCATTAAACAAGGCTCGTGTTTCATGTATTTTCTCCACGCTAAACTCTCCAGACAGTATTTTAGAAGTTAGAAATACCAAACATGGATCCTCTGACCCGTGAGAAAACATTTTTACCAAATGTGGTGCTTCATCAAAAGGGAAGGGTTATTGAGCATTTATTCAGTTGCGGGAGTTATGATCTAAACAAAAAGACACTATTTATCTAAGGACTCTTCTTTCTTAAGTGTTTCTACAGTAAATGTAACATTCAGAAATCAGAGACTCAAATGTGCTGTCATACAGTAAACATAATGCATCATAGAGTAAATATTGAGGCATTGAAGGACCACAATCCGCTCTCTTTCATGCACATTGTTATTACAATTGATTGATGTATGTGGTCTAAATAAATTAGATATAAACTGCAGGAAAAAGCAATAAAGCCAAGTTGCTCAATCATAGAGGCTCAAACAATATGCTGATGACTCTGCACTATGCATCTGTGCTGACCAGTCCCAACTCCTACTGCAACTGGTCACCGTGTGATAAAACGCTCACTCACTTGCGGTGAATCTCTCAGAGAATCTCCTGCTGTGTTCTCACATCGACTCATTCGGAGATAATCCTGAGTATTTGCAAGCCTCTGACCGTTTTACGGAATGTTATCCAGAGTTCAGTGCATGTCTGAAAGCAGCTACAGACAGGTGATGTCACGTATATCTCTGACATTGTATTAACGTGAAATGTGATAAAATATGTAGCTGCAGACGTTCTCTTGCTACGGTGAATGGACATTGTTATCAATCAAGCAATAAAGCCAAGTGGCTCAGACAGACGAGTTGAACAATAAGCTGATGACTCTGAGTCTGTGTGAACTGACCAGTCACACCCAACGCCTGCTTCGTCCTTTTCACTGTGTGCTCCAGTAAAGATAAGAATGTGGTGGAAAATGTAAACAACGTGAGTTACATCAGGGTTCTTGTTGAACTGAAAAGCCTTATGTGAACAAGCAGCAGCATCATGGGTCAGTGACTCACAAACTGGAAGCATTTACTCTCGACTTTTGTTTATAATGCCCACATTGTACATCCTGTTAGTTGCTGAGAGATGAGGCTCAGGTCGCAGGTGTTCATGTGACTAATGCTCCTAAAGATGCAAGTTGTTAAACCCAAATGAGGCTCCGCAGGTTTAAATCAATCATTTGAGAAAATTCCATCCAGTGGTGTGTCTGGATACCATCACACAGGAGAATTCATGTTCTTCAGAGATGAAATAAGACATGCGTTCGTGTTTAGCTACACAGAATGAAGTTATGAATCTAGATTACTTTCTCCACCCAATGTGGGATAATCCGTTAGAAATGGATTTATAATTACCTCCTCATGCACCATGATTAATTATTTCCCTGTACTGATTAATAATACATGATGAATCGTTTTGAAGCACCATTCATATTTTTCATAATCCCTCTCCTTCCTTGTCCGTGTTCTCCAGATGTACAGAAAAGTCTCTGATTTCTAATACGTGAAGCCCCATCCACAGTTAATTGCATAAACACTGTCGATATGTAGATTTCCAGCATTTTTTCAAGTAGTTTTTTAAAATCAAAGAAGTTAGAAGAAATAAATCCATCTCTTATCTGCTCTGTAAATCACACAATTTTAAATTCTATATCAAAACGAATAAATGACTGTAAAAAGATTGCTCACCGAAAGTGAAGCCAAATCTCCTTATTCGCCACCTAGTGGATGACCGCCGTAAAGTTCATAGATCAAAAATGTTGATGACCCGGGTACAAAATGATAGATGGAAACTTTTCATGCTCCAGGGGAAAAACATTAAATACAGCCACTTTCGGACATGACCTCAAGAGAATGTCCGCAGAACTGCTTCCGAACTTTCTGCGGAGGCCTTTCATGAGTGAACACTGCATCAGGAGATTCTCTGTTCAGACACTGAAATCTCTGCAGCATTCAGGTGAGGGGGGGTGCAGCAGGATGCAACATATTAATTCCTTGGTGGAGATCTTGTGTTTTTGATTACATGACTGGCGCCTTCCCTTATCACTACAAACTGCCTCGACATCTTAGTTGGTATCTTCTACGTTGTAGAAAACCTGTTAGGAAAATCTTCAACACGCCGACTTGCTCAAGCTGATCCCTGCACAGGATCTCCTGCCGTTAAAATGCAGAGAAATTTGTAAAAACCCTGGGAAAGCTGCACTTCATAAAAACCAGTTCTTTACCTCATTATTTAAATGAACTATGTAAGCAGATGGTGAAAGTTCCAGTTTGGTGGATCTTGTTGTTTTGTTTTTTTGTCATTTATTGGCAGCACACAACAGTATATTAAGATATTTCTGATGGAAACCAACATCTGCGCCGGTTCTCAAATTCTGCTAATCTAAAACATGGTTGTTAAAATCTGTCGCTGGAACATTTCTCTTCCCGCCAAAACACTGGAAAAAAACATCATAAATCCTGAGACAAAATTACAGGCTACAGAGTAAACAATTAAAACCCATGATTCCTCGTACTGTACGCTGTTGGTGTCTTCAAGTGTGTTGGGATTTTTGTAGATCTTGTTTGTATTGTAAACACATCGCCGAGACTGTGATGTCAAAATCACCACTGGAAAAATCACTTGAGTCACACCTGAATCCTTTTTGTAAAACTTCTGGGAACACACACAAACACACACACACACACACAGAGCAGGGTCTGTCGCGTTGAGCCATGTGTTTGTGGATATCTGTTGGCATCTGGCTCTTATTTCCTTTCCTCCATGTCACAGGCGCAAAGGCTTTGAGCATGAGTCACAACCCTCAGACCTCCGGGGCATCCAGGCTCGCTTCTAAAGACACAATACACCATCACTGAAAATTCACCACCATTTTGCCAGATTGCAGAAACAACAGAATCCGACTTTATGCTCGCAAAACTTCACTGTGGGTTAATTTACCCCACTCCATAATGTTAGCAGTGAGATCTGACACATTCCTCCTTTTCTCCTGTCTGTTTTGTTTCTGTTCTAGAGCTTTGATCTTTACGCTTTCACCACTTTTTAACAGTTTTAAGACACAACAATCCCCTGTGACGTATTCGTCTCCTCAGCAGATCACGACTGTGGATTTCGTGTGTCCGCCCCGAAGCCGTGATGAGCGGGCTGTGTTTTCTTATTTTGTGGCTCACGGGATCTGCTCTGATTGCACACGATGTCAGCGAACAGATACACAGGAGAAGAGTAAACGCATAAACAGAACCCAAAAGAATTTCAAAGCAGCTCTAAACACGCTTAACGTGTCTGGATGCTGACAGAGCTGGATCTAATGTTCGAGGGCGAATAGAAATAGATCTGAAAAGTTATAAATGGGCTTCATATGATATGTTAACACCATCCCATATTGGTTTTTACTTGGTTCACTAAATATACCCTGATCTCACTGTTTGGATTACTGGTTATTATTACAAAGAGATTTTTTCACAAATATCGTTTTTCAATGCAGACATGCGAGCCTCTGTGTTTTGGACGCTGTGATTAATAGTGGAAGTGTGGGAACAACGCCGGGGCCAGAGGCCATGCTTTGTTCTGCTGCTCCGCTCTGGTCCAGTCTGGCCTGTAGGGACCATTCAGAGGAAGGTGGCCAGAACAATGAAGCCCCGACTCGACTGTGAGTTGCACACAGAGGCGATCATCTTGACGTATTCAGATCTGCAGCGTGATACTTGAAAATGAGGCTGTGGAGTAGATAATAAGACGATTGAAGCATGGCAGATAGCAGAGAGGCCACAAAGGCTGTGGCGCTGGCAGGCGTGTTGGGTTGTTGAGGATGTTTGTGTTCACCGTGTTTTACTGCTGCTCTTATCTCATCCAATGCAACAGACCTGAGAGCTGCAACAGTAAAAAGACTCATGTAAGGACACAGTAATTTTCTGTCTGTTGTGTGCAGTGGTGGAAGAAGCTCTGGAAAAAGGTGCAATATTTAAAATGAAATAAAATCACAGTATTGTTTTTCTCTGTACAATTGTTGTTTACCCTTCAACACAATGAATACACTGACTGTCAACAACACAGTGACAATTAATAAAGAGATTTTCTGGGCTGATGCTCTTAAATTAAACATTGTCCAGCATCCTGTATTTTCAAGTGTATTGTGTTAATCAATATTAATTAAGTTTTTTATTACTGTATAACCCCTTCAGGTAATCAAAGAAGGGTCTAGCAGCCTATTTCTGATCAATAAGGAAGTAATTAATGATTACACTTTAATTTAAGTCTTAATTTTTAAAATTACATCTCATGTCTTGGACTTTTATTTTCAACGTCTGAATGAATAAATGAAGAACTTGAAGATAAGTGCTCTAATACACAGGTACGTACAAAAATATATAGAATATACATATGTAAAATAGCAGGAGAAATAAATACAAGTATAAATAAAGATTTAATCTTCAAATGACACCAAGAAAATGTGCAGATTTTTCAGAGTATGACTGAATATAAAGAAACAGGACGTCTTTATGTCACGACCAACGCCATACATTAACTCAGTGTGTTTTCTCACACTGAGGCTCAGACGCAGCAGTAACCAGCCCCCGTCTGCTCTGCTACAACTGTACTGTTGTCCAGTCAGCCAGCTGGTCCTGACTGTCAGCAGGACCTGGACTGGAGTGGCTGATGGCAGCCAGATGGTGAGACGCAGACACACACACACACACAACAAAATGCGTGAGTATTACATCCTCCACTGCGAACGACTCGCAGCTACCTCGGTTGACCCCCTGCTACATGCTGCTTTTATTTCACAGGCATGAGGAAGAGCTCAGAGGGAGGAACATGAACTGTGGCTCAGAAGTTACAGTAATGTGTAACGTCAGTAAAACACTGTTCCAGATTAGGGAGAAGTCACAACAGCAGCAATACGCTCATGAACAGGTCAATGGAGTTCTACATTCGACGAACACACTCACATCTCAGCTTTTTTAAGGTTTTTTTTTCCCCCAGCAGCAAGAGTCTAAAATATGCATGAGTAAATAATTAGTAACTAATAAATATAAAAAAATGTAAATGGAATAAAAAACAATGAATACAGTTTAAAAAAAGTTGAGACGTACGTCAAACATTTTCATCAGTCCAATATAAATTATTATCACAATAAATGTCACATTATTGTTTAACTTTAAAGACTAATTGTTTTAGAAATCTGAGGTCGATTAATTATGTGTAATAGATCCTCACTGTGCACAATGCATAAGCAACACGCGAATATACATTGAACTCGCCCAGTCCACTTTTTACAGATATTCGATGGTTTTGACAAAATTTACTACACGTTTTTTGTGTTTTGCTTGATTAATAACACATTTGTTTCGTGTGTGTGTGCGATACAAATACAGTTATTATTATTATTAATTTATATTTAGTAATATACTTCATTAAAAATATAATTTTAATAGAAGTACACAGAGAGAAAGAAAAAAAAAACAGAAACTTTTCTTCATTTTGGATTCAAACTCTTTCTCGAGAACGCATTAAAGTTTTACCTTCATTCCCAACTGAGTAGAATTTCTGTGGAGGCTACAGCAGTAAAATAAAACTGGTAGGTGTGTAACTTGAGTTTTGCCTCTTTAAAAATATTAAAGTTTAATTTTTCGTTTTGTTTTTTAAACACAGTTTTGTCAAATATACATGGAACAACATTTTTTAGAAACTGCCATGAAGTGAAAACTGAAAAATTGCGAAGTAGCACAAAATACAAAATATGATGATAGTAATATTTAACAATGTGATTTATTCACCACCACATTTAGGATTTGGTGTAAAACAGTTCAACTTAAATTTGCTCATAAAAAAGAAACAGAATCACACAGATTTTTAAGCAGATGTTTGATTCAGCTCTGACGTTACATTGTTAAATCTGACACAGGTTGTGAGTCATGTTTCTCTGTTATCGCTTCATATTTACCGTCATTAGTCACGTTAATAAGAGGTTTGGACAGTTCCCTTTCACTGCGATGTTTGAGCAGCTGAAACGTTGCATTTGTTCCCCAACAACGGTCTTAACCTCAAAGAGGAACCACGACTATAGATGAGAATAAAAGATCAAATCGTTCGTGGTGCATTCTGTTATTTTCATTTGTTTTAAAGAAGGGGACATAAAAAATAGTCTTACATCCTGATGGGTGGTGAGTTAAAATAAAGTTTCTTAGTTTACTGTGTTGTTTTTTTACTTTCTACATTAATTTCTTCTCCTGTTTAATCTCAGAAACAGCTTTTCTTCCTCTTCTTCTTCTCGAGCATTCTGCTGAGGAAGGTGATGCCTCTGGTGAAGTGGACTGGCAGAGAGCCGCATGTTCAACTCTCAGCCATCTGGGGTAGGTGCAAACATATATAAAAATCTCCCCTACTATGTGCTTCTATCTCCCTGTAAGTGTTTCAGAGTGTGTTTCTCAATATTTAATTGTTTTTCAGCAAATAAAAGTAATGAAAGAAACATGTGCGATCAGTTTCTGCCCCCTTATAAGATGTGGGGGCGGAAACACAGAATTCAAACTGAACAGAGAAAATATAGTATGAATAATGGAACAATTATATAATTCTGCTCTGTGCAGTAACAGTAACAATCTGGGGTTTTCGTGGTAATTATGTAGGCTGAAATCATAATATGAAGTAATGATAATTAGTGAGTAATTATTGTTATTATTATTGTTATTTGAGATTCTTGTTATTGCCAACACAAGTATTATTAAGGCCGTGAAATAAGACGCCAAGAATTGGTCTCTTTAGACTGTCTGGTTTCAGATCCTGTCTGAGACATGAGAGCAAAGTCTGTTTCTTCTTTTGTTTCCTTACCTCTGCCAAGGACGTTATGTTTTCTCCCTGTGTGTTGGTTTGTTGGCTTGTTTGTTTGTGAACAAAAATCAAAAAACACAACTAAACTTCTGGTACTAAAGTCTGGTATGGATCAGGGAAGAACCCATTAAGTGAAGGTGCGGATCCTTTTATTTTTAAATCTCTTTTCTCAACGTTTTTTTTCTTTCTTTGACAGATTGTGGCTGCGAAGCTCGACTAACCCTGGAGGATTGCATTTGCCGTTGTCACGAACGCGCTGTTGTTGATCGACAACATTGATGAGTTCCTGCCACTGCTGCTACAGAGCAAGTTTATTAATATCGAACGTATCACAGGTCGAAATCCATGCAACTAAATTTGACTTCCTTGTGTCCTTAACAATGTGCAGGCAGAGTGTGAAGTTGGTGAGTCTAGTAGAGAGATTTATTGAAATAGCTGTGCACTGTAGATTTTACATTACATTACTTAAACATAAGTATATAGTGCTTTTCTGCAGGGACTATTTTCATCTGCAGCTTAGTACATATTTGATGTGGTAGTGAGTATGGACAGCACCTGCGTAATTATGTGGGATTGACTCATAATAAAACACTGTGTCAGTTATTGGAAACAAATATGTGAGTCATGGGGTCAGAACATTTGTTCCTACTGCGATCGTAAACCAGATGGAGATGGGTCACAAATATGCAGCTTTATATAAAAACTGTTCCTGTAACAGCTTTTATAGCATCGCTTTAACAGACTAGCTGGTGCATTTGTTGTCAGATCAGAATTTAGATTTTGACAAAGGCGCAGCAGTGTGTACGTGACTGAAACAAAATAAAGTGCAGGGCCCACATCCATTGTAATAAAGGAACATGTCACCCAGTAAAATGTTGATGCCGCCTGATGTTTTGATTGGTTTTTTGACAGCAAATGATGCAGAGGAATAATGAGTTATATTCAGAATAAGAACAAAAGACAGAATTACAATTTCCTCTGAAATAATAACTGAACCTCGAGTTCACTGGTTATTCAGTGTTTTGTGTTCAATGGGAAAAAATTAAACTGTCCTTCTGAATGAAAGCAGTGTTTCATATTGTTCACTATAGTTCAATAATGTTTAACTGTCCCCAGTGGACACACCCTGGACGTCGTTCCAAAACCTTTGCAGAATTAAAGTGAAATGAATCTCCCCTCCATCGTCTCTAGAGAAGGATCTTCTATAAAAGGCTTCACAGTGGGGACCACCATCCATGCTCGTCATCCTGACAGTCTCTGTTTGTTATTCCAGGCAACTGCGCTGCATGATGGGCTTCCAGCGCCCACAAGCAGTCTGCTTCAAAACGCCCCTCTCTGATTCCCCGCCACAAACTGTTCCCTGAGACTTAATCTGTCCGTTTTCTGCCCCTCCACCGCCCCACCCCCAGCCCCTGCTCATTTACCCGTGAGTCATCGCTGTGGTTTGGACTGGGGATCAAGCGAGTGCAGATGGATGAATATGTCTTGAAACAGAAATGTAGTTGGAGCGGAGGGGTTGAGGGAAGCCGGGATGCAAACCGCGACAGATTTTCTCATCTTAATCATGTGCCAAAGTTACCGTCCAGTCATTTTTTATTTGGCGGTTGAGGAGAAAGTGAAAAACCAGGATGTATCAGGGGCCGCTCCATTTGGAGCTAAATCCATCAGCCATGTGCATCCAACCTTAAAGAAGAAGTTACGATGTGAGGCTCAGAATTAAAGAGGCAAAGTGAATATTTTATTTCCGTCGAGTGCTGAAAAATAAGGTTCAGAGAGGGAATCAAGTCCGACCGCAGTGGGGAAAAAAAAAAAAAAATAGTTGTAATAGAACAAATATGAATGACATGAATCATTGTTTACAATGTGAGCTGAAACCTTCAATACGAAGAAAAACTGTGGTTCAGAACTTTCACTTTTCACATTTCCAAACAGATAGTGGATTAGGCATTTGGCAATAAGTTGAACCAAATATTTTGTTGTTGCATAAATAAACCTGCTCTGCATAACGGGCGGGACTTGTTACAACAGCTTTTGGTTTTCAAATGGTTCTTTGCTGAAAAATGAAAAGCGGAACTGGACGTTCGACCATGTTTCAGCTGCATCATTCAGTCACAAGTCAAACGCTGGAGAACAAATATTGGATGACTTGATTTGATTTAAATGATTCAGACCACTAAAAAGTACTCACATACTCTATTTATACATAGGTGTGCATTCTGGATCTGAATATAGTCATTGTGTCCCTGTGTACCTTACACCTTCTGCATTTTAAATGATGGCATAAATGACTTCCATATGAGTATAATTAGATCCAAGAACAATCCTGCATCTTATTGTGCAACACAATCAGTTTGTATTTCACAGTTCAAGATTGTAATCCGTCTTCTTCTTGTACTTGTGTTTCTTTACTCTTATTTTGTTAGTTTTATAATTGGGTATTCATTTTTCGTTATGAGACGACACAACAACATTTTATCACAATTACTTGGAAGAGAAAACAAATGCTCGAAATCAATATTTGCAACAGTCAAATAATATGATAAACTCAACAACCATTTTTATGATTTCTGAATGATCTGGTCATTAACCCTTCAACAGTGGGGTGAGGTGAGGGAACACCACCAATAACAGCCCTCTTTTAATCGCAGCTTGCAAGTGCACTGAGTTTAAAAAGTCTCCAGTTATTTGGAAATTCATTATTTGTTATAAAAATACATCATTTTGTCTCTCGTGCTGGTTCGGGTTCAGACTGAGTGGTTTTGTGACGTCTGCTGATCATGATGCCAGCGCACTGTGGTGTTCTGGCAGTGAAATTTACAGGCCTCGTGCTTCACGTCTTGTCGGGCTGCTGAGCTGAGAGTGAATTTTAAAGTAGAGTTTACAAGCCACAAGTGGCAAAATGCTTCTCATTATGTATTTAAGCGTCATATTTATCTTTGTTTGCTTCTTGCTCGTAAATCTGCAACGCTAAGTTGGCTGACATCAGAAAATTAGCTGTCAGACTGTTACGCCTCGAAATCCGCAGGTCTCACTGACTCAGAATCGGGCGGCTCGGACACACTAACTTGTTTTACACTAATAAGGTTTCCCTCCTGGAGATGTCCATTTATTCTCCTGTAATTGGGTGTAGTTTTCATGGCCATCCATTCAGTTCTGCCTAATTGGTGTATTTTTCATGAACTGATTTGAAAAACTGGGCGAATCAAATATCCACCCACCCTATAGTCCCATGTCAAAATATTGAATCTGTATCTGAAGCACGTGCAGTTGCTGGGGGTTAACGTAAGCCAGATCGTAGTTAATCTCTGCTTGAGTCAGCCCTCATTATAAGGCAACAGAGGAGAGATGCTGCAGGCCCGAGCCCCGGCTTGTAGCCCTGTCGTCTGCATATGCTGGATGTGGGAACATTAGTACTGACAGGGACATATATTGTTACTGCTGAAATTGCTATGTAGCACAGACTACCTTTGTTTTGGTGTTGTTTACCATCAGAAAACCAAAAGGAGAGTAGAGAAAAGAGGCCATTATAACCTGTATATGGATATTTACCTGCTATGTTTCATTTTTATGACCTGTCTTCCTTATTTTACCAGAAGAAAACACCAGAACCATGACGCCATATCATGTTGAATTTTGCACAATTTTGCTGTGTACAAGTAGAGTTGTAACAAATGCAAGTTCCTCACCTGTGAATGTGGACATGAGGCTGTCATTACCTTGTCAAGCTCTTTTTTTATTATCCAATCCAAGATATAAACCTTGTGCAACCCTATGAGGTTTAAACTCATTCCACTTTACGGGGTTGACATATTTTTATATATGTGAGCCTCTTATTATTTTAGTTTGTGGCAGTGGGTGTGAGTTCTATCTCGTTAGCTTGTTGACAAAGAGGAGCAACAAAAAGTTTTATTTTATGGATCACAGCCTTGCTGTAGGGTCAGTCAGGTGTTCCAGTAAACTGCAGAAGTACTTTTTGTTTATTTTCATATGGTAACTTCGTTTTTGTGTAGATTAAACCAACTATGTAGATTTAACAATACTATTAAATGCTTTGGAGAGGTTGGTTGATTTTTTTATTTTTCGGACAGGCTAGTCATTTCCTAACTGTTGCTAAGTAAGCTAATATTTCCCAAAATGCCTCACTAACAAAGAAGTACCAAAGGGGTAAAATAAAAAACCTGTTGATGCGTCACAATGCAGACATACATTTTACGATTTGCAACAAAAAAGTACACAAGGCCTGGAACACCACCTCTTAATTTCATAATAAGTTAAGAAGGACAGTTTAATTTTGTTCACCACAACTAAATGAAAATTAATCTTTTTTCTCTTTTTTCACTGCCAGCGTGGCTGTAGAAGTCTATTTAAATCGTCCACACCCTCTTTCAATTTTCACTCTCAGTGGAAATAAGGGAAGTGTGCCATCCGGTTACTGGAAGTGCCAGCCGGCCATGTGGAAAATCTGCTTCAGAG
The DNA here is from genome assembly GCF_024713975.1 of Paralichthys olivaceus. Taxonomy (NCBI): domain Eukaryota; kingdom Metazoa; phylum Chordata; class Actinopteri; order Pleuronectiformes; family Paralichthyidae; genus Paralichthys; species Paralichthys olivaceus. Next base: position 7,181,040 of record NC_091108.1, on the reverse strand, counting down.
TGGCATTTACACTCATTCTTTCGTGTGTGTGTGTGTGTGTGTTTCTGTAGATTTTTGGAGGGAAATCTTTCTCTCTTGAGTCACTGATCTGACTTGTGATTTTAAACCAAGCAGGATTTTTGAGCCCTGATCATGTTTGAATTTCGGGGAAGTTAATTAGCTCCACTGCTCAGCACCCAAACAGCCTTCTGCTTTAACTTAAACATGGTGATTTGTAAATATGATAAGTTAAAGCTAATAAAGGACCGTGTGGAGTGTTTCAAGCTGCTGGACTCCTGCTAATGGATGTAACATTAAGAAATAAATTGAATTTACTTTATTATAAATAGATTGAACTTGGGGCTGCTGCCAATATAGAGTAATAAGTCAACAGACCAGAGGGATATTGTAAGGGGCAGAGGTGACAGTGAAATACAGTGAAAGGTCATTTTTAAAATAACTCACAGAAACTTATATTGATTGTATCCACGCTCTCAAATTACACGGTTAAAAAACCATTTTCAAATGAAGCTGATGACACATAAGACACATGTGAAGAACGCTGTGTTGAACAACCATCTGTTTTCCATGAAGTACCTTGGTGCTGAGAGGTACTTGGACAGAAGCTAAAGGATGGAAATATATGACATAATTTCTGTCAGATGTGTATCCTGTGTGGATTATCATTTCAAAAGAAGCGTGAGACGACTCCACATGTAGAAAATCTTCAGTAGTTTTTTAGGTGAAACACTGTTTGACTTCATATTCACCTCATAGTCTTTCATTTCTGTAAAGGCAGCGTCAACATTCAATAAAAATCAGCGCACCTTTCAAGGTCAATGTGACTCTCCACACACGGAAACCTGAAAGTCTGTGTCTGATTCTGATTCTATATTTAACAGTGTTGAGTCGTGTTATTGACATGGAAATGCATGGAAATAAAAGCTGCACAAAGTGTGTAATGCAGCAAATTCTGTGACCGTGATGAGGTGAAATGTAGATTAGAGATGATATTGAGGGATTTGTGGTGCGCCCAGAAATGTGTAATGCAACAAATCAGCGTTTATGAATTCAATCCACACGTTACTTTTTTTTGGAAGGAAAGCTTCCACTTTAGTTAAATGCTCTAAATCCTGTGTTTAAAATATAGTGGGTGGATCACTCGAATCGTAAAGTGTCACTAAAATGTTTCAGTCATTTACAATTAACTGAAATTGTGATGTGTAGTGGCAGCAATTAGCACTTTAAATACTTAGCTGATACATGCTTGTTTTTTAAACTTCATTTAAAGCCATTTCCCATTGACTGTAGAGGAGTTTACCTTTTCTGTCTTTGGTTTCCAGTGTGATCATGTTCGATGTTATTCCCATTGCAGACAAAGAAAAGATGTTAGTGGGTTTTAGCTCTTTACTCTGTTCAGCCACCATTTCTCTGATATATAGTTGTTGTTGCTTTCACCATGGTAACAACCTGGCATTACCAGATAGAATTTGCTTTTGCAATGTTCATTTTCGAATTCCGAAGGACGTTATCAACTTTCCCAGAACAGACCGACAACCAATCAGAGCAATGGAATGTATGACCCAAAGTGACAAGATACATTTATTTAAACATAATCCACAGTACAACTGTTTGTTCTCTGAGAGAAACATAAATGACAACCTGACCTCAACAGACCTCCCCGCATCAGTGGTAGCCATCTTGGTTTTGGAAAACAAATGCTTCTGCAGCGTTCCATTGGATGCTTTTCTGTCATCAGACCCACCCCCTTTAAGATTTTCCAAACAGTTCCAGGACATGCGGTTTGAATGGAAGGGGGGGCGAGACCCATCAGATACAGGCTCGCTGATGTTTAAAGTCCAATGTGATAAATTAGCATTTGATCCTCCAAAGACTTATTCATCCATTTTAAGGGAGAATAGATCAATAACATCCCTCAGATCTGATCCAAAGCCAAACCTAACTACTTAATTAAACATATCAAGCATTTCTAATTTACACAAAAACCAAAGCTGTTTACAGACTTTATGCTAAGCTAAGCTAACTGGTGTGCAAACGTGTGTCAATCTTCTCAGCTAAATCTAGTCATGAAAGCAGATACATGTCCATTTCTTTACTTTTATGTGAAATATTTTAAATAGACAATTATTGCTGAATGGTAGTAGATGATAAAACGAAATCAGCTATATCACAAAAGAAAATGAAAACACTTTATTCATCTGTAAATGTAAAGTTGTTGAGTGAGAAAAGTAATGAGAAGGGATGGTGTCCAGATCTGCCAGTTAGAACGTAGTGCGGGAAATCAGATGCCAAATGTTTAACTGTGTGTGCGTGTGCTTGTTTGTGTGTGTGTTTGCGTGTGTGTGTGTGTGTGTGTGTGTGAGAGAGAGAAAGAGAGAGAGAGAGACAAAAAGAGAGGGAACTGGTTGAGTGACTGCTAGGTGTATGGGGTGTGACCCTGGTGACTCAGCCACCAGCAATGTTCTTCTTCAAGGTGAATGAGTCACAGCCTCCCTCATGCGTTTCTCTTTCCAACGGATATTTGCTTCTCTAACAAATATCTGCCTCGCTGTCGGTGCAACCGCCTTTTTTTCACTTTTTACTCTCAAATGATCTTTTTGTGTTATTAACGCATTACATTATAAAATACTGTCAGTGAATAAAAAGGAGTTAATGCACCATAGGTTTGTTTATCATACACTTCTGGGCTTACTAAGAAAAATATCCGATCCACTGACTCATGATGGGTTTTTCCAGAAATTAGCAATTCGGCTTCCCATATACTCTCAATGTATTTTTTTCTCCTCCTCTCCTTTCCTGGCTTGTTTTTGTCACTCTCCTCCTCAGCTCTATATACATTATAAAGTCAAAGGGATTTGCAGGCTGAGCGTTACTCCAGCACAGTTTTTTTTTTGCCACTAGAGGTGTAAATATTTTCACCACCATCGGTAGGCATGGTTGAAGAGTTCCCAACTGTTCTAAATAAAATTCTCCCCGAAAGGTGGAAATGCAAATTAATTTCTTGCCCTTTCCCGTCAGCTTGATATTTGGAGTACGTGCGGAAAACATCATTTGTGTTTGTTTGCGAGCGAACCTTCATTTAGAGCAGGATGTGTGTTTCAACACGTCAGGCTCCTGTTGCTCCAGCGGCTAAATGAGCTGCTGAGAGTACCACAATGCTGCCCTGCGAAACACAGGAAGAGAGCAAACAAAGAACAGCGAGGAGCGGACCTGGTTTTCTGGAGGCGTCATTTGGCAAGAGGTCACACGGGAGGTTAGTGTGATCGATGGCCTGATGGCCTCCCTTTGTCCTTAATGGGCTGAGGGACGGACAAGATGAGGAGAGAGGAGGGAGAGATGCTCCAGCACATAGCCGATCAAAAGACAGAAACAAAGACAGAAGACAGACTGAAAGTGATGAGTTTTCCTTATGTCCTATGTAAATATATGAAGGTCCTGAAACTCATGGGCTTATTTTGTCCATCTTCAAAGATGATAGATTTGATTTTGGACGTGTCTCATTTTCAAGCCGCTGGGTGACTGACGTTTGAGGGCTGACGTTGCCAGGAGAATTATTGTGGTGCAGGTCATTGTCTACAGATTATGATACACAATGTTTTATTTCGAGAGGCCTTGAGAGCTCAACACACTGCAACTTAGGATGACACACTATTTGACTGCGCGTATCCATCTTACAGAAAAAATGCTGCTAAGTCACAAGACACATTTCTCTAAATGCAACGCGTGTGGTCAAACTGGTGGAGCGGTTATCTTCTAGTCTTCTCCTGTTTTGTCTTTATCCAGGTGATTTCTTCAGTTGTGTAGCATTGTTCTCTCTGTGTCACTGCAGTTTTGCCCTTTTCACTATAAAAATACAAATGTTCCCCAACAAACACATGTAACATTACAGTATTTGAGAACAGTACTATATCATAGTATAACATTTCGAAGGTCACATGCTATTAAGTTTGAATTTCCACTTTGGAAGGTATCAAGCTAGGCTAATAAGCATCCACTCAAAAAGCATCCACTCAAAAAGTGCATACAAAACGACCTTGCTTGCTGATCTTAGAGCTTATTATATTATATTATCTCTAATGTGTCCAGTTGTTGTGACTAATTCCAACAATTGGTCGTCCACGGTCGTCTGTATGTTTGTACAGGATTTGAATAATAACAGTTAACCTATGGTTTATAAGCAAACAATGGCTAAAACTAACAGTACTTTCCCGCCATCTTTTTGGGATAACCAAAATGCATTTCTCCTCGACATAACATCAACATGCAGGGCTTTAAATACTAAAATAATTTTAAAATGAACAAAACCACGTTATTATTATCATTGTTTGTTTTTTTTTTACTTGAAAAGCCTACATTAGTTTGTTTTTGTGTTTGCATGTGTCCCAAATACTGTAGTCGTATTCTTTAAGGTGTTTACTCATCGGCGTCTTTAAAAAAAAAAAAAGGAAATAATTACAAAAGAAAAATGCCAAGCAAGCAAAAGGAAAAGATGAGGAGTAAAGTGGAAGAAAATTAAAGGAATACATAAACGGAGGCAATTATATGGACAACAAAACAGGGCGAGAGAGAACACACCGCCTGCCCTCTAGACGACGCACATATTAAACTAGTAATTTGGTTTGCATGTGGCTCCGAGCCACATGGAGGTTCCATGTGATTAATGTTAGTGTTCCCTAATAATGATGACTTTGATCAAAGTCCTTCAAATTGGGCTTTTGACTTTGCCTTATACGCCTTTTTGGCACCTGAAGTGATGGAAGCTGGAGTCACTTGCAGAGAGAAAAAGCAGCACTTGTGGTTCTGACTGAACAAGCCCGTGGCAGATTAATGACGTGAGAATGAGAAGGTTTTGAGCTTAAATGCCTCTGACTTCTCGTTGACTGTGAGGAGTAAATGTTGGCTTCTATTAAATAAATGGCTCGACTTGTTTTATTAAAATCGACTGCAAAGGGATGTGGTTTTCTTTGCTGTTAATGAACAAAACTCTCAGATCAGTTTGTGAGAAACAACAACTGTTAAATCATCAGAAATTAATAGTCATGTTACTTGATCCTGATTATGATTATTTGTCCCTTGATGTGTATGTGGAGAGACATGCTGCACATTCAGTTTTCCCCGTATTTCATTCTCATAATGTTAATGTCATCACATATCTATTTGTTTTGTCAGGCCCTTCAGAATAATAAAGATTAGGTGTTTATTAGCTGACTAACTGTCAACACTGTTGTACATTCACATCACCCTGTTGAATACAGTTGAATGTGGATCTTCTGTTTGTTATGCAAACTCAATTTATGCATAGTCCAGTTTTTTTTATCCCTTCCCCTCCTGCGTCAGCTTTGGTCGATCAAAATAGTTTGTGTCCTGGTCCCTGTGCAGGTGTTTCTGACTCACAGAATCCTAAACTCTAATATAATGGCACATTTCTAAAGCTGATCAGATTGTATAATGTATTTTCCAGCAGGAACATGTTGTTTTCATGTCTTTTGAATGGAAATCTCTTAACAGGAAAAGTCATTTCAGGACACGCTCTGAGGAATGACACCTGGGCGACCTGTAAGTGTGTGTGAACTGCACAGTCAAAACAGAAGTGCAGTATTACCAAAAACCACACACACACACACATGTATGCCAAACCCGTTCCATTCACATGAATGTGTGTGTTGTGTTTAGCGTGGCTGCTGGTTGTTATTATCTTCAGGTTCAAGTTAGAACAGGCGATGGTTGTATTAGGGGTCACTATATTTATGTGTCTGTCCAGTCAGATATTTCGTTTTCCTCTTGAGGTTTGAGACTTCAGTTGCTGATCTGAATGAATGAAATAAAATTTTAAAAAACATTAACATAACATCTAAAATAGTACTTATAAATTGTCACTCTATTAGATTTTGTAACAAAAAATGCTGTACAATTAAAAGTTATAGAAATATATCGAACGTTAACTCAGGGACAGATTTTAACCAATTAAATAAATTGTTACAAATATCATAACTGTAATGACATTTCAAAAGGATTTCTTGTCTTTTGAAAAATATTTTGA